>NC_057361.1:126373999-127778330 GCF_016509475.1 Prionailurus bengalensis
ATATATATATATATGAATATTACCCAGCCATCAAAAAGAATGAAATCTTACCACTTGCAATGACGTGGATGGAGCTAGAATGTACTATGCTGAGAAAAATAAGTCAATCAGAGAAAGACAAATACCATATGATTTCACTCATATGTGGAATTTAAGAAACAAAACAGATGAACATATGGGAAGAGAGGGAAAGAGGAGAGAGGGAAGCAAACCACAAGAGACTCTTAATGATAGGGAACAAACTGAGGGTTGATGGAGGGAAGTGGGTGTGGGGGGTGTGGGCTAGGTGGTTGATGGGTATTAAAGAGGGCACTTGTTGTGATGAGCACTGGGTATTGTATGTAAGGGATGAATCATTGAATTCTACTCCTGAAACCAATATGGCACTGTACGTTACCCAAAATTTAAATAAAAACTAAAAAAAAAAAAAATCACTCTTGAATCTTCGTGGATATGCTTTAAGTATCATACCTGCTAACACATATAAGATGGCAAATATGACTAGTGCTATGAGAGAAAGGTACACAATGCTATATGAGAACTCTCAAGGGGGGGTATGAATTAGTCTGGGAAGTCAAGGGAGTCTTTCCCAAGAAAATGGCAGGGTGCTGGGACCTGAAGGACATGTAGGGCATACCTCGTGGAAGGAAGAAGGCAAGAGCATTCCAGGCCAAGGGTACAGCAATGTTCAAACGTCCAGTGGTGGGAACAATATTACCTAAGAGGGACTGAAATATGGCAGGTCGAGCAAGAGTGAAAGGCTGGTTTGAGATCATCATGGTTGGCAGACAGGTATCAGAAATCTCAGCCTGTGTAAACCAGGGTTAAGCATTTTAGCCCTACTTCAAAGCACAATGGGAAGTCGTTGAAAATTTTCTAAGCAAGGGATTAATGTGATCAGATTTGCACCTTAAGAGATCACTCTTGCTGCAGTGCGGAGAAAGTTTTGGATGGGGCAAGGTGGTCTTTTGAGAGACCAGTTAGTGGGATACTGTAGAATCCTATCCAGCAGAGGAGAACAGCTTAGACGGGAAGTAGTCGGTGTTTGCTCACAACCCCTCTCAAACAATTCTGAGAAACTGTATATCCCCTCACACATGGAAGTTGACATCTAAAACATCTCACTCTAAGTCCAAATAGTAAATATGTCATTTCTGCTACATTGTAAGTGTTGACATTTTAGAACAAAACCTTAACATCACTACTTTGATGGTATCCAATGAAATCTAAATATCCTGGCAATTTGACACCCATCATCATCTATTTAAAAATACACCAAAAAACTCTCCATTAAGTTGGAAAATTGACATCCACATTTCATCTCCATGAACTTATATCTCCATCCCCCTTCCCTCACATAGTTTTATCTGAATATAATCTATCTTTTATCCTCAACATCTTTTGTGGAACCCTATGGTGTTTCTTTGCAACAAAAATATATAAACAAGTTGAAATGCTATTTTATTCATTGTGATTTTTATTCACTGTGCTAAGACTCCACATTTTTGAAGTTTTCATCACCACAATTGTTGATCATGACACCCAGTTGCTCAGAATAGCAAAGATAGTAAAACTTTTGAAAAATAATTAATCAACATGTAAAGTAAAATTTGGTTGGAAATGAGTCTTTAGAAGAGGTGGGTGGGATTTTTTTTAATGAATTAATGTTTTCATGGAGAAGTATGCAAGTATGTGTGCAAATATGGGGCAGGATTCTGCTTTAATTGTAATGCTATTTCCTTTTTTTTTTTTTTTAATCTAAAGAAGCAGATGAGCCTAGCCACCGCAGTTAGAAAACAAAAAGAAATAAAAGGCATCCAAATTGGAAAGGAAAAAGTAGAAGTGTCACTATTCACAGATGACATGATACTATATGTATATAGAAGACCCCAAAGACTCCACCAAAAACTATTGGGACTAATTAAATGAATTCAGTAAAGCTGCAGGATACAAAACCAATATACAGAAATCTGTTGTGTTTCTGTACACTAACAATGAACTATCAGAAGAATAAATTAAGAAAACAATCCTAAATTCCACTGTACCAAAAAAAAAAAAAGAATAAAATACCTAGGAATAAAGTCAACCAAGGAGATGAAAGACCTGTACTCTGAAAACTATAAGACACTGCTAAAAGAAATTGAAGACAACTCAAATAAATGGAAAGATACACCATGCTCGCGGACTGGAAGAATTAATATTCTTAAAATGTCCAAACTACCCAAAGCAATCTAAAGATTCAGTGCAATCCCTATCAAAACTACCAATGAATGTCATTTTTCACAGAGCTAGAACAAAGAATCCTAAAATTTGTATGGAATTACAAAAGATCCCAAATAGCCAAAGCAATCTTGAGAAAGAAGAACAAAACTGGAAGTATTGTGCTCCCAGATTTCAAGTTATACTGCAAAGTTGTAGGAATCAAAACAGGATGATACTGGCACAAAAACAGAAACATATATCAATAAAACAGAATGGAGAGCCCATAAGTAAACCCACACTTGTATGCTCAATTAATCTACAACAAAGGAGACAAGAATATACAATGGAGAAAAGACAGGCTCTTCAATAAATGGTTCTGGGAAAACTGGACAGCTACATGCAAAAGAATGAAACTGGACCATTTTCTTATACCATATACAAAAGTAAACTCAAAATTGATTGAAGACTTCAATGCAAGACCTGAATCTATAAAAATCCTAGAAGAAAACAGGCAGTAAGCTCTTTGACATTGGTCTTAGTGATTTTTTGTATCTGTCTCCTCAGACGAGGACGACGACAAACAACAACAACAAAAAACCAAGTTGGACTACGTCAGACTAAAAAACTTTTGCACAGCAGAGGAAACCATCAACAGAACAAAAAGACAACCTACTGAAGGGGAGAAGATATTTACAACTGATATACCCAATAAGGGGTTAACATCCAAAATATATAAAGAAGCCATAAAACTCAATATCCAAAAAACAAACAAAACAAACAAACAAACACAAAAACCCACCACCAATCTGATTAAAAAATGGGCAGAGGTCCCGAGTAGACATTTTTTTCCAAAGAAGAGATATAGGTGGCCAAGAGGCACACGAAAAGATGTTCAACATAAATAACTGTCAGGGAAATGCAAATCGAAACCACAATGAGGTAACACCTCACACCTGTCAGAATGATTACTGCCAAAAAGACAAGAAATAACCTGTGTCTGAGAGGATGTGGGGGAAAGGGAAGCCTCGTGCACTGTTTTTCTGTTTGGTTTGATTTTTTGTTTGTTTGTTTTGGGGGGAGTTGTAGGTTTTCTTTGGAGTTTGGGGGGAAACCTTTTATTTTATTTTTATTTTTTTTATTAAAGTACAGTTGACACACAATGTTACATTACTTTCAGATGTACAACATGGTGACTCAACTCTATCCTTTACGCTATAGTCACCACAAGTATAGCTACCATCTACCACCATACAATACTATTACAATCTCATTGAGTATCTACCCCATGCTGTGCCATTTATTCCCATGACTTACTCATCCCACAACCGGAAGCCGGTATCTCCCACTCGCCTTCACCCGTTTTGCCTATACCCCCGCCTCCCTCCCCTTTGGCAACCATCAGTTTGTGCCCCGTATCTGCAGGTCTGATTCTGCTTTTTGTTTGTTTGTTTGGTTTGGTTTTTTATTTTATTTTAAAAAATTTTTTAATGTTTATTTATTTTTGAGACAGAGAGAGACAGAGCATGAATGGGGGAGGGTCAGAGAGAGAGAGAGAGACACAGAATCTGAAGCAGGCTCCAGGCTGTGAGCTGTCAGCACAGAGCCCGACATGGGGCTCGAACTCACGGACCTCAAGATCATGACCTGAGCCGAAGTCAGATGCTTAACCGACTGAGCCACCCAGGTGCCCCTGTTTTGCTGTTTAGATTCCACATGTGAGTGAAATCATGTGGTTGTGTTTCTCAGCCTGACTTATTTCACTTAACATAATACCCTCTAGGTCCATCCATGTTGTCACAAATGGCACGATCTCACCCTTTTTATGGGTGTGTAATATTCCATTGTGTATATGTGTGTGTGTGTGTGTGTGTGTGAGAATAATTGTGTTGATATGCAGACACACACACACACGCACACACACACACACACACACACACACTACATCTTCCTTATTCATTCGTCTATCAATGGATTCTTAGGTTGCCTCCATATCTTGGCTATTGTAAATAATGCTGCAATAAACATAGGGGCACACATATATTTTCAAATTAGTTTCTTCTTTTTCCTTGGGTAAACACCCAGTAGTGGAATTATTGCATCATATGGTAGTTCTATTTTTAATACCCTTGTGCACTGTTGGTGGGAATGCAAATTGGTGCAGCCACTATGGAAAACAGTATGGAGTTTCCTCAAAAAAAAATAATAATAGAAATACCATATGACCCAGCAATTCCACTTCTGGGCATTAATCAAAACATAAGAAATAAATACACAAATTCAAAAAGGCATATGTTCATCAGAGCTTTATTTACAATAGCCAAGATATGGAAGCCACCTAAGTGCCCATCGATAGATAAATGGATAAAGAAGATATGGTAATGAAATGTTACTCAGCCACACAAAGAAAGGACATCTTGCCATTTGTGACAACATGGATGGACCTAGAGGGTATCATGCTAAGTGAGATAAGTCAGACAGGGAAAGATGAATAGCATATGACTTCACTTACATGTGGAATCTAAAAATACAAAACAAAACAAAACCAACAAAACAAAATAGAAACAGACTCATAGATGCAGAGGACAAACTGATGGTTGCCAGAGGGGAGGGGAGTGAAGGGAGTATGGATGAAATAGGTGAAGAGGTACAAACTTCCAGTTATAAAATAAATAAGACAACGGGGACTTAATGTACAGCATAGGGAATATAGTGAATGATATCGTAACGACTTTGTATGGTGACAGATGGTAACTAGACTTAGTGTGGTGACCATTTTGTAATGTATACAAGTGTCAAATCACTATGTTGTACACCTGAAACTGATATAATATTGCATGTCAATTATTCTCCATTAACAAAAAAAAACCAAAATCAGAAAAGAAAAAAAAAAAAAGAGGATGGGAGCAAAAAAAGATTTAATGTGCTATGTGATCTCATTCTTTGAATTCCTTCCATGAGGTGAGGTCAGCCAACAATCGCACAACAATCTCTCATCATCAGTTAAGGACCTATCAATCAGCTGACAGCTCAAGTAAGTCCCTTTGGAAACCACCTGGCCTGCAAAAGGATTGGTCCTCCACTCATTACAGTCCTTTGTTTCACAATTTCTGAGACATACCAAAAAGCCCTTGCAAAGGCATGGCTCTAAATTCTCTCTCTTACTCTTTTACTTAGAACTACTCTGTTTCACGGTGCCTGGGTGGCTCAGACGGTTAAGCATCTGACTCTCGATTTCAGCTTGGGTCACGATCTCAAAGTTTGTCGGTTCGAGCCCCAAGTTGGGCTCTGTGCTGACAGTGTGGAGCCTGCTTGGGATTCTGTCTCTCTCTCACTCTCTCTCTATCTGCCCCTTCCCTGCTCACGTGTGCGCTCTCTCTCTCTCTCTCTCTCTCTCTCTCAAAATAAATATAAACTTTAAATTAAAAAAAGAAGAAGAAGAGGGGTTCCTGGGTGGCTCGGTCGCTTGTCGACCAGCTCTTGATTTAGGCTCAGGTCATGATCTCACGGTTCGGTTTGTGGGATAGGGCTCTGGGCTGCCAGCAGGGAGCCTGCTTGGGATTCTCTCTGTCCCTCTGCCACCCCACCCCCAACCCCACACATGCATACTGCTCTCTCTGTCTCTCTCAAAGTAAATAAATAAACATTTTAAAAAAGAAAAAAAGAGAAAACAAATTTCTGTTTCATCTGATTTGCTCAGAAAAGTCTGGGCACACTGAAAATTAATTTAAATACAGTTTTGACAATAATTAATTCTTGATAAAAATGCTCTTACTTATGCATATTTTCCACATATTGTTGCTGAAACTTTAAAGTTGCAGATCTAGCTCATTCAATATATGGGAAATATATGCCATGGAACTTTGTTGGAGAAAGCCCTCATCATTGTCACACCAACGAGGCAAATCAGCCTTAATTTCTGTCAGAACAGTCTGACTTTTTTTAGGCAATTTGAATAATTGCATAATTAATATGCAGTTGGAAAAACATCTTTTATTATTTATTATTTATTATTTATTTATTTATTTATTTATTTATCAATATATGAAATTTATTGTCAAATTGGAAACCCATGGGGGAGGGGAAGAAAAAAAAAAGAGGTTAGAGTGGAAGAGCACCAAAGCATAAGAGACTCTTAAAAACTGAGAACAAACTGAGGGTTGATGGGGGGGTGGGACGGAGGGGAGGGTGGGTGATGGGCATTGAGGAGGGCACCTGTTGGGATGAGCACTGGGTGTTGTATGGAAACCAATTTGACAATAAATTTCATATATATATATATATATATATATATATATATATATATTTATTTATATATTTACCATGTACCAGGTATTTTATTAGATGCTGGGTAGTTTGGGGTTTTATTTATTTTTATTTATTTTTATTTTTTTTATGAAATTTATTGACAGATTGGTTTCCATACAACACCCAGTGCTCATCCCAAAAGGTGCCCTCCTCAATACCCATCACCCACCCTCTCCTCCCTCCCACCCCCCATCAACCCTCAGTTTGTTCTCAGTTTTTAACAGTCTCTTATGCTTTGGCTCTCTCCCATTCTAACCTCTTTTTTTTTTTTCCTTCCCCTCCCCAATGGGTTCCTGTTAAGTTTCTCAGGATCCACATAAGAGTGAAACCATATGGTATCTGTCTTTCTCTGTATGGCTTATTTCACTTAGCATCACACTCTCCAGTTCCATCCACGTTGCTACAAAAGGCCATATTTCATTTTTTCTCATTGCCACGTAATATTCCATTGTGTATATAAACCACAATTTCTTTATCCATTCATCAGTTGATGGACATTTAGGCTCTTTCCATAATTTGGCTATTGTTGAGAGTGCTGCTAACAACATTGGGGTACAAGTGGCCCTATGCATCAGTACTCCTGTATCCCTTGGATAAATTCCTAGCAGTGCTATTGCTGGGTCATAGGGTAGGTCTATTTTTAATTTTCTGAGGAACCTCCACACTGCTTTCCAGAGCGGCTGCACCAATTTGCATTCCCACCAACAGTGCAAGAGGGTTCCCGTTTCTCCACATCCTCTCCAGCATCTATAGTCTCCTGATTTGTTCATTTTGGCCACTCTGACTGGCGTGAGGTGATACCTGAGTGTGGTTTTGATTTGTATTTCCCTGATAAGGAGCGACGCTGAGCATCTTTTCATGTGCCTGTTGGCCATCCGGATGTCTTCTTTAGAGAAGTGTCTATTCATGTTTTCTGCCCATTTCTTCACTGGGTTATTTGTTTTTCGGGTGTGGAGTTTGGTGAGCTCTTTATAGATTTTGGATACTAGCCCTTTGTCCGATATGTCATTTGCGAATATCTTTTCCCATTCCGTTGGTTGCCTTTTAGTTTTGTTGGTTGTTTCCTTTGCTGTGCAGAAGCTTTTTATCTTCATAAGGTCCCAGTAATTCACTTTTGCTTTTAATTCCCTTGCCTTTGGGGATGTGTCGAGTAAGAGATTGCTACGGCTGAGGTCAGAGAGGTCTTTTCCTGCTTTCTCCTCTAAGGTTTTGATGGTTTCCTGTCTCACATTTAGGTCCTTTACCCATTTTGAGTTTATTTTTGTGAATGGTGTGAGAAAGTGGTCTAGTTTCAACCTTCTGCATGTTGCTGTCCAGTTCTCCCAGCACCATTTGTTAAAGAGGCTGTCTTTTTTCCATTGGATGTTCTTTCCTGCTTTGTCAAAGATGAGTTGGCCATACGTTTGTGGGTCTAGTTCTGGGGTTTCTATTCTATTCCATTGGTCTATGTGTCTGTTTTTGTGCCAATACCATGCTGTCTTGATGATGACAGCTTTGTAGTAGAGGCTAAAGTCTGGGATTGTGATGCCTCCTGCTTTGGTCTTCTTCTTCAAAATTCCTTTGGCTATTCGGGGCCTTTTGTGGTTCCATATGAATTTTAGGATTGCTTGTTCTAGTTTCGAGAAGAATGCTGGTGCAATTTTGATTGGGATTGCATTGAATGTGTAGATAGCTTTGGGTAGTATTGACATTTTGACAATATTTATTTTTCCAATCCATGAGCAGGGAATGTCTTTCCATTTCTTTAAATCTTCTTCAATTTCCTTCATAAGCTTTCTATAGTTTTCAGCATACAGATCCTTTACATCTTTGGTTAGATTTATTCCTAGGTATTTTATGCTTCTTGGTGCAATTATGAATGGGATCAGTTTCTTTATTTGTCTTTCTGTTGCTTCATTGTTAGTGTATAAGGATGCAACTGATTTCTGTACATTGATTTTGTATCCTGCAACTTTGCTGAATTCCTGTATCAGTTCTAGCAGACTTTTGGTGGAGTCTATCGGATTTTCCATGTATAATATCATGTCATCTGCAAAAAGCGAAAGCTTGACTTCATCTTTGCCAACTTTGATGCCTTTGATTTCCTTTTGATGTCTGATTGCTGATGCTAGAGCTTCCAGCACTATGTTAAATAGCAGCGGTGAGAGTGGGCATCCTTGTCGTGTTCCTGATCTCAGGGAAAAAGCTCTCAGTTTTTCCCCGTTGAGGATGATGTTAGCTGTGGGCTTTTCATAAATGGCTTTTTTGATCTTTAAGTATGTTCCTTCTATCCCGACTTTCTCAAGGGTTTTTATTAAGAAAGGGTGCTGGATTTTGTCGAAGGCCTTTTCTGCATCGATTGACAGGATCATATGGTTCTTCTCTTTTTTTTTTGTTAATGTGATGTATCACGTTGATTGATTTGCAAATGTTGAACCAGCCCTGCATCCCAGGAATGAATCCCACTTGATCATGGTGAATAATTCTTTTTATATGCCGTTGAATTCGATTTGCTAGTATCTTATTGAGAATTTTTGCATCCATATTCATCAGGGATATTGGCCTGTAGTTCTCTTTTTTTACTGGGTCTCTGTCTGGTTTAGGAATCAAAGTAATACTGGCTTCATAGACTGAGTCTGGAAGTTTTCCTTCCCTTTCTATTTCTTGGAATAGCTTGAGAAGGATAGGTATTATCTCTGCTTTAAACGTCTGGTAGAACTCCCCTCGGAAGCCATCTGGTCCTGGACTCTTATTTGTTGGGAGATTTTTGATAACTGATTCAATTTCTTCGCTGGTTATGGGTCTGTTCAAGCTTTCTATTTCCTCCTGATTGAGTTTTGGAAGAGTGTGGGTGTTCAGGAATGTGTCCATTTCTTCCAGGTTGTCCAGTTTGTTGGCATGTAATTTTTCATAGTATTCCCTGATAATTGTTTGTATCTCTGAGGGATTGGTTGTAATAATTCCATTTTCATTCATGATTTTATCTATTTGGGTCATCTCCCTTTTCTTTTTGAGAAGCCTGGCTAGAGGTTTGTCAATTTTGTTTATTTTTTCAAAAAACCAACTCTTGGTTTCGTTGATCTGCTCTACAGTTTTTTTAGATTCTATATTGTTTATTTCTGCTCGGATCTTTATTATTTCTCTTCTTCTGCTGGGTTTAGGCTGCCTTTGCTGTTCTGCTTCTAGGTCCTTTAGGTGTGCTGGTCGATTTTGTATTTGGGATTTTTCTTGTTTCTTGAGATAGGCCTGGATTGCAATGTATTTTCCTCTCAGGACTGCCTTCGCTGCGTCCCAAAGCGTTTGGATTGTTGTATTTTCATTTTCGTTTGTTTCCATATATTTTTTAATTTCTTCTCTAATTGCCTGGATGACCCACTCATTCGTTAGTAGGGTGTTCTTTAACCTCCATGCTTTTGGAGGTTTTCCAGACTTTTTTCTGTGGTTGATTTCAAGCTTCATAGCATTGTGGTCTGAAAGTAAGCATGGTATAATTTCAATTCTTGTAAACTTATGAAGGGCTGTCTTGTGACCCAGTATAGGATCTACCTTGGAGAATGTTCCATGTGCACTCGAGAAGAAAGTATATTCTGTTGCTTTGGGATGCAGAGTTCTAAATATATCTGTCAAGTCCATCTGATCCAATGTCTCATTCAGGGCCCTTGTTTCTTTATTGACCGTGTGTCTAGATGATCTATCCATTTCTGTAAGTGGGGTGTTAAAGTCCCCTGCAATTACCACATTCTTATCAATAAGGTTGCTTATGTTTGTGAGTAATTGTTTTATATATTTGGGGGCTCCGGTATTCGGCGCATAGACATTTATAATTGTTAGCTCTTCCTGATGGATAGACCCTGTAACTATTATATAATGTCCTTCTTCATCTCTTGTTACAGCCTTTAATTTAAAGTCTAGTTTGTCTGATATAAGTATGGCTACTCCAGCTTTCTTTTGGCTTCCAGTCGCATGATAAATAGTTCTCCATCCCCTCACTCTCAATCTAAAGGTGTCCTCAGGTCTGAAATGAGTCTCTTGTAGACAGCAAATAGATGGGTCTTGTTTTTTTATCCATTCTGATACCCTATGTCTTTTGGTTGGCACATTTAATCCATTTACATTCAGTGTTATTATAGAAAGATACGGGTTTAGAGTCATTGTGATGTCTGTATGTTTTATGCTTGTAGTGACGTCTCTGGGACTTTGTCTCACAGGGTCCCCCTTAGGATCTCTTGTAGGGCTGGTTTAGTGGTGACAAATTCCTTCAGTTTTTGTTTGTTTGGGAAGACCTTTATCTCTCCTTCTATTCTAAATGACAGACTTGCTGGATGAAGGATTCTTGGCTGCATATTTTTTCTGTCTAGCACCCTGAAAATCTCGTGCCAATTCTTTCTGGCCTGCCAAGTTTCAAAAGAGAGATCAGTCACGAGTCTTATCGGTCTCCCTTTATACGTGAGGGCACGTTTACCCCTTGCTGCTTTCAGAATTTTCTCTTTATCCTTGTATTTTGCCAGTTTCACTATGATATGTCGTGCAGAAGATCGATTCAAGTTACGTCTGAAGGGAGTTCTCTGTGCCTCTTGGATTTCAATGCCTTTTTCCTTCCCCAGTTCGGGGAAGTTCTCAGCTATTATTTCTTCAAGTACCCCTTCAGCACCTTTCCCTCTCTCTTCCTCCTCTGGGATACCAATTATGCGTATATTATTTCTTTTTAGTGTATCATTTAGTTCTCTAATTTTCCCCTCATACTCCTGGATTTTTTTATCTCTCTTTTTCTCAGCTTCCTCTTTTTCCATAACTTTATCTTCTAGTTCACCTATTCTCTCCTCTGCCTCTTCAAGCCGAGCTGTGGTGGTTTCCATTTTGTTATGCATTTCGTTTAAAGCGTTTTTCAGCTCCTCGTGACTGTTCCTTAGTCCCTTGATCTCTGTAGCAAGAGATTCTCTGCTGTCCTCTATACTGTTTTCAAGCCCAGTGATTAATTTTATGACTATTATTCTAAATTCACTTTCTGTTATATTATTTAAATCCTTTTTGATCAGCTCATTAGCTGTTGTTATTTCCTGGAGATTCTTCTGAGGGGAGTTCTTCCGCTTGGTCATTTTGGATAGTCCCTGGCATGGTGAGGACCTGCAGGGCACTTCCCCTGTGCTGTGGTGTATAACTGGAGTTGGTGGGTGGGGCCGCAGTCAGACCTGATGTCTGCCCCCAGCCCACCGCTGGGGCCACAGACTGGTGTGTGCCTTCTCTTCCCCTCTCCTAGGGGCGGGATTCACTGTGGGGTGGGGTGGCTCGTCTGGGCTACTTGCACCCTGCCAGGCTTGTGATGCTGGGGATCTGGCGTATTAGCTGGGGTGGGTAGGCAAGGTGCACAGGGGCAGGAGGGGCAGGCTTAGATCGCTTCTCCTTAGGTGATCCACTTCAGGAGGGGCCCTGTGGCAGCGGGAGGGAGTCAGATCCGCTGCCGGAGGTTTGGCTCCGCAGAAGCGCAGAGTTGGGTGTTTGCGAGGAGCGAGCAAGTTCCCTGGCAGGAACTGGTTCTCTTTGGGATTTTGGCTGGGGGATGGGCGGGGGAGATGGCGCTGGCGAGCGCCTTTGTTCCCCACCAAACTGAGCTCTGTTGTCAGGGGGCTCAGCAGCTCTCCCTCCCTTTGTCCTCCAGCCTTCCCGCTTTCTGAGCAGAGCTGTTAACTTATGACCTCCCAGACGCTAAGTCGCGCTTGTTGTGGGAACACAGTCCATCAGGCCCCTCCGCTTTTGCAAGCCAGACTCGGGGGCTCTGCTTGGCCGGCGAGCTGCCCCTCCGCCCCGGCTCCCTCCCGCCAGTCCGTGGAGCGCGCACCGCCTCGCCGCCCTTCCTACCCTCTTCCGTGGGCCTCTCGTCTGCGTTTGGCTCCGGCGACTCCGTTCTGCTAATCCTCTGGCGGTTTTCTGGGTTATTTAGGCAGGTGTAGATGGAATCTAAGTGATCAGCAGGACGTGCGGTGAGCCCAGCGTCCTCCTAAGCCGCCATCTTGCAAAACCCCCATAAATTTCATATATTGAAAAAAAAATTGGTTTCCATACAACACCCAGTGCTCATCCCAACAGGTGCCCTCCTTAATACCCATCACCCACCCTCCCCTCCCTCCCACCCCCCATCAACCCTCAGTTTTGGAAGAACATCTTTTAAACCACTAAGAAATACATGATAGGATACTTCTTTGAATATAGATATTACTAGAGTCTTCAATATCGAGATTTAAATACTACAGAGGTAACATACTTTATCCATTTTATAATCAATTGTAAAACTGGGTAATAAGGCTGTTTCTCATCACCTAGTGTATGATAAACCTGTGTGAACTATAACTAAAATTTTTAAGTTTATTTATTTATTCTGAGGGAGAGAGCAAGCGGGGAAGGGGCAGAGAGAGAGAGGGAGAGACAGAATCCCAAGGAGGTTGCACACTGGCAGCGCAGAGCCCAACATGAGGCTCAAACTCACCAAGAGAGCCCGAGATCACGACCCCAGGCAAAATCAAGAGTTGGACGCTTAACATACTGAGCCACCCAGGCACCCGTGTAACTAAAATTTTATGTTATCAAATAAGGCATTATAATGGAAAGCATGACATGCATCCTTGTGTGTTTTTCATGCTAGTGTTGTCCTTTGGGAATAAATAAATCACAGTCATGTGAATCTCAGAAACAATTTCATTAATTATACTAGGCATTATGGGCAACCTTTCCTCATGTCATTAAGAAAGAGAAATGGAAGGGGAAAGTGGGTGATGGGCATTGAGGAGGGCACCTGTTGGGATGAGCACTGGGTGTTGTATGGAAACCAATTTGACAATAAATTTCATTGAAAAAAAGAGAGAAATGGATGTACTGCTAAAATTTAATCAGTCTGTTAGCTGGCCTTTTGTTTTATAAAAGGAGGTGGAAAACATAAAACATTTTGTCAGTGAAATAGGTAATGATAATTGGAACACTTCTCGATTCAATTTGGTAAAAGTAGTTTTTAACTATTTTACAAAGTTAATTTATCTCAAAATCGTGTAAACTTTTTATTTGTTGATATTATTCAGTGTATCTTGAATGTTGGTAGCATTAGAAAATATTCCAGATGTAAAACAATAAAGTAAAATTAAATTAAATTAAATTAAATATTGTCCAGATAATCACAAAATGATGATTATTCTAACCTGATTCAGTTATTTGATTGTAGTTTTCCCTAGCTATTTACATGTTCTAGGCAAAAGTTTCAAGAATAACTGGCAAAATAATTGTTATGGGGAAAAATAAAAGTCTGTTTTTAAGAAAATATAAATTAAGTAATAATATTACGGCACATTAGATGTCAAATCACTCCCATGCTCTAGCATACAATATATCTGAAATCGTAATATCTCAACACAGGCTAAAATACTGATGTTTTTGAACCATGCCTCATTTCCAGCAGAAATTAGTGTGTGTACGGTAGGAAAATTCAAGTCTTAAGGAATTTCTTGATGATTTCATTAACTCACTGATGGAAGGTTTTTCCAAACTAATGATTGGTGGTGTTCCTTTATTTTGCCAACCCACTGGAGTTTTTAACTCCTGGGATTATATAGTTCAGTTGTCAGTATAAGTATTTCAGGATGAATAATGAGTATGCTTTCCTTTATAAAGTAAGTACACGAAACGTGATTGTGGAGATGGAGAGAGTGCATGACCAAAGTGTCAGGCTCTTAAGCACCTGAATGTGGAAATTAAAGATAGCCTCACCCACCCAACCCTTGGAAAGTGTGCACATCCCCAGGGGCACATGAACCCCATTTTTGTAGGCCACTCGGTTGGACTATGGTGGTAGGTAAAGAACTGGAGGAAAGTAAACAATTTTGAAAATAGTTTGAAGGTAGATTGGATAATGTTTAGGGGTGTTGAAGGAGATTATTGATGTAACTGGTATTTGTCCTGTTGCATCCACACGACTCCTGAAACAGAATGCTACGGGCACCAGTGACAGTCACAACAAAGTCTATTACAATGAGAGGCAAGGCCGACCGATCGGGACCAACACTCTTGATAAGAGTGTGGCCCTGAACAGCTGGGGTACAGAGTTTTTAAAGCCGATCACATCGTTTTATCGTTATCTGGGAACAGAACAGAGAAACAGTTCCCAGATGAGTTAGAAACAGTTATTGAATGAGGTGATTATTTTAGACTTTCTGCCGCTAAGTTGCAACCAGTGGATCTCCTTGGCCTTGTCTCTGATGCTCTTTTCTTTGAGCTTTTGTTTCCTTCATTGGTAAAGCCTGATTTACAAGAGTATGAAGCGTCATTTACAAGAGTAAAGCAAGGCTGTTATCTCTTGACCTTCAGTGTCAGAACAAAGTTGTTATTTTTCAAGCTAAGCGTTAGCCTTACACTACAATTTAACCCTTACAGTCCTTCACCTTTGTCTGGCTAAATTGTGTTGTTCCTTATAGTAGTGCTTTTGATACGTGAAGGTGGCCCATAGACCCAGAATCGAATTGGGCTCTGCGGAGGTGAGGTCTGGGTATCTCAGGCATTTTTCTGGCTGAAAGTTACCTACTGGGCCCCACCTCTACTGTTACTGTAGGCTAAGGGTTGGCTACCCTTTTCAGTAGTTTCCTGCACCCTTGCACCTAGACTCACTGCCCTGTAATTGCTGAACTCCCCAAGGGTGCGGCCTGTGCCTGTCTGGGTTCTCTGTTCTCCTGAGCCTGGGCTAGTGCCTCCCTACTGGGCTAGTGCCTCGCCCACGAAAGACACCCAGAGTTAATCTTCAGGACCTCACTCTGTCCCCTGCAGTCTGCTGGAACACCAAGTGCCTGTCCTGTAACCACGCTGGTGCCTTTCCTGCCAGGACACCCATGGCTGCAGGTGTGTCAGCAGGCAGCTGGGCTGAATCAGGAGCCACCAGACGGCTGGGCACTAGCTCATCCCCGGGATTCTCGTCCTCAAGGACCTTGCAGCTGACGCAGCTGCCAAGGCTGTGGCCTCCAAGCTAGCCACCTGTGGAGGGGCGGTGCTCATGTCGACCCCGCCTGCGTCTGGGCTGCGGATTACAACTCCCAAGATCATTCGGGAGGGCGGGACCGCCTCCCTCTGTCCTGGGGGCTAGAGATGGCTAAAAGCGCGATGTTAGGAGTGTACATCTGAGAGGCAGCAACTGCGGAAACGCGGCTGCGGGCCCAGGAGGAGCTCGGGAGGCGGCTGTGGCTGCAGCTGCAGAGTGGAGCGCAAGCGCCCTGTGTGCCTGTGGAAGGCTTGGTGGCCTTCCCGAGGCTGCGGTTTTGCTGTCGTTGAGTGAGTTTGATAGCTTGTGAGGCTAAGTTACTGTCGTGGCGGCCGTGCCTTGGAGCATATGATGGCTGGATGAGAGCTTGCTGGAGGAGATCGGCGAGTCTTGGCGCTGGAGGTAAGCTGGCGCAAGGACCAAATGCACTCTGTGACTGCAGCTGCACACGGGAGCGTCCCTCTGCCCCAAATCTTGGAACCTAAGTGGCTTAGTGTTGGAGCCCTAGCTGGAAGGCGTGGTGTAGAGCCACGGCTCATATGGGAAGAGTGACGTGGAGGAACCAACTCAGATAGCGGGGGCAGAGAGGAGAGCCCCTCGGGCTGCAACTGAAGGAGTGGATCAGCCCTTACCCAGACTGAGGGAGGGGAAAACCGATGCTTGGGGTTGGGAGGTGCGAAGGACTGCAAGACTGGATGTTTGGTGCAGAGAAAGCATCGGTTGCCTTGAAGATGTCAAGCTGCCACCATTCCGTAGGGGACGGTGCTGTCCAGTAGAAACATAATGCGAGGTACATGTGTGCCATATGGGAAGTTAAAAGAAACTGGTGAAATTAACTTTAACAATGTGTTTTATTTAACCCGACATATCCAAAAGTATTATCATTTCAATGTGTGATCAATATAATAAGTTATCAGTGAAATATTTTACACTTTTTTTCTTCACTAAGTCTTCAAAATCCAGCGTGTATTTGACCTGTACAGCACATCTCAACTCACACTCAGCACATTTCAAGTGTCCATAGCCACATGACTGCATGGCTGCCCCATTGGACAGTGCAGCCCAGTGGAGCTGGGTATAGAGGGGTAGCTCAGATGTCACCTATTTCCTGGCAGTGCAAATCCTGCCTTGCCAAGGTTTCTGCTATTTAGGCTTTCAGTCATTCCTTTTATTTCATTCTGGCTTCCCCTTAGCAAGGCACTGCCATGTCTCTTATCTCATTTTGAACTCCAGTGCCTGTAAGGCAAGTAGGATAGGTGATAACACTATTTCATGGGTGGGAAGTATCCAATCCAAGGTGAGTTTTTATCTTACCTTGCTGCAGGAAGGGCCAGAGTCTCTCACGGTTTCTTCCTCTTCTTCCAGCACTACCTTCCCAGGACTCTGCTCTTACCCCGGAAGGATGACCCAGAAGAAGAGGGAACAATTGGGCTCCCAACAGTCTGTTTAGAGGTGAGCTGGGATTTCTTTTTCCTCTCTGAAAGGCCCCCTCAGTTCTTAGGGAGAGAGGGTATTATCGTCCCTGCCCTGCAGTGTCTCTGCCAAGCCAGTTTCCTTCAGGAGCTTGAGCCTCAGACTCCTCATAGATTTCCCATCTTGGAAGAAGATGGAACCCATAGGACACCTTTCTTCAGTTTTCTCTTCTCCACCCACCATTTAATCATTCATCACACCTTTGAGATCTACTCTGTGCCTCAACGTTCTCTACTATGTGGGACCCAGTCCCGAGCATGAGGGAACTTAGGGACTGTTGGGGGAGAGAGAACAGGACAAGATCTGAGTATGAAATGATGAAATAATAAGAAACTGCATGATTAACTACCCATATCAGAAGTTTAAACAGGAAGTACTCTGGGGAAAAACAGAAGGAGAAATTTAAGCTGCATTTGGAGATGTAGAAATGACAGGGTGTTTCCAGGCTAGAGGAGAGTATGACAAAGGCTCAGGGACAGAAACGAACAGATCTTCCAAGGACTAATGAGAAGATAGGCTGGAGTAGAAGGTGTGTGAGGGCATAAATCAAAGTTTATATGTAAGAAGAAACGCAGGTGCTGTTTACACTCTTGTAAAAACATTACCGTGACAAAATATATATAACACAGAAGTTACCATTCTAACCATTGTTATGTGTATAGCTCAGTTACATTGAACACATCCACATTGTTGTGCGGCCACCACCACTGTCCATCCCCAGAACTTTTTCATCCTCCCAAACTCTGTGTCTCTATTAAACATTAACTCCGCATCTCAGTAACCACCATTTGACTCTCTTGTCTCTATGACCTTGCTCTAGTAAGTGGAATCTATAGTATGTGTCCTTTTGTGTCTGGTTTCTTTCATTAGGCATAACGTCCTCCAGGTTGGTGTGTATATTGTTGGTAGTCAGCTTCGCTGGGCCTTACTGCGTGTGCATCAGGAAGCTGGGAAACATTTAGTATTTTAGGGCAAGTCTATAGGGTGTTTAGAGGAGAGAAGACCCAAAGTGACCTGATGTGGTTTTGTGTGTGTATGCGGGGTTTTGTTTGTTTGTTTGTTTTTGTTTTGTTTTGTTTTGTTTTGTTTTAGCTCAGAAGGCTGTCACAACCACAGCCCTTATTACCTAAATGAGAAGCCATTAGCGGGCCTCAGGAAGCCCTCCAAGAATCCATCGTTTTACACATAAGGAGGGTTTCAAAGATCTAATTTCCAGGCCGTTGGCACTGTGTAAAAGAGAAAAGGCCCCCACTTTTTCCTGGGCAGTTGCCTCAAGTAGTCAGTCATGGATTCCTGAAGGATTTCCTGTAGTCCACTAACGAGGCACAACCTGGTCAGGCAGAGACCTGGAGGAAATGGCTGCCTTTTGGTGCCAGCTAGTTGTTTTTGACTGGATGCAAGAAAACAGGCAGAAGAGAGTTTAGTCTTTTACTGTTGTATTAGCCACAATAAAGAAGGTGTTTATTCCCTGTGATTTTAGGTCAATTTTCAAATTAAGAAGTTTAGGTCAATTTTCAAAGTAGCAGGTTTTTTTAAATTTCACATTGCATATAATTTCAGATCTACAAATCTAATATCAGTGCAACTCTTCTCAAGACCAGGGAAGTGGATTTAGAGCCAAAAATAAATGAATAGATTTCAAGTTTTGTTTATATCCATTTCTTGTGTTGGACATGTGAATTGGCACAAGGTTTTCAGAGACTCTGAGATCTAAATAAGACTATTGCTTTCCATACTTTAGGCTTATTTGTTAAACATGATTTACATACCTGAGACACAGACTTTGAGAGAGAAGCAGCTTAAAGGAATCAGCTCTTTCACAGATATGAGAGTAAACAGGGTTCGGTTGCATTTTCTAGTCAGAGCATAAACCTTTGTAGTCTTTATTGTCCACATTATGTAAAACTGTATTGTTTGCCTTTAGAATGTGATGTGAACATTGGGCTGTGTGGTATAAACATATTAGCTGATATAGACCTTGCAGCACCAACCATAGTCTTTCCTTCTTGGGACTGGTTTGTTTGGGGGCACAGGGACTGACACCTGCTCTGTTTGCCTGTGGGGTACTGAACTTGCTGAATCCTGGCCTGCTTGCTCATCTGCCCTGTCAGCCCCTGTAGAAATGCCTGTGACTCAACAATGCAGACTCTGACAAAGTCACCTCCTCTAGAAGCTTCACTTTGCAAACTCGTTTCCCTCTGGGAACACTAACATCCAGATTCTCTCCTGCCCTGTTGGCAAGGCACATAAATCCCTTCAGGGGCTCAGCTGTCTGAACCAAGATCCCTGGCTTCTGGCTGCTTCTCAGGGAACTGTCCATATATTTTCATTCCCTGATTTGTAAAAAGTTGATATAGAGTTAAATGATTGCTGTTTTTACATTTCAAGATCTTTCTGTATAGTGTTTTAAAAATCTTGCTTTAATAATTTTATTTTATTTTATGTTCATTTTTGAGAGAGACGGAGAGAGAGAAAACATGCAGGCAGAGGGGCAGAGAGAGAGGGAGACAGAGGATCTGAAGCAGGCTCTGCACTGTCAACGCAAAGTCTGATGTGGGGCTCAAACGCAACAACCTTGAGACCATGACCTGAGCTGATTTCCGACGCTTAACAGGCTGAGCCACCCAGGTGCCCCTATTATTTTATCTTTTAAAAAATTACTTGAAAAATTATAACAATCGCCTTTTGAGACTTTTAATCCTAATACTTAAATTTGTTAAACTTTCAGATCACATTAATGGTTATGGAAGGGGGGGGGTACATCTAGGAATCCATCAAACGAATTCCTTCTTCATTTACAGTCAAAAGAAATTGCTTTAATGTTATTATAACAACATTAAGAAAAACTACCAGAAGTCATCAGGAAAGCACCCATGATCTCACTGTTCAATGTGATTAACTTTCTTTTGTCTGTGTTCCCTTTCAGGGTGCTCAGAAGTATACATAGGCACTTCTTAGCTCTGTCACTTGCATGCTAGGTGCTAAGCAAGTTCTAGAACCACTCTGAATGTATTTCTGTTGTGAAAGGATATAAGAGGTATATAGCTCACAGGGTTGTTGTGAAGGTTTCACAGCCTACTATATGTAACTTCTGACCATGGTGCCTAGCATGTGTAGATACTCAACAAATATTATTTTCATTCCTGCTTCCTCTTATTCTTAGAAACTTCTGCTATTCCCAAAGGAATAACAGGCTCCTTGGGAATTCACCACTCTCCCACTCTCAAGAATATGGCTCTGGTAACTGTGCAGCAGAACCAGTGTCTTCTCAGGTACCAAGTCATGTACCATTTCTAGATATTGGTGGCCATTCCAGGCCCCAAGTATGGTCACATTATCTATTGTCTAGGAGTTGTCTGACTTCCATCCATTTTCCTGTACTCCCAAAGCCTTTCCATTCTGGTACCTGACCCCCCTTTTATAGTCTTTGTTTGTGCCTCTGGAGCACAAGACCTCCTGCTCCTTCTAGATGTTGTGACGTGCTTTAGGCCATTCCCTCCTACTTTTTACTCAAAACTCTTCTCTTCCATGATGGCATCTGTGGTAAATCCAGACCACTGTGCTCTTTCACTTGAATAATTGTCCCCAAAGCAGATTCTTTACCTTAAAGCTTTCCTGTCATTTGGTACACTATTGCTTGCTGGGTTTTTTAATCATTAAACAAGATATTAAAGCAACACTAACATATCTTTTCTTGTAGAAGAAAAGAAACTCTTTATAACTCTATTACTCAACAAGACTTATTTCAAATTTGTGTATTTCCTTCTAATCTTTGTCCATTTGTACATCTATTTTGTTATATCATATCACCTTTTCCACTTATGCATGTAAAGAGGTTCTAGATGTTTTATAATTTTTTTAAAGTTTTATTTATTTTGAGAGAGAGAGAGAGAGAGAGAGAGAGAGAGAGAGAGCTATCAGGAGAGGGGCAGAGAGAGAGAGTGAGAGAGAGAGAATCCCAAGCAGGCTCCATACTATCAGCATGGAGCCTGACACAGGGCTTGAACTCACGAACCGTGAGACCATGACCTGAGCCAAAATCAAGAGTTGTACACCTAACCAATTGAGCCCCCTAGACCCCCCAAGATGTTTTAAATCCCCAAGGAGACAGTGAGGATATTTTTAAGACCAGATGGTAATTACCTTTGAACTTGAATGTGTTTGAAAGCAACTACAAAAGCATTGGAAACATAAAAGAGCATAGTAACATATGTATTTGGAGAACAGTGAAAAGGACAGTTTTCCTGGAGTATGGAGTCTATGTGGGCAGGAGTTGGAGTAGATGAGGACAGACAGGTAGGTCAGGTCCAGGTTGGTAAAGGTCTGGAATATCACCTGAAGGAATGTGGTTTCATCTTTGAAGGAGTGCTTGCAGAGGATTTTTAAAAATAAACGTGCTGGGCCTAGGTTTGCTTTTCAGAATGGCCACTCTGGTGTAGACAATGGAATGGTAGAACATGAGATTAGAGGTGGCAGTAAATCCAGTTCTAAAACAATCACAGTAATCCAGCAGAAGGCTGTGGCAGTGGGGATGCCTCCCTACAAAGCAATGGCAGTTGAAGGGGCTTGAACTACTGTTGTAAGGATTTCTGGTGCCATGGGCCAAATGTGGGAACTGTCCCCTACAAGTCTTACCCTCCCTTAAAGACCACCTCCTTCATAAAGCCACTCTCAATCCATTATCACTACCCCCACCATACCCCACCCCCATCTCTCTTCCTTCTCTGTGGCTCCAGCAGGCTGTATGCTCTCTACAATAAAACTAATCATTTGACTTTGTAATCAGGGCATTCATTCCCAAATTGTTTGTTTGTTTTTTCTTTTTATATCCATTCATATTTTTTAATTGAGATTCAAGTTAGTTAACATATAGTGTAGTATTGGTTTCAGGAGTAGAATATAGTGATTCATCACTTATAGAAAACACCCAGTGCTCATCCCAACAAGTGCCCTCCTTAATGCCCATCACCCATCTAGCCCATCCACCCTCCCACCTCCCCACTATCAACCCTCAGTTTTTTTCTTTGTATTTAAGGGTCTTTTACGGTTTGCCTCCCTCTCTGCTTTTATCTTATTTTTGCTTCCCTTCCTCTATATTCATCTATTGTGTTTCTTAAATTCCACATATGAGTGAAATGATGATATTTGTCTTTCTCAGATTGACTTATTTAGTTTAGCATAATACACTCTAGTTCCATCCACATTGTTGCAAATGGCAAGATTTAATTCTTTTTCATCACTGAGTAATATTCCAGTGTGTGTGTGTGTGTGTGTGTGTGTGTGTATCCATTCATCATCAGTTGATGGACATTTGGGCTCTTTCCATACTTTGGCTATTGTTATAGCATTGCTATAAATATTGGGGTGCATGTGCTCCTTCATATCAGTATTTTTAAATCCTTTGCATAAATACCTGGTAGTGCAATTGCTGGATCATAGGGTAGCTCTATTTTTGAACTTTCTGAGGAACCTCCATACTGTTCTCCAGAGTGGCTGCACCAGTTTGCATTCCCACCAACAGTGCAAAAGGTGCTGGGAAAACTGGACAGTAGCATGCAGAAGAATGAAACTGGACCACTTTCTACACCATACACAAAAATAAATTCAAAATGGGTGAAAGACCTAAATGTAATATAGGAAACCATCAGAATTCTGGAGGAGAAAACAGTCAGCAACTTCTTTGACCTCGGCTACAGCAACTTCTTACTAGACATGTCTCTGGAGGCAAAGGAAACAAAAGCAGAAATGAACTACTGGGACCTCATCAAGATAAAAAGCTTCTGCACAGCAGAGGAAACAATCAGAAAAACTAAAAGGCAACTGACCAAATGGCAGAAGATATTTGCAAATGACATTTTGGATAAAGGGTTAGTATCCAAAATCTATAAAGAACTTATCAAACTCAACACCCCAAAATCAAATTGTTTTAATTATTCTCCTGACAATTATTTATTGAGCAGGCAGAGATCTGGGGCTGGAAGGGATTAGAATTGGGAGTCCTCAGCATATACCACGGGGCAAATCAAGCCAGTTCCTTGCTGCTGAATTTCCTATCTCCACCATGCCCAGCATGTAGGGGCTCATTGGAATCTGCTTTAAGTGTTTTCTTCCCGATTAAATGACTTTCTTCTTGAGAGACATGTGTCCACTCTTTTTTTGTAGTTTCCATGGAGTAAAACACTCAGCTAGACATACACTAGGTGCTCAGTAGGCATCGGACTTGGAGCCGAGGAGACCTTCCTGTCCATCTTCTCTTCCTACAATGCTACCAACTCCAGCCTTCCCCAAGGAGGCTCATGGTAAGTAGGAATGGTTTGGGTCTTTTAGGAGTCTGTAATATTCACAGATGTGCCCTCAGACTTTTGTCAAGAGGGTGGTAGTTAGCTGGCCCCTGCTCAGCAGGATGTGGGTAAGGATGGGACACCAGCGAAGTACAAGACCCTGATCTCCCTCGGTAAGGACAGCATTCCTTCTCTGGACCCTATGAGCCGGGGCTGGAGAGCCAGGGCTCTGATTTGTGTTTCCTATGGAGCCAGAAACAGATTGTTTCTGTTTCTGTTTTCTGTTGCAAGACCAGTGACAAATGGAGTTGTTGATAAACTTCCTTATGGTGCTCAGAGACTTTGGTCTCTCTGTCCTCTGATCTTCTAGGTCAGGGGTTTTCCTATCACATTCCATTGGAGATGACCAGATTTCCATTCTATCTGGGAAGGCAAAGCTAGTTGTTCCTTGCAGCTGAGAGTTTCCCACTCCTGCCCCCATACCCATCCTCCTTCCTTTCCTCCTGTCCTTCTTGGAAGTCACATTGGACCCTGTGGAGATATTCTTGGTACCACTGTGTGGTGTCCTAGAGTACCTTTTCCTCCTGGAAGCCAAGTGATTGGAATGGATCTGTGGGACACCATTGTGACCCTAGCACAAATATCTAAGTCCCCTTTATTTTTCAAAAACCAGGGATTCCAATTCCCAAACCAGACATGATTTCCCAGTTAGAGCAGCAGAGGAATCATGGATGCTTAAAGGAGAAGGGCCATGAAGCCTCTGTCTAGGTGAGTGAGTGAAAGCCAAGTAAGTTGATATCCTTCTGGTTAGCAAAAGCGTGCAAGGCCTTTTTCATTTTCTGGTAGTGAGAGCAGTTTTATGTTTATTTTGTATCCCCCATGGGAGGTACTCATACCTGATCCATTCAGAGAAAGTGAAAACTGACCATTTGGAGACCCTGGATTGAAGTAAGGTTTGCAATTCTAGCTCTGAGAAGAAAAATGAACATTTTAAGAATTCTAAGTGCTGTGTGGTGTTTTTGTTGGCCTCTGCTACCTACTCGCATTCAGCATTCATAATTCTGTGTGAGGTGTTCCCAATTGCATTCTCCTTCACAGGACGTTTACATTCCAGTCAAAAGAATAGCGTGTTTAATAATGGCAAGTTGAGGGGCGCCTGGGTGGCGCAGTCGGTTAAGCGTCCGACTTCAGCCAGGTCACGATCTCACGGTCCGTGAGTTCGAGCCCCGCGTCAGGCTCTGGGCTGATGGCTCAGAGCCTGGAGCCTGTTTCCGATTCTGTGTCTCCCTCTCTCTCTGCCCCTCCCCCGTTCATGCTCTGTCTCTCTCTGTCCCAAAAATAAATAAACGTTGAAAAAAAAAAAGAAAAGAAAAGAATGGCAAGTTGAGGGGCGCCTGGGTGGCTCAGTTGGTTGAGCGTCCGACTTCGACTCAGGTCACGATCTCACAGTGTGTGAGTTTGAGCCCTGTGTCAGGCTCTGTGCTGACAGCTTGGAGCCCAGAGCCTGATTTGGATTCCGTGTCTCCCTCTCTCTCCCTGCCCCTCCTTCACTCACACTCGCTCTCTCTCTCTCTCTCTCAAAAATAAATAAACATTTAATTTTTTTTTTAATTAATGGCAAGTTGACCCCAAAGAAAGGGTGGAAGTAGGGTGACAACGAAAACTATTTGTTGCATTTTGTGTTTTTTAAAAAGACATTCATTCATTTAACAAATAGATTTTTTTTACCCAGATTGGCCTATGACAAAGATAATATGTGCTCAAAAAAAAATGAGAGAGACATCCAGAAGAAAACACAAATGTCTTGAAATCCTAACTCCCAGAGCCAATCACTGTCAACCTTTGTATAAGCATTCTTCTGATCCCTTTCTTCCCACACAACTACTTGTGGAGATGTGGCTACTCTGAGGTACGTGCTGTGATCCTTTACCTGCCATTTGGCCTTCATAGTGTGTTGTGGACAGCTCTCCGTGTCATTGCATATATATGTGTAGCTGGGTATTCATCCCCTTCAGTGGCTGCATAGCATTGCACTTTACCAGCATGTTATCCTCTATTTACCCCAGTCCACTATTGATAACTAGGTTGTTTCCAGATTTACATTATTCTATGCAACACCAAAGTCAAATAACCTTCTGTTACATCTTTGCAAACTTGTCAGGCTATCTTTTATGGATAAATTCCTCACAGTGGCATTGATGGAGCAAATGATGACGTTCAAGTCATCTAAAATACGCTATTTCCTTTAAACTTATGATACTTCTGAATCATTTTTAACTAAAAGCCAAATGCAGTGAATTGATCTTAGAAAAGCAATTGACAACATTTTCTAAAAGCTTCCCCAGGCCTGTGAGGAAGATTGATGATACTGGGATGTGGGGTTCCCTTTAACTTCTTCATTTTCACCCAAGTCTCTATTGTGTTTACTTCTTCTGTGCCTCCCTCACAGATTGATAACTTTCCCCATTTTAGAACTGAACCCCTTAGCATTCACCATTTGTATTTTAGGTCGTCTCAAATTAGTACACAGGTAATGGCAACAGATAATAACAATAGCAAACACTTGTATGGCATGTACAGTGTGTCAGGCATGCAGTGGTATGTACTTTTCAAATATAGCTGAGTTCATCTTATAAAAAGTCTTAGGTAGAAATTGCCAAATCTTCATTTCACTGGTGAAGAAACGTAGGCCCTAAAAGACTAAATGATTTGTTCAAATTCAGACAGCAAATATGTGGTTGAGCCAGGAATAAAACCTGTGCAGTTTGGCTCCAGAAGCTTACAGGTTCATCTAAGCCAATGTGCCTTCCCTTGCCAGCTCACAAAGGTGGTAGACACAGGTGCTCCATGCCCTAGCTACTCAACTTCTGTGAGCAGCCAGTCATAATCCCCTCCTCCCCCAGCATCTCAGTTGAATTAAGATGTGGAAGTTACCTGTGTTCATTTGGTAGGATGTAAGCCTCTTCTTGTGTTTGAATGAACCCTCTAGAACTAATACAAGATCCTGCTTTCTACATCTCTCTTTCCCCTCCCTATTGTTCAAGGCCAAGTTCACCATACTCATTCTGGAACAAAAGTCTCTTCTGGTTCCTTATTCAAGGCAGTGGGCAATTTTGCATAGGACCTTGATTCTTTCATGCAGTTCTAAACTTCAGGGCTGGAGGAAACTGGGATTTCTCCCTTCCTTGTTTGTAAATAATGTCTCTTGTTGGCAGAGTTTGTTTTAATCATAAAAGTATGTTGTGTTGGTTGCAGAAAAAAAATTTAACAGGCAGAAAAGTATAAAGAAGCAAATAAAATCACTTGTTAGAGGAAAGCACTATTAATGTTTTTAGTGTATTTCCTTCCATTATTTTTTATATACACATGTAAGTATATATGTACTTATACATTATAACTACAAAAGATTATGGTCATGTATACTGGTTTTTGTTTTATTTTATAATCATAACCAGTTTTACAAATCATTAAAAAATCTTTAGGGGTGCCTTGGTGGTTCAGCCGGTTAAGCGTCCAACTCTTGGTTTCAGTTCAGGTCACAAGGTTTGAGTTCAAGCCCTGCATCAAGCTCTCCACTGACAGTGCAGAGCCTGCTTGGGATTTTCTCTCTCTCCTTCTCTCTCTGTTCTTCCCGAGCATTCTCTCTCTCTCAAAAATAAATAAATAAACTCTTAAAAAAAGTTAAAAAATTCTTCAAAATCATGATATTTAATGACTATTTCATCATCTAGATATATAATTACTTTAATAATTTATGTGTTCTGGGAAATTTTAATTTTTTCCCTTTTCACTTACTTACACTGTTATGAACATCTTTGCATTTAAATGTCTCTCCACAGCTCTGTTTTTTCCCTCTAGAATAACTAGAAGAGGAATTTTCATGGTACTTGATTTGTGTTATGAATCGCTTGTCAAAAAGCTTTCCAGTTTACATTCTTGTAGAAGTATATGAGAATGCATATGTCCCTATACCCTGCCAGCATGTACTGTAGTTTTTAAAATCTCTGCCAATTTGAAAAGGGGAAAACGGTTTTAATTTTGAACTTTTTTTTCAAGTGCTTATTGGCCATTTCTTGTTTTATTCCCCTGTTCCCTCAGGCTCCCCTTTTAATGACAGGGGATCGGGCGAACCATAGACCCTTAACCTGGATATTTGGATTCTCTTACTCCTTCTAGTTTCCTCTTTAAAGCATGCCCTTCTGCTTGCACTCTGAAGCCCATCCTAATTTGTCCTCATACCCTTGTCCCCATAATTATTATGTCTTCTCTCCCTTCAGCAACTTCATCCTTTCCTCTTGAAGTCATGCATTCTCTGCCTTCCATCAGAATCAGAACTTCATACTTACTCCTATTCCCTTTTCTAGTATATGAAGTGTGAAGGAATTTGTCAAATTCCTCCAATGTGTACTTAACATGTGACCCCTGCTCCTGAAGGAGGTCCCCATTGGCTGGCCCTCATCCTTGTTCTCTTGTGCTTCTCTATGTTGGACAGTGCATATTTTCTTAAAAACACTTGCTTTGTGTCATTGTGCTACACTCCCAGTAGCTTTGGCTACTTCCGGGCCTCTTCCAAATGCTCCTTGGTTCCTTTCTCTTCACTAACTGTGTGTTTCACATTACATAGCTGCTAATCACTTGGTTCACTTAAGACACGTAGACCTTTTAGTGATTGCCTTGTAATGATTGAATGTTGTCGCCAGTGGGGCAGCTCAGACAGTAAATTCTGGGAGCTGTGGCCCTCAGGGTTGTATATTTGGAGGAGGGAGTTCCTGCCTCCTTGCTTAAGTTTCCTTGCCAAAATACGGTACAAAACTGAACTCTATTCATTAAAGCAAACTAAAACTTAGGTACTAACACAATGCCACCATAGGTTTCCTTCACAACAAACTTCATGTTTACAAATTGTTTTTCATCTATTTTTGACTGGGGTTCACTTGATGCCAGAATTTCACACTTCTCCTAGTGCTACAACATAGAACTCTAGACTGTAGAGTCACCAAGTCACTGTGGCGTCAAAATAAACAAACAAATGGTTTAGAAAGAGACTACAGGTGGTATACACACGCACACATATGTACAATATAAATGAAGGAAACATCAGTCATCACCATGGAAGGATGATTCAGAGATGGTATCAGAACATTTAGCAATTTGGAGGAAAACAGAGCAGATCGTTAACACATGGCGTACTCTAAAATATATATCCACAGGATTAAAGGCTAAATGTAAAGACAAATATTAGAATAAAATACCAGTGAGTACTTACATCGGCTCTGGATAGGAAAGAATATTCTGAGCTTAAAAACAGTGAAAGCAGGGGTGCCTGGGTGGCTCAGTCGGTTAAGCGTCCGACATCAGCTCAGGTCATGATCTCATAGTTCGTGGGTTCGAGCCCCACATCGGGCTCTGTGCTGACAGCTCGGAGCCCGGAGCCTGCTTCAGATTCTGTGTCTCCCTCTCTCTCTGCCCCTCCCCCCCCCTTTCAAAAATAAATAAACATTAAAAAGTTAAAAAAAGAAACAAAGACTTAAAGAACAGAGGTACATGATTAATAGTGCTAAAGAAAAAAGCCAAAACATGAAATTGTACACATAAATAGCATAGCCTTAACTATGAAAACAGAACAAAACAAAACAAAACAAACAACAACTAAAAGTAACATCAATTCTCATTACATGCCAGGCACTGGGTTGAGCAACTGGGCCTGCGCTCTCTCCAAGAGTCCTCAGAGGAGCCCTGGCGGGAGGTGGGCACTGTTATGGCCCCTCTTCTCCAGATGAGAACTGGGTGCAGAAAGATGCAGAGATTTGCTCAAAGTCCCACAGCCCCTCAGTGGATGTGCTGGGATGCTAGGTCAGGCTGGCAAGACCACACAGCCCGGCCCCTGGAAACAACGGAAAGAACCTCGAGGCATGTGGGTAGCAGTGACGGTCCTGGAAGCAGAGCCGACGGACACACGGCAGATTGCTAATGGTGACAGCCCTGAGAAATAGCTGAATGAAAGACATACCGCACATGGGGAGCGGTGATGGATGCTCCCTGGGTGGGGAGTATGTCGTGCTTCTGCCATCAAAGCAAAAACTCAAGAACGTCGATGTCTTTTTAAAGCCTCCAAGAAAGAGGTTGGATGTACATGTGTCACATACTCACGGCACCTGCATGCTTATGAGATGCGATGATGGTGAATTCTCAGCTTCTCTTCTGAAGCCTTTAGTCAAGCATGCACTCCTAGACACAGTGGCAGAAGAGACCCAGTGGGGTGTGCCCTAGTCTTCACCTCCCACATGCTCCTAGGCATGGCCCTGTTGCCAGCTTTCTGCTGGGACAGGTGTTGGGATGTCTCTCTGGCGTCCCCTGGGATGTCATCCCTTCCCTGTCTTGGGGCCCTACTGGGTGTCTCCTTGTGCACCACTTTTTTGTGCACACCACCTGCTCACTCTTAGCCAGGTCAAACTTGTTGCACACGTGGTACCCTGGTCCAAGCATGATGACAAGCAAGGGTGGCCAGGACCCCTGGAAATGGAAAGGAAGAGAGCAACAGAAGGGCTAAGGCAGAAGTGGAACAGGCCTTTCGGCTCACCTTAGTCCCTGTTCCGGAAAGCACACCAGACGCCAGACACGGGGCCTGCAGACGTGGGCTCTAATCCCACCATACCTGACCTTGGGGGACCCTCATGTCCTTCCCAGGCCCTCCGTCTGATGCTGTGGCTGTCCTCAGACCAGAAGATGTGGGGACCAGCACCAGGCTCTGTGGAAGCCCAGGGCAAAATGGACTCCCAGAGGGGAGGCAGATCAGTGGTTCAGGTGTGAAGTGCATGTCAGGCAGGACTCATGTCCCCATCTCCACTCCCACCCCATCCTGGGAGTCAGACTTCCTAGTAGAGACCAAGGAACAGGACTGAAAGGGCTTGGCACAGCTTTATAATTGGAGGGGATCTGGGCACATGGGCAGGAAGCAAGGTGAGGCTGCACAAGAAGATGGGGAGCCCCCCGTGGGGCCAGTGGGTTTGAGCTGGCACGAGGGGATGCCTTTGCCCACGTTGTCCCAGAGCCTTTGGGGTCTTTCCTGGGGCAGAAACTGGTCCCTGGGAGAGGCCTGGGTAAGGCCCCAGAGAGGCCACAGGGCCTCGGGGTGATCAGGGCCAGGCCACTGCCCACATACGCGGACCCTGTGGACCCGGTGTCCCTTGCCAGTCCTCTCACCGACCCCCTCAGCCTGCAGCAACCATGCAGTTTGAAACAAGGAGCTCCTGTCCCCTTAGATTGTACTTGGTGTTCCCAGGGCTGTGCTTCCTTGCCCCGGAGTGGAGCACATCGCCTGTTGCTGGAGGCCCTCAGCCTCCTCAGGCACAACCCTCAGGACAACCCCTTCTGCCCTACCCCCTCGCCCACACCCCTGCTGGATCTGGGACAACTCCCTCTCCTGGGGCTCCAGCTGCACAGCTCCAAGCTGGGACTTGTTACCTCAGGCCATGTCCCTGTCTCTCCAGGACTTCCTGAGGAACCTTAGGCTCTTAGTGGCTGTGTCCAGGCACAACTTGGTGGACAGGGGAAGGGGGTCTTCCTTTTCTCTGTCATTCAAGTACAGAGGAGCGGTGGTGGCATTCGCAACACCCTAGTTCAGAGGGCACTGTCCCACCGAGTCCATCCAGTGCAGCCTTGCCCAGGGCCAAGGCTCCCCTTTCATGTTGCCATCATCCCCAAAGAGGGCCCAAGTGCACCTTTTCCATCGTGGGGGCTCAGGGGTGCTGGGACTGTTGGGTGGAGGGGTGGGGAGAAGCTAGCTGGGCCTAGGGACCTCCTCCATGCAGCCCCTGCCATTTGTAGGAACAGTTCCTTCTCCTTCCCCAGATGGACACAGTTTTCTACTCCTTTGCTTCTTTCTCTCCAGCCCCTTTGGGCTCCTGCTTTCTCCAAGATCTTTGCTCTACATACACAGGACCCAGTCATCTCCATTTTCTCCAGTCTCTCTGCCTTTGCTGCAGCCCTTAGCCCAGGAACTCAGGGATGTGGCCAGGGGAGAGAAACGCTCCAGAGAGAAGGCAGAGAAGGTGACAGTGGGGCAGAGAAACACTCTGATTTCATTTGTGCATAAACCTGCCCCATTTCCCCCCAACCACACACATAGAGACATGGTGGTTTGCCCTCTAGTGAGTACTTACATCAAGCACTTTCCCCCTTAACACTGATACCACCTTCCTCTTTCATTCAGAGCCATTTCTGGAAGGCCTTCTCTGGTCCAAGACTTGCACCAGATGCTGGCAATTCCAAACTGAATGTCATAATGAGGCCTGCTCCAGTGGTCCTTACAGTCAATGAGGGGAATGGACAATAAATCAAGGGGAAAATCTATATAATTGCAAATCATGGTCAATATGAAAACAAAAGGATGAAAAGTAAGCATTGAAGAAGAATTACTGTATTCAGGGTGGTTTAAAAAGCCACTTTAAGAAGGTGAGAGGATGAAAAGGAGCCCAAATTTTGGGAGTACTGGGGAAAAGCCTGGGAAAGCAAAGGAACAACAAGGGTTTAACCTCTGAGGCAGGTGTTTTCAAGATATAAAAAGGCCTAAGCCCCTTGCCTGGAGTAGAACCACTGAAAGGGACATGAGTGGGAGCTGCACTGGGAGGACTAGGCGAGGACCTCATAGGCCATGGACAGGAGTCAGGTAGCCATTGGAGTGTTCTGAGCCAAGCAGTGACGTGATCAGATAGGCAGTTTTTTTTTTATTTTTCTTATTTATTTAAACATAGAGAGCATGAGCAGGGGACAGGCAGAGAGAGGGAGGGAGAGAGAGAATCCCAAGCAAGCTCCGTGCTGACAGTGGGGAGCCTGACACGGGGTGGCCGACATGAGGCTTGATCCCACAAACCATGAGATCATGACCTGAGCTGAAGTTAAGAGTCAGATGCTCAACCAACTGAGCCATCCAGGTGCCCCTTGAGATAAGCATTTTAGAATGACCCCCTGATTACTTTTTGGAAAATGGGTGCAGAAGAAACCCAAACAAGGAGTGAGTGGTTGGGAACATAGTGAGTTATCCTTGGTAAATATGGCAGTGGCATGGAGAGGCAGTAGCCATGAAGCAATGCAGAAGCACTCCAGGGAGGTGTGTCTGGGTAGGCCCCAAGCTTCACACTATAGCCCCCTTTTGCAAAGGCAGAGGAGTCTCTTTTGATGAATATTCACTTCTTACTCACTTCAAAATGAAGAGTATATATATATATATATATATATAAGTAAGGCCCTTAATGGACTGGAACTGATTAGAAGCTCTGTGTGTACAGGGGTCAGAGAGACTTACTCACTGGAGGCCATGGTTGTGGAGTCAGAAGTAGGTGAACTGGGTTTCCTATGGTGGATTTACTCATGGTAGTGTCTGAAGGTCTCTTCTCTTGACCTAGTTTTTTTTTGTTGTTTTTTTTTTTCTCAATGGAGAAATTTTTTTTCATCTTTTGCCTGGGAGATATTCACCTTATTACCAGTGGTCTGGGAGCTGGGTGGGAAATGGAGCTGGGTGTTTCACTGTTCATCAATCTACACCTTCACCTCATTTTCTAGTTTTTAGTAAGTGCTTCTACCCCAAGGCATGCATCAGCATTTGCTGGAATACTTCAGTCACCACACCTCAGTGGTTTATAACATTTCTTTCTCATGCACAGGCCTTTGGGTTGGTTGTGGTGTGCATCAGTTTATGGACATAGCTTCAGGTCTGCTCCATTTGTCTTCTCATTCTGGAACCCAAATGGAAGGAACAGTGGCTACCTGAGTAAGGCAGGGTCTCCTGATGGTTTAGGGCAGGGGTAGAATATGGCAAGCTAAATGACGCAATCACATTGAAGCCTCTCACTGGACATGGTATACCTCATCTCCGTTCACATTTCACTGGCCAATGCAAGTCATGAATCAAAGCCCAAAGGAGTGGGGCATGGAAGTACTTTCTACCTACAGTGAACCATGGCAAGGACAGGGAGGGAAGGGAGACCTATGACCAAATAAATCTTCCTACGTCATCTGCGGAGGCAATGGTATTAGATGGAGACCTGAATGATGGGAAGGTGTTGGGCATCTGGAGAGGAATAACACTCCCAAAAGAAGGAATAGCACATGAGAGCTTGGTGAGTCACTAGAACTGGGAGATCTGAGTGGTTGGAGCAGAGTGAGTAAGGGATCAGCATGAGGTGAGGTCAGATAGGCACTTGGGTCAGTGAGGCAGAAGGCCATGAGAAGAGGTCAAGATTCATTTCCAAGAGTGATATGAAGCCCCAGCCTGGCATATTTTAAGAGAGGGATGTAACAGGTTTGTATTTACTTTTTAAAGGATCTCTCTAGCTGCTTTGGGAAAGAAAGATGGAACGGGAAAGAAAGGTCACAAAAGGACCAAATAGGAGGTGAATGCAGTCAGTAGTTTAAGCTAAAGATACTGGCATCTTGGACTTATGGTGTAGCCATGGAGATAGAAGTTGGTGGGCTTGGAAGACTGTTGGAAGCTGAATGGACAGAACTTGGTGACAGAGTAAATGTGGGTAAGGGAGAGAAGGAGATGTGAGAATTTGGTCCCAGGCACCTACCTTGGATTACCACAGGGCTATGGTTATCATTTAGAAACAGAGAGGTGAGGGGGAGGGAGAGGGAGAGAAATATCAAGATCATAGGGCGTGGAGGAAAGGTCATTTATAAACTGAGGAGTCTTGCTGGGACATACTGAGGTCTCTTAGGACAAAATAACCCAAAGAACCTTCCATGAGCAATAAAAGGGAGCCAAGTGGTGGGTCTGGCAGAGTGAGCTTGCAGCCTGAGAGGGGCTGGTCCAAGGCAAGTTCACCTCCAGGGCAAATGAGTCTGAGAAAGTGCAGCAAACTCTCCAGAGGCAGTTCATTGGAGTGTGATTCTTTTTATCATTATTATCATTGACAGTGGGTACCGCTGGGGAGAGGAATAGAGCATGTGGGACTGTAAGAGGTCCATGGTATGCTATTATATTTTGTTCCACATAAATGTGGACCGTTTACATTCTTTTACATATAATATATCATGTTATTACTGTGGGGCAAAAACCATGAAAACCATAAAGGAATTCACTATAATAATTTAATGTAGCATGGTATATATTTAAGAACTAGGGAAATGAGCATGTTTCAGCTTTAGCTATGCCGTCTCATCACTGTGGGACATAGAGCAAGTCCATTTCCTCCATGGGCCTCAGTTTCCCCATCTGTACAATGAGGAAATGTCACTGTAACCTGCTTACTCTGAAGGCCTGGGACTCTGTAACCCTGAGGCTATCCTCATGTGGCCCATGTGCTTCCTCTTTCCTTAGTGCATCTTTACCCCTTCACCACTCCCAGGAGTTCAAATGGTCCCCATGGAGTGAGTGAAGGAGGAAGAGAAAAACTGTGCAGATGACTTTATGGAAGAGTTTTACTGAGAAGGAGCACAGAGAACCAGAGCTGTCATTAGAGGGAAATGTGAAGACAAAAGAGAGCCAGTATACGAGAGGCAGCCAGTACAGGTTTGGGACTTAAATGGATAGAGTGTGACACTGTAGTGGATGCTCGCTACATATTTGTTGGATTAAATTTACATTAAAGCAATCCTAGCAATGGAGATGCACAGTTGCAAAGCATGGAGAGAAGAGATGTAGTTGAAGTATTTACTTTTTAGGAAGGGATTTCAAGGGTAGTGAGGGAAATAATGTTTAATGTTTGATTTTGGACACACTAAAAATAAGATACTCATGGAATTTTCAGTAGTCTTAGAAATTTGTATTGAAAACTTGGGAGGGAGTTAGAAGCTAGAGGTAGAGATTTGGAAGACATTATTAAAGGTCATAGTTGAAGCCAGAACGAGATTATTCAGGGAGAGTGTAGTGTGAACTAAACACAAGGCAGAGAAGGGAACCTGAGAACTGAAACACTTCAGGGCCAGGAAAGGAAGAAGAACTGAAGAGGAAAGATAAACAGGAGACAGAGGGAAGGAAAGAACCATCCTCTTCATGGCTTGGAGAGGAAACATTCATCCAGGAGCTATAGTCTGCAAGAAAAGAGGGATACTGACTTGGAGTTAGTCAATGACTACAGGGAAAGGTAGAAGTTAGCAGAGTCTGATGACAGGATGGTTAAAGTTTGGTGTTTTTTAGGAAAGAGGGGAGGAGAATGATCTGCAAGTGACAATGAGTATCAGGTTCAGGAGGAGATTTGCCTCACATTCTTGTCCAAGTGTTTAAGACACATGTTTTAACTCTTAATGTTTATGAGCCTAGATTTTAGTATCATTCCCGTTATTCAGGTAAAGTAACAAGGCCAGAGAGTGAAAACTATAAATGGAAAATCTAGGACAGACGCCCAGGCAGTCTGGTGCCAGAGACTGGACTCTTACCACCATGCGGATTGCCTCCCAAGAGAAAAAAAGGAAACCATCTTGAATTAAAACAGTACTTCCATACAAATTATGTCACCCATAGATATTCATATAATGTACATAGAAATCAGGAGCCCCATTAGACCAATTGCTCAACAACACACTATGGGAATTGTTCACGGTAGGGCAGGTTATGCTAGTAAACTGATAGCCTCCAATCCTAGTAGCTTCTCATCACAAAACCTTATTTTTTTAAGTGTATTTATTTTTGAGAGAGAGAAAGAGAGAGAGAGAGAAACGTGTGGGACAGGGGCAGACAGAGAGGCAAAGAGAGAATCCCAAGCAGGCTCCATTCTGTCAGCGCAGTCCCTGATGTGGGACTCAAACTCATAAACCAAGAGATCATGACCTGAGCCAAAATTAAGAGTCAGACACTTAACTTACTGAGCCACCAGGCACCCCAGAAAACCTTGCTTTTTAAAACTCATGCTTCCTGTTCCTCACAGGTCAACAGAGGTCCTGGATAATCAAAGAACTCCATCTACTTTGTACCTTCATCCTCTGGAACTCATGACGTCCTCATACTCAAAGAACAAAGCATACCAACTCTTAAATTCTTTGGTTTAGAAGCACTAAACATCATTCAAGCACTATTTATGGGCCACAGGCCAGCACTGATCACATGGCTCTTCCTAATTGCATGGGGTCAGGTCGAGGTGGAGGAGGGAGGGACTGGGAAATATAAAGAAACAAATAGGATATTTGCTGAGCACTACTGTGTGAACCACAGGGACCTTCTACTAGAGGGGCTTGGATGACTTGTTTCACATATGGCTTAAAAATCCTTGGAGGCTTGTTTTTTTGGGAAATGTTATGGCTGTTTTATTTGTGTGTGTGCCTGTGTGTTTGCAGTCATAGCTCATTGGAGACTTCACTATCTCTGCTATTTCTGTACTTTACTCTTACCATTTTATTCACTCATGCATTCACTCACTCATTCAACAACTATTTATTGAACACCTAATGTGGGGCAAAAATTTCTGCCGTCATAAAGGTGCTATTTGAATGGGATCAGATAATTGACACAATGAACATATGATGCCTGGCAAGTGGTGAAGAAAAATAAAGCAGTGAGGGGATATGAAGTGCCAGGCCTGAGAGCTGCAGTTTTCCATAGGCAGTCAGGGAAGGCCTAAGTGTAAAAGTTTTGGAGCTTTAGGGGCCAGTTATGTATGGCAGTCTGGATAGGTTAGCTAGGTTTTGTGAGATCTCTGTGGATTGGCTAATGTAAATAATTTCCTAGGTTCCAGGGCATAGAAGCTATCCTTAAGTGTCTGGTACCTGGCCCCAGGATAATTAGGACAGGTATCCTGGAGTGTTAGAGCATGGTGTTGGAAGTAGTTGGAGTACAGACTTAACCAGCTGCTCAAGAAAGAGAACTGACTGGCCTGTGACCAAAGCCTCAAAACTGGGTCAACACATCATTTTGGGGAAAAAAAACATACAACTATATTACAGAAGGTTTCAGACAAGGCCCTGAAGAAAAAGGGAATCTGATATGTTACAGCAAAAGCAATGAGGCTAGTGGGACTGAAGAAGAGGGAGTGCAGGCGAGAATGGGAGGAAATAAATTCAAGAGCTTTCGAGGGGCCATGATGTAGTGAGTTCTCTAGAGCATTGTAAAGGCCTAGACTTTGACTCAGAGCCAGAGGGTAAACCCCTGGAGGTCTTTGAGCAGACAAGTGCCATGATCTGCCATAACATTTTAAGAAACTCTTTTGGGCTGTTGTGAGTAGAGTGTATCAGGGAGTAAAACAGAAGCAGGGTGACCAGTTTGGCTGCTCTTACAACAATCTAGGAAAGAGGTGATGGTGACTTGGACCAGGGGAGTGGCCCTGGAGGGGAAGAGAGGTGGACAGATTCAAGAGATACTCTGAATATAGAGCTGACAGGATTTGCTGGTAGGTCAGATAGTAGGATGTGAGATAGAGTCAAGGATGAACTTAAGGTTTTTGCCCTGAGCAACTGGGAGTACAGTTGACATAACTGAGATGGGGATGATATGGCAGGCACAGGTTTGGGAATTTGAGAGTTTGAGAGTTACAAAGGGAGTTGAGAATTCATAAGCAGAACTACTGTACAATCCAGCAATTGCACTACTAGGTGTTTACCTAAAGAATACAAAAATACTGATTTGAAGGGATACATGCACCCCAATGTTTATAGCAGGATTATCTACAATAGCCCCACATTGGGCTCTGTGCTGACAGCTTAGAGCCACAGACCCTGCTTCGGATTCTGTGTCTCCTTCTCTCTCTGCCCTTTCCCCACTCATGCTCTGTCTCTATCTCTCAAAAATAAATAAACATTAAAAAAAATATCATTGACTATATTCTCCATATACTACCTTTTATTGTCATGACTTATTCATTCCATATCTGGAAGCCTGCAACTCCTACTCCCCTTCACCCATTTTTGCCCAACTCCTTATCCTCCTCCCCTCTGACAACCATCTATTTGCTGTCTGTATTTAGAATTCATTCTTTTTTTTAATGTTTATTTTTGAGAGGGAAAGAGAAAGAGTGTGAGTAGGGGAGGGGCAGAGAGAGAGGGGGGCAGAATATCCGAAGCAGGATCTGTGCTGACAGCAGAGAGTCCGACGCAGGGCTCAAACTCATGAACCCCGAGATCATGAACTAAGCCAAAGGTGGATGCTTAGCCAACTGAGCCACCCAGGAACCCCTAGAATTCAAATTCTTCATCAGTTTTATGAATCTTCTGTGAGTTAACACATTTTAAAAGTCATTTGCAAATCAGCTCTTGGTCTTTTGCAAAGAGATGTCTATTCTAGTATTATAAAGTGTGTTCCAAAATTTTAATCAGCAGAGTCACTGCATCTTTGTGTTTCCTGCGTACTCTCTTTTCCCACAAAGGTAACTGTCCACTAGAATAAGAGAGGAAAATACTACTTGTATCCCTGAGTTTTTTTAAAATATAATTTATTGTCAAGTTAGCTAACATATAGTGTATACAGTGTGTTCTTGGTTTCAGGAGTAGATTCCCATGATTCATTGCTTAAATACAACACCCACTGCTCATTCCAAATCCCTGAGTTTTTAGTTTTCTACCTGACAATATGCAAGATTGACTTTGATAAATCAGGAGACTGGAGAGGAGGAAACTACCCAAGAAGCCATTAGAGAGACTCAGCACTGTACAGTCATATTTACCAGTCCTCCCAGTTCTGAGATCATCTTCTGCTGTTGCTTGTTATCTTCAATCCTTCTCTACCTCCTTTCCCATGGCTTTATTTCCCAGCTACTTTATGGCCTAGTGAAGCTCTCTGTCTTCATCTGTTTGGGTTCCTACAACAAAATACCACAGACTTGGTGACTTATAAACAACAGACATTTATTTTTCACAGTTCTAGAGCTGGAAGTCCAAGATCAGGGTGCCAACATAGTTGTGGTCTGGTATGGACCCTCTTCTGTTTGCAGAAAGTCAACTTCTTGCTGTGTCCTCACATGGTAGAAGGATGAGCTTAGCTGTCTAGAGCCTGTTTTATAAGTATAAGGACACTAATCCCAGTCCTGAGGGTTCCATCTTTATGACATAATTATTTCCCCAAAGTCCCACCTCCTAATAGCGTCACTCTGAGGATTAGGTTTCAACATATCAATTTTGCAGGGACACAAACATTCAGAACATAGCATTCTCCTTGGTATTCATTTCTCACGTACCATTTCTGTTATTTATCTGCCTGCTTGTACACATCTCTATTCTTTTTTTATGACTATAATTTACTGTCAAATTGGCTTACATACAACACCCAGTGCTCATCCCAACAAGTACCCTCCTCAATGCCCATCACCCATTTTCCCTGTCCCCCACCCCCCCCATCCACCCTCAGTTTGTTCTCTGTATTTAAGAGTCTCTTGTGGTTTGCCTCCCTTCCTCTCTGTTTGTAACTATGTTTTCACTCATATGTGGATCTTGAGAAACTTAACAGAAGACCATGGGGGAAGGGAAGGGGGAAAATAGTTCCACTTCTCTATTCTAATCCCATTTTGAATCTACAGAGGTGACTCTGAGAATTGTTGACACCATGTATGCCTTAGAGGTACTATTTTCCATTGCATGTCCCTGGCCCAATTGCCACTTTTGTATTGCTTTCAGACTGGGAATACAGACCTGAGACTAAGGATCAACTTCCCAGCAGGACATTTTTGAAGAAGATTCATTCCAGGGAGTGACAATAGAAAGACTGACAGGGAATGGTCCCTGGGACTCTGTGTTGCATGATACTTGGGGATGTGAGGACCATTTAGAGAAACATTCAGGAAAAGTAGTCATATTGCACAAGAGCAACTTTAGGGAGGTCACTATTTATGAATGCAGTGCTTTTGAGGGAAGCTTCAGTCTGTAGTCAATTCTTGTTTCACAGTAGGGAATTACTACAGGAGAAAATCTCCTTACATGTGACACACATGGAGGGAGTCTGACACCAAATTTAAACCTGATTATTCAACAGGGCTTCTGTGCAGACAAGAAACTGTGGCAATGTAGTGAATGTGGGAAGTCATTATGTGACCATTCCACCTTCATTGGTCACTAGGGCATTCACAATGGAGAAAAACCCTTTATGTATAACAAATGTGTGAAAGCCTTCATTCAGAGCTCATCTCTTACAAAGCATCAAAGTCCTCATACTGGAGACAAACCCTTTAAATGTAATTAATGTGAGAAACCCTTCAGCCAGACCTCATCACTCATTGACACAGAGAATCCACACAGGAAAGAAGCCTTATCAATGCAGTGAATGTGGGAAGGCATTCAACAATAGCACACACCTGACTCAGCACACATGCATACACACAGGGGAGAAGCCCTATGAGTGTCATGAGTGTGGGAAGGCCTTCAGCCACAGCACACACGTGACCCAGCATCGCAGTATCCACACTGGAGAGAGGCCTTATAAGTTCTGTGAATGTGGGAAGACCTTTAAAGATGCCTCCTCTGTCACTCATGACATTGATTCACAAAATAGGGAAACCCTATAAATAAATGTCTTGACTGGGAAAGGTTTCAATGCTCTTTCAGAGCTTGCTCAGCACAAAAGAATTCATACTGGAGAGAAACCTTATCATGGTTGAATGTGGAAAAACCTTCAGCCAGAGCTCGTCTCTAATAAAACACCTCACATTTCATACATGAGAAAAGTTATTTAAATGCAGTGAATGTGACAAAACTCCTCTCTTTGGCCAGAACTCATCTCTTATTCACCATCAAGGTAGCTTATATTGGAAAGAATGATGCAATGAATGTGGAAGAGCTTTCAACCAGGGCATATACCTGACTCAGCACTTTCAAATTTATACCAGAAAAAAACTGTATGAGCGAAATAAAGGTGGGAAAGCATTAGCTTGGAACTTTACTCTTATTTTTTTTATGTTTATTTTTAGAGAGAGAGAGAGAGAAAGACAGGGTGCCAGTGGGGGAGGGGCAGAGAGAGAGGGAGACACAGAATCCCAAGCAGGCTCCAGGCTCTGAGCTGTCAGCACAGAGCCTGATGTGGGGCTCGAACCCACAAACCATGAGATCACAACCTGGGCCGAAGTTGGATGCTTAACTGACTGAGCCAGTCAGGCGCCCCTGAGCTTGTCTCTTATTAATCACCAGTGGATCCACACTGGAGAGAAGCCCTATGAGTGCAACATTTGTAATAAGGCCTTTATCCAGAGCTCCTGCTTCACCAAACATCTCAGCATTCCCACTGGAGAGAAATCCTATGGCTGTCCTGAGTGTGAGAAAACCTTCAGCAAGAGCTCATCACTTAATGAGCACCTGAGGACTCACACTGGAGAAAAGCCATAAGAGTTCTGTGAGTGTGGGAAGGCCTTCAACAAGAGCATGCACCTGACCCAGAATTACAGGATCCACACTGGAGAGAGACCCTATAAATGCAATGAATGTGGGAAGGCCTTTGTTGATACCTCATCTTTTTCTAGATGCCTCTTTGTTTCCACTGGAAAGAAATCCTATAGATGTGATGAATGTGGAAAAGCCTTTAGTAGCCCTTCAGGGCTTATTCAGCATCAAAGAATACACACAGGGAAGAAGCCCTATAGATGCGCAAAATGTGGAAAAGCTTTTAGTAGAAGTATACACCTTCTTGAACATCAGTGAATTCACACTGGAGAGAAACCCCACAAATGTAAAGAATGTGGGAAAGCCATCACTCAGAGCTCACATCTTACAAAACATCTGAAAACACACACTGGAGGGAAACCCTATAAATGTAAGGAATGTGAAAAAACCTTCAGCCAGAGTGCATCCCTTATACATCATCAGAAAATTCATACTACAGAAAAGCCCTATGAATATTATAATTCCTTTACGGAATTGCACCAGAGTATTTACACTGGAGGCAGAGCCTATGAATGAATGTTGATGCTCAGAGGGACCATTGGATGTGAGGATTACTGAAATTAACTTTTAACATTCCTTCCCATTCTGAGATATCATTGTAGGAAATGTTGGGGTCCTCCCCTTTGCCTAAGATTGTGTTGCATGTTGTGTGGGTAAGATACCATTGCAAATATATCTCTTTCCGCTGTAAATTAGAGTGGACTGAGAATTAACATTTGTTGGGGCTTCAAAATCAAGGGATTAAATGTAAATGTAAATGTTGAGTATTAAAAGTATTATATAAGATACAGTTGGGATTTTTCAGGGCATGATGCTCTTACATATTATGTGTTTGTACTTCTGGTCCCTATAAAAGTCCCACAGTGACTGCCACTTGAGGTTTTAGGATGTGTAGGCTGGGACAGATGAAGTTATACTAACAGTGCGTTGAGTTGTGCAATGTGAAAAAGTGCGGTAAAGAACACTGAGAACTCTGAAATGAGACAGAGAGGAAGCCATGGAGTTGGAAGGTTATGTGAGGCCATCTAATCTAGGGCTTTTCAAATGTTTTGAAGTGACATACTATATACATGTATATACATGTATATGCATGTGTGTATACATACATACATACATACATATGTATATATACACATATATGTGTATATACACATATACATATATGTATACATATGTATATATACATACACATATGTATATATGTATATATGTATGTATGTATTTATACACACACATAGTACATGGAAACTTGGTACATGGTAAAGTTTCAAATTAGCCAATATTAAGATAGCAAATTAGAGTTTAGGGGTTATAATGCAGTTTGTTGTTCTTGTCTTTGTTCCTTATGTAAATAATAGTCAAATAGATGTACCAACTTTCTCTTATATTCCAGATTTATTCTTATCAAGTTGAATACATAAAAGTCAAATTTCACATGTATTTTTTTGAAAAGTACCTTTTGAATAAATAATTCTTCTGTGAGTCACACACATAAGTGACGTCTCTCTTTTACTTAATGTCCAAGGCAGTAAGTGTTGTCTGTATCCCAATGTAAATCTAACACCTTTGTCAACTATGGTTCTACTTTTCATTCTGAATTTATGCTTCCCCTTAGCCCACTGCTATATTTCAGCTGTCAGAATTCACCTTTCCTGACTTCCTAAAAGCCCACCTCCAAAACCTAGTTTAAAGGGTTACCTTTTGGGTCCAGTCAGGAACAGAAGGTTAGGAAGAAACCTGGAGGCTTGGGAGGATTGGCAGTGAAATCCAGGTTAACGATCCTCCTTCTCTTCAAGTAGGCTTGAGCAGTTGTAAAGAGCTTCTGTTCACAGGGTCTGGGCCTAGAGCACTGGTTTTGATGCTTTTAGATATCCCCTTCCAATATCAAGTTTGAACAACTTTCCTGTAGTTATCTGGCTGGCCATTAGTAGACCTAAGGCAAGAACAAGGGTGTATGACGCCCAAGATATGCTTTCTTCCATGATACGAGGCTGAGAAAAAATTCCTGGAAGGCTCCCAGGACTTCGAGAATAGTAGATATGGAGGATCCTGGAAACTGGAAAATTCATAGTCCCATGATTCTACTCATGTAATGGTCAGATTCTGTGCACAGGGCAACTAAATGAAGGAGACCCAAACTGTGATCAAAACAGTATGATACTGGCACAAAAATAGGCACATAGATAACTGGAACAAAATGGAGAGCCCAGAAATAAGCCCACACTTATATGGCCAATTAATCTATGAGAAAGGAGGTAAGGATATACAATGGAGAAAAGACAGTCTCTTCAATAAATGGTGTCGAGGAAACTGGACAGCTGCATGTAAAAGAATGAAACCGGACCACTTTCTTAACACCATACACAGCAATAAACTAGAGATGGATTATAGACCTAAATGTGAAGCCTGAAACTATAAAACACCTAAAAGAAAACATCAGCAGTAATCTCTTGGACATCGGCCTTAGCAACATATTTATTTCTCCTCAGGCAAGGGAAACAAAAGCAAAACCAAGCTTTTTTCAAAATTATTTTTAATCTTTATTTATTTTTGAGAGAGAGAGAGAGAGAGAGAGAGAGAGAGAGAGAGAGAGAATGAGCATGAGCAGGGGAGGGGCAGAGAGAGAAGGAGACACAGAATCTGAAGCAGGCTCCAGGCTCTGAGCTGTCAACACAGAGCCCGATCCGGGGCTCGGACTCAATGACGTGAGATCATGACCTGAGCCAAAGTCGGACGTTTAACCGACAGAGCCACCCAGGCGCTCCTAAACTGTTGGTTCTAAAAATAATTTCCCAATATCATTAAATATCCAGTTAGTGACAAGGCTTCTTCTATTGCATGAAAAACCATTCAAACCATTAGGTCAACATTAAGGCAACAGTAAAAAAAAGTTTTTTAAACAGTTTGATTATTTGAATCAGAAACCAGATAAGTATCATACATTGTGATTGGTAGAGATGTCTCTTAAGTCCCTTTTAATCTGTAGGATCTTCCTTCATACTTTTCCTGTTACTTTTTCTTGTTTTACTGTGTTAAGGTTCACATAACATAATGTTTACCACTTTAATCATTTTAAAGTGTACAATCCAGGAGCATTTAGTACATTCACAAAGTTGTGCAACCATCACCTCTAATTAGCTTCAAAACATTTTCATCACCCCAAAAGGAAACGCTTACCCATTAAGCAGTCATTTTCCATTCCCCCAGTTCCCAGAATCTGGCGAACACTAATCTGTTTTGTGTCTCTCTCAAGTTGCCTCTTCTGAATATTTCATATAAATGGAATCAAACAACACGTGGTCTTTCGTGTCTGGCACCTTTCACTTAGCATAACGTCTTTAAGGTTCATGAATGTTGTAGCATACATCAGAACTTCACTCATTCTAATTGACCAAATAATATTCCACCACATGGGTATGCCAAATTTGTTTACCCATTCTTCATTTGATGCAAACTTGAGCTGGTTCCATCTCTTGGCTGTTGTGAATAGTGTTTCTATAAACATTCTTGTAGAAGCTTTTGTTTAAGTGCTTGTTTTCAATTATTTTGGGTGCACACCTAGCAGTGAAATTGATGAATCATATGGTTATTCTAATTTAACACACCGGGGAATCACCAAATTGTTTGACATGATGGCTGCACCATTTTATATTTCTACCAGTAATATATGAGGGTTACAATTTCTCCACATTATTGCCAACACTTATTATTTTTATTTTTATTTTTAATTAACATACAGTGTTATATTAGTTTCAGTTGTACAATATAATCATTCTATAGTTGTACACATTACCAGTGCTCATCATGGTCAGTAAGTGTACTCTTAATCCCCTTTATTTGTTTCATCTGTCCAGCCACCCACCTCCCATCTGGCAACCACCAGTTTATTCTCTGTAGTTAAGAGTCTTGTTTTTTCTTTATCTTTTCTTTTTTACTTTGTTTATTTGCTTTGTTTCTTAAAGTTCACATATGGGTGAAATCATATGGTATTTGTCTCTCTATCTGACTTCCTTTACTTAGCATTATACCTTGCAGGCCCATTCATGTTGTTGCAGTGAAGCCTTCAATAAAGATGGGGGATATATATAAAAAAGAAGCTGTCAGAGATGTAGCATTCAATAACTTAAATACAAAATACACTAGAGTACTAGAAGGGGGACGCCTGGGTGGCTCAGTCGGTTAACTGTCTGACTTCTGATTTCGTCTCAGGACATGATCTCATGGTTTGTGAGATGGAGAACCGCACTGTGCTCTGCACTGACAGTGTGGAGCCTGCTTGGGATTCTCTCTCTCTCTATCCCTCCCTCTCTCTCTCTCAAAACAAACAAACAAACAAACAAACAAACAAACATTTAAAAATACACTGGAGAGAGTCAATAGCAGATCAGAGGATGCAGAAGAACAGAATAGCAATCTGGAAGATAGAATAATGGAAAGCAACCAAGCTGAACAGCAAAAAGAAAAAAGAGTGATAATAAATGAGAATAGGTTGAGGGAACTCAGTGACATCATCAGGCATAGTAATATTTGCATTCTGGGGATCCCAGAAGGAAAAGAGGGGGGGGCAGGAAATTTATTTGAAGAAATTATTTTCCTCTTTAAAAAATTATAGCATTCTTAGTGTGAAGTGATGTCTCATTGTAATTTTGAATTCTATTTCCCTAAGGACTAATGATGTTGAGCATCTTTCCATGTGCTTATTGGCTGTTTGTAGATCTTATCTTTTTTGGAGAAATGTCTATATTCAAGTCTTTTGTCCATTTTTAAATGTAGTTGTCTTTTTGTTGTTGAGTTGTAAGAGTTCTTTATATAGTCTAGATACTAGATGCTTATCAGATATATGATTTGAAAATACTTTCTCCCATGCTACAGGTTGTCTTCTCCCTCTTTTGAAAGTGTCCTTTCATGCTAAAATTTTTATTAAGTCCTATTAATGCAGTTTTTCTTTTGTTGCTTGTACATTTGTTGCTATATCTAAGAAAATATTGCCAAATCCAAGGTCATGAAGATTTACCCCTGTGTTTTCTTTAAAGAGCTTTATAGTTCTAGCTATATTTAGGTCTTTGATCCATTTTGAGTGGATCTTTGTGTTCGTTGTGAGAAGAGGGTCTACCATCCTTCTTTTTGCATGTGGATACCCAGTTGTTCCAGCACCATTTGTTGAAAGGACTGTTCTTTTCCCACTGGATGGCCTTGGCACCTTTGTTGAATATCAATGGCCATATGTGTATGTGTTTGTTTTTGGACCCTCAATTCTATAGTCTACTGGTCTAAATGTCTAGACTTGTGACAATACACACTATCTTTTTTAAAAAAATATTTATTTAAATTCAAGTTAGTTAACATGCAATGTAGTATTGGTTTCAGGAGTAGAACCCAGTGATTCATCACTTATTTATACCACCCAGTGCTCATCCCAACAAGTGCCCTCCTTAATACCCATCACCCATTTAGCCATCTCCCTACCCACCTCCCCTCCAACAACTCTCAGTTTGTTTTCTTTCAGAGTCTCTTATGGTTTGACTCGCTTTCTGTTTTTATCTTATTTTTGCTTACCTCCCCCTATGTTCATCTGTTGTGTTTCTTAAATTACACATATGAGTGAAATCATATGATAAAGAATATGTATATTCTCTCTCTCTCTGTATATATATATATATATATATATATATATATATATATTCTTTAAATTAACATCCCAGGAAACAACAGATGTTGGAAGGATGTGGGGAAAGGGGAACCCTCTTACACTGTTGGTGGGAATTCAAACTGGTGCAGTCACTCTGGAAAACAGTACGGAGGTTCCTCAAAAAATTAAAAGTAGAACTACCCTATGACCCAGAAATTCCACTACTAAGTATTCATCCAAAAGATATAAAAATGCTGATTCGAAGGGAGCACATGGACCCCAATGTTTATAGCAGTGCTATCCAAAATAGCCAAATTATGGAAAGAGCCCAAATGTCCACGCTGTCTTAATTACCATAACTTTGTACTCAAGTTTTTTGTTTTCAAGTTTGTTTTGGTGTTGGAGTCCCTTACAATTCTACATGAATTTGAGGATCACATCTCCATTTATACAAATAGGGCATTGGGATTTTGATAGGGATCACACTGACACTGCAGACGAATTTGGAGAGTGTTGCCATCTTAACAATATTACATCTTCCTGTCCATGAACCCAGGGTGTCTTTTCATTTATTTAGGTTCTCTTTAACTTCTTTCAACAATGTCTTGTTGTTTTCAGCATACAAGTCTTGCATCTCCTCAACTAACTTTACTCCCAAGTATTTTATTCTTTTTAATGCTATTGTAAATGGAAATGGAATTATTCTCTTAGTTTCCTCTTTAGACTGTTCATTGCAAGTATACGGACACACAACTGGATTTTGTGTACTGATTTTGTATTCTGGAATGTTTGTAATAGATTTCTTAGGATTTTTAAATAGATAAGATTCTGTGATCTGCAAATAGAGTTAGGTTTATTTATTCTTTTATTTTATTAAAAAATTTAATGTTTTATTTTATTTTTGAGAGAGAGAGAAAGAGAGAGAGAGAGCAGGGGGAGGGGCAGACAGAATCCGAAACGGGCTCCAGGCTCTGAGTTGTCAGCACAGAGCCTGATGTGGGGCTCAAACCCACAAACCGTGAGATCATGACCTGAGCCAAAGTCAGATGCTTAACCGACTGAGCCACCCAGGTGCCCTTAGGTTTATTTCTTCCTTTCCACATTTGATGCCTTTTATTTCTTTTCCTTTCCCAATTGCTCTGGCTAAAACTTTCAGTACAGTGTTAAATAGAAGTGGCAGGAGTGAACATTTTGTCTTGTTTGTGGTCTTAGGGGGACACTTTCATTCTTTTACCATGGAGTGTGATATTAGCTGTGGGTTTTTCATAAATGCCCATTTTCAAGTTGGGGAAATTCCCTTATTTTTAATTTTTTGAATGTTTATTTATTTTTGAGGGAGAGAGCGTGAGCAGGGGAGGGTCAGAGAAAGAGAGGACAGAGGATCCAAAGCAGGCTCTGCGCTGACAGTAGTGAGCCCAATGCAGGGCTCGAACTCACAAACTGTGAGATCATGACCTGAGCCGAAGTCGGATGCTCAACTGACTGAGCTCAACCCAGGTGCCCCAGGGAAATTCCCTTCTAATTCTAGTTTTCTGAGTGCTTTTTACCATGCAAGAGTATTGGATTTTGTCACATGCATTTCCTGCACCATTTTGTGATAATCATGTGGTTTGTTCCCTTCATTTTATTAGTGTGGTGTGTTATATTGTTTTTCAACATTTATTTATTTTTGGGACAGAGAGAGACAGAGCATGAACAGGGGAGGGGCAGAGAGAGAGGGAGACACAGAATCGGAAACAGGCTCCAGGCTCTGAGCCATCAGCCCAGAGCCCGACGCGGGGCTCGAACTCACGGACCGCGAGATCGTGACCTGGCTGAAGTCGGACGCTTAACCGACTGCGCCACCCAGGCGCCCCTATATTGTTTTTCATATGTTGAACCACCCTTTACATTCCTGGGATAAATCCCACTTTACGATGATGTATAATCCTTTTATTTATTTTTTATTTTTTTTATTAAAAAATTTTTTTTCAACGTTTATTTATTTTTGGGACAGAGAGAGAGCATGAACGGGGGAGGGGCAGAGAGAGAGGGAGACACAGAATCGGAAACAGGCTCCAGGCTCTGAGCCATCAGCCCAGAGCCTGACGCGGGGCTCGAACTCCCGGACCGCGAGATCGTGACCTGGCTGAAGTCGGCCGCTTAACCGACTGCGCCACCCAGGCGCCCCTATATTGTTTTTCATATGTTGAACCACCCTTTACATTCCTGGGATAAATCCCACTTTACGATGATGTATAATCCTTTTATTTATTTTTTATTTTTTTTATTAAAAAAATTTTTTTTCAACGTTTATTTATTTTTGGGACAGAGAGAGACAGAGCATGAACGGGGGAGGGGCAGAGAGAGAGGGAGACACAGAATCGGAAACAGGCTCCAGGCTCTGAGCCATCAGCCCAGAGCCTGACGCGGGGCTCGAACTCCCGGACCGCGAGATCGTGACCTGGCTGAAGTCAGACGCTTAACCGACTGCGCCACCCAGGCGCCCCTGTATAATCCTTTTAATTAAAATTCTTCTAATTAAGGAAACTGCTGTTTTGTCTGCTAGTATATTTTTTTGGTGTTTTTGCATTTATATTGTTAAAGGATATTGGTCTGCACTTTTCTTGTGGTATCCTAGTCTCACGTTGCTATCAGGGTAATGTTGGCCTCATAAAATGAGTTAGGAAGCTTCCCCCCTCTCTTCTATTCTTTGGGAAGCGTTTGAGAAGGATTTGTAGTCCTCCTTTAGCATTTGGTAGAATTCACCAGTGAGGCCACCAGGTCCTGAGCTTTTCTTTGTTCTGAGGTTTTTGATAATAGGTTCAATTTCTTTACTTTTTCATAGGTGTATTGAGAATTTCTATTTCTTCATCAGTCAGTTTTGCCAGTTGTGTTTCCAGGAAATTGTCCATTTCATGTAACTTATTTAAATTTGGTGCCATCTTTCATAGAATTCACTTATAATCTTTTTTTTTTTTTAATCTCTGTAAGGCTGATAGTAATGTTCCCAATTTTATGTCTTTTTTTTCTTGTTTTTCCCAAGGTTTATCGAGATTTAATTTACAAAAGTTGTATACATATAAGGTATACAACTTGATGATTTAATATACTTGCACATTAAAATAATCACTACATTTAAGCTGGTTAGCCTATCCACCAATGCACATAGTTACTTTTTTTTTCTTTTGCTTGTGAGTAATCTGAGTCTTCTCACTTTTCTTAGTACAGAATTAGTATTTCTTTTATTTTCTTATATTGTAGGGAGATAGCAGCTTTGTAGGCTTCCATGTGTGCCTTTCCATATAATGTCACTTGTGCTAATATGAAGATTCTGTCACCTACCAAGCACATTATTGCCAACTATATACTGAGAGTCTGGAGAAAAAAAAAAAAAAACCCTGGGTGGACCCACAGAACCGTTGGATGTCCTGTCAGAGAGAAATGAGACAGAAGTCCATTATTGCCTAGACTTCATAAGTCCCTTTATAAGCAGAGAACTCATATTCAATATTCTTTTTTTTTTAAATGCAGGTATCCTCCTTACCACAGTGCACAATTACCTTGGTAAAATAGATAAGGGTTTTTTAGGAAAGGCTTGGCTGGGTTTTTCCACCACTTCACTCAGAGGGCTCTGTCTGGGCCTGGGGGATGACTTAGACCTGGATACTTGGTGGGAGACTACAGTTTTCCACTACAGCTGCTAACATCAGCTTTCTGCTTGCCAGCTCTCATTTTGTTTATTTTTTGTTTTCCTTATAAAAAGCAAATAACAACTCAGCTAGCTGTACACACATCTAGATCCTGGAACACTACTGTCTATAACATTGCCACAGATTCTGGTCAGTCAGATGAGACTGACCCCCACCTTGGCCTTGCTGCCCAGTAGGGTAATGATGCTCACCCTGTCCATGATAGTTTTGTGCCACCATTGGGACCCTGCCTTTTGAGAATCCTGTCTTCTCCATTGATTGCCAATTCCATGCCAGCATTGCTTGCTTCCAACAATGGTTTGCAGAGGAGAGTCAGCACTGAGTTTCTCAAAGATGCCAGTGCCACTTCACCAACACGTTCCTTATTTGAGCAGTGACTTCTCTGCCCTCCAAAGAAAGAGAGGCTGGAGGTAGGACATCTGATCTCACGTTACAAATCACAGCTAAAAACCTTCCGCCCTGGACCTTCTCGCCAATTCCTCAATTTTCCAATATTTCCATGCCATTTACTGTAGACTGTTGTTGTCCAAGCTTATATAACATGCATATTAGGCTGCTGGGTTGGCCCCTTTAAGGACATCAAACCCTGAGTCACATCTCTGTGCTCCCACGTTATTAAGTTCTCCCCCATATTGACTTATATTCTGTCCCCTGACTTGCAGGCTCAATATTCTCAAAATCCATTGGCACATATATTATCTCACTTCATGCAAGTAGAGATGAGCCACGTCCTACAGTTTTTCTGAATGTAAGGCATTTCCCATCCAAACAAAACTTTATTTTGTTTTCCTGTGCTGTGATCTTACCTAGTCTTACCTGCCCTTGTTATTAGTCCGATAGCAATGAAAATTAGCAGAGATTAATGTTGAATAAGAGAAGCAACATCTGTTCAGGCAGCTGCCCTAGATGAGGTCTTTGCAGGCTCTCCATGAATGAGGCAGCTTCTCTCCAGTAGCAAACATTAGGGGGTTGATAATGCCCAGGTGAGGTTTCAGGAGGATTCTGGGTATTCAGTGTTCTCCTGCTGGTCACTATAGCGTGTCTCGGGGTTCCACTTTTTCTTTGTCAGATTCATACATAAATATGGAAACCTGTAAATTCTGTGCATGCCATCTCCATGCAGCTCTGCCAACCAACAGTTAGGATCAGGACCTGATATTCCACCATCTGCCTTATGACTGGAGGAGAGGAGGTCTCCTTAATCCAGTAGATTAGGGTGGGTGACAGATTGGGCTATCCCGTCAGACACACACACCCATGATAGAGAACCAGTTTAGGGCAATCTTAGAGCCACCTTAACAACTACAACTGTTTAAGCTGTAAGGTATCTCACAGTCTACACAGCCAGCCCCCAATCCAGCTGCATACCCCAAATGTGATCCTGGAGGAGAATAGATGTATGTCTTAGGCATGTCTTTCTTCTTCAGTGACTGCCTCTGGCATCAATGACACCCCAGGAGGGACCAGGTCCTTTCCCGTCATCCCCAACCAAGAGACACCCACGATCTCACAAGTACGGGAAAATCTGGGGTTCTGGTTTCACTTATAGGTCATCATTCCATGATGCCAATCTTCTTTCTGTGGCACCTGAAATTTATCCTCAGAGCGGTCTTAAACCACATCTTACTCTACTGACTCACAATGCTATGAATCAATGGACAGCTGAATGAATGAATGAATGAATGAATGAGGTAGTGAAGAAAATATTAGAATGTAGAGCCAAATATGGCTATATGAGAAAGCTGAAGTTGAGTGACACATTTGACTCAGCGACATGATGTTTATAGAGGAACTAACGTGTGTTGTTCCAGTGCACAAGGTCCACACAGAGTGTGGAGATGGTGTGTTTCCAAGTACTTTCCAGGACCATGAGAACGTCATGTGGACTAGCTCATGCAGAATGCCTCAGGAGTCATTGGTGACTCTCAGGCAGAGTCCCAAAAGGTTCTGTTGGGCCTGAAGCTTACACCATTTGGAAGGTTCTCTTCTAAAATTATGAAAACACGTACAAAAGTGAATATTTAGGATTAGAAGAAAATTTATAATGAACCATAAAGGTGACAACTAAATTACTAAAATTCCAAAATATTATGTGTCTATCTATCTATCTATCTATCTATCATCTATTCATCTATCTATATAAATATGATGAAGCAAAAGTTCAAGGTGAAAGATACAGTGGTTTTATTGTGAATCAAAACAGCTAGCTCTTGAAAATTTTACACACACACAAATCACATGGCCATGTGGACACATAACATGGGCCTGTGAGTGACAGTTGACTCTCTCTGAGAATAAAAATGCACTCAGGTGTATATTAAACCTTTAGTGTTTATTTTCACAACAAGTTTTAAAAGTAAACTAGCTTTCCCAACATTTTTTGTCTCAAAAAACTCTTGTTTCAAGTAGGGTAACAATTCATGGGCTTCAGAATTTATCTTTTAGTTACATATGTTTCATTGTATTCTGACAACAGCCATATTTAGCCAAACGGATACTTTTCTGTAGCCCATTTCCAAGTTCCCAGATCCAAGTCCATCTATTGCTCAAGCAGCCTGGAATGACTTTCCAGCCTGCATAACTGTTGGAACCTGTCAGGGTTAGTCAATGAATAAGTCAAAAGAGAAAGCTTGCTTAGCTTCAGACAAACGACTGCATTTTAGGGCACACAGGTCCAGAGCAAAATGCGAGCTTTCCTACAATTTGTGCCAATCAGACGGGCTCTTAGCAGTGAGCCTGGACTCCTAGGTCTAAAATAGGTAAACGGTGTGTACGATTAGTCTAGTTGTCATCCACATGGGGATAAACCAGTATACGCAAAGGATCCAGTCAGTTAAGAAGACAGCCAGGAGCCTGTCTGTTTTAAGGAAACCATTCAGCCATTGAACAAGAGCTACTTCCGTTAAGTGGAATCTCAGGGAAATGTAGAGTTTAACAATCTTTCACAGGCTGGCAAAATGTTTACTGCACGTTGAGATTTCATTCACCCACGTGTGGACTACGTGCAAATGATCCATTAACTTTGGATTCCAGACTGCTTTTGCAAGAACCATTTGAAGGTAGTGATAATATATAGAAAACATCTCTGTCATTGGTTTCAGCTCTCAGGGCTATTTTTCCCAAACAAACAAGCATGGCAGAAAAAATTCAGGAATTATCTTAAGAAGGAACCCAATCATTTACACTCAGGTGTCACAAAAAGAATGAGAGATTGCAGATTGTTTCTGTAAGAATCTATCTTGGATTTTAAAAATGATTGTTGCTTAATGTTTGATACCAGTGCTCTTTCATGTAATAAAATAATGTGTGTGTGCTATATTAAAATATGAAGTACGGTTAAAAGCCATGTTAGGAAAACATCTGGACAGTTAACACATCCAAGCAAGTAGAGGGAAGTACAACTGTTTGCAATATTTTAACAAATTAATTTGTGAGGCATTTGGGTACTAGAAAAGATGATGACTGTGCTACCCACAGGTGCTAGAGATGGATCCAAAATGAATCCAGCATATTCCCAAGGTCTCAAATTTCCAGAACATATTTACATGCCATAGAGAGCGGAACGATCACACATTTCATACAGACAGGGTAATGAGAGGTCTTCCTGCTAAAGTGTGGGTACAGGGGGAGTTAATTAGTCTTGCTCCTTGTTGCTTATCTCTTTCTTATTTTCTTTAGGATATTTTTATCAAATAGCTCTTTTTCCCGGTAATGCACAGGTGGCCCCTGTAGGTACTTTTTTTCTGCCTCCTTGTAATCCAATCCATCAAGTGCAGCAATTGAACAAATGATTGCTTCTGGCAGAAGAACTTCCAGAACAAAACTCACTTTGTCATCCCTTACCAGATTCAGCATTTTCTTGTCTATTTGTTTGTAGATTTCTTGTAAATGTCTTACCACCACATCCAACTGGTCTTCGTCCTCCAGGTATGTTTCAACGCAGATCACGTACCTGCTCGAATTCCTAAATGATACCAGCCACCTGGACTGTTTCCTGCCTTGGACAATGTCCAGAAGATGGTGATCGGCCCCCTTTGTTTTCACGATGAAGTCCACTAGCTTCTGGTTGGCTCGGTCCCGAGCAGCCTTCATCCGGTCAGGGAGAATTTTCTTGCAGGGCCTCTTCCCGTCCAGGGAGGTCTCCTCCTCAGAATCTTCCAGGTCGGCATAATTCACCTTTGGGAAATCAATCTCCAGATCCCTGTCTTGGATGGCTTTCCTAATTGGGTAACTGATGTCAGCACCATAATAGTCCAGGAAACTGCCTGCAAAAGAACCTCGCCTGAGCCTTTCTCTGTAGTGGGCAATCAGGGAGAAGCACCAGTTCACACTTTGCTTGTACAACTTCCTGGCTCTCTTTATTAGTTTTTCTTTCTCTTTACAATCCAGGTGCTTTAATCTTCGAAGAGGAACTCGAATGCCACTCATTTCACAGTGCATGTTTGCCTCAACCAAAAGCACCCTTGCAGTCTGCTCTGTTTGGCTGACACTCTTTACTACTGCAGGCCAAAATGGGTGATTCTGAAATTTGAACCAGACCATCATTCCTCCTTCAATGGGACAAGGCTCTTGTGGAAAACCCATGCTTGCCACTTGTCCCATTTCTTTGTTGGCATTCTTTTTAATGGGGGTGGTGGGGTTAATAGCCTTTGAGTTGACTGAAGGTTGAAGTTCTTGCAGCCCTTTCTCAAACTCTGTCACCTGCAGCTTCCTTTTTCTATTTGCCAGACCGAGTGAATAACACCGCCTCTGTTTAGGGGCACTGGAGGATGCTGCTGCACCTTCCAAGCCTGGCTTCCAGGCAACCTCTCCATGGTCCTCAACATTCCCCAAGAAGGCAGAGCTTTCAGAGGAGACAGCCAGGGTCCTTGGGTAGGTGTCATGTGCCTCTTCTTTGTGAGCTTTGGGCAAAGTGAGGTTGAAGCTTGGTGACAAAGGTGGAAGGATGCCTCCATCTTTAGCACTTGTACCCTTCTCTTTGACTGTGTGATGCAAAGACATACCTCTTGATGTGTCCCTATTTCCTTTGCCTCCTGTCTTATGATCATCTTCTGAAAGTGATGGGAACTTTGAGGACACACTGCCACTTCGCGAGGACTTTGCTCGCCTTTCCTTTAGAGTACGCGTGACCGTTGTGTGTGCGTGTGGTCGGCCTCCTGTCTTATGATCATCTTCCGAAAGTGATGGGAGCTTTGCGCACATGCTGCAGCTTCGTGAGGACTTTGCTCGCCTTTCCCTTAGTGTACGCGTGACCGTTGTGTGTGCATGTGGTCGGCCTCCTGTCTTATGATCATCTTCCAGAAGTGAGGAGAACTTTGAGGACACGCTGCAGCTTCGCGAGGACTCTGCTCGCCTTTCCCTTAGAGTACGCGTGACCATTCTGTGCACGTGTGGTCGACCTCCTGTCTTATGATCATCTTTCGGAAGTGATGAGAACTTTGAGCACACGCTGCAGCTTCGCGAGGACTTTGCTCGCCTTTCCCTTAGTGTACGCGTGACCGTTGTGTGCGCGTGTGGTCGGCCTCCTGTCTTATGATCATCTTCTGAAAGTGATGGAAACTTTGAGCACACGCTGCAGCTTCGCGAGGACTTTGCTCGCCTTTCCCTTAGTGTACGCGTGACCGTTGTGTGCGTGTGTGGTCGGCCTCCTGTCTTATGATCATCTTCTGAAAGTGATGGAAACTTTGAGCACACGCTGCAGCTTCGCGAGGACTTTGCTCGCCTTTCCCTTAGAGTGCGCGTGACCGTTGTGTGCACGTGTGGTTGACCTCCTGTCTTATGATCATCTTCTGAAAGTGATGAGAACTTTGAGCACACGCTGCAGCTTCGCGAGGACTTTGCTCGCCTTTCCCTTAGAGTGTGCGTGACCGTTGTGTGCACGTGTGGTTGACCTCCTGTCTTATGAACATCTTCCGAAAGTGATGAGAACTTTGAGCACATGCTGCAGCTTCGCGAGGACTTTGCTCGCCTTTCCCTTAGAGTGCGCGTGACCGTTGTGTGCACGTGTGGTTGACCTCCTGTCTTATGAACATCTTCCGAAAGTGATGAGAACTTTGAGCACACGCTGCAGCTTCGCGAGGACTTTGCTCGCCTTTCCCTTAGAGTACACGTGGCCATTGTGTGCACGTGTGGTCGGCCTCCTGTCTTATGAACATCTTCCGAAAGTGATGAGAACTTTGAGCACACGCTGCAGCTTCGCGAGGACTTTGCTCGCCTTTCCCTTAGAGTACACGTGGCCATTGTGTGTGCGTGTGGTCGGCCTCCTGTCTTATGATCATCTTCCGAAAGTGATGGGAACTTTGAGCACATGCTGCAGCTTCGCGAGGACTTTGCTCGCCTTTCCCTTAGTGTATGCGTGATGGTTGTGTGCGCCTGTGATCGGCCACTGTCTGGGGCGTTTTTATTCTGTGAACACACCAGCAGCGATTTGAGATTTTTTCTTTTCCTAAGACTCCTCAGTAAGGTACCTTTAGGCTTCTGGTACTTTTTACGAGCTTGCATTTGTGGTCCCCTTTGAGATGGTGTAGTGGTTTCTAGACCATCTGATGCTCTTGCTGGACCGAAATTTGCTCTCTTATTCAGGATCTCCAGTGCCACTTTAAGAGCATTTCTGTAGGCCACTTTCTGTCCTGGTGGAACACTGGCCTTTGACTGGGCCACTAGCAAGGAGGTAACGGATTCAATTTGAGACTCACTTAGGAGCTTTATGTCTGTGCTTTTCACTTTAATTTTTTTACCTACTGAGAGTATTTGAACTTCTAGAGAAAGTGCTCTTTTCCTCATATATTTTGGTGAGATCCCAGATCTGGACAAAACCTTTGCTGGCCAAATGTGGCCTTTCCAATTGCATAGGATGTACTCAGCAGCCATTATGATTTGAGTTTCCTCTCAAGACGGAATTAATAGAGGTTGAAGGGTCTGGCCGTCATACCCACAGCCATGGCAGGTGTTCCCTAAAGCAATGTTCTTCACCACACCTTTTGGCCTAGGACCACAAAGGGTTTACACCTTATGTGGCCTGTCTTTCTTCACCTGAATCTCCCAGGGTCGCTGGAGCCTGTGTTTTGAACGGACTATATTGGAGAGTACTGGAATGTGGAAAAGGAAAAGAAGAAAAGTATTAGAAAAAATACTCCTTTTGTGTGAAATTAGAACAATGTTGGTCAATGAGAATTGATAAGAGGCAAAGCAAAGAAATAGAGTGTGTATCAGACGGGGGGGGGGGGGTAAAATACACGGCAAGTATCAGGGAAAAATACAGAAGATACCAGAGGAGTTTTATAACTTGCCAAACCCAACTTCTTGCCCTGCTTGTTATGACTGCATATTAAAGAGCATCTGTGTGGGGAGGTGGGTGTCATTTTCTAGATCTCACCTGTGGTATTGGACATCCTGTGCCTTTTGTGCTCCCCCGGGTTCATTCTGGGGGAATGTTTCAGTTTTTATTTTCTGGGGTGCTGGTGCCACCCTGTGTACCCAGGGAAGCCAGGGGTGATCTCCAGCCTACAGACACTGAATGTCAGCATAATGTTGTGTTCAAGAGCACGAGCCTAGAATCCAAAGGTTCACAAAGATCATCATGGTGGTTACTGGTACCATCTTCATAAGAGTTGCTGCAGGCGTGGGCCATTGGCTATGACCTGCACTTTTTCATTTCTCTATGGTGGTTTAAAAGGCTTCCCCCCACCCCACCCTCCCCACACCAAGCACTTAATTTGTGTAAAGAAGTGGCTGTAGAGTGAGGAGCAAAGTAAACCACACTCCAGATTCAACATGAGATGACTGCAAATGGGATGTTTAGTAAAATGGGAACGTCTTACTGAATGCCACGTAAATCCTGGGAGGTGTGGTTCTGTGAGCTGCATCTGTTGATTCATATGCTCCAACTGCGTGTCCAGCAGACCCTTTATTCTGCTCTGTGCTTCTGAGGTGCGCTGTCCTTCCAGGGATCAAATGACGTCAAATGTAGATAGATACCCAGGACGTATGCACCTCTAATGTCAATCTAGAAAATCAGAAAAGCGGACGGGAAGTTAAGCCAATGAAATGGGGATGGATTCATCATTTTCCCTTCCCCAGCTCTGGAGTGCAGGCCATTCTGAAACAGAAATGTTAGTTAAATCTCACTTATAATGTAGACATGTCTATTTTCTTCCTTCTTTTGCATTTCAAATACATCTCCACGTGAAGCTACTTAGTTTATCCTAGTCCTCCTATTTCAGAACAGTGGGAAGTACTGCTTTCATACTTTCAGTACAACCTTTGTCTGTCTTAGACACACAGATTTAATGATAGTAGTGGCTTGTGTGTGTGTGTGTGTGTGTGTAACAAAAACAGAGTCTATAAAGTAAGTGTGTTTTTGGTGTTTCTGAAGTAACGCTAAATGCATTTGTGGAGAACATAAAACGTGTAGAGAGATATATACAGGAGGCAATACATTATAGATGCTCACTCTCAGTATGATGGTGTATGGGCTTCTCACACATTTCCTATGCATCCATATACACATGCCTGGTGCATATTACCTAGGACTATATTTCTTCACTCAAGAGCACATTTGATCACTGTTTCATGTGAATGCTCATTTTTCACATAACTTTTGTGAGTCTCTTTACAATGTGGTTTTCCCCTGACATTTAAAAACTTTATTTAAATACATTTCAAACACTCAGATGTGTGTAATGCAGAAAATGCAATTGTTCTCTCAATCCCTCCCCCCCCAGAAATTCCCTGTTCATGGGTTCCGCTTTTCTGTATACACTGTACAAATATGTATAGTAATTCATTTATAGATTTTAGCTCATCCATTATCAGTTTCAAATGATATATTTCATAATACAAAATATTATTTCCCAAGAAATGTGTGTATGCACAACTTTCTTCACACATACTCATAGATATAATATGAAATGTATGACTAACTATACATACTTTGGGCATAGTCCGCACACACTTTTTCTTGCCAGACTGTACGATCATGCAGGTTTTGTGTCCTCTGCTTTAGAGAACTCAGCGTACTGGCTCTCAGAACACAAGTGTCACGTGAGGACACAGAACAAAAGGGAGAAGGAAAAACAGGTGACTCAGCCACTGCAATCTCCCTGCAGCAGGACCTGCCAGCCTGTCACACAAAACAGGAGGGCCTGAGTCACCTCAGCTCCAACCAGATCGCTACCGACCCCCAAGACACACATACACACACTTACGCACATACACTCACAGATATGTACACACACTCAGAGCAACGACGTTAGTGACCCAAGATGCCTGATATTGATGCATATAATCCATGCTTTCTGCTCTACACATGCAAGCAAATGTTTCTGCTTCCAGTGTAAATGTTGTTTTCAGCTCCTTATTTTGAAAATACACGTGGGAGAAAAACAACAAACAAACAAACAAACAAATAAACAAACAAAGTTAGAGAGGGAGGGAGCCAAAACATAAGAGACTCTTAAAAACTGAGAACAAACTGAAGGTTGATGAGGCTTCTGTTGAGGCTTCTGATGAGGGAGGGAGGGGAGGGCGGGTGATGGGCATTGAGGAGGGCACCTGTTGGGATGAGCACTGGGTGTTGTATGGAAACCAATTTGACAATAAATTTCGTATTTAAAAAAAAATGAAAATACACGTGGAAAATCTAAAATGCTGTTTACAAGTATAAAGTAGAAAAAATGTTAAGCATCAGTAATCTGATCACCTAGGAGGAATGCTAACTGCAAATATGTGAGTCCACAGACTCTATTTGTACATATTTTATATAAGATACTAAAAAGGGTTTTAAAAACAGTACCACCGGGGCACCTGGGTGGCTCATTCAGGTAAGCATCTGACCTTGGCTCAGGTTATGATCTCACGGTTCGTGAGTTCAAGCCCTGCATCAGGCTCTGTGCTGACTGTGCAGAGCCTGCTTGGGGTTCTCTCTCCCTCTCTCTCTGCCCTTCCACTGTTTGTGCTTTCTCTCTCTCTCTCTCTCTCTCTCTCCCTCCCTCCCTCCCTCCCTCTCTCTCAAAATGAATAAATAAGCTTAGAACAAAACCCATACCACCTATTTGAATACTCTCTCATATTCACATTTGTGTATATCTATGATAAAAGTATGAAGCACTTCGATGGAGTAACTTTCACCAGACAACCAAAACAGCAATTACGGTTGTTTTTCCAATTACTAAAGCGATGCATCTTTGAGAGAGGCAATCAGAAGGGAAGGGTGTGAAATGAAAATATTAAATCCTAAGTGGCCTTCTCACCATATGCTTTGGCCCATTGTCCAAATATCTTCCATGAAGGGTTGGTACCTAATCTTGCAGAGGGTTTTCTTTTTCTTTTTCATACTAACAGAAGCTTAGCTCTCTTCTTTCCCTCTAAAGATGTATACAGGTGGGTGCATAGACAGACATGATAGAAAGAGATAATAATATTTAAGTGTTGATCCTCTTTTTGCACACCAGGGGCAATGAATTAAAATAGACTCTTGGGGTGTCTGGGTGGCTCAGTCAATTAGGCATCCAACTTCAGCTCAGGTCATGATCTCACAATTCGTGAGTTCGAGCCCTGCATCGGGCTCTGTGCTGACAGCTCGGAGCCTGGAGCCTGCTTTGGATTCTGTGTCTCCCTCTCTCTTTGTTCCTCCCCTGCTCGCACTCTTGTCTCTCTCTGTTCTCTCTCTCTCTCTCAAAAATAAACAAAAATTTAAAAAATTAAAAAAATTAGAATCTTGAATGACACGAAAGTAACTTTCCAAGTGACCCCCAATCCTCAGAGACCTTGAATATGAAAATGCATCCAGAATTTTAGTTTACTATGATCTATCAAACATGCCTGCCCAGTAAAATCACATAGAATAAGACAGAAATGGAATGGTATAAATAGCAACTCCACAATCTATAACTTCACAGTCAATTCCAGACCATCAAGAAGTAGAGCCTTCAGATGGACCAGCTTCAATTTTTAAGTCCTGGTATACCTTTTGTTCTATTCCATTTGCTCTTTGGTTATGGAATGAAAGAGCCTGATGGCAGTGAGTATTTATCCAATCAACGGCCATGAGTTTTAGAATTGTTTTGGAAGCTTTATTCTTTAACTCCTTTCCCCAGGGAGGGCTGTAATCACTTCACTTCCAAAGAAAAAGGAAAAGAAAACAACCCTCTGGAGGTGTTGTCTCAAAATGAGGGCACTTTCCTTGCTATGACTGCCCCCATCCCACTCCCCAGATGCAGGAATTCTCTCATATTTACCCCAATGCCCCATCCCTACAATTACTGCCTATTTGTTGGAGCTTCTTTCAAGCTGTAGGTTTTGTGGGTTTAAACTGTCCCCCAAATATGTATTTCCTTAAATGGATGAGTTGGCAGTTCCCCTTTTTTATTATAAAGGCACATTTTATGTCATTTCAGTTATAAAAGAAAATACATTCTTGCCTATTTTTGCACCTTTCCAGTGCCAGATGAATTCAGCATGAACTTTCACATGCAAGAGTTGTTAAGCTTCCATTGGGTTTGAATTCTATTTGTAGGACAACTGAGTGGGATCTTCAAACCTTTCCCTTATGTTGTTCACTAGTTTCATAAATTCATAGAGGTCATGCCTACTTGGAAACGTGAGCCATTTTTGTACAAACATTTAAATGGCAAATGTTACAAACTGAAAAATCATGAACTGCCCTCAGTCGTCTCAAAGAAGTGAAAAAAATAGGCTTGTTTCTCACCTACAAATGATCAGCTATGACACTAAATAGACATACACCTTCAAATCGCTGAGGTCTGCCTCCCAATTTTTCATTAACAAAGAAGGACCAACAGCGCCTAGTCTTGCAGACACACATCTTCAAGAGCTATCTACTCACAGAAGGAGAAGCAAGAGCACTTGAGCAAAGAACTATACAAAGTTCAGGGTTTCCCTCAGGGCCTTGTTTTAAGACTAAAGAGACTTATCTCCTATTCCTCTAGCAAACTCAGGTGGTTTCTTCCTTCCAGTAGGCTAACTTTCTTCCAAAGGTGTTCTGTTAACCCCTCGGGTCCCTATTACCTGCCACAAGGAAACCTCCACTACCCTCTATAACACCAATGAAATCATGCATGGCATTAGGGTCAAAAAAAAAAAGTCAAGGGCAGCCTCCATAATTACTAGTATCTAGGCAAGTTGATGAGGTGTATATTTCAGAACCTATCGATTGCTGTGTGTCGTGCACAAGGAGAAAAATGTGCCCTCGTTCATATGATAAGTCATTGCATCGTAATTTGTCACAACGACACTGGACATATGTCAGGTCCTTGATACCCAGGGGGAAAGACTAACAAACCTATAATCTAATCTGACAAGGGCATGTTATGTATCCAACACAAAGACTGATGCACACCTTCATGTATTGACACAGGAAGAAAATTCGGACAAAAAAAATCGAACTAGAGACCAATTAAGTACAAATAATATGCTTTACATAAAGCACATATTCACATGGAGAACAATGGTATATACTTTATCTTAGGACACAAAAGACATGTAAATGAAAGAGAAAAGTCTAGAATGGCAAACAGAAATGTCATGGCATGGTTCCACTGAAAACAGAAGAGGAAAAAGGATGGAAGTGGGTGGTGAGGGTAGACATCACTTTTCTTTCCTTTTTTTTTTTTAAACTAGTTTTCACCCCCAGTGTAGAGCCCAACACAAGGCTTGAACTCATCGACCCTGAGACCTGAGCTGAGATCAAGAATCGGACGCTTAACCAACTGAGCTACCCAGGCTCCCCTATATCACTTTTCAAATCATGTTTTAAAATATTACAGGGAGGACACATTTATGTGTACATAGGTACCAAAAACCTTACTTTATAAGGACTCTAAGGAGATACGAAGTGAAATACTGGATGTAAGTGAACAAAAAGAAGGCAACCAAAATTGTACCATGCCCTTAGCATAGAAAACGATGAGAATATATTTGAAATGTCTTTGAGGTGTACTTTACATTGGCCAAAGGAAAAATTATTATTAAAATGTATATTTTTAACCACATAAGAGATACTGTATTTCAGTCCAAGAAGAGAGCAAAGGACTGCTGAATGTGTGAAGGAACAATCTTCCAAAATAAAGAACGATATCAGGTGGTATATTTGATGTGCCAAACTGCAAGCATAATACATTCCATCACACACACACACGAAGACACACATACAAACAGGTCTAGGCTCATCATAGTAAAGGTTCTAGAAACCAAAGGGAAAGGAAGGGCCTTAAAAACAAAGAGGGAAAAACAAACATGACTATTAAGCAATATTCTCTTATTATTTTAATTAGAGACAGCTTGATAGAATTCTTTGGAGACCAAAAAGGAAAAAAAAAAAGTCAAAAAGGGAGCAATGAGACAAGAGTGCCATGATAGGAAGAGTGGGCACTTGTAGTTCTAGAAAAACCAAGGGAAGATATGGTGCTTCTGAGAAGCCATGATCTGAGGAGGAGACCTCAGAGCTTGGGCTCACACTTTGTCTTTTAGACATGCTTCTTAGTTTGTGTGTGTGTATGAGCTACTCATTGTGTGATAATACTCACAATATTATCCTCTAGGTTACACAAAGTAACATTAGATCTCCCAACCCTACCCATTTCCCTCATTTACTGACTTCAAATTTTCTCTCATTTTATGCACGCAATAATTTTACTATAAGTAGGTGTAAATGAGTAAACTTACATCTTAAGGGTTCATGGGACAATCGTTAAGCAGAGGTACATGATGAGAAATACTTGGGGACCTCTGCTTTCAAGTACTCAGGTAACAATTCCCTCGTGCAGTGGTGTCACCTTAGGACAGTAAAACGGGACTGAGGTATGACAGGTTATTCAATCACCCTAGCCCTTCACAAGAGGAGCTGCCATCCTCTCTTCTAAAACAGGAGAGATTAGAGCTCTCAATGTCCAACTAAAGACCACACGCTGGCAATGCACACACACACACACACACACACACACACAACTCACATTGATAGCAGACACCGACTAGTCTCGATGTTTCTACAGTTACTCCATCTCTCCAGTCTGTAAATATCCTTGTTAAATGTTTCTGTCTCCAGGAAGGAATGGCTTACCCCAGTTGTCATGGAAACCAGAATATCACCAAAATGTTCTCCCTGATGTTAGCTTTCTATGGAAACCAGGAAGTACTAATACATCCTCAGACGCAGAGCGTTGATTTCACTCTCAGTCAGTTACACCCTGACCAATCCAATGAATGAATGAATGAATGAATGAATAAAATATTAGAGACAGTACTCGATGTTCTCATGGAAAAGGCATTGAGGGCAGGGGAGTTTTCACAAAATGGATTAGAGAGGAAATAAAGTAGAAAGATAACAGCTTTACACACACAGACACACACACAGACACACACACGCCCCACACTTAGGATCCAAGTCCTGTTAAGGACCTCCTTTCAACCTTCCAGGACACATGAGGCCAGGTGCATTTGTGTAGGTGGGATCCAAGGACTATCACTCAATTTAAAATGACCCAAGAGGAGAAAACATGTGAGGATAAAGGACCTGGAGGTCAGAGGAAGGCAAACTAGAAACTCAGGTTGCAGCAGGACCAAATGACCCTGAGTCAACACTTGGACAAACGTGTATTGACAGGGTTTTCAGGACACCAGTGGTTCCTGAGAAGAGAGACAACTTCCACAAATGTCCTTGATCTAGGACATTAGGGAGGTGGAGATGAACCTCTCACATTTGGAATCTGTGCTCAGCATGTACTGCTGCAACCACACTGCCAAAGAATACTATGCTCAGAGATAGGGCTCCTGTCATCAGGGCACACAGCACATACTTCTTCTCTCATAGTCATTTATTTTAGGGGACAGAGCTGCCCTGTGGTGCAGCTTTTCCTCCTATTAATGAATTCTAGGTGATTCTTCTGTGGCCAGTCTTGGGCAGTGATGTGCTGGAAACAGGTCTTTGGGAAGGGAGAGTGCAGTTCCGATTTCCAGGGTTTTCCTATTTCCATGATGTAAATACTCCCACTATGGCCGACTTTAAGCCACCAACATGATGTCACTGAATGCTGATTTGGCGAGTGATGCCACAAATCAGCCCTCATGAGGTGATGGATCCAGACACAGACACAGATGGCCCAGCACAGCCCTGGACCCCAGATTCTGAAGCAAGACAAAGCCCTCCCATCCCGCATGCAATCCACAAGAGAAGGGCAAGCTGGACTTTTATATAACAGTGTGCCAACTAAATAAAGGCTTTCAACATGTTCTTAGTGTAGAGGAGTGGGAGAGAGATATCAAGAGACCCCCCCCCCGGTGTAGCCTATGGAGTTTTGGGGGAGGGAAAATAGTGGGGTGCATTCATGGTCGATCTTCTCAAATCAGAGATACTTTCTGAAAGACGGATGTGGGTTTGAGTCTCAGCTCTGCCTCTCCTCAGCTGTGTGACTTTCACATTGTGCCCTAAGGTCTCTGTTCCCTAGTGTCCATTTTTGTCAAATCAGCTCATAGTGTCTCTGCTCTCAAAGGGTTGATTAAACTTTATGAAAGAACACTGGACGTCAGCAGTGCCCGGTGGTCATTCTGGAACCCTGGTGGGGAGGGGGGTCCCTGAGAACCTGCTGGAGGGCCAGTGAGGTCTTCCTCTCCCTACTCAGTATCAGTGAATCTGGATTTCTTGGTTGTCTTCCACTGAGACAACAGACTGTAAGAGGTGAAGAGGCAGGTAAGAAAATCGAGGCCTTTCCTATTCAGGTAGGTATTGAATAGACTTGCAAAGATGTAAAACAATGCCATACTTTTAGTACTTTTGTTTGTTTGTTTTCAAAAACATAGTAATTTTTTCAAAAACCATATTTACATGTAAGCAATAATGAGCTGAATATTATTTTTAAATGAATGCATTAAAATAGACTGCTAAGGGGCGCCTGGGTGGCTCAGTCGGTTAAGCATCCAATTTCGGCTCAGGTCATGATCTCACAGTTGGTGAGTTTGAGCCCCATGTCGGGCTCTGTGCGGACAGCTCAGAGCCTGGAGCCTGCCTCAGATTCTGTGTCTCCCTCTCTCTCTGCCCTCCCTTGTGTCTCTCTTTAAGAAACGCTTAAAAAATTTTAAAGAAGGGGAAAAAAAAAATAGACTGCTTAGTCTTTTTCAAAATACTTGAATATTTTATTAAAGTGGCCTCAAGAGCATTATTTTTGAAAAATTAAATCAAGTTAGTTAACATACACTGTAGCATTGGTTTTAAAAAGCATTATTTTTTCATTAAAAATTTAAAATATTTTATTGAATTGAAATTCATTTATTTATTTATTTATTTATTATTTTTCAGTTTTATTTTTAGTTTAGTTTTTTTTTATATATATATTTTTAGTTAGTTAATATACAGGGCAATGTTTGTTTCAGAAGTAGAATTCAGTGATTCATCACTTCCATACAACACCCGGTGCTCATCGTAACAAGTGCCCTCCCTAATATCCATCACCCATCCAGCCCATCTCCCACCCACCTCTCTCCATCAACCCTCAGTTTGTTCTCTATCGTTCAGAGTCTCTTGTGGTTTGTTTCCCTTTCTTCTCTTCTGCCTCCCTTCCCATATGTTCATCTGTTTTGTTTTGTAAATTCCACATATTAGTGGAAAAATCATATGGTATTTATCTTTCTCTAACTTATTTCGCTTAGCATAATACATTCTAACTCCAACCACGGCACTGCAAATGTCAAGGTGTCATCTTTTTTTTGATGGCCAGTTAATATTCCATTGTCACATTTTAAAGTATACTATTCGATGGCATTAGGTAAATTTTCAATGTTGTGAAATCATGACCTCTATTTTCCTAACAAAACATTTTCAGAAGTTCTAAAGGAAATCTTATACCCACCTTATACCCAGCCACACCTCATTCCCACCTGCCCCTACCTCCTGGCAACCACAACTCTACTTTCTGTCTTTATGGGTTGTCTTATTTTGAATATTTCATATGAGTCGAACCACACATAGTGTGGTCTAGCTTACTTCATGTAGAATGATGATTTTAAGGTTCATCTACATTGCAACGTTCCTTTTAATGTCTGCATAATATTCTGCTTTATGGATATTCCACCTTATGTTTACCCATTCATCTGTTGATAGAGGATTGAGTTGCTTCCACTTTTGGCTGTTTTGAATAGTGCTACTATGAACATACATGTTCATGCGTTTTTGGAATGCCTGTTTTAAATGGAGGGTGGTATATACCTCTAGGAGCAGAATTGCTGAGTCATATGCTAATTATATGTTTAAGCTTTTGAGGAACCACCAAGCTGTTTTCAACAGTGGCTGTGCCACTTTAAATTCCCACCAGCAGTGTGTGTATAAGGCTTCCAATTTCTCCACATTCTCAACAGCAATTTTGTTATTTCTCCCTTTCCCCTGAACCTTAGTTTTAGACACCCTAGTGGGTGTTAACAGCTATTGTTAGGTTTTGATTTCCAATTCCTAATGACTAATTATGTTGAGCATATTATCATGTGACTGATGGCCATTTGTATATCTTCCTTGGAGAAATATGTATTCAGATCCCTTTCCCATTTTTGCTGTTTGTTTGGTCATTTGGTTGGAGTTGTAAGGGTTCTTTATATACTCTGGTTACTAGACTCCCACTAGACATATAATTTGCCAATGTTCCCTCCCATCTTGTAGGATATCATTTCTGTCGATAGTGTCTTTTAATGCAAAAACATTTTCATTTTGATGAAGGCCAGCCTACCTATTTTTTGTTTGTTTGTTGCTTTTGGTCTAATATTTAAGAAATCCAAGGTCATGAAGGTTTACTCCTCTGTTTTATTCTAAGAATTTAAAAATTTTAGCTGTTATATTTAGGCTTTTTGTGTATGGTGTGACTATAGTGTCCAACTTCATTCATTTGTACATGGATGCACCATTGTCCCAGAGGCACTTGTTAAAGAGACTATCCTTACCCCACTGAATGGTCATCATCAGTCATCCCTCACCCAACACACTGGTGTGCTTACAAGCGCCAGTGAAATGCTGAGCATTATAAGGAAGAGAATTGCAAGTAAAACATAAATCATTGGCTTAGCATTAACCTGTTACTTGAAGTAGGCAGTATGAAAGTGTGATCAGACTGAATAAAATATTGAAGCTTTGCTTCCAAATCTTAGATGAAAGAAGTAAAATGTGTGATTAAAAACAGAAAAAAAAATACAGAGCTTGTAGAAAGTAAGGCAGGTACAAAAAAGCGAAATGTCAAATGGAAAGAGTATAGGGGAAGAGAGAGAGGGAGAGAGGGGAAGGGAGAAGGACAAAAGCAAATAGTATCCCCCAATTTCGAATTGTACGGTATATCGGAGTGGTGGAATAAAGTATGAATTTCATTTCCTTCATAAATTTTATATTTTCTAAAAATTATTTTACCATGAATGTTTATTGCTTTTATAATTAGAAGAAAGACTTAACAGTAGAACTGAATTTAACTAAGAGTGCCCCATATTAAATTATTTTTGGAAAGTGGCATGTTCCTTATTAGCTAAGCTCTAGAAGGATAACTTGATAATTCATGAAATCCTCTTGGCATCACTGTATGAAACCAAAACGTGGTGTAATGATCTATAGATAGCAGCCATCCAATACCTGTGTTTTCATGTAGTCGGATGACAATTGAAATGCATCAATTTGACTTCCCCTTAAAAGTTTAATACAGATAAGTTCAAGTTTGGTGTTGGAAAAGTCAAAAGATGTTATAACTCAATCTTGGTTATTCGTGGAGCAGATACTCCACTAATGTCCTTTGTTCCTATTTCTTTTCTGTTTTTCAGATTTTTAATAGTTTCCTAACATCCATGGACTGCATTTGCAAAACAATGACAATGGTGTTAGGAAGCCACAAGATGGAGATGTTGAGCTGCCATTGTTAATGACAGGTCCTCCTTGACAAGTAACAGTGGTTCCAACTTCAGTGGGGTTGAGAGCAACCTGGAGAATTTATTTAAAATGCAGATTCCCAGGGGCGCCTGGGTGGCTCAGTCAGTTTAAGCGTCTGACTTTGGCTCAGGTCATGATCTCACAGTTCGTGGGTTCGAGCCCCGCGTCGGGCTCTGTGCTGACAGCTCAGGGCCTGGAACCTGCCTCAGATTCTGTGTCTCCTTCTCTCTCTCTCTGCCTCTCCCCCACTCACTCTCTCTCTCTCTCAAAAGTAAATAAACATAAAAAAATAAAAATAAAATAAAATGCAGATTCCCAGTGCCCACCCACATATTTGATTGGGCAGGCCTTGGATAGACCCAAGGAATCTGGACTCTAACACTCTCCTTTCTGTGATTTTGACATAGGTGATCCCACGCACCACACTTTGAGAAACTATGATGTAAATGGTAATCAAAACCATGGACCTATATGGAAACATTTAGGGAAAGGGTATAAATTGAGAAAAGAACCGAGTAAAATCAAGTCTTGAGAAACGCCATCATGGGAGGGCTCATTTGAAAAGAAGGAACTTGCAATGGTAATAAGAAGTTGCGAGAGGGGCACCTGGGTGGCTCAGTCAGTTAAGTGTCGGACTCTTGATTTTGGCTCAGATGATCTCACAGTTCGTGAGTTTGAGCACAGCATCGGGCTCATGCTGACAGTGCAGAGCCTGCTTGGGTTTCCCTCCTTCAATCTCTCTCTCGCTCTCTCTGTCTCTCTGCCCCTCCCCTGCTCGTGCTCTGTCTCTCAAAATAAATAAATAAACTTTTATAAAAAGAATAAAAATGCCCTGTGACATTTGACACACCCTAAATAATTCATATACTTGAAATATATTATATTTCCCATCCCAAATTTTTTAATGTTATATTTAATCTTGATGATCAAAACATTCATTTTTTAGGCTCTGAAATATATAGCAGGCACTAGTTTGCAGTCAATGTTTGATGTTCAGGAAATTGTATACCACTGGCTAAAAATGTGGCCATAATAATGACAATATAAAAATTATTATAATATAATCACAATTGTGGTATAACTAATTATAAACATTAATATTATTGTGCTGTTATCAATATTTGAGTGCTTGCTTTATATTATTGAGTGCCCATAAGATTTTTTATGCATTATTTCACTTAATTTCATCCAAAATACTATGAGAACAATACTGCTGTTATGCCTTTAAGATAGTAAGAAAGTCACTGAGGCTTAGGGAGGTCAAGAAATTGGCTCAAAGTCTCACAGTCTGTAAGTGGGAAGGCTTCGTTTAATTTCATGCTGGACTTTGTCTCACAGTCTGTAAGTGGGAAGGCCTCGTTTAATTTCATGCTGGACTTTCAGTTCATGCTTCTAGGATTTTTGTGAGTTTCCCTTTAAGAAAACCCAATGCAGTCAAGTTTTACATTAATTTTAGAAAGGCATAGATTGCGGGGGCTTCTAGCTCCCCACCTAAGTCCTGGCTCTCCTCGTCTTCCTGGGCCCCTGTGTAGGCATCATTTCCCAGCTTTCCTTGCTGTTAGATGTGACCGTGTGACTGAGATGTAGGCAATGAGGTGTCAGTGGAAATGGTGTGTGCCACTGCCAGGCCTAACTCATAAAAAAAAAAAAAAAAAATCCCCGTACCTGGCACACCTCCGTGCCCTTTTCCCCTTCTAGCAAACTGCAAAGGAGGCCACGTCCAGGGCACCCGTGGAAGTCACATGTTGGATGTGGCAGACTTTCTGACAGCCTGGGTCCCTGTAGAAGTGCATGGATAATGCCCACCATGAGGACATACTGACTTTCCCGGTAACGTTACAGGAGAAATAAACGAACTAGTTTGGAGTTATACATGTTTGGGTTTAAATGTCACAGTAATAGTGTACCACACCTGATGCAAGTTGGGTAAAAATAAATTTCAGGTATGCACTGTTCTATCATTATGAATTGCAATTGACTGCATTTCAAATAGTGGCTTAGACACATAGGAGGTTCACTTATTCCGGTTAACATGCAGTAGGAATACACTGTTCAGGGCTGGTGCTACACAAGGAGCCAGGATCTTCTCTTTTCTTGCCCCTCTGTCCTTAAATGTGACTTTTGTCTCCAAGGTCACAAGCATTGTATCTATATCGCTGGCAGGACAAAGGGTAAAGATCAAAGGGGGAAGCCAGCTGCAGCTTTGCAGTTCATGAAGCTTTCCTAGGAATGCCACCAGTGTCATCTGGGACACGTATCATGGCCAGCCCAGGGGTTGGACTGGGCCACGTGCTCACCTCTACACATAACGGGGTCAAGGTTCTGTTAGCAAGGATGAAAGGATGAAGGGTAGAATGCTTAGGTAGATGCACGGCCTGCCATAGCACTTATGTTACATTGTATTTATTAATTATCCAAAACCCTTGTGGTAGCTTCTTACAAATCCAGATTCCTGTCCTCGTGCTAGCCATAAAGAATCAGAATGTCCCTGAAAATTTGGATGGACACTACTTTCAGGTTGCTGAACTGCTGATCTTTGCTCTATCGAGGATAGCCCCTTTGTCTTTTCACCTGGTCTGGTGTCCATGACTCTTCAATGGGTTTATCATTTCATGACGTTTAGGTGCATTCCAAAACGTTAAAGATAGTACCTTCCTCAAGTAACTTGTTTTGAAATTTACATTGAAACCGACAACTTTTTAAAGGACTCCCACATCTGCGGTCACACTCTTCAAAGACACAAACACTGCTAGAGATCATGATTTACAGCTGAAGATGAGGTTTATTTGCAGAGCAACAAAGTAACCCAAAACGGTCACAGGTGCGGGCCAGGGGAGAGCAGTGGGGCAAAATACCAAAGGTCTGGTCCTAGCTCTACTGTGAAGCTCTACAAACTTGGGTAAACATTTGTGCTCTTTGATCCTCATCCTCTTAAATTATAAACTGGCCTTACACTAATTCATCTTCCAGAGGGTTATTAAGATGATTAAATGAGCTATGGGTATGTATACTTTCGAAGGGCAGTAAAGCTTGCAGAAATGTTGTTTTTATTTGCGGGCAAACAGTAACCAATTTGAATTGTAAGTTTCAAATCTGCTCGGTGGAATCATACAGGTTTCCAGCATGATCAAGGTGAGGCACAATAGTACAGTCTCATTAGCACACAGATGATTGGATTACAGTGATTACAGTGTAGTGAGAGGAGAGAGGCAGCACAAATCACAGTATCAGGCAAAGGAAGGAGTGCCAACCAAGACTTGACAGAGAAGTTGACTGAGCTTGTTCAAAGGCCCAGTGGTGAAACAGCAATGGTGTGCTTGAGGAAACTGCAAGAAGCTCAGGATGGAGTGGATAAAAGGGAAGTTAAACGAGTCCAGATGCTAAGGGTTCTCATACATAGGGTAGACCCTCTTGTGGAGGCTCTGAGGAATTCACCGAAGGATCTTAGGCATCCTAGTATCAGCTAATATTTGAGGATTCAGAGTTAGACAGTTCTGGCTTAGAGTCTTCATTCTACTCCAAGCTGTGGTTTTTGGCACAGGATAAATGAAATGACTGGTGGACCAGGATAGGGAAGCGGAATCAGGGACAGAGTGAAACTTGACATATGATAGACATGGCATAGCTGATAGTGGGGGAAGTGTGTGCCATTCAATAAATGAGGGTGGTACAATTATTTTTTCATGGGAGGAAAAAATAAATTAGATCACTACCTGAGAGCAAGCACAAAGATCAATTCAACATGATCAAAGACTAAAAAAATGCAAGATCACACCTTAAAACATCTATAAGAAAACATAGGAGAAAACTTTTATGACCTTAGGGTTCAGACAATTTTATCTGCAAAGGCCCAGGAGGCAAGGAAACAAATAGATGAATTGGACAACATCAAAATTTAAAACATTTGGGCATCAAAGGACATTCTCAACAAAGTGTTCAGGCAATCCATGGAATTGATAACAATGATTGCAAACAATCTCTCTGATAAGAGATTAAAATGCTGAACATATAAAGAGGTCCCGCAAATCAACCACAACCACCACCGCAACTACAGCAAAGGTCATCTGATTAAAAAATTGTCAAAGGACTGGAATGGACATTTCTCCAAAGAAAGTATACAAATGGCGATAAGCGCATGAAAAGAGGCTCAACATAACTAATAATTACTGAAATGCAAATCAAAACCACAAGGAGACAGCACTTCACACTCATTTGGATGCCCATTATCAAGCAAACAAAATACAAAAACAAAACAAAGACCAAAAAACCCGGAATAACAAGTGTTGGCATGGATGTGGAGAAACAGGAACAATTCCCCATTGTTGGTAGGATTGGAAACTGGTACAGTTACTATGGAAAACAGTATGGAAGAACCTCAAAAACTAAGCAATAGAGCTACCATACAATCCATCAATTCCATGGCTAGGTATATACCCAAAAGACGTGAAAGAAGAGAATCAAACAGATACAGAGTGTCAGAAAGATATTTGTGTACCTGTGCTCATACAGCACTTTCACAATAGATAAACGTGGAAACAAAGTGTCCATCCACAGATGACTGGAACCCCCCCCCCCCCAAAAAAAGTGGACTACATGGGGAAATCATCTCAGAGGTCAGCCCAGCCGCCGCCACCGCATGCTGCCCTTGGGGGCCTCGATCTGTCCTGTCCTGTCCTGTCCTGTCGTGTCCTGTCCTGTCCTGACGGAGCCCGGGAGGACTCTGGGCGGGACACCACCTCATAGGTCAGCCCAGCCGCCCCCATCCCATGAGTCCTCGGGGGCCTCGTCCTGTCCTGTCTTCTGTCCTGTTGGAGCCCCCAAGGACTCCGTGGGACCATCACCTCAGATATCAGCTCAGTTGCCACAACCCCACACTGCCCACAGGGTCTTGTCCTGTCCTGTCCTGTCCTGCCGGAGCCCCGGGAGATGCCTCGGAGACGTCACCTCAGAAGTCAGCCCAGCCGCCGCCACCCCACATTGCCCTCGGGGGCCTCGTCCTCGTCCTGTCCTGTCACAGTCCTCAAGGACTCCATGGGATCACCTCAGAGGTCAGCCAAGCAACTGCCGCCCCACACCCTGGTCCCCTCGTGGCTGAGTAGACGCCCCCGCCCACCTCCCATGGCCAGACAGAGTCACCAGACCCGCCTCCCCACCCGCCTGGCCTCCCTAAGGGTCCCTATGCCCCACCCTCATCTTCTGTCTCTCTGTCCCTCCCTCCATCCCTCTACCTGCACGGCGACCTCCACACCGAGTCCTCTGCGAAGCTCCTCTGAGAGCCTCGGGAGGGCAACGAACTGCCCAGCCGTGCCTGGGCAGGAGCGTCGCTGATTGGTTGGCTAGGTGCACGTGACGGGGGCGGGACCTTCGCCGAGACACGCCCCCTGGGGGGGACTGCCCAGGACCTTGGCGTGGGCGCCAAGGGTGGAGGCCAGGGCTCGGGGTTCCCCGTTCTACCGCCGAGGACGTTTCGCAGGCCATCTTCCTGGGAAATCACAAAAGGACACCGGAGTGGGCGACAGGTGCACAAGCCTCCACCTTCCCGATGTGGGGGAATTTAACAATTCCTACTCCGTCTCCTCCCGGGGCCCTTTCCACCCACTGCTTCCGCTTGCAGAGGAATGGCCATCCTCCTGAGTGTTCTGTGTAAACCACGCCCCTCCCTTTTCTACCGCTTTTGGTTTTGTTTGGTTTTGTGGAAGACCCGTGTGTGTATCCTTGAATATCCTTGCTTCCTGGTGTGTTGCCTGGGTATTACAATAAACTGTATCGCGTTGTGCGTAGTATTCCACCACATTCTTTCTCACCCAACATGGTGTCCTAACAGTGACTATACTATTCTGTGGAGCCACAGTGCTTTCATTTTGCCTGTGGTAGCACACACCGTTGCGGAACCACTCCTCGGTTCGTTCATCCATTTTCCTGTCCATGGACACGTGGATACTTTCCACTTTAGAGCCCTAAAAAGCAGTGATACTAGAAATATTCCAATGCCTGGCATCCGTGCAATATGCTTTGCAGTGTCGGAAGGAGCCAAAGAGGTTAAAGCAGTTAGTGACCTATTCCTAGGTCATAGGCTAGCTGAGTATTCAGTAGAGCAAAATTATTTCCAACGTATGTGACTCCACCAGCAGGTTGGGTTCTGATTGTTCCATATACGCACCAATACTGGGTATAATCAGATTACAATTGGCTGGGGAAGGGTGGTGGTGGGGGGAGGATGGGGATGGTGTCCGTGCTGGTGGCGTTTGCGGGGGCGGTGGCGGTGGTGGTGGCGGTGGTAATCCTCTTCAGCATTTCTCCCACACTAAGAAGAATGAGCTCTTTTTTATGCTCATTGGCCAATGCAATTTCCTTTCCCACCACATTTATCTATGTGGGTGTTATGACCTTTCTTCCACTGGGTAGGATGACTTGCTTACAGTTTTGTAGAGCTAGATATCAGTCTTTACAGCAGCGTTTCCCTCTGCCTTTTTATCGCAATAAAGTAGAAACAATGCAAATTGTACCTGTTCAGCCATTTGTAGGTGTACAGCTCAGTGGCATTAAGTACATTCCCATTGTACAACCATCACTGCCATCCATCTCTCAACCTTTCTCATCTTTGCGGACTGAAACTCTGAACCCATGAAACACCTATTGCCCATTCCCTCCTCCTCCCACCCCCTGGCAACCACCACTTTACTCCCTTTCTCTATGAATTTGGGTACCTCATACGTACACCATTTGTCCTTCTGTGACTAGCATATTTCACTGAGCATAATGTCTTAATTCCCCCACATCGGGAAGGTGGAGGCTTGTGCACCTGTCGCCCACTCCGGTGTCCTTTTGTGATTTCCCAGGAAGATGGCCTGCGAAACGTCCTCGGCGGTAGAACGGGGAACCCCGAGCCCTGGCCTCCACCCTTGGCGCCCACGCCAAGGTCTTGGGCAGTCCCTTCAGGGGGCGTGTCTCGGCGAAGGTCCCGCCCCCGTCACGTGCACCTAGCCAACCAATCAGCGACGCTCCTGCCCAGGCCCGGCTGGCTAGCTCGTCGCCATTGCGAGGCCCTCAGAGGAGCTTCGCAGAGGACTCCGTGTGGAGGTCGCTGTGCCTGTGGAGGGGTGGAGGGAGGGACAGAAAGACAGAGGATGAGGGTGGGGCGTAGGGAAGACCCTCAGGGAGGCCAGGCGGGTGGGGAGGCGGGCCCGGTAGTCCTGTCTTGCCATGGGAGGTGGCGGGGGGGTGCCTTCTCAGCCATGAGGGGACCAGGGTGTGGGGCGGCAGCGGCTTGGCTGACCTCTGTGGTGATGTCCCCATGGCGTCCACTGGAGCTGTGACAGGACAGGACAGGACAGGACAGTAGAAGACAGGACGAGGCCCCCAAGGGTCCTGCGGGGTGGCATCAGCTGGGCTGACCTCTGGGGTGATGTCCCTACGGAGACCTCTGGGCTGTGACAGGCCACGACAGGACAGGACAGGTCGAGGCCACCGAGGGCAATGTGGGATGGTGGCGGCTGGACCGACCTCTGAGGTGATGTCTCCGTGGACTCCTCTGTGGCTCTGACAGGACAGGAGAGGACAGGACAGGAGAGGACAGGGTAGGATGAGACCCCAAGGACAGTGGGGTGGTGGTAGCTGGGCTGACCTCTGAGGTGGTGTCCCCACGGAGTCCTCTGGGGCTCCACAGGACATGATAGGACAGGAGGGGAAGGCATGAGGACGAGGCCCCTGAGGTCAGTGTGGGGTGGCAGGGGCTGGGCTGACCTCTCAGGTGATGTCCCCACGGAGTCCTCTGGCATTCCAACAAGACAGGACAGGACAAGATGAGTACAAGGCCCCAGAGGACACTGTGGGATGGCTGTGTCTGGGCTGACCTCTGAGTTGGTTTCCCCACGGAGTCCTCCGGTCTCCGACAGGACATGACAGGACAGGAAGAGGACGAGGCCCCTGAGGGCAGGGTGGGGTGGCGGTGGCTGGGCTGACCTCTGAGGTGATGTCTCCAGGGAGTCCTCTGATCTCTGACAGGACATGACAGGATAGGGGGAGGATGAGGCCCCCGAGGGCAGTGTGGCACGGTGCTGGTGCCTGGGCTGACCTCTGAGTTGGTGTCCCTACGGAGTCCTCGGGGCTCCAAGAGAACAGCACAGGGCAGGACGAGACCCTGAGGGCAGTGGGGTGGCGGTGGCTGAGCTGACCTCTGAAGTGATGTCCCCATGGAGTCCTCCGGGGTTCCCAGAGAACAGGACAGGATAGGACAGGTTGAGACCCCGAGGGCAGTGGGTGGTGGTGGCTGGGCTGACCTCTGAGGTGATGTCCACGGAGTCCTCCAGGGGGCCAAGAGAACAGGGCAGGGCAGGGCGAGACCCCGAAGGCATGTGGCATGGTGGTGCCTGGGCTGAATTCTGAGGGGTGTCCCCATGGAGTCCTCCAGGGCTCCAAGAGAACAGGACAGGACAGGTTGAGAACCCGAGGGCAGTGGGGTGGCGGTGGCTGGGCCGACCTCTGAGGTGATGTCCCCACGGAGTCCTTCAGGGCTCCAATAGGACAGAACAGGACAGGTCAAGGTCCCTGAGAGCAGTGTATAGAGGTGGCAGCTCTATGGACCTCTGCATGATATCCCCACAGATATCCCACCAGGACTCCCACTGGACAGGATAGGACAGGACATGGCCCGCGAGAGCAGTGAGTGGAGGCGACAGCTGAGCTGACCTCTGCGGTGATGTTCCCATGGAGTCCTTTGGGTCTCCGATAGGACAGGACAGGACAAGACAAGGCCCCCGAGGGCAGTGCATGGTGGCAGCGGCTGTACTGACCTCTATGTTGATGTCCCCACGGAGTCCTACGGGAATCCGACAGGACAATACAGGACGAGAACAGCTTAGGATAGGACGAGGACAAGGCCCCCAAGGACAGTGGGGGGTGGCGGCAGCTGAGCTGACCTCTGAAGTGATGTCCCCACGGATTCCTCCGGGGCTCCAACAGGACACGACAGGACAGGACAAGGACAGGACAGGATGAGGCTCTCGAGGGCAGGGCTGGCAGGGTCTGCAGGATGGGAAGCGAGCCCGACGTTCCCCTCTTCAGGACAGGGCCACACCTGGTGAGGAGGCAGCATCTGCGTCTGTCCCTCCTGCCCAGCCCGTCGCCCTGCAGGACTGCTTGGTTGTCCTGGGGTCCAGATGGCATGTCGAGGAGACCCCTGACCTAACTGTCCCCGGACAGGTGCAGAACGGTTTCTTCCCCATCCATTTGGAGAGGACACTTCTTTTGGTCACGGTCAAGTTTAGGCCTCCAGACCAGCACGTTGTCCCTTGGGGACCGAGAGCAGGGGACAGCCGCTGTGCCAACATAGGGGCAAGAATCTGGCAGAGGGTCCTGACACTCAGGTGTCCTGGGGCAGGTCGCAGCCAGGGAGAGGGGGTCACAGCCACGGGGGGCAGGGGTCTGCTGTCACCATTGTCTTTGTCCCCTCCTGGCCCAACGAGAGACAATGAGGGCACTCATGCTCTGATCTGCGCAGAGGACCCTTGCCTGGCATCGCTCATTGACCATGTCCCCATTTCTTTCACGCGTGTTTGCACTCACAAGGTGCAGGAGAGCTGTCTGTACCTGGGAAGACACCTTGGGATGGCGCCACCTCGGAGGAAGCGCCTGAGGAGAGCTGTGAAGGCCCCGGTGGAGGCTCCGGGTATGGCAGCCAATGACTTTTGGGGACAAGAGAGAAGAGACCTGAGTGGGCCGGAGGCTGTTCCTGAAGGTACACTCTATCTGACACCTTTGCAGATGCAGCGCCTGTAGATACCACCCGTGGGGCAGGTCACTGCTTCTGAGTCCTTGGCATTGTAAGCAGTAAAACACGTGTGTGTGTGTAAAGCGGTTTCATGTACCGGACGTTGCCCACTCGATCCTCCCATCCCAGACCAGGATTACAGAAGCTTAGATAGCAGCACTTCTGCTCGCTCGCAGTTGCTCTTTCCAGAATGTCTCACACGTGCCGGGTGGTGTAGTCTGACCTTAACCCTGAAAGGTTTGCAACACCGTCTCCAGAGCATGGTCCTCGTCCCCCATCCAGTTTCATCTGACCTTGTGCATACGTGGTTCCTTCCTTTCATATGTCTGCCGTAAAGACTTTTGCTTGCAAGAGGCCTAAAACACTCCACACGGCGAGGCTACCGCCCCCTGAAAACTGATCAGAATACCATACTTCCTTTTAAAATGCCTTCCACTTTTATTTCAATGCAGGAAACAATCCAGTACCAGATAAGCCCGGGGAGAGCAGTCCTTCTGCAGGAACATTTGAGGACGATGTGGGGTAATGTCTTCATAGTGTTATCACCTGCCAGCTCTAGGCAACATGGCTCATACAATTATTCTCCATAAAATCCTAGAATGACACATTTCCTCCAAAGCAAATATGATCTTTGCTTATCCTTACTCAATAATGTTCCATGTAACTTCTTCACAGGAATGAAGTACAGAAGATGCTGGAAAGGCTTGGAGGTATGCTTAAGTGATATTTGCAGTCAAAACAATTGTTTAATCCATACAACTTTTATAAATGGGAATGTTAGTGAGTGGATTCCAAGACTGGTTTTAATGCCTTGTTCTAGTATAGAGCACTTTATACCAGTATTTATAGTGTGATTCAACTTTGTAAGTTTCTTTACTGACCTTTTGAACTGTTGATGTGGAAAACTGAAAACGGTACTAACAGTCGTGAGGTAAGAATGATGCCATTATTTTATGCACGTGCACACTTAATGTACTGTGTAAGACTGTGTGAGAAAAGTTTATACTGCCTTTTCTGTGCACAGCTTAGGTGATGTATCAACGTGTATTGCCAATTTTAAATTTTCTTAATTTCGCTACCTTTCATAACTTTCCAGTGTGCTTCTCTTTGGAGTAGCAGCACAAATCGAATCCTCTAATATAACTCTTTGTTTTTATTTCCCATTAACAAACTGTGTAGTTGCAAAGTAAATAACTCTGCTAGCTAGTGAGAAGTGTCTAATCATATCCACACTCCTAAATTTTATGTTGTTCTGTCAGATGTCACTTACACCATCTGCACTATAGGACAGTACACTTAGCAGAGTCTGAGTCAATATATGGCTCTCCATAGAAATCATCCTTACAAGCAAGTATCTTTTGAAGGCTTTGCTCTGTTTGGTGGCGACAAAGTGCTTGCTTTGTGAGCTGTCTAATAAACTTCTTATTATAGATGGATTCTGGGTGTATAAAATATTTTTATTGTAGTGCAGATCCTTCATGACTACTGAAAAATAACTATGGACTGTAGATCCATAAAGTCAAATCATATGCTCTGCAAAGCGTTATTTGAAGTATTCAGATTCTGTGAAATGCAGCACTTATGGATGAAAGTGTTATATAAAAAGCTCCATGAAAATATTTTTTTTAATGTTTTTGAATTCATTTATTTAAACTAGAATTTTACACCCACGACCTTTGTCTCTGTTAGTAAAATGCAGTTAAAAGCATCACTCACTAGATTGCTTGAAAAATAATTTTTTAATGTGCGATATAATTATTTTTATCCTTTTTGAGGGTCATTTTTAAGAAAATACTTTTGTGCTTTTTATAAAATGCATTCTAATGGTAACCCATCTAAATGTATCCCTTGAGTTGGAGGACATTTACCCATGTAAACGTGTCCCTTGAGTTGGAGGATATTTTATAAGTTTAGAAAAATGTGCCTGTTAGCAAATTTTCAGAAGGAAATTAAAGTCTGTCTTTGAGATTCTTTATACACATTTTGATAATGAAAAATATATTGATTATTAAGCCCTTCTCATTATCTCTAAACTAAAAGGTGACCTGCAGTTAGAAAAATTAGAATTGGGATACTAGCACTGGAAAGATTTTACAGAAAATAGTGAGCAAATCTTGCTTTTTGAAATGATGCCTGAATTATAAATTTTATTTTACTTACTTTGCTTTTTGAAGTGTAATTGACATACGACATTATATTAGTTCCAGGTATACAACATAGTGATTGGACATTTATGATGTCTGTATTATAAATTGTAAATGTACTTTGCACATCGCCAAGGCAACATTTACCCGTACTGATCTGAATATATGAAAACGAAATAACTTTCAACATTTAAATTTCAGTGAATATCTATTTTCCATACAGTTGACATTAAACAGGCTCTTCTCACAGAGAGAAAAATGTTCGAAATGGGTACAAAAGCTTCTATCAAAACCACTAACGAAACAATTGAGCATGTTTGGAAACTACAACAAGAACAAAGGTGAAGTTGTTGGACTGTTTTTGTTTTTGAGTCACGATGACATTTGTATCATTTCTTTGTATTCATTGGCACAAATAACCTAAGACAAATTCTATTATATTGAATTTTCCAGCGAAAAACATATTTTGCTCGTTTTTGTTCTAAGCAGATAAATTCCTTAGTTCTGTAACCTCACTCCTTAACAGATTCTGAGATGTATTTCCTAGAAGCCAATAGAGATGACCTTTCTTCCCTTTCAAATAACAATTGAGTTTTCTTCCTATAACATTAATTTATATTCATTCTAGACCTACACTAGCTGAACTTCAGGTAAATGTCTTAAACCATTATTCTTGTGATAGTTAACTGTATTCAGTTATGTAGAAAAGGTTAATCTTATATTGTAAATAATTTGCATATTTTAGGTAAATTGTGTTCACCGTTCTTTAAAAAAAAAAAAAAAACATTGTTTGGGGGATATATTTAAGTGAAATATTCCTGTTTGGAAATCTTCTATGATAAATGGATATAATATCCTCATTGAATGAATCTACTTATCATATCAGAACATATATGCTATTCAGTAAGAAGAAATGAAAAGTAAACTGCTTTTAGATAAAATGAATTTTTCTGGAAAACTGATAGTACAGTAAATCCTCATTAGCTCTTAAGAGGTAAGGCATGTGAGATAGCTTTTATGTTGGTCAGTTAGGAACAATACTTTTGGAATAAGAGTAAATTGTTCATGTCACCTTTCTGCTTCCCATGAGACTGCTATTTCAGCTGCTGTTATGCTATTACTGCCTTCTCCTTTTGTAGTGTAAATTGTGTCAAATCAATTTTGTTTTGAATACGGTTAATTCTTTCATGTCTTTATGAATTATGACAGTGCTCATTATTATGTTTTACAGGCAGAATCTTCATCTCAAATATTCTCAGCAGTTTCTGACTTTGTTTCGGGAGTGGAATGTAGACATGCAGAAAGCCCAGAAACAACAAGAAAAACTAGCCGTTGGTATCAGCTTTGGCTTTAAAATTGATTTATTTATTGTATCAAAGTCTCAAGTAGCAATAGGTCATGCAAAAACACAGGAGAGAATGTAGGGACCATGAGCCCAGATGGGTAAAGGTGGGTAGAAGATGTAGCGGTGGGAGACTGAATGTCCTCTCTGAATTGCTTCTGTCTATTTAGGGATACAGGAAGGTCACCAGTTAAGAGTTAGAGTGGTGGAGGAGGTGTTGCCTCTCGGGAGCAGAGAAGAAGTCCTGGAATTGTTTCCTGAGAGCAGGCCAGTGAATGGACTAGGGAAATGCCATTGCCAAGCAGCATTGTGGGTCTAACTTAGGTTGGTGTCATAGTGACCATGAATTTAAAGTGAGACCACATTGCATGGTTGTGGCAGAGCAGCTGGAGAGTTGGATTTTCCAGGGTTGGGGTTTAGCCACGCAAATTGGCGGAGTGAAAAGGGGGTAAGGTACATGTGCGAGGGCATAGGTATAATGATTGACCATGGCATTTAGGCCAGGAAGGAGGAAAAGGGAGAATATGAGGGTGGGGATCAGGGGCAATGAAAAGTCATAGGATCCATGGGATGTTAATCCTGAAAGAGTGTTGGACTATAGTAAGAAAGGGAGAGAACTACAAACAGGGAGGTAGAGGTTGAATATTGGGGGAAAAAATGGAGAACCAGTATAGTACAGTGGTCCAGAGCCTGGACTCTGGAACCAGTTTTTGGGATCCAATCCTGGTTGACCGGTACTAGCTGTGAAATCAGCGGCAAATTGTTTATCCCTGTGCCTCACCCAGGTTCCTCACCTATTATGGAAGGAGACATAACAAAAGCACCTGCCTCGTAGAGTTGTTTTGAGGATTAAATGAGATCGTATATAATGTTTACTTAAAATGGTTCAGAACAGTACCTGGCACACAGCTCCTATATAAGTTTTTGCTCTTATTAATATAATGTAGATGTTGCAGTCATTGGGAATGACAGAATCCAGGGTGTGACTATGTAAGTGAGTGACTGAAGTAGGGAAGAGGACAAAATTGTTGTTGGAGATCAGGTCAAGGAGCGGAAAGGCTGGGATCATCTGTGTACATACTGAAATGACCAAGAATTAATGCATGTTTTGAACGTTGTTAAGAAAAGAATATCCCCTCTGTAACTACTGTTAGGAAGGATCAGTGTATAGATTTTTGACTACTTGTAGTAAACACATTCTTGGAAGGGTCATTTGTGGGTTTTGAAATCAAGAGTTAAAACCTGTTTTCCATATTGGCAAGAAAAAAAATTTCCTACTTAATGACTACTAGGTAGGATCATCGTATTGTTTTTGTGTATTAGTGGTGAACACAGTTATCTAAACTCGGTCATAAAGGTTGTTACAACAGGAAATGTTAACAAGTATTGATTTAAAGAATATTCCTTTTAAACATGATGTATAATTATGTTTCTCTAAATATTAAATGTCACCCACATTTTATCATCCTTTTCTTTTATATTTGTAGAGTATGTTTCAAGAGCAACGAAAGGTTCTTCAACAAGCTAGAGTTGTTCAGAATCAGAGACTGCAAAAAATTAAAAATTTATATGTGCAATTCTTAGAGGTATTTGGCAACATAATACATTCTTATAAAACATAACTTGTGTACAAAAGTAGGAGATAGTTTGTTTCTTCCTGAATCTATGTGGGGGAAAAAACCCAGTTAGGTTGTACATCTGAACCGTTAACCATTTTCCATTTGGAGTTCATTGCTCTGTATTTAACATAATTGGTAAATGTGTTTTGATTTTGGGGATTAATTAATACTTTTGTGGGAGTCATTTAAAACAGGGAACTGTAAGCTGGGGATTTTACCTAGAAATACATGTATCGTGTAGAAAAGTGGTACTTTATCAACACTTTAATCATAATTTTTTGTGCAACAATCAGTTCGGAGGAGATCAGCAATAAATATATAGTGGAAACTAAGAAGTCTATAAATCACTTCTACGTGCCTTTTACTTGTATTGACGGTTTCTGTTAAATATGAGTAGGCAGTGGTAATTGATGAATACTGCTTTTATTTCCAAATGCGTTACATGAGTGTTTTGTGGCATAGTTGCTTTTGGAATATTAATGACTAATAATGACTTTATATGCAAACTTAAAATCATAAGAGAAGGTCTAAATACAATATAACAGAATGAAAAAGCCAGAGGAGGACCAAACGTTTGTGAATTGAGAATGATCTGCTGTGATATTTGCACATTGACCAACTGTCCTCAGTGACACAGACCTCTTCTTCATGCAGATATATACTTATTTAGGAGGCAGTAGAATCCTGCACATTCCTCCTCTTTTTTCTTGGTGTGTGTTGGGCGGAGGGGAGGTGTCCTTTACCTCTGCAACGGTACCTTAGTATCTTTCTTCGAATTCCAACTGCTGCTCCCTAGTTCAGGATCTCATCATTCCTTGCTTATGCTACTAAACCCTCATCTGAGTTCTCTTCTCCAGTCCATCCCTCACCATTCTGCAATATGATCTTCCAAAGCATAGACCTTCCCTCCTGAGAACCTGTCGTTAGCTTCCCATTTTAGGCCCTCAGGTATTCAAAGTCTGTGCCCCGCTTCCCCCATAACAAGGCTCCCTTTGTAGTTTTATACTTAACGTTCGTTCTTTCCTCCCACCCCTCCAGATTGGTTGCTTTCTCTGAACTAACGCACCATTACTTCCTTGTTTCTAGAATACTTTCAATTGCCTCTTCCGTTTACCTACCGAAATCTTACTCTTTTGCCAACTAAATCAGAATCAATCTTATTTTCCACTACATAGTCACGGCAAGTTGTGTTACCTTAATTGTTATAAAGTTTTTGTGTTGTTTTTATTTACATGTTTTTTTGTTCTCACTGGAATAAGGAAGGAAGAGATCGTGTATTCATTTTTAAATTCCTCCACAGCACTTTTGATGTAGGCTGCAGTAGATCACTATTTGTTGGGTGAATAGTAAAGATTTAGAACATGTTTGTTTTTCATAACTTAAAGAGGTCGTGTCACAGATCATTTTATTCCCTCCAGTGGAATCATGCTACATTGATTATGAGTCATTATAAATGCACTGTTACATGGTGTCTAGAAAGCTTATTAGAGAGTTTTAAAATGATGGCATCTCATTCAGTGGGACTGTCAGTCTTTTTCTTTTTTTCCCTCCACCTTGACCTTAACTGTTTATTAACCCATTGTTTTGAGCCTACTACTGTTGTGCCTCTCTACTAATAATATTTGACTCAAACACAACATTTAAAAAATTTCTTAGGTGGGTATTTTGGTCTCCATGTATTAGGTATAATATCTTACTTGGAATAAATAACAGGCATCCTTTGCATATTAAGAGATGTTAGTTTTGAAATTTGCTTTTACATGTTTAGTGCGTGAGATGAAAAGTGGTGGTTTATAACTAAGCTAGGCTTTTTGTTTTAGAGTATGCAGGACTTAGAGAAGGACCATGAACGTCTTCTTACTGATGAACAAAGTGAAGTTAGAGAAGAAACGACAAAGTTGCAAAACAAAATTATGATGGAAGTTGTAAGTACTTAGTGCATATTTAATATTAAGAACTAACGAGGGATGTGAGCATTGGGGTATTTTGTTTGCTGAAGTGTATATAACAATGACCTAAATAGCATGTAAATGTTTAATATTTCCTTCCTTGAAACAGCAACAGCAAGAGCTGGCAATTGTTCAAAAGTCTCTTCAATCCCTGTTATTCTGATGACTTTGAAGAAAGAACTTGAACCTAAGTGCTATGATAGAAGCATGACATTAGCTACACTGAACCACATTGCGGTAGTTTAAAAATTGTAGTTGAAATCAGTACATCTTGTTTACCATAGCTTGCTTGTTTAGTGCAAGAATCTTTTCCTGCTAAAACCCCAAGCCCCAAACAGTTACGTGGGTAGCAGCAATTCCACAATTATATGTATTAAGCTTTCAGCCCTTTGTTAGTAATGATGACTTTGTGTACTTAACACTGTTAATTAACTTTTAGCAACAGGATGATTTAATTTGAGGCTTGGCCTCCGTGGATCTGTATCAGTCCCAAAAGGTTCAGAGCACACGTACAGAAAGAAGGTTACTTCGCTTTTCCTAAAGGAAAAATAAAATTAAAGGGTATAAAATCTCTCTTACCCGTGTGCCCGCTTGTGTTTTACTCATTAGTTTACAGAGCCAATTCTAATAAAAAAATATGATTTCAGAAAATCTACTCTACTGCCTTATAAAAATTATTAAAAGCAAACATAAGATTGTGGGGTTTTTTGGGAATAAATTAAACTGCCTAAAATCATTGGGGGCACAGAACTAGATACATAAGTGTCAGTGCTGAGACATGGGTTTGTGAAAATGTCGTTTCCACAAAGACACCAAAATGTCATTTAATTGGTGTTGGTTCACTATTAAATGACACTTGCCCTTAGCATTGATTGAAAGTATTTCATTAATATGTACATATACCTAATGACTTATGGTTTAAGTATTTCACATGTCTCTTTAAAGATAAATTACCTATAGTGCCTTGTTTTCAAGTTTAATGTTCACTGAGTGTGTGGAACGTTGATTTTATATTTGAGAACTAACAACTTGAATAATTAATTCTTATACCTTTCTTTTTGTAATGGGCATTTTCTTTTTACATTTAATAACATAACACCATCTTCGTTTGGGCACGTTATTTAATAAACATGACATTGTTTCAGAATATATTTGGAATAAGTCAGTTAAATGCGTTTTTTTCTCAGTTCCTGAAGTTGCTTTCATGAATCATTCAAAATAAAGCATTTCCATTTGGAGGAGAGGATTTATTTTCTCCTGTCTTTCTGCATATTTTTAACGTTAATCCTGACCCCTGTATACCACCCTTCTGTTTGTTTTAAGGCTTTCCAAGTTTTAAAAAAATAAGCCCATGTGGAATCTCTTTTTCTAACTGCAACAACGTATACAGGAATGAATGAGTCCTCCACCATTATCCAGTATTTGACATTATGGGGAGAATTTAATTGCTCAGCTTCACATGTTTGTAAAGAACTTTCCTGTTAAGCCAAAGCATGTGTTGGTATATGCGTCTGAAGTTCTGTTCCAAACTTCTAAGAAGGTCCTTATTTGGGAAGTTTTCCAGTAGCTACAGAGGCACAAGTAAGTACTCCAAAGGTCCTCGTGAAAGTTCTAATATTCATACTAAGCCATCTAATTTTATGTGAGAGTGCAGACACGATAAGCAGTACATAATGTACTTAGTGATCAAAGAGTTGACATTTATTTCCATCCCCTGGCAACCTCAAATGAGTAAATATGTACTTGAAGCAACTTTGGCTGATATTCTAAGGGGAAGAAATATTTTGCCGTTATAACTATTTATGTATTTATACATAATTTGCCATTATATATCATCTGTGTGCATATTACAATTATATATATGTTCTAAACAGTTTTAGGTTCACAGCAAAATGGAGCAGAAGGTACAGAGATTTCTCATATACTCCCTGCCCCCACACACCCACAGTGACAAACGTAATCATTGACACATCGATATTACCCATAGTCCATGGGTTACATTTAGGTTCACTCTTGTGTTACTTTTTTCTTTCTCTTGGTGAACAGTTTTCTTACATGTCACCTGTGCTTTAGCCATTGTTTTATTTTTCATAAAAGGGAACATTTAATGTCCACTTTTTTGTGGCAGTGAAATTTTAACTCAGAATATCAGGAAAGCCACCCTAAAGCAAATGTAAAAATTCATTTTTTTCTCCCCAAAAACGGTAGGACAGGTTTCTTTTACTAAATACAAATTTCAGGAAATTGCAGCCAGTGTTTTTATTAAAAAAACAAAAAAAGTTTTATTATTTTTATTTGAGGATAGTTGACACGCAATGTTACATTAGTTTGGGGTGTAGAATATAGTGATTCAACATCTCTATATGTTATGCTATGCTCACCACAAGTGTAGCTACCACCTGTCACCATACAATGCTATTGTAGTATCATTGACTGTATTCCCTATGCTGTATCTTTTATCCCCTTCACTTATTCATTCCGTAAATGGAAGCCATATCTCCCACTCTCCCTCACCCATTTTGTCCACCCACCCCCCCCCCCAAAATGTCAGTTTATTCTCTGTATTTATAGGTCTGATTCTGCTTTTTGTTTGTTCATTTATTCATTTGTTTTGTATTTTAGATTCCAGATGTAACTTAAATCCTAGGGAATTTGTCTTTCTCAATCGGACTTATTTCACTTAGCTTAATACCCTCTAGGTCCATTCACGTTATTGCAAGTGGCAAGATCTCGTTCTTTTTTATGGTTGCGTAATATTCCATTGCCTGTATATACCACATCTTCTTTATTCATTCATTCATTTACCGATGGACACGGGTTGCTTCCGTATCTTGGCCATTGTAAATAACGCTGCAATAAACGTAGGGGTGCATATATGTTTTCAAATTAGCATTTTCTTTTTCTTTGGGTAAATACCCAGTAGAATTCTAGTTGGCAGACGAATGCACATATTCTCTTTTCTTCCATAGTAACTAGAGACCTTCTTTGAAAAGTAGCTGATATCAAGAAGTCACTTCCTCTAATACTGTTTGGCTCAACAATTGCACTATTACAAGCATGCACTTATGCAGTATCATGATTTAACATTTCAATTTATAGCAATCAAAGTATGCATCACCCTTTGTAGCAATCAGAGTAAGTATGGCTAAAATTATTCATGTCCAGGATTTTTTTTCTAATCCTTCAAAATGGGATATTTCAGAGACAGAGAGATTACTCTTTTGACTACAGTGGTTCACTTATCTTCAAGATTGAAATGTGTTTTGTTTTGGTGCGGGGGAGTGTTTCTGATTAATGTACAGATTGCTACCTGTGAACCTAAATGTTGACAATTAGGGTGGGGATGTCTTCTCTTCTCCTACAGCTTCTAATCAGTCACTCAGTTTGTGAACCTGATGAGGTGTTTGATGATACGATGTCTTGAAGACATTAAAATGAAAGTGTCTTGAAATTTGCAGGCAGGAAGCACCAAACATGTCATGGAGGAAACGATGCAGTAACCATTAGAAGGATGGTTGCTGCATCGTTTGAGATTATATATATATACATATATATATATATATATATATATATATATTCTTATTTGTCTTTCCTAGAGCAGGAGCTGTTTGCCTACTTATCTCAAAAATCAAATGATACCCTAAAATTTTTGGCTGAAAATATTATTTTAATTTTTTTTAAATTTGAGAGAGAGAAAGAGAGGGAGAGAGAGATCAAGAGGGGCAGAGAGAGAGAGAGAGAGACAGAAGATCTGAAGTGGCCTCTGCACTGACAGCAGCGAGCCCGATGTGGGGCTCGAACCCACGAACCATGAGATCATGACCCGAGCCAAAGTCAGATGCTCAACCAACTGAGCCACCCAGGTGCCCCCAAAATATTACATTTTAGAGTACTTCCTGTACATCATATTTGAACCTCGTTGGAGTTGTATGAAATAGGCAGCACATTTCACAATTACAGAAACTGAGTCACAAGAGGTAAAAGGCTAGGATGAAATGTTAAAGCTTGAAAGTCTCGGAACCCAGGTGGAAGTTCTGTGGCTTCGTTTTACAGCTGAAGAAACTGAGGAAAATGAGGGTAAGTGACTTACTGAAGGTCACTTAACAGTTATGTGTAGCCAGATTTCAATTCTACCAAACCATGTGATTCCAGAGCCTGTGTGTTTAACTATTAATCTGTAAGCAGAATCAATACTAATAAATGACGGTAAAGGTATTTGAAAATTGGAGAATTATTAAGTAGCAAATATGTAATAATAGAAGTAAAATCTTAAGTGTTTGGGCCCAGTGAAGTTCTAGCTCCAGATTTAAAAAAAAAAAAAAATTCTCTTAACAAACACTAGAATATCCTTGTCGTTAAATTCTATTATTTAGTGTCCCAAGGAAAGGAACTTTAACTATAATACTCCAGCTAGATTTATTGCCAAGTGGTCTTCTAGTAAATATGATGTGAATATGATGGCATTGCTTAGCATATGCCCTTTATACCTGTCCTCCAACTTGTTTTCTTTCATATAGGTATTCTAATCAGTGGAAGTTGGTATTGAACAGCCTACACCTGTAGAACAGCCACTTTTTTTTTGTTTTTCAGAATTGCGTTTTGCCAGTGTTGTGTTTAGGGACTGCTCGCAAATAATATAGCTGGATAAACTACCTTAACTAATGAAATATACAAATCTTAGCCCAAAAGCCAGTAACTTGCTTAATGGGGAAACATTAACTAGAGACTCTACCACTAAAGTCAGAAACAAAAAGAGATGCCTAATATCTCATTACTATTTAACATTGTGGTGGAGCTATGTGCTGATGTAATTACACAAGAGACAGGAAATGCCCACACAAAATTAGAAAGAAATAATTAATGGAAAAAGCGCTATAAACAGTGGAAGATATTAGTAAAGTAACAGGCAATAAAACTAACATACAGAAACCAAAAGTTTTCATATATAGAAGGATAACCAGCTAGAAAATAAGAAGGAAGATTCCATTAATAATGGCAAAAATGAAATGCCTAGGCATACATTTGACAAGAAATAACCAAAATATAAATAAGGAAAACTACAAAACCATTCTGAAAGACACAAGAATAGACTTGGGCAGATGGAAAGATATGCCAAGCTCTTGGATCAGAAGACTCGACATCATAAAGAGTCAGCTCTTCTGCAGTAAATTTGTAAGTTTAATACAATCACAATAAAAATTCCATGAGATTTTTTTTTCTGAGTCTAGACAAGTTGGTGTTAATATAGATTTTGGGGAAACAAATGTGCACGCATAGACAGAAAAACTTTGAAAATGAACAAAGACCAATGGGGGGAGCCACCTCTACAGATACTAAAACCTATTACAAATCTATATAACAGAATAGCATAGTATTCATGCCTGAATAGAACAATTAAGCAAAAGAGAACATGTATGAATAGACTCAAATGCACATGGAAATTTGCCATACGATAAATATGGCATATCAAATCAGTGGGGGATAATGGACTTTTAAAAATGTGTCATGGTGGGGAGGGGTGTTGTAACTGAATAGCGATATGGAACCAGATAAAATTGGATCTGTTCCTTACACTGTGTATCAGAATAAATTCTAAATGGGTCAGAGGTCCAGTTGTAGAAAATGAAACCATGCAAATATTACTTTACAACCTAGGATTCTCTTATGATTTAGAAGAGCTACTAACAATTGAGAAGAGGTCAAAAACATAATAGAAGAGCACATTAAAATTGTGAATAAATAATTCACAGAAATGAGTATGAACTGGTTTTTAAATATATGAAAATGTTACTTACTCCTAGTAAGAAAAACATGTTCAGACCTTCCAATATCGTAAAGGTTTTTTTTTTTTTTTTTTTTTTTTTTTTTCCTGGAACTAGACAAGTTGGTTTTGCAGTCCATTTAGGGGGGGTAAGATTAGTACAGATGGACAGGGAAATCTTAAAAAAAAAGAAAGTTTACCTATTTATTTTGAGAGGGGGTTCAGAGAGAGAAGGAGAGTGAGAATCCCAAGCAGGCTCCATGCCCAGCTCAGAGCCCAACTCGGGACTCGATCTCAGCACCGTGAGATCATGACCCAAGCCAAAATCAAGAGTCGGTCGCTCAACTGACTGAACCACTCAGGTGCCCTGACAGGAAAATCTTGAAAAGGAATAAATAGAAACAAGGGGAGCCATTCCTACAGAGATTATTCCTCATTTATCAGACTGGAAAAATAATTGTCAACATTGATCATTAGCTTTATAGCCTGCCAAGGCCTAGAAGCAATGATTCAGTTGCAGTGAGTAACTTAGAGACTATTTTATGATCTTGAACACAAACAAGAGCTCCTTGGAGAAATAGCTGGTTCCAGATACGGGGTGGAATATAAATAATATAAGCCTGTAAAATCTTGGGAGGAAAAAATATATATATAAGCCTGGAACATCTTATAATATCCGAAAGTCAGGATGTGTGTTGAGGTTATGTCAAAAGGACACAGGAGGTGGGACACAGGGGTTCCTAATGGGCAAATGCAGAAATATGTGAGCATCAAAGGAATAATAAATGCAATGGTTTGAATCACAAATATATTGACACTCATGAGTTCATTATAATACTAAAAAAAAAAAAAAATCCACAAATAACCCTTGCTCACTCTAAGTGATTGGAGCTAGCTCAGTCACCATCCCATCACTCTGAAAGGGATAGAACAAAGCATTAATTCTAGCTTTCTTATATGAACCATAATTTTAGGAAAATCAAATATTTACAAAGTTATGCCTTATGGTATAATTCCAGACAGTAAATGCAACCAAAGAACCCATGAAGAGTGTGTGTGTGTGTGTGTGTGTGTGTGTGCATGTGTGTGTGGAGGGGGGAATCACCATTTTGCAACACCTAATGAATTAATGGATCTAGGAAATAACCCTCACTGGCTGCTAAATCCATGATGTGGAGGTTGATATGTCTGATGAACATACACCATGATTTTCCTGGGACAAGTCCTGGTTTACATTGGTTGTTCTATCATCATTACTAATACTACACCTTACTTTACCCCCTCTACAAAATAGTCTCCATTTGGATGACATATGATCAACCTACGGATAGGGAACTTTGTAATGAACAAGGAGGGCTCAAAACACCTGGACCCGCTGGTCAATCTTAACATCACAATGAAAAAGAGACACAGAGACATTAAGTATCTCCTATTGGGCTGCAGATGCAATAGGAAGTACAAAGCACCATCTCTGACATATTTTTGCCATGGAGCCAAACCTGAATCTGATGATGAAGCCTCAAGTTCTGTCAGTTCAGGGTACATGCTAGTGACAGAAGAATATGTTGAGAAACACAGCAGGGGTGTGATCTGCCAGATCCAGGATTTCCAAACTTCAATGACACAATGACCTAGTCTCTTCCACAAAAAAAAAAAAAAAAAAAAAAAGATAAAGGAAAAGCAAGAGATGATATGTATTAAAGGAAATTTATAAAACATATTAAAGAAATGCAGTCTGGACATCCTGTTTGAATCCTGATGTAAACGAGCCCATGGTAAAAGGACACTTATGAAATTAATTGGAAAAATATGTTGACTAGATATCATATAACATTAATGAATTTGTTATTGTGTATATTGATAGTATTTTTATTTTGTAGTGTGGGTTATGAATAAAAACATACCTAGGATTTGCTTTAAAATAATTGAGTGGAGACAGGAGCAGTAGCAGAGTTGGAGAGCGTAATATATGTGAAACAGAATGAACTGTATTTTGATAATTGTTGAAACTGGGTGACGAACATGTGAAGATTGTTATACTGTTGTATCACTTACGTGCATGTTTGACACGTTCTAAAAACACTCCTAGGGGCGCCTGGGTGGCTCAGTTGGTTAAGCGTCTGACTTCAGCTCAGGTCACGATCTCACCGTTTGTGAGTGTGAGCTCCGTATTGGGCTCTGTGCTGACAGCTCAGAGCCTGGAGCCTGCTTCAGATTGTGTGTCTCCCTCTCTCTCTGCCCCTCCCCCCCCCCTCTCTCTCTCTCTCTCTCTCTCTCTCTCTCAAAAATAATAAACATTAAAAAAAAATTAAAAACACTCCCAATACCCTTATTCGATATACTCAAAACCTCAGAAAACCTCTCAGGCCTTCCCTGATCTTTTTGGCCATATGATGTACTGGGGACCATATGGGCTTTGGAGCCAGACAAACTTAGACTCAAATACTGGGTGACCTGGAACATACTACTCAACACCAACTTTGGTGATCCTCAGTGCCTGGTTTTGTAAGATAAGGATGACTTACTCCATCCCTGTTGCAGAATTTTTTATTTGAGTTTAGTTGATACACAATGTTATATTAGTTTCAGATACACAACACAATGATTCAACTTCTCAATATGTTATGCTATACTCACTAGAAGTGCAGCCACCATCTGCCACCATACAGTGCTATTACAATATCATTGCTATATTGCCTATGCTGTGCCTTTTATTCCTGTGACTTATTGGTTCCATAACTAGAAGTCTGTATCTCCCATTCCTCTTCATCCATTTTGTCCATCTCTTCACCCCTTCCCCTCTGGCAACCATTAGTTTGTTCTCTGTATTTATGTGTCTGATTATGCTTTTTTAAAATTGTTTATTCATTTGTTTTGTTTTTTAGATTCTACATATGAGCAAAATCATATGATATTTGTCTTTCTCAGTCTCAGGTCACGTAGCATAATACCCTCCACATAGATCCATGTTGTTGCAAATGGCACAAACTCACCCTTTTTTATGGCTGTGTAATACTCTACTGTGTGTGTGTCTGTGTGTGTGTGTGTTCAAGCCCACGCATACATTCCACATCTTTCTTATCTATTTGTCTATCAATGGACACTTAGGTTCTTCCATATCTTGGCTATTGTAAATAATGTTTCAATGAACATAGGGGTGTACATATCTTTTTGAATTAGTGTTTTCATTGTCTTAAGGTAAATACACAGAAGTATAACTCCTGGATCATTCACTGGTTCTCCATGTAATTTTTTGAGGGACCTCTATACTGTTTTCCACAGTGGCTTCACCAGTTTGCATTCCCATCAACAGTACATGATGCCACTTGTCTCTTCACATCCTCACCAACAATTGTTACTTCTTGTATTTTTAATTTAATTTTTATTTTTTAAATGTTTATTTATTTTGCAAGAGAAAGTATGAGTGGAGGAGGGGCAGAAGAGAGGGAGAGAGAGAATCCCAAGCAGGCTCTGTGCTATCTGTGCGGAGCCTGACACAGGGCTTGATCTCATGAACCACGAGATCATGACCTGAGCTGAGCCAGACGTTTAACTGACTGAGCCACCCAGGAGCCCCATCTTGTATTTTTTATTTTAGCCATTCTGACAGGTGTAAGGTTGTATCTCATTGTGGGTTTGATTTGCATTTCATTGATGATTAGTGATGTTGGCCATCTTTTCATGTGTCTGTTGGCCACCTGCATATTATTCAATGATTTATTTTAATGAATTTGCTCCCATGATTCTGGGAGATGGTAAGTTGAAATCTGTAGGGCAAGCTGGCTAGTGAGAAATTCAGGGAAAAATTGACCATGCAGTCTTGAATCTTAAATACATATGGTAGCCTGGCCATCTAGAAACTGAAATGGGCGTTGATGTTGTAGTCATGAGGAAGAAACATATAGCACATGCTGGCAGTATGGAAACGCAGAGAAACTCCATGTTAAAGTCAGGCAGTATTCCTTCCTTCCTCAGAAACCTTACTTTTTGGCCTTACACATTCTTGAGGGTAATCTCCTTTAATTAAAGCCATACACAATCCATCACAGCAACATCTATATGAGTGTTTCACTTAACATCCAAGCACTATAGCAATCCTGTGTGGAATACAAAGATAGAAGATAAGGCATTCCTTACATCCTCAGATGGTAGTTTTTGAAGAAGCACTGGGGGCAAAGAAGATATAACTGTATCCAGAGTAAGTGTCCATTACAGTAAAAACAACACTGCCCCTTCCAATCTGAAAGTGTCCCAATGTAATCAACCTGCCACTAGGTTGATCACCTGGAAGATGGTGCCATATTAATGACTCAGTTTTGACCTCTGATGCTGGCAGATTGAACATCCAACAGTGCCCAGAGCCAGGGGAGCCTTATGTTACTGTGTCCATGCATATCTTCCATCCCGTGACAATGACCACTATTTTGATGACCCCATTGAACAATGAAAAGGTTGGCAGGATAAAGAGGCTGACTGAGATCCACAGAATGGATCATCTTATCCACTTGATTCTTTTTTTTATTAAATATAATTTATTGTCAAGTTGGTTTCCATACAACACCCAGTGCTCATCCCAACAAGTGCCCTCCTCCCTGACCATCACCCACTTTCCCCTCTCCCCCACCACCCATCTACCCTTAGTTTGTTCTCAGTCCTTAAGAGTCTCTTATGGTTTGCCTCCCTCCCTCTCTGTAACTTTTTTCCCCCTTTCCCTCCCCCATGGTCCTCTGCTAAGTTTCTCAGGATCCACGTATGAGTGAAAACATATGGTATCTGTCTTTCTCTGCCTGGCTTATTTCACTTAGCATAATACCCTCCAGTTCCATCCACATTGCTGCAAATGGCCAGATTTCATTCTTTCTCCCACTTGATTCTTAAAATCTTCCCCGATTCATGTCAGCCTTTAATGAGCATTCATATGGGACACAAATAATTTCATGGTTTTTGTCCATTGAGAGAGGTCTGTTGTTGGGGAAGTAGCCATTGTGTTACCTGCCACCTCTCTTTGGGATTGTCCAATTCTCTTGTGTGTGTGTGTGTGTGTGTGTGTGTGTATTCTATAGCTATTTTCTTTGTGGTTACCATGAGGATCACTTTGTTGTATTCCATCTAATGTGGGTAACATCAAAATGAAAACCATGTATCATTTTGCTGTATCTTCTTTTTAAACCTATCAGAAAAAAAAGAATAAAAAATGTGCTTTGTTTTATGCATACACCAAAGATTTGTGCTTAGCAGCCACAGCACATATAAGATGGGGGAATTCTGTTGGAAATGTATAGCTATAAATGCTTACACTAAAAAAGGAGAATTATCTCAAATCGACAACCTAACTTTTCAACTTAAGGAACAAGAGAAAGAAGAAAAACTACACCCAGAGTCAGCAGAAGGAAAAAAGGAATAAAGAATTGAGTGTAAATTAAAAAAAATTTTTTTAATTAAATAATAAAAAACAGAATAGAACAGAGAAAATAAAAATTAGAATAGAAAACTAGAGAAAATCAGTGAACCCAAAAGTTTGTTGTTTTTTTGAATAAAAAGGACAAAAGTTAGGACACCTGGGTGACTCAGTCGGTTAAGCGTCTGACTTTGGCTCAGGACGTGATCTCACGGTTCATGAGTTTGAGCCTCATATCAGGCTCTGTGCTGACAGCACAGAGCCTGCTTGTGATTCTCTTTCTCTCCCTCTCTCTCATTTATTCTGCCCATAAGAATAATTTTTTAAAAAATATTTAATAAAAAACAAGCGTTAATTGTTTGAATAAAGAATAAAAATGTATAGAGAAAATCAATGAAACCAAAAGTTGGTTATTTGGAAATATCAACAAAATTGACAAACCTTTTTGCTAGTTGAACGAAGAAAGAGAGAAGACTCAAATTACTAAAATCGGATATGAAACTGGGGACATTACTTACTATCAATCCTACAGAAATAAAAATAATTATAAGAGAGTGCTATAAATAATAGTACACCAACACACTGGATAGCCTTGATAAAATGGACAAATTCTTAGAAACACAAAGCTTACCAAGACTAAATCATGAAGAAATATAAAATCAGAATAGACCTCTAAGGGGATTGAGTAAATAATGAAAAACCTCCCAACAGAGAAAAACCCTGGACCTGATATGGCTTCACTCATAAATTCTACCAAACATTTAAAGAACTAACCACTACTCTTTCTCAAACTCTTCCAAACACTGAAGAGGATAGAGTATTTCCTAACTCATTCCATGAGGTCAGTATGCCCTGAAACCAAATCCAGACTAGAAAATACAGGAGAAATATAGACCTTATGAACACGGAAGCAAAAATTCTCAATAAAATACTAGCTAACTGAATTCAACATGTTGAAAAAGGTTGTAAACCATGACCAAGTAGAATTTATTCTTGGAAAGCAAAGATGGTTCAACATATGAAAATATTGATCAATGTAATACACCACATCAAGAGAATGAAGAGGAAACACCCTCCCCCAACACACACATAGACATTCACCTCAATTGATGCAAAAAAAAAAAAAAGCATTTGACTAAATTCAACACCCTTTCACAATAAAGACATGCAACAAACTGGGAATAGAATGAAATTACCTCAGCATAATAAAAAAAAAAAAAAGCATATTCGAAAAATTCACAGTGCAGTCAGTGGCAAAAGACTGAAAGTTTTTCATTTAATGCCAGGAGCAAGGAAAGGATTTCTGTTCTTGTCATTTCTATTGAACAGAATATTGGAAGATCTAGTTAGAGCAATTAGACAAGAAACAGAAATTAAAGACATCCTAAATGGCAAGGAAAAAGTAAAATTATCTCTATTTGCAGATGATATGATCTTAGAAGTACAAAATCCAAAATATTCCACACCAAAAAACCCCTGTTAGAAGTAATAAATGAATTCAACAAAGTAGCATGATATAAAATCAACATGCAAAGAAAATAAATTGCATGCTTACGCACTAACAAAGAACAATCTAAAGAGGAAATTAAGGAAAAAAATAATTTACAATAGCATCAAAAAGAATAAAATACTTAGGCAGTAAGTTAACCAAGGAAGTGAAAGACCTGTATAATGAAAGCTACAGAATATTGCTAAAAGAAATTAAAGAAGATATAAATAAATGGAAAGACATTCCATGTTCATGGATTGGAATGCTTAATATTATTAGGATGGCAATACCACCCAAAACAATCTACACATTTGATACAATCCTGATCAAAATCCCAATGATGATATTGCAGAAACAGAAATATCCATCCTAAAATTCTGATGGAATGTCAAGGGACCCTGGATGGCTAAAACAATCTTAAAAAAGAAGACAAAGCTTGAGGACTCATACTACCTGATTTCAAAACTTAGTACAAAGCTACAGTAATCAAAACAGTTTGGTACTGGCATAGACACATGTATGAAACAATGGATTAGAACAAAGAGCTCAGAAACAAACCCTCTCATGCATGATCAAATGATTTTTGAAAAGGGTTCCAAGACCATTCAATGCAGAAAGGTCAGTCTTTTTAAAAATGTTGTGGATAAAACTGGATATCCACGTGCAAAAGAATGAAGTTTGACGCTTGCCTAACACTACATACAAAAATTAACTCAAAATGGATTTAAAAAAAAAACCTAAACATAATATACAAATCATGAAAGTCCTAGAAGAAAAATAGGGCAAAGCTTCATGAAATGAGATTTTGCAGTGATTTTTTTTAATGTGACACCAAAATCACAGGCAACAGAACTAAAAAATAGACAAATTTGACTTCATGAAAGTTAAAAACTTTTTGTGCATCAAAGGACAGTATCAACAGTCAGAGTAGGGGCTTAGTGAGGTCAGGCGATCAATGGAGCTTTAGTGTAGGTCCATCTTGCAGTGGTCACAGTGGTTCCTCAAACTCATCCTGTGGTTATTTCCACAGTCCTGGAATGCATAATTTGAGTAGACATACAAAGCAACTGGTGGAACCCCCACATTCGCTCCCTGACCTGTGGAGTGAGAGGTACTACAGTGGGAAAGGCCAAGGGGAAGCCACCAGAATTGCCTCTACCTAGGAATATTGCTAAAAGAAACACTACTTCCATGGAGGGATTGTAGAGATTAATGCCACTATCAAGGACTTGAAAGATGAAGGGGTGGTGATTCCCACCACAGCCCCTTTCAACTCAACTATTTGGCCCGTGCAGGAAACAATGGATCTTGGAGGATGGCAGCGGATTATTGTAAAGTTTACTAATTACAGCTACTGTTGCGGATGTGGTTACATAGCTCGAACATATCCCCTGGTTCTTTGTATGCGGATATTGATCCATTATATTAATTTCTTGGGACTGCTATAACACTGTACCACAAACTGGGTGGTTTCAGTAAGATAAATTTATTGTCACATAGTTCTGGAGTCCAGAAATCTAAGATCAAGCTGTTGGTAGGATTGGTTCTTTCTGAAGACTGTGAGGGAAAATCTGTTCCATGACTCTCTCCTAGCTTCTGGTAGCTTCGGGCATTCCTTGGCTTCCAGATGGCCATCTTCCCGCTGTGTTTTCATATTGCTAGCCCTCTTTACTTGTCTGGATCTGCATCCAAATTGGGATATGGGATTAGAGCCCACCCTAAGGACCTTAACTTAATCATCTGCAAAAGTCCCTTTTGCCAAGTAGAGTCACATTCACAGGTACTGGAGGTTAAGACATCAACACCTTTTTAGAAGTCACAATTAGACCCAAAACATCTGGAAAATGCTTTTTCTTTGATACTATTAGTAAATACCACTAGAAACCATTTGCCAACATTACTCCTTCATTGTCCTACCCCAGGAGTATATCAGTTCTCCAGGCCTAAATCATAATTTAACCCACGGGAACCTTGACCACTTTTTCTTTACACAAGGCATCACATTGGTTCATTACATTGATGACATTATCCTGATTGGACCTGGTAAGCAAGAAGCAGCAACTACTCTAGACTGACTGGTAAGACAGTTGCGTGTCAGAGGGTAGGAAATAAATCTGACAAAAATTCAGGATCCTTCCACCTAAGTGAAATTCCAATAGGTCTAGTGGTATCAGGCATGTTGAGATATCCCTTCTAAGGTGAAGGATAAGTTGTTGCATCTGTCCCTTCCTACGGCCAGGAAAAGAGGCACAACCCCTAGTGAGTCTTTTTGGAGTTTGGAGGCAATGTATTCCTCCTTGGGGTGTATTATTTCAACCCATTTACCAAGTGTTCTAAAAACCTGCTAATTTTGAGTGGGACCCAGATTAAGAGAAGGCTCTGCAGCAGACCTAAGATGATGTGCACGCTTTGTCACTTGGGCCACATGATTCAGCAGCCCCAATGGATGTTTGAAGTGTCAGTGGCAGATAGGGATGGTGTTTGGAGTTGGAACCTTTGGCAGTCTCCTTTAGGTGAATCACAGCACAGGACCTTAGATTTTGGAGCAAAGCCCTGCTATCCTCTGCAGATAACTACTCTCCTTTTGCAAAACAGCTTTTGATTTCCTTCTGGGCTTTAGGAGAGACTGGATGCTTGAACATGGGCCACTATATTATCATGTGACCTCAGCTGCCCATCATAAATTGGGTGTTATCTGACTCACCAAGCCATAAAGTTGGGCATGGACATCATCAAATGGAAGTGGTATATATGTAACCACACTTGAGCAGGCCCTGAAGGCACAAAGAAGCGAAAAGTGAAAAAGTGGCCATAATGCCCCTGGACCCCACTCCTGCTACACCGCTCCTCTCTCCAAGCCTGCACCTATGGCCTTATGAGTTCCCTATGATCAGTTGACAGAGGAAGAGAAGACCTCGGCCTGGTTTGCTGATGGTTCTGCACGATATGCAGGCACTACCCAAATGTGGACATCTACAGCACTGCAGCACCTCTCTGGGACATTCCTGAAGGAAGATGGTGAAGATAAATCCTTCCAGTGGGCACAACTTAGGGGCAGCACACCTGGTTGTTCACATTTCTTGGAAGGAGAAATGGCTAGATGTGCGATTATACAACAATTCATGGGCTGTTGCCAATGGTTTGGCTGGATGGTCAAAGACTTGGAAGGAGCATGATTGGAAAATTGGTGGCAGGGAGGTCTGGGTACAAGGTATTGTGAATAGATATCTCTGAATGGGCAAAAGGCATAAAGACATTTATGTCCCATGTGAATGTTCACCAAAGTGTAACTTCAGCAGGGGAGGACTTTAATAATCAAATGGATAGGATGACCTGTTCTGTGGATACTAGTCAGCCTTTTCCTCAGCCACCCCATGTCATCGCCCAGTAGACGATGACCACAAAGTGGCCATGGTGGCAGGGATGGAAGTGATGCATGGGCTCACCAACATGGACTTCTATTCAGCAAGACCAACCTGGCTACAACCACTGCTAAGTGACCAATCTGCCAGCAACTGAGACCAACAACACTTAGCCCCCAGTATGATACCATTTCCAAGACTGGTCAGCATGGCAGCAGGATGATTATGTTGGACTGCCTCCATCTTGGAAGGGGCAACGTTTTTTTCTTGCTGGAATAGACACTCTGGATACACATTTTTCCTTCCCTGCATGCAATTATTCTCCCCCTCCCCCAGTTTTATACCTTTATTTGACAATAAGTGATTAATTCCCATCCACATCAACTGTCTGTAGGTTTTTGAGAGTGGTGACAGGTACAAAGGTAACCAGTGTATAGAGCTTGTCTGGTGAATCTTCATCTTTGTTACGTTTCATGGACAACCACACATGGATATGGTATGGAACATTCCTTATTCCTTTAGCCCAGACAGCTTTGTTCCCATCTCCTTCATGGCAAATTTCTGGGTCTTTTTGAGTGCCCAGTGGCACGCTTCTTGAAACCTACTCCACGGATGCACTTGTGAATGTTGATGGTGTGTTCTCTGGTCACTATCTCAATAATGGCAGAATGGACCTTATTCTTCTCACCATCCTTCTTTGCAGGAGCCGTTCTGCTGGGCCCAGGTTGGAAAGGAAGTGTATACAATTATTCTGACCAGACTACTATCCATGGACTTACAGGTGCCTTATCCACGATCATGGTATTCCACACAGCATTACTTCTGATCAAAGAACTCCCTTCATAGCAAAAGAAGCACAGCAATGGGCCCATGCTCATGGAATTCATTGGCATCACCATGTTTTCCACCTTCTTGAAGCAACTGACTTGATAGAATGGTAGAATGGCCTTTTTTAAAAACGCTTATTTATTTTTGAGACAGAGAGAGACAGAGCATGAACGGGGGAGGGTCAGAGAGAGAGGGAGACACAGAATCCAAAACAGGCTCCAGACTCTGAGCTGTCAGCACAGAGCCCGACGCGGGGCTCAAACTCACGGACTGCGAGATCATGACCTGAGCTGAAGTCAGACGCTTAACCAACTGAGCCACCCAGGCGCCCCTAGAATGGCCTTTTGCAGACTCAGTTACATTGCAAGCTAGATGGCAATACCTTATTTCTTTAAAAAATTTTTTCATGTTTATTTTTTCGTTACAGAAAGAGAGACAGAACACTCGCGGCGGGGGGGGGGGGGGGGGTAGAGACAGAGAGAGACACAGAATCCAAAGCAGGCTCCAGGCTCTGAGCTGTCAGCACAGAGCCCAACGCAGGGCTCAAACTCACAAACCATGACATCATGACCTGAGCTGAAGTCAGATGCTTAACCAACTGAGCCACGCAGGTGTCCCAAGATGGCAATACCTTCTAAGACTGGGTCAAGGCTCTGCAGAAGGCTGTATATACTCTGAATCAGTATCCAACATATGACCCTGTTCCTCCCATAGGCAGGGTCCAAGAATCAAAGGGACCCACTAGAAAAATGTTTGCTTCCTGCTCCCATAACTTTGTGTTCTGCTGGCCTAGAGGCCTTAGTCTCATACGGATGAAGGTTTCCAGCAGAGGACACATTGAATTGGGAGTTAGGACTGCCACCCAGCCACATTGGGCTCCTCATGTCTCTGGGTCACCAGTCAAGGAAGGCAGTTACTGTACTGGCTGGAGTGACTGATCCTGATTACCAAAGACTGTTACTCAACAATGTAGGTAAGGAAGAGTGTGTCTGGATGTCTGGAATACAAGAGATCCCTCACAGTATCTCTTAGTACTACCACGGCCTGTGGTTTAGGTCAATGGAAAACCACAACAACCCAATTCAGGCAGGACTATTAGCGGCCCAGACCTTCCGGTATGAGTTAGTCAAAGAACAATGACCAAATGTTTTTTGGGTTTTGTTTTTGTTTTTGTTTTTGTTTTTGTTTTTGGCACAGAGGAAAGGGAAATGAAAGATGGTAGATATAAATACCGACAACCACGTGACCAGTTGCAGAAATGAGAACTGTAATTGTTATGAGTATTTCTTCTTTGTTATGAGCATGTTTCTATGTAGGGGTGTGTGTGCATGTGTGTGTGTGTGTGTGTGCGTGTGCGTCCATATGTGTGTGTATACATTCATCAATAGATAGAACAAATATAGTTTTCCTTTCCTCTGTTATCCCCATATCATGTTTCATAAGATGAATTGATTTTATTTCACAGTATTTACATTAAAAGATATCAAGTAGAAGAAGGAACATCACCCAAGGGCTTGCATCTCTACTGGTAAAAGGGTTAGTGTGTTTTCAGTTGTTTCATGTTATGTTGAAGTACGACTTTGTTATTGTCTTTACTTTGAGATTAGTAATAGTTTAAGGAGATTGTACAGATGTCAATATAAGAAGAGCAGGGCTGTGATGGTCAATTTCACACATCAACTTAGCTAGGCTATGGTGCTCAGTTGTGTAGTCAAACACTGGTCTAGGTATTTTGTAGCTGTGATTAACATCTACAATTAGTTGACTTTAAGTAAGGAGATTATACTCCATAGCTTCCTTAATAATGAAAACTAAGGTTTCTTGGGAAGGAAAGAATTCTGACTCAAGACTGTAATATATCAAGTCCTGTGTGAGTTCCAGCCTGCTACACTGCTCTATACATTCCTTTATTTATTTATTTTTATTTTTTTATTTTTTAAATATAATTTATTGTCAAATTGGTTTCCATACAACACCCAGTGCTCATCCCAACAGGCGCCCTCCTCAATGCCCATCACCCACTTTCCCCTCTCCCCCACCCCCCATCAACCCTCAGTTTGTTCTCAGTATTTAAGAGTCTCTTATGGTTTGCCTCCTTCCCTCTCTGTAACTATTCTTCCCCCTCCCCCTCCCCCCTGGTCTTCTGTTAAGTTTCTGAGGATCCACATAGGAGTGAAGACATATGGTATCTGTCTTTCTCTTCCTGACTTATTTCACTTAGCATAACACTCTCCAGTTCCATCCACGTTGCTACAAATGGCCAGATTTCATTCTTTCTCATTGCCAAGTAGTATTCCATTGTATATATAAACCACATCTCCTTTATCCATTCGTCAGTTGATGGACATTTAGGCTCTTTCCATAATTTGGCTATTGTTGAGAGTGCTGCTATAAACATTGGGGTACAAGTGCCCCTGTGCGTCAGAGCTCCTGTATCCCTTGGGTAAGTTCCTAGCAGTGCTATTGCTGGGTCATAGGGTAGATCTATTTTTAATTTGGGGGGGGGGGGAACCTCCACCCTGTTGTCCAGAAAGGCGGCACCAGTTGGCATTCCCACCAACAGTGCAAGAGGGTTCCCATTTCTCCACATCCTCTCCAACATCTATAGTCTCCTGATTTGTTCATTTTAGCCACTCTGACCGGCGTGAGGTGGTATCTCAGTGTGGTTTTGATTTTTATTTCCCTGATGAGGAGTAACGTTGAGCATCTTTTCATGTGCCTGTTGGCCATCTGGATGTCTTCTTTAGAGAAGTGTCTATTCATGTCTTCTGCCCATTTCGGCACTGGATTATTTGTTTTTCGGGTGTGGAGTTTGGGGAGCTCTTTATAGATTTTGGATACTAGCCCTTCGTCCGATATGTCATTTGCAAATATCTTTTCACATTCCGTCAGTTGCCTTTTAGTTTTGTTGATTATTTCCTTTGCAGTGCAGAAGCTTTTTATCTTCATGAGGTCCCAATAGTTCATTTTGGCTTTTAATTCCCTTACCTTTGGAAATGTGTCAAGTAAGAAACTGCTGTGGCTGAGGTCAGAGAAGTTTTCTCCTGCTTTCTCCTCTAAGGTTTTGATGGTTTCCTGTCTCACATTCAGGTTCTTCATCCATTTTGAGTTTATTTTTGTGATTGGTGTAACAAAGTGGTTTAGTTTCATTCTTTTGCATGTTTCTGTCCAGTTGTCCCAGCACCATTTGTTAAAGAGACTGTCTTTTTTCCATTGGATATTCTTTCCTGCTTTGTCAAAGATTAGTTGGCCATACATTTGTGGGTCCAATTCTGGAGTCTCTATTCTATTTCTTTGGTCTACGTGTCTGTTTTGGTGCCAATACCGTACTGTCTTGATGATTACAGCTTTGTAGTGGAGGCTAAAGTCTGGGATTGTGATGCCTTCCGCTTTGGTTTTCTTATTCAATATTACTTTGGCTATTCGGGGTCTTTTGTGGTTCCACACAAATTTTAGGATTGCTTGTCCTAGCTTTGAGAAGAATGCTGGTGCAATTTTGATTGGGATTTCATTGAATGTGTAGATAGCTTTGGGTAGTATTGACATTTTAACAATATTTATTCTTCCCATACATGAGCATGGAATGTTTTTCCATTTCTTTGTGTCTTCTTCAATTTCCTTCATAAGCGTTCTATAATTTTCAGCATACAGATGTTTTACATCTTTGGTTAGATTTATTCCTAGGTATTTTACGATTCTTGGTGCAATTGTGAATGGGATTAGTTTCTTCATTTGTCTTTCTGTTGCTTCATTATTGGTGTATAAAGATGCAACTCATTTCTGTACATTGATTTTGTATCTTGCGACTTTGCTGAATTCATGTATTAGCTCTAGCAGACTTTTGGTGGAGTCTGTCGGGTTTTCCATGTATAGTATCATGTCATCTGCAAGAAGTGAAAGCTTGACTTCTTCTTTGCCAATTTTGATGCCTTTGATTTCCTTTTCTTGTCTGATTGCTGATGCTAGAACTTCCAACACTATGTTAAACAACAGCGGTGAGAGTGGACATCCCTGTCGTGTTCCTGATCTCAGGGAAAAAGCTCTCAGTTTTTCCCCATTGAGGATGATGTTAGCTGTGGGCTTTTCATAAATGGCTTTTATGATGTTTGAGTATGTTTCTTCTATCCCGACATTCTTGAAGATTTTTATTAAGAAAGTTTGCTGAATTTTGTCAAATGCTTTTTCTGCATTGATTGACAAGATCACATGGTTTCTATCTTTTCTTTTGTTAATGTGATGTATCACGTTCATTGATTTGTGAATGTTGAACCAGCCCTGCATCCCAGGAATGAATCCCACTTGATCATGGTGAATAATTCTCTTTATATGCTGTTGAATTCGATTTGCTAGTATCTTATTGAGAATTTTTGCATCCATATTCATCGGGGACATTGGCCTTTAGTTCTCTTTTTTTACTGGGTCTCTGTCTGGTTTAAGAATCAAAGTAATACTGGCTTCATAGAATGAGTCTGGAAATTTTCCTTCCCTTTCTATTTTTTGGAATAGCTTGAGAAGGATAGGTATTATCTCTGCTTTAAACGTTTGGTAGAACTCCCCTGGGAATCCATCTGGTCCTGGACTCTTATTTGTTGGGAGATTTTTGATGATTGATTCAATTTCTTTGCTGGTTATGGGTCTGTTCAAGCTTTCTATTTCCTCCTGATTGAGGTTTGGAAGAGTGTGGGTGTTTAGGAATGTGTCCATTTCTTCCAGGTTGTCCAGTTTGTTGGCATGTAATTTTTCATAGTATTCCCTGATAATTGCTTGTATTTCTGAGGGATTGGTTGTAATAATTCCATTTTCTTTGGTGATTTTATCTATTTGGGTCCTCTCCCCTTTCTTTCTGAGAAGCCTGGCTAGAGGTTTATCAGTTTTGTTTATTTTTTCAAAACACCAACTCTTGGTTTCGTTGATCTGCTCTACAGTTTTTTTTAGATTCTATATTGTTTATTTCTGCTCTGATCTTTATTATTTCTCTTCTTCTTCTGGGTTTGGGGTGTCTTTGCTGTTCTGCTTCTATTTCCTTTAGGTGTGCTGGTCGATTTTTTATTTGGGATTTTTCTTGTTTCTTGAGCTAGGCCTGGATTGCAATGTATTTTCCTCTCAGGACTGCCTTCACTGCATCCCAAAGCATTTGGATTGTTGTATTTTCATATTCGTTTGTTTCCATATATCTTTTAATTTTTTCTCTAATTGTCTGGTTTACCCACTCATTCTTTAGTAGGGTGTTCTTTAACCTCCATGCTTTTGGAGGTTTTCCAGACTTTTTCCTGTGGTTGATTCCAAGTTTCATAGCATTGTGGTCTGAAAGCATGCGTGGTATGATTTCAATTCTTGTATACTTATGAAGGGCTGTCTTGTGACGCAGTATGTGATCTATCTTGGAGAATGTTCCATGTGCACTCGAGAAGAAAGTATATTCTGTTGCTTTGGGATGCAGAATTCTAAATATATCTGTCAAATCCATCTGAGCCAATGTATCATTCAGGGCCCTTGTTTCTTTATTGACCATGTTTCTAGATGATCTATCCATTTCTGTAAGTGGAGTGTTAAAGTCCCCTGCAATTACCACATTCTTATCAATAAGGTTGTTTATGTTTGTGATTAATTTTTTATATATTTGGGGGCTCCCATAGTCGGCGCATAGACATTTATAATTGCTAGCTCTTCCTGATGGATAGACCCTGTGATTATTATATAATGCCCTTCTTCATCTCTTGTTCCAGCCATTAATTTAAAGTCTAGTTTGTCTGATATAAGTATGGCTACTCCAGCTTTCTTTTGCCTTCCAGTAGCATGGTAGATAGTTCTCTCTCCCTTCACTTTCAATCTGAAGGTGTCCTCAGGTCTACATTGAGTCTCTTGTAGACAGCAAATAGATGGGTCTTGTTTTTTTAATCCATTCTGATACCCTATGTCTTTTGGTTGGAGCATTTAGTCAATTTATATTCAGTGTTATTATTGAAAGATATGGGTTTAGAGTCATTGTGATGTCTGTAGTTTTCATGCTTGTAGCGATGTCTCTGGTACTTTGTGGTCCTTGCAACATTTCACTCACAGAGTCCCCATTAGGATCTCTTGGGCTGGTTTAGTGGTGACGAATTCCTTCAGTGTTTGTTTGTTTTGGAAAACCTTTATCTCTCCTTCTATTCTGAATGACAGGCTTGTTGGGTGAAGGATTCCTGGCTGCATATTTTTTCCATTCATCACATTGAAGATTTCCCGCCATTCTTTTCTGGCCTGCCAAGTTTCAGTAGATAGATCTTAGTTTCATTGACCTGTTCTACTGGTGTTTTTTTTTTCTTCTACATTGTTTTTTTTGTTTGTTTTTTTTTTTTTGCTCTAATCTTTGTTTCCCTTCTGATAGCTTTAAGTTTTGTTTGCTGTTCCTTTTCTAGCTCCTTCAGGTGTAAGTTTAAATTGTATGTGGAGACCTTTCTTGATTCTTGATCTTGGCCTGAATTGCAATATACTTTCTTCTTAGGACTGCTTTTCCTGCATCCCAAAGTGTTTGAGATACCACCTACACCTATCAGAATGACTAAAGTTAACTCAGGAAACAACAGATATTGGCAAGGATTTGGAGAAAGAATATCTCTTGCACTATTGGTGGGAATGCAAACTGGTGTAGCCACTTTGGAAAACAGTATGGAGGATCCTCAAAAAATTAAAAATAGAACTACCCTATGACCCAGAAATTGCACTACTAGGTATTTATACAAAGGATATAAAAATGTTGATGTGAAGGGACAACTCACCCCAATGTTTATAGCAGCACTATCTACAATAGTCAAACTATGGAGTGAGCCCAAATGTCTGTTGACTGATGAATGGATAAAGAAGATGTGGTACATATATACAATGGAATATTATTCAGAGGTAAAACAGAATGAAATGCTGTAATTTGCAACAACATGGATGGAACTAAAGTGTATTATGCTAAGTGAAATAAATCACAGAAAGAAAAAAATCATATGATTTCACTCATATTTGGAATTTAAGAAACAAAACAAACAATCGTAGCAGGGAAAAAGAGTGAGGCAAACCAAGACACAGACTGTTGACTATGGAGAACATACTGATGTTTATCAGAGGGGATGTGGGGGGGAGATGGGTGAAATAGGAAATGGGGAATAAGAAGTGCATTTTTGATGCACACCATGTGTTGTATGGAAGTGTTGAATCACTATATTGTACACTTGAAACTAATATTACATTGTATGTTAACTATCTGGAATATAAATAAAAACTTTAAAAAATAAAATTAAAAGACTTTAATTTTCAGGTTAGAACAACTGTAAATTGAATTACAATGATATTCTATTTTGTTCCTGTTAAAATCATGATTTTCTTTCTCCTTTTGCTTGTATGCGGTGATTCAACAATGATAAACACCTTATTAAATAAATGATTATATACATTGTAGAAAACACTTCTGTGTTTCTAATATATAGGAATATGAAATGTTCTACCTTTCTTCTCAGTTGTAACAAGATGTTTTATTTGCCCAAGTGAGTTTTACTTAAATTTAATTTTTCCACTACCTTTTACTATAGTAGCTTTCAGGAAGACCTCTCAAAGGAAAGATGATGGAAATTAATCTTTTACTGGCTTATTTAACCAGAAGAATACAGCAAAACTAGGGGGAGTTCAGTTCTTGGTACTTGTTTTAAGTGTTACCAGCTTCCATAAAGAAAGACTACAAGAGGGGAGGGAATCAAGATGGTGGAACAGCATGGAAGGTTTTTTTGTGTTTCCAGTACATGAAATAGAGCCAGACCAACACTTAACCATCCTGCATGCCTAGAAAACTGATCTGAGGATTAACACAACAGTCTGCATAACCTGAACCACAGAATTCAGAAGGTACGTGGCACAGAGAGGTGAACTTGGGGAGAAAGAAGCCATGGCAAGGGAGGTGCTTTTGCGGGCAGAGAGAGGATGGAGATGGGGGAGGAGAATACAGGAAAAGCACCCCTCCCCAAAAGCAGATGGAGAGAAAGTGGAAACTTGGAAACAGCCGCAAGAACTAACCTAAAAAGGGAGAAAGGAGAGTGTTTAAGTTCCATTAAGACTGTAAACAAGGGGAGCACAAAGGCTGCAACTCCACAGCTTGATACCTGGTGGTGCTCTGGTGGGAAGGGCGGATCCCCAGGAACAGAGTGGGGTCCGGGAGGTTCTCAGGCCACACAGAAAAAAGCAGTTCCACTTCTGGAAGGACATTTGGTGGAGATTGTTGAAGCCACCTGGTCCCAGAAGACCCCAGAAAATGGCCACATTCGCTGGTGCTGGAACAAGGTCATTAAGGTTGAAGGCTGGTGCCAGATGTGTGTGATTTTCCATAATCCCTGAAACGCTGCTGCTACACTATCTCGTGAACTTTTCTCAGGTGGGCTGGCGCCCGGCCGCAGTCTCTGGGCATCAGCAGCAGCATGGTCCCGCAAGCGTTCCTGGGTGCAGCCAGCATTTGGCCATTGCTCAATGAGACCCTCCACAGTTGAGCAGAGAGGGTCAAAGCCACAGCCCCTCAGAAGTAAGGGGACAGGGAAAACGGCCACATCTGAGACAAAACTCGGGAGAGAGGTACTGCCTCTCTATTATTCTAAATTCTAAATTCACTTTCTGTTATATTGTTTGAATCGTTTTTGATCAGTTCGTCAGCTGCCATTATTTCCTGGAGGTTTTTTGAGGGGAATACTTCTGTTTCGTCATTTTGGATAGTCCCTGGAGTGGTGTGGAACTGCGGGGCACTTGCCCTGTGCTGTCTTGAATAACTTCCATTGGTGGGTGGGGCCGCAGTCAGACCTGATGTCTACCCCCAGCCCACCGCTGGGGGCCACAGTCAGACTGGTGTGTGCCTTCTCTTTCCCTCTCCCAGGAGCGGGATTCACTGTGGGGTGGCATGGCCCATCTGGGCTACTTGCACACTGCCAGGCTTGTGGTGCTGGGGATTTGGCGTATTAGCTGGGGTGGATCGGCAAGGTGCACAGGGGCGGGAGGGCCAGGCTCAGCTTGCTTTTCCTTCGGAGATCTGCTTCTGGAGGGGCCCTGTGGCACCGGGAGGGAGTCAGACTCGTCGGAGGGATGGATCCGCAGAAGCACAGCCTCGGGTGTTTTCACGGTGCAAGCAAGTTCCCTGGAAGGAACTGCTTCCCTTTGGGATTTTGGCTGGGGGATGGGCGAGGGAGATGGTGCTGGCGAGTGCCTTTATTCCCCGCCAAGCTGAGCTCTGTTGTCCGGGGCTCAACAACTCTCCCTTCCGTTGTCTTCCAGCCCTCCGGTTCTCCAAGCAGAGCTGTTAGCTTATAACCTTCCAGATGTTAAGTCCCGCTTGCTGTCAGAACACTCTCCGTCCAGCCCCTCTGCTTTTGCAAGCCAGACTCTGGGGCTCTGCTTGGCTGGCAGGCCACCCCTCTGCCCTGGCTCCCTCCCACCAGTCCGTGTAGCCTGCACCGCCTCCCCACCCTTCCTAACCTCTTCTGTGGGCCTCTCGTCTGCGCTTGGCTCTGGAGACTCTGTTTTGCTAGTCTTCTAGCGGTTTTCTGGGTTATTTAGGCAGGTGTAGGTGGAATCTAAGTGATCAGCAGGATGCGGTGATCCCAGAGTCCTCCTACGCCGCCATCTTCCAAGCTCGGAATGAAAAATACTTTTAATAAAAATTGGAAATAAAAATGAATTTTTTCTTTCTGTATTCAAGAGAAGGAAAAGAAATGAAAAAGAGAATAAAAAAAAGAAAAAAAGGAAATTATTTGAAAATTTGAAAAAGTGAATACACTAGAGTAAAATAAAAGGATGGAAGTAAAATAGAATTTGAAAAAACTTACACAAAAGTAAAAAATACAGTAAAAAATTAAAGAAAAATATTTTTAATAAAAATTGAAAATAAAAATGATTTTTTTCTCTTTCTGTATTAAAGAAAAATAAAAAAAGTGAAAAAGAGGGAAAAAAAAGAAAGAAAATTGAATAGATGGACCTGCGAATGGATTGAAATATGACTGAAATTATTTCGTTTTCCCCTAGAAGTCAGACTATGAAGCACTTTATAGTCCATAAACTAAGCAGGTGGTGAGACTTGTGTTCCTGAAGAGCGAGGTTGGCCCACTTGGGTGGGATGTAGTGTAATGGCTCCTTCCTCCACTAGATGGCGCTGCTAGCTTACTGGGGTGGAATGTTGTGGCGCTCGTAGGTGCATATGCACATGCACGAGATCGGTGAAAATGGTGTCACCCAGCTACCCAGTCTCTAGTATCGGAGCTCTGTTCTCCCAATCAGCAATCGCACACCCATCCTCTGTCTTCAGCTTTTGTCCACTCCCCGCTTCTTCACTGTCCGTGACCAAGCCCCAGGCAGTACCTCTCTCCCGAGTTTTGTCTCAGATGTGGCCGTTTTCCCTGTCCCCTTACTTCTGAGGGGCTGTGGCTTTGACCCTCTCTGCTCAACTGTGGAGGGTCTCATTGAGCAATGGCCAAATGCTGGCTGCACCCAGGAACGCTTGCGGGACCATGCTGCTGCTGATGCCCAGAGACTGCGGCCGGGCGCCAGCCCACCTGAGAAAAGTTCACGAGATAGTGTAGCAGCAGCGTTTCAGGGATTATGGAAAATCACACACATCTGGCACCAGCCTTCAACCTTAATGACCTTGTTCCAGCACCAGCGAATGTGGCCATTTTCTGGGGTCTTCTGGGACCAGGTGGCTTCAACAATCTCCACCAAATGTCCTTCCAGAAGTGGAACTGCTTTTTTCTGTGTGGCCTGAGAACCTCCCGGACCCCACTCTGTTCCTGGGGATCCGCCCTTCCCACCAGAGCACCACCAGGTATCAAGCTGTGGAGTTGCAGCCTTTGTGCTCCCCTTGTTTACAGTCTTAATGGAACTTAAACACTCTCCTTTCTCCCTTTTTAGGTTAGTTCTTGCGGCTGTTTCCAAGTTTCCACTTTCTCTCCATCTGCTTTTGGGGAGGGGTGCTTTTCCTGTATTCTCCTCCCCCATCTCCATCCTCTCTCTGCCCGCAAAAGCACCTCCCTTGCCATGGCTTCTTTCTCCCCAAGTTCACCTCTCTGTGCCACGTACCTTCTGAATTCTGTGGTTCAGGTTATGCAGACTGTTGTGTTAATCCTCAGATCAGTTTTCTAGGCATGCAGGATGGTTAAGTGTTGGTCTGGCTCTATTTCATGTACTGGAAACACAAAAAAACCTTCCATGCTGTTCCACCATCTTGATTCCCTCCCCTCTTGTAGTCTTTCTTTATGGAAGCTGGTAACACTTAAAACAAGTACCAAGAACTGAACTCCCCCTAGTTTTGCTGTATTCTTCTGGTTAAATAAGCCAGTAAAAGATTAATTTCCATCATCTTTCCTTTGAGAGGTCTTCCTGAAAGCTACTATAGTAAAAGGTAGTGGAAAAATTAAATTTAAGTAAAACTCACTTGGGCAAATAAAACATCTTGTTACAACTGAGAAGAAAGGTAGAACATTTCATATTCCTATATATTAGAAACACAGAAGTGTTTTCTACAATGTATATAATCATTTATTTAATAAGGTGTTTATCATTGTTGAATCACCGCATACAAGCAAAAGGAGAAAGAAAATCATGATTTTAACAGGAACAAAATAGAATATCATTGTAATTCAATTTACAGTTGTTCTAACCTGAAAATTAAAGTCTTTTAATTTTATTTTTTAAAGTTTTTATTTATATTCCAGATAGTTAACATACAATGTAATATTAGTTTCAAGTGTACAATATAGTGATTCAACACTTCCATACAACACATGGTGTGCATCAAAAATGCACTTCTTATTCCCCATTTCCTATTTCACCCATCTCCCCCCCACATCCCCTCTGATAAACATCAGTATGTTCTCCATAGTCAACAGTCTGTGTCTTGGTTTGCCTCACTCTTTTTCCCTGCTACGATTGTTTGTTTTGTTTCTTAAATTCCAAATATGAGTGAAATCATATGATTTTTTTCTTTCTGTGATTTATTTCACTTAGCATAATACACTTTAGTTCCATCCATGTTGTTGCAAATTACAGCATTTCATTCTGTTTTACCTCTGAATAATATTCCATTGTATATATGTACCACATCTTCTTTATCCATTCATCAGTCAACAGACATTTGGGCTCACTCCATAGTTTGACTATTGTAGATAGTGCTGCTATAAACATTGGGGTGAGTTGTCCCTTCACATCAACATTTTTATATCCTTTGTATAAATACCTAGTAGTGCAATTTCTGGGTCATAGGGTAGTTCTATTTTTAATTTTTTGAGGATCCTCCATACTGTTTTCCAAAGTGGCTACACCAGTTTGCATTCCCACCAATAGTGCAAGAGATATTCTTTCTCCAAATCCTTGCCAATATCTGTTGTTTCCTGAGTTAACTTTAGTCATTCTGATAGGTGTAGGTGGTATCTCAAACACTTTGGGATGCAGGAAAAGCAGTCCTAAGAAGAAAGTATATTGCAATTCAGGCCAAGATCAAGAATCAAGAAAGGTCTCCACATACAATTTAAACTTACACCTGAAGGAGCTAGAAAAGGAACAGCAAACAAAACTTAAAGCTATCAGAAGGGAAACAAAGATTAGAGCAAAAAAAAAAAAACAAACAAAAAAAACAATGTAGAAGAAAAAAAAAACACCAGTAGAACAGGTCAATGAAACTAAGATCTATCTACTGAAACTTGGCAGGCCAGAAAAGAATGGCGGGAAATCTTCAATGTGATGAATGGAAAAAATATGCAGCCAGGAATCCTTCACCCAACAAGCCTGTCATTCAGAATAGAAGGAGAGATAAAGGTTTTCCAAAACAAACAAACACTGAAGGAATTCGTCACCACTAAACCAGCCCAAGAGATCCTAATGGGGACTCTGTGAGTGAAATGTTGCAAGGACCACAAAGTACCAGAGACATCGCTACAAGCATGAAAACTACAGACATCACAATGACTCTAAACCCATATCTTTCAATAATAACACTGAATATAAATTGACTAAATGCTCCAACCAAAAGACATAGGGTATCAGAATGGATTAAAAAAACAAGACCCATCTATTTGCTGTCTACAAGAGACTCAATGTAGACCTGAGGACACCTTCAGATTGAAAGTGAAGGGAGAGAGAACTATCTACCATGCTACTGGAAGGCAAAAGAAAGCTGGAGTAGCCATACTTATATCAGACAAACTAGACTTTAAATTAATGGCTGGAACAAGAGATGAAGAAGGGCATTATATAATAATCACAGGGTCTATCCATCAGGAAGAGCTAGCAATTATAAATGTCTATGCGCCGACTATGGGAGCCCCCAAATATATAAAAAATTAATCACAAACATAAACAACCTTATTGATAAGAATGTGGTAATTGCAGGGGACTTTAACACTCCACTTACAGAAATGGATAGATCATCTAGAAACATGGTCAATAAAGAAACAAGGGCCCTGAATGATACATTGGCTCAGATGGATTTGACAGATATATTTAGAATTCTGCATCCCAAAGCAACAGAATATACTTTCTTCTCGAGTGCACATGGAACATTCTCCAAGATAGATCACATACTGCGTCACAAGACAGCCCTTCATAAGTATACAAGAATTGAAATCATACCACGCATGCTTTCAGACCACAATGCTATGAAACTTGGAATCAACCACAGGAAAAAGTCTGGAAAACCTCCAAAAGCATGGAGGTTAAAGAACACCCTACTAAAGAATGAGTGGGTAAACCAGACAATTAGAGAAAAAATTAAAAGATATATGGAAACAAACGAATATGAAAATACAACAATCCAAATGCTTTGGGATGCAGTGAAGGCAGTCCTGAGAGGAAAATACATTGCAATCCAGGCCTAGCTCAAGAAACAAGAAAAATCCCAAATAAAAAATCGACCAGCACACCTAAAGGAAATAGAAGCAGAACAGCAAAGACACCCCAAACCCAGAAGAAGAAGAGAAATAATAAAGATCAGAGCAGAAATAAACAATATAGAATCTAAAAAAAACTGTAGAGCAGATCAACGAAACCAAGAGTTGGTGTTTTGAAAAAATAAACAAAACTGATAAACCTCTAGCCAGGCTTCTCAGAAAGAAAGGGGAGAGGACCCAAATAGATAAAATCACCAAAGAAAATGGAATTATTACAACCAATCCCTCAGAAATACAAGCAATTATCAGGGAATACTATGAAAAATTACATGCCAACAAACTGGACAACCTGGAAGAAATGGACACATTCCTAAACACCCACACTCTTCCAAACCTCAATCAGGAGGAAATAGAAAGCTTGAACAGACCCATAACCAGCAAAGAAATTGAATCAATCATCAAAAATCTCCCAACAAATAAGAGTCCAGGACCAGATGGATTCCCAGGGGAGTTCTACCAAACGTTTAAAGCAGAGATAATACCTATCCTTCTCAAGCTATTCCAAAAAATAGAAAGGGAAGGAAAATTTCCAGACTCATTCTATGAAGCCAGTATTACTTTGATTCTTAAACCAGACAGAGACCCAGTAAAAAAAGAGAACTAAAGGCCAATGTCCCCGATGAATATGGATGCAAAAATTCTCAATAAGATACTAGCAAATCGAATTCAACAGCATATAAAGAGAATTATTCACCATGATCAAGTGGGATTCATTCCTGGGATGCAGGGCTGGTTCAACATTCACAAATCAATGAACGTGATACATCACATTAACAAAAGAAAAGATAGAAACCATGTGATCTTGTCAATCAATGCAGAAAAAGCATTTGACAAAATTCAGCAAACTTTCTTAATAAAAATCTTCAAGAATGTCGGGATAGAAGAAACATACTCAAACATCATAAAAGCCATTTATGAAAAGCCCACAGCTAACATCATCCTCAATGGGGAAAAACTGAGAGCTTTTTCCCTGAGATCAGGAACACGACAGGGATGTCCACTCTCACCGCTGTTGTTTAACATAGTGTTGGAAGTTCTAGCATCAGCAATCAGACAAGAAAAGGAAATCAAAGGCATCAAAATTGGCAAAGAAGAAGTCAAGCTTTCACTTCTTGCAGATGACATGATACTATACATGGAAAACCCGACAGACTCCACCAAAAGTCTGCTAGAGCTAATACATGAATTCAGCAAAGTCGCAAGATACAAAATCAATGTACAGAAATGAGTTGCATCTTTATACACCAATAATGAAGCAACAGAAAGACAAATGAAGAAACTAATCCCATTCACAATTGCACCAAGAATCGTAAAATACCTAGGAATAAATCTAACCAAAGATGTAAAACATCTGTATGCTGAAAATTATAGAACGCTTATGAAGGAAATTGAAGAAGACACAAAGAAATGGAAAAACATTCCATGCTCATGTATGGGAAGAATAAATATTGTTAAAATGTCAATACTACCCAAAGCTATCTACACATTCAATGAAATCCCAATCAAAATTGCACCAGCATTCTTCTCAAAGCTAGGACAAGCAATCCTAAAATTTGTGTGGAACCACAAAAGACCCCGAATAGCCAAAGTAATATTGAATAAGAAAACCAAAGCGGAAGGCATCACAATCCCAGACTTTAGCCTCCACTACAAAGCTGTAATCATCAAGACAGTACGGTATTGGCACCAAAACAGACACGTAGACCAAAGAAATAGAATAGAGACTCCAGAATTGGACCCACAAATGTATGGCCAACTAATCTTTGACAAAGCAGGAAAGAATATCCAATGGAAAAAAGACAGTCTCTTTAACAAATGGTGCTGGGACAACTGGACAGAAACATGCAAAAGAATGAAACTAAACCACTTTGTTACACCAATCACAAAAATAAACTCAAAATGGATGAAGAACCTGAATGTGAGACAGGAAACCATCAAAACCTTAGAGGAGAAAGCAGGAGAAAACTTCTCTGACCTCAGCCACAGCAGTTTCTTACTTGACACATTTCCAAAGGTAAGGGAATTAAAAGCCAAAATGAACTATTGGGACCTCATGAAGATAAAAAGCTTCTGCACTGCAAAGGAAATAATCAACAAAACTAAAAGGCAACTGACGGAATGTGAAAAGATATTTGCAAATGACATATCGGACGAAGGGCTAGTATCCAAAATCTATAAAGAGCTCCCCAAACTCCACACCCGAAAAACAAATAATCCAGTGCCGAAATGGGCAGAAGACATGAATAGACACTTCTCTAAAGAAGACATCCAGATGGCCAACAGGCACATGAAAAGATGCTCAACGTTACTCCTCATCAGGGAAATAAAAATCAAAACCACACTGAGATACCACCTCACGCCGGTCAGAGTGGCTAAAATGAACAAATCAGGAGACTATAGATGTTGGAGAGGATGTGGAGAAATGGGAACCCTCTTGCACTGTTGGTGGGAATGCCAACTGGTGCCGCCTTTCTGGACAACAGGGTGGAGGTTCCCCCCCCCCCCAAATTAAAAATAGATCTACCCTATGACCCAGCAATAGCACTGCTAGGAACTTACCCAAGGGATACAGGAGCTCTGACGCACAGGGGCACTTGTACCCCAATGTTTATAGCAGCACTCTCAACAATAGCCAAATTATGGAAAGAGCCTAAATGTCCATCAACTGACGAATGGATAAAGGAGATGTGGTTTATATATACAATGGAATACTACTTGGCAATGAGAAAGAATGAAATCTGGCCATTTGTAGCAACGTGGATGGAACTGGAGAGTGTTATGCTAAGTGAAATAAGTCAGGAAGAGAAAGACAGATACCATATGTCTTCACTCCTATGTGGATCCTCAGAAACTTAACAGAAGACCAGGGGGGAGGGGGAGGGGGAAGAATAGTTACAGAGAGGGAAGGAGGCAAACCATAAGAGACTCTTAAATACTGAGAACAAACTGAGGGTTGATGGGGGGTGGGGGAGAGGGGAAAGTGGGTGATGGGCATTGAGGAGGGCGCCTGTTGGGATGAGCACTGGGTGTTGTATGGAAACCAATTTGACAATAAATTATATTTAAAAAATAAAAAAATAAAAATAAATAAATAAAGGAATGTATAGAGCAGTGTAGCAGGCTGGAACTCACACAGGACTTGATATATTACAGTCTTGAGTCAGAATTCTTTCCTTCCCAAGAAACCTTAGTTTTCATTATTAAGGAAGCTATGGAGTATAATCTCCTTACTTAAAGTCAACTAATTGTAGATGTTAATCACAGCTACAAAATACCTAGACCAGTGTTTGACTACACAACTGAGCACCATAGCCTAGCTAAGTTGATGTGTGAAATTGACCATCACAGCCCTGCTCTTCTTATATTGACATCTGTACAATCTCCTTAAACTATTACTAATCTCAAAGTAAAGACAATAACAAAGTCGTACTTCAACATAACATGAAACAACTGAAAACACACTAACCCTTTTACCAGTAGAGATGCAAGCCCTTGGGTGATGTTCCTTCTTCTACTTGATATCTTTTAATGTAAATACTGTGAAATAAAATCAATTCATCTTATGAAACATGATATGGGGATAACAGAGGAAAGGAAAACTATATTTGTTCTATCTATTGATGAATGTATACACACACATATGGACGCACACGCACACACACACACACACACATGCACACACACCCCTACATAGAAACATGCTCATAACAAAGAAGAAATACTCATAACAATTACAGTTCTCATTTCTGCAACTGGTCACGTGGTTGTCGGTATTTATATCTACCATCTTTCATTTCCCTTTCCTCTGTGCCAAAAACAAAAACAAAAACAAAAACAAAAACAAAACCCAAAAAACATTTGGTCATTGTTCTTTGACTAACTCATACCGGAAGGTCTGGGCCGCTAATAGTCCTGCCTGAATTGGGTTGTTGTGGTTTTCCATTGACCTAAACCACAGGCCGTGGTAGTACTAAGAGATACTGTGAGGGATCTCTTGTATTCCAGACATCCAGACACACTCTTCCTTACCTACATTGTTGAGTAACAGTCTTTGGTAATCAGGATCAGTCACTCCAGCCAGTACAGTAACTGCCTTCCTTGACTGGTGACCCAGAGACATGAGGAGCCCAATGTGGCTGGGTGGCAGTCCTAACTCCCAATTCAATGTGTCCTCTGCTGGAAACCTTCATCCGTATGAGACTAAGGCCTCTAGGCCAGCAGAACACAAAGTTATGGGAGCAGGAAGCAAACATTTTTCTAGTGGGTCCCTTTGATTCTTGGACCCTGCCTATGGGAGGAACAGGGTCATATGTTGGATACTGATTCAGAGTATATACAGCCTTCTGCAGAGCCTTGACCCAGTCTTAGAAGGTATTGCCATCTTGGGACACCTGCGTGGCTCAGTTGGTTAAGCATCTGACTTCAGCTCAGGTCATGATGTCATGGTTTGTGAGTTTGAGCCCTGCGTTGGGCTCTGTGCTGACAGCTCAGAGCCTGGAGCCTGCTTTGGATTCTGTGTCTCTCTCTGTCTCTACCCCCCCCCCCCCCCCGCCGCGAGTGTTCTGTCTCTCTTTCTGTAACGAAAAAATAAACATGAAAAAATTTTTTAAAGAAATAAGGTATTGCCATCTAGCTTGCAATGTAACTGAGTCTGCAAAAGGCCATTCTAGGGGCGCCTGGGTGGCTCAGTTGGTTAAGCGTCTGACTTCAGCTCAGGTCATGATCTCGCAGTCCGTGAGTTTGAGCCCCGCGTCGGGCTCTGTGCTGACAGCTCAGAGTCTGGAGCCTGTTTTGGATTCTGTGTCTCCCTCTCTCTCTGACCCTCCCCCGTTCATGCTCTGTCTCTCTCTGTCTCAAAAATAAATAAGCGTTTTTAAAAAAGGCCATTCTACCATTCTATCAAGTCAGTTGCTTCAAGAAGGTGGAAAACATGGTGATGCCAATGAATTCCATGAGCATGGGCCCATTGCTGTGCTTCTTTTGCTATGAAGGGAGTTCTTTGATCAGAAGTAATGCTGTGTGGAATACCATGATCGTGGATAAGGCACCTGTAAGTCCATGGATAGTAGTCTGGTCAGAATAATTGTATACACTTCCTTTCCAACCTGGGCCCAGCAGAACGGCTCCTGCAAAGAAGGATGGTGAGAAGAATAAGGTCCATTCTGCCATTATTGAGATAGTGACCAGAGAACACACCATCAACATTCACAAGTGCATCCGTGGAGTAGGTTTCAAGAAGCGTGCCACTGGGCACTCAAAAAGACCCAGAAATTTGCCATGAAGGAGATGGGAACAAAGCTGTCTGGGCTAAAGGAATAAGGAATGTTCCATACCATATCCATGTGTGGTTGTCCATGAAACGTAACAAAGATGAAGATTCACCAGACAAGCTCTATACACTGGTTACCTTTGTACCTGTCACCACTCTCAAAAACCTACAGACAGTTGATGTGGATGGGAATTAATCACTTATTGTCAAATAAAGGTATAAAACTGGGGGAGGGGGAGAATAATTGCATGCAGGGAAGGAAAAATGTGTATCCAGAGTGTCTATTCCAGCAAGAAAAAACGTTGCCCCTTCCAAGATGGAGGCAGTCCAACATAATCATCCTGCTGCCATGCTGACCAGTCTTGGAAATGGTATCATACTGGGGGCTAAGTGTTGTTGGTCTCAGTTGCTGGCAGATTGGTCACTTAGCAGTGGTTGTAGCCAGGTTGGTCTTGCTGAATAGAAGTCCATGTTGGTGAGCCCATGCATCACTTCCATCCCTGCCACCATGGCCACTTTGTGGTCATCGTCTACTGGGCGATGACATGGGGTGGCTGAGGAAAAGGCTGACTAGTATCCACAGAACAGGTCATCCTATCCATTTGATTATTAAAGTCCTCCCCTGCTGAAGTTACACTTTGGTGAACATTCACATGGGACATAAATGTCTTTATGCCTTTTGCCCATTCAGAGATATCTATTCACAATACCTTGTACCCAGACCTCCCTGCCACCAATTTTCCAATCATGCTCCTTCCAAGTCTTTGACCATCCAGCCAAACCATTGGCAACAGCCCATGAATTGTTGTATAATCGCACATCTAGCCATTTCTCCTTCCAAGAAATGTGAACAACCAGGTGTGCTGCCCCTAAGTTGTGCCCACTGGAAGGATTTATCTTCACCATCTTCCTTCAGGAATGTCCCAGAGAGGTGCTGCAGTGCTGTAGATGTCCACATTTGGGTAGTGCCTGCATATCGTGCAGAACCATCAGCAAACCAGGCCGAGGTCTTCTCTTCCTCTGTCAACTGATCATAGGGAACTCATAAGGCCATAGGTGCAGGCTTGGAGAGAGGAGCGGTGTAGCAGGAGTGGGGTCCAGGGGCATTATGGCCACTTTTTCACTTTTCGCTTCTTTGTGCCTTCAGGGCCTGCTCAAGTGTGGTTACATATATACCACTTCCATTTGATGATGTCCATGCCCAACTTTATGGCTTGGTGAGTCAGATAACACCCAATTTATGATGGGCAGCTGAGGTCACATGATAATATAGTGGCCCATGTTCAAGCATCCAGTCTCTCCTAAAGCCCAGAAGGAAATCAAAAGCTGTTTTGCAAAAGGAGAGTAGTTATCTGCAGAGGATAGCAGGGCTTTGCTCCAAAATCTAAGGTCCTGTGCTGTGATTCACCTAAAGGAGACTGCCAAAGGTTCCAACTCCAAACACCATCCCTATCTGCCACTGACACTTCAAACATCCATTGGGGCTGCTGAATCATGTGGCCCAAGTGACAAAGCGTGCACATCATCTTAGGTCTGCTGCAGAGCCTTCTCTTAATCTGGGTCCCACTCAAAATTAGCAGGTTTTTAGAACACTTGGTAAATGGGTTGAAATAATACACCCCAAGGAGGAATACATTGCCTCCAAACTCCAAAAAGACTCACTAGGGGTTGTGCCTCTTTTCCTGGCCGTAGGAAGGGACAGATGCAACAACTTATCCTTCACCTTAGAAGGGATATCTCAACATGCCTGATACCACTAGACCTATTGGAATTTCACTTAGGTGGAAGGATCCTGAATTTTTGTCAGATTTATTTCCTACCCTCTGACACGCAACTGTCTTACCAGTCAGTCTAGAGTAGTTGCTGCTTCTTGCTTACCAGGTCCAATCAGGATAATGTCATCAATGTAATGAACCAATGTGATGCCTTGTGTAAAGAAAAAGTGGTCAAGGTTCCCGTGGGTTAAATTATGATTTAGGCCTGGAGAACTGATATACTCCTGGGGTAGGACAATGAAGGAGTAATGTTGGCAAATGGTTTCTAGTGGTATTTACTAATAGTATCAAAGAAAAAGCATTTTCCAGATGTTTTGGGTCTAATTGTGACTTCTAAAAAGGTGTTGATGTCTTAACCTCCAGTACCTGTGAATGTGACTCTACTTGGCAAAAGGGACTTTTGCAGATGATTAAGTTAAGGTCCTTAGGGTGGGCTCTAATCCCATATCCCAATTTGGATGCAGATCCAGACAAGTAAAGAGGGCTAGCAATATGAAAACACAGCGGGAAGATGGCCATCTGGAAGCCAAGGAATGCCCGAAGCTACCAGAAGCTAGGAGAGAGTCATGGAACAGATTTTCCCTCACAGTCTTCAGAAAGAACCAATCCTACCAACAGCTTGATCTTAGATTTCTGGACTCCAGAACTATGTGACAATAAATTTATCTTACTGAAACCACCCAGTTTGTGGTACAGTGTTATAGCAGTCCCAAGAAATTAATATAATGGATCAATATCCGCATACAAAGAACCAGGGGATATGTTCGAGCTATGTAACCACATCCGCAACAGTAGCTGTAATTAGTAAACTTTACAATAATCCGCTGCCATCCTCCAAGATCCATTGTTTCCTGCACGGGCCAAATAGTTGAGTTGAAAGGGGCTGTGGTGGGAATCACCACCCCTTCATCTTTCAAGTCCTTGATAGTGGCATTAATCTCTACAATCCCTCCATGGAAGTAGTGTTTCTTTTAGCAATATTCCTAGGTAGAGGCAATTCTGGTGGCTTCCCCTTGGCCTTTCCCACTGTAGTACCTCTCACTCCACAGGTCAGGGAGCGAATGTGGGGGTTCCACCAGTTGCTTTGTATGTCTACTCAAATTATGCATTCCAGGACTGTGGAAATAACCACAGGATGAGTTTGAGGAACCACTGTGACCATTGCAAGATGGACCTACACTAAAGCTCCATTGATCGCCTGACCTCACTAAGCCCCTACTCTGACTGTTGATACTGTCCTTTGATGCACAAAAAGTTTTTAACTTTCATGAAGTCAAATTTGTCTATTTTTTAGTTCTGTTGCCTGTGATTTTGGTGTCACATTAAAAAAAATCACTGCAAAATCTCATTTCATGAAGCTTTGCCCTATTTTTCTTCTAGGACTTTCATGATTTGTATATTATGTTTAGGTTTTTTTTTTAAATCCATTTTGAGTTAATTTTTGTATGTAGTGTTAGGCAAGCGTCAAACTTCATTCTTTTGCACGTGGATATCCAGTTTTATCCACAACATTTTTAAAAAGACTGACCTTTCTGCATTGAATGGTCTTGGAACCCTTTTCAAAAATCATTTGATCATGCATGAGAGGGTTTGTTTCTGAGCTCTTTGTTCTAATCCATTGTTTCATACATGTGTCTATGCCAGTACCAAACTGTTTTGATTACTGTAGCTTTGTACTAAGTTTTGAAATCAGGTAGTATGAGTCCTCAAGCTTTGTCTTCTTTTTTAAGATTGTTTTAGCCATCCAGGGTCCCTTGACATTCCATCAGAATTTTAGGATGGATATTTCTGTTTCTGCAATATCATCATTGGGATTTTGATCAGGATTGTATCAAATGTGTAGATTGTTTTGGGTGGTATTGCCATCCTAATAATATTAAGCATTCCAATCCATGAACATGGAATGTCTTTCCATTTATTTATATCTTCTTTAATTTCTTTTAGCAATATTCTGTAGCTTTCATTATACAGGTCTTTCACTTCCTTGGTTAACTTACTGCCTAAGTATTTTATTCTTTTTGATGCTATTGTAAATTATTTTTTTCCTTAATTTCCTCTTTAGATTGTTCTTTGTTAGTGCGTAAGCATGCAATTTATTTTCTTTGCATGTTGATTTTATATCATGCTACTTTGTTGAATTCATTTATTACTTCTAACAGGGGTTTTTTGGTGTGGAATATTTTGGATTTTGTACTTCTAAGATCATATCATCTGCAAATAGAGATAATTTTACTTTTTCCTTGCCATTTAGGATGTCTTTAATTTCTGTTTCTTGTCTAATTGCTCTAACTAGATCTTCCAATATTCTGTTCAATAGAAATGACAAGAACAGAAATCCTTTCCTTGCTCCTGGCATTAAATGAAAAACTTTCAGTCTTTTGCCACTGACTGCACTGTGAATTTTTCGAATATGCTTTTTTTTTTTTTTATTATGCTGAGGTAATTTCATTCTATTCCCAGTTTGTTGCATGTCTTTATTGTGAAAGGGTGTTGAATTTAGTCAAATGCTTTTTTTTTTTTTTGCATCAATTGAGGTGAATGTCTATGTGTGTGTTGGGGGAGGGTGTTTCCTCTTCATTCTCTTGATGTGGTGTATTACATTGATCAATATTTTCATATGTTGAACCATCTTTGCTTTCCAAGAATAAATTCTACTTGGTCATGGTTTACAACCTTTTTCAACATGTTGAATTCAGTTAGCTAGTATTTTATTGAGAATTTTTGCTTCCGTGTTCATAAGGTCTATATTTCTCCTGTATTTTCTAGTCTGGATTTGGTTTCAGGGCATACTGACCTCATGGAATGAGTTAGGAAATACTCTATCCTCTTCAGTGTTTGGAAGAGTTTGAGAAAGAGTAGTGGTTAGTTCTTTAAATGTTTGGTAGAATTTATGAGTGAAGCCATATCAGGTCCAGGGTTTTTCTCTGTTGGGAGGTTTTTCATTATTTACTCAATCCCCTTAGAGGTCTATTCTGATTTTATATTTCTTCATGATTTAGTCTTGGTAAGCTTTGTGTTTCTAAGAATTTGTCCATTTTATCAAGGCTATCCAGTGTGTTGGTGTACTATTATTTATAGCACTCTCTTATAATTATTTTTATTTCTGTAGGATTGATAGTAAGTAATGTCCCCAGTTTCATATCCGATTTTAGTAATTTGAGTCTTCTCTCTTTCTTCGTTCAACTAGCAAAAAGGTTTGTCAATTTTGTTGATATTTCCAAATAACCAACTTTTGGTTTCATTGATTTTCTCTATACATTTTTATTCTTTATTCAAACAATTAACGCTTGTTTTTTATTAAATATTTTTTAAAAAATTATTCTTATGGGCAGAATAAATGAGAGAGAGGGAGAGAAAGAGAATCACAAGCAGGCTCTGTGCTGTCAGCACAGAGCCTGATATGAGGCTCAAACTCATGAACCGTGAGATCACGTCCTGAGCCAAAGTCAGACGCTTAACCGACTGAGTCACCCAGGTGTCCTAACTTTTGTCCTTTTTATTCAAAAAAACAACAAACTTTTGGGTTCACTGATTTTCTCTAGTTTTCTATTCTAATTTTTATTTTCTCTGTTCTATTCTGTTTTTTATTATTTAATTAAAAAAATTTTTTTTAATTTACACTCAATTCTTTATTCCTTTTTTCCTTCTGCTGACTCTGGGTGTAGTTTTTCTTCTTTCTCTTGTTCCTTAAGTTGAAAAGTTAGGTTGTCGATTTGAGATAATTCTCCTTTTTTAGTGTAAGCATTTATAGCTATACATTTCCAACAGAATTCCCCCATCTTATATGTGCTGTGGCTGCTAAGCACAAATCTTTGGTGTATGCATAAAACAAAGCACATTTTTTATTCTTTTCTTTCTGATAGGTTTAAAAAGAAGATACAGCAAAATGATACATGGTTTTCATTTTGATGTTACCCACATTAGATGGAATACAACAAAGTGATCCTCATGGTAACCACAAAGAAAATAGCTATAGAATACACACACACACACACACACACACACACACAAGAGAATTGGACAATCCCAAAGAGAGGTGGCAGGTAACACAATGGCTACTTCCCCAACAACAGACCTCTCTCAATGGACAAAAACCATGAAATTATTTGTGTCCCATATGAATGCTCATTAAAGGCTGACATGAATCGGGGAAGATTTTAAGAATCAAGTGGGAGAAAGAATGAAATCTGGCCATTTGCAGCAATGTGGATGGAACTGGAGGGTATTATGCTAAGTGAAATAAGCCAGGCAGAGAAAGACAGATACCATATGTTTTCACTCATACGTGGATCCTGAGAAACTTAGCAGAGGACCATGGGGGAGGGAAAGGGGGAAAAAAGTTACAGAGAGGGAGGGAGGCAAACCATAAGAGACTCTTAAGGACTGAGAACAAACTAAGGGTAGATGGGTGGTGGGGGAGAGGGGAAAGTGGGTGATGGTCAGGGAGGAGGGCACTTGTTGGGATGAGCACTGGGTGTTGTATGGAAACCAACTTGACAATAAATTATATTTAATAAAAAAAAGAATCAAGTGGATAAGATGATCCATTCTGTGGATCTCAGTCAGCCTCTTTATCCTGCCAACCTTTTCATTGTTCAATGGGGTCATCAAAATAGTGGTCATTGTCACGGGATGGAAGATATGCATGGACACAGTAACATAAGGCTCCCCTGGCTCTGGGCACTGTTGGATGTTCAATCTGCCAGCATCAGAGGTCAAAACTGAGTCATTAATATGGCACCATCTTCCAGGTGATCAACCTAGTGGCAGGTTGATTACATTGGGACACTTTCAGATTGGAAGGGGCAGTGTTGTTTTTACTGTAATGGACACTTACTCTGGATACAGTTATATCTTCTTTGCCCCCAGTGCTTCTTCAAAAACTACCATCTGAGGATGTAAGGAATGCCTTATCTTCTATCTTTGTATTCCACACAGGATTGCTATAGTGCTTGGATGTTAAGTGAAACACTCATATAGATGTTGCTGTGATGGATTGTGTATGGCTTTAATTAAAGGAGATTACCCTCAAGAATGTGTAAGGCCAAAAAGTAAGGTTTCTGAGGAAGGAAGGAATACTGCCTGACTTTAACATGGAGTTTCTCTGCGTTTCCATACTGCCAGCATGTGCTATATGTTTCTTCCTCATGACTACAACATCAACGCCCATTTCAGTTTCTAGATGGCCAGGCTACCATATGTATTTAAGATTCAAGACTGCATGGTCAATTTTTCCCTGAATTTCTCACTAGCCAGCTTGCCCTACAGATTTCAACTTACCATCTCCCAGAATCATGGGAGCAAATTCATTAAAATAAATCATTGAATAATATGCAGGTGGCCAACAGACACATGAAAAGATGGCCAACATCACTAATCATCAATGAAATGCAAATCAAACCCACAATGAGATACAACCTTACACCTGTCAGAATGGCTAAAATAAAAAATACAAGATGGGGCTCCTGGGTGGCTCAGTCAGTTAAACGTCTGGCTCAGCTCAGGTCATGATCTCGTGGTTCATGAGATCAAGCCCTGTGTCAGGCTCCGCACAGATAGCACAGAGCCTGCTTGGGATTCTCTCTCTCCCTCTCTTCTGCCCCTCCTCCACTCATACTTTCTCTTGCAAAATAAATAAACATTTAAAAAATAAAAATTAAATTAAAAATACAAGAAGTAACAATTGTTGGTGAGGATGTGAAGAGACAAGTGGCATCATGTACTGTTGATGGGAATGCAAACTGGTGAAGCCACTGTGGAAAACAGTATAGAGGTCCCTCAAAAAATTACATGGAGAACCAGTGAATGATCCAGGAGTTATACTTCTGTGTATTTACCTTAAGACAATGAAAACACTAATTCAAAAAGATATGTACACCCCTATGTTCATTGAAACATTATTTACAATAGCCAAGATATGGAAGAACCTAAGTGTCCATTGATAGACAAATAGATAAGAAAGATGTGGAATGTATGCGTGGGCTTGAACACACACACACACAGACACACACACAGTAGAGTATTACACAGCCATAAAAAAGGGTGAGTTTGTGCCATTTGCAACAACATGGATCTATGTGGAGGGTATTATGCTACGTGACCTGAGACTGAGAAAGACAAATATCATATGATTTTGCTCATATGTAGAATCTAAAAAACAAAACAAATGAATAAACAATTTTAAAAAAGCATAATCAGACACATAAATACAGAGAACAAACTAATGGTTGCCAGAGGGGAAGGGGTGAAGAGATGGACAAAATGGATGAAGAGGAATGGGAGATACAGACTTCTAGTTATGGAACCAATAAGTCACAGGAATAAAAGGCACAGCATAGGCAATATAGCAATGATATTGTAATAGCACTGTATGGTGGCAGATGGTGGCTGCACTTCTAGTGAGTATAGCATAACATATTGAGAAGTTGAATCATTGTGTTGTGTATCTGAAACTAATATAACATTGTGTATCAACTAAACTCAAATAAAAAATTCTGCAACAGGGATGGAGTAAGTCATCCTTATCTTACAAAACCAGGCACTGAGGATCACCAAAGTTGGTGTTGAGTAGTATGTTCCAGGTCACCCAGTATTTGAGTCTAAGTTTGTCTGGCTCCAAAGCCCATATGGTCCCCAGTACATCATATGGCCAAAAAGATCAGGGAAGGCCTGAGAGGTTTTCTGAGGTTTTGAGTATATCGAATAAGGGTATTGGGAGTGTTTTTAATTTTTTTTTAATGTTTATTATTTTTGAGAGAGAGAGAGAGAGAGAGAGAGAGAGAGGGGGGGGGGGAGGGGCAGAGAGAGAGGGAGACACACAATCTGAAGCAGGCTCCAGGCTCTGAGCTGTCAGCACAGAGCCCAATACGGAGCTCACACTCACAAACGGTGAGATCGTGACCTGAGCTGAAGTCAGACGCTTAACCAACTGAGCCACCCAGGCGCCCCTAGGAGTGTTTTTAGAACGTGTCAAACATGCACGTAAGTGATACAACAGTATAACAATCTTCACATGTTCGTCACCCAGTTTCAACAATTATCAAAATACAGTTCATTCTGTTTCACATATATTACGCTCTCCAACTCTGCTACTGCTCCTGTCTCCACTCAATTATTTTAAAGCAAATCCTAGGTATGTTTTTATTCATAACCCACACTACAAAATAAAAATACTATCAATATACACAATAACAAATTCATTAATGTTATATGATATCTAGTCAACATATTTTTCCAATTAATTTCATAAGTGTCCTTTTACCATGGGCTCGTTTACATCAGGATTCAAACAGGATGTCCAGACTGCATTTCTTTAATATGTTTTATAAATTTCCTTTAATACATATCATCTCTTGCTTTTCCTTTATCTTTTTTTTTTTTTTTTTTTTTTTTTGTGGAAGAGACTAGGTCATTGTGTCATTGAAGTTTGGAAATCCTGGATCTGGCAGATCACACCCCTGCTGTGTTTCTCAACATATTCTTCTGTCACTAGCATGTACCCTGAACTGACAGAACTTGAGGCTTCATCATCAGATTCAGGTTTGGCTCCATGGCAAAAATATGTCAGAGATGGTGCTTTGTACTTCCTATTGCATCTGCAGCCCAATAGGAGATACTTAATGTCTCTGTGTCTCTTTTTCATTGTGATGTTAAGATTGACCAGCGGGTCCAGGTGTTTTGAGCCCTCCTTGTTCATTACAAAGTTCCCTATCCGTAGGTTGATCATATGTCATCCAAATGGAGACTATTTTGTAGAGGGGGTAAAGTAAGGTGTAGTATTAGTAATGATGATAGAACAACCAATGTAAACCAGGACTTGTCCCAGGAAAATCATGGTGTATGTTCATCAGACATATCAACCTCCACATCATGGATTTAGCAGCCAGTGAGGGTTATTTCCTAGATCCATTAATTCATTAGGTGTTGCAAAATGGTGATTCCCCCCTCCACACACACATGCACACACACACACACACACACACACTCTTCATGGGTTCTTTGGTTGCATTTACTGTCTGGAATTATACCATAAGGCATAACTTTGTAAATATTTGATTTTCCTAAAATTATGGTTCATATAAGAAAGCTAGAATTAATGCTTTGTTCTATCCCTTTCAGAGTGATGGGATGGTGACTGAGCTAGCTCCAATCACTTAGAGTGAGCAAGGGTTATTTGTGGATTTTTTTTTTTTTTTAGTATTATAATGAACTCATGAGTGTCAATATATTTGTGATTCAAACCATTGCATTTATTATTCCTTTGATGCTCACATATTTCTGCATTTGCCCATTAGGAACCCCTGTGTCCCACCTCCTGTGTCCTTTTGACATAACCTCAACACACATCCTGACTTTCGGATATTATAAGATGTTCCAGGCTTATATATATATTTTTTCCTCCCAAGATTTTACAGGCTTATATTATTTATATTCCACCCCGTATCTGGAACCAGCTATTTCTCCAAGGAGCTCTTGTTTGTGTTCAAGATCATAAAATAGTCTCTAAGTTACTCACTGCAACTGAATCATTGCTTCTAGGCCTTGGCAGGCTATAAAGCTAATGATCAATGTTGACAATTATTTTTCCAGTCTGATAAATGAGGAATAATCTCTGTAGGAATGGCTCCCCTTGTTTCTATTTATTCCTTTTCAAGATTTTCCTGTCAGGGCACCTGAGTGGTTCAGTCAGTTGAGCGACCGACTCTTGATTTTGGCTTGGGTCATGATCTCACGGTGCTGAGATCGAGTCCCGAGTTGGGCTCTGAGCTGGGCATGGAGCCTGCTTGGGATTCTCACTCTCCTTCTCTCTCTGAACCCCCTCTCAAAATAAATAGGTAAACTTTCTTTTTTTTTAAGATTTCCCTGTCCATCTGTACTAATCTTACCCCCCCTAAATGGACTGCAAAACCAACTTGTCTAGTTCCAGGAAAAAAAAAAAAAAAAAAAAAAAAAAAAACCTTTACGATATTGGAAGGTCTGAACATGTTTTTCTTACTAGGAGTAAGTAACATTTTCATATATTTAAAAACCAGTTCATACTCATTTCTGTGAATTATTTATTCACAATTTTAATGTGCTCTTCTATTATGTTTTTGACCTCTTCTCAATTGTTAGTAGCTCTTCTAAATCATAAGAGAATCCTAGGTTGTAAAGTAATATTTGCATGGTTTCATTTTCTACAACTGGACCTCTGACCCATTTAGAATTTATTCTGATACACAGTGTAAGGAACAGATCCAATTTTATCTGGTTCCATATCGCTATTCAGTTACAACACCCCTCCCCACCATGACACATTTTTAAAAGTCCATTATCCCCCACTGATTTGATATGCCATATTTATCGTATGGCAAATTTCCATGTGCATTTGAGTCTATTCATACATGTTCTCTTTTGCTTAATTGTTCTATTCAGGCATGAATACTATGCTATTCTGTTATATAGATTTGTAATAGGTTTTAGTATCTGTAGAGGTGGCTCCCCCCATTGGTCTTTGTTCATTTTCAAAGTTTTTCTGTCTATGCGTGCACATTTGTTTCCCCAAAATCTATATTAACACCAACTTGTCTAGACTCAGAAAAAAAAATCTCATGGAATTTTTATTGTGATTGTATTAAACTTACAAATTTACTGCAGAAGAGCTGACTCTTTATGATGTCGAGTCTTCTGATCCAAGAGCTTGGCATATCTTTCCATCTGCCCAAGTCTATTCTTGTGTCTTTCAGAATGGTTTTGTAGTTTTCCTTATTTATATTTTGGTTATTTCTTGTCAAATGTATGCCTAGGCATTTCATTTTTGCCATTATTAATGGAATCTTCCTTCTTATTTTCTAGCTGGTTATCCTTCTATATATGAAAACTTTTGGTTTCTGTATGTTAGTTTTATTGCCTGTTACTTTACTAATATCTTCCACTGTTTATAGCGCTTTTTCCATTAATTATTTCTTTCTAATTTTGTGTGGGCATTTCCTGTCTCTTGTGTAATTACATCAGCACATAGCTCCACCACAATGTTAAATAGTAATGAGATATTAGGCATCTCTTTTTGTTTCTGACTTTAGTGGTAGAGTCTCTAGTTAATGTTTCCCCATTAAGCAAGTTACTGGCTTTTGGGCTAAGATTTGTATATTTCATTAGTTAAGGTAGTTTATCCAGCTATATTATTTGCGAGCAGTCCCTAAACACAACACTGGCAAAACGCAATTCTGAAAAACAAAAAAAAAGTGGCTGTTCTACAGGTGTAGGCTGTTCAATACCAACTTCCACTGATTAGAATACCTATATGAAAGAAAACAAGTTGGAGGACAGGTATAAAGGGCATATGCTAAGCAATGCCATCATATTCACATCATATTTACTAGAAGACCACTTGGCAATAAATCTAGCTGGAGTATTATAGTTAAAGTTCCTTTCCTTGGGACACTAAATAATAGAATTTAACGACAAGGATATTCTAGTGTTTGTTAAGAGAATTTTTTTTTTTTTTTAAATCTGGAGCTAGAACTTCACTGGGCCCAAACACTTAAGATTTTACTTCTATTATTACATATTTGCTACTTAATAATTCTCCAATTTTCAAATACCTTTACCGTCATTTATTAGTATTGATTCTGCTTACAGATTAATAGTTAAACACACAGGCTCTGGAATCACATGGTTTGGTAGAATTGAAATCTGGCTACACATAACTGTTAAGTGACCTTCAGTAAGTCACTTACCCTCATTTTCCTCAGTTTCTTCAGCTGTAAAACGAAGCCACAGAACTTCCACCTGGGTTCCGAGACTTTCAAGCTTTAACATTTCATCCTAGCCTTTTACCTCTTGTGACTCAGTTTCTGTAATTGTGAAATGTGCTGCCTATTTCATACAACTCCAACGAGGTTCAAATATGATGTACAGGAAGTACTCTAAAATGTAATATTTTGGGGGCACCTGGGTGGCTCAGTTGGTTGAGCATCTGACTTTGGCTCGGGTCATGATCTCATGGTTCGTGGGTTCGAGCCCCACATCGGGCTCGCTGCTGTCAGTGCAGAGGCCACTTCAGATCTTCTGTCTCTCTCTCTCTCTCTCTGCCCCTCTTGATCTCTCTCTCCCTCTCTTTCTCTCTCTCAAATTTAAAAAAAATTAAAATAATATTTTCAGCCAAAAATTTTAGGGTATCATTTGATTTTTGAGATAAGTAGGCAAACAGCTCCTGCTCTAGGAAAGACAAATAAGAATATATATATATATATATATATATATATGTATATATATATAATCTCAAACGATGCAGCAACCATCCTTCTAATGGTTACTGCATCGTTTCCTCCATGACATGTTTGGTGCTTCCTGCCTGCAAATTTCAAGACACTTTCATTTTAATGTCTTCAAGACATCGTATCATCAAACACCTCATCAGGTTCACAAACTGAGTGACTGATTAGAAGCTGTAGGAGAAGAGAAGACATCCCCACCCTAATTGTCAACATTTAGGTTCACAGGTAGCAATCTGTACATTAATCAGAAACACTCCCCCGCACCAAAACAAAACACATTTCAATCTTGAAGATAAGTGAACCACTGTAGTCAAAAGAGTAATCTCTCTGTCTCTGAAATATCCCATTTTGAAGGATTAGAAAAAAAATCCTGGACATGAATAATTTTAGCCATACTTACTCTGATTGCTACAAAGGGTGATGCATACTTTGATTGCTATAAATTGAAATGTTAAATCATGATACTGCATAAGTGCATGCTTGTAATAGTGCAATTGTTGAGCCAAACAGTATTAGAGGAAGTGACTTCTTGATATCAGCTACTTTTCAAAGAAGGTCTCTAGTTACTATGGAAGAAAAGAGAATATGTGCATTCGTCTGCCAACTAGAATTCTACTGGGTATTTACCCAAAGAAAAAGAAAATGCTAATTTGAAAACATATATGCACCCCTACGTTTATTGCAGCGTTATTTACAATGGCCAAGATACGGAAGCAACCCGTGTCCATCGGTAAATGAATGAATGAATAAAGAAGATGTGGTATATACAGGCAATGGAATATTACGCAACCATAAAAAAGAACGAGATCTTGCCACTTGCAATAACGTGAATGGACCTAGAGGGTATTAAGCTAAGTGAAATAAGTCCGATTGAGAAAGACAAATTCCCTAGGATTTAAGTTACATCTGGAATCTAAAATACAAAACAAATGAATAAATGAACAAACAAAAAGCAGAATCAGACCTATAAATACAGAGAATAAACTGACATTTTGGGGGGGGGGGTGGGTGGACAAAATGGGTGAGGGAGAGTGGGAGATATGGCTTCCATTTACGGAATGAATAAGTGAAGGGGATAAAAGATACAGCATAGGGAATACAGTCAATGATACTACAATAGCATTGTATGGTGACAGGTGGTAGCTACACTTGTGGTGAGCATAGCATAACATATAGAGATGTTGAATCACTATATTCTACACCCCAAACTAATGTAACATTGCGTGTCAACTATCCTCAAATAAAAATAATAAAACTTTTTTTGTTTTTTTAATAAAAACACTGGCTGCAATTTCCTGAAATTTGTATTTAGTAAAAGAAACCTGTCCTACCGTTTTTGGGGAGAAAAAAATGAATTTTTACATTTGCTTTAGGGTGGCTTTCCTGATATTCTGAGTTAAAATTTCACTGCCACAAAAAAGTGGACATTAAATGTTCCCTTTTATGAAAAATAAAACAATGGCTAAAGCACAGGTGACATGTAAGAAAACTGTTCACCAAGAGAAAGAAAAAAGTAACACAAGAGTGAACCTAAATGTAACCCATGGACTATGGGTAATATCGATGTGTCAATGATTACGTTTGTCACTGTGGGTGTGTGGGGGCAGGGAGTATATGAGAAATCTCTGTACCTTCTGCTCCATTTTGCTGTGAACCTAAAACTGTTTAGAACATATATATAATTGTAATATGCACACAGATGATATATAATGGCAAATTATGTATAAATACATAAATAGTTATAACGGCAAAATATTTCTTCCCCTTAGAATATCAGCCAAAGTTGCTTCAAGTACATATTTACTCATTTGAGGTTGCCAGGGGATGGAAATAAATGTCAACTCTTTGATCACTAAGTACATTATGTACTGCTTATCGTGTCTGCACTCTCACATAAAATTAGATGGCTTAGTATGAATATTAGAACTTTCACGAGGACCTTTGGAGTACTTACTTGTGCCTCTGTAGCTACTGGAAAACTTCCCAAATAAGGACCTTCTTAGAAGTTTGGAACAGAACTTCAGACGCATATACCAACACATGCTTTGGCTTAACAGGAAAGTTCTTTACAAACATGTGAAGCTGAGCAATTAAATTCTCCCCATAATGTCAAATACTGGATAATGGTGGAGGACTCATTCATTCCTGTATACGTTGTTGCAGTTAGAAAAAGAGATTCCACATGGGCTTATTTTTTTAAAACTTGGAAAGCCTTAAAACAAACAGAAGGGTGGTATACAGGGGTCAGGATTAACGTTAAAAATATGCAGAAAGACAGGAGAAAATAAATCCTCTCCTCCAAATGGAAATGCTTTATTTTGAATGATTCATGAAAGCAACTTCAGGAACTGAGAAAAAAACGCATTTAACTGACTTATTCCAAATATATTCTGAAACAATGTCATGTTTATTAAATAACGTGCCCAAACGAAGATGGTGTTATGTTATTAAATGTAAAAAGAAAATGCCCATTACAAAAAGAAAGGTATAAGAATTAATTATTCAAGTTGTTAGTTCTCAAATATAAAATCAACGTTCCACACACTCAGTGAACATTAAACTTGAAAACAAGGCACTATAGGTAATTTATCTTTAAAGAGACATGTGAAATACTTAAACCATAAGTCATTAGGTATATGTACATATTAATGAAATACTTTCAATCAATGCTAAGGGCAAGTGTCATTTAATAGTGAACCAACACCAATTAAATGACATTTTGGTGTCTTTGTGGAAACGACATTTTCACAAACCCATGTCTCAGCACTGACACTTATGTATCTAGTTCTGTGCCCCCAATGATTTTAGGCAGTTTAATTTATTCCCAAAAAACCCCACAATCTTATGTTTGCTTTTAATAATTTTTATAAGGCAGTAGAGTAGATTTTCTGAAATCATATTTTTTTATTAGAATTGGCTCTGTAAACTAATGAGTAAAACACAAGCGGGCACACGGGTAAGAGAGATTTTATACCCTTTAATTTTATTTTTCCTTTAGGAAAAGCGAAGTAACCTTCTTTCTGTACGTGTGCTCTGAACCTTTTGGGACTGATACAGATCCACGGAGGCCAAGCCTCAAATTAAATCATCCTGTTGCTAAAAGTTAATTAACAGTGTTAAGTACACAAAGTCATCATTACTAACAAAGGGCTGAAAGCTTAATACATATAATTGTGGAATTGCTGCTACCCACGTAACTGTTTGGGGCTTGGGGTTTTAGCAGGAAAAGATTCTTGCACTAAACAAGCAAGCTATGGTAAACAAGATGTACTGATTTCAACTACAATTTTTAAACTACCGCAATGTGGTTCAGTGTAGCTAATGTCATGCTTCTATCATAGCACTTAGGTTCAAGTTCTTTCTTCAAAGTCATCAGAATAACAGGGATTGAAGAGACTTTTGAACAATTGCCAGCTCTTGCTGTTGCTGTTTCAAGGAAGGAAATATTAAACATTTACATGCTATTTAGGTCATTGTTATATACACTTCAGCAAACAAAATACCCCAATGCTCACATCCCTCGTTAGTTCTTAATATTAAATATGCACTAAGTACTTACAACTTCCATCATAATTTTGTTTTGCAACTTTGTCGTTTCTTCTCTAACTTCACTTTGTTCATCAGTAAGAAGACGTTCATGGTCCTTCTCTAAGTCCTGCATACTCTAAAACAAAAAGCCTAGCTTAGTTATAAACCACCACTTTTCATCTCACGCACTAAACATGTAAAAGCAAATTTCAAAACTAACATCTCTTAATATGCAAAGGATGCCTGTTATTTATTCCAAGTAAGATATTATACCTAATACATGGAGACCAAAATACCCACCTAAGAAATTTTTTAAATGTTGTGTTTGAGTCAAATATTATTAGTAGAGAGGCACAACAGTAGTAGGCTCAAAACAATGGGTTAATAAACAGTTAAGGTCAAGGTGGAGGGAAAAAAAGAAAAAGACTGACAGTCCCACTGAATGAGATGCCATCATTTTAAAACTCTCTAATAAGCTTTCTAGACACCATGTAACAGTGCATTTATAATGACTCATAATCAATGTAGCATGATTCCACTGGAGGGAATAAAATGATCTGTGACACGACCTCTTTAAGTTATGAAAAACAAACATGTTCTAAATCTTTACTATTCACCCAACAAATAGTGATCTACTGCAGCCTACATCAAAAGTGCTGTGGAGGAATTTAAAAATGAATACACGATCTCTTCCTTCCTTATTCCAGTGAGAACAAAAAAACATGTAAATAAAAACAACACAAAAACTTTATAACAATTAAGGTAACACAACTTGCCGTGACTATGTAGTGGAAAATAAGATTGATTCTGATTTAGTTGGCAAAAGAGTAAGATTTCGGTAGGTAAACGGAAGAGGCAATTGAAAGTATTCTAGAAACAAGGAAGTAATGGTGCGTTAGTTCAGAGAAAGCAACCAATCTGGAGGGGTGGGAGGAAAGAACGAACGTTAAGTATAAAACTACAAAGGGAGCCTTGTTATGGGGGAAGCGGGGCACAGACTTTGAATACCTGAGGGCCTAAAATGGGAAGCTAACGACAGGTTCTCAGGAGGGAAGGTCTATGCTTTGGAAGATCATATTGCAGAATGGTGAGGGATGGACTGGAGAAGAGAACTCAGATGAGGGTTTAGTAGCATAAGCAAGGAATGATGAGATCCTGAACTAGGGAGCAGCAGTTGGAATTCGAAGAAAGATACTAAGGTACCGTTGCAGAGGTAAAGGACACCTCCCCTCCGCCCAACACACACCAAGAAAAAAGAGGAGGAATGTGCAGGATTCTACTGCCTCCTAAATAAGTATATATCTGCATGAAGAAGAGGTCTGTGTCACTGAGGACAGTTGGTCAATGTGCAAATATCACAGCAGATCATTCTCAATTCACAAACGTTTGGTCCTCCTCTGGCTTTTTCATTCTGTTATATTGTATTTAGACCTTCTCTTATGATTTTAAGTTTGCATATAAAGTCATTATTAGTCATTAATATTCCAAAAGCAACTATGCCACAAAACACTCATGTAACGCATTTGGAAATAAAAGCAGTATTCATCAATTACCACTGCCTACTCATATTTAACAGAAACCGTCAATACAAGTAAAAGGCACGTAGAAGTGATTTATAGACTTCTTAGTTTCCACTATATATTTATTGCTGATCTCCTCCGAACTGATTGTTGCACAAAAAATTATGATTAAAGTGTTGATAAAGTACCACTTTTCTACACGATACATGTATTTCTAGGTAAAATCCCCAGCTTACAGTTCCCTGTTTTAAATGACTCCCACAAAAGTATTAATTAATCCCCAAAATCAAAACACATTTACCAATTATGTTAAATACAGAGCAATGAACTCCAAATGGAAAATGGTTAACGGTTCAGATGTACAACCTAACTGGGTTTTTTCCCCCACATAGATTCAGGAAGAAACAAACTATCTCCTACTTTTGTACACAAGTTATGTTTTATAAGAATGTATTATGTTGCCAAATACCTCTAAGAATTGCACATATAAATTTTTAATTTTTTGCAGTCTCTGATTCTGAACAACTCTAGCTTGTTGAAGAACCTTTCGTTGCTCTTGAAACATACTCTACAAATATAAAAGAAAAGGATGATAAAATGTGGGTGACATTTAATATTTAGAGAAACATAATTATACATCATGTTTAAAAGGAATATTCTTTAAATCAATACTTGTTAACATTTCCTGTTGTAACAACCTTTATGACCGAGTTTAGATAACTGTGTTCACCACTAATACACAAAAACAATACGATGATCCTACCTAGTAGTCATTAAGTAGGAAATTTTTTTTCTTGCCAATATGGAAAACAGGTTTTAACTCTTGATTTCAAAACCCACAAATGACCCTTCCAAGAATGTGTTTACTACAAGTAGTCAAAAATCTATACACTGATCCTTCCTAACAGTAGTTACAGAGGGGATATTCTTTTCTTAACAACGTTCAAAACATGCATTAATTCTTGGTCATTTCAGTATGTACACAGATGATCCCAGCCTTTCCGCTCCTTGACCTGATCTCCAACAACAATTTTGTCCTCTTCCCTACTTCAGTCACTCACTTACATAGTCACACCCTGGATTCTGTCATTCCCAATGACTGCAACATCTACATTATATTAATAAGAGCAAAAACTTATATAGGAGCTGTGTGCCAGGTACTGTTCTGAACCATTTTAAGTAAACATTATATACGATCTCATTTAATCCTCAAAACAACTCTACGAGGCAGGTGCTTTTGTTATGTCTCCTTCCATAATAGGTGAGGAACCTGGGTGAGGCACAGGGATAAACAATTTGCCGCTGATTTCACAGCTAGTACCGGTCAACCAGGATTGGATCCCAAAAACTGGTTCCAGAGTCCAGGCTCTGGACCACTGTACTATACTGGTTCTCCATTTTTTCCCCCAATATTCAACCTCTACCTCCCTGTTTGTAGTTCTCTCCCTTTCTTACTATAGTCCAACACTCTTTCAGGATTAACATCCCATGGATCCTATGACTTTTCATTGCCCCTGATCCCCACCCTCATATTCTCCCTTTTCCTCCTTCCTGGCCTAAATGCCATGGTCAATCATTATACCTATGCCCTCGCACATGTACCTTACCCCCTTTTCACTCCGCCAATTTGCGTGGCTAAACCCCAACCCTGGAAAATCCAACTCTCCAGCTGCTCTGCCACAACCATGCAATGTGGTCTCACTTTAAATTCATGGTCACTATGACACCAACCTAAGTTAGACCCACAATGCTGCTTGGCAATGGCATTTCCCTAGTCCATTCACTGGCCTGCTCTCAGGAAACAATTCCAGGACTTCTTCTCTGCTCCCGAGAGGCAACACCTCCTCCACCACTCTAACTCTTAACTGGTGACCTTCCTGTATCCCTAAATAGACAGAAGCAATTCAGAGAGGACATTCAGTCTCCCACCGCTACATCTTCTACCCACCTTTACCCATCTGGGCTCATGGTCCCTACATTCTCTCCTGTGTTTTTGCATGACCTATTGCTACTTGAGACTTTGATACAATAAATAAATCAATTTTAAAGCCAAAGCTGATACCAACGGCTAGTTTTTCTTGTTGTTTCTGGGCTTTCTGCATGTCTACATTCCACTCCCGAAACAAAGTCAGAAACTGCTGAGAATATTTGAGATGAAGATTCTGCCTGTAAAACATAATAATGAGCACTGTCATAATTCATAAAGACATGAAAGAATTAACCGTATTCAAAACAAAATTGATTTGACACAATTTACACTACAAAAGGAGAAGGCAGTAATAGCATAACAGCAGCTGAAATAGCAGTCTCATGGGAAGCAGAAAGGTGACATGAACAATTTACTCTTATTCCAAAAGTATTGTTCCTAACTGACCAACATAAAAGCTATCTCACATGCCTTACCTCTTAAGAGCTAATGAGGATTTACTGTACTATCAGTTTTCCAGAAAAATTCATTTTATCTAAAAGCAGTTTACTTTTCTTCTTACTGAATAGCATATATGTTCTGATATGATAAGTAGATTCATTCAATGAGGATATTATATCCATTTATCATAGAAGATTTCCAAACAGGAATATTTCACTTAAATATATCCCCCAAACAATGTTTTTTTTTTTTTTTTAAAGAACGGTGAACACAATTTACCTAAAATATGCAAATTATTTACAATATAAGATTAACCTTTTCTACATAACTGAATACAGTTAACTATCACAAGAATAATGGTTTAAGACATTTACCTGAAGTTCAGCTAGTGTAGGTCTAGAATGAATATAAATTAATGTTATAGGAAGAAAACTCAATTGTTATTTGAAAGGGAAGAAAGGTCATCTCTATTGGCTTCTAGGAAATACATCTCAGAATCTGTTAAGGAGTGAGGTTACAGAACTAAGGAATTTATCTGCTTAGAACAAAAACGAGCAAAATATGTTTTTCGCTGGAAAATTCAATATAATAGAATTTGTCTTAGGTTATTTGTGCCAATGAATACAAAGAAATGATACAAATGTCATCGTGACTCAAAAACAAAAACAGTCCAACAACTTCACCTTTGTTCTTGTTGTAGTTTCCAAACATGCTCAATTGTTTCGTTAGTGGTTTTGATAGAAGCTTTTGTACCCATTTCGAACATTTTTCTCTCTGTGAGAAGAGCCTGTTTAATGTCAACTGTATGGAAAATAGATATTCACTGAAATTTAAATGTTGAAAGTTATTTCGTTTTCATATATTCAGATCAGTACGGGTAAATGTTGCCTTGGCGATGTGCAAAGTACATTTACAATTTATAATACAGACATCATAAATGTCCAATCACTATGTTGTATACCTGGAACTAATATAATGTCGTATGTCAATTACACTTCAAAAAGCAAAGTAAGTAAAATAAAATTTATAATTCAGGCATCATTTCAAAAAGCAAGATTTGCTCACTATTTTCTGTAAAATCTTTCCAGTGCTAGTATCCCAATTCTAATTTTTCTAACTGCAGGTCACCTTTTAGTTTAGAGATAATGAGAAGGGCTTAATAATCAATATATTTTTCATTATCAAAATGTGTATAAAGAATCTCAAAGACAGACTTTAATTTCCTTCTGAAAATTTGCTAACAGGCACATTTTTCTAAACTTATAAAATATCCTCCAACTCAAGGGACACGTTTACATGGGTAAATGTCCTCCAACTCAAGGGATACATTTAGATGGGTTACCATTAGAATGCATTTTATAAAAAGCACAAAAGTATTTTCTTAAAAATGACCCTCAAAAAGGATAAAAATAATTATATCGCACATTAAAAAATTATTTTTCAAGCAATCTAGTGAGTGATGCTTTTAACTGCATTTTACTAACAGAGACAAAGGTCGTGGGTGTAAAATTCTAGTTTAAATAAATGAATTCAAAAACATTAAAAAAAATATTTTCATGGAGCTTTTTATATAACACTTTCATCCATAAGTGCTGCATTTCACAGAATCTGAATACTTCAAATAACGCTTTGCAGAGCATATGATTTGACTTTATGGATCTACAGTCCATAGTTATTTTTCAGTAGTCATGAAGGATCTGCACTACAATAAAAATATTTTATACACCCAGAATCCATCTATAATAAGAAGTTTATTAGACAGCTCACAAAGCAAGCACTTTGTCGCCACCAAACAGAGCAAAGCCTTCAAAAGATACTTGCTTGTAAGGATGATTTCTATGGAGAGCCATATATTGACTCAGACTCTGCTAAGTGTACTGTCCTATAGTGCAGATGGTGTAAGTGACATCTGACAGAACAACATAAAATTTAGGAGTGTGGATATGATTAGACACTTCTCACTAGCTAGCAGAGTTATTTACTTTGCAACTACACAGTTTGTTAATGGGAAATAAAAACAAAGAGTTATATTAGAGGATTCGATTTGTGCTGCTACTCCAAAGAGAAGCACACTGGAAAGTTATGAAAGGTAGCGAAATTAAGAAAATTTAAAATTGGCAATACACGTTGATACATCACCTAAGCTGTGCACAGAAAAGGCAGTATAAACTTTTCTCACACAGTCTTACACAGTACATTAAGTGTGCACGTGCATAAAATAATGGCATCATTCTTACCTCACGACTGTTAGTACCGTTTTCAGTTTTCCACATCAACAGTTCAAAAGGTCAGTAAAGAAACTTACAAAGTTGAATCACACTATAAATACTGGTATAAAGTGCTCTATACTAGAACAAGGCATTAAAACCAGTCTTGGAATCCACTCACTAACATTCCCATTTATAAAAGTTGTATGGATTAAACAATTGTTTTGACTGCAAATATCACTTAAGCATACCTCCAAGCCTTTCCAGCATCTTCTGTACTTCATTCCTGTGAAGAAGTTACATGGAACATTATTGAGTAAGGATAAGCAAAGATCATATTTGCTTTGGAGGAAATGTGTCATTCTAGGATTTTATGGAGAATAATTGTATGAGCCATGTTGCCTAGAGCTGGCAGGTGATAACACTATGAAGACATTACCCCACATCGTCCTCAAATGTTCCTGCAGAAGGACTGCTCTCCCCGGGCTTATCTGGTACTGGATTGTTTCCTGCATTGAAATAAAAGTGGAAGGCATTTTAAAAGGAAGTATGGTATTCTGATCAGTTTTCAGGGGGCGGTAGCCTCGCCGTGTGGAGTGTTTTAGGCCTCTTGCAAGCAAAAGTCTTTACGGCAGACATATGAAAGGAAGGAACCACGTATGCACAAGGTCAGATGAAACTGGATGGGGGACGAGGACCATGCTCTGGAGACGGTGTTGCAAACCTTTCAGGGTTAAGGTCAGACTACACCACCCGGCACGTGTGAGACATTCTGGAAAGAGCAACTGCGAGCGAGCAGAAGTGCTGCTATCTAAGCTTCTGTAATCCTGGTCTGGGATGGGAGGATCGAGTGGGCAACGTCCGGTACATGAAACCGCTTTACACACACACACGTGTTTTACTGCTTACAATGCCAAGGACTCAGAAGCAGTGACCTGCCCCACGGGTGGTATCTACAGGCGCTGCATCTGCAAAGGTGTCAGATAGAGTGTACCTTCAGGAACAGCCTCCGGCCCACTCAGGTCTCTTCTCTCTTGTCCCCAAAAGTCATTGGCTGCCATACCCGGAGCCTCCACCGGGGCCTTCACAGCTCTCCTCAGGCGCTTCCTCCGAGGTGGCGCCATCCCAAGGTGTCTTCCCAGGTACAGACAGCTCTCCTGCACCTTGTGAGTGCAAACACGCGTGAAAGAAATGGGGACATGGTCAATGAGCGATGCCAGGCAAGGGTCCTCTGCGCAGATCAGAGCATGAGTGCCCTCATTGTCTCTCGTTGGGCCAGGAGGGGACAAAGACAATGGTGACAGCAGACCCCTGCCCCCCGTGGCTGTGACCCCCTCTCCCTGGCTGCGACCTGCCCCAGGACACCTGAGTGTCAGGACCCTCTGCCAGATTCTTGCCCCTATGTTGGCACAGCGGCTGTCCCCTGCTCTCGGTCCCCAAGGGACAACGTGCTGGTCTGGAGGCCTAAACTTGACCGTGACCAAAAGAAGTGTCCTCTCCAAATGGATGGGGAAGAAACCGTTCTGCACCTGTCCGGGGACAGTTAGGTCAGGGGTCTCCTCGACATGCCATCTGGACCCCAGGACAACCAAGCAGTCCTGCAGGGCGACGGGCTGGGCAGGAGGGACAGACGCAGATGCTGCCTCCTCACCAGGTGTGGCCCTGTCCTGAAGAGGGGAACGTCGGGCTCGCTTCCCATCCTGCAGACCCTGCCAGCCCTGCCCTCGAGAGCCTCATCCTGTCCTGTCCTTGTCCTGTCCTGTCGTGTCCTGTTGGAGCCCCGGAGGAATCCGTGGGGACATCACTTCAGAGGTCAGCTCAGCTGCCGCCACCCCCCACTGTCCTTGGGGGCCTTGTCCTCGTCCTATCCTAAGCTGTTCTCGTCCTGTATTGTCCTGTCGGATTCCCGTAGGACTCCGTGGGGACATCAACATAGAGGTCAGTACAGCCGCTGCCACCATGCACTGCCCTCGGGGGCCTTGTCTTGTCCTGTCCTGTCCTATCGGAGACCCAAAGGACTCCATGGGAACATCACCGCAGAGGTCAGCTCAGCTGTCGCCTCCACTCACTGCTCTCGCGGGCCATGTCCTGTCCTATCCTGTCCAGTGGGAGTCCTGGTGGGATATCTGTGGGGATATCATGCAGAGGTCCATAGAGCTGCCACCTCTATACACTGCTCTCAGGGACCTTGACCTGTCCTGTTCTGTCCTATTGGAGCCCTGAAGGACTCCGTGGGGACATCACCTCAGAGGTCGGCCCAGCCACCGCCACCCCACTGCCCTCGGGTTCTCAACCTGTCCTGTCCTGTTCTCTTGGAGCCCTGGAGGACTCCATGGGGACACCCCTCAGAATTCAGCCCAGGCACCACCATGCCACATGCCTTCGGGGTCTCGCCCTGCCCTGCCCTGTTCTCTTGGCCCCCTGGAGGACTCCGTGGACATCACCTCAGAGGTCAGCCCAGCCACCACCACCCACTGCCCTCGGGGTCTCAACCTGTCCTATCCTGTCCTGTTCTCTGGGAACCCCGGAGGACTCCATGGGGACATCACTTCAGAGGTCAGCTCAGCCACCGCCACCCCACTGCCCTCAGGGTCTCGTCCTGCCCTGTGCTGTTCTCTTGGAGCCCCGAGGACTCCGTAGGGACACCAACTCAGAGGTCAGCCCAGGCACCAGCACCGTGCCACACTGCCCTCGGGGGCCTCATCCTCCCCCTATCCTGTCATGTCCTGTCAGAGATCAGAGGACTCCCTGGAGACATCACCTCAGAGGTCAGCCCAGCCACCGCCACCCCACCCTGCCCTCAGGGGCCTCGTCCTCTTCCTGTCCTGTCATGTCCTGTCGGAGACCGGAGGACTCCGTGGGGAAACCAACTCAGAGGTCAGCCCAGACACAGCCATCCCACAGTGTCCTCTGGGGCCTTGTACTCATCTTGTCCTGTCCTGTCTTGTTGGAATGCCAGAGGACTCCGTGGGGACATCACCTGAGAGGTCAGCCCAGCCCCTGCCACCCCACACTGACCTCAGGGGCCTCGTCCTCATGCCTTCCCCTCCTGTCCTATCATGTCCTGTGGAGCCCCAGAGGACTCCGTGGGGACACCACCTCAGAGGTCAGCCCAGCTACCACCACCCCACTGTCCTTGGGGTCTCATCCTACCCTGTCCTCTCCTGTCCTGTCCTCTCCTGTCCTGTCAGAGCCACAGAGGAGTCCACGGAGACATCACCTCAGAGGTCGGTCCAGCCGCCACCATCCCACATTGCCCTCGGTGGCCTCGACCTGTCCTGTCCTGTCGTGGCCTGTCACAGCCCAGAGGTCTCCGTAGGGACATCACCCCAGAGGTCAGCCCAGCTGATGCCACCCCGCAGGACCCTTGGGGGCCTCGTCCTGTCTTCTACTGTCCTGTCCTGTCCTGTCCTGTCACAGCTCCAGTGGACGCCATGGGGACATCACCACAGAGGTCAGCCAAGCCGCTGCCGCCCCACACCCTGGTCCCCTCATGGCTGAGAAGGCACCCCCCCGCCACCTCCCATGGCAAGACAGGACTACCGGGCCCGCCTCCCCACCCGCCTGGCCTCCCTGAGGGTCTTCCCTACGCCCCACCCTCATCCTCTGTCTTTCTGTCCCTCCCTCCACCCCTCCACAGGCACAGCGACCTCCACACGGAGTCCTCTGCGAAGCTCCTCTGAGGGCCTCGCAATGGCGACGAGCTAGCCAGCCGGGCCTGGGCAGGAGCGTCGCTGATTGGTTGGCTAGGTGCACGTGACGGGGGCGGGACCTTCGCCGAGACACGCCCCCTGAAGGGACTGCCCAAGACCTTGGCGTGGGCGCCAAGGGTGGAGGCCAGGGCTCGGGGTTCCCCGTTCTACCGCCGAGGACGTTTCGCAGGCCATCTTCCTGGGAAATCACAAAAGGACACCGGAGTGGGCGACAGGTGCACAAGCCTCCACCTTCCCGATGTGGGGGAATTAAGACATTATGCTCAGTGAAATATGCTAGTCACAGAAGGACAAATGGTGTACGTATGAGGTACCCAAATTCATAGAGAAAGGGAGTAAAGTGGTGGTTGCCAGGGGGTGGGAGGAGGAGGGAATGGGCAATAGGTGTTTCATGGGTTCAGAGTTTCAGTCCGCAAAGATGAGAAAGGTTGAGAGATGGATGGCAGTGATGGTTGTACAATGGGAATGTACTTAATGCCACTGAGCTGTACACCTACAAATGGCTGAACAGGTACAATTTGCATTGTTTCTACTTTATTGCGATAAAAAGGCAGAGGGAAACGCTGCTGTAAAGACTGATATCTAGCTCTACAAAACTGTAAGCAAGTCATCCTACCCAGTGGAAGAAAGGTCATAACACCCACATAGATAAATGTGGTGGGAAAGGAAATTGCATTGGCCAATGAGCATAAAAAAGAGCTCATTCTTCTTAGTGTGGGAGAAATGCTGAAGAGGATTACCACCGCCACCACCACCGCCACCGCCCCCGCAAACGCCACCAGCACGGACACCATCCCCATCCTCCCCCCACCACCACCCTTCCCCAGCCAATTGTAATCTGATTATACCCAGTATTGGTGCGTATATGGAACAATCAGAACCCAACCTGCTGGTGGAGTCACATACGTTGGAAATAATTTTGCTCTACTGAATACTCAGCTAGCCTATGACCTAGGAATAGGTCACTAACTGCTTTAACCTCTTTGGCTCCTTCCGACACTGCAAAGCATATTGCACGGATGCCAGGCATTGGAATATTTCTAGTATCACTGCTTTTTAGGGCTCTAAAGTGGAAAGTATCCACGTGTCCATGGACAGGAAAATGGATGAACGAACCGAGGAGTGGTTCCGCAACGGTGTGTGCTACCACAGGCAAAATGAAAGCACTGTGGCTCCACAGAATAGTATAGTCACTGTTAGGACACCATGTTGGGTGAGAAAGAATGTGGTGGAATACTACGCACAACGCGATACAGTTTATTGTAATACCCAGGCAACACACCAGGAAGCAAGGATATTCAAGGATACACACACGGGTCTTCCACAAAACCAAACAAAACCAAAAGCGGTAGAAAAGGGAGGGGCGTGGTTTACACAGAACACTCAGGAGGATGGCCATTCCTCTGCAAGCGGAAGCAGTGGGTGGAAAGGGCCCCGGGAGGAGACGGAGTAGGAATTGTTAAATTCCCCCACATCGGGAAGGTGGAGGCTTGTGCACCTGTCGCCCACTCCGGTGTCCTTTTGTGATTTCCCAGGAAGATGGCCTGCGAAACGTCCTCGGCGGTAGAACGGGGAACCCCGAGCCCTGGCCTCCACCCTTGGCGCCCACGCCAAGGTCCTGGGCAGTCCCCCCCAGGGGGCGTGTCTCGGCGAAGGTCCCGCCCCCGTCACGTGCACCTAGCCAACCAATCAGCGACGCTCCTGCCCAGGCACGGCTGGGCAGTTCGTTGCCCTCCCGAGGCTCTCAGAGGAGCTTCGCAGAGGACTCGGTGTGGAGGTCGCCGTGCAGGTAGAGGGATGGAGGGAGGGACAGAGAGACAGAAGATGAGGGTGGGGCATAGGGACCCTTAGGGAGGCCAGGCGGGTGGGGAGGCGGGTCTGGTGACTCTGTCTGGCCATGGGAGGTGGGCGGGGGCGTCTACTCAGCCACGAGGGGACCAGGGTGTGGGGCGGCAGTTGCTTGGCTGACCTCTGAGGTGATCCCATGGAGTCCTTGAGGACTGTGACAGGACAGGACGAGGACGAGGCCCCCGAGGGCAATGTGGGGTGGCGGCGGCTGGGCTGACTTCTGAGGTGACGTCTCCGAGGCATCTCCCGGGGCTCCGGCAGGACAGGACAGGACAGGACAAGACCCTGTGGGCAGTGTGGGGTTGTGGCAACTGAGCTGATATCTGAGGTGATGGTCCCACGGAGTCCTTGGGGGCTCCAACAGGACAGAAGACAGGACAGGACGAGGCCCCCGAGGACTCATGGGATGGGGGCGGCTGGGCTGACCTATGAGGTGGTGTCCCGCCCAGAGTCCTCCCGGGCTCCGTCAGGACAGGACAGGACACGACAGGACAGGACAGGACAGGACAGATCGAGGCCCCCAAGGGCAGCATGCGGTGGCGGCGGCTGGGCTGACCTCTGAGATGATTTCCCCATGTAGTCCACTTTTTTTGGGGGGGGGGGGGTTCCAGTCATCTGTGGATGGACACTTTGTTTCCACGTTTATCTATTGTGAAAGTGCTGTATGAGCACAGGTACACAAATATCTTTCTGACACTCTGTATCTGTTTGATTCTCTTCTTTCACGTCTTTTGGGTATATACCTAGCCATGGAATTGATGGATTGTATGGTAGCTCTATTGCTTAGTTTTTGAGGTTCTTCCATACTGTTTTCCATAGTAACTGTACCAGTTTCCAATCCTACCAACAATGGGGAATTGTTCCTGTTTCTCCACATCCATGCCAACACTTGTTATTCCGGGTTTTTTGGTCTTTGTTTTGTTTTTGTATTTTGTTTGCTTGATAATGGGCATCCAAATGAGTGTGAAGTGCTGTCTCCTTGTGGTTTTGATTTGCATTTCAGTAATTATTAGTTATGTTGAGCCTCTTTTCATGCGCTTATCGCCATTTGTATACTTTCTTTGGAGAAATGTCCATTCCAGTCCTTTGACAATTTTTTAATCAGATGACCTTTGCTGTAGTTGCGGTGGTGGTTGTGGTTGATTTGCGGGACCTCTTTATATGTTCAGCATTTTAATCTCTTATCAGAGAGATTGTTTGCAATCATTGTTATCAATTCCATGGATTGCCTGAACACTTTGTTGAGAATGTCCTTTGATGCCCAAATGTTTTAAATTTTGATGTTGTCCAATTCATCTATTTGTTTCCTTGCCTCCTGGGCCTTTGCAGATAAAATTGTCTGAACCCTAAGGTCATAAAAGTTTTCTCCTATGTTTTCTTATAGATGTTTTAAGGTGTGATCTTGCATTTTTTTAGTCTTTGATCATGTTGAATTGATCTTTGTGCTTGCTCTCAGGTAGTGATCTAATTTATTTTTTCCTCCCATGAAAAAATAATTGTACCACCCTCATTTATTGAATGGCACACACTTCCCCCACTATCAGCTATGCCATGTCTATCATATGTCAAGTTTCACTCTGTCCCTGATTCCGCTTCCCTATCCTGGTCCACCAGTCATTTCATTTATCCTGTGCCAAAAACCACAGCTTGGAGTAGAATGAAGACTCTAAGCCAGAACTGTCTAACTCTGAATCCTCAAATATTAGCTGATACTAGGATGCCTAAGATCCTTCGGTGAATTCCTCAGAGCCTCCACAAGAGGGTCTACCCTATGTATGAGAACCCTTAGCATCTGGACTCGTTTAACTTCCCTTTTATCCACTCCATCCTGAGCTTCTTGCAGTTTCCTCAAGCACACCATTGCTGTTTCACCACTGGGCCTTTGAACAAGCTCAGTCAACTTCTCTGTCAAGTCTTGGTTGGCACTCCTTCCTTTGCCTGATACTGTGATTTGTGCTGCCTCTCTCCTCTCACTACACTGTAATCACTGTAATCCAATCATCTGTGTGCTAATGAGACTGTACTATTGTGCCTCACCTTGATCATGCTGGAAACCTGTATGATTCCACCGAGCAGATTTGAAACTTACAATTCAAATTGGTTACTGTTTGCCCGCAAATAAAAACAACATTTCTGCAAGCTTTACTGCCCTTCGAAAGTATACATACCCATAGCTCATTTAATCATCTTAATAACCCTCTGGAAGATGAATTAGTGTAAGGCCAGTTTATAATTTAAGAGGATGAGGATCAAAGAGCACAAATGTTTACCCAAGTTTGTAGAGCTTCACAGTAGAGCTAGGACCAGACCTTTGGTATTTTGCCCCACTGCTCTCCCCTGGCCCGCACCTGTGACCGTTTTGGGTTACTTTGTTGCTCTGCAAATAAACCTCATCTTCAGCTGTAAATCATGATCTCTAGCAGTGTTTGTGTCTTTGAAGAGTGTGACCGCAGATGTGGGAGTCCTTTAAAAAGTTGTCGGTTTCAATGTAAATTTCAAAACAAGTTACTTGAGGAAGGTACTATCTTTAACGTTTTGGAATGCACCTAAACGTCATGAAATGATAAACCCATTGAAGAGTCATGGACACCAGACCAGGTGAAAAGACAAAGGGGCTATCCTCGATAGAGCAAAGATCAGCAGTTCAGCAACCTGAAAGTAGTGTCCATCCAAATTTTCAGGGACATTCTGATTCTTTATGGCTAGCACGAGGACAGGAATCTGGATTTGTAAGAAGCTACCACAAGGGTTTTGGATAATTAATAAATACAATGTAACATAAGTGCTATGGCAGGCCGTGCATCTACCTAAGCATTCTACCCTTCATCCTTTCATCCTTGCTAACAGAACCTTGACCCCGTTATGTGTAGAGGTGAGCACGTGGCCCAGTCCAACCCCTGGGCTGGCCATGATACGTGTCCCAGATGACACTGGTGGCATTCCTAGGAAAGCTTCATGAACTGCAAAGCTGCAGCTGGCTTCCCCCTTTGATCTTTACCCTTTGTCCTGCCAGCGATATAGATACAATGCTTGTGACCTTGGAGACAAAAGTCACATTTAAGGACAGAGGGGCAAGAAAAGAGAAGATCCTGGCTCCTTGTGTAGCACCAGCCCTGAACAGTGTATTCCTACTGCATGTTAACCGGAATAAGTGAACCTCCTATGTGTCTAAGCCACTATTTGAAATGCAGTCAATTGCAATTCATAATGATAGAACAGTGCATACCTGAAATTTATTTTTACCCAACTTGCATCAGGTGTGGTACACTATTACTGTGACATTTAAACCCAAACATGTATAACTCCAAACTAGTTCGTTTATTTCTCCTGTAACGTTACCGGGAAAGTCAGTATGTCCTCATGGTGGGCATTATCCATGCACTTCTACAGGGACCCAGGCTGTCAGAAAGTCTGCCACATCCAACATGTGACTTCCACGGGTGCCCTGGACGTGGCCTCCTTTGCAGTTTGCTAGAAGGGGAAAAGGGCACGGAGGTGTGCCAGGTACGGGGATTTTTTTTTTTTTTTTTTATGAGTTAGGCCTGGCAGTGGCACACACCATTTCCACTGACACCTCATTGCCTACATCTCAGTCACACGGTCACATCTAACAGCAAGGAAAGCTGGGAAATGATGCCTACACAGGGGCCCAGGAAGACGAGGAGAGCCAGGACTTAGGTGGGGAGCTAGAAGCCCCCGCAATCTATGCCTTTCTAAAATTAATGTAAAACTTGACTGCATTGGGTTTTCTTAAAGGGAAACTCACAAAAATCCTAGAAGCATGAACTGAAAGTCCAGCATGAAATTAAACGAGGCCTTCCCACTTACAGACTGTGAGACAAAGTCCAGCATGAAATTAAACGAAGCCTTCCCACTTACAGACTGTGAGACTTTGAGCCAATTTCTTGACCTCCCTAAGCCTCAGTGACTTTCTTACTATCTTAAAGGCATAACAGCAGTATTGTTCTCATAGTATTTTGGATGAAATTAAGTGAAATAATGCATAAAAAATCTTATGGGCACTCAATAATATAAAGCAAGCACTCAAATATTGATAACAGCACAATAATATTAATGTTTATAATTAGTTATACCACAATTGTGATTATATTATAATAATTTTTATATTGTCATTATTATGGCCACATTTTTAGCCAGTGGTATACAATTTCCTGAACATCAAACATTGACTGCAAACTAGTGCCTGCTATATATTTCAGAGCCTAAAAAATGAATGTTTTGATCATCAAGATTAAATATAACATTAAAAAATTTGGGATGGGAAATATAATATATTTCAAGTATATGAATTATTTAGGGTGTGTCAAATGTCACAGGGCATTTTTATTCTTTTTATAAAAGTTTATTTATTTATTTTGAGAGACAGAGCACGAGCAGGGGAGGGGCAGAGAGACAGAGAGAGCGAGAGAGAGATTGAAGGAGGGAAACCCAAGCAGGCTCTGCACTGTCAGCATGAGCCCGATGCTGTGCTCAAACTCACGAACTGTGAGATCATCTGAGCCAAAATCAAGAGTCCGACACTTAACTGACTGAGCCACCCAGGTGCCCCTCTCGCAACTTCTTATTACCATTGCAAGTTCCTTCTTTTCAAATGAGCCCTCCCATGATGGCGTTTCTCAAGACTTGATTTTACTCGGTTCTTTTCTCAATTTATACCCTTTCCCTAAATGTTTCCATATAGGTCCATGGTTTTGATTACCATTTACATCATAGTTTCTCAAAGTGTGGTGCGTGGGATCACCTATGTCAAAATCACAGAAAGGAGAGTGTTAGAGTCCAGATTCCTTGGGTCTATCCAAGGCCTGCCCAATCAAATATGTGGGTGGGCACTGGGAATCTGCATTTTATTTTATTTTTATTTTTTTATGTTTATTTACTTTTGAGAGAGAGAGAGAGTGAGTGGGGGAGAGGCAGAGAGAGAGAGAAGGAGACACAGAATCTGAGGCAGGTTCCAGGCCCTGAGCTGTCAGCACAGAGCCCGACGCGGGGCTCGAACCCACGAACTGTGAGATCATGACCTGAGCCAAAGTCAGACGCTTAAACTGACTGAGCCACCCAGGCGCCCCTGGGAATCTGCATTTTAAATAAATTCTCCAGGTTGCTCTCAACCCCACTGAAGTTGGAACCACTGTTACTTGTCAAGGAGGACCTGTCATTAACAATGGCAGCTCAACATCTCCATCTTGTGGCTTCCTAACACCATTGTCATTGTTTTGCAAATGCAGTCCATGGATGTTAGGAAACTATTAAAAATCTGAAAAACAGAAAAGAAATAGGAACAAAGGACATTAGTGGAGTATCTGCTCCACGAATAACCAAGATTGAGTTATAACATCTTTTGACTTTTCCAACACCAAACTTGAACTTATCTGTATTAAACTTTTAAGGGGAAGTCAAATTGATGCATTTCAATTGTCATCCGACTACATGAAAACACAGGTATTGGATGGCTGCTATCTATAGATCATTACACCACGTTTTGGTTTCATACAGTGATGCCAAGAGGATTTCATGAATTATCAAGTTATCCTTCTAGAGCTTAGCTAATAAGGAACATGCCACTTTCCAAAAATAATTTAATATGGGGCACTCTTAGTTAAATTCAGTTCTACTGTTAAGTCTTTCTTCTAATTATAAAAGCAATAAACATTCATGGTAAAATAATTTTTAGAAAATATAAAATTTATGAAGGAAATGAAATTCATACTTTATTCCACCACTCCGATATACCGTACAATTCGAAATTGGGGGATACTATTTGCTTTTGTCCTTCTCCCTTCCCCTCTCTCCCTCTCTCTCTTCCCCTATACTCTTTCCATTTGACATTTCGCTTTTTTGTACCTGCCTTACTTTCTACAAGCTCTGTATTTTTTTTTCTGTTTTTAATCACACATTTTACTTCTTTCATCTAAGATTTGGAAGCAAAGCTTCAATATTTTATTCAGTCTGATCACACTTTCATACTGCCTACTTCAAGTAACAGGTTAATGCTAAGCCAATGATTTATGTTTTACTTGCAATTCTCTTCCTTATAATGCTCAGCATTTCACTGGCGCTTGTAAGCACACCAGTGTGTTGGGTGAGGGATGACTGATGATGACCATTCAGTGGGGTAAGGATAGTCTCTTTAACAAGTGCCTCTGGGACAATGGTGCATCCATGTACAAATGAATGAAGTTGGACACTATAGTCACACCATACACAAAAAGCCTAAATATAACAGCTAAAATTTTTAAATTCTTAGAATAAAACAGAGGAGTAAACCTTCATGACCTTGGATTTCTTAAATATTAGACCAAAAGCAACAAACAAACAAAAAATAGGTAGGCTGGCCTTCATCAAAATGAAAATGTTTTTGCATTAAAAGACACTATCGACAGAAATGATATCCTACAAGATGGGAGGGAACATTGGCAAATTATATGTCTAGTGGGAGTCTAGTAACCAGAGTATATAAAGAACCCTTACAACTCCAACCAAATGACCAAACAAACAGCAAAAATGGGAAAGGGATCTGAATACATATTTCTCCAAGGAAGATATACAAATGGCCATCAGTCACATGATAATATGCTCAACATAATTAGTCATTAGGAATTGGAAATCAAAACCTAACAATAGCTGTTAACACCCACTAGGGTGTCTAAAACTAAGGTTCAGGGGAAAGGGAGAAATAACAAAATTGCTGTTGAGAATGTGGAGAAATTGGAAGCCTTATACACACACTGCTGGTGGGAATTTAAAGTGGCACAGCCACTGTTGAAAACAGCTTGGTGGTTCCTCAAAAGCTTAAACATATAATTAGCATATGACTCAGCAATTCTGCTCCTAGAGGTATATACCACCCTCCATTTAAAACAGGCATTCCAAAAACGCATGAACATGTATGTTCATAGTAGCACTATTCAAAACAGCCAAAAGTGGAAGCAACTCAATCCTCTATCAACAGATGAATGGGTAAACATAAGGTGGAATATCCATAAAGCAGAATATTATGCAGACATTAAAAGGAACGTTGCAATGTAGATGAACCTTAAAATCATCATTCTACATGAAGTAAGCTAGACCACACTATGTGTGGTTCGACTCATATGAAATATTCAAAATAAGACAACCCATAAAGACAGAAAGTAGAGTTGTGGTTGCCAGGAGGTAGGGGCAGGTGGGAATGAGGTGTGGCTGGGTATAAGGTGGGTATAAGATTTCCTTTAGAACTTCTGAAAATGTTTTGTTAGGAAAATAGAGGTCATGATTTCACAACATTGAAAATTTACCTAATGCCATCGAATAGTATACTTTAAAATGTGACAATGGAATATTAACTGGCCATCAAAAAAAAGATGACACCTTGACATTTGCAGTGCCGTGGTTGGAGTTAGAATGTATTATGCTAAGCGAAATAAGTTAGAGAAAGATAAATACCATATGATTTTTCCACTAATATGTGGAATTTACAAAACAAAACAGATGAACATATGGGAAGGGAGGCAGAAGAGAAGAAAGGGAAACAAACCACAAGAGACTCTGAACGATAGAGAACAAACTGAGGGTTGATGGAGAGAGGTGGGTGGGAGATGGGCTGGATGGGTGATGGATATTAGGGAGGGCACTTGTTACGATGAGCACCGGGTGTTGTATGGAAGTGATGAATCACTGAATTCTACTTCTGAAACAAACATTGCCCTGTATATTAACTAACTAAAAATATATATATAAAAAAAAACTAAACTAAAAATAAAACTGAAAAATAATAAATAAATAAATAAATAAATGAATTTCAATTCAATAAAATATTTTAAATTTTTAATGAAAAAATAATGCTTTTTAAAACCAATGCTACAGTGTATGTTAACTAACTTGATTTAATTTTTCAAAAATAATGCTCTTGAGGCCACTTTAATAAAATATTCAAGTATTTTGAAAAAGACTAAGCAGTCTATTTTTTTTTCCCCTTCTTTAAAATTTTTTAAGCGTTTCTTAAAGAGAGACACAAGGGAGGGCAGAGAGAGAGGGAGACACAGAATCTGAGGCAGGCTCCAGGCTCTGAGCTGTCCGCACAGAGCCCGACATGGGGCTCAAACTCACCAACTGTGAGATCATGACCTGAGCCGAAATTGGATGCTTAACCGACTGAGCCACCCAGGCGCCCCTTAGCAGTCTATTTTAATGCATTCATTTAAAAATAATATTCAGCTCATTATTGCTTACATGTAAATATGGTTTTTGAAAAAATTACTATGTTTTTGAAAACAAACAAACAAAAGTACTAAAAGTATGGCATTGTTTTACATCTTTGCAAGTCTATTCAATACCTACCTGAATAGGAAAGGCCTCGATTTTCTTACCTGCCTCTTCACCTCTTACAGTCTGTTGTCTCAGTGGAAGACAACCAAGAAATCCAGATTCACTGATACTGAGTAGGGAGAGGAAGACCTCACTGGCCCTCCAGCAGGTTCTCAGGGACCCCCCTCCCCACCAGGGTTCCAGAATGACCACCGGGCACTGCTGACGTCCAGTGTTCTTTCATAAAGTTTAATCAACCCTTTGAGAGCAGAGACACTATGAGCTGATTTGACAAAAATGGACACTAGGGAACAGAGACCTTAGGGCACAATGTGAAAGTCACACAGCTGAGGAGAGGCAGAGCTGAGACTCAAACCCACATCCGTCTTTCAGAAAGTATCTCTGATTTGAGAAGATCGACCATGAATGCACCCCACTATTTTCCCTCCCCCAAAACTCCATAGGCTACACCGGGGGGGGGGTCTCTTGATATCTCTCTCCCACTCCTCTACACTAAGAACATGTTGAAAGCCTTTATTTAGTTGGCACACTGTTATATAAAAGTCCAGCTTGCCCTTCTCTTGTGGATTGCATGCGGGATGGGAGGGCTTTGTCTTGCTTCAGAATCTGGGGTCCAGGGCTGTGCTGGGCCATCTGTGTCTGTGTCTGGATCCATCACCTCATGAGGGCTGATTTGTGGCATCACTCGCCAAATCAGCATTCAGTGACATCATGTTGGTGGCTTAAAGTCGGCCATAGTGGGAGTATTTACATCATGGAAATAGGAAAACCCTGGAAATCGGAACTGCACTCTCCCTTCCCAAAGACCTGTTTCCAGCACATCACTGCCCAAGACTGGCCACAGAAGAATCACCTAGAATTCATTAATAGGAGGAAAAGCTGCACCACAGGGCAGCTCTGTCCCCTAAAATAAATGACTATGAGAGAAGAAGTATGTGCTGTGTGCCCTGATGACAGGAGCCCTATCTCTGAGCATAGTATTCTTTGGCAGTGTGGTTGCAGCAGTACATGCTGAGCACAGATTCCAAATGTGAGAGGTTCATCTCCACCTCCCTAATGTCCTAGATCAAGGACATTTGTGGAAGTTGTCTCTCTTCTCAGGAACCACTGGTGTCCTGAAAACCCTGTCAATACACGTTTGTCCAAGTGTTGACTCAGGGTCATTTGGTCCTGCTGCAACCTGAGTTTCTAGTTTGCCTTCCTCTGACCTCCAGGTCCTTTATCCTCACATGTTTTCTCCTCTTGGGTCATTTTAAATTGAGTGATAGTCCTTGGATCCCACCTACACAAATGCACCTGGCCTCATGTGTCCTGGAAGGTTGAAAGGAGGTCCTTAACAGGACTTGGATCCTAAGTGTGGGGCGTGTGTGTGTCTGTGTGTGTGTCTGTGTGTGTAAAGCTGTTATCTTTCTACTTTATTTCCTCTCTAATCCATTTTGTGAAAACTCCCCTGCCCTCAATGCCTTTTCCATGAGAACATCGAGTACTGTCTCTAATATTTTATTCATTCATTCATTCATTCATTCATTGGATTGGTCAGGGTGTAACTGACTGAGAGTGAAATCAACGCTCTGCGTCTGAGGATGTATTAGTACTTCCTGGTTTCCATAGAAAGCTAACATCAGGGAGAACATTTTGGTGATATTCTGGTTTCCATGACAACTGGGGTAAGCCATTCCTTCCTGGAGACAGAAACATTTAACAAGGATATTTACAGACTGGAGAGATGGAGTAACTGTAGAAACATCGAGACTAGTCGGTGTCTGCTATCAATGTGAGTTGTGTGTGTGTGTGTGTGTGTGTGTGTGCATTGCCAGCGTGTGGTCTTTAGTTGGACATTGAGAGCTCTAATCTCTCCTGTTTTAGAAGAGAGGATGGCAGCTCCTCTTGTGAAGGGCTAGGGTGATTGAATAACCTGTCATACCTCAGTCCCGTTTTACTGTCCTAAGGTGACACCACTGCACGAGGGAATTGTTACCTGAGTACTTGAAAGCAGAGGTCCCCAAGTATTTCTCATCATGTACCTCTGCTTAACGATTGTCCCATGAACCCTTAAGATGTAAGTTTACTCATTTACACCTACTTATAGTAAAATTATTGCGTGCATAAAATGAGAGAAAATTTGAAGTCAGTAAATGAGGGAAATGGGTAGGGTTGGGAGATCTAATGTTACTTTGTGTAACCTAGAGGATAATATTGTGAGTATTATCACACAATGAGTAGCTCATACACACACACAAACTAAGAAGCATGTCTAAAAGACAAAGTGTGAGCCCAAGCTCTGAGGTCTCCTCCTCAGATCATGGCTTCTCAGAAGCACCATATCTTCCCTTGGTTTTTCTAGAACTACAAGTGCCCACTCTTCCTATCATGGCACTCTTGTCTCATTGCTCCCTTTTTGACTTTTTTTTTTTCCTTTTTGGTCTCCAAAGAATTCTATCAAGCTGTCTCTAATTAAAATAATAAGAGAATATTGCTTAATAGTCATGTTTGTTTTTCCCTCTTTGTTTTTAAGGCCCTTCCTTTCCCTTTGGTTTCTAGAACCTTTACTATGATGAGCCTAGACCTGTTTGTATGTGTGTCTTCGTGTGTGTGTGTGATGGAATGTATTATGCTTGCAGTTTGGCACATCAAATATACCACCTGATATCGTTCTTTATTTTGGAAGATTGTTCCTTCACACATTCAGCAGTCCTTTGCTCTCTTCTTGGACTGAAATACAGTATCTCTTATGTGGTTAAAAATATACATTTTAATAATAATTTTTCCTTTGGCCAATGTAAAGTACACCTCAAAGACATTTCAAATATATTCTCATCGTTTTCTATGCTAAGGGCATGGTACAATTTTGGTTGCCTTCTTTTTGTTCACTTACATCCAGTATTTCACTTCGTATCTCCTTAGAGTCCTTATAAAGTAAGGTTTTTGGTACCTATGTACACATAAATGTGTCCTCCCTGTAATATTTTAAAACATGATTTGAAAAGTGATATAGGGGAGCCTGGGTAGCTCAGTTGGTTAAGCGTCCGATTCTTGATCTCAGCTCAGGTCTCAGGGTCGATGAGTTCAAGCCTTGTGTTGGGCTCTACACTGGGGGTGAAAACTAGTTTAAAAAAAAAAAAGGAAAGAAAAGTGATGTCTACCCTCACCACCCACTTCCATCCTTTTTCCTCTTCTGTTTTCAGTGGAACCATGCCATGACATTTCTGTTTGCCATTCTAGACTTTTCTCTTTCATTTACATGTCTTTTGTGTCCTAAGATAAAGTATATACCATTGTTCTCCATGTGAATATGTGCTTTATGTAAAGCATATTATTTGTACTTAATTGGTCTCTAGTTCGATTTTTTTTGTCCGAATTTTCTTCCTGTGTCAATACATGAAGGTGTGCATCAGTCTTTGTGTTGGATACATAACATGCCCTTGTCAGATTAGATTATAGGTTTGTTAGTCTTTCCCCCTGGGTATCAAGGACCTGACATATGTCCAGTGTCGTTGTGACAAATTACGATGCAATGACTTATCATATGAACGAGGGCACATTTTTCTCCTTGTGCACGACACACAGCAATCGATAGGTTCTGAAATATACACCTCATCAACTTGCCTAGATACTAGTAATTATGGAGGCTGCCCTTGACTTTTTTTTTTTGACCCTAATGCCATGCATGATTTCATTGGTGTTATAGAGGGTAGTGGAGGTTTCCTTGTGGCAGGTAATAGGGACCCGAGGGGTTAACAGAACACCTTTGGAAGAAAGTTAGCCTACTGGAAGGAAGAAACCACCTGAGTTTGCTAGAGGAATAGGAGATAAGTCTCTTTAGTCTTAAAACAAGGCCCTGAGGGAAACCCTGAACTTTGTATAGTTCTTTGCTCAAGTGCTCTTGCTTCTCCTTCTGTGAGTAGATAGCTCTTGAAGATGTGTGTCTGCAAGACTAGGCGCTGTTGGTCCTTCTTTGTTAATGAAAAATTGGGAGGCAGACCTCAGCGATTTGAAGGTGTATGTCTATTTAGTGTCATAGCTGATCATTTGTAGGTGAGAAACAAGCCTATTTTTTTCACTTCTTTGAGACGACTGAGGGCAGTTCATGATTTTTCAGTTTGTAACATTTGCCATTTAAATGTTTGTACAAAAATGGCTCACGTTTCCAAGTAGGCATGACCTCTATGAATTTATGAAACTAGTGAACAACATAAGGGAAAGGTTTGAAGATCCCACTCAGTTGTCCTACAAATAGAATTCAAACCCAATGGAAGCTTAACAACTCTTGCATGTGAAAGTTCATGCTGAATTCATCTGGCACTGGAAAGGTGCAAAAATAGGCAAGAATGTATTTTCTTTTATAACTGAAATGACATAAAATGTGCCTTTATAATAAAAAAGGGGAACTGCCAACTCATCCATTTAAGGAAATACATATTTGGGGGACAGTTTAAACCCACAAAACCTACAGCTTGAAAGAAGCTCCAACAAATAGGCAGTAATTGTAGGGATGGGGCATTGGGGTAAATATGAGAGAATTCCTGCATCTGGGGAGTGGGATGGGGGCAGTCATAGCAAGGAAAGTGCCCTCATTTTGAGACAACACCTCCAGAGGGTTGTTTTCTTTTCCTTTTTCTTTGGAAGTGAAGTGATTACAGCCCTCCCTGGGGAAAGGAGTTAAAGAATAAAGCTTCCAAAACAATTCTAAAACTCATGGCCGTTGATTGGATAAATACTCACTGCCATCAGGCTCTTTCATTCCATAACCAAAGAGCAAATGGAATAGAACAAAAGGTATACCAGGACTTAAAAATTGAAGCTGGTCCATCTGAAGGCTCTACTTCTTGATGGTCTGGAATTGACTGTGAAGTTATAGATTGTGGAGTTGCTATTTATACCATTCCATTTCTGTCTTATTCTATGTGATTTTACTGGGCAGGCATGTTTGATAGATCATAGTAAACTAAAATTCTGGATGCATTTTCATATTCAAGGTCTCTGAGGATTGGGGGTCACTTGGAAAGTTACTTTCGTGTCATTCAAGATTCTAATTTTTTTAATTTTTTAAATTTTTGTTTATTTTTGAGAGAGAGAGAGAGAACAGAGAGAGACAAGAGTGCGAGCAGGGGAGGAACAAAGAGAGAGGGAGACACAGAATCCAAAGCAGGCTCCAGGCTCCGAGCTGTCAGCACAGAGCCCGATGCAGGGCTCGAACTCACGAATTGTGAGATCATGACCTGAGCTGAAGTTGGATGCCTAATTGACTGAGCCACCCAGACACCCCAAGAGTCTATTTTAATTCATTGCCCCTGGTGTGCAAAAAGAGGATCAACACTTAAATATTATTATCTCTTTCTATCATGTCTGTCTATGCACCCACCTGTATACATCTTTAGAGGGAAAGAAGAGAGCTAAGCTTCTGTTAGTATGAAAAAGAAAAAGAAAACCCTCTGCAAGATTAGGTACCAACCCTTCATGGAAGATATTTGGACAATGGGCCAAAGCATATGGTGAGAAGGCCACTTAGGATTTAATATTTTCATTTCACACCCTTCCCTTCTGATTGCCTCTCTCAAAGATGCATCGCTTTAGTAATTGGAAAAACAACCGTAATTGCTGTTTTGGTTGTCTGGTGAAAGTTACTCCATCGAAGTGCTTCATACTTTTATCATAGATATACACAAATGTGAATATGAGAGAGTATTCAAATAGGTGGTATGGGTTTTGTTCTAAGCTTATTTATTCATTTTGAGAGAGAGGGAGGGAGGGAGGGAGGGAGAGAGAGAGAGAGAGAGAGAGAGAAAGCACAAACAGTGGAAGGGCAGAGAGAGAGGGAGAGAGAACCCCAAGCAGGCTCTGCACAGTCAGCACAGAGCCTGATGCAGGGCTTGAACTCACGAACCGTGAGATCATAACCTGAGCCAAGGTCAGATGCTTACCTGAATGAGCCACCCAGGTGCCCCGGTGGTACTGTTTTTAAAACCCTTTTTAGTATCTTATATAAAATATGTACAAATAGAGTCTGTGGACTCACATATTTGCAGTTAGCATTCCTCCTAGGTGATCAGATTACTGATGCTTAACATTTTTTCTACTTTATACTTGTAAACAGCATTTTAGATTTTCCACGTGTATTTTCATTTTTTTTTAAATACGAAATTTATTGTCAAATTGGTTTCCATACAACACCCAGTGCTCATCCCAACAGGTGCCCTCCTCAATGCCCATCACCCGCCCTCCCCTCCCTCCCTCATCAGAAGCCTCAACAGAAGCCTCATCAACCTTCAGTTTGTTCTCAGTTTTTAAGAGTCTCTTATGTTTTGGCTCCCTCCCTCTCTAACTTTGTTTGTTTATTTGTTTGTTTGTTTGTTTGTTTGTTGTTTTTCTCCCACGTGTATTTTCAAAATAAGGAGCTGAAAACAACATTTACACTGGAAGCAGAAACATTTGCTTGCATGTGTAGAGCAGAAAGCATGGATTATATGCATCAATATCAGGCATCTTGGGTCACTAACGTCGTTGCTCTGAGTGTGTGTACATATCTGTGAGTGTATGTGCGTAAGTGTGTGTATGTGTGTCTTGGGGGTCGGTAGCGATCTGGTTGGAGCTGAGGTGACTCAGGCCCTCCTGTTTTGTGTGACAGGCTGGCAGGTCCTGCTGCAGGGAGATTGCAGTGGCTGAGTCACCTGTTTTTCCTTCTCCCTTTTGTTCTGTGTCCTCACGTGACACTTGTGTTCTGAGAGCCAGTACGCTGAGTTCTCTAAAGCAGAGGACACAAAACCTGCATGATCGTACAGTCTGGCAAGAAAAAGTGTGTGCGGACTATGCCCAAAGTATGTATAGTTAGTCATACATTTCATATTATATCTATGAGTATGTGTGAAGAAAGTTGTGCATACACACATTTCTTGGGAAATAATATTTTGTATTATGAAATATATCATTTGAAACTGATAATGGATGAGCTAAAATCTATAAATGAATTACTATACATATTTGTACAGTGTATACAGAAAAGCGGAACCCATGAACAGGGAATTTCTGGGGGGGGAGGGATTGAGAGAACAATTGCATTTTCTGCATTACACACATCTGAGTGTTTGAAATGTATTTAAATAAAGTTTTTAAATGTCAGGGGAAAACCACATTGTAAAGAGACTCACAAAAGTTATGTGAAAAATGAGCATTCACATGAAACAGTGATCAAATGTGCTCTTGAGTGAAGAAATATAGTCCTAGGTAATATGCACCAGGCATGTGTATATGGATGCATAGGAAATGTGTGAGAAGCCCATACACCATCATACTGAGAGTGAGCATCTATAATGTATTGCCTCCTGTATATATCTCTCTACACGTTTTATGTTCTCCACAAATGCATTTAGCGTTACTTCAGAAACACCAAAAACACACTTACTTTATAGACTCTGTTTTTGTTACACACACACACACACACACACAAGCCACTACTATCATTAAATCTGTGTGTCTAAGACAGACAAAGGTTGTACTGAAAGTATGAAAGCAGTACTTCCCACTGTTCTGAAATAGGAGGACTAGGATAAACTAAGTAGCTTCACGTGGAGATGTATTTGAAATGCAAAAGAAGGAAGAAAATAGACATGTCTACATTATAAGTGAGATTTAACTAACATTTCTGTTTCAGAATGGCCTGCACTCCAGAGCTGGGGAAGGGAAAATGATGAATCCATCCCCATTTCATTGGCTTAACTTCCCGTCCGCTTTTCTGATTTTCTAGATTGACATTAGAGGTGCATACGTCCTGGGTATCTATCTACATTTGACGTCATTTGATCCCTGGAAGGACAGCGCACCTCAGAAGCACAGAGCAGAATAAAGGGTCTGCTGGACACGCAGTTGGAGCATATGAATCAACAGATGCAGCTCACAGAACCACACCTCCCAGGATTTACGTGGCATTCAGTAAGACGTTCCCATTTTACTAAACATCCCATTTGCAGTCATCTCATGTTGAATCTGGAGTGTGGTTTACTTTGCTCCTCACTCTACAGCCACTTCTTTACACAAATTAAGTGCTTGGTGTGGGGAGGGTGGGGTGGGGGGAAGCCTTTTAAACCACCATAGAGAAATGAAAAAGTGCAGGTCATAGCCAATGGCCCACGCCTGCAGCAACTCTTATGAAGATGGTACCAGTAACCACCATGATGATCTTTGTGAACCTTTGGATTCTAGGCTCGTGCTCTTGAACACAACATTATGCTGACATTCAGTGTCTGTAGGCTGGAGATCACCCCTGGCTTCCCTGGGTACACAGGGTGGCACCAGCACCCCAGAAAATAAAAACTGAAACATTCCCCCAGAATGAACCCGGGGGAGCACAAAAGGCACAGGATGTCCAATACCACAGGTGAGATCTAGAAAATGACACCCACCTCCCCACACAGATGCTCTTTAATATGCAGTCATAACAAGCAGGGCAAGAAGTTGGGTTTGGCAAGTTATAAAACTCCTCTGGTATCTTCTGTATTTTTCCCTGATACTTGCCGTGTATTTTACCCCCCCCCCCCCGTCTGATACACACTCTATTTCTTTGCTTTGCCTCTTATCAATTCTCATTGACCAACATTGTTCTAATTTCACACAAAAGGAGTATTTTTTCTAATACTTTTCTTCTTTTCCTTTTCCACATTCCAGTACTCTCCAATATAGTCCGTTCAAAACACAGGCTCCAGCGACCCTGGGAGATTCAGGTGAAGAAAGACAGGCCACATAAGGTGTAAACCCTTTGTGGTCCTAGGCCAAAAGGTGTGGTGAAGAACATTGCTTTAGGGAACACCTGCCATGGCTGTGGGTATGACGGCCAGACCCTTCAACCTCTATTAATTCCGTCTTGAGAGGAAACTCAAATCATAATGGCTGCTGAGTACATCCTATGCAATTGGAAAGGCCACATTTGGCCAGCAAAGGTTTTGTCCAGATCTGGGATCTCACCAAAATATATGAGGAAAAGAGCACTTTCTCTAGAAGTTCAAATACTCTCAGTAGGTAAAAAAATTAAAGTGAAAAGCACAGACATAAAGCTCCTAAGTGAGTCTCAAATTGAATCCGTTACCTCCTTGCTAGTGGCCCAGTCAAAGGCCAGTGTTCCACCAGGACAGAAAGTGGCCTACAGAAATGCTCTTAAAGTGGCACTGGAGATCCTGAATAAGAGAGCAAATTTCGGTCCAGCAAGAGCATCAGATGGTCTAGAAACCACTACACCATCTCAAAGGGGACCACAAATGCAAGCTCGTAAAAAGTACCAGAAGCCTAAAGGTACCTTACTGAGGAGTCTTAGGAAAAGAAAAAATCTCAAATCGCTGCTGGTGTGTTCACAGAATAAAAACGCCCCAGACAGTGGCCGATCACAGGCGCACACAACCATCACGCATACACTAAGGGAAAGGCGAGCAAAGTCCTCGCGAAGCTGCAGCATGTGCTCAAAGTTCCCATCACTTTCGGAAGATGATCATAAGACAGGAGGCCGACCACACGCACACACAATGGCCACGTGTACTCTAAGGGAAAGGCGAGCAAAGTCCTCGCGAAGCTGCAGCGTGTGCTCAAAGTTCTCATCACTTTCGGAAGATGTTCATAAGACAGGAGGCCGACCACACGTGCACACAATGGTCACGCGCACTCTAAGGGAAAGGCGAGCAAAGTCCTCGCGAAGCTGCAGCATGTGCTCAAAGTTCTCATCACTTTCGGAAGATGTTCATAAGACAGGAGGTCAACCACACGTGCACACAACGGTCACGCACACTCTAAGGGAAAGGCGAGCAAAGTCCTCGCGAAGCTGCAGCGTGTGCTCAAAGTTCTCATCACTTTCAGAACATGATCATAAGACAGGAGGTCAACCACACGTGCACACAACGGTCACGCGCACTCTAAGGGAAAGGCGAGCAAAGTCCTGGCGAAGCTGCAGCGTGTGCTCAAAGTTTCCATCACTTTCAGAAGATGATCATAAGACAGGAGGCCGACCACACACGCACACAACGGTCACGCGTACACTAAGGGAAAGGCGAGCAAAGTCCTCGCGAGGCTGCAGCGTGTGCTCAAAGTTTCCATCACTTTCAGAAGATGATCATAAGACAGGAGGCCGACCACACGCGCACACAACGGTCACGCGCACTCTAAGGGAAAGGCGAGCAAAGTCCTCGCGAAGCTGCAGCGTGTCCTCAAAGTTCTCATCACTTTCAGAACATGATCATAAGACAGGAGGTCAACCACACGTGCACACAACGGTCACGCGCACTCTAAGGGAAAGGCGAGCAAAGTCCTCGCGAAGCTGCAGCGTGTGCTCAAAGTTTCCATCACTTTCAGAAGATGATCATAAGACAGGAGGCCGACCACACGCGCACACAACGGTCACGCGTACACTAAGGGAAAGGCGAGCAAAGTCCTCGCGAAGCTGCAGCGTGTGCTCAAAGTTCTCATCACTTCCGAAAGATGATCATAAGACAGGAGGTCGACCACACGTGCACAGAATGGTCACGCGTACTCTAAGGGAAAGGCGAGCAGAGTCCTCGCGAAGCTGCAGCGTGTCCTCAAAGTTCTCCTCACTTCTGGAAGATGATCATAAGACAGGAGGCCGACCACATGCACACACAACGGTCACGCGTACACTAAGGGAAAGGCGAGCAAAGTCCTCACGAAGCTGCAGCATGTGCGCAAAGCTCCCATCACTTTCGGAAGATGATCATAAGACAGGAGGCCGACCACACGCACACACAACGGTCACGCGTACTCTAAAGGAAAGGCGAGCAAAGTCCTCGCGAAGTGGCAGTGTGTCCTCAAAGTTCCCATCACTTTCAGAAGATGATCATAAGACAGGAGGCAAAGGAAATAGGGACACATCAAGAGGTATGTCTTTGCATCACACAGTCAAAGAGAAGGGTACAAGTGCTAAAGATGGAGGCATCCTTCCACCTTTGTCACCAAGCTTCAACCTCACTTTGCCCAAAGCTCACAAAGAAGAGGCACATGACACCTACCCAAGGACCCTGGCTGTCTCCTCTGAAAGCTCTGCCTTCTTGGGGAATGTTGAGGACCATGGAGAGGTTGCCTGGAAGCCAGGCTTGGAAGGTGCAGCAGCATCCTCCAGTGCCCCTAAACAGAGGCGGTGTTATTCACTCGGTCTGGCAAATAGAAAAAGGAAGCTGCAGGTGACAGAGTTTGAGAAAGGGCTGCAAGAACTTCAACCTTCAGTCAACTCAAAGGCTATTAACCCCACCACCCCCATTAAAAAGAATGCCAACAAAGAAATGGGACAAGTGGCAAGCATGGGTTTTCCACAAGAGCCTTGTCCCATTGAAGGAGGAATGATGGTCTGGTTCAAATTTCAGAATCACCCATTTTGGCCTGCAGTAGTAAAGAGTGTCAGCCAAACAGAGCAGACTGCAAGGGTGCTTTTGGTTGAGGCAAACATGCACTGTGAAATGAGTGGCATTCGAGTTCCTCTTCGAAGATTAAAGCACCTGGATTGTAAAGAGAAAGAAAAACTAATAAAGAGAGCCAGGAAGTTGTACAAGCAAAGTGTGAACTGGTGCTTCTCCCTGATTGCCCACTACAGAGAAAGGCTCAGGCGAGGTTCTTTTGCAGGCAGTTTCCTGGACTATTATGGTGCTGACATCAGTTACCCAATTAGGAAAGCCATCCAAGACAGGGATCTGGAGATTGATTTCCCAAAGGTGAATTATGCCGACCTGGAAGATTCTGAGGAGGAGACCTCCCTGGACGGGAAGAGGCCCTGCAAGAAAATTCTCCCTGACCGGATGAAGGCTGCTCGGGACCGAGCCAACCAGAAGCTAGTGGACTTCATCGTGAAAACAAAGGGGGCCGATCACCATCTTCTGGACATTGTCCAAGGCAGGAAACAGTCCAGGTGGCTGGTATCATTTAGGAATTCGAGCAGGTACGTGATCTGCGTTGAAACATACCTGGAGGACGAAGACCAGTTGGATGTGGTGGTAAGACATTTACAAGAAATCTACAAACAAATAGACAAGAAAATGCTGAATCTGGTAAGGGATGACAAAGTGAGTTTTGTTCTGGAAGTTCTTCTGCCAGAAGCAATCATTTGTTCAATTGCTGCACTTGATGGATTGGATTACAAGGAGGCAGAAAAAAAGTACCTACAGGGGCCACCTGTGCATTACCGGGAAAAAGAGCTATTTGATAAAAATATCCTAAAGAAAATAAGAAAGAGATAAGCAACAAGGAGCAAGACTAATTAACTCCCCCTGTACCCACACTTTAGCAGGAAGACCTCTCATTACCCTGTCTGTATGAAATGTGTGATCGTTCCGCTCTCTATGGCATGTAAATATGTTCTGGAAATTTGAGACCTTGGGAATATGCTGGATTCATTTTGGATCCATCTCTAGCACCTGTGGGTAGCACAGTCATCATCTTTTCTAGTACCCAAATGCCTCACAAATTAATTTGTTAAAATATTGCAAACAGTTGTACTTCCCTCTACTTGCTTGGATGTGTTAACTGTCCAGATGTTTTCCTAACATGGCTTTTAACCGTACTTCATATTTTAATATAGCACACACACATTATTTTATTACATGAAAGAGCACTGGTATCAAACATTAAGCAACAATCATTTTTAAAATCCAAGATAGATTCTTACAGAAACAATCTGCAATCTCTCATTCTTTTTGTGACACCTGAGTGTAAATGATTGGGTTCCTTCTTAAGATAATTCCTGAATTTTTTCTGCCATGCTTGTTTGTTTGGGAAAAATAGCCCTGAGAGCTGAAACCAATGACAGAGATGTTTTCTATATATTATCACTACCTTCAAATGGTTCTTGCAAAAGCAGTCTGGAATCCAAAGTTAATGGATCATTTGCACGTAGTCCACACGTGGGTGAATGAAATCTCAACGTGCAGTAAACATTTTGCCAGCCTGTGAAAGATTGTTAAACTCTACATTTCCCTGAGATTCCACTTAACGGAAGTAGCTCTTGTTCAATGGCTGAATGGTTTCCTTAAAACAGACAGGCTCCTGGCTGTCTTCTTAACTGACTGGATCCTTTGCGTATACTGGTTTATCCCCATGTGGATGACAACTAGACTAATCGTACACACCGTTTACCTATTTTAGACCTAGGAGTCCAGGCTCACTGCTAAGAGCCCGTCTGATTGGCACAAATTGTAGGAAAGCTCGCATTTTGCTCTGGACCTGTGTGCCCTAAAATGCAGTCGTTTGTCTGAAGCTAAGCAAGCTTTCTCTTTTGACTTATTCATTGACTAACCCTGACAGGTTCCAACAGTTATGCAGGCTGGAAAGTCATTCCAGGCTGCTTGAGCAATAGATGGACTTGGATCTGGGAACTTGGAAATGGGCTACAGAAAAGTATCCGTTTGGCTAAATATGGCTGTTGTCAGAATACAATGAAACATATGTAACTAAAAGATAAATTCTGAAGCCCATGAATTGTTACCCTACTTGAAACAAGAGTTTTTTGAGACAAAAAATGTTGGGAAAGCTAGTTTACTTTTAAAACTTGTTGTGAAAATAAACACTAAAGGTTTAATATACACCTGAGTGCATTTTTATTCTCAGAGAGAGTCAACTGTCACTCACAGGCCCATGTTATGTGTCCACATGGCCATGTGATTTGTGTGTGTGTAAAATTTTCAAGAGCTAGCTGTTTTGATTCACAATAAAACCACTGTATCTTTCACCTTGAACTTTTGCTTCATCATATTTATATAGATAGATGAATAGATGATAGATAGATAGATAGATAGACACATAATATTTTGGAATTTTAGTAATTTAGTTGTCACCTTTATGGTTCATTATAAATTTTCTTCTAATCCTAAATATTCACTTTTGTACGTGTTTTCATAATTTTAGAAGAGAACCTTCCAAATGGTGTAAGCTTCAGGCCCAACAGAACCTTTTGGGACTCTGCCTGAGAGTCACCAATGACTCCTGAGGCATTCTGCATGAGCTAGTCCACATGACGTTCTCATGGTCCTGGAAAGTACTTGGAAACACACCATCTCCACACTCTGTGTGGACCTTGTGCACTGGAACAACACACGTTAGTTCCTCTATAAACATCATGTCGCTGAGTCAAATGTGTCACTCAACTTCAGCTTTCTCATATAGCCATATTTGGCTCTACATTCTAATATTTTCTTCACTACCTCATTCATTCATTCATTCATTCATTCAGCTGTCCATTGATTCATAGCATTGTGAGTCAGTAGAGTAAGATGTGGTTTAAGACCGCTCTGAGGATAAATTTCAGGTGCCACAGAAAGAAGATTGGCATCATGGAATGATGACCTATAAGTGAAACCAGAACCCCAGATTTTCCCGTACTTGTGAGATCGTGGGTGTCTCTTGGTTGGGGATGACGGGAAAGGACCTGGTCCCTCCTGGGGTGTCATTGATGCCAGAGGCAGTCACTGAAGAAGAAAGACATGCCTAAGACATACATCTATTCTCCTCCAGGATCACATTTGGGGTATGCAGCTGGATTGGGGGCTGGCTGTGTAGACTGTGAGATACCTTACAGCTTAAACAGTTGTAGTTGTTAAGGTGGCTCTAAGATTGCCCTAAACTGGTTCTCTATCATGGGTGTGTGTGTCTGACGGGATAGCCCAATCTGTCACCCACCCTAATCTACTGGATTAAGGAGACCTCCTCTCCTCCAGTCATAAGGCAGATGGTGGAATATCAGGTCCTGATCCTAACTGTTGGTTGGCAGAGCTGCATGGAGATGGCATGCACAGAATTTACAGGTTTCCATATTTATGTATGAATCTGACAAAGAAAAAGTGGAACCCCGAGACACGCTATAGTGACCAGCAGGAGAACACTGAATACCCAGAATCCTCCTGAAACCTCACCTGGGCATTATCAACCCCCTAATGTTTGCTACTGGAGAGAAGCTGCCTCATTCATGGAGAGCCTGCAAAGACCTCATCTAGGGCAGCTGCCTGAACAGATGTTGCTTCTCTTATTCAACATTAATCTCTGCTAATTTTCATTGCTATCGGACTAATAACAAGGGCAGGTAAGACTAGGTAAGATCACAGCACAGGAAAACAAAATAAAGTTTTGTTTGGATGGGAAATGCCTTACATTCAGAAAAACTGTAGGACGTGGCTCATCTCTACTTGCATGAAGTGAGATAATATATGTGCCAATGGATTTTGAGAATATTGAGCCTGCAAGTCAGGGGACAGAATATAAGTCAATATGGGGGAGAACTTAATAACGTGGGAGCACAGAGATGTGACTCAGGGTTTGATGTCCTTAAAGGGGCCAACCCAGCAGCCTAATATGCATGTTATATAAGCTTGGACAACAACAGTCTACAGTAAATGGCATGGAAATATTGGAAAATTGAGGAATTGGCGAGAAGGTCCAGGGCGGAAGGTTTTTAGCTGTGATTTGTAACGTGAGATCAGATGTCCTACCTCCAGCCTCTCTTTCTTTGGAGGGCAGAGAAGTCACTGCTCAAATAAGGAACGTGTTGGTGAAGTGGCACTGGCATCTTTGAGAAACTCAGTGCTGACTCTCCTCTGCAAACCATTGTTGGAAGCAAGCAATGCTGGCATGGAATTGGCAATCAATGGAGAAGACAGGATTCTCAAAAGGCAGGGTCCCAATGGTGGCACAAAACTATCATGGACAGGGTGAGCATCATTACCCTACTGGGCAGCAAGGCCAAGGTGGGGGTCAGTCTCATCTGACTGACCAGAATCTGTGGCAATGTTATAGACAGTAGTGTTCCAGGATCTAGATGTGTGTACAGCTAGCTGAGTTGTTATTTGCTTTTTATAAGGAAAACAAAAAATAAACAAAATGAGAGCTGGCAAGCAGAAAGCTGATGTTAGCAGCTGTAGTGGAAAACTGTAGTCTCCCACCAAGTATCCAGGTCTAAGTCATCCCCCAGGCCCAGACAGAGCCCTCTGAGTGAAGTGGTGGAAAAACCCAGCCAAGCCTTTCCTAAAAAACCCTTATCTATTTTACCAAGGTAATTGTGCACTGTGGTAAGGAGGATACCTGCATTTAAAAAAAAAAGAATATTGAATATGAGTTCTCTGCTTATAAAGGGACTTATGAAGTCTAGGCAATAATGGACTTCTGTCTCATTTCTCTCTGACAGGACATCCAACGGTTCTGTGGGTCCACCCAGGGTTTTTTTTTTTTTTTCTCCAGACTCTCAGTATATAGTTGGCAATAATGTGCTTGGTAGGTGACAGAATCTTCATATTAGCACAAGTGACATTATATGGAAAGGCACACATGGAAGCCTACAAAGCTGCTATCTCCCTACAATATAAGAAAATAAAAGAAATACTAATTCTGTACTAAGAAAAGTGAGAAGACTCAGATTACTCACAAGCAAAAGAAAAAAAAAGTAACTATGTGCATTGGTGGATAGGCTAACCAGCTTAAATGTAGTGATTATTTTAATGTGCAAGTATATTAAATCATCAAGTTGTATACCTTATATGTATACAACTTTTGTAAATTAAATCTCGATAAACCTTGGGAAAAACAAGAAAAAAAAGACATAAAATTGGGAACATTACTATCAGCCTTACAGAGATTAAAAAAAAAAAAAGATTATAAGTGAATTCTATGAAAGATGGCACCAAATTTAAATAAGTTACATGAAATGGACAATTTCCTGGAAACACAACTGGCAAAACTGACTGATGAAGAAATAGAAATTCTCAATACACCTATGAAAAAGTAAAGAAATTGAACCTATTATCAAAAACCTCAGAACAAAGAAAAGCTCAGGACCTGGTGGCCTCACTGGTGAATTCTACCAAATGCTAAAGGAGGACTACAAATCCTTCTCAAACGCTTCCCAAAGAATAGAAGAGAGGGGGGAAGCTTCCTAACTCATTTTATGAGGCCAACATTACCCTGATAGCAACGTGAGACTAGGATACCACAAGAAAAGTGCAGACCAATATCCTTTAACAATATAAATGCAAAAACACCAAAAAAATATACTAGCAGACAAAACAGCAGTTTCCTTAATTAGAAGAATTTTAATTAAAAGGATTATACAGGGGCGCCTGGGTGGCGCAGTCGGTTAAGCGTCTGACTTCAGCCAGGTCACGATCTCGCGGTCCGGGAGTTCGAGCCCCGCGTCAGGCTCTGGGCTGATGGCTCAGAGCCTGGAGCCTGTTTCCGATTCTGTGTCTCCCTCTCTCTCTGCCCCTCCCCCGTTCATGCTCTGTCTCTCTCTGTCCCAAAAATAAATAAACGTTGAAAAAAAATTTTTTTAATAAAAAAAATAAAAAATAAATAAAAGGATTATACATCATCGTAAAGTGGGATTTATCCCAGGAATGTAAAGGGTGGTTCAACATATGAAAAACAATATAGGGGCGCCTGGGTGGCGCAGTCGGTTAAGCGGCCGACTTCAGCCAGGTCACGATCTCGCGGTCCGGGAGTTCGAGCCCCGCGTCAGGCTCTGGGCTGATGGCTCAGAGCCTGGAGCCTGTTTCCGATTCTGTGTCTCCCTCTCTCTCTGCCCCTCCCCCGTTCATGCTCTCTCTCTGTCCCAAAAATAAATAAACGTTGAAAAAAAAATTTTTTAATAAAAAAAATAAAAAATAAATAAAAGGATTATACATCATCGTAAAGTGGGATTTATCCCAGGAATGTAAAGGGTGGTTCAACATATGAAAAACAATATAGGGGCGCCTGGGTGGCGCAGTCGGTTAAGCGTCCGACTTCAGCCAGGTCACGATCTCGCGGTCCGTGAGTTCGAGCCCCGCGTCGGGCTCTGGGCTGATGGCTCAGAGCCTGGAGCCTGTTTCCGATTCTGTGTCTCCCTCTCTCTCTGCCCCTCCCCTGTTCATGCTCTGTCTCTCTCTGTCCCAAAAATAAATAAATGTTGAAAAACAATATAACACACCACACTAATAAAATGAAGGGAACAAACCACATGATTATCACAAAATGGTGCAGGAAATGCATGTGACAAAATCCAATACTCTTGCATGGTAAAAAGCACTCAGAAAACTAGAATTAGAAGGGAATTTCCCTGGGGCACCTGGGTTGAGCTCAGTCAGTTGAGCATCCGACTTCGGCTCAGGTCATGATCTCACAGTTTGTGAGTTCGAGCCCTGCATTGGGCTCACTACTGTCAGCGCAGAGCCTGCTTTGGATCCTCTGTCCTCTCTTTCTCTGACCCTCCCCTGCTCACGCTCTCTCCCTCAAAAATAAATAAACATTCAAAAAATTAAAAATAAGGGAATTTCCCCAACTTGAAAATGGGCATTTATGAAAAACCCACAGCTAATATCACACTCCATGGTAAAAGAATGAAAGTGTCCCCCTAAGACCACAAACAAGACAAAATGTTCACTCCTGCCACTTCTATTTAACACTGTACTGAAAGTTTTAGCCAGAGCAATTGGGAAAGGAAAAGAAATAAAAGGCATCAAATGTGGAAAGGAAGAAATAAACCTAAGGGCACCTGGGTGGCTCAGTCGGTTAAGCATCTGACTTTGGCTCAGGTCATGATCTCACGGTTTGTGGGTTTGAGCCCCACATCAGGCTCTGTGCTGACAACTCAGAGCCTGGAGCCCGTTTCGGATTCTGTCTGCCCCTCCCCCTGCTCTCTCTCTCTCTTTCTCTCTCTCTCAAAAATAAAATAAAACATTAAATTTTTTAATAAAATAAAAGAATAAATAAACCTAACTCTATTTGCAGATCACAGAATCTTATCTATTTAAAAATCCTAAGAAATCTATTACAAACGTTCCAGAATACAAAATCAGTACACAAAATCCAGTTGTGTGTCCGTATACTTGCAATGAACAGTCTAAAGAGGAAACTAAGAGAATAATTCCATTTCCATTTACAATAGCATTAAAAAGAATAAAATACTTGGGAGTAAAGTTAGTTGAGGAGATGCAAGACTTGTATGCTGAAAACAACAAGACATTGTTGAAAGAAGTTAAAGAGAACCTAAATAAATGAAAAGACACCCTGGGTTCATGGACAGGAAGATGTAATATTGTTAAGATGGCAACACTCTCCAAATTCGTCTGCAGTGTCAGTGTGATCCCTATCAAAATCCCAATGCCCTATTTGTATAAATGGAGATGTGATCCTCAAATTCATGTAGAATTGTAAGGGACTCCAACACCAAAACAAACTTGAAAACAAAAAACTTGAGTACAAAGTTATGGTAATTAAGACAGCGTGGACATTTGGGCTCTTTCCATAATTTGGCTATTTTGGATAGCACTGCTATAAACATTGGGGTCCATGTGCTCCCTTCGAATCAGCATTTTTATATCTTTTGGATGAATACTTAGTAGTGGAATTTCTGGGTCATAGGGTAGTTCTACTTTTAATTTTTTGAGGAACCTCCGTACTGTTTTCCAGAGTGACTGCACCAGTTTGAATTCCCACCAACAGTGTAAGAGGGTTCCCCTTTCCCCACATCCTTCCAACATCTGTTGTTTCCTGGGATGTTAATTTAAAGAATATATATATATATATATATATATATATATATATACAGAGAGAGAGAGAATATACATATTCTTTATCATATGATTTCACTCATATGTGTAATTTAAGAAACACAACAGATGAACATAGGGGGAGGTAAGCAAAAATAAGATAAAAACAGAAAGCGAGTCAAACCATAAGAGACTCTGAAAGAAAACAAACTGAGAGTTGTTGGAGGGGAGGTGGGTAGGGAGATGGCTAAATGGGTGATGGGTATTAAGGAGGGCACTTGTTGGGATGAGCACTGGGTGGTATAAATAAGTGATGAATCACTGGGTTCTACTCCTGAAACCAATACTACATTGCATGTTAACTAACTTGAATTTAAATAAATATTTTTTTAAAAAAGATAGTGTGTATTGTCACAAGTCTAGACATTTAGACCAGTAGACTATAGAATTGAGGGTCCAAAAACAAACACATACACATATGGCCATTGATATTCAACAAAGGTGCCAAGGCCATCCAGTGGGAAAAGAACAGTCCTTTCAACAAATGGTGCTGGAACAACTGGGTATCCACATGCAAAAAGAAGGATGGTAGACCCTCTTCTCACAACGAACACAAAGATCCACTCAAAATGGATCAAAGACCTAAATATAGCTAGAACTATAAAGCTCTTTAAAGAAAACACAGGGGTAAATCTTCATGACCTTGGATTTGGCAATATTTTCTTAGATATAGCAACAAATGTACAAGCAACAAAAGAAAAACTGCATTAATAGGACTTAATAAAAATTTTAGCATGAAAGGACACTTTCAAAAGAGGGAGAAGACAACCTGTAGCATGGGAGAAAGTATTTTCAAATCATATATCTGATAAGCATCTAGTATCTAGACTATATAAAGAACTCTTACAACTCAACAACAAAAAGACAACTACATTTAAAAATGGACAAAAGACTTGAATATAGACATTTCTCCAAAAAAGATAAGATCTACAAACAGCCAATAAGCACATGGAAAGATGCTCAACATCATTAGTCCTTAGGGAAATAGAATTCAAAATTACAATGAGACATCACTTCACACTAAGAATGCTATAATTTTTTAAAGAGGAAAATAATTTCTTCAAATAAATTTCCTGCCCCCCCCTCTTTTCCTTCTGGGATCCCCAGAATGCAAATATTACTATGCCTGATGATGTCACTGAGTTCCCTCAACCTATTCTCATTTATTATCACTCTTTTTTCTTTTTGCTGTTCAGCTTGGTTGCTTTCCATTATTCTATCTTCCAGATTGCTATTCTGTTCTTCTGCATCCTCTGATCTGCTATTGACTCTCTCCAGTGTATTTTTAAATGTTTGTTTGTTTGTTTGTTTGTTTGTTTGTTTGTTTTGAGAGAGAGAGAGGGAGGGATAGAGAGAGAGAGAATCCCAAGCAGGCTCCACACTGTCAGTGCAGAGCACAGTGCGGTTCTCCATCTCACAAACCATGAGATCATGTCCTGAGACGAAATCAGAAGTCAGACAGTTAACCGACTGAGCCACCCAGGCGTCCCCCTTCTAGTACTCTAGTGTATTTTGTATTTAAGTTATTGAATGCTACATCTCTGACAGCTTCTTTTTTATATATATCCCCCATCTTTATTGAAGGCTTCACTGCAACAACATGAATGGGCCTGCAAGGTATAATGCTAAGATAGAGAGACAAATACCATATGATTTCACCCATATGTGAACTTTAAGAAACAAAGCAAATAAACAAAGTAAAAAAGAAAAGATAAAGAAAAAACAAGACTCTTAACTACAGAGAATAAACTGGTGGTTGCCAGATGGGAGGTGGGTGGCTGGACAGATGAAACAAATAAAGGGGATTAAGAGTACACTTACTGACCATGATGAGCACTGGTAATGTGTACAACTATAGAATGATTATATTGTACAACTGAAACTAATATAACACTGTATGTTAATTAAAAATAAAAATAAAAATAATAAGTGTTGGCAATAATGTGGAGAAATTGTAACCCTCATATATTACTGGTAGAAATATAAAATGGTGCAGCCATCATGTCAAACAATTTGGTGATTCCCCGGTGTGTTAAATTAGAATAACCATATGATTCATCAATTTCACTGCTAGGTGTGCACCCAAAATAATTGAAAACAAGCACTTAAACAAAAGCTTCTACAAGAATGTTTATAGAAACACTATTCACAACAGCCAAGAGATGGAACCAGCTCAAGTTTGCATCAAATGAAGAATGGGTAAACAAATTTGGCATACCCATGTGGTGGAATATTATTTGGTCAATTAGAATGAGTGAAGTTCTGATGTATGCTACAACATTCATGAACCTTAAAGACGTTATGCTAAGTGAAAGGTGCCAGACACGAAAGACCACGTGTTGTTTGATTCCATTTATATGAAATATTCAGAAGAGGCAACTTGAGAGAGACACAAAACAGATTAGTGTTCGCCAGATTCTGGGAACTGGGGGAATGGAAAATGACTGCTTAATGGGTAAGCGTTTCCTTTTGGGGTGATGAAAATGTTTTGAAGCTAATTAGAGGTGATGGTTGCACAACTTTGTGAATGTACTAAATGCTCCTGGATTGTACACTTTAAAATGATTAAAGTGGTAAACATTATGTTATGTGAACCTTAACACAGTAAAACAAGAAAAAGTAACAGGAAAAGTATGAAGGAAGATCCTACAGATTAAAAGGGACTTAAGAGACATCTCTACCAATCACAATGTATGATACTTATCTGGTTTCTGATTCAAATAATCAAACTGTTTAAAAAACTTTTTTTTACTGTTGCCTTAATGTTGACCTAATGGTTTGAATGGTTTTTCATGCAATAGAAGAAGCCTTGTCACTAACTGGATATTTAATGATATTGGGAAATTATTTTTAGAACCAACAGTTTAGGAGCGCCTGGGTGGCTCTGTCGGTTAAACGTCCGACTTTGGCTCAGGTCATGATCTCACGTCATTGAGTCCGAGCCCCGGATCGGGCTCTGTGTTGACAGCTCAGAGCCTGGAGCCTGCTTCAGATTCTGTGTCTCCTTCTCTCTCTGCCCCTCCCCTGCTCATGCTCATTCTCTCTCTCTCTCTCTCTCTCTCTCTCTCTCTCTCTCTCAAAAATAAATAAAGATTAAAAATAATTTTGAAAAAAGCTTGGTTTTGCTTTTGTTTCCCTTGCCTGAGGAGAAATAAATATGTTGCTAAGGCCGATGTCCAAGAGATTACTGCTGATGTTTTCTTTTAGGTGTTTTATAGTTTCAGGCTTCACATTTAGGTCTATAATCCATCTCTAGTTTATTGCTGTGTATGGTGTTAAGAAAGTGGTCCGGTTTCATTCTTTTACATGCAGCTGTCCAGTTTCCTCGACACCATTTATTGAAGAGACTGTCTTTTCTCCATTGTATATCCTTACCTCCTTTCTCATAGGTTAATTGGCCATATAAGTGTGGGCTTATTTCTGGGCTCTCCATTTTGTTCCAGTTATCTATGTGCCTATTTTTGTGCCAGAATCATACTGTTTTGATCACCACAGCCTTGTAGTACAGCTTGAAATCCAGGATTGTGATACCTCCAGCTTTGTTCCTCTTTCCCAAGATTGCTGTGGCTATTCAGGGTCTTTTTAGATTCCATACAAATTTTAGGGTTATTTGTTTTAGCTCTGTGAAAAACACTACCGGTGTTTTGACAGGGATTGCATGGAGTCTGTAGATCATTTTGGGTTGTATGGACATTTGAACAATATTAATTCTTCTAATCCAAGAGCATCACTTATCTTTCCATTTGTTTGTGTCATCTTCAATTTCTTCCATCAATGTCTTATATAGTTTTCATAATATAGGTTTTTTACCTCCATAGCTATTTTATTCCTACATATTTTATTATTTTGGGTGCATCTGTAAACAGGATTGTTTTAATTTCTCTTCCTGCTTCTTCTTTATTACTGTATAGAAATACAACAGATTTCCGTATATTGATTTTGTATCCTACAACTTTACTGAATTCACTTCTTACTTCTAATGGATTTTTGGTGGAGTCTTTAGTGTTTTCTATATATAGTACCATGTCATCTGAAAATAGTGTCAGTTTTACAGGGAAACAGTAGAGAGGCTCCCCAAAAAATTAGAAACAGTAACACCAGTACTATGTGAAATAACGGTGGTGAGAGTGGACATCCATCTCTTGTTCCTGACCATAGAGGAAAAGCTCTCAGTTTTTCCCCATTGAGGATGATATTAGCTGTGGGTTTTTTTGTATGTGGCCTTTATGATGTTGAAGTGTGTTCCCTCTATCCTTACTATTTTGAGGGTTTTTATCAAGGATGGATGCTGTACTTTGTCAAATGCTTTTCTGCAACTATTGAGAGGATCGTATATATGGTTCTTATCCTTTCTTTTGTTAATGTGGTGCATCATGTTGATTGATTTGTGGATATTGAACCACCCTTGCAACCCAGGAATAAATCCCACTTGATCATGGTGAATGATTCTTTTAACGTACCATTGGATTTGATTTGTTAGTGTTTTATTGAGAATTTTTTCATCCATGTTCATCAGGGATGTTGGTCTGTAGTTCTCTTATTTAGTGGGGCCTTTGTCTGGTTTTGGAATCAAGGTAATGCTGGCCCCATAGATTGAGTTTGGAAATTCTCCTTCCATTTCTATTTTTTTTTTTTTGCAACAGTTTGAGAAGAATGGGTATCAACTCTTCTTTAAATGTTTGGTAGAACTTCCCTGGGAAGCCATCTGGCCCTGGGATTTTGTTTGTCAGGAGATTTTTGATTACTGATTCAATTTCTTTGCAGGTTATGGGTCTGTTCAAGTTTTCTATTTCTTCCTGTTTCAGTTTTGGCAGTTTATATGCTTCTAGGAATTTATCCATTTCTTCCAGATTGCCCAATTTGTTGGCACGTACTTTTTCATAATATTCTCTTATAATTGTTTGTATTTCTGTGGTGTTGGTTGTGATCTCTCCTCTCTCATTCATGATTTTCTTTATTTGGGTCCTTTGTCTTTTCTTTCTGATAAGTATGACTAAGGGGTTATCAATTTTATTATTTCTTTAAAGGAACTAGCTCCTGGTTTCATTGATATGTTCCACTGGGTTGTTGTTGTTGATTTTGTTGTTGTTTCTATATAATTTATTTCTGCTGCCATCTTTTTTTTTTCAATATATGAAATTTATTGTCAAATTGGTTTCCATACAACACCCAGTGCTCATCCCAAAAGGTGCCCTCCTCAATACCCATCACCCACTCTCCCCTCCCTCCCACCCGCCATCAACCCTCAGTTTGTTCTCAGTTTTTAAGAGTCTCTTATGCTTTGGCTCTCTCCCACTCTAACCTCTTTTTTTTTTTCCTTCCCCTCCCCCATGGGTTTCTGTTAAGTTTCTCAGGATCCACATAAGAGTGAAAACATATGGTATCTGTCTTTCTCTGTATGGCTTATTTCACTTAGCATCACACTCTCCAGTTCCATCCACGTTGCTACAAAGGGCCATATTTCGTTCTTTCTCATTGCCACGTAGTACTCCATTGTGTATATAAACCACAATTTCTTTATCCATTCATCAGTTGATGGACATTTAGGCTCTTTCCACAATTTGGCTATTGTTGAGAGTGCTGCTATGAACATTGGGGTACAAGTGCCCCTATGCATCAGTACTCCTGTATCCCTTGGGTAAATTCCTAGTAGTGCTATTGCTGGGTCATAGGGTAGGTCTATTTTTAATTTTCTGAGGAACCTCCACACTGTTTTCCAGAGTGGCTGCACCAATTTGCATTCCCACCAACAGTGCAAGAGGGTTCCCGTTTCTCCACATCCTCGCCAACATCTATAGTCTCCTGATTTGCTCATTTTGGCCACTCTGAATGGCGTGAGGTGATATCTGAGTGTGGTTTTGATTTGTATTTCCCTGATAAGGAGCAACATTGAGCATCTTTTCATGTGCCTGTTGGCCATCCGGATGTCTTCTTTAGAGAAGTGTCTATTCATGTTTTCTGCCCATTTCTTCACTGGGTTATTTGTTTTTCGGGTGTGGAGTTTGGTGAGCTCTTTATAGATTTTGGATACCAGCCCTTTGTCTGATATGTCATTTGCAAATATCTTTTCCCATTCCGTTGGTTGCCTTTTAGTTTTGTTGGTTGTTTCCTTTGTGTGCAGAAGCTTTTTATCTTCATAAGGTCCCAGTAATTCATTTTTGCTTTTAATTCCCTTGCCTTTGGGGATGTGTCGAGTAAGAGATTGCTATGGCTGAGGTCAGAGAGGTCTTTTCCTGCTTTCTCCTCTAGGGTTTTGATGGTTTCCTGTCTCACATTCAGGTCCTTTATCCATTTTGAGTTTATTTTTGTGAATGGTGTGAGAAAGTGGTCTAGTTTCAACCTTCTGCATGTTGCTGTCCAGTTCTCCCAGCACCATTTGTTAAAGAGACTGTCTTTTTTCCATTGGATGTTCTTTCCTGCTTTGTCAAAGATTAGTTGGCCATACGTTTGTGGGTCTAGTTCTAGGGTTTCTATTCTAGTCCATTGGTCTATGTGTCTGTTTTTGTGCCAATACCATGCTGTCTTGATGATGACAGTTTTGTAGTAGAGGCAAAAGTCTGGGATTGAGATGCCTCCTGCTTTGGTCTTCTTCTTCAAAATTACTTTGGCTATTCGGGGCCTTTTGTGGTTCCATATGAGTCTTAGGACTGCTTGTTCTAGTTTTAAGAAGAATGCTGGTGCAATTTTGATTGGGATTGCATTGAATGTGTAGATAGCTTTGGGTAGTATTGACATTTTGACAATAATTATTCTTCCAATCCATGAGCAGGGAATGTATTTCCATTCCTTTATATCTTCTTCAATTACCTTCATAAGCTTTCTATAGTTTTCAGCATACAGATCTTTTACATCTTTGGTTAGATTTATTCCTAGGTATTTTATGCTTCTTGGTGCAATTGTGAATGGGATCAGTTTCTTTATTTGTCTTTCTGTTGCTTCATTGTTAGTGTATAAGGATGCAACTGATTTCTGTACATTGATTTTGTATCCTGCAACTTTGCTGAATTCATGTATCAGTCCTAGCAGACTTTTGGTGGAGTCTATCGGATTTTCCATGTATAATATCATGTCATCTGCAAAAAGCGAAAGCTTCACTTCATCTTTGCCAATTTTGATGCCTTTGATTTCCTTTTGTTGTCTGCTGATGCTAGCACTTCCAACACTATTTTAAACTACAGCGGTGAGAGTGGGCATCCCTGTCGTGTTCCTGATCTCAGGGAAAAAGCCCTCAGTTTTTCCCCATTGAGGATGATGTTAGCTGTGGGCTTTTCATAAACGGCTTTTATGATCTTTAAGTATGTTCCTTCTATCCTGACTTTCTCAAGGGTTTTTATTAAGAAAGGGTGCTGGATTTTGTCAAAGGCGTTTTCTGCATCGATTGACAGGATCATATGGTTCTTCTCTTTTCTTTTATTAATGTGATGTATCACGTTGATTGATTTGCAAAAGTTGAACCAGCCCTGCATCCCAGGAATGAATCCCACTTGATCATAGTGAATAATTCTTTTTATATGCTGTTGAATTCGATTTGCTAGTATCTTATTGAGAATTTTTGCATCCATATTCATCAGGGATATTGGCGTGTAGTTCTCTTTTTTTACTGAGTCTCTGTCTGGTTTGGGAATCAAAGTAATACTGGCTTCATAGACTGAGTCTGGAAGTTTTCCTTCCCTTTCTATTTCTTGTAATAGCTTGAGAAGGGTAGGTAGTATCTCTGCTTTAAATGTCTGGTAGAACTCCCCTGGGAATCCATCTGGGCCTGGACTCTTATTTGTTGGGAGATTTTTGATAACCGATTCAATTTCTTCGCTGGTTATGGGTCTGTTCAAGCTTTCTATTTCCTCCTGATTGAGTTTTGGAATAGTGTGGGTGTTTAGGAATTTGTCCATTTCTTTCAGGTTGTCCAGTTTGTTGGCATGTAATTTTTCATAGTATTCCCTGATAATTGTTTGTATCTCTGAGGGATTGGTTGTAATAATTCCATTTTCACTCATGATTTTATCTATTTGGGTCATCTCCCTTTTCTTTTTGAGAAGCTTGGCTAGAGGTTTGTCAATTTTGTTTATTTTTTCAAGAAACCAACTCTTGGTTTCGTAGATCTGCTCTACCGTTTTTTTCAGATTCTATATTGTTTATTTCTGCTCTGATCTTTATTATTTCTCTTCTTTTGCTGGGTTTAGGCTGCCTTTGCTGTTCTGCTTCTATTTCCTTTAGGTGTGCTGTTCGATTTTGTATTTGGGATTTTTCTTGTTTCTTGAGATAGGCCTGGATTGCAATGTGTTTTCCTCTCAGGACTGCCTTCACTGCATCCCAAAGCGTTTGGATTGTTGTATTTTCATTTTCGTTTGTTTCCATATATATTTTAATTTCTTCTCTAATTGCCTGGTTGACCCACTCATTCTTTACTAGGGTGTTCTTTAACCTCCATGCTTTTGGAGGTTTTCCAGACTTTTTCCTGTGGTTGATTTCAAGCTTCGTAGCATTGTGGTCTGAAAGTATGCATGGTATAATTTCAATTCTTGTATAGTTATGAAGGGCTGTTTTGTGACCCAGTATAGGATCTATCTTGGAGAATGTTCCATGTGCACTCGAGAAGAAAGTATATTCTGTTGCTTTGGGATGCAGAGTTCTAAATATATCTGTCAAGTCCATCTGATCCAATGTATCATTCAGGGCCCTTGTTTCTTTATTGACCGTGTGTCTAGATAATCTATCCATTTCTGTAAGTGGAGTGTTAAAGTCCCCTGCAATTACCACATTCTTATCAATAAGGTTGCTTATGTTTATGAGTAATTGTTTTATATATGTGGGGGCTCCGGTATTCGGCGCATAGACATTTATAATTGTTAGCTCTTCCTGATGGATAGACCCTGTAATTACTATATAATGCCCTTCTTCATCTCTTGTTACAGCCTTTAATTTAAAGTCTAGTTTGTCTGATATAAGTATGGCTACTCCAGCTTTCTTTTGCCTTCCAGTAGCGTGATAAATAGTTCTCCATCCCCTCACTCTCAATATAAAGGTGTCCTCAGGTCTAAAATGAGTCTCTTGTAGACAGCAAATAGATGGGTCCTGTTTTTTTATCCATTCTGATACCCTGTGTCTTTCGGTTGGCGCATTTAATCCATTTACATTCAGTGTTATTATAGAAAGATACAGGTTTAGAGTCATTGTGATGTCTGTATGTTTTATGCTTGTAGCAATGTCTCTGGTACTTTGTCTCACAGATCCCCCTTAGGATCTCTTGTAAGGCTGGTTTAGTGGTGACGAATTCCTTCAGTGTTTGTTTGTTTGGGAAGACCTTTATCTCTCCTTCTATTCTAAATGACAGACTTGCTGGATAAAGGATTCTCGGCTGCATATTTTTTCTGTTCAACACATTGAAGATCTCGTGCCAATCCTTTCTGGCCTGCCAAGTTTCAAAAGAGAGATCAGTCACGAGTCTTATAGGTCTCCCTTTATATGTGAGGGCACGTTTGTCCCTTGCTGTTTTCATAATTTTCTCTTTATCCTTGTATTTTGCCAGTTTCACTATGATATGTCGTGCAGAAGATCGATTCGTGTTACGTCTGAAGGGAGTTCTCTGTGCCTCTTGGATTTCAATGCCTTTTTCCTTCCCCAGATCAGGGAAGTTCTCAGCTATGATTTATTCAAGTATACCTTCAGCACCTTTCCCTCTCTCTTCCTCCTCTGGGATACCAATTATGCGTATATTATTTCTTTTTAGTGTATCACTTAGTTCTCTAATTTTCCCCTCATACTCCTGGATTTTTTTTATCTCTCTTTTTCTCAGCTTCCTCATTTTCCATAATTTTATCTTCTAGTTCACCTATTCTCTCCTCTGCCTCTTCAATCCAAGCCATCATCGTTTCCATTTTATTTTGCATCTCATTAAAAGCTTTTTTCAGCTCCTCCTGACTGTTCCTTAGTCCCTTGATCTCTGTAGCAAGAGATTCTCTGCTGTCCTCTATACTGTTTTCAAGCCCAGCGATTAATTTTATGACTAGTATTCTAAATTCACTTTCTGTTATATTATTTAAATCCTTTTTGATCAGTTCATTAGTTGTTATTTCCTGGAGATTCTTTTGAGGGGAATTCTTCCTTTTGGTCATTTTGGATAGTCCCTGGAGTGGTGCGGACCTGCAGGGCACTTCCCCTGTGCTGTGGTGTATAACTGGAGTTGGTGGGCGGGGCCGCAGTCAGACCTGATGTCTGCCCCCAGCCCACCGCTGGGGCCACAGTCAGACTGGTGTGTGCCTTCTCTTCCCCTCTCCTAGGGGTGGGATTCACTGTGGGGTGGCGTGGCCCATCTGGGCTACTTGCACACTACCAGGCTTGTGGTGCTGGGGATCTGGCGTATTAGCTGGGGTGGGTAGGCAAGGTGCACTGGGGCAGGAGGGGCAGGCTTAGCTCGCTTCTCCTTCGGTGATCCACTTCAGGAGGGGCCCTTTGGCAGCGGGAGGGAGTCAGACCCACTGCCGGAGGGGTGGCTCCGCAGAAGCACAGCGTTGGGTGTTTGCACGGAGCAAGCAAGTTCCCTGGCAGGAACTGGTTCCTTTTGGGATTTTGGCTGGGGGATGGGTGAGGGAGATGGCACTGGCTAGCGCCTTTGTTCCCCAACAAACTGAGCTCTGTCTTCCAGGGGCTCAGCAACTCTCCTTCCCTTTGTCCTCCAGCCTTCCCGCTTTCCAAGCAGAGCTGTTAACTTATGACCTCCCAGATGCTAAGTCCCGCTTGCTGTCAGAACACACTCCGTCCGGCCCCTCTGCTTTTGCAAGCCAGACTCGGGGGCTCTGCTTGGCCAGTGGGCCGCCCCTCCACCCCGGATCCCTCCCGCCAGTCCATGCAGCGCGCACCGCCTCTCCGCCCTTCCTACCCTCTTCCGTGAGCCTCTCGTCTGGGCTTGGCTCCAGAGACTCCATTCCGCTAGTCTTCTGGTGGTTTTCTGGGTTTGTTAGGCAGGTGTAGGTGGAATCTAAGTGATCACCAGGACGGGCGGTGAGCCCAGCATCCTCCTACGCTGCCATCTTCCGGATCCCTCTGCTCTCATCTTTAGTATTTCCCTTCTGCTGGCTTTGGCCCTCTTCTGATGTTTATAGCAGCATTATCAACAATAGCCAAATTATAGAAATCCCCCAAATGTCCATCGACTGATGAATGGATAAAGAAGTTGTGATATATATATATAGAATAGTTTTCATCCACAAGAAAGAATGAAATCTTGCCATTTGCAGCAGCTGGAAGGAGTTAGTATTGTGCTTAGCCAAATAAGTCAGGCAGAGAAAGACAAATAGCATATGATTTCACTCATATGTGGAATTTAAGAAACAGATAAACAGGAGAAAAAGACAGAGAGGCAAACCATAAAACAGATTCTTAACTATAAAGAACATGAGCTTTCTGGAGGGGATGTGGGATGGGGCATGGGTTAAATTATTGATGGGTATTAAGGAGACCACATGTCATCATGAGCACTGGGTGTTGTATGTAAGTGATGAATCAGTAAATATCACTCCTGAAACTAATATTACACTGTATTACACTGTATATATATTACAGTGTGTGTGTGTGTATATATATATATATATATATAATATTACACACCCATTAAAAAGCATGAGATCTTGCCATTTGTGACAACATGGATGAACCTTCAGGATATGGTGAAATAAGTCAGACAGAGAAAGGCAAAAAGAATATTATTTCAGTTATATGTGTAATCCAAAAAAAGAAAACAAATGAATACACAAAACAGAAACAGATTGATCAATACAGATAACAAACTGGGGATTGCCCCAGGGGAGTTGGGTGGGGAAGGGGCATGATAGGTGAAAAGGACTAAGAGGTACAAACTTCCAGTGTGAAATAAATAAGCCAGGGAAATGAAAAGTACAGCATAAGGATTATAGTTAATAATATTATAATAATCTTGTATGGTGATGGATAATAATTACACTTACTGTGGTGAGTATTGTGTAATGCATAGAATTGTCAAATCACTGTGTTGTGTGTGTGAAAGTAATATAATGTATGTCAGCTATACCTCAGTAATAAACAATTTTTTAAGAAATTCTTCTTTAAGTGTGGTAATGCTATTGGGTTTGGTTTTTAAAGCACTCTCACCTTTTAAGGAAAATAATAAAATATTTACAGATGAACATATAGAGATACATAGATATTTTAGATGAATATATGTCTACATACATATGGAAAGAGAAGAAGAACTACCACTGGTAAACTAGAAACAATTGTCAAATACCATGTTTCATAAAATTAGTGATAACAAGTTTGTGGCATATTAAATGACAATGATGATTAAAAGGATGTATACTATGATTCCAACTTAGAAGCAAATAAATGTATCTTTTCATCCCTATATGCATAAAAAATAGTCAAATCCACAAGTGAGATTTTACTACGTCTCCTTCAGTAACAAAGAACATACAAAGACTTCAGTAAAGATATAGACGATGTGAACAACACAACCAATATGCTTACTCTAATTGTATTTGCACCCAAAAGTACAGAATACAGATTTAAAATTAACATGAACATTTATAAATGTCAGTTATATTCTAGAACATAAAGTACATTTAAACAAATTGCAAAGGAATTGAATCACACAGAATATGTTCTCTGACCACAGTGTAATTAAGCTAAAGATGAAGGGGGTAGTTTGGAAATTTTTTAATGTTTACAATTTTTAAATATTCTTCTATATTACCCATGAATCAAAGAAGAAATCACAGTAGAAAGTGAGAAATTGGATTAAATGATCATCAAATGTTACACATGAAAACTGTAGTACTTAGTAGCAGCTACAGCTGCACATACAGCATAATTTATGGGTTTAAATACAAATATTAGAGATTAAGAGGGAGGAGGTTAAGATGGAGGAAGAGTAGAGGGACCCTAGGCTTTCCTTGACCCTCAAACACAACTAGATGAATGTCAAATCATTCTGAACACCCTTGAAATAGATCAAAGTCTGAGAGAACAACCTGCACAACAGAGATAAAGAAAAAAAACCTGCAACATCATGGAAGGTAAGAGTTTCAGAGAGTTGATTTGGGGGAGAAAATAGCTGCAGGCGTTGCAAAGGGGAAGGAACTCTGGAGAGAGAACCATGGAGAGAGAAAGAAAGAGAGAGAGAGTGAAAATATGTGCAGGGGATTTCAGGAAAAATACTCTTCCCCAAAACCATTGACTGGGAAAGGGGCTAAATACCACAAGTTTTTATAAGCAATGGAACACAGAGTATGAAGTTTCAGAGGTCCTTGCCATCACCAGGGTCACACCTGATGGGCTTAGCAGGGCCCTGGTGGGGAAGGAAGGTGGAGACCCAGGAGTGGACAGCGTGGTCTGAGGATTCCCTGGGTCACACGAGGAGAAACTGTTCCCCTTCCTGGAGTGCATTTGGGAGAGGTGGCATGGCCTCTTTGGTGACAAAGACTTGGCAGGCAACATTAAGCTCTTCTGTTCACTAACATAAGAATGGAGATGACAGCTGAGGGTGGCAAGACTTTGTGATGGCTTTTTGCTGTGCTTTACCATAAACTCCAAGCTGCTGCACAGTCTCACAACCACTTTCTGGGGACAAGCTTTCAGCCAGCTACAGCATGGTGACACCCTTTCTCAGGGACCCAGCACAGGTCCACACCACCTGGATCCCTAGGATTTGGGGTTTTGAAACCCAGCCACATACCTGAGATAAAGCACAGGAGTGCTGTACTACCTGGCAGACTGCTCAGATGCAGGCAAGATGAAGGCAGGGACCTGACTGAAGCTGGGGACACAAGAGAGGTGATTGTTTGCTCTTATGTGAGGGCTTCCTGGGGAGTGGTGAGCATGAGCTCCCCACTCTGGGAGTAGAGAAAGCAGGAGGGAGGCATTTTCCCCTCCTGACTGACTTCAGTGAGCACAACAGCACCACCAAGTGGAGGCTGGAGCCACTTACACCAAGTCCCACCCCTCTATGCCCTGCAGGTGCATTTCCTCTAGGGTAAGTCCACCTGAGAATCAGCATAGCAGGCCCCACCCCCAGAAGACTAGCGCAAACCCCTCACAGGCACCAAGTCTACTGATCATAGAGTGCTGCAAAGCTTCAGCTCAAAGGGAAATAGGATCTACCTTCCTTTGTTTTTTTTTTCCTTTTTTATGGGATAGAGAAAAAGCCATTTTTATTTATTTCTCAAAAATTAAAAAAATTTATTTGTTTTTGATCTAGCTTCTCTTAATAAGCAGACCAAAGCACACCTAGGATATAGCTTCCTTTTTCTTTCACCTCTTCTTAATAAAGCCATTACTCTCAGGATCAAGAATGAACCAGACTTTCCTAACAATCCCACACACATAAAAACAGTGACCCAAACAAAATGACAAGACAGAAAAATTCATCCCAAAAGAGATAACAGGAGGAAGTCATGGCCAGGGATTTAATAAAAACAGACACAAGTAAGATGTCTGAGCTAGAATTTAAAACAGTAATCATAAGGATACTAGCTGGGCTTGAGAAAAAACATAGAAGACACTAGAGAATCCCTTACCACAGAGATAAAAGAACTAAAGACTACCCTTACTGCAGAGATAAAAGAACTAAATACTAGTCAGACCAAAATAAAAAATGCTATAACTGAGAAGCAAAAATGAATAGCTGCAATGACAATGAGGATGGATGAAGCAGAGGGATGAATCAGTAATATACAAGATAAAATTATGGGAAATAATGAAGCTGAAAAAAAAAGGAAGAAAAGGTATTGTATTATGAATGTAGACTTAAGGAACTCAGCAACTCTTTAAAGCATAATGACATTCATGTCATAGGAGACCCAGAAAGAAGAGAAAGAAAAAGGGGCAGATTTATTTGAGCAAATTGTGGCTGAAAACTTACCTAATTTGGGAAAGGAAACAGACCTCAAAATCCAAGAATCACAAAGAACTCCTATTAAATTCAACAAATGCCGGCCTCACCAAAACATGTCATAGTCAAATTCACAAAATACAGAGACAAGGAAAGAATCCTGAAAGCAGCTAGGGAAAAAAGTCCTTAACTTACAAGGGAAGACAGATCAGGTTTGCAGCAGATCTGTCCACAGAAACTTAGCAGGCCATAAGGGAATGGCAGGATATATTCAACACGCTTAATGAGAAAAATTATGCAGCTGAGAATACTTTATCTAGCAAGGTGATCAATAGGAGAGATCAAGAAGCTTCTTTTTTTAATATTAAATTTATTGTCAAATTGGTTTCCATACAACACCCAATGCTCATCCCAACAGGTGCCCTCCTCAATGCCGATCACCCACTTTCCCCTCCTTCCCCCCGCCCCTGCCATCAACCCTCAGTTTATTCTCAGTTTTTAAGAGTATCTTATGGTTTGGCTCCCTCCTCTCTAACTTTTTTTTCTTCCCCTCCCCCATGATCTTCTGTTAAGTTTCTCAGGATCCACATAAAAGTGAAAACATATGGTATCTGTCTTTTTCTGTATGACTTATTTCACTTACCATAACACTCTCCAGTTCCATCCATGTTGCTACAAAATGCCATATTTCATTCTTTCTCATTGCCAAGTAGTATTCTATTGTGTATATAAACCACAATTTCTTTATTCATTCATCAGTTGATGGACATTTAGGCCCTTTCCATACTTTGGCTATTGTTGAAAGTGCTGCTATAAACATTGGGGTACAAGTGCCCCTATGCATCAGCACTCCTGTTGCAATGTTGGTGGGAATGCAAACTGGTGCAGCCAATCTGGAAAACAGTGTGGAGGTTCCTCAAAAAATTAAAAATACATCTACCCTATGACCCAGCAATAGCACTGCTAGGAATTTGCCCAAGGGATACAAGAAGAAATTTAAAAATACATGGAAGCAAATGATAATGAAAACACAACAGTCCAAAACTTTTGGGATGCAGCAAAAACAGTCCTAAGAGGGAAGTATATTGCATTACAGGCCTACATCAAGAAACAAGGAAAGTCTCAAATACACAACCCAATCTTACATCTAAAGGAGCTAGAAACAGAACAGAAAATAAAGCCTAAAGCCAGAAGAAGAAAGGAAATAATAAAGATTAGAGCATAAATAGATATAGAAACAACAACAACAAAATAGAAGAACAGATCGATGAAACTGAAAGCTGGTTCTTAGAAATAATTAATAAAATTGATAAACCCTTACCAGATATATAAAAAAGAAAAGAGAAAGGACCCAAATAAATAAAATCACAGGTGGCGGTGGTGGGGCCAAGATGACAGAGCAGCATGGAAGTCCTAAGCTTCTGTCATCCCTGAAATGCAGCTAGATCAGCACCAAACCATTTTGCACAACTAAGAAATTGATCTGTGGATTAACACAATAATCTGCATAACTTGAGCTATAGAACTCGGCAGGTATGTGTTGTGGAGAGGTGAACTGGGGGAGAGAGAATTTGTGGAGGGTAGGGAGTTGTTTTTGCTGAGAGAGATAACAGAGAAAGAGAGGGAGAGTGCAGCACATCAGGAGAGTACAGGAAAAGTGCTCCCCCTGAAAGTAGCTGTAGAGAAAGATAAAGAGTGGAAACACTCTCAAGGGACTGAACAAGAAATCTATTCCCCAAAACCACTGACATGGAGAAAGGAGATGGTTTCAATACCATTAGGACTCTATAAACAGGGGAGTGCAGAGTCAGAAATTCTGGAGCTCAATGCTGGGCAGTGCTCTGGTGGGGAGGAAGGGCGAATCCCCAGGAGCAGGCAGTGAGGCTTGAGGGATCTGTGGGCCACATTGGTAGAAACTATTCCTCTGATTGGAGGGCATTTGGTAGAAGTCATATGGTCTCCCCACAGGCAAAGGTCCCAATGGACCCCAGAGAACAGCCACGTTTGCTGGTATTGGAACAAAGACACCAGAGTGCGGTGAAACCTGGTGCCAGCTGTCTGTTTTGATTTGCCATAATCTCTGAACCTTTGCTTCTGCGCAATTACATGAACTTTTTCTGGGGCAAGCTGGCACCTGGCCACAATCTCTGAACCTCTGTCACAGTGTAACCCAGCACTCAGTTCTCTGGGGCAAGACGGCACTCAGTCACTGCTCACCGAGACCCTCCCCAGAGGGTCGGAGCAGGTCCAAGCCACAGGGTTCTCTGAAGTAAGGGGTTTGGAAACACAGCTCCAACTGAGATAAAACTTATTTAAGGGGATGGAGAACCATCTATCATGCTAATGGTTGCCAAAAAAAAGCTGGAGTAGCTATACTTATATCAGACAAACTAGATTTTAAAATAAAGACTGCAACAAGAGATGAAGAAAGGCATTATATCTTAATCTATTAAAGGTTCTGTCCACCAAGAAGATCTAACAATTGTAAACATTTATGCCCCCAACCCAAATATATAAATCAATTAATCACAAACATAAGGAAATTTATTGATGATGATACCATAATAGTAGGGGACTTCAACACCCCACTTAAAACAATGGACAGATCATCTAAGCAGAAAATCAAAAAGGAAACAATGGCTTTGAATGACACACTGGACCAGATGGACTTAACAGATATATTCAGAAGATTTCATCCTACAGCAGTGGAATATACATTCTTCTCCAGTGCACATGGAACATTCTCCATAATAGACCACATACTGAAACACAAATCAGCCCTCAACAAGTACAAAAAGACCAAGATCACACTGTGCATATTTTCAGAACACAATGCTATGAAATTCTAAATCAGCCACAATAAAAATTTTTGAAAGACCACAAATATTTAAAGATTAAAGAACATCCTAGTAAAGAATGAATGGGTTACCCAAGAAATTAAAGAGGAAATAAAAAAGTACATGGAAGCCAATAAAATTATAACATGACAGCCCAAAACCTCCAGAATACAACAAAGGCAGTTATAAGAGGTAAGTATTTAGCAATCCAGGCCTTCCTACAAAAGGAAGAAAGATCTCAGGTACACAACCTAACCCTATACCTCAAAGAGCTGGAAAAAGAATAGCAAATAAATCCCCAAAACAGCAGAAGGTGAGAAATAATAAAGATTAGAGCAGAAATCAATGCTATCAAAAACAAAAAACAAAACAGTAGAACAGATCAATGAAACCAGGAGCTGTTTGTTTGAAAGAATTAACAAAATTGATAAACATCTAGCCAGATTGATCAAAAAGAAAAAGGAAAGGACCCAAATAAATAAAATCATGAATGAAAGAGGAGAGATCACATCCAACACAGCAGAAATACAAACAATAATAAGAGAACATTATGAGCAATTGTATGCCAATAAATTGGGCAATCTGAAAGAAATGGGCAAATTCCTAGAAACATATCAAAACTTAAACAGAAAGAAAGAAAATTTGAACAGACCCATAACCAGTAAAGAAATTGAATTATTAATAAAAAATGGTTCAACAAATAAGAGTCCAGGGCTGGATGGCTTCCCAGGGGAATTCTGCCAAACATTTAAAGAAGAGTTAACACCTATTCTTTTGAAGCTATTCCAAAAAATAATGAAAGGAAAACTTCCAAATTCATTCTACAAGGCCAGTATTACCTTGATTCCAAAATCAAAGACCCCACTAAAAAGGAGAACTACAGACCAATTTTCCCTGTGGAACATGGATGCAAAAATCTTCAACAAGATATTTTCCAACCAGATCCAACAATACATTTAAAAAATTACTCACCATGATCAAGTGGGATTTATACCTGGGATGCAGGGCTGGTTCAATATCCACAATCAATCAATGTGATACATCACATTAAAAAAAGAAAGAATAAAAACAACATGATCCTCTCAATAGATGCAGAGAAAGCATTTGACAAGATACAGCATCCTTTCTTGATATAAACCCTCAAGAAAGTAGGGATAGAAGATCATACCTCGAGATCATAAAAGCCATATATGAAAGACCCAACGCTGATATCATCCTCAATGGGGAAAAACTGAGAGCTTTTCTCCTAAGGTCAGGAACAAGACAGGGATGTCCACTCTCGCCACTGTTATTCAACATAGTAGTGGAAGTCTTAGCCTCTGCAATCAGACAACACAAAGAAATAAAATGCATCCAAATTGGCAAGGAGGAAGTCAAACTTCCACTCTTCGCAGACAACATGATACTCTTATTGGAACCCGAAATATTCCACCAAAAAAACTGCTAGAACTGATCCACGAATTCAGCAAAGTCACAGGATATAAAATCAATGCATTGAAATTGGTTTCATTTCTATACACCAATAATGAAGCAACAGAGAGAGAAATCAAGGAATCAATCCCATTTACAATTGCACCAAAAACCATAAAATACCTAGAAATAAACCTAACCAAAGAGGTGAAAAATCTATACACTGAAAACTATAGAAAGCCTAGGAAAGAAGTTGAAGAAGACACAAAAAAAATGGAAAAATATGCCACACTCATGGATTGGAAGAACAAATATCATTAAAATGTCAATACTACCAAAAGCAATCTACATATTCAATGAAATCCCTATAAAAATAACACCAGCATTCTTCACAGAGCTAGAACAAATAATCCTAAAATTTGTATAGAACCACAAAAGACCCCAAATAGCCAAAGCAATCCTGAAAAAAAAAAAGCTGGAGGCATCACAATCCCAGACTTCAAGATGCACTACAAAACTGTAATCATTAAGACAGTATGGTACTGGCACAAAACCAGATACGTAGATCAGTGGAACAGAATAGAGGACCCAGAAATTGACCCACAAACATATGACCGACTAATCTTTGACAAAGCAGGAAAGAATATCCAATGGAATAAAGACAGTCTCTTCAGCAAATGGTGTTTGAAAAACTGGACAGTGACATGCAGAAGAATGAACCTGGAGTTGTCAGGGTGTATCCCCAGTGGTGATATCAATTTCATGTGACCCCACACTTTGGCTATGCTGAGACATTCCATCTCTCTAGCACAAACTGGGAATTTTGCCCTGAGACACAGACTGGGAGGCATTGCAGTTGAGTTGTGTTAAAGTCAAACTTTTAGAACCAACTTTAAGAATTCCTGGGAGGAGAGGCCAACATGGTGGAGAAGTAGGGGGGATCTGAAGTTCCCTTGTCTCTCAAAGAAGTGTTTAAGCCAAAGGACTTTGAACCCCAAAAGTCCGTGAGGAAAAGAGACAGAGTAGCTTCCAGGGACCCACTGGGACAACCTGACGGGCCATAGGTGCATGATTGTGAAATAAATCAAATGGGAGAAATAAAACAAATGGAGGGGAGGGATCCCCTTCTGCGGAGAGACAAAGGGAAAAAGAAAGAGAGGCTGGGGAAGCATAAGACTGTATCTGGACAAGAAAAAAACCTCGGACCTGGAGGCAGTAAGATCCAATCTCTAACTAAGGGGCTTTCTCTGGACTGGGGTTGCCTGCCTGGATCACGCACCTGGGGGGAAGAGGAGCCAGCCCTGGGCTCAGTGGTAGGTCAGGGGCATAGTCCACAGTAGGAGAAAGTGATCCCCTCCTTGGAGTGCTGTGGCACAGGACAAAGCCTGCCTGCATCCGCCACCCCTGGGCTCAGTGGCTAGGTCAGGGGCACAGTCCATATTAGGAGAAAAGTGGTCCCTTCCCTGAAGGGCTGCAGCACAGGACAAAACCAGCTGGGACCACATATCGGGTGGCATGGGGAGGCGCATCCCCAGTACTGGGGCGTGCAGAGCAAGAGTTTGAATCCCAGCCAAGCGCCAGGGCATGGGAGTCAGTGGAGCAGGACAAACCGCCTCATTTGCACCTGTGGCACAGTGAGGACAGCTGGAACATAGTTGTTTGGGTCACCGGGTCCGTGGAGAAGAGACTGTGGTGTTGCCATTTTTCTCCCCATCACCACAAAGGTGGGGCCTCAGGGATCGGTCTGTGGGGCCCACAGGGGAGGTGGGACCCACCTACACCAAACGACACCCCGCAGCGCCTGGTAACTGCTTATCTACTGGAGCGGGATAGACGCTGAGGAACCAGCGTCTGGAGGAACAGACCAGCGCTGCTCCAGACCAGCGCTGCTGCATTGCCTGGGTTAATTCTCAGACAATTCTTACTATATAGATATATTCTTCCTTCCTTTTCTCCTTCTTATCTCTTCCCTTTTCTAGTCTCGTTACTCTGGTTGTTGGTTCGTTTAAGCAGATATATTTAATCTGTTCTCTTGATGCATGTTCTACACCTCCTTCTTTATTTTCCTTTCTCTCTTTCTGGAATAATTAAGCCGTATGGTTGCTCTGTCTAGACAACTTTATCTTCTTTTCGTTTCCCCCACCTCCTTTTTATTTTCCTTTTTCTCTCTCTGGATTAAGCCATGTAGTTTCTCTGCCTGGTAAATGCTTATTTGTTCTATTCCCTCCGCCCCTGTCATTTCTCTCTTTGTATGGGATAAGGCTTCTTCCATCAGCACTGCCTCCACCCTGTTGTTTACTTGTACCTGGTGTTGTTGGTTTTTTGTTTTTTGTGTTTTTTTAATTTGTTTGTGTGTTTTCATGTTTTTGTTTTCTGCTTGTTTTTTGTTTGTTTTTCTGGTTTTTTTTTTTCTTTTTCAGGGTTACTTCAACAAACAAATCAAAACACACCCGGTGGAGGGTCCAAAACATCACTACCAGTAGGGAGATAAAGTAACCAAAGTCACAACAAAAGAGAGAAAGTAACACTCTCCAAAAACCACCTCCTGAAGGGCCAGGCCCTGGACAGTGTGTGACTTCTTTTTAATATAGTAGTGCTTGCAGGTGCAGGGCACATAACAAGCTTTTAAAACACAAAAGGGGCAGAAAACTATCCACAATGATGAAATGGAACAATCATCCTCAAAAGAAATTCCAGGAAGAAATGAGAGCTAAAGAATTGCTCAAAAAATATATAAACAATATAACTGAACAAGAATGTAGGATAATAGTCAAAAGATTAATCGCCAGGCTTGAAAAAAGCATAGAAGACAGCAGAGAATCTATTGCTGCAGAGATCAAGGAACTAAAAAATGTAATAATGAATTTTAAAATGCTATAAATGCAGTGCAAAATAAAATAGAGGTAGTCACGGCAAGGATTGAAGAGGCAGAAGGGGAATAGGTGAAATAGAAGATAAAATTATGGAAAAAGAGGAAGCTGAGAAAAATAGAAATAAAAAAAATCCTGGATCACAAGGGGAGAATTACAGAACTAAGTGATTCAATGAAACAGAACAATATCCATATCATAGGAGTTCCACAAAAAGGAGAGAGAGAGAGAAGGGGCTGAAGGTATACTTGAACAAATCATAGCTGAGAACTTCCACAATCTGGGGAAGGAAATAGACATTGAAATCCAGGAGGCACAGAGAACTCCCTTCAGACGTAACTTGATCTTCTGCATTACATATCATAGTGAAACTGGAAAAAAAAAGAGAATTCTGAAAGCAGTTAGGAATAAACAGGCCTTAACATACAAGGGTAGATACATAAGTTTAGTAGCAGACCTATCTACTGAAACTTGGAAGGCCAGAAAGGAGTGGTAGGAAATTTTCAGTGTGATAAACAAGAAAAATATGCAGCCAAGAATCCTTAATTCGCAAGCCTGTCATTCACAATAGAAGGAGAGATAAAGGTTTTTCCAAACAAACAAAAACTGAAGGAATTCATCACCACTAAACCAGCCCTACAAGAGACCCTAAGGGGGACTCTGTGAGTGAAATGTTGTGAGGACCACAAAGGACCAGAGATATAACTACAAGAATGAAACCTACAGATAACACAATGACTCTAAACCCATATCTTTCAAAAATAACACTGAATGTAATGTAATGTAAATGGACTAAATCTTCCAATCAAAAGACATAGGGTATAAGGATGGATAAAAAACAAGACCCATATATTTGCTATCTAAAAGAGACCCATTTTAGACCTGAGGACACCTTCAGATTGAAAGTGAGGGAATGGAGAACTATATATCATGCTACTGGAAGTCAAAAGAAAGCTGGAGTGGCCATACTTATATCAGACAAATTAGATTTTTAAACGAAAGGCTGTAACAAGAGATGAAGGAATTATATAATAATTACAGGGTCTATCCATCAGGAAGAGCTAACAATTATAAATGTCTATGCACTGAATTCAGTAGTACACAAATATATAACACAATTAATCACAAGCATAAGCAGTCTTATTGGTAAGAATGTGGCAATTGCAGGGGACTTTAATACTCCACTTGCAACAATGGAAAGATCATCTAGACAGAAAATAAGTAAAGAAACAAGGGCCCTGGAAGATACATTGGACCAGATGGACTTGACAGATTATTTGGAACTTTCCTTCCTAAAGCAGCAGAATATACATTCTTCTCGAGTGCACATGGAACATTATTCAAGATAGATCACATACTGGGTCACAAAACAGTCCTCAATAAATATAAAAGAATTGAGATCATACCATGTACACTTTCAGATCACAATGCTATAAAACTCGAAATCAACCATAGGAAAAACTTTGGAAAATCTCCAAATGCGTGGAGGTTAAAGAACATCCTACTGAAGAATGAATGGATCAACCAGGCAATTAAAGAAGAAATTAAAAAATATATGGAAACAAATGAAAATGAAAACACAACAATCCAAACCCTTTGGGATGCAGCAAAGACAGTCCTAAGAGGAAAATACATTGCAATCCAGGCTTATCTCAAGAAACAAGAAAAATCTCAAATACAAAATCTAACAGCACACCTAAAGGAACTAGAAGCAGAACAACAAAGAACCCTAAACCAAGCAGAAGAAGAGAAATAACAAATATCAGAGCAGAAGTTAACAATATAGAATCAAAAAAAAGCAGTAGAACAGATCAATGAAACTAAGAGTTGGTTTTTTGAAAAAAAAATTAACAAAATTGATAAACCTGTAGCCAGGCTTCTCAAAAGAAAAGTGAGAGGACCCAAATAGATAAAATTATGAATGAAAATGGATTTATCACAACCAATTCCTCAGAAATAACAAGCAATTATCAGAGAATACTATGAAAAATTTTTTGTAGTCATAAAGTGTTTATCAGTTGCTCAAGGGCAGTGAAAGAGTAAAAATATTCTGTACAGTACAGAAGGCAAAACTATAATCCAATCTCAGTGTTCCTACATGTTCATGGGTGATGCATATTCTGCCTCAGGTTCATCTATGCAAAGATCAGCATCAGTGTACTCTTGCCTAACTTGGCTTTGAGTCACTGCCCTTAGATTATCAACATCTTAGAACAAAATTATTCTATTTTAGAATTCTCAATAGACCTTTATTTTGTTTAAGATTCAACTTTTAGCATTAGTTACCAACAAATTGGACAACCTGGAAGAAATGGAAAAATTCCTAAACACCAACACACTACCAAAAATTAAATGGGAAGAAATATAAAAGTTTAACAGACCCATAACTAGTGAAGAAATTGAATCAATTATCAAAAATCTCCCAATAAATAAGAGTCCTGGACCAAATGGCTTCCCTGGGGACTTCTACCAGACATTTAAAGCAGAGCTAATACCTATACTTCTCAAGTTGATCCAAAATATAGAAATGGAAAGAAAACTTCCAGACTCATTCTATGAAGCCAGCATTACCTTGATTCCCAAACCAGACAGAGACCCCACAAAAAAAGGAGAACTACAGGCCAATATCCCTAATGAACATGGATGCAAAATTCTCAACAAGATACTAGCAAATCGAATTCAATAGCATATAAAAAGAATTATTCACCATGATCAAGTGGGATTCACTCCTGGGCTTCAGGGCTAGTTTAATATTCACAAATCAATCAATGTGATACATCATATTATTGAAAGAAAGTTTAAGAACCATATTATCCTGTCAATAGATGCAGAGAAAGCATTTGACAAAATTCAGCATCCTTTCTTAATAAAAACCCTCAAGAAAGTTAGGATAGAAGGAACATACTTAAACATCATAAAAGCCATTTATGAAAATCCCACAGCTAATATCATCCTCAATGGGGAAAAACTGAAACTTTCCCCCTGAGATCAGGAACATGACAGGGATATCCACTCTCACCGCTGTTGTTTAACATAGTGTTGGAAGTCCTAGCATCAGCAATCAGACAACAAAATGAAATAAAAGACATCAAAATTGGCAAAGAAGAAGTAAAACTTTCACTTTTCTCAGATGACATGAAACTCTACAGGGAATACCTGAAAGACACCACCAAAAGTCTGCTAGAACTGATACATGAATTCAGCAAGTCGCAGGGTACAAAATCAATGTACAGAAATAGGTTGCATTTTTAAACACCAATAATGAAGCAACAGAAAGAGAAATAAAGAAACTGATTCCATTTACAATTGCATCAAGAAGCATAAAATACCTAGGAATAAACTAACCAAAGATGTAAAAGATCTGTATGCTGAAAACTATAGAAACTTTATGAAGGAAATTGAAGAAGACACAAAGAAATGGAAAAACATTCCATGCTCATGGATTGGAAGAATAAATATTGTTAAAATTTCAATATTACCCAAAGCCATCTACACATTCAATGCAATCCCAATCAAAATTGCACCAGCATTCTTCTCAAAGCTGTACAATCCTAAAATTTGTATGGAACCACAAAAGACCTCGAATAGTCAAAGTAATATTGAAGAAAAAAAAAAAACAAAGCAGGAGGCATCACAATCCCAGACTTTAGCCTCTACCACAAAGCTATAATCATCAATACAGTATGGTATTGCCACCAAAACAGACACATACACCAATGGATTAGAATAGAGACTCCAGAATTGGACCCACAAATGTATGGCCAACTAATCTTTGACAAAGCAGGAAAGAGTATCCAATGGAAAAAAGGCAGTCTCTTTAGCAAACAGTGCTAGGAGAACTGGACAGCAACATGCAGAAGAATGAAACTAGACTACTTTATTACACCATAAACAAAAATAAACTCAAAATGGACGAAACCTAAATGTGAGATGGGAAACCATCAAAACCCTAGAAGAGAAAGCAGGCAACAACCTCTTTGATCTCAGCCACAGAAATTTCTTACACAACACATCTCCAAAGGCAAGGGAATTAAAAGCAAAAATGAACCATTGGGACCTAATCAAGATAAAAATCTTCTGCACTGCAAAGGAAACAATCAATAAAACTAAAAGGCAACTGACAGAATGGGAAAAGATATTTGCAATTCATATATCAGATAAGGGCTAGCACCCAAAATCTATAAAGAACTCACCAAATTCCACACCCAAAAAACAAATAATCCAGTGAAGAAATGGGCAGAAGACATGAATAGACACTTTTCAAAGAAGACATCCAGATGGCCAACAGACACATGAAACAATGCTCAATGTCATTCATCTATCAGGGAAATAAAAATCAAAGCCACACTGAGATACCACCTCACACCTGTCAGAGTGGCTAAAATGAATGAATCAGGAGACTATAGATGGTGGAGAGGATGTGGAGAAACAGGAACCCTCTTGCACTGTTGGTGGGAATGCAAACTGGTGCAGCCACTCTGGAAAACAGTATGGAGTTTCCTCAAAAAAATTAAAAATAGAACTACCCTCTGACCCAGCAATTGTACTACCAGGTGTTTACCCAAAGGATACAGGTGTGCTGTTTCAATGGGGCACATGCACCCCAATGTTTATAGCAGTGCTATTGACAGTAGGAAAAGTATGGAAAGAGCCCAAATGTCAGTCGACTGATAAATGTATAAAGAAGATGTGGTACACACACACACACACACACACACACACACACACTGGAATATTACTTAGAAATCAAAAAGAATGAAATCTTGCCATTTGCAGCAATGTGGATGGAACTAGAGTGTATTATGCTAAGCAAAATTAGTCAGAGAAAGATAAATATCATATGACTTCACTCATATTTAGAATTTAAGATACAAAACCGATGAACATAAGGGAAGGGAAGCAAAAATAATATAAAAACAGGGAGGGGGACAAACCATAAGAGACTCTTAAATACAGAAAACAAACTGAGGGTTGCTGGAGGGATGTTGGGTGGGGGAATGGGCCATATGGGCAAGGGGCATTACGGAGGACACTTGTTGGGATGAGCACTGGGTGTTATCTGTAAGGGATGGATCACTGGATTCTACTCCTCAAATTTTATCGCATTGTATGCTAAGTAACTTAGATGTAAATTAAAATAGATAGACACATGAGGGGGGGATAACAGAATCACAGATGAAAGAGGAGAATTCACAAACAATTCCACAGAAATATAATCAATTATAAGAGAATATTATGAAAAATTATATGCCAACACACTGGCAATATAGAAGAAATAGATAAATTCCTAGAAACTTACAAACTACCAAAATTAAAACAGGAAGAAAAAGAAAATTTTAACAGACCCAAAATCATCAAAGAAATTGAATCAGTAATCAAAAATATCCCAGCACACAAAAGCTCAGACATTGAAAGAAGAGCTAATACCTATTCTTTTGAAGCTGTTCCAAAAAATAGAAATGCAAGGAAAAGTTCCAAATTCATTCTACAAAGCCAGAATTACTTTGATTTCAAAATCAGACGAAGTCCCCACTAAAAAGGAGAATTACAGGCCAATATCCCTGATGAACATGGATGTAAAAATTCTCAACAAGATACTAGCAAATCAAATCCAACAGTACATTAGAAGAATCATTCACCACGATCAAATGGGATTTATTCCTGGGCTTCAGGAGTAGTTCGATATTCATAAATCAATCACTACATTGATAAAAGGAAGGATGAAAACCATATGATCCTCTCAGTAGATGCAGAAAAAGCCTTTGACAAAGGACAGCATCCATTCTTGATAAAAACTCTCAACAAAGTAGGGATAGAGGGAACATACCTCAACATCATAAATGCCGTATATGACAGACCCACAGCTAATATCATCCTCAATGGGGAAAACTGAGAGCTTTTCCTCTATAATCAGGAACAAGACAGGGATGTCGACTCTGAACATTACTATTTAACATAGTACTGGAAGTCATAGCCACAGCAATCAGAAAACAAAAAGAAATAAAAGGCATCCAAATTAGGAAGGAAGAAGTCAAACTTTCATTATTTGCAGATGACATGATACTCCATGTAGAAAACCTGAAAGACTCTACCAAAAAATTTCTAGAACTGATACATGAATTCAGCAATGTTGCAGGATATAAAATCAACACACAGAAATCTGTTGCATTTCTATACACTAACAAAGAAGCAACAGAAAAATAAATCAAGGAATTTATCCCATTTACAATTACACAAAAACCCATAAGATACATAGGAATAAACCAAACCAAAGAGGTGAAAGATCTGTACTTTGAAAACTATAGAACACTTATGAAGGGAATTGAAGAGGACACAAAGATGGGGGAAGAATTCCATGCCCATGGATTGGAAGAACAAACATTGTTAAATGTCTATACTACTGCAAGCAATCTACACATTTAATGCAAACTGTATCCAAATACCACCAGAATTTTTCAAAGAGCTAGAACAAACAACCCTAAAATTTGTGTGGAACCACGAAAGATCCCAAACAGCCAAAGCAATCTCAAAAAATAAAAGCAAAGTTGGAGGCATCACAATTCCAGACTCCTGTTCAAGCTATATTACAAAGCTGTAGTCACCAAGAGAGTATACTACTGGCACAAAAATGGACATAGAGATCAGTGGAACAAATGGAAAACCCAGAAATGAACCCACAACTGTATGACCAACTCATCTTCAACAAAGCAAAAAAGAATATCCAATGGAAAAAAAGACAATCTCTTTAACAAATGGTGTTGGGAAAACTGGACAGCAATAAGCAGAAGAATGGACCTGGACCACTTTCTTTTTTTTTTTTTTAATTTTTTTTTCAACGTTTATTTATTTTTGGGACAGAGAGAGACAGAGCATGAACAGGGGAGGGGCAGAGAGAGAGGGAGACACAGAATCGGAAACAGGCTCCAGGCTCCGAGCCATCAGCCCAGAGCCTGACGCGGGGCTCGAACTCACGGACCGCGAGATCGTGACCTGGCTGAAGTCGGACGCTTAACCGACTGCGCCACCCAGGCGCCCCTGGACCACTTTCTTATACCATACACAAAAATAAGTTCAAAATGGATGAAAGACCTAAACGTGAGACAGGAAACCATCAAAGCCTTAGAGGAGAAAACAGGCAGCAACCTCTTTGACCTCAGCCATAGCAACTTCTTACTATATGCCTCTCTGGAGTCAAGGGAAACAAAAGCAAACATGAACTATTGGGACCTCATCAAGATAAAAAAACTTCTGCACAGTGAGGGAAAAATCAACAAAACCAAAAGGCAAACTATGGAATGGGAGAAGATATTTGCAAATGACATATCTGATAAAGGGCTAGTATCCAAAATATAGAAAGAACTTATCAAACTCAATACACACACAAAAAACCAAATAATCCATTTAGGAAATGGACAGAAGACATAAATAATCATTTTTCCAAAGGAGACATCCAGATGGCTAACAGACACATGAAAAGATGTTCAACATCTCTCATCATCAGAGAAATGCAGATGAAAACCATGATGAGATACCACCTCAGACCTGTCAGAATGGCTGAAATTAACAACACAGGAAAGATGTTGACGATGATGCAGAGAAAGGGGAACCCTTTCCAGAGTGGTGCAGCCACTATGGAAAACAGTATGGAGGCCTCAAAAAGTGAAAAATAGAACTATCCCCCACGACCCAGGAATTGCAATACTAGGTATTTACCCAAAGGATAAAAAAATAATTTCAAATGGATACATGCACTCTGATTTTTATAGCGGCATTATCAACAATAGCCATATTATGGAAAGAACCAGCTGGTGGATGGAAAAAGAAGTGGTATATATATATATATATATATATATATATATATATATACACAATGGAATATTACTCAGCCATTGAAAAGAATGAAGTCTTGACATTTCAATGACATGGATGGAGCCACAGGTGTATTATGCTAAGTGAAATAAGTCAGTCAGAGAAAGACAAATACCCATGATTTCACTCATATTGGAATTTAAGAAACAAAACAGATGAATATACGGGGAAGGAAGGAAAAAAAGAGAGAGGGAAACAAACCATAAGAGACTCTTAATGATAGAGAATAAACTGAGGATTGATGGAGGGAGGTGGGCAGGGGATGGGCTAAATGGGTGATTGGTATGAAAGAGGGCACTTATTATGATGAACATTGGGTGTTATATGTAAGTGAAGGATCACTAAGTTCTACTTCTGAAACCAATATTACACTATATGTTAACTAACTAGAATTTAAATAAAAATTTGAAAAAGAAAATATGAAAAGTTGCAGATCAATGATCTATAAAGACATATGTTAGAAACAGAATAGCCAATTAAACCCAAAGAAATTAGAAGAGAAGAAATAAAAAGACTTCTAGACTCCTTCGTTAGGAGCACAACTTAGAAATGGTACTCTTCACTGCCACATCCATCCCGTTAGCCAGAGCACAGTCATATGGACACATCAAGTTGCACAAGAGACTTGGACATGTAGTTTCTTCTTATATTGACTTGTGCACAGCCAACCTATAAGAATGCTACTATTAAGAGAAGCAAGAACTGATAGTGGTGCACAATTAAACCTCTGTCACAAATATGTGGAGACACCAGTCAGAAACCCAAGTGGAGATATTGAGTTAAATACATTAGTGTGCAATGCAGAGTAGTAGTCAGGGTTTACAGATGGGGATGTGTGAGTCATCAACATAAGGGTGATACTTGAACCACAAGACAGAATGACATCATAGGGGAGCATACAGAGAGAAGACAAAGAGATCCAACACTTAGAGACTGGGCACAAGAGGAGGAGCCAGCCCCCAATGCAGTGTGGTGCTTTTTGTAAGATAGAAAGAGCTGGGGAAGGAGCAGGTTTGTGAGAGGAGGGGACTTCAAACGTTGTGATGAAAAAAGACGAAGTAATACTTGGTGCCTTTAAGAGATACTTCCAGGTAGTATCAATTATTTTCTCAAATCATTCAAAAGTATTTATTTTAAACAACATATAATATGTGCTCCCCTACACACATCATTATTCTCTGGTGTTTGCTATTTGATTTGATTGCAATTTCCCATTATTAAAAAACAATGTTTGAAATTCTTCTGTTTTAATATTTTTGTACATGTCTAATTGTTTCCTCAGGATAAAGTCCTAGAAGTATAATTGTGGAGTCAAAGGAAATGAGGACTTTTAAAGCCTGTGACATGTACAAAACTGCTCCTCGGAAAGGTTGTTCCAATTTAGCACAGCAGTATATGACACTATTTCCCTTTGCCATGTCAATAGTAGAGAGTATTATTATCCTAAACCCATGTATTTTACCAATTTAGAAAGAGAAATTCTCTCTGTGTGTCTTAATTTTATTTTGTTTTATTACTTTTGAGATTCAACATGATTTCTTCTTCTTTACCATTAATCTTTCCCTGTTGGTCAAATCACGTTAGATCAAGCCTTTCCATTATGCTGCTCATTTTCTGCATATCTTACTGTGGTACTTTGCCCAATTTTATAATATGATCATCTTTTTCTTTATGAGTTCTTTGTGTGCTAAAGATTTTAAGCATTTGTCTTATATTTTGCAAATTATTTCCCCAATTTGTTATTGGATTTTTGTTTATACATTTGTTTGTACATTTTTATAGCCCCAAATCTATCACTTTGCTTTTATAATTTCTTCATTTGCATTTATGCTTTAAAAAGCCCCATCTACCCCAATTCAGAGAAATACCCACCTATTTTTACTAGTTTTTTTATGGTTTCATTTTTATATCTAATTATTTTGTCCATCTGGAGTTATTTTCCTAAATGGTTACATATTGATTTTGCTCCAGTTAAACACTTTGCTACTTCTTAGAAAAACAGAAAGTGCAGGTTTGCTTATTAAAAAAATTCATAATTAGCTTAACATCAGAGGCAAAGCTAGGTTGCTTGTTTGTTTCAACAAACCAAATTCAGTTCTGCTAGAGACTTTAGACCAGCTAAATATTTTAGCTTAATAAAAGTGAGATGAGGCTGGACTAGAATTATAAACACCATTCTTTAAGCAACTCACTCAAAGATTCTCTTCCCTTGAGTCTTCTTTCGCAAAGTAACAGTAACAATTTTACAAGAGGGATTTTGTGTTGTGCTTCTTGTTCTTTGCTTAGAAAAAGTTCTCAAGTCTAAAAAGGTCATAAAGAGGGTGCCTGGGTGGCTCAGTCAGTTAAGCATCTGACTTCAGCTCAGGTCATGATCCCACCACTCACAAGTTTGAGCCCTGGATCGGGCTCTGTGCTGACAGCTCAGAGCCTGGGGCTTGCTTTGGATTCTATGTCTCCCTGTCTCTCTGCCCCTCTCCTGATCATGTTCTGTCTCTTTCTCTCAAAAATAAATAAACGTTAAAAAAATTTAAAAGGTCATAAAGAAATTCAAGGACTGCTATTACCTTTTAATACCAGAGACAAAAGCTCATATGAAAATTTTTTCCATTTAATTTTATTTTTGTATTGATGTCTACCTTAATTTCACTGTATTTTAAAAATGTGGTATAATATTAATTCTTTGAAATTTGTTGAAGTTTATTTTATGGCTTACTATATGATCAATAATTTTTAAATGGTCTATGTGTACTTGAAAAAAATATGTACTCTCCAAATGTGGGGTACAATGTTCTATATGTCCACGAGATTAAGCCTGTCAATTATGCTATTCATCTTCTGTATATCTTACTATGTATTTTACTGCAGTGTATGTTACTGATATTTTGTTCAGTTAATGTCTTAACTTCTGATAGCAATCTGTTAAATTTTCCCAATATGACAGTGGTTCTGTCCATTTTCCCCTAAAAATCTGTTTTTATTTTGTATATTTTGAAGTTATGTTATCAGATGATTCAAGTTTTAAATTGTTTCAGCCTCTAATGAACTGAATATTTTACCATTATAGAGTAACCTTCCTTGTCTCCAGAAATGCTAATTGCAATAAAATCCCTTTTGTCTAAAAGTAATGTAGCTACATCAACTTTCTTATCCTTTCCCTTTGCCCTATATCTGGGAGGCCAGTGTTTCCAAAGGAGCCACTGCAGAATTTCAAGCAGCAACATAACATGATCATATTTGAATTTTTGAATAATTATTCAGGCAGTTATATGAAGAATGGGCTAAAACAATGTGAAACCTAGGAAGCTGTTGTAACAGTTTCTAGCATGTGATTTTTCCATGCATCCATCCGTGCATGCATCCATCCATCCATTCATCCATCATGTTCAGGGACTTGCTTTCATCCTTAGGCTTCTAATCATCATTGCCATCCTGGACATCACATCCTTCCAAACAAGGTCATCAAATAAGAAGGATGAGGTGAGGAAAAGACCCATCTCTCTCCTTTTCTTTTATGAAGGAGAAAATTGTGAATTAGAAGCACTTGTGTGTTATGGATTGAATGTTTGCAACCCTCCCAAAATTCATATATTGAAATCCAATGCCCAATGTGATGATATTTGGAGGTGGAAATTTTGGGAGGTTGTTGATAAACCACCTGGTTTATAGTATTTTGTTATAACAAACCAAGTGAACTAAAACACTGTGGATATTCCAGATGGAAATAACTGGAAGGTTGGTCATGACACATGTCTGGGGCTCAAAGGATAGGTCTGTGCAGAAGTAGAGGTCAGAGCTCATCAGAAAAGGAGAGTGGGAAGTCGTGGACATGTCCAGTAGAGAAACAAGTGAGCATAATATCTTAGAAGAGAAAGAAGGAATCAACAGTGTCATATCTTAGGGGTCCCAGTAAATGGGGCTCATTCATTCACTCAGTAGGCCTCTCCTGAGCACCTACTTTCAGGTGCTGTGCTGATTCTCATAAGTTCAGAAGCATATAACCTTTCCCTGGGCCAAATATGCACTCCATACCTTGACCTCTGTAAGCAGTCAGACCCACAGGCCATGGAAATGATGCAGAATAGAAACTGAGACTACTGGATTAGTGGCTCTGACATGCTGATGCTGTTACATGTTCTGAAATTAGGTAGAAAGACCCTGTACAATGATAAACTCCCAAGTACTGAGGACAATGACACTCAGTTCCCCAAAGCATTAAGCCTCTTAAGGGTATTACAACAATCCTGGTCTTATTGTTTTCCTAAGGGGTGCCTAGATATTAGAATGACATCACAGTCCCCAAACACACCACCAGTCTTTCTTTTTAAAACCATATAAATCATAGAGACCTTACTTCTCCCTGTCTTTAACACCATCCAGAAAAGGAATCAATAATTTCAGATGATTGTCCACTTTTTCTAAGAGAAGGTCAAAGCTAAGGTCATCATGTTTTACTTGCCCAGGTACTGTAACAGCCCAGACTCCCTCCCCCACTCAGCCTACCCACCCCTCAACCCCACCCCCACCGCAGGCTGTGCCTCATCACCCAGACTCGCATCTGCTTAATGCTCTGCATACCCAGCCCCTAATGTGTCTTAAACTCCCACTGCCCCTTGCACACTTATGTGCTGGAGATTTTGGGGGATCTTCCAGCAGTAAAACCTTCCATTCTCAACCTCCACTATTCCCTTTACCTTCTTGTGCTAACTGAAACCTGCCTCTGATGGCACTTTTTCTCCTGATGGCACTTTTTCTCCTGTAACCCTCTCAGGCAGGTAGTAATTCCTCCCTAACAGTACTTACGCTCTCCAGGTGGAGTTGGTTCCCTCCTTGCTCCCAAGCCTCACCCCTTTTAGCACCTACCATCCGACTAGAGGCCACATGATTCTCCCTATTGCAGTCATCTGCTCATGTCCCTTTTATCTTCCATCCCTTATCTTCTCTACTACAACTTTGCTCTTTGCTCCTCAGGACTCCAGAATTCTCATAAATAGTTCATCCAATACCCTGGTCTCTCCATTCCTTATGTTTTTCAACTCCTAAGATCATCTCAGCTGTGCTGCCTCAGCCACCCATTTTTATGGTCACAACCTTTATTCCTACTACCAACAACTGATACCAAGAATCCCAGCCCTTTCATCTTACCTCCACAGTCACCTGATTCACCAACAATTGTTCAGCCCCACCACTGTACCTCCCACATACCCATTGGCTCCAACCCTGCATGTCTTCACATTCCTGCTTGCTCAGCTTTAACTCCAGAGACCAGCAAATTTATCACTCCTCCACTGTCTTCACATCAAACTCCAACACAATGATGCCAATTGGTTTCCCTTTAAATGGATCACCACTAATCTGAAATCACCCCTTAATACCACCCAGCAATCCACTACATTTTCCTGGTCCATTCATTCTCCTACTTGGCTATTTCACAGAATCTTATCTCTTCAAAACTATCACTCTTCCTCCTTCTCATCTCAGCTGATCATACCAGCACATGATAATATTTTCCACCTTGAAAAACAAGAGCTTCTCCTGATCCCACATTCCACTCCAGCTTCCATCCCATTTCTCCATCCCTTTGCACAGAAACACTATTTGAAAGATCTGTTGCCATACCCTCCTTCCACCTCTTCCCCTCCCACTCTCTTTAACAACTGTACTAAGCTTCCATCCATACCCATCACTGCAATGGTTCTTGCCAAAATCACCAATAAGTTTTCTCTTGCTAAATCCAATATCATTTCTCATTCCTCAGCTCTCAAACTCTTCAGCAACATTCAAAGTAGTTGATCACTCCTGCCTTTTTCAAACTCTCTTCCCCTGCCTTCTGGGACATTATAATCACGTGCTTTTTACCTATCTCCCAGGCAAAGTGATGATTCAGTCCTCCCTTGTCAGGTGCTCCTGCCCTCTCTCCAATTTACCTGGGCAGAGGCCCTGCTGACCAGGATCTATGTGATTCAACTTCTTAGAGTCCAAGTCTATCTCTGCCTACTTATCTGAAAAGATACTGTCAAAAATAATTAATGCTTTCCTCTTTTTTAAATGGAAATTATACTACTCATGCTGGAAAGTCTTCAAGCCAGAATCAGCCCTCAGAGAAGTCCTATGTCTCCCAAAATGTGTCTGGCTTTAGTGCCCCAGAAACACTCAGCCATTAATGGGAAGTAGTGCAAACATGATGATAGACCTCATAGGAAAGTGACTGGAATGGCCAAGGGGCACCAGGTAGAGCCACAGTGAAAAACCAAGGAAACATGGGATGTCTAGCCTAGATGAAAAGATGCAGACAGATATAGTAGCCAGTTGTGTATGGCTCAGAAAAGAATAACTGGACTTTAGCTTCTAACTCTGTTGGAGTAACATCCCTCTCATCATACACCATTATAAAGGAGATCAAGGACATGAAGTAACTGTTTTCCCCACTGGAGAATTGGCAGCCCAGACCACAACACTGAGACAAGAAACCCACTGAGAATAGGCCCCACCATTGCTACAACCCTCTCCCTGAGAAGGGGCTGGAATCTGCAGGACAGGCATGCATATGAGGAGGGAGCTGTGCAAAACCAGGGGGCCTCAAAGTCTGTATAGTGGTTCCTCATGAGTCACTGGCCCAAGGCAGGACTGCACATGCAAGGGGGCAGTGGACACCAGACAGAGAAGCTATGCTTCCTGAGGCATTGAGAGCAGAATGTGAATACATGAGGCACAACTCTGACAGAAGCTCTACCCGGACTCCTCATCAAATCCAGAAATCCAGCTAAGACACCAGAAAGGTCACACATCAGGAGTGAAGACCATGACCAGGAGAAAGGACTATTCTAGACCTGACCAAACAAAGCCTAAAACTATACTTTTGCAAGAGACAAGGGTAAGACAGATTGTAGAGAGTGAGTCATGACAAATAATAAGGACCCTTGATCATTTCAGCGCCCCCTCCTTTTTCCTTCACATCACCCCTCCTTATGCCTTCCTGAGGACCAATGTGCAAACATTCTGGTCAGCTTTGTGGGCATGGTCTTGGGGATCCAGAGCCATATCTAGAATTGCCATGAGGCGCTGCAGATGGGGAGCTGTCCTGGGCTTGAGATGCTGCTGGAGGAAGTCAGGCTGGCCTATTTGCTCCATGCCCTGAGCAGGCCCCTGCCCTGGTGCTGGTGGGCTGGGGCATATGTGTATTTATTTGTGTTCCTGCAGCCCCAGTCTGACTGACAAGGAGACCGCCCATGTGGGGGCTCCAGTTGCAGGATCAGGTCCTGAATCCTCCCAGAGGGGAGTCACACTGGGAGGGAAGGCCTCAGGGAATGCATACAGAAGCAGCCTGGTTGTGTGGGAAAGGGCCCCTGAGGGGGGTGGGAGATATGCTTGCCTCTCTTGAACTTCTTGGCCTGGTGGGAACCAGGTGGGAACCTGGTGGGAACCCAGGGTGATGGCTGAGAGGTAGAGTGGCCCATGAGGCCTTTGGGAAGGCCTGGAAGGGGCAAGACAGGAAGCGGATCAGGGAAGAGCCAAGGCATCACTGGGTAGGGGCAAAGACTTCTGGCACCTGTGGCCTTGGGCTCTGATTGTGGCAAAGTCCCTTCTGTGTAGGTCTCTAGGCACCACTCCCAACAGAAGAGGGAAAGCCTGGAGGGCTGAGGGGGCTGCCAGGGCCAGAAGGGCCAGGAGGAAAAGAAGGAGAGAAGGACAGAGGGAGTGACCGAGAGGCAAGCATCATTCTGCCTGCCCTATAGGTGGCTTCCATGGTGACTCAGTGCCCCAGCAGATCTAGTGGTGAAAAACTGCCTTTCACCTCTGTGAGAAACACCTGCTCAGAGGAGAGGTGAAGGACACATCCTGGGAGTCTGCTTCTTTCACTGGTTGCCAAGGGGGTGTCCCGTGCCTAATGCATTCTTCTCCAGGAGATGGGCACTGGGAGGTCCTAGAAGAGGTGGGGGGTGCATCCGTGGGGTCTGTTGCTGACCTGTTCACTCACATCTCCGTGTGACTGTTCTGTTGTCAGGCCACCTGTTACGCCAGCATCAGACACACAGAGAAGAAAGGGCTAATGGTCCCTGCTTCACAGCTCCATAGTCTCCTAGAGGAAAGAGATAAGGGAGGGTTTTGACACCACCATTAATGTCTAAAGGGGGCCAATGAACTCTCAAAACTTCCTTACCCTGAGGAAGAACTGCTGGGAGCAGCATACAAATCAAGCAAGACAGGAATGGTAAGGGTTCAGATAAAGTGAGGGAGAACAAATTGAGATGATCACAGAAAGTAAATGGACTCTTAAAATCAACAGAAGAGGGCACTCTATATGTGAAATTAGAAAATCTTTTTTAAAAATCTCCCTCTACAATTGCAGGAAAACTAATTTTGGGTGAAAATGATCAGCAGAAGATCAAAGGCAAATCTCATACAAAGTTATTAAAATAAAAGAGAGAATACAGAGCATCCCTCTAGACATTAAAAGCATTCTGGAAGGAAATGTGTACAAAACAGATGGAACTACAATCCTTTATTGTAAAGCAAGATAAAGGCATTTAGAAAAGATTTAAGACATGAAAGAACAACATAAATGAGAATATAAAAACTCAGAAATAAGATGATAGATTCAGGAAAGAATTAGAAATAAAAGGTTTTAATTTTTTAATGTTTATTTATTTTTGACAGAGAGAGACAGAGCATGAGCAGGGGAGAGGGAGATATAGAATCTGAAGTAGGCTCCAGGCTCCAAGCTGTCAGCACAGAGCATGATGTGGGGCTCAAACTCATGTACTGGGAGATCATGACCTGAGACAAAGTTGGACACTCAACCGACTGAGCCATCCAGGTACCCTTAGAAAGAAAAGATTTAAAAAATTGCTTTAAATTTCAGAAATTAAGACTAAAGTAGAAGGAACCAAAGAATGAATAAAGGACACATATAATGCCTTAAGAGAAATAGAAGAAAATAAGGGATTTTTTTAAAGAGGAAAGATGAATAAAGAGAAGAGCATTTGAAAGAACATGACAAATACAGGAGATACACAAGAAAAAAAGATCCAGTATACATATAATAGGAGCCTCCAAAGATTAAAAATCAAAGCAAAGGAAAAGAAGAAGTACTAAAATGTATAATTCAAGAAAACTTTCCTGACAAAAAAATAGATTCAAACTTATAAATTGACAGATTACATCAGGTACCCAGGAAAATCACCCCAAAACAAGCAAACCCAAAAAATATTCTAGTAAAATTATTGGATTAAAGAAAGAAAATTTCTTTGGATATCTCAGGGGAAAAAAAGAATAAGTGTATAATGGAAAGAAAATGAGACTCTCCTCAAAATTTTCAACATTGATGCTTTACACCAGAAGAAAATTTAAGATAATCATCATGGGGAAAAAATCTGAGCCAAGAATTTTATACCCAACCACGCTTGCTTTCAAGTATAAACACAGCCAATTCTCACCAACATGAAAACTTGGAGAATGGTATGTTGCCATGACTCCTTTCTATTAGAGAATGAACTTCAGACAATGAAAATAAATGAAGGGACACCAATAAAGGCTGGTGGTAAGCATTAAATATATATTTACATATAGAATAAGGCATAAATGAGGGACATGGGAAGAGAGGGGAATATATAGTGGCTATATGTCACAACAGTTCCACATAGTGCAACTGGTGTACAAAGAATGGGGACAGTGGAAAGAGCAGATGCACAATTTTTTAAACTCTTTTCTGTAATTATGGTGATGAAACAGCTGGTCTTGTTATATGGAGCATGTATTTTTAAATTTTTTTAAATGTTTATTTACTTTTGAGAGAGAGACAACGTGCTAACAGGAGAGGGGCAGAGAGAGGGAGACACAGAATCTGAAGCAGGCTCCAGGCTCTGAGCTGTCAGCACAGAGCCTGATGTGGGGCTCGAACCCATGAACCATGAGATCATGACCTGAGCCGAAGTCAGACACTCAACAGACTGAGCCACCCAGGCGCCCCATGGAGCATGTTTTATAAGTCAGTAGTAGTTTTATTTATTTATTTAGTGTTTAGTATTAACTATTTAGTGTTATTATTTATTATATAAAAATATAATACCAAAATATTGTTTTTGAATTTATAAGTTTGTGTTGTTTTTCATATATAAAAATTACTCTTTTTAAATTTTATTTTTTTAATGTTTTTATTTAATTTTGAGAGAGAGAGAGAGAGTACTAGTGAGGGATGGGCAGAGAGAGAGGGAGACACAGAATCTGAAGCAGGTTCCAGTCTCCGAGCTGTCAGCACAGAGCCCGATGTGGGGCTCAAACTCACAAACTGTGAGATCATGACCTGAGCTGATGTCGGATGCTCAACCAACTGAGCCACCAAGGTGCTCCTATAAAAATTACTCTTATTGGGATGCCTGGGTGGCTCAGTCGGTTAAAGTGTCTGATTTTGGCTCAGGTCATGATATCATGGCTCGTGAGTTCAAGCCCTGCATTGGGCTCTGTGCTGAGAACTCAGAGCCTGGAGCCTGCTTCGGATTCCATGTCTCCCTCTCTCTCTGCCCCTCCTCTGCTCATGCTCTCTCTCTCTCTCAAAAATAAATAAACATAAAAATTTTTAAAAATTACTCTTATTAATTTTTATTAATAATAATAAAACATATTTAAGTAAAAGGGTCTATATTTTAGTATGTTTAACTGCACCTTTTTTCTTATTTCTTAAAACATTATTTTATTGTGGTAAGAATGTTGAAGATTGAAACCTACCGTATTAACAAGTGTTTATGTGTATAATAGATTATTGCTGATTATAAATACAATGTTGTAGGACAAATTTCTAGAACTTACTCATCTTTATTAACTGAAACTTTATGTCTGTTGATTAGTAATTCTCCCATTTCTTCCACCCCTCAGCCCCTGGTAACCAGCATTACCTTCTTTGATTCTATGAATTTGACTATTTTAGAGAACTCATTTAAGTGGAATCATGCAGTAAATGTCCTTCTGTGAGTGTTGTATTTCAGTGAGCATAATATCTTCAAGGTTCATCCATGTTGTTACATATCGCAGTTTTTTTTAAGGCTGAATAGTATTCCATTCTGCATACAGACCACATTTTCTTTATCCATTCATCTGTCAATGAACATTTAGGTTGTCTCTACCTCTTGGCTACTGTGAATAATACTGCAATGAACATGGGACTGCAGATATATCTTCCAGATCCTAATTTAAGTTCTTTTGGATAAATACCCAAAAGCGTAATTGCTGTATCATATGGTAGATCTATTTTTAATATTTTGAGGAAGCTATATATTTTTTTCATAGTGGCTACACCATTTTACATTGCACTGACAGCGTACAAGGGTTCAGTCTCTCCACATCCTTGCCAACACTTGTTACCTATTGTGGGGTTTTTTGTTTGTTTTTGATAACCATGTTGACAGGGGTGAGATGAATATGTGAATATGTGACTGTATGCAGTAAAAGGGACTTTGTAGATTGACTTAGCTAAGGTTCTTTATTTTTTTCATTTTTAAAAGGTTTACTTATTTTTGAGAGGGAGAGAGCGCAAGTGGGGGCAGTGCAGAGAAACAGGGAGACACAGAATCTGAAGCAGGTTCCAGGCTCTGAGCCAACAGCAGAGAACCCAAGGTGGGGCTAATTTTACTATCATCTTACTGATGACATAAACAGTAGATTAACACATACTTTGTATGTTATATATATTATATACTATATTCTTACAATAAAGTTAGTTAGAGAAAAGAGAATATTATTCAGAAAATTATAAGGGAGAGAAAACATTTACAGTACTGGCCTATATTTATTGTAAGTGCACTTGTGCAGTTCAAACCTGTGTTGTTCAAGAATCAACTGTATTTTTTTCTTTTTTTGTATATATTTTTTATTTTAACTTGTTTTATTTTTTATTTTTTTTAAATTTACATCCAAATTAGCATATAGTGCAACAATGATTTCAGGAGTAGATTGCTTAGTGCCCCTTACCCATTCAGCCCATCCCCCCTCTCACAACCCCTCCTGTAACCCTGTTTGTTCTCCATATTTATGAGTCTCTTCTGTTTTGTTCCCCTCCCTGTTTTCATATTATTTTTGTTTCCCTTCCCTTATGCTCATCTGTTTTGTCTCTTAAAGTACTCATATGAGTGAAGTCATATGATTTTTGTCTTTCTCTGACTGACTAATTTCACTTAGCATAATACCCTCCAGTTCCATCCACGTAGTTGCAAATGGCAAGATTTCGTTCTTTTTGATTGCCGAGTAATACTCCATTTTATATATATATATATATATATATATATATATATACCACATCTTCTTTATCCTTTCATCCAACACATACACCCCCATATTTATAGCAGCACTATCAACAAAAGCCAAAGTATGGAAGAATCAACTGTATTTGTACACTCATGTTCACAGTACCATTATTCACAATTACTAATACATGGAAGCAACCCAGGTGTCCACTGATGGATAAATGGACAAACAAAATGTAGTCTATCCATACAATGAAATATTATTTAACCTTAAAAAGGCAGGAAATTGTGACTCCTGCAATAATATGGATGAATCTTGAGGACATTATGCTGAGTAAAATAATCCAAACACAAAGGGACAAATAGTGTACAATTCCACTTCTATGAGGTCCCTAGAGTCATCAAATTCATGGAAACAGAAAGTGGGATTGTGGTTGCCAGGGGCTGGGGAGGGAGACGGGGAGTTGTTGTTTGATGAGAACAGGGTTTCAGTTTTACAAGTTTGGCATTTTGTAGTTTTGAAAAAGTTTTGTAAATTGGTTACACAACAATGTGAATATACTTAAACTACTGAACTGTATACTTAAAATGATTAAGATGGCAGATTTTATGTTATGTGTATTTTATCAGAGTTAAAAATTTTTAAAAAGAAAAAGAAAAGCTAGCTAAGCATTTTTAATTTTGGCACACCGAAACTCCATTTTACAAGTAAGGACAAGCAATTTTAACCACAGGGATTTGAGAAACTCTGAAGCTGCTGACAGCCAGTTAGAACCACGTTGTGCCAATATTTCTCGTCCACAGTCCATCTGAGGGGAAAGCTTTTCAATATCCAGCGATGTCTTGTGGAGGAAGTGCCAGCTGGGCTTGCAGCACCACAGCCAGCATCCTGAAACCATGGGACGAAAGCCCAGGACAAGGGAAAGGAGCCTCAAGAAATAGCTCCACTATTGCTGTTTTATGGACAGTGACATCACCAACCTGCTAGAAGTCTACTAAGTAAATATAGTCCTTGGCAATTACTGAAAAGAGAGTCTTTTCTTCCAATGTTCCCAGAATGCTTAGCCTGAGTAGCCTGACCTGATGTAGCCTGCTGAGTGAGACTGCAGTGTGTGGACTGGGAGCCTATAGGGATTGGCTCCATTAGCAGCATGGGCTCACACACCCACTCTCAACTCCCACCCCCACCCCACCCCACCCCCACTGCTAGTGTGTGCCTGCCTGGACTCCTCCCTCCTCTCCAACTTGCCAGAGTATTAACAAGGCCCCATCCCCTAGTCAGTGCTGTATGCTGAGTAAAAATAATATATATACACATGTAGAGGGCAAAACATTTTTATCCTTTGGATTGATTCAGTCTAGATTGGAAAAGGTGAAGGTTAAGGTCAGTAGGACCATTGCTTTTTCTTTTCCAGTGTCTGAAGAAACAGGAATGTAAACTGAGTTATACCAGTTGGCCACAAAATTGAGTTCTAAAGTTTATGTAACTGAAAGCCTATTTAATTTTAGCACAGAGACACATTCATCCACTCAATAATCACTTTTGGAGCACCTACACCATGCCAATGACTGGACTGGGAGCTGGAATGACCACACACCCTCAGCACAGCACACACACACCAGTACCTAGTGGGGGAGATCCTGAAACACGCACTTGTAAGTCAGGGGGTGTGTGCTGTTGAGAACCAAGACAGGGGATGTCAGGGGACAATAGAAAGTGACAGCTCCCCCACACAGCCAGTCTGGAAGTCTTCCAGGGGCACTCTAAGCAGAAAAAGGGTAGGAGTTAGCCAGGCCAAGGACGTGGGAATACAAGGCAGTGAAAAGCACTTACAGGCAAAAAGGAGCACAGTGAGTTAAAGGTGGGGATGGCAAGCTGTAAAGGGCCAAAGGGTAAATATTTTTACCTTTGTGGGCTCAACTCTGCCAGAAATGAATTGGCATGGCTGTATGCCAGTATAACTTTATTTATGGGCACCAATCTTTAGATTTCATATAATTTTCACATGTCACAAGATACTATTATTCCTTTCACTTTTTTCAACCATTTAAAAATATTAAAACCATTCTTAACTTTACAGTCATACAAAAACAGGCAATGGGTCAGATTTGAGAGAGAAAAAAGACATGCTGCATATAAGGCACACTGTTCTGCACCCTGCTCCTTTCACACATTCACACATTCACACAATTTGAAATCCTTTCCATACCAATGTCGATGTTGCCTCAATCTTTTTGTACATTGCATGCTAATCCATTGTGTGGATATGCCTTAATCATTTAATCTCCCATTGTGGACGTTTAGGGGGTACCAATCTCATGCTATTACAAACTATGTGGCAGTGAGGATCTTATATATACTTCTCTCACCCATGAGAAGGTTTATCTATAGAATAAATATTCCTGGTAGTATGATAATTTGGTCAAAAGCTTTGTACGTTTGGATTTTTAGTGAATTCTACCAACTTGCTCTCCATAGCAGTGGTACCAATTTCTACTCCTGCCAACAACAAATGGGGGTTTCTATATCCCCTCAACCTTACCAGTACTGTGTGATCTGACCTTCAGAATTTTGCCAATTAGATTGGTGAAAAATAGTGTCTCAGTGTAGTTTCTCTTTGCTTTTCTGGGGGTGTGCATCTTTTCACATGTGCAAGAGCATCCTTATTTCCTTTCTCATTTGACAGTCTGTTCATACCTTTTACCCATTGTTCCCAGTAGGTGGTTCATCTTTTTCTCTGTGGGAGCTTATCACGTACTGTAATGTGATTTGAAAATAGATTTTTCCTAGTCTTTGATTTGCTCTTTGACTTAGTTGGTGATGTATTTTGCCATTCTCAAGATCTGATTTGGTTTTATACTTTTCTGTGGCAGAAGAGACCTTTTAAATCTCATTAAGAAAGATGGATTTGGGGGGGCGCCTGGGTGGCTCAGTCGGTTGAGCAGCCGACTTCGGCTCAGGTCATGATCTCACGGTCCGTGAGTTCGAGCCCTGAGTCGGGCTCTGTGGTGACAGCTCGGAGCCTGGAGCCTGTTTCGGATTCTGTGTCTCCCTCTCTCTGCCCCTCCCCCGTTCATGCTCTGTCTCTCTCTGTCTCAAAAATAAATAAACATAAAAAAAAGAAACATGAATTTGATCCTAAAAGAATGGGGGAACTGAAGCATCTTAAGCAAGAGAGTGACAAGGTCAGGAGTCTGTGTCATAAAGCTCACTCTAGCTACAGAGTGATGGATAAACCCTAAGTGGTGCAAAGGGACTCAACTGGAACCAGAAAGGCCAGATTGTAGCTGGGATCAGGGTGTGGACTATGGAGATGGGGCAGTGAGCATTTCTGAGTGAGCAAGTGCAGTCAAGGAATATGCTGGACTGGTCTTGTCTAGCTGGGTCACTGTGTGGAGGCCAATAATCAAAATAAGGGATATAAAATGAAGAGAAAAGCTTTATTTTCTTCCCTTATTTTATTGGGATGTGGGGGAGGTCATGAGTTCTACCAGGGACCTGTGGAGTTGTTGGCATGTCCTATAGGAGCCCTCCCCTCAATCCCCATGTGCAGCTGAGGGCCACACCTCTATGCTCCAGTAACACTGGCCTGTCCACTGTCTGCTTCCCTCAAGAGTCTTACAAGGGCAGAGATAATGCTTTTGCCATATGTGTACCCCTAGAGCATAGCACAGTGCCAGGCAACAAATAAATACTTAAAAATGTTTAGCCAGAGCCAGAGAGTGAACACAGCAAGGATAAAGCTAAGTTGCTGTTAACAACTACCCAGAGGGAAGAACAAGAGCTCTGGAGTTGGTACCATAGGCCCACACACAGTGCTAAGGCTGGAGAATGAATGAGTGAATGAATGAATGAATGAAGTTCCAGGCGGGAGGAACCTTTCCTATACCCAAGCTTCGTTCCTTGGCCTGCTCTTCTCAACGTGCTCTCCCAGTTCCAAATGTTGCTTACTAAGCTTATGCCCAATCTTCAAGATCAGCAGTCTACAAACCAGGTGGCAGCCCTAGGTGAGTGGGGGCAGAAGAAGAGGACAATAGGTCAGCTTCTATTGTTCTTACATCATTTTGAATGTCTAGTTTGTAGATATTTTATAGTGTAGTACATACTATATTACGGTAGTAACATGCATGTGATTTAGAAATAGCTAAGTACACACATATTTAGGAGAGGGGGGTGTCAGTTGAGTCCCCCAGGGACACTGAGAAAGCCTTAGGAGTGCAGTTTCTGTCAGCCCTGAACAGATAAATACTTGGTTCCTTGGTTTACATGCACACACTCTGTATATATGTGTACAAATCTGCCCTGGGGAAGTCTCCCAGACCACCTGCACTAAGCCAGTTCCCTTTCATGCACCTCCATTGCCCTGGGGACCTCTCAGTTTGATGGCTATGACTGTAAATAGCATTGTGTGGTTATTTGAGCAATGTCGCTGCTCCCACTATTTGAGGCAAGGGGCTGTGTGAGTTGGTGCTTACTGTGGTGTCCTCAGAGCCTAATGCTGTGGACACACAGTAGGAGCTCAATAATAAATACTTAAATGAAAGTGAGCAGGCAACATCATCTATTTGTTCTAGCTCTCCCACAGCACTGAGCACCAGAATATGCACTCAGTGAGGAGATACTCATGTAGCTCAACCTGTGAAATCATATATATTCTAAAATGACTCCAGGGTGAACAAGCTCAAGAAGTAATGACTACAAAGGGAAATTATGGTGATTCAACACATGTAAGAAGAAAGAGGTCTTTGATAGGACTGGGAATGCAACCCATGCCCTCTTCCTCCTTACATGTGTTGCGCCTCCATAATTTTACCCTTTGTAGTCATTACTTCTTGAGCTTGTTCACGCTGGAGTCATTTTAGAATGAAGCCCTGGCACCTGCATCTGTATAGGCCCGCTGAGGATCTGGATGCTCTGGGTGTCCGCAGTCCTACTCTGTGGGAGTCCAGCCCTGCTGTCAGTCAGAGTCTTGGCTCTGGGAAGGCGCAAGAAGCACACGTTCCTATGTAAAACCCGCGGTTGCTGGCCTAGAGCCTTCGGACTCCAATTTGCCCACTTGGCGACCGCACAGATCGCCGTAGGCCACGCCCAGGCCACGCCTCCGCAACTTGGTCACACCCGGCGCTTTCTGAACAGGAGGCGCCTCAGTTAGTGTGGCTGAGTCTGCATATCAGGAGGCGGGTCCATGCCAGTGGCGGGTGCTGGTAGGGCTTTCAGATGTCCTCTGGGAAAACCGCAAGGCTTCTTCCCACTATAGTCCTGAGCGCTGATGGCATGGTACTGCGTGCGAAGGAGTAGGGGAAACAGTGCCCAGCACCCAGAAACGCTCCTGCTGAAGAGTGATGCTGAGGACATGCAGAAGGACAGTACCAGCAGTGAAGAAGACCGAGAGAAGGTTGGCGGCCAGTGTGCTGGAGAGACCCTCTCCTGTAATCCCACTTCCCTGCTTCACCCCCAGAGTGCCTTTCATGGTCTCCATTCTGAGGAATGGATGAGGAAACTGAGGACCACAAAGGACAAAGGAAATGGTGTTTACTGGGGGGCAAAATAGGTAATCATCAAGAAGCAAGTCAACTGAGGATTGGGACATACTTGAGTGTGCCTGGCTTCATGTCAAGAGAGAGTGCCCCCGTCTGTCAGTTCATACATGGACAGTGCTCATGGAAGCAGCTGAGGAATGCATCCAAGACCAGCCTGAATTCTGTATACACACTGTTCCATCCAAGCCTTCCTGCATGCCGGTCAGGGAGAGATCGTTACGGTCATTTCATAGTTGCAGAAACTGACTTTCAAAAAGGTTGAGAGTATTGCTCAGGATCACAAAGCTAAACTAAGTGGTGGAACTGGGCCTAGAATCCAAACAGTCACACAAAACCCTACACTCTTAACCCAGTGCTGGGCTACAGTGGTTCTAGAACTGTCTTCCCTGTCAGAACCACCTGGAGAGCTTGTTAGAACTTAGAGTGCTGGGCTCACTCCCAAAGTGTTCAGAGTGGGGTGAGGCCTGGGAATTTGCATTTCTGAATGTTCCCAGAGGATGCTGATCCTGTGGTTCCCAGGCCTCCACCCCACCTCACAGCCTACCTCCAGCACTAACCTGGCTGTGACCTCAATACTGCCTGCTTTAGGACAGGTCCTTTGCCCTTTCTGGAATGTTCCCTTCTAGGGCCACCCTAGGAAAATCCTCCAGATGTGCCCATAGGAGATGTCTTTCTCTGATCCATCCACCCCCTGCAACAATCCTCCCCGACATTCTACTGCTACTCCATGGAACAATGATCTTGTGGTTTGGCCCATACTAAACTTTTGGCTTTATCTTTCCCGCCTGATGGGATCTTACTTTTTTTTTATTGAAGGAAGTGATCTTGTTCTATTTGTCTATTTATGCTCAACAGCAAGTACACATTTACAGAAATGCTTGCAGAAATACAGATGGGCATGACTCCATCCTGCCTTTCATGTCCCTCAACAGCCCTGGCCTAACCACTGTTTAATTTTTTAAAAGTTTATTTATTTTTAGAGACTGAGAGAGAGACAGAGAGACAGAGAGAGAGAGAGCACTCACATGCATGTACACACATAAGCAGGGGAGGGGCAGAGAGAGGAGAGAGAATCCTAAGCAGGTTCTTCACCGTCTGCACAGAGCCCAACGTGGGGCTCCATCCCACAAACTGTGAGATCATGACCTGAGCCGAGATCAAGAATTCGTCATTTAACCCACTGAGCCCCATTCCACCACTGTTTCATTCTTATTTTTCGACATTCCTTTGACTCACCCTGCAGCTCCAGATTGCTTTCCATGCAGTAACAACATCAGACAGGATAGATGGAGTGAACATTCATGAATATAACATGTATAATTAATGCTAACAGTGACCAGGGCCAGTGCAATAAATACATCTCAAAGACCCGGAAAGTGTGGAATAGCACTGGAGTTCTCAAAGCAGAGTCTGGGGAGCCCCCAGGGGTCCTTAAGATCCTTTCAAGCATGGGTCCAAAAGATCAAATCTCTTTTCATAATGATGCTAAGATATTTTTACCTTTTGCACTCTCTTTCCCAAGGGTAAAGAGGGGTTTTCTAGAAGCTATCTAACTGTGATATCATGGCAGACTGAAGTCAGAAACAGATATGATTACTCAGCTGTCTCCTGTTAATCCAGACAATAAAGAAAGTTGCAAAACCTAAAACTCTTCCCACTAAATTTCATTTGTTTTGTATAGATTTTCTTCATAAAATATTTTATGTTAACATATAATGGTTTTATTGCTGTCATATTTAAATGAGTGAATTTTTTAAATTTCTCACTTTAAATTTTAATACAGTAAATATTGATATGTATAACTCGCATAAACAAAAGTTCTTTGGAGTCCTCAATAAATGTTAAGAGTACAAAGGGGTCCTGAGAACAAAAAGCTTAAAAACGTGCTTTGATACTCCACATCGGAATGAACAAAAAAATCTTTCATGGTATATTGAGTCATGGGGGAAGATCTTCACTTTTTTAAAGATGACTTTATGTTTTGTTTCCCTCTTGATGATGGTGCAGGTACCACAGAATGCAAATTTAGAAGGGCAAGCATGGGAGATTTTTGCAATCCATGTAAAACATTGGATATTTTCACTAACAATTTCTATACCTTAATTTAAAATTTTTTCTTGGGGCGCCTGGGTGGCTCAGTTGGTTAAGCGGCCGACTTCAGCTCAGGTCATGATCTCACGGTCTGTGAGTTCGAGCCCCGCGTCAGGCTCTGTGCTGACAGGTCAGAGCCTGGAGCCTGTTTCAGATTCTGTGTCTCCCTCTCTCTGACCCTCCCCCATTCATGCTCTGTCTCTTTCTGTCTCAAAAATAAATAAACGTTAAAAAAATTTTTTTTAATTTTCTTAATTTGTTTTTATATGGGAAGGGTATATAAATGGAGTAAAAATAAGGAATTATGGCTTAAGCTTGAAAACTCCCTGAGATAAAGAAATGAGTTGCATGAGTTTGCTAGAGATGCTGTAACAAAGTACCACAAACTGAGTGCCTTAAACAATGGAGATTTATTGTCCCACAGTCCAAAGCCAGAATTCCAAGATCAAGGTGTTGGTAAGTGCCTCTAAAGGCACTGGGGCAGGGCATGCTCCAGGCTGCTCTCCTAGCTTCTCCCTGGTTTGTGGAAGCATTACTCTGATCTTTACAGAGAGTTCTCCCTGTGCGCACGTGTGTTTCCAAATTCCCCCTTTGTATAAAGACACCTATCCTATTGGATTGGGCCCATCCTAATGACCTCATTATAACTTGATTATCTTTGTGAAGATCCTGTCTCCCAAATAAGGTCACATTCTGAACCACCGGGAATTAGGACTTCAACATATCCTTTTAGGGAAACACAATTCAGCTGGTAAAAATGGACAATGATACAAGTTAGAGAAATTATAAAAGAAAGAGGTATGAGTTAAAATCATGGGGTTTGAATCAATGAAGCCAATTCCATATTTTGGTTCATGGTAATGAAGAGCTGAGTTTCCTGGGTCCAAACCTTAAATTTCCTTGTTGTATTGTTATTTGTCACCACGTGCATGGAAATGTTACTTGGCAACTGGGTCTTCTGCTGTTAAGCTCCTTGCTGGGCCTCACAGATGCTAGGAAGGTCTGCTGGTATGGCAGAGCAAGTTCACATTCTTTTAAGTCATTCCTGCTTAGGTGACTCAGTTGGCATGGAATGATCTGGACCTGCAAATTGTAGAACCAATTCTAATACCTTTCCATCAAAAGTCTGGGAGTGGAGTGGGGCATGGAGGAGGAGAAAGACAAAAAAGAAAAGTGGAAGCTTATAAAACTAAAATATTCTAAAACTTGGGACCTCACAGCCATGTAAAGATGCAACTTGTGATGAGCAATGTCACTAGGAAGGAAATGAGTTTAGTCTGTGACTGTATGGAAAGAGAGCTTGTAGAAAAGGACAAAAGAGGCAGAAGCTCCTGTTGAACTGTGCATTGTTGCAACCACAGTAGTAAGCTGAACCAGGAAAACAGTTAAAAGTTGACCAAAGGGAGCCAAGAGCCTGATGGACACTGAAACCAGCACCCACCATTCCTGAGGGCCTCAGCAAGGAGGAGAAAGCCACACTGAAGGGCCACAAACATTGGAAGGAGCTGCATTTACAACAGGAAAGCCATGCTGAATACTTAATACAGCCTCATGGAACAAACCACTACAAACTTAAAAGCTTAAAATAATGCCCATTTATTATGCACAGTTGCCCTGGGTCAGGAAACTACCTCCCAAGGCTGCAATGAGAAAGCCAGCTGGCTGGGGTCTTTTCTGGAGGTTTTGGGGGAGAATCTTTCCAGCTTCACTAAGGTTGTTGGCAAAATCCAGTTCTAGGTGGTTGTCAGTTTGGGGTCCCAATTCCCTTGCTGGCTGCCATCTGGCAATCACTCTCCACTCCTAGGAGCCACCCACATTCCTTTACAAATTTGTTCCCCTCCATCTACAAACAAGCTTCAAATCTCTCTGAATTCCCCTTGTGCCTTCAGCAGGGATAAGGCTTTGGTTGTAGAGACCCCACCAGAGAATACTAGATAATGTTCCTATTGTAAGGGCAACTGATTAGTAACCTTAATTACATCTGCCATGCACCATTGCATATTCATGAGTGCGACACCAGGAGGCAAGGGTCATGGGACCAAAAGCCTATCTACCACAGAGGGCAAGCCTGTGTCTCAGGGAATGCTGTCTTTGGAGTCTACATTTTTCATTCATCAGAGGATTATTTTGGCTCTGTCCTCAAAATCTCTCCATCATTCCAAATTGCTTGCCAGCCACTTTTAACTTGTATCCATCGCAGTTCCCTTAGCAGCAAGTGGAGTTGGCCACCTCTTGATGAGAACCACCCTTGTGTATTTTCCCACAGAATGCTTTTCCATAGCAGCTTTCAAAAGAGTCCTCAAACTGTTATGAAAAACTTCATTATCAGTTCCTCCTTGCTGAAGAAGCACCCTAAGATGTGAGTGAACAGGTCAGCAACAGACCCCACGGATGCACCCCCCACCTCTTCTAGGACCTCCCAGTGCCCATCTCCTGGAGAAGAATGCATTAGGCACGGGACACCCCCTTGGCAACCAGTGAAAGAAGCAGACTCCCAGGATGTGTCCTTCACCTCTCCTCTGAGCAGGTGTTTCTCACAGAGGTGAAAGGCAGTTTTTCACCACTAGATCTGCTGGGGCACTGAGTCACCATGGAAGCCACCTATAGGGCAGGCAGAATGATGCTTGCCTCTCGGTCACTCCCTCTGTCCTTCTCTCCTTCTTTTCCTCCTGGCCCTTCTGGCCCTGGCAGCCCCCTCAGCCCTCCAGGCTTTCCCTCTTCTGTTGGGAGTGGTGCCTAGAGACCTACACAGAAGGGACTTTGCCACAATCAGAGCCCAAGGCCACAGGTGCCAGAAGTCTTTGCCCCTACCCAGTGATGCCTTGGCTCTTCCCTGATCCGCTTCCTGTCTTGCCCCTTCCAGGCCTTCCCAAAGGCCTCATGGGCCACTCTACCTCTCAGCCATCACCCTGGGTTCCCACCAGGTTCCCACCTGGTTCCCACCAGGCCAAGAAGTTCAAGAGAGGCAAGCATATCTCCCACCCCCCTCAGGGGCCCTTTCCCACACAACCAGGCTGCTTCTGTATGCATTCCCTGAGGCCTTCCCTCCCAGTGTGACTCCCCTCTGGGAGGATTCAGGACCTGATCCTGCAACTGGAGCCCCCACATGGGCGGTCTCCTTGTCAGTCAGACTGGGGCTGCAGGAACACAAATAAATACACATATGCCCCAGCCCACCAGCACCAGGGCAGGGGCCTGCTCAGGGCATGGAGCAAATAGGCCAGCCTGACTTCCTCCAGCAGCATCTCAAGCCCAGGACAGCTCCCCATCTGCAGCGCCTCATGGCAATTCTAGATATGGCTCTGGATCCCCAAGACCATGCCCACAAAGCTGACCAGAATGTTTGCACATTGGTCCTCAGGAAGGCATAAGGAGGGGTGATGTGAAGGAAAAAGGAGAGGGGGTTGAACTGATCAAGGAGACAATGGGTCTTTAAGGAGTTTGCACCAGTTGTCTGTTTAAATGTTACCATGCAATGACCATGTGGGAATATAGTCCAGGGTTACCTAAATGTAATCTTACCATCATTTAATGGTATGGATTGGAGGAGTTTGATACAGCTTTTTCTTTGTGCCCTGAAGTACCAGATTCAGATGATGCTCCCTAAAACTGGACAGATATGATGTGAGAATGGCACATGGAAACAGTCTTTGGCATAGGTATAGGAAAGAGCTATGGTGGCCACTGCCACTTCACAGTCTGGTTCTGTGTGCACTGGGGTAGGGTGACTTAGGAGCTGCTGTAGCCTCCAGTGTAAATAATTTGGTCCTGCATCCATATGTGGAAGGAGAAGAGACTATTCCTACAAGTGGCAGGGGCTGCATGGAGGAGGTCCCTAGGCCCAGCTAGCTTCTCCCCACCCCTCCACCCAACAGTCCCAGCACCCCTGAGCCCCCACGATGGAAAAGGTGCACTTGGGCCCTCTTTGGGGATGATGGCAACATGAAAGGGGAGCCTTGGCCCTGGGCAAGGCTGCACTGGATGGACTCGGTGGGACAGTGCCCTCTGAACTAGGGTGTTGCGAATGCCACCACCGCTCCTCTGTACTTGAATGACAGAGAAAAGGAAGACCCCCTTCCCCTGTCCACCAAGTTGTGCCTGGACACAGCCACTAAGAGCCTAAGGTTCCTCAGGAAGTCCTGGAGAGACAGGGACATGGCCTGAGGTAACAAGTCCCAGCTTGGAGCTGTGCAGCTGGAGCCCCAGGAGAGGGAGTTGTCCCAGATCCAGCAGGGGTGTGGGCGAGGGGGTAGGGCAGAAGGGGTTGTCCTGAGGGTTGTGCCTGAGGAGGCTGAGGGCCTCCAGCAACAGGCGATGTGCTCCACTCCGGGGCAAGGAAGCACAGCCCTGGGAACACCAAGTACAATCTAAGGGGACAGGAGCTCCTTGTTTCAAACTGCATGGTTGCTGCAGGCTGAGGGGGTCGGTGAGAGGACTGGCAAGGGACACCGGGTCCACAGGGTCCGCGTATGTGGGCAGTGGCCTGGCCCTGATCACCCCGAGGCCCTGTGGCCTCTCTGGGGCCTTACCCAGGCCTCTCCCAGGGACCAGTTTCTGCCCCAGGAAAGACCCCAAAGGCTCTGGGACAACGTGGGCAAAGGCATCCCCTCGTGCCAGCTCAAACCCACTGGCCCCACGGGGGGCTCCCCATCTTCTTGTGCAGCCTCACCTTGCTTCCTGCCCATGTGCCCAGATCCCCTCCAATTATAAAGCTGTGCCAAGCCCTTTCAGTCCTGTTCCTTGGTCTCTACTAGGAAGTCTGACTCCCAGGATGGGGTGGGAGTGGAGATGGGGACATGAGTCCTGCCTGACATGCACTTCACACCTGAACCACTGATCTGCCTCCCCTCTGGGAGTCCATTTTGCCCTGGGCTTCCACAGAGCCTGGTGCTGGTCCCCACATCTTCTGGTCTGAGGACAGCCACAGCATCAGACGGAGGGCCTGGGAAGGACATGAGGGTCCCCCAAGGTCAGGTATGGTGGGATTAGAGCCCACGTCTGCAGGCCCCGTGTCTGGCGTCTGGTGTGCTTTCCGGAACAGGGACTAAGGTGAGCCGAAAGGCCTGTTCCACTTCTGCCTTAGCCCTTCTGTTGCTCTCTTCCTTTCCATTTCCAGGGGTCCTGGCCACCCTTGCTTGTCATCATGCTTGGACCAGGGTACCACGTGTGCAACAAGTTTGACCTGGCTAAGAGTGAGCAGGTGGTGTGCACAAAAAAGTGGTGCACAAGGAGACACCCAGTAGGGCCCCAAGACAGGGAAGGGATGACATCCCAGGGGACGCCAGAGAGACATCCCAACACCTGTCCCAGCAGAAAGCTGGCAACAGGGCCATGCCTAGGAGCATGTGGGAGGTGAAGACTAGGGCACACCCCACTGGGTCTCTTCTGCCACTGTGTCTAGGAGTGCATGCTTGACTAAAGGCTTCAGAAGAGAAGCTGAGAATTCACCATCATCGCATCTCATAAGCATGCAGGTGCCGTGAGTATGTGACACATGTACATCCAACCTCTTTCTTGGAGGCTTTAAAAAGACATCGACGTTCTTGAGTTTTTGCTTTGATGGCAGAAGCACGACATACTCCCCACCCAGGGAGCATCCATCACCGCTCCCCATGTGCGGTATGTCTTTCATTCAGCTATTTCTCAGGGCTGTCACCATTAGCAATCTGCCGTGTGTCCGTCGGCTCTGCTTCCAGGACCGTCACTGCTACCCACATGCCTCGAGGTTCTTTCCGTTGTTTCCAGGGGCCGGGCTGTGTGGTCTTGCCAGCCTGACCTAGCATCCCAGCACATCCACTGAGGGGCTGTGGGACTTTGAGCAAATCTCTGCATCTTTCTGCACCCAGTTCTCATCTGGAGAAGAGGGGCCATAACAGTGCCCACCTCCCGCCAGGGCTCCTCTGAGGACTCTTGGAGAGAGCGCAGGCCCAGTTGCTCAACCCAGTGCCTGGCATGTAATGAGAATTGATGTTACTTTTAGTTGTTGTTTGTTTTGTTTTGTTTTGTTCTGTTTTCATAGTTAAGGCTATGCTATTTATGTGTACAATTTCATGTTTTGGCTTTTTTCTTTAGCACTATTAATCATGTACCTCTGTTCTTTAAGTCTTTGTTTCTTTTTTTAACTTTTTAATGTTTATTTATTTTTGAAAGGGGGGGGGAGGGGCAGAGAGAGAGGGAGACACAGAATCTGAAGCAGGCTCCGGGCTCCGAGCTGTCAGCACAGAGCCCGATGTGGGGCTCGAACCCACGAACTATGAGATCATGACCTGAGCTGATGTCGGACGCTTAACCGACTGAGCCACCCAGGCACCCCTGCTTTCACTGTTTTTAAGCTCAGAATATTCTTTCCTATCCAGAGCCGATGTAAGTACTCACTGGTATTTTATTCTAATATTTGTCTTTACATTTAGCCTTTAATCCTGTGGATATATATTTTAGAGTACGCCATGTGTTAACGATCTGCTCTGTTTTCCTCCAAATTGCTAAATGTTCTGATACCATCTCTGAATCATCCTTCCATGGTGATGACTGATGTTTCCTTCATTTATATTGTACATATGTGTGCGTGTGTATACCACCTGTAGTCTCTTTCTAAACCATTTGTTTGTTTATTTTGACGCCACAGTGACTTGGTGACTCTACAGTCTAGAGTTCTATGTTGTAGCACTAGGAGAAGTGTGAAATTCTGGCATCAAGTGAACCCCAGTCAAAAATAGATGAAAAACAATTTGTAAACATGAAGTTTGTTGTGAAGGAAACCTATGGTGGCATTGTGTTAGTACCTAAGTTTTAGTTTGCTTTAATGAATAGAGTTCAGTTTTGTACCGTATTTTGGCAAGGAAACTTAAGCAAGGAGGCAGGAACTCCCTCCTCCAAATATACAACCCTGAGGGCCACAGCTCCCAGAATTTACTGTCTGAGCTGCCCCACTGGCGACAACATTCAATCATTACAAGGCAATCACTAAAAGGTCTACGTGTCTTAAGTGAACCAAGTGATTAGCAGCTATGTAATGTGAAACACACAGTTAGTGAAGAGAAAGGAACCAAGGAGCATTTGGAAGAGGCCCGGAAGTAGCCAAAGCTACTGGGAGTGTAGCACAATGACACAAAGCAAGTGGCTTGTGTGTGCAGGGCCATTATTGCTAGGTTTCTGCTGTCCCTTGTTTAGCTAGGTGGGATCATGGCTCTCACATTGTTAAGTGGGACTAGAAGCAAAGTGTAGGGGTGCCATGGATGACATTGGCATGAACAGTGCCACAGAAAACACTCCATGGAGGGTATGCAGCATGGGGATCCCCCTGTGCAGAGCCCAAGTGGGCATGTGCTAGAACACCTGCATCTGGGCTCAGGGAGAATATCAGGGCCCAGTCTTAAGCAGCACAACATGCCCTGGAACAAGCCCAGAGGCCCCAAGGGTACTCAGTGGTGATCTAGGCTGGCTGTCAGCCCTGCCAGGGAGAAATCTACCCTAGCCATACCCTGGCAAGGGAAAGCAATCTGCTTAGAGGGCTGATCTTTCCTCTTTGTAATGTGGACCATGGCTTACAAGGAGATGCTAAAGACATAGGGACCTATGGATTTCTACTGTGAGAATGGGAACCATGAGTTTGAATCCAGATGGTCAACTAGGGCTAGGAGCACTGCAGCCAGAAATGCTGGCAGCACCCAAAGTGCTCGTGGAAGGGATTCCCGTGTTCAGGGATAGCATTCGTGGTTGGAAATAATCCCTGCTCTGGGATCCATGAGGAAAGGTTGGGATCTAGAGGAGGATGGTGGCCTTGAGAGGGGCTGCACCCCAAATGATGGGGCTTTGGCCATGGAACAGTTCAGAGGATAAGACAGGCTCCTGGGCCTGGGAAAAGCTTGGCTGAGGAGGAATGCAGGGCACACAGCTCTGTGGGGTCTCCAGCAACAGGGGAACTGGGCTAATCACCCAAGCCTGGGGAAGTGGCTGGCACCTAGGCTTTGAACCTGCCCTACTAGCACTAGGTGAAGTGCCCAGGGGCCTGGACATGGCGATCCTGCAGAGTAAGCAAAGGGAAAAGGGAGAAAAGGCCACATTCATCTCTTTCCAAGTTCTCTCCCTACAGGGGTGAGATGATGAAAGGCTAGGCTAGAGTGGCCACCAGGGGCCTCTCTCTTCTAAACCAGCCCCAGAAGGAGGAGGGAAGATTCCCAGGGCCAGACTTGAGCCAGCCTGCCTGGGGTCCAGCCCTCCTCCTGTCTCCCCTCCTCCAGACGAGTGGGAAAGTGGCTGCCCCCACTCAATCCTAGAAGAATTCAACGCACACCAACCCATGTTCCATGACACACACTCCTATTCACACATTCACACTCCTACACACTCACATACTCTTCTGCACAGACATACCGTCACACACTCCCATATTCTCACATTCACTCACACTCTCACACACTCACACACATTCACTGACACTCATACACGCACACACACTCACACCTGCTCAGGGAATACACATGCACAAGTATGCTCCGAATGGTGGAGAGACAAGGGATCAGCCACACTCCCATCCCCTCTCCTCTTTTTCTGCCTTCCAAATCCCAAAGCACTGGTGGAAAGTGGCCAGTTGTCATGGCCCTGCTAAGACACACAGGACAGATGTGGTTAGGATGGTACCTTCCTTGAAGAAGCAAGAACAGAGCCCACCTGGGGACCTCACCCCAATCCTGAAGCACACTCTGATGGGACACATACAAGGGTCCCCACAACACGGGGCCAAGCTCACTAGGCCAAGGAGGCTGCAAGCATGGTCCTGATGACCCCCTTCTCAACAATCCCCTGCAACCCTCATTCCATTGTCCATTTGTCTCATTACCAAGCATCTCCAGGGGCCCATCCATCCATGCAGCACCACTGTCTGCAGCTCTCACCACATGGCCTGGGCCTCCCCAGATGCACAGGTCCTGAAGGCTGGTCAAGCAACTGTGGGCCTGGGACTCAGCTTTCTGCAAGGTCCTCACTCATCATTGGCTGTTTTTGGGAATCTGTTCTTCATCTGTACCATGGGGTTGGTCAGAGCCACTGTTCCTTCAAAACAGCCGGAGAACACCTCTGGGAACAGACTGAGTGAGCCCCCAAGGGGCCTTCACAATTTCCAGGTCAACAGTACTGTTCTCTCCCAAACACCTGCAGGGAGAGGCCCTATTGTTCCTTCTGTCTCTTAAACAATCAGTTCAGAGGCAGATGGAGGCCTGCCCTCAATTTGTGGAATGCAGGGCCCTAGAGGGTTTGGGCAGGCTCCTCAATCCTTATGATGGCCTTCTCCAAGAATTTCCCCTCCAGCTGCAGCATGCAAGGAAGGGATCCCTGATCAACAGTGCCCTCCACCCTGGATGGGTGCCTGCCTCAGGTGGCACCAAGTGCTCTGTGAGAAGCAGAGATCCAGAACTCACCTCCAAGCAGGAAGAGGCCCACTCCCCAAGCCACATCCACAGACCCCTACTCGTGTCCCACTACCCCCTGTCTGCTCCCAGGACACATGACTGGTGCCCTCAGAGTTGGCTGGAAGGGGAGTAGGAGAGGGAGAGGGTGCTCCCTCCCCTTTGGGGGTCACCCTGCCCAGGATTAAGATCAGAGGACAGCTCTCCCTGCCTGTCCTCCTTCCTGGCAAGGCAGAAGCACTGTGGAAACCCAGCCCAGCCTGCCCTCTGTCCCTTGACATCATAGCCTCCCAAGTACCCCCAACATCCCTCAGTAGCTAGACCATGATGGGCCAATTGTCAGCTGGCAGGGGTAGGTTGATCCCAAATGGAAGCGATAACCCCCAACTTGGAGTCCTGTATGCAGCTCCTGGCAGGGGTGTCTAACCTCATGCACAGGCCTTTCTGTGCCCAGTGGGTCTCTGGGATTATACACGTGAACTCTCTGACACATCTGGATGCCCTGAGCTTCTCAGCCCTGCCCAGATAATGGGCCTCAGGCCATATCTGCTATCCCTCCCCCTCCCCGGAATACCTAACCCACTTATTCCTGGAGGGTTCCCTGAGATTTATGGGGACCCAATCAGACACTTCTTGTGCCCAAAGTTCAGGTCACCTGACTCTATCCAGCCAGAGGACCAGAAGCAACTCTTGGATCCTGCCCTGGCCACACCCAATGCCAATGGCAGGTACCAAGCCACTGTTATTCCCCAACCCACCCCAGGTGACCCTTCCCTCAAATGCCCACAGCAGAAGTGAGACTCAGCTCAAACATTCAATGAAATTTATTGAAGAGAAACATTTACTGAACCCATTGAAGAGACCCTGCCCTCAAATGCCCACAGCAGAAGCGAGACTCAGCTCAAACATTCAATGAAATTTATTGAAGAGAAACATTTACTGCAACCATTGAAGAGAGGGAATGACAACACAGAGAGGAATGTCAAACAGCCACTACAGCCCATAGGTCACGGAACCCCTCCTCCTGGGTCCCAAAGGAGGTGCCTCTGTTCCCCCCAACACCGTGGCCCTCCTGCCATAATCTCCCTTTCTGAGGGCCCCACGATCAGCCTTTGGCCAGGATGATGGACGCTGGCCATGGCCCCTCACTCCAGGGCACTCTCCCCTCTGGCCGACATGCTGGGGCCTGGCCCTGCCCTATGGCCTGCACAGGACAGTCACAGGACGCTGCAAAACGCAGCATGGGGCACTCGGACAAGCCAAAGAAACTCAGTCACAAGTAGCAAGAGAGTGGTACATCAGAGCACAGTTCCGTGGAGACTCTCACAGGCCACCTCTGTCCTTGGTCCAGTTCTTCCTTCCTGAGGTCATGGGGTGAGCACCAACCATGCCTTCTGTCCTTCCCGCCATCTCCTGGGACTGGGCTTCGACAGGTCTCCAGGGCGGGGTGGGGGCGGCTGCTCACATAAGAACACACACACATCTCCACAAGAACAAGCAGCAGTTGGCCTAAACCTACACCGAGGAAGCATGGGCTGAGCTCACGACACCGCACGACAGCGAGCAGAGCCTGGGCTCGCACTGAAGCTCGTGCCACACACCCGGGGCTGAGAGGTGGCTGCTGCGTCAGGCCAGGACACCCGCCGCGGGCTCCTGCACACCTCAGGGCTCTGCACGGGAATGGTAACTAGGGTGCGTGTAGGGGGAGCTGGGGGTGCCACTTGACACGGGGGGGGGGTCACTAAGGGGCCTACAGAGGCACAAGTGGGCTTCTCAGAGCGTGGAGTGACGTGCTCCACGGGTCAGTGAATGAGGGTCCCCCTCTTGGGCGGCCCGAGGGGCCGGCACCCTTGAGACGGCCCCTACCATCTCCCAGGCCAGTGTGGGTGGCACACATTTTCAGGTGCCCCTCACCTAGGCTAGGGCCAGCCACTCAGGGGTGCTTCCCAGGCTGGCTGCCTGGACTGGCAGGGTTTCGCGCTGGGGCTGGGGCTGGGGCTGGGGCGGAGCTGCCATGGGAGGGGGCACCTCTCCCTGCCCCACTCTGCATCAAGTATGGTCATCCTGGTCCGTTGGAAGGGCTGATGGTGGTGGCCAGGGTGCCTTGGGAAGATGGGGTCCTGGGAATTTGGGCTGGGTGGGTTGTTGCCTCCATGTGGGGAGAGGCTGCTGCCCTGGCGTGGCCTCCCCCTGCCTCCAGAGCGCTGCTGCCTGAGAGGAGAGGGGGCCCCTGGGCCTTCTGAGCCTATTTGCCCGAGGAGGACTTGGGGGGCCTCACCTCCCCAGCCCCGTCCTCGTTTCCCGACTCCTCTGGGATGGGCTTGGGCCCCTCCTCCAGGGGCTCCCCAGCCTCCTGGTCTCCTGCCTGGGCGAGGCCCTCCGGCTCACAGCCAGGACCTCCCGGGCCCTCCCTGGAAGCGCTGCCCATCTGGGCAGGGGTGGGGCCCCCAGGGGCCTCTGAGGGCCTTGCCTGAGCTAGGCCCGCAGAGGCGGGAGCATTTTCATCTTCCTGCGTGGCAGGGAAGATCTTGGGGGCCTCCTCAGGGACGAGGGCTGCCCTGGCGGCATCATGGGCTTCAGGAGCAGCCGTATCAGCTTCGGCACTGCCAGGAACGGCCTCACTGGCCCCTAGGTTGGCCGGGGCAGCCTGGGAAGCATCTTCCCTGGCTGGGGAGGCTTCGGCAACCTCTCCACTGGCCCGGGCAGCGGCCAGGCCTCCGGTGCCCACACGGGCCCCCTCTTCCACTTGCAAGTGCTCACTCCTAGCTGCGGTGGCCTCCCATGCCTCGGTCTCCCGAATGAGCCGCAGCATGCCCAGGAAGCCAGGTGGTCTCCTGTCCAGCTGCATCCTCCTCAGCTTGTTCTCGAGCATCTCGTTGGGGCGGGCCCGCATCAGCACCTGCCGGGCGCGCAACTGGTCCGCAACGTTGGGATGGATGGCCCCCTTCTCCACGGCCGACTGCAGCAGGCCTTCCAGGCGAATCACATAGACAAAGAGAGTCTCCTGGGGCCGCTGGCCACAGGTCAGGAACTTCAGCCGTGCGGCCGTGGGGGTGTCCTTCCTCCCAAACACCTGGACCAGCGCGGCCAGGCAATCCTGTGCAGGGACGTCAGGGTTTTCTGCCAGGAGGCCGCACACGAGATCCAGTGCGGGGCCACCCAAGCTCTCCATCAGCCTCCTCCTCCTCTCCCTTTCTGTGATGTGGCACCACAGGTACAGCATGTCGCTGGTGTGATCCAGCCAGCTCTCAAAGGACTCTTCTTCTCGGTGTGGCTCTTCCATTCCAGGAAAGGTTCTCAGTTTCACAGAGGCCCTGTTTTCCAGCACAGGCTGCCAGGCCGGGCTCCAAGGCTGGGTCCAGGATCTTCCCGCACCTATGGCTCCTGCCACACCCACAGCTCCTTCCTCACCTGCAGGTCCCGCCTCACCTGCAGCTCCTGCCACACTCACAGATCCTAACAAACCTGCAATTCCTGCGTCCCCAGCGGCTCCCTCCTCATCTGACTCTCCTGCTTCCTCTTCAGGCCCTGCCTGGCCCACAGCGGCTGCCCTGCCTCCAGCTCCTTCCTCGCCTCCAGCCACTGCCTCGCCTCCAGTTCCTTCCTCACCTCCAGCCACTGCCTCGCCTCCAGTTCCTTCCTCACCTCCAGCCACTGCCTCGCCTCCAGTTCCTTCCTCACCTCCAGCTTCTGCCTCCTCTCCTTCCTCACCTCCAGCTGCTGCCCAGCCTCCAGACACTGCCAGGCTTCCAGCTGCTGCCCCGCCTCCAGCTGCTGCCCCGCCTCCAGCTCCTTCCTTGCCTCCAGCCGCTGCCCCGCCTCCATCTTCTGCCTTGCCTCCAGCTCCTGCCCCGCCTCCAGCTGCTGCCTAGCCTCCAGTTCCTTCCTCACCTCCAGCCCCTTCCTGGCCTCCAGCCGCTGACCCGCCTCCAGCCGCTGCCACGTCTCCAGCTGCTGCCTCGCCTCCAGCTCATGCCCCGCCTCCAGCCGCTGCCTTGCCTCCAGTTCCTGCCTTGCCTCCAGTTCCTTCCTCACCTCCAGCTCCTTCTGCGCCTCCACCTGCTGCCCTGCCTCCAGCCGCTGCCCCGCCTCCAGCTCCTGCCTCGCCTCTAGCTCCTGCCCCGCCTCCAGCCGCTGCCTCGCCTCCAGTTCCTTCCTCACCTCCAGCTCCTGCCTCACCTCCTTCCTCACCTCCAGCTCCTTCCTCGCCTCCAGTTCCTTCCTCACCTCCAGCTCCTGCCTCACCTCCTTCCTCACCTCCAGCTCCTTCCTCGCCTCCAGCTGCTGCCCCGCCTCCAGCTCCTTCCTGGCCTCTAGCTCCTGCCCCGCCTCCAGCTGCTGCTCCGCCTCCTGCCGCTGCCCCGCCTCCATCTCCTGCCCCGCCTCCAGACGCTGCCCCGCCTCCAGCCGCTGCCTCGCCTCCAGTTCCTTCCTCACCTCCAGCTCCTGCCTCACTTCCTGCCTCGCCTCCAGCTTCTGCCTCGCTTCCTTCCTCACCTCCAGCTCCTGCCCCGCCTGCAGCTGCTGCCCCGCCTCCATCTCCCTCCTGGCCTCTAGCTCCTGCCCCGCCTCCAGCTGCTGCCCCGCCTCCAGACGCTGCCCCGCCTCCAGACGCTGCCCCGCCTCCAGACGCTGCCCCGCCTCCAGACGCTGCCCCGCCTCCAGACGCTGCCCCGCCTCCAGCTCCCTCCTGGCCTCCAGCTCCTGCCCCGCCTCCAGCCCCTTCCTTGCCTCCAGAAGCTGCCTTGCCTCCAGCTCCTGCCCCATCCCCAGCTCCTGCCTCGCCTGCCAAGGCAACCCCTGCTTGCCTCTGGGTCTGTGCAAGGAAATTGGGTGTATCCTGTGACTCTGATTCTGGGGCCTGGGGCAGGAAGACCACAGTCCAGGGTCCTCCCATGCCTGGTATTTGTCGGGGGATCACACTTCGGTTTAAATACTGAGCCATCTCCACCAAGGCGACCTTGGATCTGAACTCCTTTCTGAACACCTTGCCCAGCACTCGGTATCTTCCCAGGGGCTGGAGGGCAGCCTGCGCGGCCTCCTGGAATTCCTGGTCCTCACAGTCGTGGGGAGTGCCCAGGATGAGCAGCGAGCGCTGCTCATTCACGCCCATCCACCTGCACCAGCCACGAAGCATAGCCAGTGCCATCGCGGATACCTGCGGGGGAGGGGCACGATCGCACAGGGGCGCGCAGACTGTCGCAGGCTCTGCAGTGGAGGCCTGTGGGTGCAAAGGGGAGAGAGGGACACTGGTGCCAGACAGCCCACCGCACCGCCCCCCACACCGACCTGGATCTCCTCCCTGGCCAGTTCACGTCTTCCAGGCCACGACTCAGAACCCCCACCATGCAGCCCTTCACCTCTGCAAGGAGAAGGTCCCCTTTCGCCTTGTCCGACACCCCTGCTGGGGCCACTGCAGCCGGAGCCCCTCCCACCATCGTCTGCAACCCCACAGCAGCCGGGAGCCCTCTCTTCCTGATCCCCATAGCCAGGAGCCCTCCCATCCTCTCTTTCTTAGGGCTGGACCCAGGGCACCCCTGCTCTGCCTGGGCAACCTAGACACCGGGTCCCGCCCTCTCCCACCAGCACCTGCCCCTCTGCAACTGGAGCCGCCCTCCGCTCTTCCCACCCCTCCCCTCCAGCGCCGACTGGGTTCCGCCTCCTGCCCCCACTGCCTGCCTTGGCAGAGATCCAGCCCTTACCCAAGGCGCTCGGTACTTCCAGGGTCCCGTTGGAGCAAAGCCCCTGGTCTCCGGCTCACTTTCTCTGACTCTGCAGGCGCTGCTGGGCAGGGACACGCCACCTGCGAGCTGTGGGGCGACTCTGGAGGCCACCTCAAAGCCTTGGAGCGACAGGATCAGAAGAATGCACCTCAGCTGCACTGCCCAGGACTGCACAGTCCAGCAGGTCTCCCAAGTCCTCGGTACTAAGGCCACGTGGGCTTCCCGGTGTTCCCAGAATCCCCAGGTGGATGAGGGAACAAGATCTCGGTATCTCAGTGCAGGGCAAATGCCAGGATCAGGAGAGCAGGAGAAGAGGCATCCGTGTTGCCGTGACAACGGGACCTGCTTGGTTAGGGCTTGATGTGACAAGCCTTGGAGCCTCCAGAAGCAACAGGCACACCCTTTGGCCCTCCAGCTACAAAATAGACCCATCAATAATTGTGGCCAATGTGTGGGGGCTGCAAACTAAGGGTAGGGGACAGAGGAAACTAAGAACAGGTCCCCATTACCACTCTGTACTCACAGCCTTCCCTCATTAAGCCTGGAATTTCCACAGCAGACACAGGTCATGTGTTCCAGGTTAGGAGCCCCGCCACAACTTTTTGCATTGTAAAGCCAGCTCTCAACCACCCAGGCTGCCATTCTGTAGGAAAGTGTGTGGGCATTGTGTCATGTAAATTATAGATTCACCTAACAGCTGAGTGGCGAGTCACTGAACACCTGTGCCATGAATCCATAAATAGGCAATAGAAAAACTCCTTTTATATAGTGCTGGATTTGATTTGTTGATAGTAAAAGATTTTTGCTATATTGTTCTTGAGGGTTGTTTTTCTGTACTTCTTTTTACATAATATTTTATCAAGATTTATCACAGCTTCACAAAAATGACTTGGGAAGTGTTCCCTGCTCTTCTATCTTCTGAAAGTGGTTGTGTGAGATTGATGATGTTCATTCCTTAAGTATTTGCTAGAATTCACCATGAAATCATCTGGGCCTGGATTGTTCCTTTGTCGTGTTTGTTATGCTTTTAGGGAAGTTTTTGATAGAAAATTAAATGTATTTGTAAGAAATTGAGCTATTCCTATTTCCTATGCAATCTGTCGTCACTTTCAGTAAATTGTTTGGTTCCAAGGAATGTGTCACTTTTGTCAAAGTTATCAAAGTTATTGGCATAAGGACCATCCTAATAGTTGCTCATTATTCTTTTAATACCTATATGATCTATTTGCTATCCCTATTTCGTTCCCGATATTGACTAGTATTCGTTCTCTTTTTTCTTAATTAATCTTGCTAAGGGTTATATAATTCATTCTTCTTTTAAAAATGTATGGCTTTATTCTTATTCAACATAGTATTGGAAGTCTTATCCTCAGCAATCAGATAACACAAAGAAATAAAAGGCATCCAAATCGGCCAGGAGGAGATCAAACTTTCACTCTTCGCAGATGACATGATACCCTATATGGAAAACCCAAAAGATTCCACCAAAAAACTGCTAGAACTGACCCATGAATTCAGCAAAGTTGCAGCATATAAAATCAATGCACAGAAATCGGTTGCATTCCTATACACCAACAATAGAGCAACAGAAAGAGAAATCAAGGAATTGATCCCATTTACAATTGCACCAAAAACCATAAAATACCTAGGAATAAATCTAACCAAATAGGTGAAAAATCTATACACTGAAAACTATAGAAAGTTTATGAAAGAAATTGAAGAAGACACAAAAAAATGGAAAAGAATTCCATGCTCCTGGATAGGAAGAACAAATATTGTTAAAATGTCAATACTACCCAGAGCAATCTACATATTCAGTGCAATCCCTATCAAAATAACACCAGCATTCTTCACAGAACTAGAACAAATAATCCTAAAATTTGTATGAAACCACAAAAGACCCTGAATAGCCAAAGCAATCTTGAAAAAGAAAACCAAAGCAGGAAGCATCACAATCCCAGGCATCAAGCTACACTACAAAGCTGTAATCATCAAGACAGTATGGTACTCGCACAAGAACAGACACTAGGTCAATGGAACAGAATAGAGAACTCAGAAATGTACCCACAAATGTATGGCCAACTAATCTTTGACAAAGCAGGAAAGAATATCCAGTGGAATAAAGACAGCCTCTTCAGAAAGTGGTGCTGGGAAAACTAGACAGCGACATGCAGAAGAATGAACCTGGACCACTTTCTTACACCATACACAAAAATAAACTCAAAATGGATGAAAGACCTCAATGTAAGACAGGAAGCCATCGAAATCCCCCAGAAGAAAGCAGGCAAAAACCTCTTTGCTCTTGGCCACAGCAATTTCTTACTCAACACATCTCCAGAGGCAAGGGAAAGAAAAGCAAAAATGAACTACTGGGACCTCACTGACAGAATGGGAGAATGTATTTGCAAATGACATATCTGATAAAGGGTGAGTATCCAAAATCTATAAAGAACTTATAAAACTCAACACCCAAAAAACAAATAATACAGTGAAGAAATGGGCAAAAGACATGAATACACACTTCTCCAAAGAAGACACCAGCTGACCAACCGACACATGAAAAAATGCTCAACTTCACTCATCATCAGGGAAATACAAATCAAAACCACAGTGAGATACCACCTCACACATGTCAGAATGGCTAACATTAACAACTCAGGCAACAACTGATGTTGGCAAGGATGCAGAGAAAGAGGATCTCCTTTGCACTGCTGGTGGGAAGGCAAACTGGTGCAGCCACTCTGGAAAACAGTATGGAGGTTCCTCAAAATATTAAAAATAGAATTACCCTATGACCCAGCAATTGTACTACTAGGCATTTATCCAAGGGATACAGGTGTGCTGTTTCAAAGGGGCACATGCACCCCAATGTTTATACCAGCAGTATCAACAATAGCCAAAGTATGGAAAGAGCCCAAATGTCCATTGATGCATGAATGGATAAATAAGATGTGGTATCCATACACAATGGAGTACTACTCAGCAATCAAAAAGAATGAAATCTTGTCATTTGCAACTACATGGATAGAACTAGAGGATATTATGCTAAGCGAAATTAGTCAGAGAAACAAATATCATATGACTTCACTCATATGAAGACTTTAAGAGACAAAACAGATGAACATAAGGGACGGGAAGCAAAAATAATATAAAAACAGAGAGGGGGAAAAACATAAGAGACTCTTAAATATGGAGAACAGAGGATTACTGGAGAGGTTGTGGGAGGGGGAATGGGCTAAATGGGTAAGGGACATTAAGGAATCTACTCCTGAAATCATTGTTGCACTGTATGCTAACTTGTATGTAAATTTAAAAAGTAAATTAAATAAAAATTTTTAAATAAATAAATAAATATGGCTTTGCTAATTTTCATCATAGTTTTTTATTTCATTTATTTCTGCTCTTATCACTATTATTTCCTTTTCTGAAACTTATTTTGGATTTACCTTGCTTCTTTTCTAGCTTCTTTAGATGAAGCATTAAGGCATTGATTTTATGCCTTTCTTCTTTTCTAATATAAACATTTAAAGCAATAAATCATCCTCTAATCACTTTGCTACCTGCCGGCCACTAATTTTGATGTTTTATTTTTATTGTTATTCTATATGAAATATTTTCTATGTTCCTTTGTGTTTCCTTCTTTGACCCATGGGTTTTTGTAGAAATGTAATGTGAAATCCAGATATTTGGAGATATATTATTGCTATTAATTTATAATAGAACTCCATTGGGGACTCAAATAACTTATTTTGTAAAATTTCAGATTTTCAGATTTGAGACTTGTTTTACGGCCCAGCATTTGCTATATCCAGGTGAATGTACAATGTGCCGATGTAAAGAATATATTCTGCCATTGTTGGGTATGATGTTTTATAAATATCAATTAAGTAAAGATGGTTAGTAATGTCATACAGATATTCTATATATTTAATTATTCCTTGTCTATCTATATCAACTGCTGAGGGAAGGGTGTTAAAATCTCCAAATATAATTTGGAAATATCGATTTCTCTCCCTGTTCTGTCAAATTTTACATATTTTGAAGCTCTGTTGTTGGGTGCATACAAATTTATGAATTCTTTGTGGTTCTGATTGACCCTTATATTTTTGCCTTTTATCTCAAGTAATAATCTTTGTCTTTAATTCTACTTTGTCTAGTATTAATATAGTCATTATCACTTTTTATGCTTACTCGTTGCATGATATATCATTTTGCATCATCTTACTATCAACCATCTGTGTCTTATATTAAAATTGCATCTCTTGTAGACAACAATAGCCTTGCCCATTTATCTGTTCTAACAAGTTCTGCTGTTAAGTGTTTAACCCATTTACACTGAATATAATTTTTGTATGGTTGGACCTAAATTGGTCCTTTTACTATATGTGCCCTCTATTTTGTTCCTACGTTCCCTCTTTCCTGCCTGAGTTAATCAAAATCTTTTTAGATTTCCATTCATCTGTTATATTTTTGGCTACACCTTCTTGCATGGTTTTCTAGTTGTTGCTCTAGATATTAATATATATCCTTAATTTTCACTATCTACTTAGAGCTAATATTGTACATAAATGTAAGAATCTTTCTACCAAACAGATTAAATTCCCCTTCTAATGCATCCTTTATGCTATAGTTGCCATATGTATTACATCTAAATATGTTATAAAACCTATAATGCACTATTACAGTTTTATTTTTAAAAGCCATATGTACTATAAAGAAATTAAGAGAAAACATTCCTTAATATTTACTCAAAATTTTGCCATTTCTGGTGTTCTTTATCTCTACCCAAAGATCAAGATTTCCTTCTACTATTATGTTTCTTCAAATTGAAAGACTCCCTTTATCATTGCTGTTAGTGCAGGCTGTTGATTAATTCTCTTAGCTTTCACTTATCTCAAAATATTCTTATTTCACCTTCATTTCTGAAGAATATTTTCTCAGATATAGAGTTCTGGGTTGAAAGTGGTTTTTTTTTCTTTATTACTTTAAATATGTTGTTCCAAATAATCCTAAAATTTGTATGGAACCACAGAAGACCTTGAATAGCCAAAGTTATGTTGAAAAAGAAAACCAAGGCGGGAGGCATCACAATCCCAGACTTTAGCCTCTATTACAGAACCAAGAGAATATAGTATTGGCACAAAAACAGACATATAGACCAATTGAATAGAATAGAGAACCCAGAATTGGACCCATAAATGTATGACAAAGCAGGAAAGAGTATCCAATGGAAAAAAGACAGTCTCTTCAACAAATTCTGCTGGGAGAACTGGACAGCAACATGCAGAAGAATGAAACTGGACCACTTTCTTACACCATACACAAAAATAAACTCAAAATGGATGAAATACCTAAATGTGAGACAGGAAACCATCAAAACCCTAGAGGAGAAAGCAGGAAAAAACCTCTTTGACCTCAGCCACAGCAATTTCTTGCTTGACACATCTCCAAAGGGCAGGGAAATAAAAGCAAAAATGAACTATTGGGACCTCATCAATATAAAAAGCTTCTGCACTGCAAAGAAAACAATCAACAAAACTAAAAGGCAACCAATGGAATGGGAAAAGATATTTGCAAATGACATATTGGATAAAGTATCCAAAATCTATAAAGATCTCACCAAACTCCACACCCATAAAACAAATAATCCAGTGAAGAAATGGGCAGAAGACATGAATAGACACTTTTCCAAAGAAGACCTCTAGATGGCCAACAGACACACTAAAAGATGCTCAACATCGCTCATCATCAGGGAAATAAAAATCAAAACCACACTGAGATACCACCTCACACCAGTCAGAGTGGTTAAAATTAACAACTCAGGAAACAACAGATGCTGGCATGGCTGTGGAGAAATGGGAACCCTCTTGCACTGTTGGTGGGAATGAAAACTGGTGCAGCCACTCTGGAAAATGGTGTGGAGGTTCCTCAAAAAATTAAAAATAAAATTACCCTATGACCCAGCAATAGCACTACTAGGAATTTATCCAAAGAATACCGGAGCGCTGATTCATAGGGGCACATGTACCCCATTGTTTATAGCAGTGCTATCAACAATAGCCAAATTATGAAAAAAGCCTAAATGTCCATCAACTGATGAATGGATAAAGAAGATGTGGTTTATATGCACAATGGAATACTACTTGGCAATGAGGAAGAATGAAATCTTGCCATTTGCAGCAACGTGGATGGAACTGGAAGGTATTATGCTGAGTGAAATAAGTCAGGCAGAGAAAGAGAGATACCATATGTTTTCACTCATATGTGGATCTTGAGAAAGTTAACATAAGACCATGGGGGAAGGGAAGGAAAAAAATAGTTACAAACAGAGAGGGAGGGAGGCAAACCATAAGATACTCTTAAATACAGAGAACAAACAGAGGGTTGATGTGGGGGCAGGGAAGGGAAAATGAGTGATGGGCATTGAGGAGGGCACTTGTTGGGATGAGCACTGGGTGTTGTATGTAAGCAATGAATTACAGGAATCTACCACCAAAACCAAGAGCACACTGTATGTTAGCCAACTTGACAATAAATTGTATTAAAAATTAAAAATAAATAAAAATAAAAATAAAGATGTTGTTCCACTGTTTCCTGGCTTCAACTGTTTCTAAGGGCAGTGCGGAGAAAAGTCTTGTCAATGTACTCCCATATGTAATGCTTCATTTTACTCTGACTTCTATTAAGATATCTGCCCTGGCCACACTGCCATAGTGATGGTCTGGGATTTAAGTCCTCTCACACTGTGACCCAGCTATTAGAAGTTATTAATATACATTGAGCTCTGGCTGTGCATATGCGTTCAGCAATTGAATGTGACCTCAAAACTCAGTTGTGTATGTCTGCCTTCATTGAAATAGAAAAGATTTTTCTGTTGTTTTCTGATGTATGCATGTGACTAGAAAACATGTTCAGACCCTGAGGCTCATGGAACCTGACCTTTCTGGCAGGATGCTTTAATTACTGGTTTTGATTTCTGGCTTAATTTTTAAAATCTTTTTGGCAGTTTATGGCCCTTTTCTGACCCTTTGTAAAGATTTTATCATTTCTAATAAATATCTCATAAATCAATAAAAAAAGGTTTTTCTCATTAACCTTTGTTTTCAGTAGTTTGACTACAGTGTGCCTAGGTGTGGTTTTTCTTTGTATTTATCCTCCTTGGGGTTCATTGAACTTCTTAAACCTATAAATAATCTTTCTCCAAATTTTGGAAATTTTCACCTCTAATTTCTTCAAGTAGCTTTTCTTCTCCATTCTCTCCATCCTCTCCTGGGATTCTAAACACCCACGCGTTAGAACGTTTTTATTACTGCACAGATCACTGCTCTTTTTTTGATCTTTGTTCCTTTTGGTGTATCAGAATGAATCATTTCTATTGATATATCTTCAAGTTTGTGATTCTTCTGTCATCTGCAATCTGTTATTAAGACCATCCAGTGGGGCACCTGGGTGGCTCAGTTGGTTAAGCATCTGACTTAGGCTCAGGTCATGATCTCACTGCTGGTGAGTTCAAGCCCCACGTCAGGCTCTGTGCTGACAGCTCAGAGCCTGGAGCCTGCTTTGGATTCTGTCTCCCTCTCCCTATGCCCCTCCCCTGCTCACCCTCTGTCTCTCTCTCTCTCTCTCTCTCTCTCTCTCTCTCTCTCTCTCAAAAATGAAATGTCAGCTGTGTGGCCTTAAAGAGATTGCTTAAACTCTATTTGCCTCAGTTTCTATGATAATAGAATGGGTATAACAACAGTACCTGCCTCAGGGTTGTTTAAGAATAAGATAAGATTTATAAACAGTGCTTGCACATATCAAACAATCTTCAAATAGTAGCTGTTGTTATCAATTCATTAGTAAAATGGATGTGAAAGATAGGAACAAATTTTAATTTCTTTACAACTAGATTGGAACACAGATGCACTCATTTATTTAAGAAATATTTATTGAGTACCTACTGTATTCCAGGCATGGTTTTTTGCTGTACTTGGGAAAAAGAGTATCTGTGACCTTAAGATCTTAACCTGACATTAAGAATTCAAGGGATCTGAAACCTGAATGGGGGAACATGTATTATTTTTACTAAACTAACTAAAATTTAGCATTTCCTTCGATTATGAATGTAGACAACAAACCATGGTAGCATCACAATATATGTGACTTTGTCACCACCAGAAATATTTTCACATCACATTATAGTTATTGCAGATATCTAGAAATACTTACTAGAAATAGCATTACTTCAAAGTTGGGGAGTTGGTAGACCATTTTAGATATTGTTAATTTATCTTGTTAATGATGAAGTACATATATCACTGTAAAAATTTAATAATGAGTATGCTTTATGTCCATAAGTGTATTTATAATAGCTTCTTTGAAAATATTGTCTGTGAATTACAACGTCAGGGTCATTTCAGGGTCAGTTTCCCTTGAACATTTTTTTTCTTAAGTATCACCACATTGTCTTATTTTTTTTTTCTAGTAATTAAGCATCATATCCCAGACATTGTCAATAATGTTTTCTAGTGGCTCTGGCTTCTTGTTTTCTGCTATATTTCTACAGAGAGGTGTTGTTGTTGCTGCTGCTGCTGCTGCTTTAGCATGCAGTTAACTTCGCTAAACTCAAGCTCCAAACTCTGTCTCTCCAGCGTTGGGCATCAACGGAAATTTCTGCTCCATTCTTTCCTTGGAGTCTGCCCTATTCATACACCCAAGGATCACCAAAGATTTGGGCAAAGCGTATATGCCAAATTTGGGTTCCCTGACTGTGGTTCTCTCCTCTCCAGGATTTTTTCTCTTGCTTTCCCTTTGAAATGGTCACCCTGAACTCTGTCCCCTGGATCTCTGAGTTTTAGCCACCCAGCTTGGCATCCTCTATGGCCTGCCCAGGAAACTCATATTCTACCAATTTTTAAAGGAAGAAATAATGCCAATACCACACAAACTCTTCCAGAAAAGTGAGGAGGAAAGAATACTTCCAACTTATTCAATAAGGTCGGCATTATCTTTACATCAAAACCATACAAAGACATGAAAAGAAAACTACAGACTGATATTCTTTATGAACATACTTGCAAAAATTCTAAACAAACTTTTAGCAAATTGAGTTCAATAAGATACAAAAATGATAATATAATATGACTAAGTAGCCTATCATGTGAAAGCAAGTTTGGTTTAAACATTTGAAATTTTATCAGTGTAATTCAGCATATTAATAAACTAAACAAATTAAAAATTTTTTAAAAACATGATTTATGTCTTAGTCCATTTGGGCTCGATACCACATGCCGGATGCCTTGTAAACAACAGAAATTTATTTCTCACAGTTTTGGAGACTGGAAGTCCAAAATCAAGGTACCAGCATGGTCACATTCTGGCGAGGGCTCTCTTCCTGGTTCATAGCCAGAAACTTCTTTTTATGTTCTCACATGGTGATGGAGCAAGGCATCTCTGGAGCCTCTTTTGTAAGGGCATTAATCCCACTGGGACCTACTTACTTCTCAAAGCCTCCACTTCCTAATACCATCATCTTTGGGGGCTACGATCTCAACATATGAGTTTTGGAAAGATACATTCAGACTATAGCAATCTTCTCAATAGATGCAGAAAAAGGATCTGACAGAATCCAACATCCATTCCTGATTAAAAAAAAAAAAACTCACAGAAAACTAGAAATAGAAGGGAACTTCCTCAACTTCATAAAGAACATCTATGAGCTGCAGCTAACGTCATCCTTGGTGCTGTTAAGACTGTGCTTTTCCCCCAAAATCAGAAATAAGACAGGATGTCCACTCTTACACTTTCTGTTCAACATCATGTTTGAGGGCTGAGCCTGGGAAATTAGACAAGGAAAAGAAACAAACAGCATCCAGCCTGGAAAGGAAGATGTAAATTGTCTTTTTTCACCAAAGACAAGATTATCTATGTAGAAAATGTAATAGAATTGTCAGGAGTTACTAGAATTAATATTTGAATTTAACAGGTTGCAGGAGATAATATCAAAATACAAAAATCAATTGTATTTCTATATACTAGCAATGAACAGTCAGAAATTTAAAAATTTTTAAATAACACTACTTAAAGTAGCATCACAACTATGCAATATTTAGGAATAAATCTGACAAAAGATATAAAAGACCTGAACACTGAAATCCAAGACCAAACTGAGAGAAATAGACCTTGTTCAGGGGTCAAAATATTCAATAGTGTTAAGATGTCAATCTTCCCCAGGGTGCCTGGGTGGCTCAGTGAGTTAAGCTTTAGACTTTGGCTCAGGTCATGATCTCACAGCTCATGATTTCGAGTCCTGCATCAGGTTCTGTGCTAATAGCACAGAATCTGGAGCCTGCTTCGGTTTCTGTGTCTCCCTCTCTCTCTGCTCCTCCCCTGCTCACACTCTGTCTCTCTCTGTCTCTCAAAAATAAATAAATATTTAAAAAAAGATGTCAGTTCTCCCCAAACTAATCTACAGATTAGTCCTAATCCAGTCCTAATTAAAATCCCAGCAGACTTTTTATTTTTTTCTGGAAACTAAGATGATTCTAAAATTTATATGGGAATGCAAAACACCTGGACTAGTTAAAACAACACTGAAAAATACAAAGTTGTAGAACTTAAATTACCTGATTTCAAAGATTATAAAACTATACAAATTGGGATGCCTGGGTGGCTCAGTTGGTTAAGCATCCAGCTTTGGCTCAGGTCATGATCTCACGGTTTGTGGGTTTGAGCCCCACATAGGCTGTGTGCTGACACCTCAGAGCCTGAGGCCTGCTTTGGATTCTGTGTCTCCTTCTCTCTCTGTCCCTCCCCCACTCACACTCTGTCTCTCTTTCTCTCAAAAATAAATAAACATTAAAAAAACCACACAAATCAAAACTGTATGTCATTGTTGTAAAGATAGAAAATACAGCAACAGAACAGCAAAAAGAGTCTTGAATCCACACATTTACTGATATTTAATACAGGCACCAAAAAAAGACAGTACAGAGAGATAGTCTCTTCAACAAATGATGCTGGAATAATTGAATAACCACAGGCACAAAAATGAACTTTGACTCTTATCTCACACTACATACAAAAATTGACTCAAAATGGATGAGAAACCTAAATAAGTATAAAACCTAAAACCATAAAACTTCTAAAAGAAAACAAGATCTTTATGACCTCGGGTTAAGTAAAGATATCTTAGGGGCACCTGGGATATCTTAGGGGCATCAGGTCAGGTCATGATTTCACAGATTATGAGTTTGAGCCCCACGTAGGTCTTTGTGCTGACAGCTTAGAGACGGGCCTGCTTTGGATTCTGTGTCTCCCTCTCTGCCCCTCCCCCACTTTGTGTGTGTGTGTGTGTGTGTGTGTGTGTGTGTGTGTATGCGCACACGTGCGCATGCATGTGCTCTCTCTCTCCCACTCTCTCTCTCAAAAAAAAAAATTAAAATAATTTTAATAATAAATAAATAAATAAATAAATAAATCTTAGATGTGACACCAAAAGCACAATCCATAAAAGAGCAGACTGATAAATTTAACTTCATCAAAATTAGAATTTCTGCTCTTCAAAAGACACTGTTAAGAAAATGAAGAGACAAGCCACAGACTGGGAGAAAAGGCTTGCAAAGCATATACCTGACAAAAGACTTGTATCTAGAATATATAAAGAACTGTTATAACTGAATAGTAAGAAAAGCGACCCAATAATAATAACAGGGCCAAAAGGTTTAAGCAGACATTTCACTAAAGAAGATGTATGATGGCCAATGAGGACATGAAAATATGCTCAACATCATTAGTCAGGAAAATCTAGATTAAAACCAGAATGAGATTATACTATACAGCTACTGGAATGGCTAAAATTCAGAAGACTGACCATACCAAGTACTGACAAGAACGTGGAACTGGAACTCTCCTACAGTACTAGTGGGAATGTAAAATGGTACAACCACTTTGGAAAACAATTGGTAATTTTTTAAAAAGCTAAGCATACCTCTACTGTATTATCCAGTCATACTATTGTTGGTAGTTATCCAAGGAAATATATGTATGTATAAAGGAATATACACAAATGTTTGTAGCAGCTTTATTTGTAGTTGCCCTAAACTGGAAACAACCCAAATGTCCATCAACCAATGAATGAATAAACCCTTTACGGTACATCCAACAGAACATTGATTTTATGATTCCATTTATATAAAACCCTAGAAAATGCAAACTACCTTATAGTGACAGAAAGCAGATCAGTGGTTGCTTGAAGACAAGAGGGGCAAAGGAGCAAGAAGAGACAGGAGAGAGGGACTACAAGGGACACAGGAAACTGAGAGTAATGGATATGTTTATTGCTTTGATTGTGGTGATGGTTTCGTGGAAATATATATGTCAAACCTCATCAGATAGTACAGTTTAAAGGCGTCTGGTTATCTTATGTCAAATATACCTCAAAAGATCTGTTTAAAAAAAACACCTACAAGAGTAAATAATAAAAAGACAAATGACCCTATAAAAGTGGGAAATCTATTTGAATAGACACTTTACAAAAGAAAATATAGAAATGGCCAGTAAGCACAGAAAAACATCATCCTCAACATGATTAGTCATCAGGGAGATGATAATTAAAATCACAATGAGTTGCCACTTCACACCCACTTAAATAGCTAAAAATAAAGGTTGACATCCCTAAACGTTAAGGAAGATTGGAAAGAAAAGGAACTCTTGTACATTTCTGGTAGGAACATAAATTGTACAACCACTTTACAGAATATTCTGGCAGTTTCTTATAAAACAACTGTCCTATGATGTGGCAATTCCCTTTCTAGGTACTTATCCAAGTAAAATGAAAGCAAATGTCCACACAAACTTGTAGACGAATGTTCAGAGCAGCCTTATTTATCATAGTCCAAAATGGAAACCGCCCAGATCATAAACTGGTGAATGAATAAACCAACTTGGATATACCCAGACAATGGAACACTACTCAGTAATAAATGGAAAGAAGCAATAACACATTCAACAACATAGAAAAATCTCAACATCATACTGAATGAAAGAATCCAGGCACAAAATAGTACATACTGTATGATTCCATCCATATGAAGTCCTCAAATAGCAAAAGTTACCTATGCTGGAGAAAACTTAACACTGCGGTTGCCTTTGTGTGGGATTGTGGTGGTGACTGACTGGAAACGGGCACAAGGGAAATTTCTAGGATGTTGCATCTTCTGTATCTTGACAGGAGCTTGGAGTATGCATTTGTCAAAACTCACCACATGGGGCACTTACGATTTGTGTGTTTTTCTGTAGTAAATTTTACCTCCCCCAAAACAGTAAACAGGTATCCATCTCTAGTTAATGCTATGCATGCTGAGGTGTTTAGAAGTGAAGCATACTGATGTGTGCAGCGTGCTCTGAAATGTATCAGTAAATTAAGGATGACCTTACAATCAAACAAGTAGAGCATAAGGCTAATTGTAGAATATTGGTGATTGGTACTTGGGTACAGATCTTTGAATTGATCCATATGTTGCAAAGATGTCATAATAAAATCTGAAGGAAAATAAGAAAAAAGTTGTTAACATCTAAAATGGTTACAAGAATATTTAAGAAGTCGGTTATCACTGGGGTGCCAGGGTGGCTCACTCGGTTAAAGCATTTGACTCTTGATTTCGGCACCTGTCAGGTAAGTTCGAGCCCCGTGTAAGGGCTCTGACGGCACAGAGCCTGCTTGAGATTCTCTCTCTCCCTTTCTCTCTCTGCCCCTCCCCTTCTCTCTCTGTCTCCTTCTTAAAGTAAAAAAAAAAAAATAAACCTTAAAAAGAAGTTGGTTATCATTATCACTAATAAAGCATTAAATGCTTATTAATAAGGAATAAAGAAAAATGTTAAATCCTGTCCTTCAGACTCAATTTCAAGCGCCCAGCTTCACCCCACCTGTGTGGCTCTTTCTTTCCCTTGGCTTACTACACTTCAGCATTTTCCTTTTGATCCTAGGATATACCCAATTTGTTCTTGACACATGGTCTTTGCAGTTGCTGTCCCTTTTGCCTGAAGATGTCCTTCCTCTCTTCCCATGGTTGAGTCCTTGTCATTGAAGCCTCATATCAATGGTAGCCTCACCCAATTCCTCCACCCATCACTCCCAAACGTCACCTTAAATGATGCTCTTTACAGTTCTTATCACTCTTATGCATTTTATGTTGATCCTTGTTAATTATAGTCTTCCTTAGGAAACAAGAGTCTTCAAGGAAGCACTAACGGGCTTAGCACACTGCAAGGCAGCAGCAGCTTCCTAGATTTCTAATGACTGGCAGCGAATTCTTCTGGAACTGGCTGTCACTACTTGCAGCGCTTCCCCCCCCCCACCCCCATCGAAGAATCCTGTTGGTTTTTCTTCATAGTATGACCTATTTTGAAATTAACTCAAATGCCTTTCCCCTCTACCCCTATTCCCACATGGGTGCGCGCCTACACACACACACACACACACACACACACACACACACACGAGCTACGACCTTTGGCGCCAAATACGCACCCCCTGAGGGCAGGGATCCGGCCTGGTTTTGCTCACAGCTGTATTCTTACTGCCTGGCACAGTAAGGGCTCACAACGGCATTGGTGACTCAGTAAGGAGCTTTGACCCCTCACGTGAGATCTGGCTTTGCTCTGCTTCGCTTTCGGTTCCCGTCCCCCCACCGTCACTAGCATCCAGAAGGCGTCCGAGGGGGCAGGGTTCTTTCTATTGCTTCGTTCCTTCTTTCATGGGCTGGTTGCTTCGTTCGATCACTCATTCATTCATTCATTCATTCATGCATTCATTCATTCACTCACTCATTACCACATTCATTCCACTCCTCCCTCCTCCACTTAGGAATCAGGCCCGCACGCGCAGATCCCCCGCAGTCGCGCCCGCCCCTCCCCCTGGGTCTCAGCCCCGCCCCCGCCCCGCCCCGCCCCCTCTCCGGGCCAATTGGGGCTGGCTGACCGGGCGGGGCCGGGGCCGGGGCGGGCCTTGCTCCCCCACTACCCCCGGCTGCGCCCGCGGCTCCGGAAACGCGCCGCGGGGCTGCTGGGCTCAGCCGGGCGCGGGCGGCTCCGTGGCGTTTCCTGCCACGCCGGGCCTGCCTGGGCCGCGCCAACGCCGCTCCGCCGAGGTCCGCGCGTCGGCCGCCACGGGGCCAGGGTGAGCGTGAGGGCCACGGTAGGATGTGCGCAGGGCGCGGGAGGGTGTGCAGGATTGGGCTGATCGTTTGGGCCACGGGAGGATTCGCAGGGGGGCGGCCTGGGAGAGTGCGCGAAGCTAGGGTGAGTGTTCCGCAGAGTGTGCGGTGGGGGACGGCCAAGCGTTTTTTGGGGGGCGCCTCGGGGCCCGCTCGGCCCTGAGGCCATACAGAGTGAAGGACGAGTCTCATATGGCGGGTACGAGGAGGCCCGAAGGCCTTCTCGCGGGGGCCGGCTCTCAGAGCGGGAATCACAGATGTGCCGAGGCCTACGCTGCTTTTGAGGGGACACGAGGAAGTGGGAACTGGTCGTTATGGGAAGGAGGGGACCCCTGCGCCAGCGCAATGGAGGCTAAGGGGGAGGGGGCGTTGGGAAGGTTAAAGGGCTTTTACCCGGTCTGGGGGAGGGGCTGAGACGCAGTCAGGGGCGCTGGATGGATGAGCTGAGGACGGTTCCTGCTGATGGAGTTCCTCCTTTTCTTTTGGGTGGGGGTTGAGCCTCAGGGTGGCGGGGAGGGATGGGGGACTAGCCCAGAATCCAAGAACTGTGAGGGAGCGCAAGGGGGGGCAGCCCTTGCTGTGTGAAGATGAGCTCCAGGCTCTGGGTCTGAACAGGGCTTTTTCTGTCACCCTTCTGGGGGGCCATATCTCCTGCTCCTATGCCCCCCCCCCTTAAACTCCTTTGCTGCCTCCTCTAGTCTATATTTGGGTGATTAATTACATGTCTTTTTCCATCCTACCCCCACAAACACACGCTTGCCTGCGGCCCAAAGCCCGTGGTCCCATTCAAACACCACCGCCCCCCCCCCCAAAATCCTGGCCCTCTTCCCGGAGGTCCCACCCTGTTCCAACTGACGCCCTCCAGCCAGCGTTGGCCTAGCCTGGCTGCCAGCCCCCTCCGGTCTCTTTGGTCAGTGAAATATTTTCTCTTAAACCTCAGGCTCGACATTTTTCCTTTACCAAAGGATTTCAGATGAAATTGCCAGAACAGCACCCCCTCTGGGTACTAATGCTGCCTCACCCCATTCCCCATCCTCCCTCCCCCATTGAGCCTTTAAGTAGAAGCAGCTTGCACTGTGCCTTGCACAGTCCAGTCCATTCCCCAAAAATGTCCCTGGATCTATGTTTAGAATCCTGATGAGCAGTGATTTTCAGCCTTCTTTGGGTGAGAGACCCCTTGGAAAATCACTAGAAAGTGTGAATTCTCTTCCGCGAAGTCTGACAATCAGCAAAGACAGTGGGATCCCATACTGGAGGCTCACAGGCCAGAGTCCTGTCTTCTGAGTGCTGGAGGTGAGGAAGACTCCAGATTCTAGACAGGCCCAGCACTAACAAAGCGCAGCTCCACATTCCAGTCCCAAGAGTGCTGGTTGAAAATGCAGATTCCTTGGCCCCACCCACACCTGCTACTCTGCCCTTTGAGTTCTTAGCAAACCCCAAGCCAGGGTTCTAACACCCTGATCTAGCCCTGCTCCTAACCTGCCTGGGCTCCCCAAATGAGCAGCCCCCATACCCATGTAGAATCTCTCATATCCAGGGCAATGTAACCTAAATGAATCTAAACTTCACAATTTATTTTGATTTTTAGTAAGATGCCATGCGTCTTCTTGGGGAAAGCGCAACATAAACCTTTCCTCAGTTAAGTACAACAAACACTACAAAATCCCCTTCTGGTCTACCTTCTGGCTTTTTATAGAAGGAAAAGAAAACAGAAACCTAAACAGAGAGGGACAGGTGCCCAGGCAAAGTGAGAGAGGAAAACTGGAGAAGATGGAGACAGATGCCTCCCACCCACGCACACGGAAAAAGACACACACAGACACAAACATCCCAAGAGAAACAGACTTTCCTGGTGAAACACCCTCTCTTGGCCCTTTAGGATTCTGCCACTTCTAGCAACAGCACGCTTGCACGGTACAGGCTGGGCCCAAACAAGGCCTTCATGGCCACATCCTGACGAGACAAGTTGAGAGCATGTGAAGGCCAGGCTCAGCTCCAGCCCAGAGGCTCGGGTCAGCATCCTGGCCTTGCCTGGCCGGGGTGGATCAGGATCTCGGCAGTGTGTGTTGTCTCCGTCTGTCCTTTGGTTAAGTACTCATGACCCAAACAGACACGTTCTCAGAAGGTGCATCCAAGTCTGCTTCTGTCCCCCCAAATTATTTCAGTCTAACAGGTGGGACCTTTCCTGCCTGACTTATCGCTCAGAATTGTCCCAAGACACAATGAGCCATCCTGGTATGTCTCTTTTGGGTAAGTCTGGGTGTTTACAGACCACGTCTGCTGGCCTTAAAGCTGGTCATGCTGTTAGGGTGAGGATGCCCACGGTGAGGATGCAAGATGGTGTGAAATATTCTTTGCATTCTAGAAGTGCTTGTATTTTCATGTATGTCAGTGTCACTAAACTGTATTTGCCCACAGACAATTCTCAGTCTAAGCAACAAGACTCAAAGGAAAACAGATCTCTAATAAGGAGAATTGGGAATCTAGGTAATCATTTGAATGGGACAGAAAGCTGCAGGCACCCATCTGAATTAGATGCTGAAGAGCGAGGTCTCTTGTCTGACCTATAAAGACACCCTCCAGGGCATTTTTGCTCTGGCCCAGAACTGAACTGAACACCATGAGCTACCTATTGTCTTCCAGGGCCTGAGGACATTCTGCTACAGGTCCTTATTTAGATGTTCCAGGGAGTCCAGGTATTTCTGGCACCCCTTAGAAGTTTCTAGAAGCTGCCAGATAGATCTAGTTTGGGTGGCCTTGCTACCTCACCCCTGCTCCACTGCACAGGGAAAAACAGTACCTGCTAGGGAGGTTGCATGGCTGTTTGTGCCACGGACTTGGTCAAACACTGATCTTTTAGGCTCAGAAGCGACCCTTACTAGTAGCCAGACATCCTGAGGAGGGATTCTGAGCTCAAATGCAACCAGAAGACACCTAATTATTCACTACCTTTTTTTTTTTTTTGACATGGGTTATTTTTTGTCTCCATTGAATTCAACTCTTAATTTCTGTTCTTTCATATCAGAGAGGAATGATTATTCTGGTTCTCTGAATGTTGCTGGTTCTATACAGAAAATTCTACATAAGTAAGTTGACTAAAATTTACATTGCCATCTAAAGTACATATCAGGGCTATTTCTGCACTCACATGAGCTCTCATGTTGTAGAATACATTATTCAGATTGTCAGGCACTGGATTAGCATTGAGAGGATTTCCCTGTGCTCATCAAGCAGCTGCATGCAGTGTCTAGGGTGGAATCTGCAGTCAACCTTTGATAGGGCCTTCACTCTCAGGGAGCATATAGTCATTAGACCACACTTCAGATCACACTTAAAGAAGAAAGATAATATTACTTATATTAAGAGGCAGAGATTTGCCCCATGTCAGGCTCAATGCTGACTGCGTGGAGACTGCTTGGGATTCTCTCTCTCCATCTGTCCGTTTGCTACAGGTCCTTCATTACATTCAGTAACTGCCTGTTCTCTGGATACAGCCTGGTGTTAGAAGGCTGCCTATTTCTTTTCTCTGGTGTGGCTCAAAAAGTCTTAAATCTTAGGAGCTGGACCTTAGGCAAGTTACTTAAGCTCTTGGATCTATGACTCTCTTCTGTGTAAAATGGAGGTGGTAATAACTATAGGTTGCAATAATGAAATTATGTGAAGGGAAGGAGAAGCACAGTAGCAAACACATAGTAGGTGCTCTGTAACTGAAGGTTTGCACCATTTAACATGCCCCTCCCCCCATAGTTTATCCCGTGTCCACTCAGTGCCAGGGGCTCCTAGAGATGCTGGGGATTCCAGGGGTGACCAAGAAAGAGCAGGTCTCTCTCCTGTGGGAGGTGACATTTCTCCTGGGGAGTCAGGTAGAAACAATTTCAGAGGATTTTTAGGTAGTGAAAAGTGTTATGAGTACATCGTGATAGGACTGGAGAGTGAAGACACTTTGAGGAGGTTGACACTTGAATGAGGCCTAAATTCTTAGAAGGAACCTCCTGTGGCATGTTCAGAGCCCTGAGGGGCATCACCTTGGCATATTTAGGACAGAATGAATGCCAGAGTGTCTGGAAAGAACAACTAAGATGCGGGATGAAGGATATGGGCCTGGTGGCCTGGGCCAGGGTCTTTTTTTTTTTTTTAATTTTTTTTTCAACGTTTATTTATTTATTTGGGACAGAGAGAGACAGAGCATGAACGGGGGAGGGGCAGAGAGAGAGGGAGACACAGAATCGGAAACAGGCTCCAGGCTCTGAGCCATCAGCCCAGAGCCTGACGCGGGGCTCGAACTCACGGACCGCGAGATCGTGACCTGGCTGAAGTCGGATGCTTAACCCACTGCGCCACCCAGGCGCCCCTGGGCCAGGGTCTTTTTAAGGAGTTAAGGCCTTAGGTCTTTGGCTTGAGGACAGTGAGACAAGTTTATAACAGGCCATCTTTCTCAAAAGGTAAATGTGAGCTATTCTGTCCATTCCACTTGTGAGCAAAAGCTCAATGTCAATGGAAGTGAACTTTTTCAATGAATTATATAAGTAATCTCTGACCAGTTTGTTTTGTATTGGAAGTCAAAGTCAAACCAGACATCAAATATATACCAGGAAGAATCCAACTGCCCAGAGGGGGCCCTACCCAGGTGACAGTGGGACATGGAGGGCTTGGCTGCTGGGTACCTAGGGCTTCACTCACACACCAAGGAACCACCCGTGCTGGGCAGTGGGTTAAAGATGGAAATGGGGCTTCTGTGGACATTTAGACCATAGGAGGCCTTCTGCTCTCACCTGTGCATGGCACTGAGAACCTGGGGAGATGAGCCCAGGAAGTCCCAATCCCATGGTCCTATCTCTAAGCTTTCTGTAACTGCCCACACATTCCTAACAGCCCTTTCCCCTGTATCTACCTTGACCATGTCAGTATCTCAGGATGTTGCTCAGCTCCCAGGGCCATTCCCCATTGTCTCTCTGGCCTTAGCCCTGCACTCTTGCATGCTGAGCATCTTTCTTATCTAAAGTCTACCCAAATCTTTTAAAATTGTTATTCTTTTCTGATTACCAAAGAAATAGAGCTTGGTCACTAAAAATTCACATGTTGCAGAAACAGAAAGCAGAAGACCATTCTAAACCCAGACTCTTCTCCAGTGTGGCACATGTTACAGTATAGGTGTGCTCATTTCAGCTACAAGTCACTCTGTTTATTCCTTTTTTTCTCCTAAAATGCAAATATATACTTAGCAAGTCACTCCCCTTCCCCTACGCTCTTTGGAGTTTTTAATAAACAGTTACTGTCGGTCTACATCTTCTATGAAGGATTTGCATTTTTGTAATCTGCATGTCATCCATATTGGCCACCTGTTGATTTTTTTTGCATTTTTTTTCTTGTTTTCTACCACTTGTTGATTTTATGTTCAAGATCTCCAGTTTTCTTCCTGCTCTGAGTTCTAGGACCCTTCAGTAAGGTCTCCTGAACACTGCACCACATTCACCATTCACCCTCTCTTCTTATTTTGGTCCTTGGGATTATTTAGACCCATAGTATATTGTTTTCCATTGTTTTATTTTTCACCTATCTATGTCTTTACATTTAAGGCCTTTATATGTAAAGCTTCTTATAGACATCATAAGGTTGAGTATTGTTTTTTTTTTTTTAATATTTTTTTTCAACGTTTATTTATTTTTGGGACAGAGAGAGACAGAGCATGAACGGGGGAGGGGCAGAGAGAGAGGGAGACACAGAATCGGAAACAGGCTCCAGGCTCTGAGCCATCAGCCCAGAGCCCGACGCGGGGCTCGAACTCACGGACCGCGAGATCGTGACCTGGCTGAAGTCGGACGCTTAACCGACTGCGCCACCCAGGCGCCCCGAGTATTGTTTTTTTAATGCAGTCTAATAACCTCTGCCTTTCAATTGGGTGTTTAGTCCATTTACATTTAACTTAATTATCCATGTGCTTGGATTTAAGTTTGCCATCCTGTTGTTTGTTTCTTTTTGTCCCATCTGTTCTTTTTCCTTTGTTTCTTTACCTTTCTTCTTTTGGATTTTTTTTTTTTTAGAATTGTATTTTATCTTCACTACTGGCTTATTAGCATGCATGAGAGTCTTGGAGCGCTTCCTAAAACACACAATCATATGTTTTACTTACACATATGTTATAAAACCCCACACTACCTTAATATTATTATTGTTTTAAATGATCAGTTATTTTTTTAAAAGATTTAAAAATAAAGTAGTGGGGGGTCCCTGGGTGACCCAGTCAGTTAAGCGTCCAACTCTTGGTTTTGGTCAGGTCATGATCTCACAGTTCATGAGTTCAAGCCCTGCACTGGGTTCTGCACCAACAGTGCAGAGCCTGCTGGGAATTCTGTCTCTCCCCTCTCCCTCTGCCCCTGCCCTGCTTGCTTTCTTTCTCAAAATAAATAAACTTTTAAAAAGTAAATAAATATATATAAATAAAAATAAATGAGGTAGAAGTGTTTTCTACTTCCTCACATATTTACATTCCTGTTCTTCTTCATTCCTTTGAGTAGATCCAGGTTTCCATCTGGTATCATTTTCCTTCACCTGAACAACTTTCTTTAATATGTCTCATAGTACAGGGGTGCCTGGGTGGCTCAGTCGGTTTAAGCACCTGACTTCAGCTCAGGTCAAGATCTCATAGTTTGTGAGTTCAAGCCCCACATCAGGGTCTCTGCTGTCAGCGCAGAGCCTGCTTCAGATCCTCTGTCCCCTCCCCACATCCCACACCCCTCACCCCTCACCCTCCACCCCCGCTTCTCTGCCCTTCCCCTGCTCACGTGCGCGCTCTCTCTCTCAAAATTAAATAAAAACATTTTTTAAAAATATGTCTCATAGTACAGGTGTGCTGGTGACCAATTCTCTCAGCGTTTTGTCTCAAAAGATTTCATTTGCCTTCATTTTTAAAGGGTATTTTCCATGAATATAGGATTCTAGGTTGGCAGGGTTTTTTTTTTTTTTTCCTTTAGCACTTTAAAAATGTCATTCAGGGGCGCCTGGGTGGCGCAGTCGGTTAAGCGTCCGACTTCAGCCAGGTCACGATCTCGCGGTCCGTGAGTTCGAGCCCCGCGTCAGGCTCTGGGCTGATGGCTCGGAGCCTGGAGCCTGTTTCCGATTCTGTGTCTCCCTCTCTCTCTGCCCCTCCCCCGTTCATGCTCTGTCTCTCTCTGTCCCAAAAATAAATAAAAACGTTGAAAAAAAAATTAAAAAAAATAAATAAATAAATAAAATAAAAATAAAAATGTCATTCAGTTGTTTGATGGCTTGCAAATTTTCTGATAAGAAGTTACTCTTTGTGCCTCTGTAAAGAACAGGTCGTCCCCACCCCCACCCCCCACAGCTTCTCTAAGATTTTTCTCTTTATCACACTAGTTTTCAGCAATTTCATTATGGTGTGTTTTGGTGTATGTGTGTGGTTTTTTTGGTTTTGTTGTTTGTGTGTTTAGTCTGCATAGAGATTGGTTCTCATCAAATTTGAGGGAAAAATTCCAGCCATCATTTTTTCAACTATATTTTTATCCTTTTCCCTCTTTTCCTCATCTCAGATTCCAATCACATATGTGTTAGGTGCTTTTCTGTTATCCCAGGTCACTGAGACTGTTTTTTAAATATCTTTTTTTTCTTTCTGATCTTCACTTGGGATAGTTCCTATTGCTATGTCCTCAAGTTTTCTAATATTGGAGGGGAGGGGATTCATTGTCTAATCTGCTGTTAATCACATCCAGTGAAATTTTTATTTTAACTATCATAGTTTTCACCTCCAGAAGTCCCATTTGGATCTTGTTTATATTGCCCATTTTTTTCATTATGTTTCTGTTTTTCTTTCAATACTTATCCATAGTTAAACTAGCTGTTATCCTTGTCTGTAAGTTTCATTTTTGAGTGTTTCCTATTGACATGATTTTCCTTGCCATGGGTCACATTTTCCTGCTTCTTGGCATTTCAGTAATTTTTTTCTTGGATGTTGGACATCATAGAGATTATATTGTTGAGTGTCTAGATTTTGTTGTTTCACTTTGAGAAGTGTTGGACTTCCTTTTTGGGAGGTAGTTATTTATGGAACAGCTTCATCACGTTGAAGCTTATTTCTAAGCTTTTCTAGAGCAGGTTCAGGGTAGCTGTGACTCCAGGGGTCAGTCAGTCATACTACAAGGCCTGGCCCCTCTGATTCTATACTGAATGCCCTCGGTGATCACGGAGGACTCTCTACCCTGGCTGGTTGGATACTGAACATCTCCCTACCTTTGTGTGTCCTGGAAATTGTTCAACTTAAAGCTTCCTGGTCATTCTTTTCCTAGTCTTTGGGAGTTTTATTATGCACGCATGTTAGGAAAAGTTCAAGGGGAGCCTTCTGCTGATTTTTTGGAGCTCGTTTTTCCTGCATAGCTCCCTCCTTTCTGGAACTGTGTTCTGCAGCCTCTAGCTGCATCAGCTGCCCCAAATGCTAGTCTGTGTCTTGATGGAGCCACCAAGCTCTGTTTGAGTCCCCCCCCTTCCCTACACTCTCAGTCTGGCAGTTGCCTCTAGGCAGAGCCGGGGCAATGATAAGGCTCATCTCCATTGTGTTTCTTCTGTTGGGATCATGATCCAGCACTTCCTGCTGTCCAATCTCTGAAAACTTATTTCACAGCTATTTTGTCCAGTTGTCTACTTGTTTATGGCAGGACATCATTTGTTCCTTGTTACTCTATCATGACCAGAAGTGGAAGTCTCTGTCTATCCCTTTTAATATAATATCTAATTTTATGCAAAAGTCTTTCTGGAGTATCTGGGTTTTCTACTCCGTGAGCTACTGGAAAAATGCCTCCTTCTCAGTCAGGTCTGGATTGAATTGAATTGACTTGATATCAGAACAGAAACCATAATCCTGTTTCTTTGAAGTCACTGAAATGGGAGGCCTATGATGCATACACGTTTGTGGTATCTTAATTACAATATTTCACATATTTTGCAATCTGGGAGAAAAAGGTAAATTGTACATATCGTTCAGATCTTTTATTTAGCAGCTTGGTATTTGAAGATCTTTTCTTTGCAGCTTTTTTTCCAGCAATTTTGTTCAACTTTTCATTTTGTCAGACATACCACAGAAATGGTCTGGTCTGCATCTCTCTCGCTGTCACCTGGTTCATTGTTTCAGTTGAATGGGGTATGGCCTCTAAAGGGCCTTGCTTCTGGTCAAGAAGACATAGCTTCTCTTGCCTCCAGTGGCCCAATCTGGTTTTTCTGTTGCCCCTACAAAGTTGGAAAGGTCTCTCACTTCTCACTTAGTTAGTTCTTCTGATATTCTTTTGGGGAAGCTTTGTTCCTGGACAGTGTGAGCACTGACCTCTTTGAGGCCAGCTGCTAAGGAAACCTGCAGCTGGCCTGTCTCTGAGAGTCAGTCTTGCTACCATTCGTTCTGCATCTGTGTCTATATTCTCTGGGCTGTTCCTGGGCCAACATTCATTCGTTTTGTTTGGGTTCTCTCTGGCCTGCCTGTATTCTCTGCTAGCCTGTTTTCTCCACTGTTTGGGGTCTGTTTTCTTAGGCATACCTGTGGCTCCGGCTTGTCACTCAGCTACTGTGCAAGAGAAGACTGAATAAGATTTAAAACCAGGGAAAAGGAAATCACTAGTCTTGTCCTAGGCGACCCAGAGACAGGGCTATTGTCACTCATGGCTCTTTTCACTTTCCTTAGCTCTGCCTTCCCCCCCAGGGTCTTGCCCTTCCCCAGGATGGACCCCCAGGAAACCAGGTCCCGGCAGGCCCTCTTGAGATCCTTGAGGCCCAGGTGAGCTGTGCTTCCCCCTGCCTGGCTTGGGAAACTGTCACTGCTCCCTGAGTCTGCCTTAGCCTCTACCTCTTTTCCCAGCATGACACACTACAGGACTTGAACCCCTGCTGCTGCCTTCCATCCCTCTGCTGTCCTCCTCAGAGTCTACCAAGAAATGGGTACCTGCTGGGCCTGTAATTCCCATTATGCTGGTGCAGGAGCTGTGTTTCAATCCAGGAAAGTGATTGAACTCGGGTCTCTTGGGAAGACAGTGGGAGGCCAAAGCGAAGGCCATGGCCCAGGTCTTCTGGTGCTTGGTTAGATTCTCTTTCCAGGATTTCTTGACGCTTGTGCTTAGATCTCCACGCTAGCAATGCACATCTACTCCGGACCCTCACCTCTTATCCCTGCTGTTACTAGTGCTGCCCCTGCCTTATTCTAGAATGCACAGAAGGACTGCTTATCCCTGGGAATTCTTACAGGATTCAGTGACATTTGATGACGTGGCCCAGTACCTCACAAAAAAGGAGTGCCTGAGACTGGACGCTGAGCAGAGGACACTGGCATACTACAGGAATGTGAACTCCGTGGGTAAGGATGTCCCCGGCCCTCCACCAGCTTCCCCACAGCTTCGTGGTCCTGTTCAGCCGAGTGAGGGTTGAGGAGCACCTGGATTACCCCTGCACAACCTTGCCTTCTGGGGGCTTATGCCCCCCTACCCTAAGGATCAGCTGTAAGAAAACGCAAAGGGTCTGCCAACCCTCACCATTTCAAATTGGCAGGGCCCCCTCCCAACTCCTAAGGGCATGGAAAGAAGCCTCCTCAGGTTTTTACTGGGAAAGAAATTAGAACAAGGTGGCCACTATCATTTGGAAAACTTTTTTTTTTTTAATCCTAAATTGCACAAAAACTGAATGGCCATTTTATTACAGTTTGTTGGTGAGAGAGAGATTGGCACGGCAAGGCCCTATGCCCTGTTGAGGGCTGCACATGGTGGGAGGGGCGAGACTGCTGAGTCAGTTTGGGAGTCGTGGAACAGTAGGACTTTCTGTTTGCAGGCACTGAGGAGTGTGAACAGGCAGAAAGGGAGGACCAGCTCTTCACAACAAGTCCCTGGCACTCCACCCAGGTGGGCCCAGACTCTGCCTCATCCAGTCTCTGGCGGGAGCCAGCCCTTGGGAAAGGGCAGGGATGAATGAGTTGCCTGAGGGCACAGCCAAGCTACGTATGCTTGGTGGATTAAAAGAGTTTTGACTTTGAAGGCCATGCGCCCCGCTCCCCCCCCCCCCACCCGGCTGTGTTCTGATGGCATCTTTGGCTGCCACCAAAACCCTTTTCCTTTTCCGCCAGCAGGAGTTCCTGTTTTGATTGCCGCCTGGCTCCTCACCTGGTACAAGGCCACGTGGTGCTGGCAGCTGAGCCATCCCTGAACACAGACTGAGGTAAGCATTCCGCCGAGTGCAAAAGAGCCCTGGAAAGTGCGAAGAAACTGTGGAGGAGGCCCCCGCTGAGCCTTTGGGGAGGGGGTGTGGCTGCTTCTCAGTCACAGGAGGGGAGACCTCCTCAGCACCCCTTTGGTAGGGGGCGTCCAGCAGTGACACCTTTCTGCCCCTTTCCTCTGTAGTCCTTGCTTCTGGTTGGATGGGCACTGGCCACCTTGCTGCGTGGTCTCTGGGCCCTGTGCTCAGCAGCTGTCTCAGGAGGAAGGTGATTGTTGACCAAGGAAAGTAACCTCCTTCCCTCCTCCTCTGCAGAGTACGGTGTCTTGTGGTGCCCGTCTCCAAAAGCATCTTGGTGACACAACAGCAGAGAATGGGTGAAGACGCTCAGCCCCAGGAGATGGCGTCCACCAGCTCCCCGATGGCCGGTGCACCCAGCCCTGAGGTCAAACAGAGCAGAGACTTGGAGGGGAGTGGGGGGAGCCCCCAGAACCTGCCCATAGAACATCACTTTGCATGTAAGGAGTGTGGGGATGCCTTTCGGCTCAAGGTCCTCCTTGTGCAGCACCAGAGAATTCACAGCGAGGAGAAGGGCTGGGAGTGTGGCGATTGCGGGAGGGTCTTCAGGGGCGTCTCTGAGTTCAATGAGCACCGGAAGAGCCACGTGGCTGCAGAGCCCCAGCCGGGGCCCAGCCGAGCGCCGGAAGATGCCATGGAGGAAAGGGAGCAAATGGAGAGGGAGGCGAAGCCCTTCGAGTGTGAGGAATGTGGGAAGAGATTCAAGAAGAACGCAGGCCTCAGTCAGCACCTGCGCGTCCACAGCAGAGAGAAGCCGTTTGACTGCGAGGAGTGTGGGCGGTCCTTCAAGGTGAGCACCCACCTCTTTCGCCATCAGAAGCTCCACACTTCCGAAAAGCCGTTTGCCTGCAAGGCATGCAGCAGGGAGTTCCTGGATCGCCAGGAGCTCCTCAAGCACCAGCGCGTGCACACCGGCCACCTGCCCTTCGACTGTGACGACTGCGGCAAGTCCTTTCGGGGTGTCAACGGCCTGGCCGAACACCAGCGCATCCACAGCGGGGCCAAGCCCTACGGATGTCCCCACTGCGGCAAGCTCTTCCGGAGGAGCTCAGAGCTCACCAAGCACCGCCGGATCCACACTGGCGAGAAGCCCTACGAGTGTGGCCAGTGTGGCAAGGCCTTCCGGCAGAGCTCCAGCCTCCTGGAGCACCAGCGCATCCACACCGGGGAGCGGCCCTACGGCTGTGGCGACTGCGGCAAGGCCTTCCGGGGGCCCTCCGACCTGATCAAGCACCGGCGGATCCACAGCGGACTGAAACCCTACGAGTGTGACAAATGCGGGAAGGCCTTCCGGCGGAGCTCCGGCCTGAGTCGCCACCGGAGGACCCACAGCGGAGCGAGACGCTGTGAGTGCAGCGAGTGTGGCCGCGTGTTCAAGAGGCGGGCGGCACTGCAGAAGCATCAGCCAACCCACCATGACTAGACGAGGCCCCGAGGCCCACGGCCCCAAGGCCGGCGGCGGCTTCCCGCGGGGGGCGAGTCCCTAGAGGGGAGGGCAGAGTCAAAGGAGATGACCAGTTTTGTAGCACTTATGTCTGTTCTCGTCCGGAAGGTTGAACCCAATTTATACCGTCACCAGCAATTTATAAGTGCACACGTTTCCCATTTTGCCTGTTGAGAGTTGCTTCTACGACATTCTAATTTATTTTGACTCGTTTAACTGGCAGGAAGTACCCTCAAGGTATTTGACACCCACGGGCCTTGAAGCAGGAGAAGGAGAGAAGAGACACCTGCCTGCGGGGGTGAAGGGGCTCGCAGGACCTCTTCTCCAGGCCGCTCCCTCAGGAGCGACTCAATGACGGCCTCCGTGTGACGGGACCCCAGCTCTCCTGGAGAGAACAAAGCCCCAGAGTCGTCTGGCCTACTTGAATTTATAAATTTTTAGGGATGTAAATAGAATACTCAAATGTCTTATAATATTTAATTTATTAATTCAGTTATACATGCATATTGTAAATCACATACTACATAGAATAATATATTAATTTAGAAAAGCCGCCTGTTTTCCCTCACTCCGTTCCACAAGATCATTTTATCCTAAAGCCTCACACGCAACTCTGACCTCACCATCTTCCCCAACCTCGCAGCCCCCTCTTGAGTCATCCAACAGTTTCAAAGCACATCCAATGGCTTCAACTCATCCAAGCTGTGTGCCATGTAGCACTGTGACAATCCCTGCACAAAGCTCTCGCTAGAAGTTTCCTCCCAAGCCATAAGTACCTGTTCACATAACATTAGGACGATTGTTGGTTTCTTCAATTTGTCCTGTAGCCCTACAACATAACCACTTGATGTGTTTGCCTTTTCAAATGACCTTTAAAAGACTTTTTTGAAGCATCTATAACTTGTCATTGTGAGGTCATACTCTTAGGAATAAGTACTGAATCTGGGTTACGTTTCTTTTGCATCCATTTTTCTTGAACCAGTTCATTCCAGTGACTTCCACGTGTGTCCAAAACTAGCATCGGTTGGGGTCTGTTCCAGGCTAATAGGTCTTGTCCTCAAGCAGCACTGTTTTCTTCAGAATTAAATAGCTGAGGGCACCCCCATAACAGGGACATCTCCAGGACTCAAGTATAAGGTGATGCCTCTTGTTTGGGAATGGTAGCCTCTCATACAGAGCCAGCCCTCTGTTTCGAGCTCTGTAAAACAGGGACGATCCCAGGACTACCCCTAAGGTTATCATGGGAACTGTGATGCCACGCCTGGCCCGAAGGCACACACTCAGTGAAGGTCATCTCCTGTCATCACCATAATTATTGCCATCATCCTGTGACTCATTAGTACAAGAACTGGGGATGGACCCAGGCCTCCTGACTCCTAGTCTCATCTTCTTTCTCTCATGCAATGACTTAAATACTGTTCCTGTTTCCTTGCATGCAAACCGTACGTTTATCTCCTTTGACCAGTTATCAAGTTACCTTTGGAGATAATGACTTTATACAGCAGTCCTTTCTACATCGATTGTGATGGTCTCTTTTCTAGTTTTATTGCTTTGCTCTTTGGAGCAGTTTTATTACATTTTTGTTGTGCGAGCTCTTAATTTTTACATACCCGGGCATTCACTGTTGTCCGTGAAGCCGTAACTTTCATTGCTTCAGTAGTTAGATATGATGATGTTTTTTTCTAGAATTTTAATTACAAGTGAAAAGTTGAAAGCCCTGCCCCACCAGAAGGTGGATGCACCAGGTGGGCAGGCTGGATGGGAACGGGCCCTAGAAGCAGGCTCTCTCCTCATCCACGATGCGGACTCTGCATGTCTGTGGGCAGTACTTGACTATCCAACCTGGCCACTCAGACACGCGAGAGAAACTTCCATCTCGGATGGCCAGAACATTCTGACTGTTCCTCAGTATAGCCCTACCTGGCAGCAGCAGGGCTGGGCCTCAACTAGATCAATGGGGCGGTCCAAACGTGGTCTTGGCCACAGCTGGCTGTCCTCCAAGCTCCTGGGAGCTTTGGCCATGCCCAGCACGGATTCAGTGCCTGAGCAGCAGACCCACCAGAGACACATCTCCTCGAACACAAGAAGACTCACTTGACCGATGCTGTCATGTGGATTGCATCCTCCTCCTAGCGAGTGACTCTGGAACTAGAAAGAGGTCAGTTTGGTGGCTTTTGCTTTGGGCAACTAGGGGGAAATTCACCCACGTGTTCTGATGTTACCTCCCGCAGCCACACCCAAGGAGCAGCAGAGCAAAGGCTCGGAGAGGAACGGCGCCCCTCTGATGCTCGGTGTGGCCTGGTGATAGAAGCTGGCCACCACAGGCCTGGGCTGTGACTTGCAGCAGCCATGCCCGGGAGGGGTGACAAAAGAAGGGTTTGGAGGGCACCGATGCCCTTCTGACGGCCTGTGTGGCATAGAAATAGAAGCTGGTCGTCCCAGGGCCAGGCTGTGACTTCGACAGTCTCCCCCAGGGGGAACAGCAGCAAGGGCTGGCCAGAAACCTGGCCCCCGGTGGCCTGCAGAACCCGCAGGTAGAAGCCAGCCATGCTGGGGCTGTGGTGTGACTTCCCAGCAGCCGCGCTTGGGGGGGCCTCTCGAGGGCCCACAGAGGAAGCATACGCTTCTGAGGGGCCCGCCAAGGCTGAGGCCGAGCTTCCTGGCAGGCACATCTGGAAGAGCTCCTCAGGCCCCCATCCTGGGAAGCAGGGTCCCATGGCGACCCCTGTGACCTTAGCCAGAAGGTCCTCTGGAATGGCCCCCCGGGCCACAACGGTGGCTCTCTGTGACGTCTCCAGCCTGACCCTCAGGCTGGAGAGAAGCCAACAGCACCTGTTACATAGCAACTCCTTTTGCTCTGTGGGCTTCAGTTCTCGCAGTAGTTGTGAAACTGTGTCTGCCATCACCGCTTCCTTCGGCATCAGTTTTCTCTTTTCAAGCTGTCAGGACGTGTTTGACACCACTGTCATTCGGGAAAGAATTTGACATTCACAGGGGGCAAGTCTGGCAGCTTTCACTGGGAGCGCTCTGCCATTTCTTGCTTGTTCGCTAGCCATATGTCAGGTTTTATGAAGGATCCAGATACAGTATTAACTCAGAACCTAGCGTTGTCGTCACTTCTCCCTCTCTCCCAAGCCAGGACACAGCATCTTGGCATCCTGGCCGCCTGTCCTGCCCTCCTTGACTTTTTTCCATTCCCCGTTCTATAATTTTCTCCCAAACCCTCTTCTAGAGTTAACACTAAAGACCGCATCTTCTCTGTCACTGTGTTTGCGGGTGAAGTCTGTGCTCTCTCCGGCGCAAGCAGTCTGTGGCTTTAACGTGTGTCCTGTAGTGCCAAGTTCAGTTTTTGCCTCTGGTAACTTGGGGGTGGATTTCCTTGGCTTCTGTAGGTATACTGCTACATCAGATGCAAAATGTGATCAAGCTTCCTATTGTGTGGGCTCGTCTATGCATTTGTGTATCTACCTCATTTCATTTTTTCTTTCTAATCACCCGTATTTCTTTTGCAAGGGAAATGAAGAGCAGTTGGGTTACATAGAATGCCGACTCGCATTAGAAATATATCCTTTTCTTATATTCTGAAAGAAACCTTCCATTGCTTTTATTAAAGTTTTGAATACTTGCTGAAATTTTTAAATGAAAGTTCCTGTTTACCATTTTTGCTGCTTATTAAGATTAACTGTGTTGATTAGTTGTGTCTTACCCACTTCTGCATTTCCAGAATGAGCCCCACCCAATCACAGAGGGTACCTTTGTCTCACAGTGTTGGCATTCCACGTGCTCTGGGCTTCAGCCCTGTTGTATGCCCTGTGACCCTCACTCCCCTTCCAGGCCACACTAATCAAACCAGAACTGAACAGTTGACTCAAGGGCAGCACCTGGTCATCAGAGCTGGCTGGCAACGACAGGCTGGGCCTTTCGGGTTCTCTGTGAAGTGCAAACAAGAAAAACGAGAGAGAATCTTCTCGTTGGTATTGGAAAGAAGAGGGAGCCACACAGCATTTAGGGGAGTTGACCCGATAGGTGGCACCAGCTTGAAGATCCTGCTAAGCACTCCAGAGCTATCTCCCTGAGGCAGTCCACGCCCCATCATGTTCTTGGATTTCTGGCAACTGCCCTCACCAGTTCATTTGTGTCCCCACCAGAGACTCCCTTGACCTGAGCCAGCCTGATTGGGTCTCTGCTTTTTGCAATCTGTCAAGAGTCAATTGCCTTTTACCAGTTGGCTGCTTCCTGAGAAGAATCACATGGCTGGTTTCCCTCATGTTCTACCCGACTCGAGTTCGTGGCCCGAGTCCCACCTGACTGTTGTAGACACCTGTTTAAATGTGGTACTCTGTTCACTCAAATGGGGAAAACCTATGCCTTTTAGTCTCAATGAGTTTGACCAATGCCTCTGTCCGGGTGTTCCTGTACGGATCCCATGTGTGCCCCATGAAATAAGTTAAGTCAACACCCGCCCTGTTCTTTATTTTGGAAGTGTCTCGCTACTTCCAGAAAATCTGTGAGATTGGGGAATTGAGAATTTCTCTATTACTAGTATACTTAACATTCTGTACTTCTCCTCATGGTATCAGTTTAGCTGTTTACTTTGGAAACTAGAAATGGTCTCTTTTAACTTGGCCTTTAATGTTATTTGCATATCTAAGAAGAGTAGCTGTGTCCGCCCCAGTCCACGGTTCATTTGTTGGCGCTTTTTTCTCATCCCTCCCTGATCTCCTTAACTTGTCTGTTTTATGGCACTTACTATAATCAGCCTTGCACTAGAGCTTCGCCCTCCCTACCCTCTCCCACCTGTTAGATTGTGAGCTCTTATAAGACAGGGGTGACCCTTCATGTCTGATTCCCCTACCAGATCTAGCACAGTGCCTTGCATCAAGTAGATTTCAATAAATATATGTTAAATGGCATTGGTCTTCCTTGACTTATTTTGTCAGAGTTTCGGTTAACAGCTCTTCCCTTGCTCCTTTCTCTGCCCTCTAAAGTTCTTGCCCCACCCCCCACCCCCACTTACTGGATGCCTGGAGGGGACAGGAGGTGCCCCCATGAGGAAGGGCTGGTTTCCCTGGACATTTGAGCTGTCCCTTGGCAGAAGAGGCCTGTCATTCAGCCAGGTCCCTTCTCCCACCCTGGCTCGGGCTCTCCTCAGAGTGTGAATTCCAGGCGGGAGCAGAACACCAGGCTGGACCCTGAGCTCCTCCCTTAGGGACCAGAAATAGAGTGACGGAAGTGGCTTGAGGATCGGCCAGCCTCTCTGGTCTAGGTGAGGGTGGGAGTGAGGAGGTCAGTCCTCTTGACCAGTGGCTGGCCCTCTCTCCAATGATCATTGCCTCCAGAAAGGCAGGTAGTGAGGACAGGCCCCTGGCTTCCTGACCCCCCTCACCTGCCAAATACAAACAAGGCTCACCTGTGGAGTCAGCTGCCCAGTCCCAGAAGGGCAAGCACCCAGGAGCCCCACGAGCACTTGGGTTGGGATCTCAAGGGCCATGGTGTGCTGTAACAGCAAGGAGAAACTGTTGGAAAGGAACACGCCTTCCCCCACCATCCCAATCTCCCTGGAGGTGCCCAGGCAAGACCCATGTCATCTTTCCCCCAGGGTCCCATCCTCATCACTCTATCAATTAATTTTCCACCCCAAATGCAGCTTCTTGGCAGGTGGTGGTGATACGACCACACCCCACTGCCATCCCAGCCATCTCTGCTCACAAGCCAGTTGTTTGGAGAGAACCATTCATCTGCTTTGCTGGTTTCATGATGTACTTGCCACTGAGAAGTCCACCTATGTTTCCCTCAAACATGCGCAAGCTCTGTTCAGGCAAACTTCAGTTATGCAAAAGCCAAGGCCACAGATTTGTTTGGACAACTAACACTGGGCCCAGAGGGTAGGGGATATCCTGGGGCTTCTTGTAGGGGGTTGAGAATCTTCCTTTCTGACCCTCTCCTAGGGCCCCCTGACTTCTGGAGCCCTGTAGCCTCTCCAACAACACCCTCCTCTGAGACCCCCAATAACTCTTTTGCTTACCTGAGAGTTGACAGTCCCCAGACGCCCACCTCCCGGGCCAGGCTCCTGCCACGACCATCTGCCCCAACCCACTTCTATCCAGCTCACATCCCACCTGGGAGGGGCCGCTAGCCTTGTTGTAGTCTGTTTAGGCTGCTATCACCAAAATGCCATCAAGGTGGCTTATAAAACAACACTCATTTATTGCTCACAGTTCTGGATGCTGGGAAATCCAAGACCAAGATGCTGGCAGAGCCAGCATCAGGCGAAGACCTGCTTCCTGCTTCATAGATGGCTGTCATCTGGCTGTGTCTTCACATGGCGGAAGGGTGAGCAAGGTGCCTAAGGCCTCTTTTATAAGAGTGCTAAACCCATTCATGGGGACTCTGCCCTCATGACCCAATCACCTCCTAGAGGCCCCACCAACTGATGGGGTGACATTGGGGGATAGGATCTTAATGTATGAATTTTGGGGGACACAGACATTCAGAGGAGAGGGTACTTGGGCTTCTCATGGTTTCATGCACTTATTAGTTTGATTTATACATTGGTGAGCTGTTTCAATTTCTTCCCACTGAGCCCATAATATTGCTCACATATTTTAAATATTGCTCATATATTTTAAATATATAATAATAAAAAGGACCCATCGGGGCTGGGCCGGCCCCAGCTCCCTGGGGCCCCGGCCTCCCAGTACATGGCTATGCCCATGATGCTGCTCAACCTCATGGACCAGCTGGGGGAGGCGGACGAGGAGCTGGCGGGCAACTACGCAGAGCTGGGGGACTGGTGCGCCCAGAGGATCCTGCAGCATGTTCAGGTTGGGGACGTGTCCGGGGGACGGGAGGCGGATGCTGGCCACCAGGACGGGTCTCGGGGGGCTGGGGAGCGGGGGACCCCCGCTCCCCACCCCCTGCAGCACCTCCTTGGCTCACGCCCCACCACCGCCACCCCAGCTGGGCGCCGATGGTCCCCTTTACGGATGGGGAGACACGGAGGCCGGGGAAGCGCAGGACCCTACACCCTGGGGAAGGACGAGGGCCCAGGAGAGCTCCGGAGGGAGGGGCCAAGGGCAGGAGGGAGGGTGTCGGAGCCCCTGGCGTGTTAGAGGGAGCAGGAGACCCGGCCAGATCCAAGTCTTTCCAGGCCTCTGTGTGTTCCAGGACAGCCACTTTGGTGGTAGTAGCAGGATATCCTGCTTGGAGATGGTCGGACTTGGCAGGTGCCTGGAGGATGAACTTCAGGAAGGTGTGGGAGATGCATTTGGCCAACTGTCACTATCAGGGAGTGAACTTCTCAAATTCAAGAAGAATTTAGAACTCTGTCTCCGAATGCCACTGTTATTATAATTTTGTCGTCCACTTTCACCCTCCTACTGTCAGGGTCGGCCTTCCGCCACAGGGGCCATGGTCTCAGCTGCCGGCACCTGTTTCTCGGGTTCCCGCGCCATGTGCTCTCAGGCTTTACGACGGCAGCTGCATGATGCCTAACGCTTTTCAAGCAGCCCACTGGACTTCGGAAGAAAAGTTTCAGTAGCATGTCTTCCAGAAGGAACTTGGTACCTAGGATAAACAGTTTGGTCAAATCTCAGAAAATCTTTGTGTTTAGTTACTATAGCAGTCCTGGTGACAGCAACTATTTCCCTAAAGCACGTTATAAAGTCTGGTGTGAAGGGTGTTTAGTCGAGATCAAATGTGTTTTAAGAGCCTTGTTTTTCCCTGAAACTTGGTTCCTTTCTTCATGTGGTACAGTCTTTATTATTTCAAGATCAGAGATGATTTATCAAAGAAACAGTTGTATACAAGTTGGGAGATAGTTCCTCCTGGAAGTTCTGCTTTATTTCATCCTGGCAAAAATGACTTTTTCCGAAAACACTCACGGCCTACGTGGAATCAAACAACTGAATGATGCATCCCATTCTGAAAGTCATTCTACTCAGTGCTACGATGGGGTCCTCAGGGAAGTGGAGGGTCCCGGAGCAGCTGAGTGAAACTGAGGGCAGGAGCGAGGGGGCCAGAAACCGAGGGCACGTTAAAAAGCAGGAAACCTGGGGCGCCTGGGTGGCGCAGTCGGTTGGGCGTCCGACTTCAGCCAGGTCACGATCTCGCGGTCCGTGAGTTCGAGCCCCGCGTCGGGCTCTGGGCTGATGGCTCAGAGCCTGGAGCCTGCTTCCGATTCTGTGTCTCCCTCTCTCTCTGCCCCTCCCCCGTTCATGCTCTGTCTCTCTCTGTCCCAAAAATAAATAAACGTTGAAAAAAAATTAAAAAATAAAAAAATAAAAAAAATAAAAAGCAGGAAACCCAAACCACTATGCGAGTCTACCAAACCAGCGAGTGAGGAATTATTCTGTGTCATATTCTTATTAACGACACATAAACACTCTCTATTTTATATGCTTTTAAATTTATTGTTAAATACACAAGCAAAACATGAATATAATTCTCATTTTAAAATATTAAACAAATAGGAATAAAATAAAAGCTCCTTTTAGCCATTCTCTAGGCCCCTCTCAATTCCCCCTTCCCCGGAAGATCCTTCCCGACATTTCCTGCATGTTTACATGCATATATGTACGGACACACTGGAGAGTTTCTCATACTCTATGCTTATTCTGCAACTTGCCCTCTCTCCCAATTCCCCCCTTTCCCAGAAGATCCATAAGGAAGCGTGCCTGGGAGAGAGTTTTTAATTATAGCTCTGTACTCCACAGCATGGATATAGCAGACTTTGTTCCCAGCTTCCCCTCCTCGGTGCACATTTAGGGGTCCTGCGGGGTTTCGCTGATGGGCACAATGCCGCATGGACACTCTTGCCCCATCACACACACACACACACACGCGCGCGCGCGCGCGCGCGCGCGCGCGCACGCGCGAACACTGCTGTAAGATTGAGTCAGGGAGGGCAGCGCTAGATGGCTCCAACCAAGAGACCACCAATGATGCAGCTAGTGGCTTAGAGAAGACTGAACATTGTTACTCGCTCTCATAAGGGTCAGCCGAGCACTCCAGGTTGAAGGGACATCTCTGTTCCACGCCGTCACTCAGGAAGCCCAGTGCTTCTCAAACCATTTGTGGTGAAAGACCAGTTTATGTCCACCCACCCCCCCCAATCCATTTTGCCCAAGGCTTTTGTAAAATGCAATAAAGATATCATGGTGATGTTGAGTTGCTATAAAAGCTTCACAACACTTCCTCCTGATGGACTCGCCTCATCCTGGACCCTAAGGGCACCTTGTGGCTGAGCAGTGGTCCAGGAACCACGCCCAGGAGCTCAGCTCGAGGGCATTGCCTTGACTGCTGGGTCAGCTCCTGCACAGGTGTATCTGTGCTCTGGATCCTGTGAAGTGCAGGGAGGACAACGGTGCGCATCCAGGGTGAGCACTTGTTCCCTGAGCAGGTGAGGGAGAAGTTGGACACATCACCCCTCACTCTCGCATTCCGTTGGTGAATTCTTACTCCCATGGCCACCATACCTGCCCCCAAGGGAGCCTGGGAAACAGTCTAGCTGAGCCACCCAGCACCCGGGAAGAACAGCCTTGCACAGAGACAATGAACAGTCTCCCCCATAGATACCCAGAAGTGGGTTCAAATGGTACAGGCATTTGAAAAATACATACTGTCAAACTTCTCTCCAAAAGGGTGTGTACCAAGCATGTACAAGAGTTCCCATCCCCCCCACACACACACAGTAGCCAATACTGATTGCCAGAAATTATATCTCCTTGTCATCATTGGCATTTTTCATGATTACTAGTGTAGTCGGGGTGGCCATCTTTTCAAATATTTATCGTTCATTCATACACTTCCGCAAACTGCTTGTTCTTATTCTTTGTCATTTTTCATATTGACTTGTAGGGATTTTTATATGCTTGACCTGAATCCTTCATTTGTTATACATGTTGCATATGCTTTCCTCCACACTGTCACTTATTTTTAACTTAAATTATAGTGCTTTTATTGCGATGCAAACCTTGTAGTTTTCCTCTTCATGCTGTCAAATGTATCGCGTTTTTCTTCTATGGTGTCTGCTCGCTTCAGCATCTTCTTTATCCGAAGACTAGAAAGATAAATTTCTCTAGTTTTTTTAAAATAATTTTTTATAGTTTTATTGTCACAGTTCTTCTCATGTTTAGATTTTTTAATCACTTAGGAATCTCTTTTCATCTATGGGATCTGTTTAGAATCTACTGTTTTGCCCAACACCATCCTTTCCCCTGTTAACTAAAATGCCAAATTAATTATGTAGAATATAAGCGCCACACTTTTATGAGAACAAAGGCTTTGTTTTATCTACCCCTAAAACAGTATCCGCCACATCATAGACAATCACTGTTTGTCAAATGAATTAAGGGATGGATGGATGGATGGATGGACACTAAAGTGCCAAATTTTCTTCAGTGTATTTCTGGAATTTCTGTCATTCCATCAATTAGTATGCTGACTCTTGCATCAATGCTATTTCAATTACTCTAACATTATAATATGTTTTGATACCTTTCTTTCAAATTTTAGGGCCTATCTTGTGCATTTCTCTTCAGAGTGGATTTACAAACCAGCTTATCAGTTTCCATTAAAATCTTCTTGGGATTTTTATTGGGGTGCATTGAAGTTATAGCTTAATTTCAGAGGAACTGACATCTCTCAAAGTTGAGTCTTTCTTTCCAAGAACATGATATATCTCGTCTTTTATTGAGGCTTGCTTTTATGCCCTATAGTGAGTTTTTGTATTGTTCTTCACATCTGTCTTAGACATTTTAATACATTTTCGTCCAAAGCATTCAATAGTTTGTGTTGCTCATGGGATCAGGAGGTTTTTTTGGTTTTTTGTTTTGTTTTGTTTTGGTTTTGTTTTTTATTTTTGTTTTTTTGTTTTTGTTTTTGTTTTTGTATAACATATTTGTCAGTTGCTAATTGCTGGGAAGGTAGAGCTTGTGAAAAGCTCTCGTATGATTCCCAGGTCCTTCTTTAAGATTCTCTAGACAAATGAGCATAACATCTCTAAATAATTAGGTTTTTCTCCACCAATACATTCATCCTGTATTTCTTTCTTGTTTCACAGTAATCAGGACGACTCCTTTACGGAAGAGTAGCAAGGATACTATGAATTGGTGTTGAATTTTATCAAAAGTTTTTCCTACATCAATTGAGATAATACATTTATGTTTCCTCTTTAACCAGTAATAAGGTGAATTACGTTAACAACTCTGTCAGTATTAATTTAGCATTGCATTCCTGGGGAAAACCCTACTTGGGCATGATAAGGGATATGAGTTAGTGTCTTTTCATAAGAAAGATTGGTCTACACAGAACTTTTACTCTGCTAGCTCCGTCCAATTGGTAGTCAGAGTTATGATAGCCTCAAAGAATGTGTGTGGATGCTTTCCATATTTTCCAGTGCAGACAAGGGTTTGGGCAATATGGTTACCTGTTCTTTTAGGTTTTACTAGAATTTAACAAAACCACCTGGGCCTGATGACGTTTTAAAGGATAGATCTTTGACTATCTTTAAATTTCTTCTGTGGATATTGGTTTATTCTGATCTCACACCTCTTGACCTATTATTATTATCATTTCTATTTTCCCTCAAGGTACCCATCTTATCTACATTTTCCAGCTCATTTATATGAAGCTGTATGCATATGTGTTCTTTTCCAATTGTTTAGAAAACTTGTATCTGCCTCTAAAGTTATAGCCTACCCTGTTTCTTACGATACTTATTCATTTCTTCACATTCTTTTCTCTTGACCAAAATTACCATAAGTTTGTGCGTTTTTAAATTTTGCTTACTTAACTATTCTCTAGCTTTTTGCAGTGCATTTGTTTCATTAGTCATTATTTTCAGGGTCAGTGGCTTTCCTTTGGTCAAGAACTTCTAACTTTAATGTTTTGGATTCAATTAATATGATTTCTGCTTCTGAACTTGTTGGGATTTTCTTTGTGACTAAATACATAATCACTCTTGGATAATGTTCCATATACCTCTGAGAAGCATCTGTATTCTCTGATTCTAAGGGCGGTTATATATACACCGTATATCTCTTACATGGAGCTCATGACTTCTGTTACTCAAATCTTCCATATTCTTACTTGTATTTCGTCTCCTTGGTCTGTTAATTCCTGATAGGAGTACAGTAAGTCTTTTCTGCTCTGATTACGTCCAGTTCTTTTTGAATTTCTTTCAGTTTTTTGCTTCATATATTATGAAGCCATGTTGGGCACAAACGTTTGTCCCTGTCATAACTTCTTTGGCCTTATGTCTTTTCTTTACAAGAATGTTTGTATTTGTCTATTTGGAAGAATTTTGCTTTGGATTCTATTTTACAGGATAGTATTGCTCTACCTGCTTTTTTCTGTCAGTATTTTTCTAGCATTTTTTAATCTATTTATTTTGACCCTTCTCATGATTTCTTTTTTAACAAGACTCTCAGTTTGTTGGGGGTAACAATGTGCCGAGTTTCCAAACTACATTTCCCAGCCTCCCTTCTAGATAGGGACGACCAATGAAATGAGAGTGGAAGTCATCGGGTAAGGGTTCTAGAAAGTTTCTTACAGTGATCTGAATTAGTGGGAACTTCCCCCTTTTGGTCCTCTTTTGCCCTTTTTGCTTTCCCCAACCTGCATATACATATTCGATGGCTGGAGCTTCAGCAACTCTCTTGTTACAGTACGGAAAATACTGAAAGAATCATAAAGACTTCTTTTGATGCTCTTGAGGAACTAACCAAAGCCAGTCTACTTTCAAACATCTCAATACATGAGAAAAATAAACTCTGTGTTTAAACAACCACTGTTGCGTGTCTGTTATTCCATCATCACTGTTCCTGTGTTTTAATGCCTGTGGAGGTAACCAGTGTTATTAGTTTCTTGTGTACCCTTCTAGAGATATTCTTTTTTTTTTTGTTATTCTAAGTGTACTTTTTACTTTACATTATGAAAATTTTCAGACATACACATAAACAGCAAATTGTATAATTTGGTACCTCCATGTACCCATCACCCAGCTTCAACCACTATCCATCAATATTCTATGCATCACCCCGCTTCAACAACTATCCATCAATATTCTATGCATACACACACACACACACACACACACACACACACATTCTTGTTTTATACAAATGCCAGCACATTATTCACATTCTCCATTGCCTTCTTTTTTATGGTTTTTTTTTTCTTTGTGAGAGAGAAACAGACAGGACGTGAGCAGGGGGAGGGGCAGAGAGAGAGGTAGACACAGAATCCGAAGCAGGCTCCAGTCTCCGAGCTGTCAGCACAGAGCCCGACGCAGGGCTCGAACCCACGAACTGTGAGATTATGACCTGAGCTGAAGTCAGGCATTTGACTGACTGAGCCACCCAGGTGCCCCACCATTGCCTTCCTTTTTAAAATTAACATGTATGATGGAGATGGTTCCATATCAGTACATAGTTTCTTCATTCTCTTTAGTGTCTATCAATATTTCTTTATCGTTTCACATGTATCCAATTATATCTGTAGAATAAATTCCCAGATGTGGAGTTGCTGGGGCCAAAGGTGTATGTATTTGTCATTTTGATGGATGTCGCCAAAGTACCTGCATAGAAGTTGTGCCACAGCTCCAACCCCAATTAGCAGTGCAAGAGAATGCCTGCTCTCTTTGCCCACACCTTTGTCAATCATGTATACGTGCAAACGGCTCTACTTTTGCCAACCTGATAAATGAAAAAAGGATATCTCATTGTGGTCTTAATTTTGATTTCTCTTATTTAGAAGTCATTTGTATTTCTTTCCTGTGAGCTGCATTCACAGCTTTTGCCCATTTTTCTCTTGAGTTGTTGGCATTTTTCTTACTATTTTGTAAGAGCTATTTATATCATAGAGAACTTAGCCCCCTTGTCTCTGATATGAGTTGCAAATAAGTTTCCTGATTTATCGTTTTCTTTGGCCTTTGTAACAGCAATCTTTGTATTAAAGAAACTTTTTTGTTTTTGTGTATTGAATGAACCAAGCTTTGCTCTTTTGGTCTTCTGAGGTCTAAACTGTACTTTATTTTTTTTTAATGTTTATTTATTTTGGGGAGGGGGCAGGGGGGAGGGGCAGAGACAGGGAGACACAGAATCCGAAGCAGGCTCCAGGCTCTGAGCTGTCAGCACAGAGCCCGACGCAGGGCTCGAACCCACGAACCGTGAGATCATGACCTGAGCCCAAGTCGGCGCTTAACCGACTGAGGCACCCAGGTGCCCCTAAATTGTACTTTAAAAAGTCTTTCCTCCTCCAACATCATATTTTAAATCTAACATGGTTTCTCCTAGTATTTTTATAGTTTCGCTTTTTTAATCTTTAAGTCTGATTTGTCTGAAATTTAGTGTGCTGTATATCGCGAATAGGGATCCAACTGTATACTTCGCCAGGTGACCACCCACCTGTCCCAACGCCATTTACTGAGAATCCATTTTCCCCCCAGGGAACTGAAATAACATTTTACCATATACTAAATTCCTGTCTGTATTTATGCGTATTTTAGAGTATCTATTTTTTTCTATTTTTCTGTCATGTGATTCCTACACCAGTACCACACTGTTTTCTAATTACTGTCCCTTTATTATGTTTTAATATCTGATTGGACCAGTGCTTCTCTCATAGCCTTCCTTTAAGAACATCTCTGGCTATCTTCACGCCTTTAGTTTTCTATATTAATGTTAGAAGTATCTTGAAAAGTTCCAAACAACTCTGTTGTCATAAAATGTTTTAGATCATATTTCATTTATAGATTGATGTTGGGAGATTTTCCACCTTTATAAAGCTACAATTTTCTAAGAACAGAGTAGACTTTTGCATTAATTTAGGCCTTTTTATGTCTCTGAGGAACATTTTAATGTTTCTGTACGTAGATCCTGCATAGTTCTTAAACTTGTTTCTACATACTTTATTTCCTTTTTGTTAAGCGGGGACTTTTCTTTTATTATGTCTTCTAACTTGTCATTTGTCTCAATGATTTTGTCCTGGCCTACTTACTGTATTCCTCTTACAAGTCCTTGTAACATTTTTTAAGAGCAGATTCTCATTGGATTTTCCAGATATAGAAGACATATCATCTGCAAATAGCCATCATTTTAATTCTGCTTTTTCATGTTTTAACCTGTCAGATTGTGAGGTACAGCACAGACGCAGAGACAGGTGTAAATCCTATCTGGTTTGCATGCATTTCCTGTACTTTACATAAAAGAACATACTCTTGTAACCATCCCCAGATCAAGAACTAGAGCCCCACTCTCCAGCCCCAGCGCATCTCCCCACAATCAACTCCCTAACTTCTATGGTAACCCTTTCCTTCTTTTCATCAGAGTTTTGCCACGTAAACATCCATCCATCCATAAATAACATGGTTTACTTTTTGCCTGTTTTTAAACTTTACATAAATGCAATTCTAATACATGTATCTTTCTATGTCTTGTTCCTTTCACTCAGTGGTGTGTGCTTAAAATTTAAACATGCTGTAGTGTATAGGGAGTTTATTCCTTTGTGTTCTAATAGAGTATTCCATGGCATAACTTTACCATAGTGTTATTTATCTATTCTATCCCTGCTGGATATCTGGGCTGTTTTCGGCACACAAATTCTGTGGCAAGCCATTGTATTAGTTTCCTGTGGCTGCCATAACAAAGCACCACAAACATGGTGGTTTACAAGAACAGAAATTCACTGTCTCGGTTCTGGAGGCCAGAAGTCCAAGATCAAAGTGTCAGGAGGGCTGTGCTCCCCCTGAAAGATCTAGGGGAAAATCCCTCCTTGACTCTTCCAGTTTCTGGTGGCTGTGGGAGTCAGTCCTGGGTGCTGAAGTCACATCACTTCCACCTCTGCCTGTCCGATCACATAGCCTTCTCCTCTTCTGTCTATCTCTAATTTCCCTTTGCCTTTCTCTTGTGAGGTATCCACTTGTCACTGGATTTAGGGCTTACCCACACATCCTAAGATAATCTCATCTCAAGATCCTTAAATTAATCGCAACTGCAAAGACCCTTTTTCCAAATAAGATCACATTAACAGGGTCTGGGGGTTAGAATGCGCACATATCTTTTGGGAGGCCACTGGTGAACCCATCGCAACCATTTACACTTGCTTCTTGGTGCCAGGGTACACAAGTTTCTCCAGAATTTGTACACTTGGTATTGAAATGCTGGCTCCTCGAAGAAGCTCGCCTTCATTTTTTCTACAAAATGCCAGCCAGTTTTCCAACACACACTCCCATCAGCAGTATGTGAAAGCTTGCCTGTTCCATGGCCTTGCCAACTCTTAGAATCATCAGACTTTTTAGTTTCCACCAACCTGGTGGGTGTGTACTATCTCCCAGTGGCATTAAGCTCTGTAATGATAAATGAAGTTGAGCGCTTATATTTGTACACCATTTGGGTTTCTTCTACTGTAAAAAAAAAAAAAAAAAATGTCTGTCCAAGCCTTTGATCCATTTGTTATATCATGCTATTTGTATTGGTCTTGTTATTTTGTTCCTTCAATCTTCTCTTTATTAGAACGTTCTCAGTTCCATGCATTTCCCTTCTCTTCTCCAAACCTTCCATCAGAATCTCTCCTATGGCCCACCTGAACCGAAACCTAGACGAAAGGGAATTCTGGGAAGCGTAGTTCAGTTGACACATTACAAAGCCATCCCAACCCCTTTATGTGACTCTCCTCAAATTACTTAGCTTGCGTGTGCCGTGTGCTTCTGTCAGACCGCTTACTGATTCACGTGTGTAGTAATGTTTTAATCATTCAATAAACTATTTCCTAATTTCCATCATGTTGTTGTCTTTGAACCATAGGTTATTTAAACATTTATTTCTTCCTTTCTAAACATGTGAGGGTTTTTCTCGTTATCTTTTTGCTATGAGTGTCAATTCTCTGCTGCCAAAGACCCCTAGGGAACCCGTCCATAGGTGAACAAGTTGGGCCAATTACTCTGCACTGAGGGAGAGCACACCATGCAGAACCGAGGGGTATCTCAAAAAGAGTGTATTAGACAGAACCTACTGTAACATCTGGGCTTTGTGTGATCTTGGGGAGAGTCCAAGGAGGCAAGGGTTTGCTCTAGATGCTGTCAGAAAGCAAAGGCAATTCTGTGATCGAAGCTCTCAATAAATCTCCTTTACCGGGAGGGCAGACTATAGCAAGGCTAAAGCTGTGATTGGGACACCAGCAGCAGGCAGCCATATTAGCCAAGCAGGAGGGAGGTGTTTGGTATTTGTGGGGCGCACATTGACCTTGGCTTTATCTGTGCTGAGAAAAATGTACGAAGTAGCCTTGCTTCATCTCTTTTCATCACGATCTCAGAGCAACCTTGTCTGAGGTTCGGTATTCTGTGAGATTGTTTGTGTCCAGTACGAGAACAACATTGCCTGGCTGTGAGCGCTCGGCCAGCGTGCAAATGTCAGAAGCTGCTGTTTTGTTCTTTTTCCCCCCTTGCTCATGGGTTTCCAGCTCAATTACACTGTGGTCAGAGGTCATGCTCTGAGTAATCTTGATCCTTTGAAACATCTGGGGACTTGCTTTAGGTCCCAGCACATGGTCAGTTTTGTGTAAAGTTTCCATGTGTGCCCAAAAGAATGTGCAGTCTGCAGTTGGGTGCAATGTTCTGTACTTGCTCATTAGATTAAGCTACCAATGGTTCAAACTCACATCCTTACCGACATTTTGTGTGCTTCATCTGCCAATTACTCAGAGAGGTACGTTAAGGTCTCCCAACTCCACATATGAATTGGTATTGCTACCAAAAAAAAAAAATATATATATATATATGTATATATATATGTATATATATATACATATATATATATATAGAACCCAAATATGGTCAGCCCTCTGATTCCAACTACTAATTTACAAGAAATATGAAGTTCAGAGGAACTCTGCATGCACAGAGATGCATTCAGCAACATTCAGACCGTGGAAACTCTACAGTCCAAACAAAACGACTTTCTCAACAAATAAGTTGCAAGAAAAAAGTAGAGCCAGAAGGAGAACCTGCAGATTAAAAGACACTTAAAATCATCTCGTTCCACATATGGACCCCAATTGGTTCCTCATGCACACAAACAAAGGAGAAAGGGAAAAAATGTGACCACGTGCAGGATATAAAACCAATACACAGATTTCTGTATATTTCTATACGCTAATAAAGAAGAAGCAGAAAAAGAAATTAAGGAAACAATCCATTTACAATTGTGCCAAACATAATAAAATACCTAGGAATAAACTTAAGCAAGGAGGTGAAAGACCTATACTCTGAAAACTGCAAAACACTGATGAAAGAAATTGGAGATGACACAAAGAGATGGAAGGATATTCTAGTCCATGGATTGGAAGAACAAATACTGTTAAAATGGCTGTATTACTCAAAGCAGCCTACAGATTTAACGCAATTTCTATTCAAATACCAATAGCGTTTTTCAGAATAAAGAACTCAGATATAAGCCCACGATTATATGGTCAATTCATCTTTGACAAAGCAGGAAAGAATATCCAATGGACAAAAGACAGTCTTTTCAACAAATGGTGTTGGAAAAACTGGTCAGCTACAGCAAAAGAATGAAACTGGACCACTTTCTATCACCAGCCACAAAAATAAACTCAGAATGGATTAAAGACCTAAATGTGAGACCTGAAACCATAAAGCTCCTAGAAGAGAGCAGCGCAGGCAGTAGTTTCTCTGACAGCGGCCACAGCAACTTCTTTCTAGGTGTCTCCTGAGGCAAGGGAAACAAAAGCAAAAATAAGCATTCATTTATTCGTTTATCTCTTGATTATTGGTTTGCACTCAGAAGTTTCCATTTTTCAATGGTTTGTAATTCATTACTGTCCTTTATTATCTGATGCTCAAACTGTCCCAGATTTAGCCAGTGTAAGCTCATTGAAGCTACTTCCAGTGTCCCTTTTACACACCACTATCATTTTTTGAGCCCTTCCGTACTTTCTGCCCCAGTTCTGAGATTAGCCATTTTTCTGAGGATCCCTGATTTCTTTCAGTGAGGAGTAGTAATAGGGACCAAGATGTGATTGCTTGGGTGGGCCTTTTCAGCGGCAGGAGCTGAGAAATGTATGCATGTACCTCAAAGTATACACACATACATTATTTACATTTACATATACATATGCACATATCCACACATACACGTCTATCCCTTCATTCCAAAGCCCTCCCCACAGGCTTTTTCTTGTTTTCAAGTTTTTCTTTCAATTCTAGTTAGTTAACATATATGTCCACAGGCTTCTTTCTTGTCTTCCTCCATTTCATATTTGTATCTCCATTCTTCCCCTGTGAGAACCCTGGCTCCCAACATTTACTCACTTGCCCAATCCTACAATACATCAGAGATAGTTTCAAAATTGCTTCAAACTCCCCAGTGCCAAAAACAAACCCACTGAGAGCTTGGAATCTCTGGGCAGTCCCCCTTGCCTCTGCGACCTTACCCAAGACTGAGAGTAGGTCATCAAATAAGCTTTAAAAAGAGTTTGGGGTGCCTGGGGGGGGGCTCAGTCATTTAAGCGTCTGACTCTTGGTTTCGGCTCCGGTCATGATCTCACGGTTCGTGAGTTTGAGCCCTGCATCGGGCTTTTCGCTGTCAGCACAGAGCCCGCTATGGATCCTCTGTCTCTCTCTCTCTCTCTCTCTCTCTCTCTCTGCCCCTCTCCCCTCTCAAAAACAAATACACGTTAGGAAAAGAGTTTTCAAAAATAGCTTTTACGAGTTGCTTGGTGTTTTCTTTCCCTTTCAATGTGATTATAGTTTGCACTCGATAGACAATTAGGTTCATTTGCTTGCAGTTTTAAGCTTTTTCCCCTTCCCATTCCCATTGATTTTTCTGCCTGAATATGAAGAACATTCACATGCTCACAAAAGTCGAAACTAATCAAAAAGGCATACTCGGAGAAATACAACTCCCTCTTGTACTCCTGCTCCATTTTCCCCATCCCTTGTAGGTAACCAACTTCTTTGTTTTCTGGGTTATCCTTTCCGTGTTTCTTTTTGTAATGACTAGCAGATGTGTGTGTTTTTCCTTACTTCCCCGTCTTTATTACACAAAGGACACCACACTATAGATGATCTTTCCACTTTGCCCTTTCCACTCAACGATGACCCCTATAAAACCACTCCATATCAATTCACAGAGAACTTCCTCATTCTTGTTTATAGCTGCTCAGTCTTCTATTGCATGTATATACCATAGCCTGTTCAATCGCTCTTCCGTATTTAGACATGGGGGTAGTTTCCAACTTTCCAATATTTTTCAAGTACAAACAAAGCTGCGATAAGTAACACTGTGTATATGTCTTTTCATATCGCTAAATGCCTATCTTAAGAGTACATCCTTAGAAGTGGGATTGCTGCTTTGAAGGATAAACTTACCACCCTCTGATAATCTATACATACATGTTCATTGTCTGCCTCCTTCCTTCAGAGTATCTGCTCCATGAGGACACAGACTTTATTTTATTCACTGACTGGAATACACTTGAACGAATGGATCTCTGTGCAGCATTTCATCATATAATTAAAACATGTCTTATTCATCTATTCTCTTCCAGACGGATGTTTAGATTGTTTCCAATTTCGCCCTATTATTTTAAAAATGCCTCAGTGCAAATCCATGCATATGTCTCCATGTGTAAATGGACAAGAGTTTCTCAAGTGTGTATCATAGCATTTGCTCTTATCTTACTTTTTATTGTCAAATTGTTCTCCAGAATGGTTCTATCAATTTACATCCTCCCTCAGAAATGTAAGAAAATGCCATCTTCCATGCACTCGGCCAGCATTTGACATTTCTTTCGGCGGGGTACCTGGGTGGCTCAGTTGGTTAAGTGGCAGACTCTTTTTTTGTTTTGTTTTGTTTTTAATTTACATCCAAGTTAGTTAGCATACAGTGCAACGATGATTTCAGGAGTAGATTCCTTAACGCCCATTACCCATTTAGCCCATCCCCCCTCCCACAACCCCTCCCTCCAGTAACCCTCTGTTTGTTCTCCATATTTAAGACTCTTGATTTCAACTCAGGTCCTGATCTCGCAGTCTGTGAAATCAAGCCCTGCATAGGGCTTGGGCTGATAGTGCAAGGAGCCTCCTTCTGATTCTCTCTCTCTCTCTCTCTCTCTGTCACAATCTGTCTGGCCTTCTCCCACTTGTGCTTGCTCTCTCTCAATATATGTAAATAAACTTAAAATTTGAAAAAAATAAACTTATGTGGTCAACTTAGGGAATACAAATGGTAACTTGTTCATATTTTAACTTATATTCCTATGATATCTAATCATATCTAATATCTTTTCACAGATGTATTGGCTATTTTCATTTCTTCTTCAGTGACTTTTCTGCTTATATCTTAGCCTATTTTTTCCGTTGTATGGTTTGTCACTTTCCTCCTGATCTGTAGGAGTTCTTCATTCAGGCTTGAAGTGAATTCTTTGTCTGGTGTATACTTTAGTAATGTCTTCTTCCAGTCTGTCATTTGGTTATAAGCCATGTTAATGGTGACTTTCATCAATACGATTTTTAATTTTGACGTAGTGAAATGTATCTCTTTGCCTCTGTGCTTCTTATGTCTCATTTAAAAACGTTTCAGAAAATTTCCTACTACAAGGCCATCTGTCTTGTATTTTATTTCAATGGTATTGGAATTTTGGTTTTCACCTTTATATATTTAACTCCTCTGGAAGTGATTTTTGACAATAGAGTAAGATAAGAATGTGTTTTATTTTTCGTCCGTGTGGAGCACTGAATTGTCCCATCATCGTTTATTGAGGACACTCTCCTTCCCTACTTACTCTTGATGCCTCCTCTGTCATATACGAGGTATGGAAACGTCTCTTCCTTTTTCTGAGCCAATACCAGGCTGCTTTAATTACTCGAGCTGAGAAATTTCTTACTATCTGGTAAGGCAAATACTCTTCTTCATTCTTTTGAAAAACATTCTGTATGATCTTTACCACTTTACTCATCCATATAAATTTTAGGATCTGTTTGTTAGCTTCCCACAAATCTATTGAATTTATATTTAATTCAGAGATCAATTTGGATAAAAATTGTCATGTTTGCAATGCCAAGCTTCCTCTTTCATGAGTATAGTATGTCTCTTCAAATATTTACTTAGGCGGACTTTTACATCCTTCACTTAATTTTGATAATTACCTCCATGAAGGTGTTGCACATTTTCTGTTAGGTTGACTCCCAGATACCTTGTCATTGGTATCGCTCTTGTGAATTGTATCTCCTTTGTCTCTGTCTCGTTTTCTACTAGGTGATTGGTAGTATTTAAGAAGATGAATGATTTATCTTATGCTCAATGAAACAACTCAGTCAGAGAAAGACCTCTACCATATGATTTCACTCATATGTGGAATTTAAGAGGCAAAGCAGATGAACACGTGGGAAGGGGAGGGGAAGAAAAGAAAGGGAAACAAAGCAAGTAGGGATAGGAGGATCATACCTCGATCATAAAAGCCATATATGAAAGACCCAATGCTAATATCATCCTCAGTGGGGAAAAACTGACAGCTTTCCCCCTAAGGTCAGGAACAAGACAGGGGTGCCCACTCTCACCACAGTTATTCAACATAGTATTGGAAGTCTTAGCCTCTGCAATAAGACAACACAAAGAAATAAAAGGCATCCAAATTGGCCGGGAGGAGGTCAAACTTTCACTCTTCGCAGATGACATGATACTCTATATGGAAAACCCAAAGGATTCCGCAAAAAAAATGCTAGAACTGATTCATGAATTCAGCAGTTCTAGGATATGAAATCGATGTGCAGAAATCGGTTGCATTCCTATACACCCACAATGAAGCAACAGAAAGAGAAATCAAGGAATTGATCCCATTTACAATTGCACCAAAAAACACAGAATACCTAGGAATAAATCTAGCCAAAGAAATCTAACCAAAATCTATCCACTGAAAACTATAGAAAGCATATGAAAGAAATTGAAGAAGACACCAAAAAATGGAAAAAGATTCCGTGCTCCTGGATAGGAAGAACAAATATTGTTAAAATGTCAATACTACCCAAAGCAATCTACGTACTCAGTGCAATCCCTATCAAAATAACACCGGCATTCTTCACAGAGCTAGAACAAACAATCCTAAAATTTGTATGGAACCACAAAAGACCCCGAATAGCCAAAGATATCTTGAAAAAGAAAAACCAAAGCAGGAGCCAACACAATCCCAGACTTCCAGCTGTATTACAAAGCTGTAATCATCAAGACAGTATGGTACTGGCACAAAAACAGACACTCAGATCGGTGGAACAGAATAGAGAACGCAGAAAAGGACCCACAAACATGTGGCCAGCTCATCTTTGACAAAGCAGGAAAGAATATCCAGTGGAATAAAGACAGTCTCTTCAGCAAGCGGTGCTGGGAAAACTGGACAGCGACATGCAGAAAAAAAATGAACCTGGGCCACTTTCTTATACCAGACACAAAAAATAAACTCAAAATGGATGAAAGACCTAAATGTAAGACAAGAAGCCATCAAAATTCCTCGAGGAGGAAGCAGGCAAAAACCTCTTTGATCCTGGCCACAACAAGAGACTTTTAATGACAGAGAACAATCTGAGGGTTGATGGAGGGAGGTGGGTGGGAGATCTCGGGCTAGATGGGTGACGGGCATTAAGGAGCACATGTGTTGTGATGAGCCCCGGGTGTTGTATGTAAGTGATGAACCACTGAATTCTACCCCTGAAACCAAATCCAATATTGCTGTATGTTAACTAAGTAAAATTGAAATTAAAAAAAAAAAAGAATACTAATGATGTATATATGCTGGCTTCTATCTCATTGCATTGGTACTTCCAGTGCAAAGGCAAACAGCAGCGGTGGTAGCAGACAGAGGGAATTTATTCTCTAACAGATACGATGCTGCGGTCGGCTTTTTGGTAGCTAATCTTTATTAGGTTAAGGAAGGTGTCTCCATTCTTAGTTTGGTAAGACTTTTCATCAGGTATAAGTATTGTTTTATATCGAATCCCTTTTCTGGATCTATTGAGATGATAATATGATTTTTCTCTTTTAATTTGATATTCATTGAATGACGATGATATATTTTTTTCTGACGCTGAACCATCCTTGTGTTCGTGGGATATATCTTATTCAGTTGTAATGTGTGTGTGTGTGTGCGTGTGTGTGTGCAATGTGTGTGGGTGTGTGTGGGGGTGTGTGTGTGCGCACGCGTGTGTGTGCTTAATATACTTCTGGATTCAATGTTTTCATAGCAACTTCATTGAGATATCATTCATACACCAAACAAGTCATCCTTCTAAAATGTACAAACCGGTGGTTGGGGTTGCTGAATTCAAGTTGCTAATAATTTCTTTAGCATTTTTTACCTATAAATTCCTACACTTCCTATACTTTTTATGTTATACTATATTCATCAAAATACATTTTGGGAGGCACCTGGGTGGCTCAGTCCATTAAGCATCCGACTCCGGCTCAGGTCATGATCTCACGGCTCATGGGTTGGAGCCCCGCGTCAGGCTCTGTGCTGACAGCTCCAAGCCTGGAGCTTGCTTCAGATTCTGTTTCTGTCTCTCTGCCCATCCTGTGCTCTCTCTCACTCTCTCTCTCTCTCTCTCTGTCTCTCAAATATAAAATAAAACATAAAGAATTGGTAGATTTCCCTCATTTTCTTGTAGCTTGAACAGTTTGTACAAGTTAGGAAATCCTTGAGATCTCGGGGATTTTTTTTTTTTTTAATACCTGGAGCCTATTTTTTTCTGGGAAACGTTTGAATACTGCTTTAGGTTCTTTAATGGTGATTTTTTAAAAATTCAGACTTCCTTCCATCCATCCTTACTTAGGGGCTGCTTCCGGGAGCACTGAGCCTGCACATTCAGATGAGAACACGGCCAGCCAGCAGGTGGATCACAGCCTGATGGCATCCTGAGCAGAGGACCAGGTACACCCACACTTATACACCGGGGAGACTGGGGGGAGATAATGAATGTGTGCTGTTTTAAGCCACTAAGTTTTTCGTCATTTGTTATGCAGATCAGAAAACTCACGGGGCGCCTGGGTGGCGCAGTCGGTTAAGCGTCCCACTTCAGCCAGGTCACGATCTCGCGGTCCGTGAGTTCGAGCCCCGCGTCGGGCTCTGGGCTGATGGCTCGGAGCCTGGAGCCTGTTTCCGATTCTGTGTCTCCCTCTCTCTCTGCCCCTCCCCCGTTCATGCTCTGTCTCTCTCTGTCCCAAAAATAAATAAACGTTGAGAAAAAAAAAATTAAGAAAAAGAAAAAAAAAAAAAAAAAAAGAAAACTCACACACCTGTGATAGAGTTGAAGGGTGGTTCCCCCAAAGACGTGTCCACGCGGAAGCTGTGTATGTGAGCTTACTTGAGCATACGGTCTTTACAGATGTGATTAAGTAAAGGATATCAATATGTGGTCACTCTGGATTAGGGTGGACCGTAAACCCAATGACCAGTGTCCACATAAGATGTAGAAGAGGAGAAAGACACACACAGAAACGCAGGAGAAGACCGTGCGAAAGCGGGGGCAAGAGAGTTGAGTTAAATGGCCACAAACCAAAGAATGCCTAGGATTGCTGCTACCACCCAAACAGGGAGAAGCAGACTCTCCCTCAAAGTTCTCAGAAGGAGCCAACCCTGCCCACATGTCAATCTCAGACTTCTGGCCTCCAGAGCTGGGGAGTTGGGGCCAGTCCTACTGCCAGCCTTGGCCTCTCTGCTGGCGGCAGCAAGGGGCTACCGGGCAGCTTTAAGTGTGAGGGCAAGATGCGGCTCACACTTGTCAAGGACCTCTTTGCTTCTGGGCGGCGAGGGCTTTGAGGGAGACTGACCTTGGAGGCTAGGCAAGCCAGAGGAGACCGTCACAGTGGTCCGGGGGACAGAGGGGGGACACGTGAGCAAAGTGAGATGGAGAGGGTGACACACGGGAAAGTCGAATCAGCCAAACAGCAAGAGGAAAGGAGGTAGAAGAAAAGACCCTCGAGCCTTGAACCAGGGTGGCAGAGAGAACCTGAAGCTGACAGGGGGGACAAACTGTAGAGGGTGCACAGAGCCCTTTTGAGATCAAAAAGGGGCCTCCGTTTTGGTACCCAAGTAGACATTGCTTAATGCTTACTAACCCAAGGAAGCAGGAAAAGCAACTTAAACAGGTAACAAGCCGGTTACGAGAGGCCTCCCCCAAGCCTGTCTGAGCCCCTAAGCCGTCCCCAGTGGACTGATCCGTTCACCAACTTCATCCCTGTTAGGTGACTGCGGTGGCCTTTCCTTCCATGGAATGTGATTCTGAGGTCATTGGATTCCAGCTGGGCCAGGGCCTTCCCAATCCTTCCCTATTCCCAAATATGCATAATTAACTTCTAGGTACATGGGGCTCAGCTGTTACAGGGATTAAATCTTCTCGGCCTGTTCCCCGATTCTTACATTCCTTTTGAATTGAGCTGTAAATCCTGGCAGAGAGCAGAATTTTCCAGAGGGGGCAGGCTCTGCCCTGGCCATGCGCCCAAGCTTCCGTCCCTCCTGTACGCTCAGGGCCCATGTGGCCAAGGCCAGTAAACATGTGGTAGCTCCTCCCCTCCGCCCAGCCAGAAATCCTCACGTTCTAATCCCTGGAACCTGTGAATGTGACCTTAGATGGCAACAAAAACAAACAAACAAACAAACAGAAAAGCACTAAAGATGTGATTGAATTAAGGACTTGAGATGGGGAGGTGATCCTGGATCATCTAGGTGGGCCCGAACTGCAACCATGTGGATCACCTTAGCAGACGGTGATTTGAAAGACAGAAGTTAAGAAGGCAACGTGATGGAAGCAGAGAGGGATTTGAATATGCTCTGCTGCTGGCTTTGATAATGGAAGAAGGAGCCACGAGCCAAGGAATGTGGCTCCAGAAGCCGGAAAAGACCGGGAAAATAGATTCTCTCCTAGAGGCTCCAGAGGGAACGTGGCCACGCCAACACCTGGATCTTGGCCTAGTAAGGCTGAACTCCTACTACCTCCACTGCTGACTGTCTAAGCTCCAGGTGCTGAGATGGGCCCTAACAATTTCATCGCTATAATTTTACATTCTTTTTCTTACAGAAGGCCCTCCAAACTGCATAAGCTTTAGACCCCACAGACCATGCATCCACCCATGCCCATGCCTAAACCACCCACTGGCACACCGAATGAGACCCTCACGAGTAGTTTCCTGTGTCAGTGACATTCCAAATGGCCCTGACAGAATGGCTAAAATTAACGACACAGGAAACAACAGATGTTGGCAAGGATGTTGAGAAAGGAGAACCCGTTTGCCCTGTTGGTGGGAATGCAAACCAGTGCAGCCACTCTACAGAACAGTATGGAGGTTTCTCGAAAAAAACTAAACATAGAACTACTCTATGATCCAGCAATTGCACCATTAGGTATGTACCAAAAGGCTACAAAAATACAAAATACAAATCATGATTTGGCCCCTGGCTAGAGACAGCTGAGCACATGGCTCCAGCAGGCTAATACTCAAAAGATGGGGGCGCTTCTCCTCCCCTTTCTGCAGGTTGTAGCACAAAGGTCACTTCCTCAGCATCCCTTTTTCGCCTCCCTCTTCTCCTAGGCTACATTTGGACTCTTTTCTAATCTCAGGTGCCTGGCATTTTCCTACATAGCAGCTATCACCCTTTCTAACCATACATGTAACTGTGGGCTTACTTTTCAATGTCTAGATTATGACATCCACGAGGGCAGGGAGCTGATCGATCCCGGGTCCCCGCTGTATCCCAACAGCGAGCAGAACACCTGGCACACAGTTGGTGCTCAATAACTGGGATGAATGACCAGGCACATGGGAGGCAGAGATGCTGAGGAGGTCGTCAGAGAAGCAACCCTGGAATCCCAGGCAGTGAAGAAAGGGAGCCTGGAAAGGGCTGGGCAAAGGTGGGTGGAGGCAGGGACCGGCACCAGCTCGCATCAAGCTCAAGGGATTGTAGAGGAGCAAGGGTGGGTGGGAGGGTGGAAGGAGGAGGTACGGGCCCAGAGAAGGCACCTAGGCAGAAGAGGTTGGGGTGTGGGGGAAGGGCGGTAGGCCCAGGGCTGTGCCCTTTACAGCAGGGAAGCAAGGCAGCTGTAGGAGGAGAGGCTAGACACAAACAACAGGGACACTCGAGATGGATTTAACTAGATGAGGTGAGCCTAGAAGGGCCAGATTTCACACGTGGGTGGAGGAATGCAGGTACAGGAAGTAACACTGTAGGGCAAAGAGGGTACCAGCCCTTTCTTTTGCCCCCATGGTACGTGGGACAAGAGATGGAGCGTAAGGTGGTGGCCCCTCAGTTGAGGTAGGAGGTGGAGGAGAAGGAAGTACGAAGGCCAAGGGTAATCGGCACAGCAGAAGGCCCGGGGAGGACAAGAGCAAAGGAGGTGATGCAGGTCCAGTGCAGAGAGGGAGTGGGGAAAGGATGGATGCCCAGCATCTCAGTGCCAACCGACGGGAGTCAGGGAGTGAGTCTGATACGGTCAACTGCAGGCAAGATTTCCCAATGGACCTCTGTAGTCGCTGAGAGAGTCCTTCTCTCCCACCAAACTCCGAGCACCACGTCTATGCCCCAAATCCCTAGCCCAGGCTGGCCAAAGCGGATGCCCCACCAATGTCAGTGTCTTTGAACGATACTTACTATGCGAGCCAGCCTGAGGACGCAAACGGCTAGGAGCTGGGGGTGCCTTAGGGAGCCATGCATTCCCTGCCTTCGCCGAGCTTACAGTCGCAAAAGTAAAAGGGGCATCTCTCCAGGAAGACAGTGGGGTCATGAAGTAACGATGCTGGCGACAGAAGCTCTGAGCAGAGCAGGACTCTGTCGCAAAATCCAACACAGCAGAGCCACTCCCTGATGGTGCCGTCTCGGGCACAGCATTCACCGACGTGAGCCTCAGTTTCCTAACATATTCCTCATTTCGGCCCCGCGTATGTAACCCATGAGGCTTTGGCACGCGCATCCCAATTCTACGGGATCCTCTCCTGCCCCTGCTATTCATCCTTCAGGCTTCAGATTCAAGGTCAACTGCTCAGAGGCCTTCTCTAAGCCCCACCCACAGGCAGAATCAGTAAAGGGAGGGCTTTTAAAAGTGAAATGTGGAAAAGTGCTACAAAGTGCCTTTGGTATTTCCTTGAACCGTGAGATCTGAACGGAATGTAACTTTCGGAAAGTTGGTAACCAAAGCAATGGAGTTGAGAGGGTTTCTCAGCAGGGTGGCTTTCATCACTTGACCATGTGGCCACAGAAGCTGCCTCTGGCCCTTCCTGGGCCACCCTGGCCTGAGTCACGGGACTTTCTAGGTTAGAACATATGTTTCCATCAGCCAAGCTGCTGATCAAAGATCTTGTCACCAGTGACCACTCTCCCACCCGCTACCTTTGGAACTGTGCTCACTGACTGAGAGCCAGTTCTCAACCTTGAAGCCTCGGGGTCCTGAAATAGAAACCACCAAGGCAAGGCTTCTGAAGATGGTGCCTCCAGGTGGAAGAGAGATTACCTGGGCTCTGAGGAGCTCCCAAGGAGGTTAAGGACAGCGAGTGAGACACAGGTGGCCCACGATGTTGCAGGCAGTAACAGAGGCAAGGCGGGAGACACTTGGAGAGGGTGTCTGTGGCAGAAGGGGTCCCAAATGTGGGAAAATGACCCAGCCTGAGGAGGCAAGGGCACCGGTGGCCAGTGGGGCTGCCGGCCTGCTGGGCTGTGTGATTATGCTGACAAAATATGCCAGCTACCTCCTCTGGGCCACCTTCTTTCCAGTTGGGGCACTTGGAGATGCAAAGAGAAGGCAGCCACGCCTCTTACCACTTCTCTGCCTCCAAAGGTCCCTCAGATACCCCGTCACCTGCCCTTGCCTGGAGGGGGTACTTAAAACTGGCCTTCAGGGCCCCAGGCAAGACCCAGGGCCCCTGGAGCCCTGAGAAGATAGCCCTCACAATCCCCCTTTCTTGGACGCTGCAGCGTGGGAGCCCTGCTGCCCTCTAAATTTCACTTCATCTTCAGGTAGTACAGCTTTGAGAAACATGTCATGCCTTAGGCACCAAAGAAATGGCTTTCCTCCATCCCTCAGATCCTAACTTGAATCAGGGCCAAGGGACACCCACCCTGATATCTGTGGATTGTCATGCGCATGTATTTTTTGAGGGCTCGCTAATTCAACATGGCTACCTGAGCCTTTTCATTGGCCACAATAGATGGGGGTGGGGGGTGGGGGTCTTTAAGAAAATGGCACTGCTGGAGCGCCTGGGTAGCTCAGTCGGTTGAGCATCCGACTTTGGCTCAGGTAATGATCTCGTGGTTCATGAGTTTGAGTCCCGCATCGGGCTCACTGCTGTCAGCACAGAGCTCGCTTTGGATCCTCTGTCGCTCTCTTCTCTCTGCCCTTTCCCCACTCACGCTGTCTCTCTCAAAAATAAATAAACCATTTTGAAAGAAAGAAAGACGGACAGAAAGAAAGATTGAAAGAAAGAAAAAGAAAGAAAGAAAGAAAGAAAGAAAGAAAGAAAGAAAGAAAGAAAGAAAATGCCACTGCCATAGGACCCCATTATAGTTCAAAAGTCTGGAGTGCCTTGGGACAGACAGGAGAAGTGACGGAGAATTGCTGTCCTTAGTTCTAATATCAGCGACATCGAGAGTACATAAAGCCACTCACTTCCTCCACCAGATTCCCCAACATGCAACACACACATGCACATCAACCATAGTCCCCAAGTCCTCACCTAGCGTGGCCAGCCTCATGCCCAGGTGGCCCGCCTTCCTGCCCATGTTCTCTTTTCAGCCTTTACTCCTAGGGGAGGGGAGGGAGATCTCCTCATTGGGGTGGGGGTGGGTTTGAGGCATATCCACAGGAGACCATTCTAAGTGATATTTGTGACTCCACAGGCCTGTGGGACTCCCCGGCTCGTCCTTGTCTCCCTCATCCAAGCAGGTGGCCCACAGACTGCATAGTGGCCCCAGACCCACACTTACCAAAACAAAGAACACACTGCCAGAGAAGAGAAGTGCGAGCTAGGTGGTGACTGACAATTGGCCTTGGGCCCAGAAATTAGGAGCGAGATCAAATCTTAAGCTACAACGTTTTGTTCTAGAACCACTGTCTGTCAGAACTCATTCGTCTGAGACCCACAAAGGGCGGGTGCCTTTAGTCCCACAGTGAACTGCTGTTAGAGTTGATCAAATGCTTAACTTGACCGGGAGCAGCGCAGGCTTGTTTACAAAGGCCAAGGTGACTTGTATGAATCTTCAGATGGAACTAAACGCCTAAAGCCAGATCAGGTAGGATGGCTCCTGTTGTGACATGTCGGTTACCAGTGGCACCGTCTGCCTGGCTGGCTCTCTCGGGCAAATTACTTCCGTTGAACTTATAAAGGATTCTGTGCCTTTTAAGGCTGTGGATTCCAGATTCCACGGGAGTAAAGTCTATTGCGTGGCGCAGACTCACTGTACCTAAAGGCGAGATCACTTGGCTGGGAAGCAGCTCTCTGCATGTGGTTTTTCCCTTGCAAATCCCATCACCCATGTCACAGGAGCAGTCTGCTGTTGCCGTGGTGAATTAGTGTTGTACTGCGACCTTGATTCTGAGCAGAAATGTACGTTGCCTTGACCATGATTACACAAAACGCGTTGTCTAGGAAACAGAACAGGAAGGGCTAGATCATTCTTGGCTTTGACTAAAAGCCACACAAGGTTACCTTGTACCCAGTGGGGTCTCAGCTTTCCTCCAGGGTCTCTAGGCTCTGTGTTGTGTGTGTGTGTGTGTGTGTGTGTGTGTGGGCAGAGAGAGAGACTGACAGACAGACAGACAGACAGAAAAGGGAAGAGCGCTAGCTTTCCTCTGCACACGTTGGGAAGTTTCAAGCCAAGCCAAGCTTGTGCAGCTGTTGTTTGGAAGCAGAGGGGGCTTGCAGAGCCCTCTCCCCGTCTCTTACTGGGAGGCTGCTGGGGAATGGAGCAATAACAACTCTGGCCTCCTGTGTGTTCTGTCACCCAATGCAGTTCCAGAGCTGATGAGGCGTGACACTGTGGGAGGGCCCCACTGGGCTCTGGAAAGTGCTGGTTTGCCATAGAGAGTGCCTGGATCCATCTATGGGAAGCTCCCACACACTCTCCTCTCTCCCTCTTCTCTCTCCCTCTTCTCTCTCCCTCTTCTCTCTCTCTCTCTCTCTCTCTCTCTCTCTGTCTTTCTCTGTCTCTCTAACACACACACACACACGTATATTTCCTTGCCTAGCTTCTCTCCAAGCCTCTGCTCTCATTTTGTACAAGACAAATATGTCTCCAGGTGGCCATTGTGTATGTGGTCTCCTTGGTTGTATTTACTCCAAGTGTGAATTGCTCTTAGTGTGGCTTTTATCTCAGTAATATTTGTATTTCCCTCTTCCAATTCTTTTCTGAGTACTGCTGCCTTCCTCTCATTTCCTTCTATTTTCTCATCATTTCTTTAAATTCTCTTTTCTGGGGCGGCTGAGTGGCTCAGCTGGCTAAGCGTTACTCTCTTGATTTCGGCTCAGGTCATGATCCCAGGGTCTTGGGATCTAGCCCCACATCAGGGAGCTCTGTGCTGACAGCACGGAGCCTACTTGGGATTCTCTCTCTCCCGCTCTCTCTCTTCCTCTCTCTCTCTCTCTCTCTCTCTCTCTCTCTCTCTCTCTCTCCTCTCTCTCTCTCTCAAAATAAGTAAATTGAAAAAATAAATTCTCTTTTCTTTTGAGAAATCATCTTTTCTGGAATTGCTTTGCACCTGTGGAGGTTTTTTGTGTTTTGTTTTGTCTCGAGTCTTCCTGTATGTTTTGTGCAATTTCCCCTTGTGATGTGCCTTTCATCTGCTGTTTGCTTCTGTTCCTTTCCTCCTCTTACTATGTGTGTAACTGTTGCTGTTGCCAGTTCATGTATAGGACCCACGATGGGTTGTGAACACACTTGATTTTGCCAACACGTCCACACCGTCTCTAGCTTCCACATTACCTGACTGGGTCTCCGCAGTGACGCTCCACACTCCTGCGGCCTGTCCCTCAGTTTCATCACTCGAACCAGAGATTCGTTTTCTATTTTTCTATGACTTTGCAGACTGTGATCCCTGACTCGCGAGCAGTCTGATTCTTGCTCCCTTCCTGAGGAGGCATCGCTGACCCAGCTGGCTCCCTACCCCGTCCAGACATAGCAGTGTTTGCCTGGAGAGCGTCCTAATTTGTGGTTTGGAGTTGCTGCGGTTCCCAATGCCATTTTTCTCTTTGAAGCTGTCTTTGAAGCGAAGCCAGCCCATCACTCTTCTGTACGACTAGAGAGGCAAAGAGCCCAAGGCCTTGAAGGAATTGCCTTTCTTAAGTGGGTATCTTTTGCAGGCAGCGGAAACTTAGGCATGAGCGCAGAGCACCCCTGGCTGGTCACCAGGGGGCTCTGTACTGGCTCTGGCCCTTTTGACGGGCAAGATAAGGCTTCTTGGGCAATTCCTGAGTCTGAGCTTTTCTTAAACCAGGACCCAGCAGGGCATTCGATTGTGGACCTTCTCATTCACTTCGGAATAAGTTAACAGAGAAGCAACCCCTGGCAGGCAAAAGTAAGAAGGACAATGAGGCATGAAAGCATGCCCCAGGAGGACACAGTGGAGCAAGGGGCAACAAGGAGCCAGCAGCCATGGGCTGGGGGCAGCCAGGGCAGGGCAGCCCCCAGGCAGGGAGTTCTCCGTGAGCCGGGTGGATGAGGGCCTGGTTCAAGGCCGGGCCTCGGTGTGCCTGCCGGTTGAGGCTCCTTCGAGATCAGAACGCACTCCCTAAGGGATACAGATGATGTAGCACAGGGATTGCACCCCTCTCGGTCAGGGGAGCCGCTCCTTTGGGGCCTGATCTCAGCAGAGCTGGCGTGAGGGAAGCAGAGAGGGTGAGCACCGCAGGGGTCAAGAACAAACTGGAAGCCACATCTGTGTCCCACCACTTCACCCCTGGCCCAGCACTTGGAGAAGTGGAAGGAGGCAATTCGGTGGCAGCAGCAGGGCCATAACACCTGGCCTCACTGCTATACTGGCCTCAGGAGTATGTTTGTAAATACCCTTGCTTCATTCATCTCTCCCTTCCAATTCTTGTGCAGATTGCTCCTGGGGTCAACCCTAACCCGGACCGGACCATACGGGGCAGGGAATTCTGGGAGAACTAGTTGCAGCTTAGCCCAGTGGACACGGTAAACCTCATAAACGCTGTCCTCTGTCTGGGGGTGCCTCCCTGCCTCCTCTGCCCCTCCACAACACGCCCCTATGTGGTGAGGGGTCACCCATTTTGTTTCCGAGGGACGTGTGCCTTGGCTCCCTGAGCCTCCCACAGTGCTGTGGGCGCCTGTCTCCTCGGGTGCTGGTGGGCGGGGCTGGGAGAGAGGATCCCTGAGGGGCACCTGCCCAGGGCCAGTCCCATGGAGAGCACAGCTAGGCAGCGCCGCCCCTGCCCCTGCCACACCGCTGGAGCCAGCGGAAGCCTGAGCTCCTGGTGCAGCCCTCTTGGCAAGCTTCCCGAGGCCACCTGGATCCCAGCATATCTGGAACGCACCAGACGGCAAGAGCGGCAACTTAACACGACGATGAGGGAAGCTGGCCACCACGGGAACAGGCGTGCGCTGCATCTCAGCCCTAAACCTTCGAAAACACGGCTCTGGGGCCCGCGACGTGGCCACTGGGCACAGGCTCACCGAGGTCTCCCTCAAGCCATCCTCAGCCCAGATCCCCGCATACCCAGAAGTTGCTGGCTCCCTGGGCACCTGGCTGCCAGGACGGTCTCTGGAGCCCCGCCCCGGTGGACTTGTCCCCTGAAGTCGTGTGGCCACCAGAACGTGTGCGCAGAGCAAGACTCAGCCCCCCACGCCAAGCCGCTGTTGGGGAGCTGCTCAAGGCCAGCTCCTGAGTGCCCTCCAGGGGCACAAAGCCGCGTCCCCCCACCCCCCACTCAAGCAGCCAGCAGGCTTCCCTCTGTTTCATTGCTCAGGGCACTCCATAGTGGGGTCTTACTGGTCCTTTGCTGAATACAGTCACCCCCTGTACAGACAGGAGCTGGGCTGGGACTGGAATAGGCGAGGGGGCCAGGTGGGGGTGTCAGCAGCGTCTGCACTAGGCTTCAGGGAGGGTAGTCCTCTCTCCAAGCTGCCACCCCTTAGCCAACTGTCAGCCATGGATCCGCCCCCCCCCCCCACACACACACCTGGAAAGGGTGTGACCGGTGGGGCAGAGGATCCCTCCCCCCACCCCCCCGCACTCCTCAGGACTCTACCAGCCGCCCCAGAGTACAGGCAGGGACAGGACGGGGCTAGACCGACACGGACTTGCACTGTGGGCCAGACAGAGGGCACGGGAAGGAAACTGAGAAGGAAACGTGGAAGATGTTATCGAGGCCTGTGAGGATGTCCCTGACCACCCCATCTGGGACACGAGTGAAGCACCGGAAGCTCAGGACTTCCCCCGAGCACCCAGGCTGCTCGGCCCCCTCAGCTGGCTGCTGTCAGCCAATGGAGTCTTCCTCTAATTCACACACAAACTTCACCTGGGCCTGGGAGGGGTTCTCAGGCAGGGACGTGTGCCCTCACCCCAAACCGGGGGCTCCCCGCTCTCCACCAGACTGGCTCCCCCTCGGACGTCAGCTGTAGCACTCAGCCCCAAGGCACAAGAGGCCAAGGCCCACCCACGCTGTCCCATACCCCAGGGGCCAACACCTTGAGCTCCCCCACCCTGCTTACCCCCAACCTGCCCTGGAGGCACGAGACATGGCCCCAACTGCCAGCTGCCCAGCAGGAACTGCAATACAAACACCTACTCCTGTGCGGACACTGGATGCTCTTCTAGCAGGTGTCATCGGGGGCTCCCGTACCACGCGGAGTCTTTAGCAATCGCATCTCACTGCAGCTGATGGCAGCACAAATGAGCTGAATAGCAGGTGTCTCGCGGCTGTTTGGGGAGGGCTGGAAAGCCAGGCTTGGGGGCTTTGCAGAGAGGAACAAGGGTCTGAATCGCACTGCTGTGCCGCGCTGAGGGCACTCCTATGGCAGTGGGCACAGACACTGTGACTTGCGGCCCTGATGCCGGACGTGGATGCCGCCGTGAGACCTACGGCTGTGGCTGCTCCTCGGGAGACGGGTCTCACTGCCCCTACTGCCACCAGCCCGCCTGAGACCAATCTGGGGGGCCCCGACTCGTTCCCGTCTCTGGCCCCAGATTCATCTGATTGATGGCTCCTGCTCATGTGCCCAGGCCCTAGCTGTAAGGGAGGCTGGAAGAGTGCCAACCTGGCATTTTCTGCTCCTTTCACAGCTGGCACATCCAGTGGCAAATTCCTGGGACACCGGGCTCACCCAAATGGTCTGACGGCTTCCCACTGCCCTTAGTGTGAAACCCAACTACCCGCCCTCCCCCATCCTTGAACATGACCCCTGCAGACAGCAAACCTTCCCCGCCCGCAGCTAGTGTGGGTCCTCCTTCATTGTGCATCCCAGCGGCCCCAACTTTCTTTTTGCCTTGAGAGCAAGTCTTTTTGCAGGTGGAGGGGGTAGGAAAATGTACCCATTTTCCAGAAACCCCGCAAGTGTCTAATCGGTTGCTCAGTAAGTATTGTCAATGTTGTTGCATGCTGAGATTTTCACATTTACAATACCTCAAATTAAAATACACTTGGGTTTCTTTTTTTTTTTTTTCCCCAAAAATCCTATCACGTTTTAACGCTGGCACTCTCACCAAGGATGCTATAGGCTTTGGAAGCACGACAGCTCTTGGTCGCATGGCCCCACTCCATGCATCACACACCTTAAGCAATATTCAATCCCAGGAACTGGATGCCAGTGACCCCTTTAGCATAGTCAAGGGAAGAAAAAGCATGACTACTCCCGCTCAATTTCAAAGGTGACAGGATCATCCCAAGATGAAGACCAATGGGACCGCAAAACTTTGTAATTCACCTGTAAAATAGAACGGCCCTCAAAAACATCCTATTTTTCCTGTCAAAGTGCCTACCCTACCCTGTCACTGGAGAAGCCTCCCATGGGTGCCGAACAAGAATATTTTCTCTGGCTCCCTCTCCCAACCCCAGGTGACCCTTTCCTCGACTGCCCACAGCAGAGGCAGCACTCAGCTGAAACATTCAATGAACTTTATTGAACAGAAACATTTGCTGCAACCATTGAAGAGAAGGAGGGACAACACAGAGAGGAACGCCGAGCAGCCACTACAGCCCACAGGTCACAGCCCCCCTCCTCTTGGGATCCCAAATGAGGTGCCCCTGTTCCCCCCAACACCGTGGCCCCCCCGCCATAGCCTCCCTTCCTGAGGGCCCCACGATCGGCCTCTGGCCAGGATGATGGACGCTGGCCATGGCCCCTCACTCCAGGGCACTCTCCCCTCTGGCCGACATGCTGGGGCCTGGCCCTGCCCTATGGCCTGCACAGGACAGTCACAGGACGCTGCAAAACGCAGCATGGGGCACTCGGACAAGCCAAAGAAACTCAGTCACAAGTAGCAAGAGAGTGGTACATCAGAGCACAGTTCCGTGGAGACTCTCACAGGCCACCTCTGTCCTTGGTCCAGTTCTTCCTTCCTGAGGTCGCGGGGTCAGCACCAGCCGTGCCTTCTTCTGTCCTTCCCGCCATCTCCTGGGACTGGGCTTCGACAGGTCTCCGGGGCGGGGTGGGGGCAGCTGCTCACATAAGAACACACACACATCTCCACAAGAACAAGCAGCAGTTGGCCTAAACCTACACCGAGGAAGCATGGGCTGAGCTCACGACACCGCACGACAGCGAGCAGAGCCTGGGCTCGCACTGAAGCTCGTGCCACACACCCGGGGCTGAGAGGTGGCTGCTGCGTCAGGCCAGGACACCCGCCGCGGGCTCCTGCACACCTCAGGGCTCTGCACGGGAATGGTAACTAGGGTGCGTGTAGGGGGAGCTGGGGGTGCCACTTGACACGGGGGGGGGGTCACTAAGGGGCCTACAGAGGCACAAGTGGGCTTCTCAGAGCGTGGAGTGACGTGCTCCACGGGTCAGTGAATGAGGGTCCCCCTCTTGGGCGGCCCGAGGGGCCGGCACCCTTGAGACGGCCCCTACCATCTCCCAGGCCAGTGTGGGTGGCACACATTTTCAGGTGCCCCTCACCTAGGCTAGGGCCAGCCACTCAGGGGTGCTTCCCAGGCTGGCTGCCTGGACTGGCAGGGTTTCGCGCTGGGGCTGGGGCTGGGGCTGGGGCGGAGCTGCCATGGGAGGGGGCACCTCTCCCTGCCCCACTCTGCATCAAGTATGGTCATCCTGGTCCGTTGGAAGGGCTGATGGTGGTGGCCAGGGTGCCTTGGGAAGATGGGGTCCTGGGAATTTGGGCTGGGTGGGTTGTTGCCTCCATGTGGGGAGAGGCTGCTGCCCTGGCGTGGCCTCCCCCTGCCTCCAGAGCGCTGCTGCCTGAGAGGAGAGGGGGCCCCTGGGCCTTCTGAGCCTATTTGCCCGAGGAGGACTTGGGGGGCCTCACCTCCCCAGCCCCGTCCTCGTTTCCCGACTCCTCTGGGATGGGCTTGGGCCCCTCCTCCAGGGGCTCCCCAGCCTCCTGGTCTCCTGCCTGGGCGAGGCCCTCCGGCTCACAGCCAGGACCTCCCGGGCCCTCCCTGGAAGCGCTGCCCATCTGGGCAGGGGTGGGGCCCCCAGGGGCCTCTGAGGGCCTTGCCTGAGCTAGGCCCGCAGAGGCGGGAGCATTTTCATCTTCCTGCGTGGCAGGGAAGATCTTGGGGGCCTCCTCAGGGACGAGGGCTGCCCTGGCGGCATCATGGGCTTCAGGAGCAGCCGTATCAGCTTCGGCACTGCCAGGAACGGCCTCACTGGCCCCTAGGTTGGCCGGGGCAGCCTGGGAAGCATCTTCCCTGGCTGGGGAGGCTTCGGCAACCTCTCCACTGGCCCGGGCAGCGGCCAGGCCTCCGGTGCCCACACGGGCCCCCTCTTCCACTTGCAAGTGCTCACTCCTAGCTGCGGTGGCCTCCCATGCCTCGGTCTCCTGAATGAGCCGCAGCATGCCCAGGAAGCCAGGTGGTCTCCTGTCCAGCCGCATCCTCCTCAGCTTGTTCTCGAGCATCTCGTTGGGGCGGGCCCGCATCAGCACCTGCCGGGCGCGCAACTGGTCCGCAACGTTGGGATGGATGGCCCCCTTCTCCACGGCCGACTGCAGCAGGCCTTCCAGGCGAATCACATAGACAAAGAGAGTCTCCTGGGGCCGCTGGCCACAGGTCAGGAACTTCAGCCGTGCGGCCGTGGGGGTGTCCTTCCTCCCAAACACCTGGACCAGCGCGGCCAGGCAATCCTGTGCAGGGACGTCAGGGTTTTCTGCCAGGAGGCCGCACACGAGATCCAGTGCGGGGCCACCCAAGCTCTCCATCAGCCTCCTCCTCCTCTCCCTTTCTGTGATGTGGCACCACAGGTACAGCATGTCGCTGGTGTGATCCAGCCAGCTCTCAAAGGACTCTTCTTCTCGGTGTGGCTCTTCCATTCCAGGAAAGGTTCTCAGTTTCACAGAGGCCCTGTTTTCCAGCACAGGCTGCCAGGCCGGGCTCCAAGGCTGGGTCCAGGATCTTCCTGCACCTATGGCTCCTGCCACACCCACAGCTCCTTCCTCACCTGCAGGTCCCGCCTCACCTGCAGCTCCTGCCACACTCACAGATCCTAACAAACCTGCAATTCCTGCGTCCCCAGCGGCTCCCTCCTCATCTGACTCTCCTGCTTCCTCTTCAGGCCCTGCCTGGCCCACAGCGGCTGCCCTGCCTCCAGTTCCTTCCTCACCTCCAGCCACTGCCCGGCCTCCAGCTCCTGCCTTGCCTCCAGTTCCGTCCTCACCTCCAGCTCCTGCCCCGCCTCCAGATCTTGCCTCACCTCCTGCCTGGCCTCCAGCTTCTGCCTGGCCTCCTTCCTCACCTCCAGCTGCTGCCCCGCCTCCAGCTCCTTCCTGGCCTCCAGCTTCTGCCCTGTCTCCAGCTGCTGCCCCGCCTCCAGCCGCTGCCCCGCCTCCAGCTGCTGCCCCGCCTCCAGCTCCTTCCTCGCCTCCAGCTCCTGCCCCATCCCCAGCTCCTGCCTCGCCTGCCAGGGCAACCCCTGCTTGCCTCTGGGTCTGTGCAAGGAAATTGAGTGTATCCTGTGACTCTGATTCCGGGGCCTGGGGCAGGAAGACCACAGTCCAGGGTCCTCCCATGCCTGGTATTTGTCGGGGGATCACACTTCGGTTTAAATACTGAGCCATCTCCACCAAGGCGACCTTGGATCTGAACTCCTTTCTGAACACCTTGCCCAGCACTCGGTATCTGCCCAGGGGGTGGAGGGCAGCCTGCACGGCCTCCTGGAATTCCTGGTCCTCACAGTCGTCGGGAATGCCCAGGATGAGCAGCGAGCGCTGCTCATTCACGCCCATCCACCTGCACCAGTCACGCAGCACTGCCAGTGCCATCGCCATTGCTCACAACCTGAGGGTGGAGAGAAATGACTGGAGAGGGGCACAGACTGTCGCAGCGTGAGCCCCAGCCTGTGAGTGCAAAGGGGCGAAGGGTGTGTCCAGAGCACACAGCGCCCCCCCCCCCCCCCCCGCCACCGCACAGCCAAGCCCATCCTCCTCACACTGGTGGCCCCCTCTCCCTCTCCTCCTGTTTTGTTTGATTTTCCAAAAACTTTTTTAATACTATACTAATTTATTTACTAGATACAGAGCTGAGCTAGTCACCTTTTCTTTTTTTTTTTCTGGCATCACCTTTAGGAATTGCTGTTTCTCCCGAGGAATATGTCAAGGTTTCAAATTTTTTATGTACATTTTTCCATAATATTCTCTCCCTTCTCTTTCTGATGTCTGTCTGATCTATAGGGATAGCCCTCTTTCATTCCTGATACTGGTAGTGTTCCCTTCCTTCTTTCTTGATTACACTCAACAGGGCTTTACCACTTTTGTTTCTCTTTTAAAAAAAATTTGGGGGGGGGGCACCTGGGTGGCTCAGTCAGTTAAGCCTCCGACTTCGACTCAGGTCATGATCTCATGGTTTATGAGTTCAAGCCCCATATCGGGCTCTGTGCTGACAGATAGCTCAGAGGTGGGAGCCTGCTTCAGATTCTGTGTCTTCCTTGCTCTCTGCCCCTCCCCCATCCCTTCTCTCTCTCTCCTCTCTCTCTCTCTCTCTCTCTCTCTCTCCCTCTTTCTCTCTCTCAAAAAAAAAAATTTTGGGGGCGCCTGGGTGGCGCAGTCGGTTAAGCATCCGACTTCAGCCAGGTCACGATCTCGCGGTCCGTGAGTTCGAGCCCCGCGTCGGGCTCTGGGCTGATGGCTCGGAGCCTGGAGCCTGTTTCCGACTCTGTGTCTCCCTCTCTCTCTGCCCCTCCCCCATTCATGCTCTGTCTCTCTCTGTCCCAAAACTAAATAAACGTTGAAAAAAAAATTTTTTTTAATTTTCTTTAGGTTTGGGGCACCTGGGTGGCTCAGTCGGTTAAGCGTCCAACTTCAGCTCAGGTCATGATCTCCTGGTTCACGAGTTTGAGCCTGGCGTCAGACTCTGTGCTGACAGCTCTGAGCCTGGAGCCTGCTTCAGACTCTGTGTCTCCCTCTCTCTCTGCCTCTTCCCTGCTTGCGGTCAGTTTCCCTCCCTCTCTCTCTCTCTCTCTCTCTCTGTCTCAAATGAAAACATTAAATTATTTTTAAGCTTATTTACTAATTTTTGAGAAAGAGAGAGCTAGGGAGTGTCAGAGAGAGAGGGAGAGAGAGAATCCCAAGCAGGCTCTGCACTGTCAGCACAGAGCCCATTGTGGGGCTTCAACTCACAAACCGTGTGATCATGACCTGAGCCAAAACCAAGAGTCGGACGCTTAACCGGTGAGCCACCCAGGCTCCCCTTGTGTCTCTCTTAAAAACAGAAGCCGACATATGGCTTTGTTAAATGTCTCCATAATTTGCTTTCTAGTACTGACTTCTTTTCTTAGTTACAGCATTTTTTCAGCCAGCTAATTTTGCATTTACTTTATTCTTTTTATAGTTTCTTTGAATGCACCCTTAGGTCATTGACTTTATGCCTTTCTTCTTTTCTAATATAAATATTTAGAACAATACATTTTCTTCTGATTGCTTCTTTAGCTGCCTCCCAATAATTTCAGCAAGTCGTGGGTTTATTATTCAGTTTGAAATATTTTCCAAGTTCCTTCGTGCTTTCTTCTTTGAGCCACGAATTTCCAAATATTTAAAAATACGTTACCGTTACTAATTTTAAATAAAACTCCCCTGTGACCAGAGAACTTATTATGTAAAAACACAATCCTTTAAAACTCATAGAGACTTTTTTATGGCCCAACATATGATGTATCTGGGTGAATGTGCAAAGCACTTTTGTAAAGAATCTGTATTTTCTGTGGAGAACAAGGTCTTGCCCCTCCCACAGCTAGAATCCTTATTCCATCTCCCATCTCCGAGGCGACCCGGAGGCCCCCCCCCACCGGTACCCCCCCCAGAACCCCTCCCCCACGCACCCTGGGCCAGTCAGTGCAGTACCTTCCAGCCCATCCCCCTCCCCGCACCCAGGCTCACCGCAGGGTGGCAGCACCCATCTAGTCCCTGGAAGCAGGGCTCCCCGACACGCTTAGACATTAGCCTTCCTCTCCCACCTCCTCACAACCGGAGCTCTCTGTCCCCCCTCCCAACCGTTACCCCTCGCTCCCTTGCTCTCCACACCCTCAGCCAGTCACCCTCCCTTGTGGCCCTCCGAGTCGGAGTCGCGCACCCACCTTAGCCGTCCCCTCTAGCCTCCCCACACCGAGGAGTCCTCCCACCAGCGCCTGCCAGCAGGGACCCTTCCCCCCCACACACAGGCACACACCCCGAGCGGGCGCCCCCTTCTTGCCAGGGGCAGTTGGCGCCCTTCTTTCCCCGCTCCCCCTTCCGCCCCGCACAGCCCGGTAGCTTCCCACCCCCCCACGCCTCCCCAGTCCTAGGCTCCTCCCCATCCCCCCCACCTCAGCAGGATGCTCTTCCCCCTCCCCTTCCGCCACTCCCAGTAGCCGTTAGTCCTCCCACCCAGTCTGAGCACCGGGCACCCTTCCTCTCCCGCACCCCCGACACCAGTGGTCAGGAGCTCTCTCCCCCTAGCCCCCGAAGCTAGCCGCCACCGCCCAGCGGCCAGCCCTGCCCTCTCACCACCCCACCAGGGAATCGTCCCCGCCACCGTCCTCCCCAGCGGTGCTCCCCTCAGGCCTCCAGCCTCTGGCACCAGGGAGCCCTCCTTACCTGCTCCTCACAAGCTTAGATATTAGCCCCACTGGAGTGCCCAACCAGACGCCCCTCAGCCAGCAGGCCTCCTCTCGGGCCTCCGACACTGTGGAATCTTTCCTTCCCTCGGCTGCCCCCGCCCCGCTCCCACACCGCCACGGGCGTCCGCGTTAGTTCTCCCCTCACCCGCAAGCATGCCCACCGTCCCCCCAACCTCCATTCGTGCCACGAGGCCTCTTTTCCGCCCAACGCCCGCCCACGAGCCCTCTATTCAGGCGACTGCCCCTCCCCCATGAGCCCTCTATTCGGCCACGAGGCCTCTATTCCGCCCAACGCCCGCCCACGAGCCCTCTATTCTGCCCAACGCCCTCCCCCCATGAGCCCTCTATTCGGCCACTAGGCCTCTATTCCGGCCACAGCCCCCACACAAGGCCGCTATTCCGGACACCAGCGCACCCCCCCCCCGCGAGTTCTCTATTCTGGCTACCGCCCCCCCCCAACCACGAGCCCTCTACTATGGCCACGGGCCCCCCCCGCAACGAGCCCTCTATTCAGGCGACTGCCCCCCCCACGAGCCCTCTTTTACGGCCACCGGCCCCCCCCCCCACGAGTTCTCTTTTCCGGCCACCGTCCCCCCCCCTCACGAGGCCTCTATTCCGGACACCCCCCCCCCCAGCCCTCTTTTCTGGCCACGAGCCCTCTACTCCGGCCACCACCACCCCCCCACCCAACCACGAGCTCTCTACTCCGGCCACCGGCGACCCCCCACAAGCCTTCTATTCGGGCCACGGGCCCCCCCCAGGAGCCCTCTATTCAGGCGAATGCCCCCCCCCCCCCCACGAGCCTTCTATTCCGGCCATCCTCACCCACCTCGGCTCCCCGCCCGGGCACCCGCACCCGACGCAGCCGGGAACTCCGAAGCCCCGGCGCTAACACGGCCCGCGCCCACCCTCTTACCTTCTCCAGCTGGGGGACCGACCCCACGCTCCCACTCACAGGGGTCTGAAGAACTCGCCTCAGCCGCACAGCCGGGAACTGCGTGGCCGCCTCTCCCAAGCACTCGGTGCGAAGGCCACGCGGGCTTCCAGCTCTCCCAGAAGCCCCCAGGCCGAGAAGCTAGAAAGTTCTCGGCGACGCGCTCTTTACGGAGCAAATGATTGGACCAGGAGAGCACGTGAGGAGGCAAAATGTTACTGTAGCGACTGGGCCTCGCGAGCCGTGGGGGCTCGAGGTTCCAAGGCTCGGAGCCTGCAGAAGGCTCCCCGCCTTCACTTTGCACCCATACGACGGCCTACCGACAAGGCGGTGGCGTCGGAGGGACAGACCTGCAGACCCAGGGCTCATGGTGGCGAATCGGGCAGAGTTCCTTCAGAGGTGGCTTTCTATGGTGGTTGGTAAGGTCACAAACATATTCTCTATTTCTATTGATTTCGGATCTAGCTGTTTCAACTGCTGAGGCACACATGTTAAAATCTCCACCTGTACTTGTGGGAAAGTCTGTTTTTCTCTGGATTCTGTCAACTTTTGTTTCATGTATTTGGCAGCCCTTTTATTGGCTGCAAGGACGTCTATCAGTTCTGTGTTCCTGATTAATTGATGCTTACATCATCATTACCTTTTATGTTGGGTGATAGTCTTTGCCTTTAAATATGTTTTGTCTAATTTAATAGAGCCATTCCCACTTTCTTAGGCTTACTATTTGCATGCTATATAACGTGGGATTCTCTCACTATCAACATATCGGAGTCTTTATTTTTATTATTTAAAAAAATGTTTTTAAATGTTTATTTATTTTTGAGACAGAGACAGAGCATGAACGGGGGAGGGGCGGGGAGAGAGGGAGACGCAGAATCCCAAGCAGGCTCCAGGCTCGGAGCTGTCAGCACAGAGCCCGACGCGTGGCTCGAACTCACGGGCTGCGAGATCATGACCTGAGCCGAAGTCGGACGCCCAACCGAATGAGCCACCCAGGCGCCCCATATTTTCAAATTGCATCTCTTGTAGACAGCAAAATCCTCGCTCCTTCTTCATTCTGACAATCTGTGCCTTGCAGTTGCAGTGTTTAACCCGTTAACTTTGACCATACCTTTTGAACGGTTGGATTTAGGTGTGTCTTCTTACTGTCCGTCTCAGTCTGCTCATCAGGCTGCTGTGACAAAATACCACAGACTGGGTGGCTTATAAACAACAAAATATTTCTTTCTCACAGCTCTGGAGTCTAGAAAGGCCACGATCAAGGTCCTGGCAGATTCTGTGTCGGGTGAGAGCCCGCTTTCACAGTTAACAGACAGCCATCTTCTGCCCATGTCCACAGGAGTGGGTGAGGGACCTCTCCGGAGTCTCTCTTATGATGGATGGCACTAACCCCATTCAAGGGCTCCTCCCCACGACCTAATCACCTCCCAAAGTCACCTCCTAACTCGCTGCGATTGGGATTTAACATGTGAATTTGGGGGAGGACACGAACATTCAGTCTGTAGCACTGTCTGTCCATCTATTTTTGTTCCTATGTTCCCCTTTTCCTGCCTGAGATAATGAATTATTTAAAATCCCACCGTAACTTATCTACGGCTTTTTTAGGCAGTTATCATTTTGCATTGTTTTTACAGTGGTTCCTCTACAGACTACAACGTATACCCTTAACTGTTCACTTGTCTACTTGAGGTTAGTGTTGTACCACTTTACGTAAACGTAAGAACCTTCCCACCATATAGATTCATTCGCCCTCTACCTCATCCCTCATGCTGTAGTTGCCATATGTGTTACGTCTACCTCTATTATAAAGCCTACAATACACTAGTATAGTTTTTACTTGACATGGTCATAGGTATGATAAAGATATTGAGAGCAAATAAGTATTCTTCAATAGTTGCCTACATGTTTACCATTTCTGGCGTTCTTCATCTCTAACCAAAAAATCAAATTTTCCCTCCACTGTCATGTTTCTTTAGAAAGACTCCCTGGGGTGTCTGGGTGGCTCAGTCGGTTGGGCGTCCGACCTCAGCTCAGGTCATGATCTCACGGTTTCTGAGTTCAAGCCCCAAGTTCAAGGTGAACAAGGCACACATCCTCAATTTTGGGCCTTTCACATGGGGATTCCATTCACTGTGGCTGGGGACTCAGGGAGAGCACCAGCCTGGGTAGAAAAGCATGAGTCGCATTTTGGACATGTGAGTTGCACGCATCCAAGTGGCGATGTCTAGAATGCAGCTGGATAGAAGGGGCAGGGACTCTGAGGAGACGTCTGGGCTAGGGAAAGAGTAGGGCATTATGGAAAGCTCCAGGTGGCCCGGGGATGAGTCCACCTCTTAGACGTGTCTCACCTGCCCCTCCTCCCAAGTGTAGACATAGGCCTGGGGACGGGCCCCTAGTGGGAACAGGCAGTGGGGGGCGAGGTGCAGCTGGCTGCAGGTCGACCTCAGGCTGAGTAGCTGCCCTAGGCTGCTGGAAGGTGAGCCTCCCGTCCGCCAGGACACCTCGGAAAAGCTGGATAGCTCTCGCAGGTCCCTATGATTGGTGACCCTTCTGGCCACAGCCCCTGCCGCCCAAAGGAATGCCTGGAGACAGGACACTGCTGGCTGCTCTCCCAGCAGCCATTCGCCCTGACTTCTTTGCTCTGAGGACCCCCTTTTTGGTTTCAGTGTCTGTCCCTCCCTCACACAGCTCAGGGCATGATAACCCCCAATCCCCAAATCCAGAGGCAGGTCTGATTGGTCCACGGCCAGCGGCGCATGGCATTCCTAGGGCAACTAGTAGTGATCTGGGCAGCCCACCACCCAAAAGGCCCAGCAGGGTGGGAGGAGAGGACTCACATTCTGTGTGAGGAGGAGGGCTTCTCTTTCTTCGGGCAGGGTCAAGGAAGCACGTGGTCCCTACTGCTGCTGACAGACCTTCCCCAGAACACAGAGAGCAGCCTGACTCCGGAGCCAAGACTCGATGCTACCAGGAGGCTGGGTCGGGGCGCCTGGGGGGGCTCAGTCGGTTGCGCGTCCGACTTCAGCTCAGGTCATGATCTCGTGGTTCACGAGTTCGAGCCCCACGTCGGCGTCGGCCTCTGTGCTGACAGCTCGGAGCCTGGAGCCTGCTTCGGATTCTGTGTCTCATTGTCTCTCTGCCCCTCGCCCACTTGTGCTCTGTCTCTCTCTGTCCCTCAAAAATAAATGTAAAAAAAAAAAAAATTAAGAAGGAGGCTGGCTCTTGGGGCAGTATAGCACCTAAGGACACAGAGTGGGGGGGGGGGCATCAAGGGACAGTGGTAGGCACATTGGGAGTGTCAGTGAAGGGACGGGGTGGCCATACTGGAAGGGACAGTTGAGGGACCGTGGTGGCCACACTGAGGAAGGACAGCAAAGGAAAAGTGTTGGCTCCCCTCTGGGAGATTCAGCGGCCAGAGCAGCAATGCCATCATGGGCAAAGCCCCAGCTCCAGCCTGAGCTTCAAGCCCACAAAGGCCAAGGTGGGCTGTTTGGAAGGGAGGGTTTTGCTCCCTCCTGGCACCCAAGCCCGACGCCACTGCCCCCACCATCCTCGCTACGAGCGCCCCATCAAACCTCAGGGACCCCAAGGGTATGAGGACTGGCCCCCCATGTGACATAACATCTCCCCCCGCACGAGCCACTCAGTGTTCTGACCCTCGCACCAGGTAAGGAGCAGCCTCCGTGACCCGGCACGCTGACTGCCACGCGCATTCCCAGCTACCGCACACCCCAGGGCCCCCCTCCCCCCGCCCGTCTCCCAGCAGGACGGTTTGGACCGCCCCCTCCTCCACCCGCAGGCTCTGCTCCATCCATGCCACCTTCACCACAGGGGTGCGCAGGTGCGGGGACCTGCATAGAAACAGCTTGTGCTGTCCATCTGTGCACAAACCAGCTCACCTCCCATGTCAATCCCGGGCTCTGTCTGTCACCCTCAGTTGGTGTCAAGGCTCTGCACGGGCCCCGCACCGACTTCCTCCATGGGAGGAATGGGCTGGCAGAGCAGGTCGGCCACAGCGTAGGTGGCATGTGGGGCACGGGTGGCGTCCTCCCGCAGGCACCACCCCAGGCCAGCCACCTGCGACTTTGTCCCACGGCCTCCTCGGGCCTGGCCTCCCTGCACCTGGCTCAGACCCCACCCTCCCCAGCGAGAGGTTCACTCACTTCCACTGATGACTTAGATTCCCCTGGACTCCTTCTTCAGTCCCCTTCCCCACTGGGGTCCCTGGGACCTGCTGCCCTCAGGGCACCATCCCCTGCCTGCAGTGGGCGAGGCTGCCTCTCTCCAGGAAGGTTCACCCTCCTCCCACAATGAAGGGAGGCACATGGGAGGAGAGAGGGAGCAGGACGGCCCTGTGCCGATCACTGTTGGAGCCGACCGGGGCATCCACAGACTTCTGTCCTATTACGCTCTCCGGGCTCGGCGTGTGTTTGAAATTCTTGGGAATAAAAAACTTGAAAAAAGGCTAGAAGGGAAATTTTCCTCCTGCTACAACGGTGGGCTTATCAGTTTCTCTTCGTAGGTCTATCACCTCTGCTTTAGGCATTCTGACGCTGTCCAGGCTAAGTGTAGTAATGCCACCACCGCCGACGTGAGAAGCCCAAACGGTCGAACACAATGACACATCGTCTCTCTTTTCTTTGTTTTCACAGCCCTGTTACAACCATTCCACAGTGGGTGCTGGCACGCACTCCTAGAACCTGCTCCTGGCCTGCGGCTCTCACGCCCATCCTTCCATAAAGGTTGAATGTTCCGGGCCAAAGGGGCTACCTTCCCTGAGTCTGTCCCACCCTCCGCCATCCAATGACTGCCAGCTGATGTGGGGCGGAAAGGCCCAGCCCCTTTCCCTCAGCAGGCTCAGCCCGTTCCCTGGGATGTGGGTTTTCTGGGGCTGCTGCCGTGAGTTGCCACAAGCCAGGTGGCTTAAACCTCTAGGAGTGCACGCCCTCGTGGCTCTGGGGGCCGGAAGGCCAAACTTAAGGGTGTTAATAGGGCTGCGCTCCTTCCAAAAGCTGGGAGCAGGGGAGCGTCTTTCTTGCCTCTCCGGGTCTCGCAGGGCTCTCAGCATTCCCGGACTGGTGGCCGCACGCCTCCATCCTCTGTCTACGCCTCCGTGCGGGCTTCTCTCCGTGTGTCTCTTCTGTCTCTCACAAGGACCCGTGTCATTGGATTTAGGGCACACCTGGAGAACCCAGGATGACCTCCAGATTCTTAACTTCATCACACCTGCAAAGACCCTTTTTCCAAAAAAGGTCACAGTCACAGGTTCCAGGAGTTAGGATGCGACACATCTTTTCAGGGGCCACCGTACACCCAACTAGACCTCAAGAGCCCAGGCCCAGGCCTGCCCAGCCAGTCTCCCCGGGGGAGGGTCAGAGCCCGCAGCGAAGGACCACAGGGGACTCTTCTGCCTCTGTTCCGGGGAAGGGCCCCCAAAGCTGTGTTGCCCTTGCCCTCCTGCGAGGCCTGCTCCCTGCAGCCAGAAGTACCCTGAGTGAGTGTCCCAGCTCTCCCCCTGAGCCAGGGGCAAGTAGCTGAAGGCCTCTGGCTGCAGACCAAGGCTCTCCTGGCCAGGGCCTAGGGCCATCTGAAAACAAGAGATGCCTGAGCTCTGCTTTTGTGAGGAGGGGTACAGCTCAGAGGCAGAAAGGGTGCCCACCTCATACTCACTTCCCAGCCCCCCCGCCCCGGCGGGGTGGGGGGGGTGGAGGGGGGGTTAGGGGGGTGCTGGGTGGGTGAGACACGCAGTTCGCCGGTTCTTCCTCTTGCTTTTCTTTGCCAGCCTCTTTCATAGTCCTGACCTCAAGTAACCCATTATCAGTGGAGCATGCGTCGGGAGTCAGCCCTGGATTCCAATCCTGGCTCTGCCACGTGGACGGTGACCTGTCGGAAAATGGAGACCCCGGTGCCCAACCTGCAGCCCAGCTCAATGGTCACGAAAAGGTCTGGGGGGCAGGGGCGGCAGATGGAAAACGGGTGTGGCTCTTTCCTTCATCTGCGCACGGACTTCCCCAAGGTCCCCCCTCAGTGCACCCCCTTTTCTCCTCTTTGCCCTCCTGGCTTAAGTGCGTTGGTCTCTTACTGGGTGCCCCCACAGCGTCCCATGGATCCCAGGTGGATGAACAGATGACTGGATGGACTCAAAACCCCCGGGGTCTGACCCACGGGAGGTGCTTGGCCAATGCCGCCCCTCCCCTGGCCCCTTGGCGGGGGGGGGGGGGGGGGGGGGGGGGGGGCGGGACACGGCGGGCCGGCCACTGCTACTCAAGTCCTGGATGCAGCCCAGATGGGAAGCAGAAGTGCCCCGGGGTGCCCTGGCAATCAGGCCAGATCCCCCGTGGGGCGCGCTGGGACCGGCACGGGGCCCAGCCGCCCTCCCGCTGCGACGCGCATGCTCCATGTCCCCCACCACGCCGCCGCCGCCGCCCCGGCCCCGCCCGCTCCCCGCCCGCCTCCCGGCCCTGCTCCTGGCTCTAGACAGAGGAGGACGGACAGCCTCGCAGAACGCGCCTCCTGAGAGCGGCGCCCAGGGACCAGGTCGAGACCGGGCGGGGAATCCCGCCATCTCCTGGGGCCGCTGTCCCCGAGGGCTTCTCGGAGGCGGCAGCCTTGGCCTTGGGCCTGCCGGGGGTGGGGGTTAGGACCGACAGCCCGGCAGCGGCCCGCGGAGCCCCAGTATGCCGGCCTGGCAGGGCTGTGGCGGCCCAGAGCGGGACCCTGCGGAGGCGGGGGGGGGGGGGGGGGGGGGGGGGGGGCGTCTCGGCAGGCAGGTGGCCATGGGGCGAGGGAGAGGGCCCCTGGAAAGCAGCCTATGTTTATTGACTGCGATTCGCCTCTGATCCTGGAGCTGGCAAGGGAGCCCCCGGCGGGGGGATTTTGCGCCCGTGTGTGTGGGTGCGCTGGGCAGGCCGGCAATTCGAGGTGGCGGCACTCCTGCTCAGGGGCACCTGGCGAACTCAGCAGGCACAGGTGGTAAGGGTCCCAGACGTGTCCTGGCCGCTAGCTATCAAGGGGGCGGCGGGGGGGGGGGGGGCGGTGGTGCCCCCCTTTGGTGAGACCGTTGGTGGTGAGGAGCTCCCCAGAAGAAGGTGTAGGAAGAGGAAGCCAGGGGTGGGATGGAGGGCCTGCAAGATCAAGAGAGGGAGGGAGCGAGCTGAGCGGGGAAGGAGCTCCAGCAGTCCTCCAGTCCCACAGACGTGTGCCTGGCAGCCCCTGCGGGCCAGGCCCCTGCAGGCATTGGCGATATGGCAGGGAAGAAAATGGCAAAACTCGCCCCACGTGGGTCCAGGCCTAGTGGCAGGGCGCACACGACAGGACAGCAAACATCTTAAATGAAGGATGCTAGAGTGTGTTCATCGGTGGTAAGTGCCCTGGGGAAACTAGAGCAGAGGGAAGGAGGTGAGGGGTTGGGTCGCAAGTCTGAGTAGATGAGGGTATTTCAGAAAACCTTGAAGGAGATGAGAGCGTGTACCGGGCGGAGGGAACAACCAGTGCAAAGGGCCTGAGGTATGAGTGGACTGGTGTGTGGAAGGGAATGCGCAGAGGACGGTGTGGCAGGAGCAGAGGGAGCAAGCAGGTGGGAGGGGGGCAGGGCGAGGCCAGGAGGGGCCACATGGGTCTACTCTGAGTCAGATGGGCACCCCGGGGAGGGCCGTGAGCAGGCAAGGACAGAACCCCATTAGGAGGTGGCCCTGTTTACCATCAGTTCAGCCTCTGCCCCGCCCCCGCCCCCCACCGCCCAGGACAGGGGAGACCCCAGTTGCAAGGCTGATCCTCAGATGATCCTTAGAGGGCTTTGTTGGGTGGAGCAGCGTGGAAGGCCCTGGGGTGACCTGCGGCCTCCCTAGGCCCAGGGCCCTGGGGCCGACCCACCCAGCGGGCTGCAAGCGCTGAGGTCCCCAGGGAAGGCTGCCGGAGCCAGGAGGAGGCAGCCGGGGTCTGGAAGTGCCAGGCCTCAGAGGAAGTCCGCCAGGAAGGAAGAAGCCTGACTGCAAGAGGCCTGGCGCCACTCCTCCTCACAGATGAAGAAGCCCCAGTTCCTGATCCCAGTTCCTGTGTGGGGTCGCCTCCTGCCTTTCCTGGGGTTTGTTTTCTGTGTTCTTTTCCTGGGGAAATAGCCCCATCTCCTGGTCTTCTGTAGGCACCAGCACGGAAGCCCACTGGCTGCCTCTTTTTTTTTTTTTTTTTTTTTTTCTTTAATTTTGTTTAAATCTTTCTCTATTTTTGAGAGGGACAGAGAGCCACAGAGCGCAAGCAGGGGAGGGACACAGAGAGAGGGAGGCACAGAATCCCAAGCAGGCTCCTGGCTCCGAGCTGTCAGCACAGAGCCCGAGGCGGGGCTCGAACTCACGAACCGAACCGTGAGATCATGACCTGAGCCCAAGTCGGAGGCTTAACCGACTGAGCCACCCGGGTGCCCCTCCCTTTTCATTTTGAACACCGGCAAGCAAACAGACGAAATCGAGAGGACAGTCTAAGGCAGCGCAGGTGCCCACCCCCCGGGGCTAGCGGCGGCCTCCAGCTTGCCTTGTTTGCTTGTTTCTCTCTTTCTCGGTTTCTCCTTCCCTTTGTCCTTCTATCCTTCGCTCCCTGCTTTTCTCGCTCTCTCGCTCTCTCTTTCTCTCTCTCCTTTTCCCTTTCCTTTGTTTTTGCTGAAGTAGTTTACAGGAAGCGTGCATACCATTTTCTCCCTACGTGCTTCAAGAAGGAAGGACATTTCCTCCCATGACCCAGGGCCGTTATCCATCCAACCCATGCCCGGCGCGGGCTCCTGCTGTCGTCTGAGAGCCGCTGCACAGTCACCCTCCAGGCCCCCACTGCCTTTGACTCCTCTTTCCTTCACGCCAGCATCTCATCAAGGACTTCGTTACGCTTGACCATTGGCCGTCTGGTTATCTTTTCATCTGAAGCAGCCTCTCTCCCCGGCCTCGTCTTTTCCCCCTGGCGCTGAGACACGCAGGGGACCGGAAACAGCCCACCTTCTAGATTGGGCCAGTTGCTCCCTTGTAGCTAGTGTCTTTAAGTGGTCCCTCTGTCCCCAGTATCCTTTATAAACCGGGTGTGGGGGCACAAGGCTGCACTAGAATTGGGTCCAGCTTTGGCAAGAGCCTTGTGCCCTCCCTGGGGTGGCATCGTCACAGGAGGCGTGTCCGACCTGTGTCCAGCAGCCGTTCGCTTAGCTTTCTGTCTCAGGACCAGCGGTAAGCAGGGGAAGACATCTTGACATCGTGCAGCTATCCACGCCTCCTAGGCCTGTCACCCGGCGGTTTTCGCGTCCACTCCGCCTTAAGGGATTCTTTCCATCTGATTAATGTAAATGTCTTCATCAGACACATGAGTTTATTTCTTCTGGGCTAGTGTTGGTTGACAGCTCGTCACTGGCGATAAGGGACCTTGCGGCAATTTAAATGCTCCAGGACCCCGTCCCCCCATCCTCTCTCCTGTAGCATGAATAAGCTGGAGTCACCCACGCAGCAAAAGCATCCTGGGCCCGCTCCCCACCAGCCACTGCCTGGCTCTTCCGCTTCCCCACCGGGGAATTGCACATTCTGGCCTCCAGCTGGGTGCGGAGCACATCCTTGGAGCAAACTTTCTTTGGCCCCGCTGTTTCCTGGCACTGAGAGCCGGTGCGGAGGAATCAGACACTGCCCGCTCTGTCCCTGACAGACGCTTCCTGCCCTTGGTGTGAGCCCCCGCTGCCTCCTGTCCCCAAGGCGCACACGTGGTCTCTCCCCTTTTGCACCCCCACCCCGGCCCCAGTCTCAGCCCCGGGACCGCCCGGCTTGGGCCCACCCAAGGGCCAGATATGAGCCATGCCCTTAGCCTGCTACTCTCTTTGCTCACCCGCAGCCTTCGGCTCTCAGCCTGAACGTGACTCCTTCAGAGAGCACCCCTCCCCTAGCTATCATGGCTCCCTCCATAGTGCGTTTCGCTAGCCTGGTCTTCCTCTGTTCCTTGACACTGAGGTTGTTTACAGGTGGAGTGGTATGTGTGTGTTGGGAGTTTTTCTGTAAGGACCCTGACCTGAGAGGAAAAGGGGTCAGCAGTGGAGCTTCCGGGGATGGCTGGAAAGTCGGGGTGCAGGGGTCCTGCCCCCATGGGAAGAAAGGAATGAGAAAGAGGAAGCCAAGGCTCACCGGAGGTGGGCAGGACTCCCTGTCTGGCGGCCCACCGCCCAGGTGAGGGGAGAGGGCGGCAGCTCGGTCTGGGAAAGTGTTATGGGTTGGATTGTGTCCCCCAAGAAAGATGTGTTCGAGTCTTGCCCGCCAGCAGCTGTGACTGGGACCTAACCTGGATGAGGTGGTGCTGGACTAGGGCGGGCCTCATCTCGCACTTGGCTTTTGCCAATCCCCTTAGCTTGTTTGTACCCCCGCGATGGCAGCCATTCTCTTGAAGGCCGGACCCAAGGTGAGCGGGGCTCCCTGACCGTCTCCGTCCGCCCCCTCATCATGCCCCAGCCTCACAGCTCTGGCAACCCCGAGTCTCCCCTTAGCTGCTGAGTTCTCTGGGTCCCCACCCCCACCCCCACCCCCACCCCCACCCCCACCCCATGTTTGGTTGCCGCCCGCCCATCCTGCGACCCATGGGGCTGAATTCCCCTGCAGCCCTGGGAATTTCTCACTTTAGGTGCCGGTATCGTTTGAAGACGTGCCCGTGTACTTCATCAAGACAGGATGGAAGCTTCTGGACCTCAGTCAAAGGATCCTCTCTACAAGAGAGTGTTGCTGGAGAACTACCGCCATTTGGTGTCACTGGGTAAGGACCTCACACCCACGTCCAGTCGCCGCTACTGGATCTCTGAACGGAATCGCTTGTTGGTTACCGTAAGCCCGAGAATACGTGCATTGACCCCTAAGTGGTAACCGCACGGGCCCCCATCGTAGTACTTTTGCATAGAAAGTCGTGGGTTGACTAGACCTCTTCTACCCAAAAGGTGGACGCATGTTATCCTTGAATGTGTATGTGCGCTCTTTGAGACTTCATTTATTTTTATCAAGGCTGCACTGTACAGAGTTTAGCAGTTTCTGTTCCTTGAGCCAAGCCAGGCCAAGAGGCCCAGGAGAAGAAGAGCGTTTGGTTTTGCAGCCTGAATCAATCCAGAAAGGAGCTGGGGTGCCCCCCCCCCGCTGCAACTCACTGCAACTCACTGCGACTCACTGCGACTCACTGCGACCCACTGCCTGCGGGGCTGCAGGGGGCCTGTTTCCTCCATTTCTTCTCTCCAGATTTAAACTCTATAAACTAACCACACACAGGGAGACTACTTTCTTCCCCTTGGTTCTTTCTGACCCTCACTGGGCAGATGCAGGGTTCACAGCGCAGTTCCGGAATCGTCAGTCGATGCCACATGTCCCAGCAGCCTCCTGACCTCCCTGCAGGCCAAGGAATAACACCGTTATCCTGCTGGCCCCAATCACCACCTACTTGGGGCTCCGCGTGCCCGCCTGGCCCCCATGCATCCAAAGTCCATGCATCCAGAGTCCATGGCGGTGCCCATGTTGCTGCTCAACCTCGTAGACCAGCTGGGGGAGGCGGACGAGGAGCTGGCGGGCAACTACGCAGAGCTGGGGGACTGGTGCGCCCAGAGGATCCTGCAGCATGTTCAGGTTGGGGACGTGTCCGGGGGACGGGAGGCGGATGCTGGCCACCAGGACGGGTCTTGGGGGGCTGGGGAGCGGGGGACCCCCGCTCCCCACCCCCTGCAGCACCTCCTTGGCTCACGCCCCACCACCGCCACCCCAGCTGGGCGCCGATGGTCCCCTTTACGGATGGGGAGACACGGAGGCCGGGGAAGCGCAGGACCCTACACCCTGGGGAAGGACGAGGGCCCAGGAGAGCTCCGGAGGGAGGGGCCAAGGGCAGGAGGGAGGGTGTCGGAGCCCCTGGCGTGTTAGAGGGAGCAGGAGACCCGGCCAGATCCAAGTCTTTCCAGGCCTCTGTGTGTTCCAGGACAGCCACTTTGGTGGTAGTAGCAGGATATCCTGCTTGGAGATGGTCGGACTTGGCAGGTGCCTGGAGGATGAACTTCAGGAAGGTGTGGGAGATGCATTTGGCCAACTGTCACTATCAGGGAGTGAACTTCTCAAATTCAAGAAGAATTTAGAACTCTGTCTCCGAATGCCACTGTTGTTATAATTTTGTCGTCCACTTTCACCCTCCTACTGTCAGGGTCGGCCTTCCGCCACAGGGGCCATGGTCTCAGCTGCCGGCACCTGTTTCTCGGGTTCCCGCGCCATGTGCTCTCAGGCTTTACGACGGCAGCTGCATGATGCCTAACGCTTTTCAAGCAGCCCACTGGACTTCGGAAGAAAAGTTTCAGTAGCATGTCTTCCAGAAGGAACTTGGTACCTAGGATAAACAGTTTGGTCAAATCTCAGAAAATCTTTGTGTTTAGTTACTATAGCAGTCCTGGTGACAGCAACTATTTCCCTAAAGCACGTTATAAAGTCTGGTGTGAAGGGTGTTTAGTCGAGATCAAATGTGTTTTAAGAGCCTTGTTTTTCCCTGAAACTTGGTTCCTTTCTTCATGTGGTACAGTCTTTATTATTTCAAGATCAGAGATGATTTATCAAAGAAACAGTTGTATACAAGTTGGGAGATAGTTCCTCCTGGAAGTTCTGCTTTATTTCATCCTGGCAAAAATGACTTTTTCCGAAAACACTCACGGCCTACGTGGAATCAAACAACTGAATGATGCATCCCATTCTGAAAGTCATTCTACTCAGTGCTACGATGGGGTCCTCAGGGAAGTGGAGGGTCCCGGAGCAGCTGAGTGAAACTGAGGGCAGGAGCGAGGGGGCCAGAAACCGAGGGCACGTTAAAAAGCAGGAAACCTGGGGCGCCTGGGTGGCGCAGTCGGTTGGGCGTCCGACTTCAGCCAGGTCACGATCTCGCGGTCCGTGAGTTCGAGCCCCGCGTCGGGCTCTGGGCTGATGGCTCAGAGCCTGGAGCCTGCTTCCGATTCTGTGTCTCCCTCTCTCTCTGCCCCTCCCCCGTTCATGCTCTGTCTCTCTCTGTCCCAAAAATAAATAAACGTTGAAAAAAAATTAAAAAATAAAAAAATAAAAAAAATAAAAAGCAGGAAACCCAAACCACTATGCGAGTCTACCAAACCAGCGAGTGAGGAATTATTCTGTGTCATATTCTTATTAACGACACATAAACACTCTCTATTTTATATGCTTTTAAATTTATTGTTAAATACACAAGCAAAACATGAATATAATTCTCATTTTAAAATATTAAACAAATAGGAATAAAATAAAAGCTCCTTTTAGCCATTCTCTAGGCCCCTCTCAATTCCCCCTTCCCCGGAAGATCCTTCCCGACATTTCCTGCATGTTTACATGCATATATGTACGGACACACTGGAGAGTTTCTCATACTCTATGCTTATTCTGCAACTTGCCCTCTCTCCCAATTCCCCCCTTTCCCAGAAGATCCATAAGGAAGCGTGCCTGGGAGAGAGTTTTTAATTATAGCTCTGTACTCCACAGCATGGATATAGCAGACTTTGTTCCCAGCTTCCCCTCCTCGGTGCACATTTAGGGGTCCTGCGGGGTTTCGCTGATGGGCACAATGCCGCATGGACACTCTTGCCCCATCACACACACACACACACACGCGCGCGCGCGCGCGCGCGCGCGCGCACGCGCGAACACTGCTGTAAGATTGAGTCAGGGAGGGCAGCGCTAGATGGCTCCAACCAAGAGACCACCAATGATGCAGCTAGTGGCTTAGAGAAGACTGAACATTGTTACTCGCTCTCATAAGGGTCAGCCGAGCACTCCAGGTTGAAGGGACATCTCTGTTCCACGCCGTCACTCAGGAAGCCCAGTGCTTCTCAAACCATTTGTGGTGAAAGACCAGTTTATGTCCACCCACCCCCCCCAATCCATTTTGCCCAAGGCTTTTGTAAAATGCAATAAAGATATCATGGTGATGTTGAGTTGCTATAAAAGCTTCACAACACTTCCTCCTGATGGACTCGCCTCATCCTGGACCCTAAGGGCACCTTGTGGCTGAGCAGTGGTCCAGGAACCACGCCCAGGAGCTCAGCTCGAGGGCATTGCCTTGACTGCTGGGTCAGCTCCTGCACAGGTGTATCTGTGCTCTGGATCCTGTGAAGTGCAGGGAGGACAACGGTGCGCATCCAGGGTGAGCACTTGTTCCCTGAGCAGGTGAGGGAGAAGTTGGACACATCACCCCTCACTCTCGCATTCCGTTGGTGAATTCTTACTCCCATGGCCACCATACCTGCCCCCAAGGGAGCCTGGGAAACAGTCTAGCTGAGCCACCCAGCACCCGGGAAGAACAGCCTTGCACAGAGACAATGAACAGTCTCCCCCATAGATACCCAGAAGTGGGTTCAAATGGTACAGGCATTTGAAAAATACATACTGTCAAACTTCTCTCCAAAAGGGTGTGTACCAAGCATGTACAAGAGTTCCCATCCCCCCCACACACACACAGTAGCCAATACTGATTGCCAGAAATTATATCTCCTTGTCATCATTGGCATTTTTCATGATTACTAGTGTAGTCGGGGTGGCCATCTTTTCAAATATTTATCGTTCATTCATACACTTCCGCAAACTGCTTGTTCTTATTCTTTGTCATTTTTCATATTGACTTGTAGGGATTTTTATATGCTTGACCTGAATCCTTCATTTGTTATACATGTTGCATATGCTTTCCTCCACACTGTCACTTATTTTTAACTTAAATTATAGTGCTTTTATTGCGATGCAAACCTTGTAGTTTTCCTCTTCATGCTGTCAAATGTATCGCGTTTTTCTTCTATGGTGTCTGCTCGCTTCAGCATCTTCTTTATCCGAAGACTAGAAAGATAAATTTCTCTAGTTTTTTTAAAATAATTTTTTATAGTTTTATTGTCACAGTTCTTCTCATGTTTAGATTTTTTAATCACTTAGGAATCTCTTTTCATCTATGGGATCTGTTTAGAATCTACTGTTTTGCCCAACACCATCCTTTCCCCTGTTAACTAAAATGCCAAATTAATTATGTAGAATATAAGCGCCACACTTTTATGAGAACAAAGGCTTTGTTTTATCTACCCCTAAAACAGTATCCGCCACATCATAGACAATCACTGTTTGTCAAATGAATTAAGGGATGGATGGATGGATGGATGGACACTAAAGTGCCAAATTTTCTTCAGTGTATTTCTGGAATTTCTGTCATTCCATCAATTAGTATGCTGACTCTTGCATCAATGCTATTTCAATTACTCTAACATTATAATATGTTTTGATACCTTTCTTTCAAATTTTAGGGCCTATCTTGTGCATTTCTCTTCAGAGTGGATTTACAAACCAGCTTATCAGTTTCCATTAAAATCTTCTTGGGATTTTTATTGGGGTGCATTGAAGTTATAGCTTAATTTCAGAGGAACTGACATCTCTCAAAGTTGAGTCTTTCTTTCCAAGAACATGATATATCTCGTCTTTTATTGAGGCTTGCTTTTATGCCCTATAGTGAGTTTTTGTATTGTTCTTCACATCTGTCTTAGACATTTTAATACATTTTCGTCCAAAGCATTCAATAGTTTGTGTTGCTCATGGGATCAGGAGGTTTTTTTGGTTTTTTGTTTTGTTTTGTTTTGGTTTTGTTTTTTATTTTTGTTTTTTTGTTTTTGTTTTTGTTTTTGTATAACATATTTGTCAGTTGCTAATTGCTGGGAAGGTAGAGCTTGTGAAAAGCTCTCGTATGATTCCCAGGTCCTTCTTTAAGATTCTCTAGACAAATGAGCATAACATCTCTAAATAATTAGGTTTTTCTCCACCAATACATTCATCCTGTATTTCTTTCTTGTTTCACAGTAATCAGGACGACTCCTTTACGGAAGAGTAGCAAGGATACTATGAATTGGTGTTGAATTTTATCAAAAGTTTTTCCTACATCAATTGAGATAATACATTTATGTTTCCTCTTTAACCAGTAATAAGGTGAATTACGTTAACAACTCTGTCAGTATTAATTTAGCATTGCATTCCTGGGGAAAACCCTACTTGGGCATGATAAGGGATATGAGTTAGTGTCTTTTCATAAGAAAGATTGGTCTACACAGAACTTTTACTCTGCTAGCTCCGTCCAATTGGTAGTCAGAGTTATGATAGCCTCAAAGAATGTGTGTGGATGCTTTCCATATTTTCCAGTGCAGACAAGGGTTTGGGCAATATGGTTACCTGTTCTTTTAGGTTTTACTAGAATTTAACAAAACCACCTGGGCCTGATGACGTTTTAAAGGATAGATCTTTGACTATCTTTAAATTTCTTCTGTGGATATTGGTTTATTCTGATCTCACACCTCTTGACCTATTATTATTATCATTTCTATTTTCCCTCAAGGTACCCATCTTATCTACATTTTCCAGCTCATTTATATGAAGCTGTATGCATATGTGTTCTTTTCCAATTGTTTAGAAAACTTGTATCTGCCTCTAAAGTTATAGCCTACCCTGTTTCTTACGATACTTATTCATTTCTTCACATTCTTTTCTCTTGACCAAAATTACCATAAGTTTGTGCGTTTTTAAATTTTGCTTACTTAACTATTCTCTAGCTTTTTGCAGTGCATTTGTTTCATTAGTCATTATTTTCAGGGTCAGTGGCTTTCCTTTGGTCAAGAACTTCTAACTTTAATGTTTTGGATTCAATTAATATGATTTCTGCTTCTGAACTTGTTGGGATTTTCTTTGTGACTAAATACATAATCACTCTTGGATAATGTTCCATATACCTCTGAGAAGCATCTGTATTCTCTGATTCTAAGGGCGGTTATATATACACCGTATATCTCTTACATGGAGCTCATGACTTCTGTTACTCAAATCTTCCATATTCTTACTTGTATTTCGTCTCCTTGGTCTGTTAATTCCTGATAGGAGTACAGTAAGTCTTTTCTGCTCTGATTACGTCCAGTTCTTTTTGAATTTCTTTCAGTTTTTTGCTTCATATATTATGAAGCCATGTTGGGCACAAACGTTTGTCCCTGTCATAACTTCTTTGGCCTTATGTCTTTTCTTTACAAGAATGTTTGTATTTGTCTATTTGGAAGAATTTTGCTTTGGATTCTATTTTACAGGATAGTATTGCTCTACCTGCTTTTTTCTGTCAGTATTTTTCTAGCATTTTTTAATCTATTTATTTTGACCCTTCTCATGATTTCTTTTTTAACAAGACTCTCAGTTTGTTGGGGGTAACAATGTGCCGAGTTTCCAAACTACATTTCCCAGCCTCCCTTCTAGATAGGGACGACCAATGAAATGAGAGTGGAAGTCATCGGGTAAGGGTTCTAGAAAGTTTCTTACAGTGATCTGAATTAGTGGGAACTTCCCCCTTTTGGTCCTCTTTTGCCCTTTTTGCTTTCCCCAACCTGCATATACATATTCGATGGCTGGAGCTTCAGCAACTCTCTTGTTACAGTACGGAAAATACTGAAAGAATCATAAAGACTTCTTTTGATGCTCTTGAGGAACTAACCAAAGCCAGTCTACTTTCAAACATCTCAATACATGAGAAAAATAAACTCTGTGTTTAAACAACCACTGTTGCGTGTCTGTTATTCCATCATCACTGTTCCTGTGTTTTAATGCCTGTGGAGGTAACCAGTGTTATTAGTTTCTTGTGTACCCTTCTAGAGATATTCTTTTTTTTTTTGTTATTCTAAGTGTACTTTTTACTTTACATTATGAAAATTTTCAGACATACACATAAACAGCAAATTGTATAATTTGGTACCTCCATGTACCCATCACCCAGCTTCAACCACTATCCATCAATATTCTATGCATCACCCCGCTTCAACAACTATCCATCAATATTCTATGCATACACACACACACACACACACACACACACACATTCTTGTTTTATACAAATGCCAGCACATTATTCACATTCTCCATTGCCTTCTTTTTTATGGTTTTTTTTTTCTTTGTGAGAGAGAAACAGACAGGACGTGAGCAGGGGGAGGGGCAGAGAGAGAGGTAGACACAGAATCCGAAGCAGGCTCCAGTCTCCGAGCTGTCAGCACAGAGCCCGACGCAGGGCTCGAACCCACGAACTGTGAGATTATGACCTGAGCTGAAGTCAGGCATTTGACTGACTGAGCCACCCAGGTGCCCCACCATTGCCTTCCTTTTTAAAATTAACATGTATGATGGAGATGGTTCCATATCAGTACATAGTTTCTTCATTCTCTTTAGTGTCTATCAATATTTCTTTATCGTTTCACATGTATCCAATTATATCTGTAGAATAAATTCCCAGATGTGGAGTTGCTGGGGCCAAAGGTGTATGTATTTGTCATTTTGATGGATGTCGCCAAAGTACCTGCATAGAAGTTGTGCCACAGCTCCAACCCCAATTAGCAGTGCAAGAGAATGCCTGCTCTCTTTGCCCACACCTTTGTCAATCATGTATACGTGCAAACGGCTCTACTTTTGCCAACCTGATAAATGAAAAAAGGATATCTCATTGTGGTCTTAATTTTGATTTCTCTTATTTAGAAGTCATTTGTATTTCTTTCCTGTGAGCTGCATTCACAGCTTTTGCCCATTTTTCTCTTGAGTTGTTGGCATTTTTCTTACTATTTTGTAAGAGCTATTTATATCATAGAGAACTTAGCCCCCTTGTCTCTGATATGAGTTGCAAATAAGTTTCCTGATTTATCGTTTTCTTTGGCCTTTGTAACAGCAATCTTTGTATTAAAGAAACTTTTTTGTTTTTGTGTATTGAATGAACCAAGCTTTGCTCTTTTGGTCTTCTGAGGTCTAAACTGTACTTTATTTTTTTTTAATGTTTATTTATTTTGGGGAGGGGGCAGGGGGGAGGGGCAGAGACAGGGAGACACAGAATCCGAAGCAGGCTCCAGGCTCTGAGCTGTCAGCACAGAGCCCGACGCAGGGCTCGAACCCACGAACCGTGAGATCATGACCTGAGCCCAAGTCGGCGCTTAACCGACTGAGGCACCCAGGTGCCCCTAAATTGTACTTTAAAAAGTCTTTCCTCCTCCAACATCATATTTTAAATCTAACATGGTTTCTCCTAGTATTTTTATAGTTTCGCTTTTTTAATCTTTAAGTCTGATTTGTCTGAAATTTAGTGTGCTGTATATCGCGAATAGGGATCCAACTGTATACTTCGCCAGGTGACCACCCACCTGTCCCAACGCCATTTACTGAGAATCCATTTTCCCCCCAGGGAACTGAAATAACATTTTACCATATACTAAATTCCTGTCTGTATTTATGCGTATTTTAGAGTATCTATTTTTTTCTATTTTTCTGTCATGTGATTCCTACACCAGTACCACACTGTTTTCTAATTACTGTCCCTTTATTATGTTTTAATATCTGATTGGACCAGTGCTTCTCTCATAGCCTTCCTTTAAGAACATCTCTGGCTATCTTCACGCCTTTAGTTTTCTATATTAATGTTAGAAGTATCTTGAAAAGTTCCAAACAACTCTGTTGTCATAAAATGTTTTAGATCATATTTCATTTATAGATTGATGTTGGGAGATTTTCCACCTTTATAAAGCTACAATTTTCTAAGAACAGAGTAGACTTTTGCATTAATTTAGGCCTTTTTATGTCTCTGAGGAACATTTTAATGTTTCTGTACGTAGATCCTGCATAGTTCTTAAACTTGTTTCTACATACTTTATTTCCTTTTTGTTAAGCGGGGACTTTTCTTTTATTATGTCTTCTAACTTGTCATTTGTCTCAATGATTTTGTCCTGGCCTACTTACTGTATTCCTCTTACAAGTCCTTGTAACATTTTTTAAGAGCAGATTCTCATTGGATTTTCCAGATATAGAAGACATATCATCTGCAAATAGCCATCATTTTAATTCTGCTTTTTCATGTTTTAACCTGTCAGATTGTGAGGTACAGCACAGACGCAGAGACAGGTGTAAATCCTATCTGGTTTGCATGCATTTCCTGTACTTTACATAAAAGAACATACTCTTGTAACCATCCCCAGATCAAGAACTAGAGCCCCACTCTCCAGCCCCAGCGCATCTCCCCACAATCAACTCCCTAACTTCTATGGTAACCCTTTCCTTCTTTTCATCAGAGTTTTGCCACGTAAACATCCATCCATCCATAAATAACATGGTTTACTTTTTGCCTGTTTTTAAACTTTACATAAATGCAATTCTAATACATGTATCTTTCTATGTCTTGTTCCTTTCACTCAGTGGTGTGTGCTTAAAATTTAAACATGCTGTAGTGTATAGGGAGTTTATTCCTTTGTGTTCTAATAGAGTATTCCATGGCATAACTTTACCATAGTGTTATTTATCTATTCTATCCCTGCTGGATATCTGGGCTGTTTTCGGCACACAAATTCTGTGGCAAGCCATTGTATTAGTTTCCTGTGGCTGCCATAACAAAGCACCACAAACATGGTGGTTTACAAGAACAGAAATTCACTGTCTCGGTTCTGGAGGCCAGAAGTCCAAGATCAAAGTGTCAGGAGGGCTGTGCTCCCCCTGAAAGATCTAGGGGAAAATCCCTCCTTGACTCTTCCAGTTTCTGGTGGCTGTGGGAGTCAGTCCTGGGTGCTGAAGTCACATCACTTCCACCTCTGCCTGTCCGATCACATAGCCTTCTCCTCTTCTGTCTATCTCTAATTTCCCTTTGCCTTTCTCTTGTGAGGTATCCACTTGTCACTGGATTTAGGGCTTACCCACACATCCTAAGATAATCTCAAGATCCTTAAATTAATCGCAACTGCAAAGACCCTTTTTCCAAATAAGATCACATTAACAGGGTCTGGGGGTTAGAATGCGCACATATCTTTTGGGAGGCCACTGGTGAACCCATCGCAACCATTTACACTTGCTTCTTGGTGCCAGGGTACACAAGTTTCTCCAGAATTTGTACACTTGGTATTGAAATGCTGGCTCCTCGAAGAAGCTCGCCTTCATTTTTTCTACAAAATGCCAGCCAGTTTTCCAACACACACTCCCATCAGCAGTATGTGAAAGCTTGCCTGTTCCATGGCCTTGCCAACTCTTAGAATCATCAGACTTTTTAGTTTCCACCAACCTGGTGGGTGTGTACTATCTCCCAGTGGCATTAAGCTCTGTAATGATAAATGAAGTTGAGCGCTTATATTTGTACACCATTTGGGTTTCTTCTACTGTAAAAAAAAAAAAAAAAATGTCTGTCCAAGCCTTTGATCCATTTGTTATATCATGCTATTTGTATTGGTCTTGTTATTTTGTTCCTTCAATCTTCTCTTTATTAGAACGTTCTCAGTTCCATGCATTTCCCTTCTCTTCTCCAAACCTTCCATCAGAATCTCTCCTATGGCCCACCTGAACCGAAACCTAGACGAAAGGGAATTCTGGGAAGCGTAGTTCAGTTGACACATTACAAAGCCATCCCAACCCCTTTATGTGACTCTCCTCAAATTACTTAGCTTGCGTGTGCCGTGTGCTTCTGTCAGACCGCTTACTGATTCACGTGTGTAGTAATGTTTTAATCATTCAATAAACTATTTCCTAATTTCCATCATGTTGTTGTCTTTGAACCATAGGTTATTTAAACATTTATTTCTTCCTTTCTAAACATGTGAGGGTTTTTCTCGTTATCTTTTTGCTATGAGTGTCAATTCTCTGCTGCCAAAGACCCCTAGGGAACCCGTCCATAGGTGAACAAGTTGGGCCAATTACTCTGCACTGAGGGAGAGCACACCATGCAGAACCGAGGGGTATCTCAAAAAGAGTGTATTAGACAGAACCTACTGTAACATCTGGGCTTTGTGTGATCTTGGGGAGAGTCCAAGGAGGCAAGGGTTTGCTCTAGATGCTGTCAGAAAGCAAAGGCAATTCTGTGATCGAAGCTCTCAATAAATCTCCTTTACCGGGAGGGCAGACTATAGCAAGGCTAAAGCTGTGATTGGGACACCAGCAGCAGGCAGCCATATTAGCCAAGCAGGAGGGAGGTGTTTGGTATTTGTGGGGCGCACATTGACCTTGGCTTTATCTGTGCTGAGAAAAATGTACGAAGTAGCCTTGCTTCATCTCTTTTCATCACGATCTCAGAGCAACCTTGTCTGAGGTTCGGTATTCTGTGAGATTGTTTGTGTCCAGTACGAGAACAACATTGCCTGGCTGTGAGCGCTCGGCCAGCGTGCAAATGTCAGAAGCTGCTGTTTTGTTCTTTTTCCCCCCTTGCTCATGGGTTTCCAGCTCAATTACACTGTGGTCAGAGGTCATGCTCTGAGTAATCTTGATCCTTTGAAACATCTGGGGACTTGCTTTAGGTCCCAGCACATGGTCAGTTTTGTGTAAAGTTTCCATGTGTGCCCAAAAGAATGTGCAGTCTGCAGTTGGGTGCAATGTTCTGTACTTGCTCATTAGATTAAGCTACCAATGGTTCAAACTCACATCCTTACCGACATTTTGTGTGCTTCATCTGCCAATTACTCAGAGAGGTACGTTAAGGTCTCCCAACTCCACATATGAATTGGTATTGCTACCAAAAAAAAAAATATATATATATATATATATGTATATATATATGTATATATATATACATATATATATATATAGAACCCAAATATGGTCAGCCCTCTGATTCCAACTACTAATTTACAAGAAATATGAAGTTCAGAGGAACTCTGCATGCACAGAGATGCATTCAGCAACATTCAGACCGTGGAAACTCTACAGTCCAAACAAAACGACTTTCTCAACAAATAAGTTGCAAGAAAAAAGTAGAGCCAGAAGGAGAACCTGCAGATTAAAAGACACTTAAAATCATCTCGTTCCACATATGGACCCCAATTGGTTCCTCATGCACACAAACAAAGGAGAAAGGGAAAAAATGTGACCACGTGCAGGATATAAAACCAATACACAGATTTCTGTATATTTCTATACGCTAATAAAGAAGAAGCAGAAAAAGAAATTAAGGAAACAATCCATTTACAATTGTGCCAAACATAATAAAATACCTAGGAATAAACTTAAGCAAGGAGGTGAAAGACCTATACTCTGAAAACTGCAAAACACTGATGAAAGAAATTGGAGATGACACAAAGAGATGGAAGGATATTCTAGTCCATGGATTGGAAGAACAAATACTGTTAAAATGGCTGTATTACTCAAAGCAGCCTACAGATTTAACGCAATTTCTATTCAAATACCAATAGCGTTTTTCAGAATAAAGAACTCAGATATAAGCCCACGATTATATGGTCAATTCATCTTTGACAAAGCAGGAAAGAATATCCAATGGACAAAAGACAGTCTTTTCAACAAATGGTGTTGGAAAAACTGGTCAGCTACAGCAAAAGAATGAAACTGGACCACTTTCTATCACCAGCCACAAAAATAAACTCAGAATGGATTAAAGACCTAAATGTGAGACCTGAAACCATAAAGCTCCTAGAAGAGAGCAGCGCAGGCAGTAGTTTCTCTGACAGCGGCCACAGCAACTTCTTTCTAGGTGTCTCCTGAGGCAAGGGAAACAAAAGCAAAAATAAGCATTCATTTATTCGTTTATCTCTTGATTATTGGTTTGCACTCAGAAGTTTCCATTTTTCAATGGTTTGTAATTCATTACTGTCCTTTATTATCTGATGCTCAAACTGTCCCAGATTTAGCCAGTGTAAGCTCATTGAAGCTACTTCCAGTGTCCCTTTTACACACCACTATCATTTTTTGAGCCCTTCCGTACTTTCTGCCCCAGTTCTGAGATTAGCCATTTTTCTGAGGATCCCTGATTTCTTTCAGTGAGGAGTAGTAATAGGGACCAAGATGTGATTGCTTGGGTGGGCCTTTTCAGCGGCAGGAGCTGAGAAATGTATGCATGTACCTCAAAGTATACACACATACATTATTTACATTTACATATACATATGCACATATCCACACATACACGTCTATCCCTTCATTCCAAAGCCCTCCCCACAGGCTTTTTCTTGTTTTCAAGTTTTTCTTTCAATTCTAGTTAGTTAACATATATGTCCACAGGCTTCTTTCTTGTCTTCCTCCATTTCATATTTGTATCTCCATTCTTCCCCTGTGAGAACCCTGGCTCCCAACATTTACTCACTTGCCCAATCCTACAATACATCAGAGATAGTTTCAAAATTGCTTCAAACTCCCCAGTGCCAAAAACAAACCCACTGAGAGCTTGGAATCTCTGGGCAGTCCCCCTTGCCTCTGCGACCTTACCCAAGACTGAGAGTAGGTCATCAAATAAGCTTTAAAAAGAGTTTGGGGTGCCTGGGGGGGGGCTCAGTCATTTAAGCGTCTGACTCTTGGTTTCGGCTCCGGTCATGATCTCACGGTTCGTGAGTTTGAGCCCTGCATCGGGCTTTTCGCTGTCAGCACAGAGCCCGCTATGGATCCTCTGTCTCTCTCTCTCTCTCTCTCTCTCTCTCTCTGCCCCTCTCCCCTCTCAAAAACAAATACACGTTAGGAAAAGAGTTTTCAAAAATAGCTTTTACGAGTTGCTTGGTGTTTTCTTTCCCTTTCAATGTGATTATAGTTTGCACTCGATAGACAATTAGGTTCATTTGCTTGCAGTTTTAAGCTTTTTCCCCTTCCCATTCCCATTGATTTTTCTGCCTGAATATGAAGAACATTCACATGCTCACAAAAGTCGAAACTAATCAAAAAGGCATACTCGGAGAAATACAACTCCCTCTTGTACTCCTGCTCCATTTTCCCCATCCCTTGTAGGTAACCAACTTCTTTGTTTTCTGGGTTATCCTTTCCGTGTTTCTTTTTGTAATGACTAGCAGATGTGTGTGTTTTTCCTTACTTCCCCGTCTTTATTACACAAAGGACACCACACTATAGATGATCTTTCCACTTTGCCCTTTCCACTCAACGATGACCCCTATAAAACCACTCCATATCAATTCACAGAGAACTTCCTCATTCTTGTTTATAGCTGCTCAGTCTTCTATTGCATGTATATACCATAGCCTGTTCAATCGCTCTTCCGTATTTAGACATGGGGGTAGTTTCCAACTTTCCAATATTTTTCAAGTACAAACAAAGCTGCGATAAGTAACACTGTGTATATGTCTTTTCATATCGCTAAATGCCTATCTTAAGAGTACATCCTTAGAAGTGGGATTGCTGCTTTGAAGGATAAACTTACCACCCTCTGATAATCTATACATACATGTTCATTGTCTGCCTCCTTCCTTCAGAGTATCTGCTCCATGAGGACACAGACTTTATTTTATTCACTGACTGGAATACACTTGAACGAATGGATCTCTGTGCAGCATTTCATCATATAATTAAAACATGTCTTATTCATCTATTCTCTTCCAGACGGATGTTTAGATTGTTTCCAATTTCGCCCTATTATTTTAAAAATGCCTCAGTGCAAATCCATGCATATGTCTCCATGTGTAAATGGACAAGAGTTTCTCAAGTGTGTATCATAGCATTTGCTCTTATCTTACTTTTTATTGTCAAATTGTTCTCCAGAATGGTTCTATCAATTTACATCCTCCCTCAGAAATGTAAGAAAATGCCATCTTCCATGCACTCGGCCAGCATTTGACATTTCTTTCGGCGGGGTACCTGGGTGGCTCAGTTGGTTAAGTGGCAGACTCTTTTTTTGTTTTGTTTTGTTTTTAATTTACATCCAAGTTAGTTAGCATACAGTGCAACGATGATTTCAGGAGTAGATTCCTTAACGCCCATTACCCATTTAGCCCATCCCCCCTCCCACAACCCCTCCCTCCAGTAACCCTCTGTTTGTTCTCCATATTTAAGACTCTTGATTTCAACTCAGGTCCTGATCTCGCAGTCTGTGAAATCAAGCCCTGCATAGGGCTTGGGCTGATAGTGCAAGGAGCCTCCTTCTGATTCTCTCTCTCTCTCTCTCTCTCTGTCACAATCTGTCTGGCCTTCTCCCACTTGTGCTTGCTCTCTCTCAATATATGTAAATAAACTTAAAATTTGAAAAAAATAAACTTATGTGGTCAACTTAGGGAATACAAATGGTAACTTGTTCATATTTTAACTTATATTCCTATGATATCTAATCATATCTAATATCTTTTCACAGATGTATTGGCTATTTTCATTTCTTCTTCAGTGACTTTTCTGCTTATATCTTAGCCTATTTTTTCCGTTGTATGGTTTGTCACTTTCCTCCTGATCTGTAGGAGTTCTTCATTCAGGCTTGAAGTGAATTCTTTGTCTGGTGTATACTTTAGTAATGTCTTCTTCCAGTCTGTCATTTGGTTATAAGCCATGTTAATGGTGACTTTCATCAATACGATTTTTAATTTTGACGTAGTGAAATGTATCTCTTTGCCTCTGTGCTTCTTATGTCTCATTTAAAAACGTTTCAGAAAATTTCCTACTACAAGGCCATCTGTCTTGTATTTTATTTCAATGGTATTGGAATTTTGGTTTTCACCTTTATATATTTAACTCCTCTGGAAGTGATTTTTGACAATAGAGTAAGATAAGAATGTGTTTTATTTTTCGTCCGTGTGGAGCACTGAATTGTCCCATCATCGTTTATTGAGGACACTCTCCTTCCCTACTTACTCTTGATGCCTCCTCTGTCATATACGAGGTATGGAAACGTCTCTTCCTTTTTCTGAGCCAATACCAGGCTGCTTTAATTACTCGAGCTGAGAAATTTCTTACTATCTGGTAAGGCAAATACTCTTCTTCATTCTTTTGAAAAACATTCTGTATGATCTTTACCACTTTACTCATCCATATAAATTTTAGGATCTGTTTGTTAGCTTCCCACAAATCTATTGAATTTATATTTAATTCAGAGATCAATTTGGATAAAAATTGTCATGTTTGCAATGCCAAGCTTCCTCTTTCATGAGTATAGTATGTCTCTTCAAATATTTACTTAGGCGGACTTTTACATCCTTCACTTAATTTTGATAATTACCTCCATGAAGGTGTTGCACATTTTCTGTTAGGTTGACTCCCAGATACCTTGTCATTGGTATCGCTCTTGTGAATTGTATCTCCTTTGTCTCTGTCTCGTTTTCTACTAGGTGATTGGTAGTATTTAAGAAGATGAATGATTTATCTTATGCTCAATGAAACAACTCAGTCAGAGAAAGACCTCTACCATATGATTTCACTCATATGTGGAATTTAAGAGGCAAAGCAGATGAACACGTGGGAAGGGGAGGGGAAGAAAAGAAAGGGAAACAAAGCAAGTAGGGATAGGAGGATCATACCTCGATCATAAAAGCCATATATGAAAGACCCAATGCTAATATCATCCTCAGTGGGGAAAAACTGACAGCTTTCCCCCTAAGGTCAGGAACAAGACAGGGGTGCCCACTCTCACCACAGTTATTCAACATAGTATTGGAAGTCTTAGCCTCTGCAATAAGACAACACAAAGAAATAAAAGGCATCCAAATTGGCCGGGAGGAGGTCAAACTTTCACTCTTCGCAGATGACATGATACTCTATATGGAAAACCCAAAGGATTCCGCAAAAAAAATGCTAGAACTGATTCATGAATTCAGCAGTTCTAGGATATGAAATCGATGTGCAGAAATCGGTTGCATTCCTATACACCCACAATGAAGCAACAGAAAGAGAAATCAAGGAATTGATCCCATTTACAATTGCACCAAAAAACACAGAATACCTAGGAATAAATCTAGCCAAAGAAATCTAACCAAAATCTATCCACTGAAAACTATAGAAAGCATATGAAAGAAATTGAAGAAGACACCAAAAAATGGAAAAAGATTCCGTGCTCCTGGATAGGAAGAACAAATATTGTTAAAATGTCAATACTACCCAAAGCAATCTACGTACTCAGTGCAATCCCTATCAAAATAACACCGGCATTCTTCACAGAGCTAGAACAAACAATCCTAAAATTTGTATGGAACCACAAAAGACCCCGAATAGCCAAAGATATCTTGAAAAAGAAAAACCAAAGCAGGAGCCAACACAATCCCAGACTTCCAGCTGTATTACAAAGCTGTAATCATCAAGACAGTATGGTACTGGCACAAAAACAGACACTCAGATCGGTGGAACAGAATAGAGAACGCAGAAAAGGACCCACAAACATGTGGCCAGCTCATCTTTGACAAAGCAGGAAAGAATATCCAGTGGAATAAAGACAGTCTCTTCAGCAAGCGGTGCTGGGAAAACTGGACAGCGACATGCAGAAAAAAAATGAACCTGGGCCACTTTCTTATACCAGACACAAAAAATAAACTCAAAATGGATGAAAGACCTAAATGTAAGACAAGAAGCCATCAAAATTCCTCGAGGAGGAAGCAGGCAAAAACCTCTTTGATCCTGGCCACAACAAGAGACTTTTAATGACAGAGAACAATCTGAGGGTTGATGGAGGGAGGTGGGTGGGAGATCTCGGGCTAGATGGGTGACGGGCATTAAGGAGCACATGTGTTGTGATGAGCCCCGGGTGTTGTATGTAAGTGATGAACCACTGAATTCTACCCCTGAAACCAAATCCAATATTGCTGTATGTTAACTAAGTAAAATTGAAATTAAAAAAAAAAAAAGAATACTAATGATGTATATATGCTGGCTTCTATCTCATTGCATTGGTACTTCCAGTGCAAAGGCAAACAGCAGCGGTGGTAGCAGACAGAGGGAATTTATTCTCTAACAGATACGATGCTGCGGTCGGCTTTTTGGTAGCTAATCTTTATTAGGTTAAGGAAGGTGTCTCCATTCTTAGTTTGGTAAGACTTTTCATCAGGTATAAGTATTGTTTTATATCGAATCCCTTTTCTGGATCTATTGAGATGATAATATGATTTTTCTCTTTTAATTTGATATTCATTGAATGACGATGATATATTTTTTTCTGACGCTGAACCATCCTTGTGTTCGTGGGATATATCTTATTCAGTTGTAATGTGTGTGTGTGTGTGCGTGTGTGTGTGCAATGTGTGTGGGTGTGTGTGGGGGTGTGTGTGTGCGCACGCGTGTGTGTGCTTAATATACTTCTGGATTCAATGTTTTCATAGCAACTTCATTGAGATATCATTCATACACCAAACAAGTCATCCTTCTAAAATGTACAAACCGGTGGTTGGGGTTGCTGAATTCAAGTTGCTAATAATTTCTTTAGCATTTTTTACCTATAAATTCCTACACTTCCTATACTTTTTATGTTATACTATATTCATCAAAATACATTTTGGGAGGCACCTGGGTGGCTCAGTCCATTAAGCATCCGACTCCGGCTCAGGTCATGATCTCACGGCTCATGGGTTGGAGCCCCGCGTCAGGCTCTGTGCTGACAGCTCCAAGCCTGGAGCTTGCTTCAGATTCTGTTTCTGTCTCTCTGCCCATCCTGTGCTCTCTCTCACTCTCTCTCTCTCTCTCTGTCTCTCAAATATAAAATAAAACATAAAGAATTGGTAGATTTCCCTCATTTTCTTGTAGCTTGAACAGTTTGTACAAGTTAGGAAATCCTTGAGATCTCGGGGATTTTTTTTTTTTTTAATACCTGGAGCCTATTTTTTTCTGGGAAACGTTTGAATACTGCTTTAGGTTCTTTAATGGTGATTTTTTAAAAATTCAGACTTCCTTCCATCCATCCTTACTTAGGGGCTGCTTCCGGGAGCACTGAGCCTGCACATTCAGATGAGAACACGGCCAGCCAGCAGGTGGATCACAGCCTGATGGCATCCTGAGCAGAGGACCAGGTACACCCACACTTATACACCGGGGAGACTGGGGGGAGATAATGAATGTGTGCTGTTTTAAGCCACTAAGTTTTTCGTCATTTGTTATGCAGATCAGAAAACTCACGGGGCGCCTGGGTGGCGCAGTCGGTTAAGCGTCCCACTTCAGCCAGGTCACGATCTCGCGGTCCGTGAGTTCGAGCCCCGCGTCGGGCTCTGGGCTGATGGCTCGGAGCCTGGAGCCTGTTTCCGATTCTGTGTCTCCCTCTCTCTCTGCCCCTCCCCCGTTCATGCTCTGTCTCTCTCTGTCCCAAAAATAAATAAACGTTGAGAAAAAAAAAATTAAGAAAAAGAAAAAAAAAAAAAAAAAAAGAAAACTCACACACCTGTGATAGAGTTGAAGGGTGGTTCCCCCAAAGACGTGTCCACGCGGAAGCTGTGTATGTGAGCTTACTTGAGCATACGGTCTTTACAGATGTGATTAAGTAAAGGATATCAATATGTGGTCACTCTGGATTAGGGTGGACCGTAAACCCAATGACCAGTGTCCACATAAGATGTAGAAGAGGAGAAAGACACACACAGAAACGCAGGAGAAGACCGTGCGAAAGCGGGGGCAAGAGAGTTGAGTTAAATGGCCACAAACCAAAGAATGCCTAGGATTGCTGCTACCACCCAAACAGGGAGAAGCAGACTCTCCCTCAAAGTTCTCAGAAGGAGCCAACCCTGCCCACATGTCAATCTCAGACTTCTGGCCTCCAGAGCTGGGGAGTTGGGGCCAGTCCTACTGCCAGCCTTGGCCTCTCTGCTGGCGGCAGCAAGGGGCTACCGGGCAGCTTTAAGTGTGAGGGCAAGATGCGGCTCACACTTGTCAAGGACCTCTTTGCTTCTGGGCGGCGAGGGCTTTGAGGGAGACTGACCTTGGAGGCTAGGCAAGCCAGAGGAGACCGTCACAGTGGTCCGGGGGACAGAGGGGGGACACGTGAGCAAAGTGAGATGGAGAGGGTGACACACGGGAAAGTCGAATCAGCCAAACAGCAAGAGGAAAGGAGGTAGAAGAAAAGACCCTCGAGCCTTGAACCAGGGTGGCAGAGAGAACCTGAAGCTGACAGGGGGGACAAACTGTAGAGGGTGCACAGAGCCCTTTTGAGATCAAAAAGGGGCCTCCGTTTTGGTACCCAAGTAGACATTGCTTAATGCTTACTAACCCAAGGAAGCAGGAAAAGCAACTTAAACAGGTAACAAGCCGGTTACGAGAGGCCTCCCCCAAGCCTGTCTGAGCCCCTAAGCCGTCCCCAGTGGACTGATCCGTTCACCAACTTCATCCCTGTTAGGTGACTGCGGTGGCCTTTCCTTCCATGGAATGTGATTCTGAGGTCATTGGATTCCAGCTGGGCCAGGGCCTTCCCAATCCTTCCCTATTCCCAAATATGCATAATTAACTTCTAGGTACATGGGGCTCAGCTGTTACAGGGATTAAATCTTCTCGGCCTGTTCCCCGATTCTTACATTCCTTTTGAATTGAGCTGTAAATCCTGGCAGAGAGCAGAATTTTCCAGAGGGGGCAGGCTCTGCCCTGGCCATGCGCCCAAGCTTCCGTCCCTCCTGTACGCTCAGGGCCCATGTGGCCAAGGCCAGTAAACATGTGGTAGCTCCTCCCCTCCGCCCAGCCAGAAATCCTCACGTTCTAATCCCTGGAACCTGTGAATGTGACCTTAGATGGCAACAAAAACAAACAAACAAACAAACAGAAAAGCACTAAAGATGTGATTGAATTAAGGACTTGAGATGGGGAGGTGATCCTGGATCATCTAGGTGGGCCCGAACTGCAACCATGTGGATCACCTTAGCAGACGGTGATTTGAAAGACAGAAGTTAAGAAGGCAACGTGATGGAAGCAGAGAGGGATTTGAATATGCTCTGCTGCTGGCTTTGATAATGGAAGAAGGAGCCACGAGCCAAGGAATGTGGCTCCAGAAGCCGGAAAAGACCGGGAAAATAGATTCTCTCCTAGAGGCTCCAGAGGGAACGTGGCCACGCCAACACCTGGATCTTGGCCTAGTAAGGCTGAACTCCTACTACCTCCACTGCTGACTGTCTAAGCTCCAGGTGCTGAGATGGGCCCTAACAATTTCATCGCTATAATTTTACATTCTTTTTCTTACAGAAGGCCCTCCAAACTGCATAAGCTTTAGACCCCACAGACCATGCATCCACCCATGCCCATGCCTAAACCACCCACTGGCACACCGAATGAGACCCTCACGAGTAGTTTCCTGTGTCAGTGACATTCCAAATGGCCCTGACAGAATGGCTAAAATTAACGACACAGGAAACAACAGATGTTGGCAAGGATGTTGAGAAAGGAGAACCCGTTTGCCCTGTTGGTGGGAATGCAAACCAGTGCAGCCACTCTACAGAACAGTATGGAGGTTTCTCGAAAAAAACTAAACATAGAACTACTCTATGATCCAGCAATTGCACCATTAGGTATGTACCAAAAGGCTACAAAAATACAAAATACAAATCATGATTTGGCCCCTGGCTAGAGACAGCTGAGCACATGGCTCCAGCAGGCTAATACTCAAAAGATGGGGGCGCTTCTCCTCCCCTTTCTGCAGGTTGTAGCACAAAGGTCACTTCCTCAGCATCCCTTTTTCGCCTCCCTCTTCTCCTAGGCTACATTTGGACTCTTTTCTAATCTCAGGTGCCTGGCATTTTCCTACATAGCAGCTATCACCCTTTCTAACCATACATGTAACTGTGGGCTTACTTTTCAATGTCTAGATTATGACATCCACGAGGGCAGGGAGCTGATCGATCCCGGGTCCCCGCTGTATCCCAACAGCGAGCAGAACACCTGGCACACAGTTGGTGCTCAATAACTGGGATGAATGACCAGGCACATGGGAGGCAGAGATGCTGAGGAGGTCGTCAGAGAAGCAACCCTGGAATCCCAGGCAGTGAAGAAAGGGAGCCTGGAAAGGGCTGGGCAAAGGTGGGTGGAGGCAGGGACCGGCACCAGCTCGCATCAAGCTCAAGGGATTGTAGAGGAGCAAGGGTGGGTGGGAGGGTGGAAGGAGGAGGTACGGGCCCAGAGAAGGCACCTAGGCAGAAGAGGTTGGGGTGTGGGGGAAGGGCGGTAGGCCCAGGGCTGTGCCCTTTACAGCAGGGAAGCAAGGCAGCTGTAGGAGGAGAGGCTAGACACAAACAACAGGGACACTCGAGATGGATTTAACTAGATGAGGTGAGCCTAGAAGGGCCAGATTTCACACGTGGGTGGAGGAATGCAGGTACAGGAAGTAACACTGTAGGGCAAAGAGGGTACCAGCCCTTTCTTTTGCCCCCATGGTACGTGGGACAAGAGATGGAGCGTAAGGTGGTGGCCCCTCAGTTGAGGTAGGAGGTGGAGGAGAAGGAAGTACGAAGGCCAAGGGTAATCGGCACAGCAGAAGGCCCGGGGAGGACAAGAGCAAAGGAGGTGATGCAGGTCCAGTGCAGAGAGGGAGTGGGGAAAGGATGGATGCCCAGCATCTCAGTGCCAACCGACGGGAGTCAGGGAGTGAGTCTGATACGGTCAACTGCAGGCAAGATTTCCCAATGGACCTCTGTAGTCGCTGAGAGAGTCCTTCTCTCCCACCAAACTCCGAGCACCACGTCTATGCCCCAAATCCCTAGCCCAGGCTGGCCAAAGCGGATGCCCCACCAATGTCAGTGTCTTTGAACGATACTTACTATGCGAGCCAGCCTGAGGACGCAAACGGCTAGGAGCTGGGGGTGCCTTAGGGAGCCATGCATTCCCTGCCTTCGCCGAGCTTACAGTCGCAAAAGTAAAAGGGGCATCTCTCCAGGAAGACAGTGGGGTCATGAAGTAACGATGCTGGCGACAGAAGCTCTGAGCAGAGCAGGACTCTGTCGCAAAATCCAACACAGCAGAGCCACTCCCTGATGGTGCCGTCTCGGGCACAGCATTCACCGACGTGAGCCTCAGTTTCCTAACATATTCCTCATTTCGGCCCCGCGTATGTAACCCATGAGGCTTTGGCACGCGCATCCCAATTCTACGGGATCCTCTCCTGCCCCTGCTATTCATCCTTCAGGCTTCAGATTCAAGGTCAACTGCTCAGAGGCCTTCTCTAAGCCCCACCCACAGGCAGAATCAGTAAAGGGAGGGCTTTTAAAAGTGAAATGTGGAAAAGTGCTACAAAGTGCCTTTGGTATTTCCTTGAACCGTGAGATCTGAACGGAATGTAACTTTCGGAAAGTTGGTAACCAAAGCAATGGAGTTGAGAGGGTTTCTCAGCAGGGTGGCTTTCATCACTTGACCATGTGGCCACAGAAGCTGCCTCTGGCCCTTCCTGGGCCACCCTGGCCTGAGTCACGGGACTTTCTAGGTTAGAACATATGTTTCCATCAGCCAAGCTGCTGATCAAAGATCTTGTCACCAGTGACCACTCTCCCACCCGCTACCTTTGGAACTGTGCTCACTGACTGAGAGCCAGTTCTCAACCTTGAAGCCTCGGGGTCCTGAAATAGAAACCACCAAGGCAAGGCTTCTGAAGATGGTGCCTCCAGGTGGAAGAGAGATTACCTGGGCTCTGAGGAGCTCCCAAGGAGGTTAAGGACAGCGAGTGAGACACAGGTGGCCCACGATGTTGCAGGCAGTAACAGAGGCAAGGCGGGAGACACTTGGAGAGGGTGTCTGTGGCAGAAGGGGTCCCAAATGTGGGAAAATGACCCAGCCTGAGGAGGCAAGGGCACCGGTGGCCAGTGGGGCTGCCGGCCTGCTGGGCTGTGTGATTATGCTGACAAAATATGCCAGCTACCTCCTCTGGGCCACCTTCTTTCCAGTTGGGGCACTTGGAGATGCAAAGAGAAGGCAGCCACGCCTCTTACCACTTCTCTGCCTCCAAAGGTCCCTCAGATACCCCGTCACCTGCCCTTGCCTGGAGGGGGTACTTAAAACTGGCCTTCAGGGCCCCAGGCAAGACCCAGGGCCCCTGGAGCCCTGAGAAGATAGCCCTCACAATCCCCCTTTCTTGGACGCTGCAGCGTGGGAGCCCTGCTGCCCTCTAAATTTCACTTCATCTTCAGGTAGTACAGCTTTGAGAAACATGTCATGCCTTAGGCACCAAAGAAATGGCTTTCCTCCATCCCTCAGATCCTAACTTGAATCAGGGCCAAGGGACACCCACCCTGATATCTGTGGATTGTCATGCGCATGTATTTTTTGAGGGCTCGCTAATTCAACATGGCTACCTGAGCCTTTTCATTGGCCACAATAGATGGGGGTGGGGGGTGGGGGTCTTTAAGAAAATGGCACTGCTGGAGCGCCTGGGTAGCTCAGTCGGTTGAGCATCCGACTTTGGCTCAGGTAATGATCTCGTGGTTCATGAGTTTGAGTCCCGCATCGGGCTCACTGCTGTCAGCACAGAGCTCGCTTTGGATCCTCTGTCGCTCTCTTCTCTCTGCCCTTTCCCCACTCACGCTGTCTCTCTCAAAAATAAATAAACCATTTTGAAAGAAAGAAAGATGGACAGAAAGAAAGATTGAAAGAAAGAAAAAGAAAGAAAGAAAGAAAGAAAGAAAGAAAGAAAGAAAGAAAGAAAGAAAATGCCACTGCCATAGGACCCCATTATAGTTCAAAAGTCTGGAGTGCCTTGGGACAGACAGGAGAAGTGACGGAGAATTGCTGTCCTTAGTTCTAATATCAGCGACATCGAGAGTACATAAAGCCACTCACTTCCTCCACCAGATTCCCCAACATGCAACACACACATGCACATCAACCATAGTCCCCAAGTCCTCACCTAGCGTGGCCAGCCTCATGCCCAGGTGGCCCGCCTTCCTGCCCATGTTCTCTTTTCAGCCTTTACTCCTAGGGGAGGGGAGGGAGATCTCCTCATTGGGGTGGGGGTGGGTTTGAGGCATATCCACAGGAGACCATTCTAAGTGATATTTGTGACTCCACAGGCCTGTGGGACTCCCCGGCTCGTCCTTGTCTCCCTCATCCAAGCAGGTGGCCCACAGACTGCATAGTGGCCCCAGACCCACACTTACCAAAACAAAGAACACACTGCCAGAGAAGAGAAGTGCGAGCTAGGTGGTGACTGACAATTGGCCTTGGGCCCAGAAATTAGGAGCGAGATCAAATCTTAAGCTACAACGTTTTGTTCTAGAACCACTGTCTGTCAGAACTCATTCGTCTGAGACCCACAAAGGGCGGGTGCCTTTAGTCCCACAGTGAACTGCTGTTAGAGTTGATCAAATGCTTAACTTGACCGGGAGCAGCGCAGGCTTGTTTACAAAGGCCAAGGTGACTTGTATGAATCTTCAGATGGAACTAAACGCCTAAAGCCAGATCAGGTAGGATGGCTCCTGTTGTGACATGTCGGTTACCAGTGGCACCGTCTGCCTGGCTGGCTCTCTCGGGCAAATTACTTCCGTTGAACTTATAAAGGATTCTGTGCCTTTTAAGGCTGTGGATTCCAGATTCCACGGGAGTAAAGTCTATTGCGTGGCGCAGACTCACTGTACCTAAAGGCGAGATCACTTGGCTGGGAAGCAGCTCTCTGCATGTGGTTTTTCCCTTGCAAATCCCATCACCCATGTCACAGGAGCAGTCTGCTGTTGCCGTGGTGAATTAGTGTTGTACTGCGACCTTGATTCTGAGCAGAAATGTACGTTGCCTTGACCATGATTACACAAAACGCGTTGTCTAGGAAACAGAACAGGAAGGGCTAGATCATTCTTGGCTTTGACTAAAAGCCACACAAGGTTACCTTGTACCCAGTGGGGTCTCAGCTTTCCTCCAGGGTCTCTAGGCTCTGTGTTGTGTGTGTGTGTGTGTGTGTGTGTGTGTGGCAGAGAGAGAGACTGACAGACAGACAGACAGACAGAAAAGGGAAGAGCGCTAGCTTTCCTCTGCACACGTTGGGAAGTTTCAAGCCAAGCCAAGCTTGTGCAGCTGTTGTTTGGAAGCAGAGGGGGCTTGCAGAGCCCTCTCCCCGTCTCTTACTGGGAGGCTGCTGGGGAATGGAGCAATAACAACTCTGGCCTCCTGTGTGTTCTGTCACCCAATGCAGTTCCAGAGCTGATGAGGCGTGACACTGTGGGAGGGCCCCACTGGGCTCTGGAAAGTGCTGGTTTGCCATAGAGAGTGCCTGGATCCATCTATGGGAAGCTCCCACACACTCTCCTCTCTCCCTCTTCTCTCTCCCTCTTCTCTCTCCCTCTTCTCTCTCTCTCTCTCTCTCTCTCTCTCTCTCTGTCTTTCTCTGTCTCTCTAACACACACACACACACGTATATTTCCTTGCCTAGCTTCTCTCCAAGCCTCTGCTCTCATTTTGTACAAGACAAATATGTCTCCAGGTGGCCATTGTGTATGTGGTCTCCTTGGTTGTATTTACTCCAAGTGTGAATTGCTCTTAGTGTGGCTTTTATCTCAGTAATATTTGTATTTCCCTCTTCCAATTCTTTTCTGAGTACTGCTGCCTTCCTCTCATTTCCTTCTATTTTCTCATCATTTCTTTAAATTCTCTTTTCTGGGGCGGCTGAGTGGCTCAGCTGGCTAAGCGTTACTCTCTTGATTTCGGCTCAGGTCATGATCCCAGGGTCTTGGGATCTAGCCCCACATCAGGGAGCTCTGTGCTGACAGCACGGAGCCTACTTGGGATTCTCTCTCTCCCGCTCTCTCTCTTCCTCTCTCTCTCTCTCTCTCTCTCTCTCTCTCTCTCCTCTCTCTCTCTCTCAAAATAAGTAAATTGAAAAAATAAATTCTCTTTTCTTTTGAGAAATCATCTTTTCTGGAATTGCTTTGCACCTGTGGAGGTTTTTTGTGTTTTGTTTTGTCTCGAGTCTTCCTGTATGTTTTGTGCAATTTCCCCTTGTGATGTGCCTTTCATCTGCTGTTTGCTTCTGTTCCTTTCCTCCTCTTACTATGTGTGTAACTGTTGCTGTTGCCAGTTCATGTATAGGACCCACGATGGGTTGTGAACACACTTGATTTTGCCAACACGTCCACACCGTCTCTAGCTTCCACATTACCTGACTGGGTCTCCGCAGTGACGCTCCACACTCCTGCGGCCTGTCCCTCAGTTTCATCACTCGAACCAGAGATTCGTTTTCTATTTTTCTATGACTTTGCAGACTGTGATCCCTGACTCGCGAGCAGTCTGATTCTTGCTCCCTTCCTGAGGAGGCATCGCTGACCCAGCTGGCTCCCTACCCCGTCCAGACATAGCAGTGTTTGCCTGGAGAGCGTCCTAATTTGTGGTTTGGAGTTGCTGCGGTTCCCAATGCCATTTTTCTCTTTGAAGCTGTCTTTGAAGCGAAGCCAGCCCATCACTCTTCTGTACGACTAGAGAGGCAAAGAGCCCAAGGCCTTGAAGGAATTGCCTTTCTTAAGTGGGTATCTTTTGCAGGCAGCGGAAACTTAGGCATGAGCGCAGAGCACCCCTGGCTGGTCACCAGGGGGCTCTGTACTGGCTCTGGCCCTTTTGACGGGCAAGATAAGGCTTCTTGGGCAATTCCTGAGTCTGAGCTTTTCTTAAACCAGGACCCAGCAGGGCATTCGATTGTGGACCTTCTCATTCACTTCGGAATAAGTTAACAGAGAAGCAACCCCTGGCAGGCAAAAGTAAGAAGGACAATGAGGCATGAAAGCATGCCCCAGGAGGACACAGTGGAGCAAGGGGCAACAAGGAGCCAGCAGCCATGGGCTGGGGGCAGCCAGGGCAGGGCAGCCCCCAGGCAGGGAGTTCTCCGTGAGCCGGGTGGATGAGGGCCTGGTTCAAGGCCGGGCCTCGGTGTGCCTGCCGGTTGAGGCTCCTTCGAGATCAGAACGCACTCCCTAAGGGATACAGATGATGTAGCACAGGGATTGCACCCCTCTCGGTCAGGGGAGCCGCTCCTTTGGGGCCTGATCTCAGCAGAGCTGGCGTGAGGGAAGCAGAGAGGGTGAGCACCGCAGGGGTCAAGAACAAACTGGAAGCCACATCTGTGTCCCACCACTTCACCCCTGGCCCAGCACTTGGAGAAGTGGAAGGAGGCAATTCGGTGGCAGCAGCAGGGCCATAACACCTGGCCTCACTGCTATACTGGCCTCAGGAGTATGTTTGTAAATACCCTTGCTTCATTCATCTCTCCCTTCCAATTCTTGTGCAGATTGCTCCTGGGGTCAACCCTAACCCGGACCGGACCATACGGGGCAGGGAATTCTGGGAGAACTAGTTGCAGCTTAGCCCAGTGGACACGGTAAACCTCATAAACGCTGTCCTCTGTCTGGGGGTGCCTCCCTGCCTCCTCTGCCCCTCCACAACACGCCCCTATGTGGTGAGGGGTCACCCATTTTGTTTCCGAGGGACGTGTGCCTTGGCTCCCTGAGCCTCCCACAGTGCTGTGGGCGCCTGTCTCCTCGGGTGCTGGTGGGCGGGGCTGGGAGAGAGGATCCCTGAGGGGCACCTGCCCAGGGCCAGTCCCATGGAGAGCACAGCTAGGCAGCGCCGCCCCTGCCCCTGCCACACCGCTGGAGCCAGCGGAAGCCTGAGCTCCTGGTGCAGCCCTCTTGGCAAGCTTCCCGAGGCCACCTGGATCCCAGCATATCTGGAACGCACCAGACGGCAAGAGCGGCAACTTAACACGACGATGAGGGAAGCTGGCCACCACGGGAACAGGCGTGCGCTGCATCTCAGCCCTAAACCTTCGAAAACACGGCTCTGGGGCCCGCGACGTGGCCACTGGGCACAGGCTCACCGAGGTCTCCCTCAAGCCATCCTCAGCCCAGATCCCCGCATACCCAGAAGTTGCTGGCTCCCTGGGCACCTGGCTGCCAGGACGGTCTCTGGAGCCCCGCCCCGGTGGACTTGTCCCCTGAAGTCGTGTGGCCACCAGAACGTGTGCGCAGAGCAAGACTCAGCCCCCCACGCCAAGCCGCTGTTGGGGAGCTGCTCAAGGCCAGCTCCTGAGTGCCCTCCAGGGGCACAAAGCCGCGTCCCCCCACCCCCCACTCAAGCAGCCAGCAGGCTTCCCTCTGTTTCATTGCTCAGGGCACTCCATAGTGGGGTCTTACTGGTCCTTTGCTGAATACAGTCACCCCCTGTACAGACAGGAGCTGGGCTGGGACTGGAATAGGCGAGGGGGCCAGGTGGGGGTGTCAGCAGCGTCTGCACTAGGCTTCAGGGAGGGTAGTCCTCTCTCCAAGCTGCCACCCCTTAGCCAACTGTCAGCCATGGATCCGCCCCCCCCCCCCACACACACACCTGGAAAGGGTGTGACCGGTGGGGCAGAGGATCCCTCCCCCCACCCCCCCGCACTCCTCAGGACTCTACCAGCCGCCCCAGAGTACAGGCAGGGACAGGACGGGGCTAGACCGACACGGACTTGCACTGTGGGCCAGACAGAGGGCACGGGAAGGAAACTGAGAAGGAAACGTGGAAGATGTTATCGAGGCCTGTGAGGATGTCCCTGACCACCCCATCTGGGACACGAGTGAAGCACCGGAAGCTCAGGACTTCCCCCGAGCACCCAGGCTGCTCGGCCCCCTCAGCTGGCTGCTGTCAGCCAATGGAGTCTTCCTCTAATTCACACACAAACTTCACCTGGGCCTGGGAGGGGTTCTCAGGCAGGGACGTGTGCCCTCACCCCAAACCGGGGGCTCCCCGCTCTCCACCAGACTGGCTCCCCCTCGGACGTCAGCTGTAGCACTCAGCCCCAAGGCACAAGAGGCCAAGGCCCACCCACGCTGTCCCATACCCCAGGGGCCAACACCTTGAGCTCCCCCACCCTGCTTACCCCCAACCTGCCCTGGAGGCACGAGACATGGCCCCAACTGCCAGCTGCCCAGCAGGAACTGCAATACAAACACCTACTCCTGTGCGGACACTGGATGCTCTTCTAGCAGGTGTCATCGGGGGCTCCCGTACCACGCGGAGTCTTTAGCAATCGCATCTCACTGCAGCTGATGGCAGCACAAATGAGCTGAATAGCAGGTGTCTCGCGGCTGTTTGGGGAGGGCTGGAAAGCCAGGCTTGGGGGCTTTGCAGAGAGGAACAAGGGTCTGAATCGCACTGCTGTGCCGCGCTGAGGGCACTCCTATGGCAGTGGGCACAGACACTGTGACTTGCGGCCCTGATGCCGGACGTGGATGCCGCCGTGAGACCTACGGCTGTGGCTGCTCCTCGGGAGACGGGTCTCACTGCCCCTACTGCCACCAGCCCGCCTGAGACCAATCTGGGGGGCCCCGACTCGTTCCCGTCTCTGGCCCCAGATTCATCTGATTGATGGCTCCTGCTCATGTGCCCAGGCCCTAGCTGTAAGGGAGGCTGGAAGAGTGCCAACCTGGCATTTTCTGCTCCTTTCACAGCTGGCACATCCAGTGGCAAATTCCTGGGACACCGGGCTCACCCAAATGGTCTGACGGCTTCCCACTGCCCTTAGTGTGAAACCCAACTACCCGCCCTCCCCCATCCTTGAACATGACCCCTGCAGACAGCAAACCTTCCCCGCCCGCAGCTAGTGTGGGTCCTCCTTCATTGTGCATCCCAGCGGCCCCAACTTTCTTTTTGCCTTGAGAGCAAGTCTTTTTGCAGGTGGAGGGGGTAGGAAAATGTACCCATTTTCCAGAAACCCCGCAAGTGTCTAATCGGTTGCTCAGTAAGTATTGTCAATGTTGTTGCATGCTGAGATTTTCACATTTACAATACCTCAAATTAAAATACACTTGGGTTTCTTTTTTTTTTTTTTCCCCAAAAATCCTATCACGTTTTAACGCTGGCACTCTCACCAAGGATGCTATAGGCTTTGGAAGCACGACAGCTCTTGGTCGCATGGCCCCACTCCATGCATCACACACCTTAAGCAATATTCAATCCCAGGAACTGGATGCCAGTGACCCCTTTAGCATAGTCAAGGGAAGAAAAAGCATGACTACTCCCGCTCAATTTCAAAGGTGACAGGATCATCCCAAGATGAAGACCAATGGGACCGCAAAACTTTGTAATTCACCTGTAAAATAGAACGGCCCTCAAAAACATCCTATTTTTCCTGTCAAAGTGCCTACCCTACCCTGTCACTGGAGAAGCCTCCCATGGGTGCCGAACAAGAATATTTTCTCTGGCTCCCTCTCCCAACCCCAGGTGACCCTTTCCTCGACTGCCCACAGCAGAGGCAGCACTCAGCTGAAACATTCAATGAACTTTATTGAACAGAAACATTTGCTGCAACCATTGAAGAGAAGGAGGGACAACACAGAGAGGAACGCCGAGCAGCCACTACAGCCCACAGGTCACAGCCCCCCTCCTCTTGGGATCCCAAATGAGGTGCCCCTGTTCCCCCCAACACCGTGGCCCCCCCGCCATAGCCTCCCTTCCTGAGGGCCCCACGATCGGCCTCTGGCCAGGATGATGGACGCTGGCCATGGCCCCTCACTCCAGGGCACTCTCCCCTCTGGCCGACATGCTGGGGCCTGGCCCTGCCCTATGGCCTGCACAGGACAGTCACAGGACGCTGCAAAACGCAGCATGGGGCACTCGGACAAGCCAAAGAAACTCAGTCACAAGTAGCAAGAGAGTGGTACATCAGAGCACAGTTCCGTGGAGACTCTCACAGGCCACCTCTGTCCTTGGTCCAGTTCTTCCTTCCTGAGGTCGCGGGGTCAGCACCAGCCGTGCCTTCTTCTGTCCTTCCCGCCATCTCCTGGGACTGGGCTTCGACAGGTCTCCGGGGCGGGGTGGGGGCAGCTGCTCACATAAGAACACACACACATCTCCACAAGAACAAGCAGCAGTTGGCCTAAACCTACACCGAGGAAGCATGGGCTGAGCTCACGACACCGCACGACAGCGAGCAGAGCCTGGGCTCGCACTGAAGCTCGTGCCACACACCCGGGGCTGAGAGGTGGCTGCTGCGTCAGGCCAGGACACCCGCCGCGGGCTCCTGCACACCTCAGGGCTCTGCACGGGAATGGTAACTAGGGTGCGTGTAGGGGGAGCTGGGGGTGCCACTTGACACGGGGGGGGGGTCACTAAGGGGCCTACAGAGGCACAAGTGGGCTTCTCAGAGCGTGGAGTGACGTGCTCCACGGGTCAGTGAATGAGGGTCCCCCTCTTGGGCGGCCCGAGGGGCCGGCACCCTTGAGACGGCCCCTACCATCTCCCAGGCCAGTGTGGGTGGCACACATTTTCAGGTGCCCCTCACCTAGGCTAGGGCCAGCCACTCAGGGGTGCTTCCCAGGCTGGCTGCCTGGACTGGCAGGGTTTCGCGCTGGGGCTGGGGCTGGGGCTGGGGCGGAGCTGCCATGGGAGGGGGCACCTCTCCCTGCCCCACTCTGCATCAAGTATGGTCATCCTGGTCCGTTGGAAGGGCTGATGGTGGTGGCCAGGGTGCCTTGGGAAGATGGGGTCCTGGGAATTTGGGCTGGGTGGGTTGTTGCCTCCATGTGGGGAGAGGCTGCTGCCCTGGCGTGGCCTCCCCCTGCCTCCAGAGCGCTGCTGCCTGAGAGGAGAGGGGGCCCCTGGGCCTTCTGAGCCTATTTGCCCGAGGAGGACTTGGGGGGCCTCACCTCCCCAGCCCCGTCCTCGTTTCCCGACTCCTCTGGGATGGGCTTGGGCCCCTCCTCCAGGGGCTCCCCAGCCTCCTGGTCTCCTGCCTGGGCGAGGCCCTCCGGCTCACAGCCAGGACCTCCCGGGCCCTCCCTGGAAGCGCTGCCCATCTGGGCAGGGGTGGGGCCCCCAGGGGCCTCTGAGGGCCTTGCCTGAGCTAGGCCCGCAGAGGCGGGAGCATTTTCATCTTCCTGCGTGGCAGGGAAGATCTTGGGGGCCTCCTCAGGGACGAGGGCTGCCCTGGCGGCATCATGGGCTTCAGGAGCAGCCGTATCAGCTTCGGCACTGCCAGGAACGGCCTCACTGGCCCCTAGGTTGGCCGGGGCAGCCTGGGAAGCATCTTCCCTGGCTGGGGAGGCTTCGGCAACCTCTCCACTGGCCCGGGCAGCGGCCAGGCCTCCGGTGCCCACACGGGCCCCCTCTTCCACTTGCAAGTGCTCACTCCTAGCTGCGGTGGCCTCCCATGCCTCGGTCTCCTGAATGAGCCGCAGCATGCCCAGGAAGCCAGGTGGTCTCCTGTCCAGCCGCATCCTCCTCAGCTTGTTCTCGAGCATCTCGTTGGGGCGGGCCCGCATCAGCACCTGCCGGGCGCGCAACTGGTCCGCAACGTTGGGATGGATGGCCCCCTTCTCCACGGCCGACTGCAGCAGGCCTTCCAGGCGAATCACATAGACAAAGAGAGTCTCCTGGGGCCGCTGGCCACAGGTCAGGAACTTCAGCCGTGCGGCCGTGGGGGTGTCCTTCCTCCCAAACACCTGGACCAGCGCGGCCAGGCAATCCTGTGCAGGGACGTCAGGGTTTTCTGCCAGGAGGCCGCACACGAGATCCAGTGCGGGGCCACCCAAGCTCTCCATCAGCCTCCTCCTCCTCTCCCTTTCTGTGATGTGGCACCACAGGTACAGCATGTCGCTGGTGTGATCCAGCCAGCTCTCAAAGGACTCTTCTTCTCGGTGTGGCTCTTCCATTCCAGGAAAGGTTCTCAGTTTCACAGAGGCCCTGTTTTCCAGCACAGGCTGCCAGGCCGGGCTCCAAGGCTGGGTCCAGGATCTTCCTGCACCTATGGCTCCTGCCACACCCACAGCTCCTTCCTCACCTGCAGGTCCCGCCTCACCTGCAGCTCCTGCCACACTCACAGATCCTAACAAACCTGCAATTCCTGCGTCCCCAGCGGCTCCCTCCTCATCTGACTCTCCTGCTTCCTCTTCAGGCCCTGCCTGGCCCACAGCGGCTGCCCTGCCTCCAGTTCCTTCCTCACCTCCAGCCACTGCCCGGCCTCCAGCTCCTGCCTTGCCTCCAGTTCCGTCCTCACCTCCAGCTCCTGCCCCGCCTCCAGATCTTGCCTCACCTCCTGCCTGGCCTCCAGCTTCTGCCTGGCCTCCTTCCTCACCTCCAGCTGCTGCCCCGCCTCCAGCTCCTTCCTGGCCTCCAGCTTCTGCCCTGTCTCCAGCTGCTGCCCCGCCTCCAGCCGCTGCCCCGCCTCCAGCCGCTGCCCCGCCTCCAGCTCCTTCCTCGCCTCCAGCTCCTGCCCCATCCCCAGCTCCTGCCTCGCCTGCCAGGGCAACCCCTGCTTGCCTCTGGGTCTGTGCAAGGAAATTGAGTGTATCCTGTGACTCTGATTCCGGGGCCTGGGGCAGGAAGACCACAGTCCAGGGTCCTCCCATGCCTGGTATTTGTCGGGGGATCACACTTCGGTTTAAATACTGAGCCATCTCCACCAAGGCGACCTTGGATCTGAACTCCTTTCTGAACACCTTGCCCAGCACTCGGTATCTGCCCAGGGGGTGGAGGGCAGCCTGCACGGCCTCCTGGAATTCCTGGTCCTCACAGTCGTCGGGAATGCCCAGGATGAGCAGCGAGCGCTGCTCATTCACGCCCATCCACCTGCACCAGTCACGCAGCACTGCCAGTGCCATCGCCATTGCTCACAACCTGAGGGTGGAGAGAAATGACTGGAGAGGGGCACAGACTGTCGCAGCGTGAGCCCCAGCCTGTGAGTGCAAAGGGGCGAAGGGTGTGTCCAGAGCACACAGCGCCCCCCCCCCCCCCCGCCACCGCACAGCCAAGCCCATCCTCCTCACACTGGTGGCCCCCTCTCCCTCTCCTCCTGTTTTGTTTGATTTTCCAAAAACTTTTTTAATACTATACTAATTTATTTACTAGATACAGAGCTGAGCTAGTCACCTTTTCTTTTTTTTTTTCTGGCATCACCTTTAGGAATTGCTGTTTCTCCCGAGGAATATGTCAAGGTTTCAAATTTTTTATGTACATTTTTCCATAATATTCTCTCCCTTCTCTTTCTGATGTCTGTCTGATCTATAGGGATAGCCCTCTTTCATTCCTGATACTGGTAGTGTTCCCTTCCTTCTTTCTTGATTACACTCAACAGGGCTTTACCACTTTTGTTTCTCTTTTAAAAAAAATTTGGGGGGGGGGCACCTGGGTGGCTCAGTCAGTTAAGCCTCCGACTTCGACTCAGGTCATGATCTCATGGTTTATGAGTTCAAGCCCCATATCGGGCTCTGTGCTGACAGATAGCTCAGAGGTGGGAGCCTGCTTCAGATTCTGTGTCTTCCTTGCTCTCTGCCCCTCCCCCATCCCTTCTCTCTCTCTCCTCTCTCTCTCTCTCTCTCTCTCTCTCTCCCTCTTTCTCTCTCTCAAAAAAAAAAATTTTGGGGGCGCCTGGGTGGCGCAGTCGGTTAAGCATCCGACTTCAGCCAGGTCACGATCTCGCGGTCCGTGAGTTCGAGCCCCGCGTCGGGCTCTGGGCTGATGGCTCGGAGCCTGGAGCCTGTTTCCGACTCTGTGTCTCCCTCTCTCTCTGCCCCTCCCCCATTCATGCTCTGTCTCTCTCTGTCCCAAAACTAAATAAACGTTGAAAAAAAAATTTTTTTTAATTTTCTTTAGGTTTGGGGCACCTGGGTGGCTCAGTCGGTTAAGCGTCCAACTTCAGCTCAGGTCATGATCTCCTGGTTCACGAGTTTGAGCCTGGCGTCAGACTCTGTGCTGACAGCTCTGAGCCTGGAGCCTGCTTCAGACTCTGTGTCTCCCTCTCTCTCTGCCTCTTCCCTGCTTGCGGTCAGTTTCCCTCCCTCTCTCTCTCTCTCTCTCTCTCTGTCTCAAATGAAAACATTAAATTATTTTTAAGCTTATTTACTAATTTTTGAGAAAGAGAGAGCTAGGGAGTGTCAGAGAGAGAGGGAGAGAGAGAATCCCAAGCAGGCTCTGCACTGTCAGCACAGAGCCCATTGTGGGGCTTCAACTCACAAACCGTGTGATCATGACCTGAGCCAAAACCAAGAGTCGGACGCTTAACCGGTGAGCCACCCAGGCTCCCCTTGTGTCTCTCTTAAAAACAGAAGCCGACATATGGCTTTGTTAAATGTCTCCATAATTTGCTTTCTAGTACTGACTTCTTTTCTTAGTTACAGCATTTTTTCAGCCAGCTAATTTTGCATTTACTTTATTCTTTTTATAGTTTCTTTGAATGCACCCTTAGGTCATTGACTTTATGCCTTTCTTCTTTTCTAATATAAATATTTAGAACAATACATTTTCTTCTGATTGCTTCTTTAGCTGCCTCCCAATAATTTCAGCAAGTCGTGGGTTTATTATTCAGTTTGAAATATTTTCCAAGTTCCTTCGTGCTTTCTTCTTTGAGCCACGAATTTCCAAATATTTAAAAATACGTTACCGTTACTAATTTTAAATAAAACTCCCCTGTGACCAGAGAACTTATTATGTAAAAACACAATCCTTTAAAACTCATAGAGACTTTTTTATGGCCCAACATATGATGTATCTGGGTGAATGTGCAAAGCACTTTTGTAAAGAATCTGTATTTTCTGTGGAGAACAAGGTCTTGCCCCTCCCACAGCTAGAATCCTTATTCCATCTCCCATCTCCGAGGCGACCCGGAGGCCCCCCCCCACCGGTACCCCCCCCAGAACCCCTCCCCCACGCACCCTGGGCCAGTCAGTGCAGTACCTTCCAGCCCATCCCCCTCCCCGCACCCAGGCTCACCGCAGGGTGGCAGCACCCATCTAGTCCCTGGAAGCAGGGCTCCCCGACACGCTTAGACATTAGCCTTCCTCTCCCACCTCCTCACAACCGGAGCTCTCTGTCCCCCCTCCCAACCGTTACCCCTCGCTCCCTTGCTCTCCACACCCTCAGCCAGTCACCCTCCCTTGTGGCCCTCCGAGTCGGAGTCGCGCACCCACCTTAGCCGTCCCCTCTAGCCTCCCCACACCGAGGAGTCCTCCCACCAGCGCCTGCCAGCAGGGACCCTTCCCCCCCACACACAGGCACACACCCCGAGCGGGCGCCCCCTTCTTGCCAGGGGCAGTTGGCGCCCTTCTTTCCCCGCTCCCCCTTCCGCCCCGCACAGCCCGGTAGCTTCCCACCCCCCCACGCCTCCCCAGTCCTAGGCTCCTCCCCATCCCCCCCACCTCAGCAGGATGCTCTTCCCCCTCCCCTTCCGCCACTCCCAGTAGCCGTTAGTCCTCCCACCCAGTCTGAGCACCGGGCACCCTTCCTCTCCCGCACCCCCGACACCAGTGGTCAGGAGCTCTCTCCCCCTAGCCCCCGAAGCTAGCCGCCACCGCCCAGCGGCCAGCCCTGCCCTCTCACCACCCCACCAGGGAATCGTCCCCGCCACCGTCCTCCCCAGCGGTGCTCCCCTCAGGCCTCCAGCCTCTGGCACCAGGGAGCCCTCCTTACCTGCTCCTCACAAGCTTAGATATTAGCCCCACTGGAGTGCCCAACCAGACGCCCCTCAGCCAGCAGGCCTCCTCTCGGGCCTCCGACACTGTGGAATCTTTCCTTCCCTCGGCTGCCCCCGCCCCGCTCCCACACCGCCACGGGCGTCCGCGTTAGTTCTCCCCTCACCCGCAAGCATGCCCACCGTCCCCCCAACCTCCATTCGTGCCACGAGGCCTCTTTTCCGCCCAACGCCCGCCCACGAGCCCTCTATTCAGGCGACTGCCCCTCCCCCATGAGCCCTCTATTCGGCCACGAGGCCTCTATTCCGCCCAACGCCCGCCCACGAGCCCTCTATTCTGCCCAACGCCCTCCCCCCATGAGCCCTCTATTCGGCCACTAGGCCTCTATTCCGGCCACAGCCCCCACACAAGGCCGCTATTCCGGACACCAGCGCACCCCCCCCCCGCGAGTTCTCTATTCTGGCTACCGCCCCCCCCCAACCACGAGCCCTCTACTATGGCCACGGGCCCCCCCCGCAACGAGCCCTCTATTCAGGCGACTGCCCCCCCCACGAGCCCTCTTTTACGGCCACCGGCCCCCCCCCCCACGAGTTCTCTTTTCCGGCCACCGTCCCCCCCCCTCACGAGGCCTCTATTCCGGACACCCCCCCCCCCAGCCCTCTTTTCTGGCCACGAGCCCTCTACTCCGGCCACCACCACCCCCCCACCCAACCACGAGCTCTCTACTCCGGCCACCGGCGACCCCCCACAAGCCTTCTATTCGGGCCACGGGCCCCCCCCAGGAGCCCTCTATTCAGGCGAATGCCCCCCCCCCCCCCACGAGCCTTCTATTCCGGCCATCCTCACCCACCTCGGCTCCCCGCCCGGGCACCCGCACCCGACGCAGCCGGGAACTCCGAAGCCCCGGCGCTAACACGGCCCGCGCCCACCCTCTTACCTTCTCCAGCTGGGGGACCGACCCCACGCTCCCACTCACAGGGGTCTGAAGAACTCGCCTCAGCCGCACAGCCGGGAACTGCGTGGCCGCCTCTCCCAAGCACTCGGTGCGAAGGCCACGCGGGCTTCCAGCTCTCCCAGAAGCCCCCAGGCCGAGAAGCTAGAAAGTTCTCGGCGACGCGCTCTTTACGGAGCAAATGATTGGACCAGGAGAGCACGTGAGGAGGCAAAATGTTACTGTAGCGACTGGGCCTCGCGAGCCGTGGGGGCTCGAGGTTCCAAGGCTCGGAGCCTGCAGAAGGCTCCCCGCCTTCACTTTGCACCCATACGACGGCCTACCGACAAGGCGGTGGCGTCGGAGGGACAGACCTGCAGACCCAGGGCTCATGGTGGCGAATCGGGCAGAGTTCCTTCAGAGGTGGCTTTCTATGGTGGTTGGTAAGGTCACAAACATATTCTCTATTTCTATTGATTTCGGATCTAGCTGTTTCAACTGCTGAGGCACACATGTTAAAATCTCCACCTGTACTTGTGGGAAAGTCTGTTTTTCTCTGGATTCTGTCAACTTTTGTTTCATGTATTTGGCAGCCCTTTTATTGGCTGCAAGGACGTCTATCAGTTCTGTGTTCCTGATTAATTGATGCTTACATCATCATTACCTTTTATGTTGGGTGATAGTCTTTGCCTTTAAATATGTTTTGTCTAATTTAATAGAGCCATTCCCACTTTCTTAGGCTTACTATTTGCATGCTATATAACGTGGGATTCTCTCACTATCAACATATCGGAGTCTTTATTTTTATTATTTAAAAAAATGTTTTTAAATGTTTATTTATTTTTGAGACAGAGACAGAGCATGAACGGGGGAGGGGCGGGGAGAGAGGGAGACGCAGAATCCCAAGCAGGCTCCAGGCTCGGAGCTGTCAGCACAGAGCCCGACGCGTGGCTCGAACTCACGGGCTGCGAGATCATGACCTGAGCCGAAGTCGGACGCCCAACCGAATGAGCCACCCAGGCGCCCCATATTTTCAAATTGCATCTCTTGTAGACAGCAAAATCCTCGCTCCTTCTTCATTCTGACAATCTGTGCCTTGCAGTTGCAGTGTTTAACCCGTTAACTTTGACCATACCTTTTGAACGGTTGGATTTAGGTGTGTCTTCTTACTGTCCGTCTCAGTCTGCTCATCAGGCTGCTGTGACAAAATACCACAGACTGGGTGGCTTATAAACAACAAAATATTTCTTTCTCACAGCTCTGGAGTCTAGAAAGGCCACGATCAAGGTCCTGGCAGATTCTGTGTCGGGTGAGAGCCCGCTTTCACAGTTAACAGACAGCCATCTTCTGCCCATGTCCACAGGAGTGGGTGAGGGACCTCTCCGGAGTCTCTCTTATGATGGATGGCACTAACCCCATTCAAGGGCTCCTCCCCACGACCTAATCACCTCCCAAAGTCACCTCCTAACTCGCTGCGATTGGGATTTAACATGTGAATTTGGGGGAGGACACGAACATTCAGTCTGTAGCACTGTCTGTCCATCTATTTTTGTTCCTATGTTCCCCTTTTCCTGCCTGAGATAATGAATTATTTAAAATCCCACCGTAACTTATCTACGGCTTTTTTAGGCAGTTATCATTTTGCATTGTTTTTACAGTGGTTCCTCTACAGACTACAACGTATACCCTTAACTGTTCACTTGTCTACTTGAGGTTAGTGTTGTACCACTTTACGTAAACGTAAGAACCTTCCCACCATATAGATTCATTCGCCCTCTACCTCATCCCTCATGCTGTAGTTGCCATATGTGTTACGTCTACCTCTATTATAAAGCCTACAATACACTAGTATAGTTTTTACTTGACATGGTCATAGGTATGATAAAGATATTGAGAGCAAATAAGTATTCTTCAATAGTTGCCTACATGTTTACCATTTCTGGCGTTCTTCATCTCTAACCAAAAAATCAAATTTTCCCTCCACTGTCATGTTTCTTTAGAAAGACTCCCTGGGGTGTCTGGGTGGCTCAGTCGGTTGGGCGTCCGACCTCAGCTCAGGTCATGATCTCACGGTTTCTGAGTTCAAGCCCCAAGTTCAAGGTGAACAAGGCACACATCCTCAATTTTGGGCCTTTCACATGGGGATTCCATTCACTGTGGCTGGGGACTCAGGGAGAGCACCAGCCTGGGTAGAAAAGCATGAGTCGCATTTTGGACATGTGAGTTGCACGCATCCAAGTGGCGATGTCTAGAATGCAGCTGGATAGAAGGGGCAGGGACTCTGAGGAGACGTCTGGGCTAGGGAAAGAGTAGGGCATTATGGAAAGCTCCAGGTGGCCCGGGGATGAGTCCACCTCTTAGACGTGTCTCACCTGCCCCTCCTCCCAAGTGTAGACATAGGCCTGGGGACGGGCCCCTAGTGGGAACAGGCAGTGGGGGGCGAGGTGCAGCTGGCTGCAGGTCGACCTCAGGCTGAGTAGCTGCCCTAGGCTGCTGGAAGGTGAGCCTCCCGTCCGCCAGGACACCTCGGAAAAGCTGGATAGCTCTCGCAGGTCCCTATGATTGGTGACCCTTCTGGCCACAGCCCCTGCCGCCCAAAGGAATGCCTGGAGACAGGACACTGCTGGCTGCTCTCCCAGCAGCCATTCGCCCTGACTTCTTTGCTCTGAGGACCCCCTTTTTGGTTTCAGTGTCTGTCCCTCCCTCACACAGCTCAGGGCATGATAACCCCCAATCCCCAAATCCAGAGGCAGGTCTGATTGGTCCACGGCCAGCGGCGCATGGCATTCCTAGGGCAACTAGTAGTGATCTGGGCAGCCCACCACCCAAAAGGCCCAGCAGGGTGGGAGGAGAGGACTCACATTCTGTGTGAGGAGGAGGGCTTCTCTTTCTTCGGGCAGGGTCAAGGAAGCACGTGGTCCCTACTGCTGCTGACAGACCTTCCCCAGAACACAGAGAGCAGCCTGACTCCGGAGCCAAGACTCGATGCTACCAGGAGGCTGGGTCGGGGCGCCTGGGGGGGCTCAGTCGGTTGCGCGTCCGACTTCAGCTCAGGTCATGATCTCGTGGTTCACGAGTTCGAGCCCCACGTCGGCGTCGGCCTCTGTGCTGACAGCTCGGAGCCTGGAGCCTGCTTCGGATTCTGTGTCTCATTGTCTCTCTGCCCCTCGCCCACTTGTGCTCTGTCTCTCTCTGTCCCTCAAAAATAAATGTAAAAAAAAAAAAAATTAAGAAGGAGGCTGGCTCTTGGGGCAGTATAGCACCTAAGGACACAGAGTGGGGGGGGGGGCATCAAGGGACAGTGGTAGGCACATTGGGAGTGTCAGTGAAGGGACGGGGTGGCCATACTGGAAGGGACAGTTGAGGGACCGTGGTGGCCACACTGAGGAAGGACAGCAAAGGAAAAGTGTTGGCTCCCCTCTGGGAGATTCAGCGGCCAGAGCAGCAATGCCATCATGGGCAAAGCCCCAGCTCCAGCCTGAGCTTCAAGCCCACAAAGGCCAAGGTGGGCTGTTTGGAAGGGAGGGTTTTGCTCCCTCCTGGCACCCAAGCCCGACGCCACTGCCCCCACCATCCTCGCTACGAGCGCCCCATCAAACCTCAGGGACCCCAAGGGTATGAGGACTGGCCCCCCATGTGACATAACATCTCCCCCCGCACGAGCCACTCAGTGTTCTGACCCTCGCACCAGGTAAGGAGCAGCCTCCGTGACCCGGCACGCTGACTGCCACGCGCATTCCCAGCTACCGCACACCCCAGGGCCCCCCTCCCCCCGCCCGTCTCCCAGCAGGACGGTTTGGACCGCCCCCTCCTCCACCCGCAGGCTCTGCTCCATCCATGCCACCTTCACCACAGGGGTGCGCAGGTGCGGGGACCTGCATAGAAACAGCTTGTGCTGTCCATCTGTGCACAAACCAGCTCACCTCCCATGTCAATCCCGGGCTCTGTCTGTCACCCTCAGTTGGTGTCAAGGCTCTGCACGGGCCCCGCACCGACTTCCTCCATGGGAGGAATGGGCTGGCAGAGCAGGTCGGCCACAGCGTAGGTGGCATGTGGGGCACGGGTGGCGTCCTCCCGCAGGCACCACCCCAGGCCAGCCACCTGCGACTTTGTCCCACGGCCTCCTCGGGCCTGGCCTCCCTGCACCTGGCTCAGACCCCACCCTCCCCAGCGAGAGGTTCACTCACTTCCACTGATGACTTAGATTCCCCTGGACTCCTTCTTCAGTCCCCTTCCCCACTGGGGTCCCTGGGACCTGCTGCCCTCAGGGCACCATCCCCTGCCTGCAGTGGGCGAGGCTGCCTCTCTCCAGGAAGGTTCACCCTCCTCCCACAATGAAGGGAGGCACATGGGAGGAGAGAGGGAGCAGGACGGCCCTGTGCCGATCACTGTTGGAGCCGACCGGGGCATCCACAGACTTCTGTCCTATTACGCTCTCCGGGCTCGGCGTGTGTTTGAAATTCTTGGGAATAAAAAACTTGAAAAAAGGCTAGAAGGGAAATTTTCCTCCTGCTACAACGGTGGGCTTATCAGTTTCTCTTCGTAGGTCTATCACCTCTGCTTTAGGCATTCTGACGCTGTCCAGGCTAAGTGTAGTAATGCCACCACCGCCGACGTGAGAAGCCCAAACGGTCGAACACAATGACACATCGTCTCTCTTTTCTTTGTTTTCACAGCCCTGTTACAACCATTCCACAGTGGGTGCTGGCACGCACTCCTAGAACCTGCTCCTGGCCTGCGGCTCTCACGCCCATCCTTCCATAAAGGTTGAATGTTCCGGGCCAAAGGGGCTACCTTCCCTGAGTCTGTCCCACCCTCCGCCATCCAATGACTGCCAGCTGATGTGGGGCGGAAAGGCCCAGCCCCTTTCCCTCAGCAGGCTCAGCCCGTTCCCTGGGATGTGGGTTTTCTGGGGCTGCTGCCGTGAGTTGCCACAAGCCAGGTGGCTTAAACCTCTAGGAGTGCACGCCCTCGTGGCTCTGGGGGCCGGAAGGCCAAACTTAAGGGTGTTAATAGGGCTGCGCTCCTTCCAAAAGCTGGGAGCAGGGGAGCGTCTTTCTTGCCTCTCCGGGTCTCGCAGGGCTCTCAGCATTCCCGGACTGGTGGCCGCACGCCTCCATCCTCTGTCTACGCCTCCGTGCGGGCTTCTCTCCGTGTGTCTCTTCTGTCTCTCACAAGGACCCGTGTCATTGGATTTAGGGCACACCTGGAGAACCCAGGATGACCTCCAGATTCTTAACTTCATCACACCTGCAAAGACCCTTTTTCCAAAAAAGGTCACAGTCACAGGTTCCAGGAGTTAGGATGCGACACATCTTTTCAGGGGCCACCGTACACCCAACTAGACCTCAAGAGCCCAGGCCCAGGCCTGCCCAGCCAGTCTCCCCGGGGGAGGGTCAGAGCCCGCAGCGAAGGACCACAGGGGACTCTTCTGCCTCTGTTCCGGGGAAGGGCCCCCAAAGCTGTGTTGCCCTTGCCCTCCTGCGAGGCCTGCTCCCTGCAGCCAGAAGTACCCTGAGTGAGTGTCCCAGCTCTCCCCCTGAGCCAGGGGCAAGTAGCTGAAGGCCTCTGGCTGCAGACCAAGGCTCTCCTGGCCAGGGCCTAGGGCCATCTGAAAACAAGAGATGCCTGAGCTCTGCTTTTGTGAGGAGGGGTACAGCTCAGAGGCAGAAAGGGTGCCCACCTCATACTCACTTCCCAGCCCCCCCGCCCCGGCGGGGTGGGGGGGGTGGAGGGGGGGTTAGGGGGGTGCTGGGTGGGTGAGACACGCAGTTCGCCGGTTCTTCCTCTTGCTTTTCTTTGCCAGCCTCTTTCATAGTCCTGACCTCAAGTAACCCATTATCAGTGGAGCATGCGTCGGGAGTCAGCCCTGGATTCCAATCCTGGCTCTGCCACGTGGACGGTGACCTGTCGGAAAATGGAGACCCCGGTGCCCAACCTGCAGCCCAGCTCAATGGTCACGAAAAGGTCTGGGGGGCAGGGGCGGCAGATGGAAAACGGGTGTGGCTCTTTCCTTCATCTGCGCACGGACTTCCCCAAGGTCCCCCCTCAGTGCACCCCCTTTTCTCCTCTTTGCCCTCCTGGCTTAAGTGCGTTGGTCTCTTACTGGGTGCCCCCACAGCGTCCCATGGATCCCAGGTGGATGAACAGATGACTGGATGGACTCAAAACCCCCGGGGTCTGACCCACGGGAGGTGCTTGGCCAATGCCGCCCCTCCCCTGGCCCCTTGGCGGGGGGGGGGGGGGGGGGGGGGGGGGGGGCGGGACACGGCGGGCCGGCCACTGCTACTCAAGTCCTGGATGCAGCCCAGATGGGAAGCAGAAGTGCCCCGGGGTGCCCTGGCAATCAGGCCAGATCCCCCGTGGGGCGCGCTGGGACCGGCACGGGGCCCAGCCGCCCTCCCGCTGCGACGCGCATGCTCCATGTCCCCCACCACGCCGCCGCCGCCGCCCCGGCCCCGCCCGCTCCCCGCCCGCCTCCCGGCCCTGCTCCTGGCTCTAGACAGAGGAGGACGGACAGCCTCGCAGAACGCGCCTCCTGAGAGCGGCGCCCAGGGACCAGGTCGAGACCGGGCGGGGAATCCCGCCATCTCCTGGGGCCGCTGTCCCCGAGGGCTTCTCGGAGGCGGCAGCCTTGGCCTTGGGCCTGCCGGGGGTGGGGGTTAGGACCGACAGCCCGGCAGCGGCCCGCGGAGCCCCAGTATGCCGGCCTGGCAGGGCTGTGGCGGCCCAGAGCGGGACCCTGCGGAGGCGGGGGGGGGGGGGGGGGGGGGGGGGCGTCTCGGCAGGCAGGTGGCCATGGGGCGAGGGAGAGGGCCCCTGGAAAGCAGCCTATGTTTATTGACTGCGATTCGCCTCTGATCCTGGAGCTGGCAAGGGAGCCCCCGGCGGGGGGATTTTGCGCCCGTGTGTGTGGGTGCGCTGGGCAGGCCGGCAATTCGAGGTGGCGGCACTCCTGCTCAGGGGCACCTGGCGAACTCAGCAGGCACAGGTGGTAAGGGTCCCAGACGTGTCCTGGCCGCTAGCTATCAAGGGGGCGGCGGGGGGGGGGGGGGCGGTGGTGCCCCCCTTTGGTGAGACCGTTGGTGGTGAGGAGCTCCCCAGAAGAAGGTGTAGGAAGAGGAAGCCAGGGGTGGGATGGAGGGCCTGCAAGATCAAGAGAGGGAGGGAGCGAGCTGAGCGGGGAAGGAGCTCCAGCAGTCCTCCAGTCCCACAGACGTGTGCCTGGCAGCCCCTGCGGGCCAGGCCCCTGCAGGCATTGGCGATATGGCAGGGAAGAAAATGGCAAAACTCGCCCCACGTGGGTCCAGGCCTAGTGGCAGGGCGCACACGACAGGACAGCAAACATCTTAAATGAAGGATGCTAGAGTGTGTTCATCGGTGGTAAGTGCCCTGGGGAAACTAGAGCAGAGGGAAGGAGGTGAGGGGTTGGGTCGCAAGTCTGAGTAGATGAGGGTATTTCAGAAAACCTTGAAGGAGATGAGAGCGTGTACCGGGCGGAGGGAACAACCAGTGCAAAGGGCCTGAGGTATGAGTGGACTGGTGTGTGGAAGGGAATGCGCAGAGGACGGTGTGGCAGGAGCAGAGGGAGCAAGCAGGTGGGAGGGGGGCAGGGCGAGGCCAGGAGGGGCCACATGGGTCTACTCTGAGTCAGATGGGCACCCCGGGGAGGGCCGTGAGCAGGCAAGGACAGAACCCCATTAGGAGGTGGCCCTGTTTACCATCAGTTCAGCCTCTGCCCCGCCCCCGCCCCCCACCGCCCAGGACAGGGGAGACCCCAGTTGCAAGGCTGATCCTCAGATGATCCTTAGAGGGCTTTGTTGGGTGGAGCAGCGTGGAAGGCCCTGGGGTGACCTGCGGCCTCCCTAGGCCCAGGGCCCTGGGGCCGACCCACCCAGCGGGCTGCAAGCGCTGAGGTCCCCAGGGAAGGCTGCCGGAGCCAGGAGGAGGCAGCCGGGGTCTGGAAGTGCCAGGCCTCAGAGGAAGTCCGCCAGGAAGGAAGAAGCCTGACTGCAAGAGGCCTGGCGCCACTCCTCCTCACAGATGAAGAAGCCCCAGTTCCTGATCCCAGTTCCTGTGTGGGGTCGCCTCCTGCCTTTCCTGGGGTTTGTTTTCTGTGTTCTTTTCCTGGGGAAATAGCCCCATCTCCTGGTCTTCTGTAGGCACCAGCACGGAAGCCCACTGGCTGCCTCTTTTTTTTTTTTTTTTTTTTTTCTTTAATTTTGTTTAAATCTTTCTCTATTTTTGAGAGGGACAGAGAGCCACAGAGCGCAAGCAGGGGAGGGACACAGAGAGAGGGAGGCACAGAATCCCAAGCAGGCTCCTGGCTCCGAGCTGTCAGCACAGAGCCCGAGGCGGGGCTCGAACTCACGAACCGAACCGTGAGATCATGACCTGAGCCCAAGTCGGAGGCTTAACCGACTGAGCCACCCGGGTGCCCCTCCCTTTTCATTTTGAACACCGGCAAGCAAACAGACGAAATCGAGAGGACAGTCTAAGGCAGCGCAGGTGCCCACCCCCCGGGGCTAGCGGCGGCCTCCAGCTTGCCTTGTTTGCTTGTTTCTCTCTTTCTCGGTTTCTCCTTCCCTTTGTCCTTCTATCCTTCGCTCCCTGCTTTTCTCGCTCTCTCGCTCTCTCTTTCTCTCTCTCCTTTTCCCTTTCCTTTGTTTTTGCTGAAGTAGTTTACAGGAAGCGTGCATACCATTTTCTCCCTACGTGCTTCAAGAAGGAAGGACATTTCCTCCCATGACCCAGGGCCGTTATCCATCCAACCCATGCCCGGCGCGGGCTCCTGCTGTCGTCTGAGAGCCGCTGCACAGTCACCCTCCAGGCCCCCACTGCCTTTGACTCCTCTTTCCTTCACGCCAGCATCTCATCAAGGACTTCGTTACGCTTGACCATTGGCCGTCTGGTTATCTTTTCATCTGAAGCAGCCTCTCTCCCCGGCCTCGTCTTTTCCCCCTGGCGCTGAGACACGCAGGGGACCGGAAACAGCCCACCTTCTAGATTGGGCCAGTTGCTCCCTTGTAGCTAGTGTCTTTAAGTGGTCCCTCTGTCCCCAGTATCCTTTATAAACCGGGTGTGGGGGCACAAGGCTGCACTAGAATTGGGTCCAGCTTTGGCAAGAGCCTTGTGCCCTCCCTGGGGTGGCATCGTCACAGGAGGCGTGTCCGACCTGTGTCCAGCAGCCGTTCGCTTAGCTTTCTGTCTCAGGACCAGCGGTAAGCAGGGGAAGACATCTTGACATCGTGCAGCTATCCACGCCTCCTAGGCCTGTCACCCGGCGGTTTTCGCGTCCACTCCGCCTTAAGGGATTCTTTCCATCTGATTAATGTAAATGTCTTCATCAGACACATGAGTTTATTTCTTCTGGGCTAGTGTTGGTTGACAGCTCGTCACTGGCGATAAGGGACCTTGTGGCAATTTAAATGCTCCAGGACCCCGTCCCCCCATCCTCTCTCCTGTAGCATGAATAAGCTGGAGTCACCCACGCAGCAAAAGCATCCTGGGCCCGCTCCCCACCAGCCACTGCCTGGCTCTTCCGCTTCCCCACCGGGGAATTGCACATTCTGGCCTCCAGCTGGGTGCGGAGCACATCCTTGGAGCAAACTTTCTTTGGCCCCGCTGTTTCCTGGCACTGAGAGCCGGTGCGGAGGAATCAGACACTGCCCGCTCTGTCCCTGACAGACGCTTCCTGCCCTTGGTGTGAGCCCCCGCTGCCTCCTGTCCCCAAGGCGCACACGTGGTCTCTCCCCTTTTGCACCCCCACCCCGGCCCCAGTCTCAGCCCCGGGACCGCCCGGCTTGGGCCCACCCAAGGGCCAGATATGAGCCATGCCCTTAGCCTGCTACTCTCTTTGCTCACCCGCAGCCTTCGGCTCTCAGCCTGAACGTGACTCCTTCAGAGAGCACCCCTCCCCTAGCTATCGTGGCTCCCTCCATAGTGCGTTTCGCTAGCCTGGTCTTCCTCTGTTCCTTGACACTGAGGTTGTTTACAGGTGGAGTGGTATGTGTGTGTTGGGAGTTTTTCTGTAAGGACCCTGACCTGAGAGGAAAAGGGGTCAGCAGTGGAGCTTCCGGGGATGGCTGGAAAGTCGGGGTGCAGGGGTCCTGCCCCCATGGGAAGAAAGGAATGAGAAAGAGGAAGCCAAGGCTCACCGGAGGTGGGCAGGACTCCCTGTCTGGCAGCCCACCGCCCAGGTGAGGGGAGAGGGCGGCAGCTCGGTCTGGGAAAGTGTTATGGGTTGGATTGTGTCCCCCAAGAAAGATGTGTTCGAGTCTTGCCCGCCAGCAGCTGTGACTGGGACCTAACCTGGATGAGGTGGTGCTGGACTAGGGCGGGCCTCATCTCGCACTTGGCTTTTGCCAATCCCCTTAGCTTGTTTGTACCCCCGCGATGGCAGCCATTCTCTTGAAGGCCGGACCCAAGGTGAGCGGGGCTCCCTGACCGTCTCCGTCCGCCCCCTCATCATGCCCCAGCCTCACAGCTCTGGCAACCCCGAGTCTCCCCTTAGCTGCTGAGTTCTCTGGGTCCCCACCCCCACCCCCACCCCCACCCCCACCCCATGTTTGGTTGCCGCCCGCCCATCCTGCGACCCATGGGGCTGAATTCCCCTGCAGCCCTGGGAATTTCTCACTTTAGGTGCCGGTATCGTTTGAAGACGTGCCCGTGTACTTCATCAAGACAGGATGGAAGCTTCTGGACCTCAGTCAAAGGATCCTCTCTACAAGAGAGTGTTGCTGGAGAACTACCGCCATTTGGTGTCACTGGGTAAGGACCTCACACCCACGTCCAGTCGCCGCTACTGGATCTCTGAACGGAATCGCTTGTTGGTTACCGTAAGCCCGAGAATACGTGCATTGACCCCTAAGTGGTAACCGCACGGGCCCCCATCGTAGTACTTTTGCATAGAAAGTCGTGGGTTGACTAGACCTCTTCTACCCAAAAGGTGGACGCATGTTATCCTTGAATGTGTATGTGCGCTCTTTGAGACTTCATTTATTTTTATCAAGGCTGCACTGTACAGAGTTTAGCAGTTTCTGTTCCTTGAGCCAAGCCAGGCCAAGAGGCCCAGGAGAAGAAGAGCGTTTGGTTTTGCAGCCTGAATCAATCCAGAAAGGAGCTGGGGTGCCCCCCCCCCCGCTGCAACTCACTGCAACTCACTGCGACTCACTGCGACTCACTGCGACCCACTGCCTGCGGGGCTGCAGGGGGCCTGTTTCCTCCATTTCTTCTCTCCAGATTTAAACTCTATAAACTAACCACACACAGGGAGACTACTTTCTTCCCCTTGGTTCTTTCTGACCCTCACTGGGCAGATGCAGGGTTCACAGCGCAGTTCCGGAATCGTCAGTCGATGCCACATGTCCCAGCAGCCTCCTGACCTCCCTGCAGGCCAAGGAATAACACCGTTATCCTGCTGGCCCCAATCACCACCTACTTGGGGCTCCGCGTGCCCGCCTGGCCCCCATGCATCCAAAGTCCTTTGCTTCCTTAAAGGGACTCTGCCCTTTATCGGGACCTTCCCAGGGGCAATCTCTAGAGAGTTCTTTGTTTCTGTTCTTGAAGATGGACGTTGGGCTGAGTTCAGGAGTGACTGATCTGCTTCGTTTCCATGGACTGGACTTTTAGCCTCCAAGCCTCACCTGGTCTCCTGGCTGGAGCAAGGGGACGAGCCCCAGGCGGCAGACATCCACGGGACACGGGCTGCTGCGGGGGTGCGGACGGGTGAGTGAGGGCCGCGCAGCCGGCTCACTGAGCCTTTCGGCAAGAGCGGCCAGCTGAGCAGGGCAGTGCGGTCACCTCGGGTGGGAAGTTCCCCTTCTGTGCCAGACTTTCCTGAGGAGTCCCTGTTGAGGCGCCAGATGGAGGGAGCGCCTCCTACTGCGTCACATCAGTTCCGGTACTTCCAGCTCATTCCCACCACTTCCCCTCTTGCCCTCCTGTCCGCTGAAGGTCATCTTGCCTCTTCCCCCGCGTCCTCGTCTCCCCCATTCATTCCTTCTCGGCTTTGGTGTGAGGGTGAGAACAACAGACCCTATAACAGAGCTCCGGGGAGAGGGTGACACTGTTTGGTGTTCGCTGTCTCTGTAGGTGACGGGATAGAGAACAGGACGTTGACTTCAAAGCAGAAGCATTGCCCCCAAGAGCTCCCGAGGACTGACCCTCGGGCCGGTAACGAGAACCAGGTGGCCCGGCCAACAGGGGAGACCGCTAATCGCACAGGGAAACATGCTCGTTCCCCACAGACGGGTTCCGGCAGGGATGACCAGCCCGGGGAGAGAGGTCAAGGCGGCTCCTCCGGTGAGGGAAGAGCGATGAGGCAGAGAAGACAGGACTGCGTGAGGCGGGATTAGGGTCTCAGGCCGCGGGGTGCACCGGGCGCTGACAAGCGGCACCTGTGTCCGCAGTGTGGGAAATCCTTCAGTCGCGGCTCCAACCTACCCAAGCACCGGTGCACCCACAGCGGCCACAAGCCCTACACGTGCGGCTAGTGTCTCAAGGCCTTCAAGGGAGCGTCCCAGCTCATTCACCGCCAGCGCGTCCACAGCGGGCAGAAGCCGTTCTCGTGCCAAGAGTGCGGGAAGGCGTTCCGGGGAGGCTCGGGTCTCAGCCTGCACCGCCGGGCGCACGGCGGCGGCGAGCGGCCCTACGCGTGCGGCGAGTGCGGGAAGGCCTTCGGAGGCGCTCCCCCCTCTTCAAGCGCCGGGCGACTTGCGGCGAGGGGCGGCCCTGTGGGTGTCCGCACTGCGGGAGGGTGTTCCGGAGCCGCTTGTCCCTCCCGGAGCACCGGCGCGCCCCGGGCGGCCAGCGCGGCCTAGCCTGTGAGGGGGCAGTGTGGCGCGGCGGCCCCCGCGGCAGCCGCGGGGGTGGGAAGCCCTCGGAGAAGAGCGACGGGGGAAAGGCGCCGATCTGTTTGGGTGCGAGGGCCAGAAAGTCCGGGGACACCGCGAATGCGCGGCCACAGGCAGTACAGCCTGTTCGCCTGGGAGAGGGCCCACTTTAAAGCCTGGGGCCTCCCGCTCCCCTGCCTTTGATCGCTGAGGACACGACTGAAGCACAGAGACCTCAGAACAGATCCATGTTCTGTGCTGGAACTGCCCAGATGCCCCTACCCCACGCGGGTCAGCGCTGCGCTCCAGCAGGGCCCTGTCGTGGGCACAGCCACCTCTGGTGAGGGACGAGCGGTTTCTCTCGTGTTGTGGGACCATCTGCTCCGCTCCAAGACTTCTTGGTGTTTCCAGGTAAAAGCACTAAAAGCACTTTAATCCTTTCAGAGCTCATAAATGGGGGCGGGGGGGGGCGTGACGGAATTCTACAACTAGACTGTGGCCGGCCCGTGACATCACCTCAAATGCATCAAGAAACCGTCTGAAAACGGCCTTGGGCGAACACATTCGTGGACAGCTCACGCCCAGGTGTCAGGCTGCGGGAAGCGGTGTGTTCTCTCTAAGCCCGAACCTCCACGGGAGGAAACGGGACACCCTGCCATCATGCTGACTGGTGGCTGGCTCTTTTTCCAGGCCCTCTGTCCCCGTGCCAGAGAGGCGCAGCCTTCTCCTTTGAGAAGCAGCCCCCAGGGCCCATCTTCTCGGAGCCCTGGGGCGGGGCAGGGGAGTCAGGGGACACTCTGGTCCCTCGCAGGAGCCGGCTCCGGACAAGACCCCGCACGAGCTGGCCTGCTGCTATCCGTCTCCTCCCGCCCGGTGCCCCGGGCTCACCCTACTTACTGCCGTCTGCCTCCCACACCCCAGCAGCACAGACCAGCCTGGCCTCTCTGCCCCTCCTCCCCACCCTCAGTGCCTAAAGCTTCACACTTAGGTGCTCTCCCTCAAGTGGCCACCTCTTGTGGCTGGTGCCGATCAGGAAGAAAACGAGACGGGCTACGAATTTGCACACAGCATGCCCAGTGATGGCTCTCTCATCGGACCTTTCGTATGATATTTCTTACAATACTGCACGTTCACTTTCTTTCAGCATTTTTGTATTCAGGAGTAACGTAAGCTAGAGATTTCGGCTATATAAGGAAGGGTGTTGGTGAATCGCTCCTGAAATAAGAATCCCGCCAACCCTGTGAGAAGACCTCAGGCAGGAGAAAGAGACACCCGATGGGTGCAATGGGTGCGGTGGTGAGCCTGGCCCCTCTTCTCCCTCCTCCCCCTGAGCCCCACGGAAACAGGGCGTCCCCTTCAAATGGCACTTTCCTGCAGCCTCCTGCTGGCCAGGGGGTGGCGGCTGCTGGCAGGCTCTGCCCTGTTCTGTCCGCACTGTCCCCAGAGCCGGGTTCAGGAGTTCGGCCCCTGGGTGCTCTCAGCCCAGCGTCCTGGTTGGCTTGCCTCCTCCTTCCAGCCCCCTCCACTGCCGGGACCTCTGGTGGGCAACTGGTAGGTATGCTGAGCACCCCCTATGGGCCTCCGAGGATCGTGTGCGCCTTCCCTGCCACACAGTGAGAGGCTCAAAGCACCCTCAGGACAGTGTGGGGAAGATCTGGAAATACAGGATTTCTTCCGAGCATGCTTCTTGGAGCTCCAGTCACTAGGACGACTCCAAGAGCAAGAGATACAGATAGATAGAAACACATTGACATAGAAGTTTTATATAGCTATATTAGAATGATTTTTAGATATGACTTACGGAAAGTTCTAGAGTTCTTGCAACTTGCTTTTATCTCAGAGCCCCTTTCACAGGGTCTGTGTCCCCTTGTCCTTCGGTTGCCTTCTGCTCTTTGTGTCACATTCATCTTTGTCGGCACCTCAGAAACATGAAGTATTAAGGCCACTGTCTTTGAAGTCCATGGACAGGACGTGTGGAAGCACGTGTTTTTATGAGGCGCAATCTTTGCCAGGGCTGGGGTGGATTCAGGAAGCCAATCCCAGTGCAGAACAAGAGACAGTGGCAGGAGGCATTGGGATGACAACTGCCACGCGGTGGTGGGAACTAGAAAGAGATCAGATCCCGGGGCTCTGATGTCTGTTTCCATCACCGTAGTAAGTGAGCCGTCTCAACTCTGCAGGCCAGTCAGTAACTGGCTTCACTAAAGAAGAGTCATAGCCCCCGTGGAATGTCATCCCATGGGTTCTACTGGATGAGCCACCTTGATTTTGTGGTTTTCTTTCTAATGTGCTCTGAAATTGGGCTCCCACACAACTGGACGCAAAAGCTCACGCTACTGGAGGACATCCTGCCAGCTTTCCAGTCCCTTCCCCAAGAACTTCCCTGGACATCAGCCCCGTCACGCTTCTCGACTGGTGTGCTTCAGGGACAGCCCCATAAGACACGGTGCCAGCGCACAGTGTGTCTGACATTGAGACCACTCGCCCTGTGAAACTGTGCAGACTTTCCAAGAGCCGTTGAAATGTTGTGGCGGTGCTTCCACGTAACTGGTGAATTGCCTCGACCGCATTCATTTACTTCGGGTGCGAACAAATGAGGGTCTAAGAGTGCTGGCCTTAAAGGAGCCCTCTCGTGCTGTAAAGTAACCAGATGGCAGTTGGGCTAAAGGTCCCAGGAAAAACTCTAAGTGTGGAATCGTGGGGGAAAGCCAAGACACTACGTTGGCGTGAAGGGAAGGCAGAAACCCTGGAGGGCGAGACACATGGGCATCAAGAGCTGCCACCCCCGGCCGGTGGGACACCGTGACTCAGATCAGGAAGGACAGAGTGGCGCATCCGTCCCCCGAGAGACCTAGCTGTGTCTTCCTCCCAGTTGCTTCTTCAGGCAACATGGCGGCACACACACTCACTCAGGTGGGTCCCCCGTCCAGCCCCGTGTGGGCCTGTATAGAAGGTGGCTCCACCTTCACCCTTCCGTGGTTTGCTTCATGGCCTCCCGCTGTGGGGGGACTCCAGGGTGGACACCTGTCTGTACTATAGGGCCTGCAACCTCTCCATCTCCGTCTTCCCCCAGCCATGTTTGAGGTCCTCGGCCCTTTCCTCTGTCCTTATCTCTGATGGTCATTGAGCCACCAGATCCTGTCCGCCCTCGATTATGGTTGCCCCAGCTGCGCCTGCCTGCGTGCGGCCATGTTTGAGTTGCAAGGGCGGTCCTGCAGTTGTCACCTGACTGACGGCAGCATCCTTGTCTGGGGCTTTACGTAGGCCCGGGAACATAGATCTCTGCAAAACGGACCGTGTCTACAACCTTGCTCGGATTGTAGCTCGCGAGACTAGGTCTGCTTTGCGAAGTTGGCAGGTGCTCCAAACAAACAGATAGGGAAAGCTGTGTTCCCTGTGACTGTGTGGCTATAATCCCAGACTTGCCCCCAAGGGAGGGAAAAACAGGCCTGGGAAGGGGCCTCTCAGGATTCTGTTGCCATTGTCGCCAAACATCCTTAGCTTCTACATGTTTGCTTTGCTCTCGCTCCCGAGGTTGGTTCTGCTGGTGTTATGGCAGCAGGGGCGTAGCGGGATGCCTATGGCACGGCTGATTCTCCGTGAACGTCTCAGGACAGGCCAGGACCTTCACTCCTTTCCTCAGCCAGAGGAGCACAGCGGGCTTTCAGGTGGGGATGCTACTACGTGTATGTCTTGTCAGGCGGCAGAGACAAGTGCGTCTTGAAGCCACGGCCAGAGCGAGCAGCAGGGGGGCTCTTGAAACGGGAAGGAGAGGTGGAGGGATTTCAGGCAGGGTAGGGGGAAGAAGAGGGGGCACATGGTGTGGTCAGGAACCCCCCAAAAGCAGAGGGATTTTGGTAGGACTGTTGGGGGGCAGATGATCATGAGAAGCAGAGTGCAGAAAGCCTCGGATGCCAGACAAAGAACTTTCATCTCCACCTGCTTCCTGATGAGGAGCGATTTTTTTTTAACATCAAAGAATTATTCTAACATTGAGGAGGGGACGTTAGTGTATATCATAACCTCTAGAGCACGTGACTTTGAAGGCTGGCCACCAAGTATACACACGACTGTCAGCCAGATGCTTCTGATGTTCATTAGGTGTTGACCCGGGACTCTTTGGCATGAGCACCTCAAATGACGTTCTCAGGAATTGCCACTTGCTGTGGGCTCACTAGCTCATCCCCTCTCATGCTCCTACTGATGTGTCTATGACTTCACAACACAGGGACCCCCCCCCAGGATTTGCAGGTCACCGATTCATCTTTCTTTGACCGCCTCATGTAGAGGTATCATCCTGCGTGGGCCACAAGACCTGTTGAATGCTTGCTGGTGGACATTTGGGTTGTTTCCAGCCCGGGACCATGACAAATAAAGCTGCTATGAGCACTTGAGTGCAGTTTGTGTGTGTGTGTGTGTGTGTGTGGATATGTCTTCATTTGTCCCGAGCGTACGGCTAGCAGTGGGGGTAGGTCTTATGGTAACTCTACGTGTAACTTGCTGACAAGCCGCCAGACTAAGTTTTCCTAAACACCTGCCCCGTTTTACATCCCTACCAGCAGCGTCTGCGGGTTCTGGTTATGACACGTCGTCCTTAACGCTTATCTGTCCTCTTCATTCCAGCCATCCTGGGGGGGGGGGAGGGGCGGGGGCAATGAAATGGTATTTAATTGTAGTTTTGATTTTTATTTCTCTCTTGGCTAATGATGTTGAGCGTCTTTTCCTGTCCTTCTGAGCCACTCATATATCTTCTTTGGTAAACGGTCTGTTCAAATCTTTTGCCCATTTTTAATTGATTTGTTTGTCTTATCATTTAGTTGTAAGAGTTCTAGATACAAGTCCTTTGTCAGGTATGGTCTACAAATATTTTCTTCCAGACCGGGGCTTTGCCTTTCTATTTTCATAACAGTGAGGGTTTGTTTTGTTTTTGTTTTTGTTTTTGTTTTTTTTTTAATTTTTTTTTTCAACGTTTATTTATTTTTGGGACAGAGAGAGACAGAGCATGAACAGGGGAGGGGCAGAGAGAGAGGGAGACACAGAGCCGGAAACAGGCTCCAGGCTCTGAGCCATCAACCCAGAGCCTGACGCGGGGCTCGAACTCACGGACCGCGAGATCGTGACCTGGCTGAAGTCGGATGTTTAACCGACGGCGCCACCCAGGCGCCCCTGTTTTTTGTTTTTTTTTTTTTGAAGAGAAGTTGGTTTATTTGACGAAGCCCAATGTCTGGATTTTTTAAATTTTATAGTTTGCACAGTTAAGAAGTCTCTACAAAACTCGACTCCGTATGATTTGATCCTGTTTTCTTGTAGAAGTTGTAGGGTTTTTGCTCCTACATTTAGGACTATGATCCATTTTGAGGTAATTTTTGTGTGTAGTGTCAGGTGAATTCACAATTTATTTATTGTTTCTATACAGAGATCCAGTTTCTCCAGCACTGTCTGTTGTAAAGATGATCTTTTCCCCAATTGAGTGGCCTTGACATCTTTTATATTTTTTTATTTTTTTAACATTTCTTTATTATTGAGAGACAGAGAGACACAGAGCGTCAGCAGGGGAGGGGCAGAGAGAGGGGGAGACACAGAATCCGAAGCAGGCTCCAGGCTCTGAGCTGTCAGCACAGAGCCCGATGCGGGGCTGGAACTCACAGACTGTGAGATCGTGACCTGAGCTGAAGTTGGACACTTAACCGACTGAGCCATGACCCAGGCGCCCCAAATTGTCTGGACATCTTGCTTGAAAATCAATTGGCTGTGTGAAAGTCTACTTCTGGACTCATTGTGGTGCCCCATCAATTGGCTTGTCTATTTTTATGTTACTTTTTTTTTTTTTTTTTGGTTACTGTCGCTTTATAAATAGTCTTGAAATTGGGTAATGTGAATCCTCTGATATGGTTCTTTTTCAGACTTGTTTTGTCTATCCTAAGTGTGTCTCACTTCTGCATGAGTTTTAGAATACCTTGTCCATTCCTGTGGGGGAGGGGGGGGGAGAAGCCTGCTGGGATTTTGATTGGGATTGCATCGAATGTATACATCCTTTTGAGGAGGACAGACATCTGAACACCCTGAGGCCTTCAGTCTGTGAACCTAACATAGCTCCTCATTCAGGGGCCTTCCCTCCTTCCTCTCGACAGCAGCTTGCGATTTCAGTGTCCAAGCCCTGCACACGTGTTAGCATTTCTTGATTCCCACGTTGTTGCAAAGGCCCTATTTGTAAATAAGGTCGCATTCTGAGGTACTGGGGGCTAGGACCCCAACATACCTTTTGGGGGGACATGATCCACCTCATGGCATCACCCAGTATCCATTCCAGCCTTCTTCTCTGGGGATAAGATCCCAATTTTGTTCAGGGCATCAGTAGGCTCAGCCTCAAGTGACAGGTCATGACAATCCTGTATCCAGCTTTCCCCAGCCTCTCTTCCAGCTAAGGGGGGCGGGGGGGGGCATGTGATCCACTTGTGACTGGGACTTAAGTGGAAGTCTGCTGGGAAAGTTTCTGGAAAAACTGTTGCTTTCTTGGTATAAGAGGACAGGTGTGGTTATCCTTGCCCTTTCCCCCTTCTGTCCTTGAATGTATATGTGATGGCTGGAGCTTCAGCAGCCATTTTGTGATCATGAGTCAGCACACATTTGTTCCTATGACGCCTTTGCGTAGCCCAGCCCATATTTGATAACAACCTCAGCTATAATATAAAACAGAACTGTGCATCCCACGTTCGTGGTTCTGAGAACCCATTGTTCCAAGATTAAAAAAAAAAAAAAAAAAACACCTTTCCGGCAAAGACTTCTAACAGGAAAACAAAATCAAATTGAAACAAGGAAGTAAGAATCAAATTAATCTTTTGTCTTTTCTTTCAGTTAAAATATTCCTCGCTTAATATATAACTTACTTTCTCCCATGTTCTGGCTAGTTCAGTGGGAACAAGGTGAAAGGAGGTGGAGAGAGAATGAGTCAGGCAGGCAGAGAAGAGGTGGGGAGAGAAAGAGACAGGAGGAAAGAGAAAAGCAAGGTTGAGGAGGAGAGTAGAGGAGATCTCGGCTGTCTCCTCAGACTATGAGGGTGGGATAAAGAAATGAACAAATGCAGTGTATCGGGAAAGTGCCCACAAGTCCAGGTGACCACTGTGTGTTAAATACAGATTTTCTGTGTGTTGAATACAATCCAGGACTGTAAATGTCCTTTCTCTTCCTTGTGATTTTCTTCATAACATTCTCTGTTCTCCAGCTTACTTTTTTGTAAGAATGCAGTATATAATACACGTAACATCCAAAATATATGTGTTCGTCGACTGTCTATGTTATTGGTGAGGCTTCTGGTCAACAGTCAGCTATTAGAAGTTAAGGTCTGAGGAGTCAAAGTTACACATGGATTTTCAGCTGTGCAGGCGGCCAGCACCCCTAACTCCCATGCTATTTGAGGATCATCTGTAATAGAAAACCTGACTGTGGTGATTAAATCCAAGTTTAATTTTCTTATGTAAAGAATCTGGAGGGTAGCTTGCTCGTTCAGCAGCAGGGCATTGGTGAGGCCCAGTATCTAATTAGCTTCGCTTTGCCTCGTGATCACAAAATAGCTGCTGAAGCTCCAGCCATCACATATACATTCAAGGACAGAAGGGGGAAAGGGCAAGGATAACCACACCTGTCCTCTTATACCAAGAAAGCAACAGTTTTTCCAGAAACTTTCCCAGCAGACTTCCACTTAAGTCCCAGTCACAAGTGGATCACATGCCCCCCCCCGCCCCCCTTAGCTGGAAGAGAGGCTGGGGAAAGCTGGATACAGGATTGTCATGACCTGTCACTTGAGGCTGAGCCTACTGATGCCCTGAACAAAATTGGAATCTTATCCCCAGAGAAGAAGGCTGGAATGGATACTGGGTGATGCCATGAGGTGGATCATGTCCCCCCAAAAGGTATGTTGGGGTCCTAGCCCCCAGTACCTCAGAATGCGACCTTATTTACAAATAGGGCCAGACACACTGAATGACTGAAGACCCAGACACGGGGAGAAAATGGCCGCATAAGGATGGAGGTAGAGACTGGAGTGACATGGCCACAAGCCAAAGAATTTCTGGGGCCTCCGGCAGCTGGAAGAGGTGAGGACTGATCCTCCTCTAGAGCCTCTGGAAGGTATGCAGTCCTGCTGACCCCTTCCTCTCTGCCGGTCTTGCCTGAGCGCCCTCCCACGTGGCTGCTGCCGAGGTGGGTGCCATCCTGACCCCAGACCCTGGGACACCAGCCCCACGGCTCTTTCCACTGTGGCCGACGCTGTTCTCGAAACTAGAGGGCACCCGGCTGGCCGCCTCGGTTTCCCAACTCTGCCCCTCTTGGGGATGGCTGCTTGCAGTTCCCTCCGTCACTAACAACCGGTCGTGTGGCGGGCCGTGCACCTCACTTTTCTTCCTGCGAAACTGAGGTTCTTTCACAGACGCAGGTTGTGATAAAGCGGAAGAGAGCCTGCGTACTTTCAGTCAACGGATCGACACTGAGGCCACGGTGAGCAAGAGAACATCCCTGCCCTTGTGGAGCCGGCCTTCTCTCCAGGGACTGGGCTGCTGTGTGCAGGGTGGGGGTGGGCTGGAATACGGCCGGGAGCAGGGGAGAGACAGTGAGAGGTGGTGGAAATGGCGGCTTGGGAGAGTGGACATTGAAGCAGGGACCTGGTTGAGGGGGGTGTCTGGAAAAGCAGTCCGGGCGGAGGGCACAGCCAGTGCAAAGGTCCTGGGGCAGTGCATTGGCCTCCTGGGGCTGCTGTAACCAGTACCACAAATCGGGTGGCTTAAAACAATAGATATTTAGTCTCTCACAGTCCTCACCTCTTCCACCTGCTGCCGGTCCCCTGCATTCCTTGGCTTGTGGCTACATCATTCTAATCCTTGCCTCCGATGTCACCTGGCCTTCTCTGTGTCTGTGTCCCTCCCCTTCTGTCTCTTATAAGGGCACTTGCCATTGGATTTAGGACCTGGGCAGGTAAGTCTGGCTGATTGCATCTCAAGATCATCTCAGATGTAACTGTATCTGCAAAGACCAAATAAGGTCATATTCACAGGGTCCAGGGATTAGGATGCGGGCGGACCTTGAGCATGGCCCCCGTTCGGCCCGCCACCAATGGGAACGTGCGTGTCGTGTTGTTCCGTGTGGCTGGAGCTCAAGGAGCCGGAAGAAAGGATGACGGAGGCCACGCGAAGAGTACGTGCTCAACACGTCATCACCTTCCGGCCACGCTGCGCTGTCGCCGTTTACAGATGAAGGAAGCTGAGGCCAACCTGTTAGGTGACCCTGGCTGGTCACAGAGTTGGGGAACAGGGAGCGGAGGGGCAGGACCCAGCACCCAGGCCCTGCCCCTGCACAGCCCACGCCGGGTCCTTTCTCACTGCCATCCTGGGGCCCAGACCAGAGTAGGCACATGGCGGGGGGCGGGGGGGGGGGGTCAATGCCTCGTTGCTCTTTGTCGGTGAGCAGGCTCTCCAGGTTCTCAACCTCTCAGGCACCATAGGGCAAGGACGGTGCTCCATGTACCCCAGTTGTCGGGGTCTGAGAATAGGTTTCTAGCCGTCAACGTTTTCTAAAGTGGCCGGAAAGTCTGCGCCCAGCCCTGTACCAGCCGGCCTCCTCCTGCCCTCCTGCCGGGTGGGCCACCAGCCCTTCCCTGCCGCCATCACACCCATCATCCTGTGCCAGCGGCCCCGCGCTTCCTGCCTTCTCTTCCCGGCCCGTGTGTCAGGCCCAGGGCAGCCAAACAAGCGCTTCCCCAGACTCCTAGTTTGGCCAGGTTGGTGGAGGTGAGAAGAGGCAGGGAGCCAGTAGGGGAGCTTGCTGGGGAGGGGACAACCCATCTAGGCATTTGAGAGGCCACCCGCCGAGTGTGCGGGCAAGCTGACCCTGTCATCCGGCAGACAGCGGCCCTCGTGAGCGTCCGAGCAGGGCCGTGTGCTGAAGGGCACTCCGGGCCTGCGGTCTACACTGCGGGGCTGTGCCTGGGGCGCCGCCTCGCTCAGCCTGCGCCGCTGGAAAGGCCAGTCAAATGCAAATGTGGCACAAGATTCCCCGTCGGGAGACCTTTCTCTTGTCCCTTCCTCAGAGCACCTGGGTGAGAACCCTAAATAAGCCTCTGGCCAGCCTTTCGGCCCAGGAAGGTTCTTCTTAAGGACCCCTTTGAAATGCAAACCCCGAGGGGAGTAGGCCCCTAGCGCCAGCTGCACTGAGAAAGCTGTCATTGTCCTTAGGATAAAGGGAATGCGAGGGCACAGAAGGCCCCCCTGACTACCAGGTGAACTGGCCGCCAGCTAGGACGGCGATCTTGAGAAGTGTGCAAGGTTTTGTACACTAATTATACCCCAATAAAGCTGGGATGAAAAATAAAATTTCATTTTAGGGGCGGCTGGGTGGCTCGGTTACGCATCTGACTTCGGCTCAGGTCATGATCTCACAGTCCGTGAGTTTGAGCCCCGTGTAGGACTCTGTGCTGACAGCTCCGAGCCTGGAGCCTGCTTCGGATTCTGTGTGTCCCTCTCGCTCTCTACCCCTCCACCACTCGTGCTCTGTCTCTCAAAAATAATAAACATTAAAAAATTAATGAAAACAATTTTTTTTCATTTTAAATTAAATTAAAAGAGACAAGCCCGGGGTGGCAGGTAGGAGACAAAAAATAAAGAGCAGGCTCCGAAAGGAAGCAAGGTAACACGTGAGTAAAGAAAACCTCGCTGAGGACACCAAGGCCCCTCGGCTGCTCCAGCCCAGACCCGGGAAGCAGGCGGTGCCTGGTGAACGTTGCTGGGCTCCCCGGAGAGCGGGAACATCTCAGAAGCCTCCAAACAAAAGGGAGCGGCCACAGCAGAAGCGGATATAGGTGGGCCAGCTCCCCCGGCAACTCTAGAAGCCGGAGGCTGGGGAAGTGGCCTCAGCCAGGTGCACTGCAGCCTGCGAGCCCCACTCCCAGCCGAAGGCACCCACCGGGCAGGGGAAGGGGAGCAAAAATTCGGAAACTGTCCTAGAGGCTGTTATGCCCAGAATTCGTGATCCCCAAAGACCACCAGGGAGCTGAGTCCGATGCAAAAGCAAAAGAGCCTTTATTTGAGCTAGCTCGAGCTCAATCCCCTACGTGCACCGACGCAGCGGTGAGATAGCGGGGAGAGAGAGCGAGTTTCAAAAGGACAATTTTATTGGGGCCTAGGGGCAGTTGGTGAGGTAATGGCTGTGGCCTCAGCCGATTGGCTGGGGAAGGCTCGTGGCCTTGGCCGATTGGCTGGGGAAGGGTCGGAGTCCTGTTACGCAGGTCGCTGGGTGTGTTTTGATCGGGAAGTTTGAATGGGTGAGAGGGAGGTTACTCAAGGGGAGGAGGCGTGGTCAAGGTGAAGGACACAAAACAAGATGGAGTCGCCTGGAGTCGCCCAGCGTAGGTCCGCCCTTTCAGAGGCCTCAGGAAGCAGTGGCGGGCCATCGAACTGGGCAGTGCTCAGTGAGTGACAGAAGGCCCAGGGAACAAAGCCCGGAGAACAGGCATTGAGCTGCTTCGTTCTCTGGGTCATCTTGGCTAGGCTACGGTACCCACTTTTTGGACAAACGTGACTGTAAACGTCACCGTGAAGGGATTGTTTCCGATGGATGGACACCGAAATCAGTAGACCCTGAGGAAAGCAGATCAGCCTCCATGGCTCTTTCCTGCGTCTCCGGCCTCCAAAATCGTGTGAGCCCGTTTCTTGTACTTATATCCCGCTGGTTCCGTTTCTCAGGAGAATCCTGACGGATACGGTCCTCGAGCCATAAGCACGAACACACAACAACTACACGCATAGAAACTGCAAGGCGGGCAGGCAGATGTCAATAGCATGCCATCATAACAGCATATTTTCATATAATGGCCTAGAACGGGATCGATGTCATAGTCCAAAACAAGTCAAAACGGAAAGGAGTCAAATAGCACAATTGTCGAACGAGATTCTGGAGGAATATAGAAAAGTGCACATGTCTTAAGGAGACACACGTTCTCACAGTCTGTGCAACGTGTTTTCAAAGTTATTTATACACTTGGCCCCTGTTATGGGTTGAGTGATGTCCCCTCCACGAAAACGACATGTCGGGGTCGTAACCCCCAGGACCTGTGGAGGGGACCTTATTTGGAGACGGGGTCTGCACAGAGATGATCAAGTTACCGTGCGGTCGTTAGCATGGGCCCCAATCCCGTAGGACTGGGTCCTCACGAAAAGGGGTAGTTTGGACACAGAGACATGCACACGGGGAGAAGGTCACGTGAAGATCAAGGCCGAGATCCGGGCGATGCTTCCACAGGCCGAGCAGCGCCGCAGATGGCTGGGAAGAGCCAGAAACCGGAGGAGAGGCCCGGAGTGGACTCTCCCTCGGAGTCGCCAGAAGGAGCCAACCCGGCCCACGCCCGGACCTCAGACTCCTCGTGAGCCAAGGAGTTTCTCTTGTGTGAGCCACTCAGCGTGTGGTGCTGTTACAGCCGTCCTACGAAACACACACAGCCCCCCAACAACCTTAAGCAACACATCCTCAGACCACTATCCAATACAATTAGAAATACATAGTAAGAGATGGTCACAAAGGCTTGACAACTCAGAAATTAAGCTAAATTCTACTCTGGAAGCATCAACTCAGGGAAAAAATGAAAGCAAAAGGAGAAACATTTGTAACACAAAGCAAAGAGGAATGTTTCATAGCAAACCACAGAGACACAGAAGATCTCATTGGCAGAAAAGTTAGTCTTTGGCCTTAGTTATTCAAGATAGAAGATGAGAAAGATATGCGTCTTCCCCTTAAGAAATTAGAAAAAAACAGAAGAAAAAGTAAACCCAAAGAAAATAGACAGATGGATTTAATAAAGATAGAAGTTGAAGCTAATGAAGCAGAAAACCAGAGGGAGAGAGAGAGAGAGAGACAGGATGATCAAAATCCTGGGGTTTTTTTCTTTGAAAAGCCCAACAAATGAGAAAGGAGAGATTGCTGCAAACACTGAAGAAACAGGAAGAATTATGGCATCGCGCCTGAACGCCTGGCAGAAACTGACTTTATAGACCCTGAAACAACGAAGACGTGCTTGTGATGTTTGTAAGCAGAATCTAATGAGATCCACTCATGTAGAATCATAAGCACGCGTGTGTGAATGGGGCGCATCTAAGTATGTGGGGGGGCATCTTGAGGGGTGTGTTTGCACACCCATGTGAGTCGGTGTGTGGGTGTGAATGGGGAGGAACGTGTGGTGGCGGGGTGCATGCGCAGGAGCTGAGGTGCAGAGAGCAGGGTCCCCACGATGTGACACTGCTCTCAGGGACAGGGATCCGCAATATGAATTTCTTTTCCACACACTCGTGTGCCCCGTATGAATCCCATACAAGGCCAAGCGTTGTTTAGAGAAAACACAAACAGCGGGTAGCTCCCCTGAAGAAACAATGGCAGGAGGGCCGGCCATGTCCTGTCTCCAGCTTTCTGCTCGAGGCTCGAGGTTCGGCTCATGGTGGCCCACTTCACACTTTGCCCTCATCACCTTGTTTCCTGCACAAAGACAAGCTGAAAATGCTCCTGGCCTTGTTGTTTGGGTTCTCATCCCTCTGCATGGATAATTCCGTTTTCAATTGGCTTGCGTCGTTTCCCCCAGGAATGCTCCTGGTCACAGATACATCCCTATTGGCAGACACTGATGTGGCTTTGAAGCCAGTGACACATCTTGACGACAGGCAGGTGGCTGGCCAGAGTGAGCTGGAGTAGTGGTGTTGTTTCTCTGGGTCTGTCCCCTTTCAAGCTGCGTAATTACTGTGAGTGCCCACCCCCCACAACCTGCTGTGTCTCAAACGCTCGCTGTCACTGTTCAGCGGGGTGCCGTGGTACGGATGTGCAGCTGAGGGACACTTGGGTTCTTTCCAGTCTGGGACTGCTGTGAATAAAGGTGCCATGAACCATCACGTGCAAGTCTCTGTGTGGACACATAAGGTCATCTCTGTCGGGTAAGTAAATACCTAGGAATGGAATCACTGGGGCATTATGGGAGGTGCACGTCTCACATTTTAAGACACGGCCAAACTGTTTTCCAAAGTGCTTGCATCATCTTACATTGCCACCAGTTCTGCCACATCCTCGCCAGCACTTGGGATGGGCGGTTTTATATTTTAGCCATTCTAATAAACACTAAACGTTCAGGAATTTGGGGAGCTGATTGGGAAACACCACCATTATTAGAAATGAAATTATATGAACTCCCCCTCACATTATATTAAAAACAAAGGAGAACCTAAAACCCCATCACGTCTTATTTCGCTGCACTCTACTGTTATGGATGCATTGACATCCATTTGGTAGGGACGTACATTAACAGTACGTTACGGTGAATCTCTTCCCAGCCCCACATTTGATGACGTCGTATGGGCAACCTAGAATCGGCCTGGTGAACGTATTCACACCATGGCAATCAGCATACACAACAAACCAGGGCTTGGTCCATTATTATTTGTTGATTGTGTAAACTCGAGCCTGTAGTCAGTACATTGTGACTAGCAAAAAAAAAAAAAAAAAGAGGAACTACTCTTCCAATAGCAGAAACTATTATCCAATTCAGCTTTGGTGCTCATGTCTCTGTTTCACTTCCTGTTACTCATTGAAATAAATGAAAATAGCAACCGACATTTACATGGGAACCACACTCGTTCACCAGCTGCAATCACGGGTTGGGTTGGGTGTAGATACAAAAGTTCAGCAAAAGTCAATGAAGGGATTTGGTAAGCATGTTGCAAGATTTGTAAGGGATTTTGCAAAACTGTGGCCATATGTAACTTATAAATAGCATATTGTGCATTTTATTGTATATTTTGCGTGTGTGTAGTATTTTATTATTTGTAAATTGTGTGTTCACATTCTTCATATCGATAAAACTTATAATGAAGTTATTTATGTATGTACGTGTGTGTATACACACACACACACACACACACACACACACATAGAGAGAGAGAGAGAGAGAGAGAGAGAGACAGAGAAACAGATATACGTACGTACACAGATACACGCATTCATGGGTTTACATTTTCTTCCCGGGAAAGCTGCTGTCACCCCGTTCTGAGCACATTGCTGCTTTCCAGCAGCAGCACGGCAGCCCTAGCCTGGCTGTGTGACGCACGAGGCATGACGTTCGGCCTGGCCCGCCAAGCATGGGTCTAAGGAGGGTGCCTGAGGCCAGGCCACCAAGAGGTCAGGGGAGCCCAGAGTGCTGAGACAGACACATCTGGGCCCAGAGACCACTCTGGGGCAGCAGCAGTGGCCACTGACCAGGCTGTCACCTGGTCTGTGACAGACCCTGCCCACCCAGGCCTAGACTCGAGCCCCTCCTGACTTGCCCAGCGAGTGAGAAGGGAGCCTCGTGGCATCACCGCCTCTGCGAGTCGGTGGCCTGGAGCCTGGCCAGCTAGATAATGGACACGTGGATCTGCTTGGGCACCAGAGGACCTGAGCGTCCCTGGCTGCCTCGAGCCTGGTGGCGTCCCCTACTCTCAGCTTCTGCCTGGTAAAGGCTCTTGGACTGAGGACCCACTCAGGCCCGGCCTCGGGGCACCCTTCCAGGTGGGTGCCCGCGGGGGCAGGGAGCCAACCAGCCTTCCTCGGGAAGTTCAATGGCACACAGACCACACTCCACAACTAGCCCCCTACAGGTCTTTCCCTTACCACGTACCCTCCCCCACCCCCGCCATTCTGTCCTTGACCGGGCCAGTGGCACTCCCTGCAATAGAGCCCCAAACCCACTGCTCCTCTCTCCCTCGGTTGCCAACCTCCCAGTCTGAGGCCTGCTTTAGTCCATCCTCCACAAAGCAGCCTGACAGACACTGTGAAAACTTAAACCGGATTTTGCCCCTCTCCTGCCAACAACTGTGCCTCCTCGTCGCCCTCAGGGTCAGTGCAGACGCCCCGGCCCCGGCAATGGGAATGACCCGACGGGGCCACTGCCTGTGTTCTGACGTCACCGTTCTACCTTCCACGTTGCAGTGGCTCTAGTCACTCTGACCTAGTTAGAGTGTCCTGAATGGGCTCAAGGCTTCACTCAAGGGAGTCACGCGGGTGTGGCCGCCCCACCCACCCCACCCCTTCTCACCTGCTCTCCCTGTCTCCCGGACGTCCTGCCCCTGCCTTGCCCCATCGTTTGGTCACACAGGTGGGGCCCCCGAGGCAGGGTAGCTGGCTCCTCAAAGCCCAGCAAAAGCAGCTGCTGAGAACCTGTCCTCCCCACAGGGCAGCCTCCTGGCCCTCCTCAGGCCAAGCCACAGGGGCCCAGGACAACCTCCTTCCTAGGTATCGCCCCCACTGCACCGGCCACCCCACCTCTGCTATGCACCCCCCCCTGCTGCAGGCCCTCCTGGAGCTTGACCTGCACATATAAGGCCCCTTCTGCATACGTGTCTGTGTGCGAATGGGGGCGCTTCCCATCTTGTGTGCCCATCTTGTTTCATCCTGCTGTCACCTCACAGGGCAGGGACAGGGGCTCCAGGAGAGGAAGGAGATGCCCAGGGCCCACAGGGGCGAGGACTGGAGCTGGCCTTTGCACCATCTCCCTCCCCAGCACAGACTCGGGACCAAGGCACATGTTCCTGAGGCCCCGTGCACTCATTTCTTGGGCCTCCGGGGTGACAATGCAGGGAGGGGACGATAGGCCAGGCAGCAGCAGACCAGCCAGGGAGGAGGCCCACGGCCCCCACCTGTCAGTCACCCACCGGGTTCTCAGCAAGGAACGGCCACAAGGAGGCGGCCCCAGGGGGCTCTGCTCCGGCCCCTGGCCTAGCTCCCTGCCTGCTCCCTCTGGGCAGGGTAGAGAGGGAAACTGGAGGTTCAACTGCTGAGTACTCGTCCATGTTTATTGAGAGGCCAGGTGAGGGGTGGCCAGCAGGGAGCTCTGGGGCTACAAGGCTGGGCAGGCCCGGGCAGGGAGAAAGCCCGGCAGGTGCGAAGGCCCAGGGACAGCCAGCTCAGAGGATGGGGAGAGGGACAGTGGGACACCGGTCCACTGCCGGCTCCGGGCCCCAGGGCCCGACTGAATGGTCAGAGCTGGCACTGCCCATGGTGCTGGGGGCGGGCCTCACGCCCCTGGGCGGTGGCGTCACCGAGCCCCCGGCATTCAGGCTTCAACGCTCGGACGATCGGGTGGCTCGTACATGGGCTCGATGCGGGCCCAGCTCCGGGCCTGCTCGTCTGCCCAGCCGAGCAGCTCAGCGGCGCGGTGCAGGAAGACCATGAGCAGGGTATGTACGTCGCCCTCAGCTGAGTGGGCGGCACTCGGCTCGGCGTGGAAGTAGCGGCGGAAGAGGCTGCCCAGGCTGTAACCCTTAAAGCCCTGGGCCCGGGTGCCATGGCTGTGGGCGTGGTCCAGGCCCCGAAGCGCAGGCAGTGTATCCAGGCAGATGGTGTCCGGGGGCAGGTGGGCGCCCAGGCGCCGCAGCTCTGTGCACAGCAGGGGGAAGTCGTAATCGAAGCCATTATGAGCCACGAGGCAGACGGGGCCCTCCTGGCGGCTCAGGAAGGCCTGTAGAGTCCGCACGACGGAGCTGTCAAAGCCGGCCTTCCGGCACCGGGCCAGGCTGTCACTGCTCAAGCCGGTGATCTCGCTGGCCTTAGCGGTGAAAGGACGCTCTGGGCTCATGCACAGCGTGAGTTTGTCCAGGATCCGGGGCAGCACGGGGACACCAGACTCATTTCGGTCTGGGTTCTCCAGGGAGGAGCGGTGCACCGCGAACAGAGATATCTCGGCCACTTCGGGATCTATACTAGGGAGCCCAGTGGCTTCCAGGTCCAGGAAGACGAAAGTCTCGGCCCGGGGCACCTCGGACATGGTGATGTGCTCACAGGGACAGCAAAGCCTAAAGCTGCCAGAGCAAAAGGCATAAAACCTGAAGGCCGAAGTGATGGGGATGCCTGGGCCCAGCCACACACAGCCAACCCCGTGGCCAATGCTCCAACCCCTTTGTCGACGGTGAGGCCTCCTAGGGCCTCGCCACCCTCTCCATTCTGTGCCCCAGTCCCTCCCTGGCCATCATCACCACCACCAGCTAGTCAATGGCAAAAGGCAGGCCTGATGTGCCCGGATCCCGGCCCAGAGGCCTCTGCTGCCTGCCTCCAGGTACAGGAGACACAAAGTGAGCCACGTCCATGTCATCAGGGACCCGGGAGGTGCTAGCCCAGGATGGCATCTTCACTGAGACACCTTAGTGAGGAGCCTCAGGCACAGCACCCTGCGCCTGCAACCCTAGGGTCAGCTGTCGGGAAGCAGGCAGCCAAGCCTCCCTGGTTTGGCCTCCTCTGGCCTTCTCCCTTGCACACAGGTGCCTTTCCCAACCTGGTCACCTGCGTCTGGGCTCCCGGCAGCTGTCCTCACCAACCCTGCTGGCCGGCTTACCTGGGGCGGCTGCTCGCCGGCTTCTTGGGCTGCTGGGCACCTGTCTCCACACAGGCTGCTCCAGGCGGCCTTTAATCAGTGGCCACGGCCCGCCCCCAGCCGCCTGTTGGGCAACGAGGAGGCCTAAGGCCGCAGGACCTGTGCGGCCGGCTTGCCACCCCCTCGCTCACTCACAGCTGCTGAGACATACGCCCCATGTTTACAGATTGGAAAGCAGGCTCCCAGGCCACACGCAAGGCTCCCCACAAGCTGGAAGAACGTGTCATCACAGGCACGAGGAGGAAACTCAAGTCTGAGCAGGGCCAGGACACGGCAGCCGAGCCGAGGCCCCTCCCACCAAGGTGGCAAGCCTTCCCCTCCAGGGCACCGCTCCACCTGGGTCACAGGGGACCCAGCAGCCCCTCATGAGGCTAAAGGGGGCCTAGGAGCAGCAAAGAGGTGCTTGCACAAGCCATGCTCGGCCAGTAGAGGGAAGGGCGCATTCAGGATGGGACCTCAGTGTCGCCCCAGTGATCTTGGGGCGGCTTCCGTGCTGCCTGGCCGTGGCTCGCACATCTCACAAGCTCATCCCCACCGGGAAGGGGAGATACTATCCGTTTCACAGGTGCAATGACCCGTACTATCTAAGAGACCCTTAGCAGAGGCCGCCAGGAAGGAGGGAGAGAGGCGGAGCCTGACCTGGCAAGCCAGGTGGGCTCCAGCTGAGCCAATGTGGCTCCACCGAGTGATGAAGGACGGGCAATGCGAGAGGTGGGGGTACGAGGCGGCCTCGGCAGCGACCCCAGCCCCAGGACCATGGGAGGAGAGGTGAAGCCCAGCCCCTCCCGGCCCAGGCTCTGGGGCCCTCCCGGCCCACCTGGCTCAGTCAAGGGCAAAAGGCACATTCAAGACAGGTAGAAAGCAAGAAGGCCCTCCGTGGCCAGAAAGTGGGTGGCACTGTCCCGAGTACCTCGTTCCAGAGCAAGCTATGCCAGCCTTTGGTTGGTGGGTGCCCGCGGGCCCAGCCTCCCACCAGGGGCACGGGGAGGCAACAAAGATGCTGGCTGTGGCCTGCCTGCCACAGGCCTTCGTGGGTCCCTTGGACCGTGAAGCTGCTGGCGAAGCTGGACAATGGTGACCCTGGGCCCGCCCGTCCCCCTCCCTCCCTCAACAGCCTTCCCGTTCGGAGCAGACGCAGGTAAGTCGAGGAGCAGCGGGCGCAGGAGCAGGGGAGGCTCGTAGCTAGGGCAGGCCTGTGAGGTGGGCCAAGTGTTTAGAGGGAGGCCCCTCCACAAGCCCCTTCCGGCCCACCGCCGGGCTGAGGGAGGCAGAGGCCCCGCCAGTGGTGCCTGTTCCCATGCTCGGAGGGAGGGAGGTGGCCACGACGGGCGCACTGCTCAAGGAGATACTGGGTCACCCTGGGAAGCCCAGAGAGCAGCTTCCCGGACAACCAGTCAGGCCACTGGCAAGAATTTCCCAGGCGGGTGCAGGGAGCCCTGGGGAGGGAGGAGGAAACACATGCCCGCCCACTCAATTCCAGATGCGCTGGGCGCCGGGTGTCAGTGGCTGGGCCTGGGGTCTGCAGGGAGTCCTCACGTGGGACCCCAAGGCCAGTCACAGTGCAGACGGCAGTGGGGCGGTCAGGTCCCACGGTGAGGCGGAGACATCTGAGGCTTGGCGTCCCCAGGTTTCACCAGGCAGGGCAGGAGCAGAAGCAGTGCCAAGGCCGCCTGGGACAGCAGGAAGCCCAGAGCCCGGGATCTGGGACACCACCACGGGGAGAAGGGCAGACTGAGCAGTGGGGGAGCCACGGCCCCCTCAGCCCCAGCCAGACGGCAGAGGGGAGGAGGCAGTCAGGAGGCGGCTTCTTGGAACCCGAGCTTTCCTTTCTGTCCAGCTCAAGTCTGCCCTCTCCCTCCTTCTGTCCCAAGCTACCGATGGGGCTGATGGGGCTGCTCCCGCAGAGCGTGCGGCTGTAACTGCCTCTCCTGCCTCAGGGCTGGCCCTGCGCCCCACCCCCCCTCCGCCCCCTGCCCCTGCGGCCAGGCCCTGGCTCCTCAGGGCAGAGCTTCCAGTCCCCAGACTACTCCATGTCTTTCAGACTGTCATTGAAGACCTTGTATTTCTCAGTTAGTTCTTCCATTTTGGTGGCTGCAGACAGAAAACAAAATACAAACAGTAAAGTGAGCCCTAGTGCTTCCCAGCCCAGAAGAGGCCACTCCGCACCCCCCTCCCCCCCAGCCAGGCCCACACTGTGGTTCGCTGGTTCTCCTCTGGCCCCGGGCCCGCCTGCGCCTGGCGCTCAAAGGGCTTGCAGCCCGGGCGCCCGGCTCCCAGCGTGCCCCCAGACACCGCCGGGCCAGGAGCTGCCCCTGTGGGTGCCAGGCCGAGCCCCAGGTCAGGTTCCACTCACTGGGCCGCGTCCGTGCCCGTCCCCACCGTCGCTCCAGAGGCCAGGAGCTGGGGCTTTCTCTGATTCTGCCGGTGTGTTCGATCTCGGTCAGAACAGCAAGCTACGCACGCAAGCAAGGCAAATGCCACGCGCCTTAGCTGCCCTCCAGCCTGCAGGCGACTGCCACGACCTGCTACCCGGCTCTCAGGGAAAGGAGATGCCACCATAATTCGCAACTGCCTCCTGAGGTACCAATTTCAGACAGTGACCCCTGGGCATGACGTACAGGGACTTTCACTCACACCCCTCCCCCACCCTGGGGGCTCGGGGCACCACTCTGGGCTCTGCCTTAACTTAAATAGACACCTACTCCTTCTTCCATCTCCTGGCTGGCCCTCTGCCCTCCCACTTGGCAAGGTCTCTCACTGACATTTGGTCCTGCCTGTCTGGAGGGGGCCCCCACGGCCCTCCCCACTTGTCACCAGAGCCCCCACTGGGTGCAGTTTACCGCCCTGATCACACTTCTCCACCGATGGGCTTTTCCCAGGTCCCTCTGGGTGTAACCTGCCTCTCCCGAATCCTCAGGCCATCCCCACCTCGAGCCCCACTCCAGCTCCACTCCGCCCTCCGTGGGCCGCCTCAACCCTGGGTGCTCCATCAGTCCGCACCCCTCCCCTTTGTCCTGGGCTCGCATGGCTCAGAGCTGTCTGGGCTCTGGGTTTAGGCCAGAAGCCCCCGCCCTCCGAACGTGCAAGGCATTAGCTTCTGGAGGCCGCCAGCTTTGTGTCCGCAAGCCTGGACCCCGGCACTGGACCCAGGGGTGCGTATTTTCAGTTCTGTCCGCGGTGCACTTGGAATCCAGAGACACCCCGTCAGCTCTGCGCTCACCGGTCCCCGCCCTCTATTCTCCTTCCTCGCCTTCTCTGGAGGGCCTGCTGGCCACGGGCCGCTGAGATTGCTTATGCTTGCTGTCACTTTGTTTCCCTGTCTCTTTTCTCTCTATTCTCACAGATTTGTTGCTGCTCCTGCTGCCCCACCCCCCACAGAGCTCTTTCCCGTGATGTTTTTCAACACTTTTAACTTCTAAGAGTGTGTGCTTGTTTTTCTCTTTGTTGGTGTTTCCTAGTTTTCTAGGTTAGGGTTTGCTGCAAAGTTCTCTTCTCTCCAAGACCCACGAGCCCTGCTGGTCCAGGTCTCTCTTCTCTCTTCTCTGGCGTTGGTCCAGGCTGGGGAGAGGGGGCCGCCCCCGCTCCACTCTGGGGGAGACACTCGTGCTCCCCAGCAGGAGCCCCGTGGGGCGCAAGGCAACGGAAGTGGCCTTCCTGCCCTGGGCCCTCGGGCCAGACAAAGGCGGGCTTCTCCTGCGCTGCCGGCCACACCGGGGGCCCAGGCTGCCGTTCACGTCAATCATTTTCTTTACGTGACAGCAGGCTAAGGCCTCACTGGCAGCACCGACCTGCCTCACTGGCCTGCTTTGCCGGCTCTCTCCCCTTCCAGCCCGCCCACCACTGCCCCTCTCCGGGGCCGCTGGCCGCAGGGCCCTGGGCCAGCGGCAGCTCTGGCAGACAGGCTCCCCCTTCTCCCTTGGGCCGTGGCTTTCTCCATCCGCCGCATGCGACCAACTGCTACCATCCACCCCTCCACGCCGGTGCTGTCAGCTCCCCTCCGCTGCTCTCGGCACCGAGGCAAAGGGGGCTTCGGGTCCACCCGGTCGACACGGTGACTAGTGAATGACAATGGGGTGGGCTGCCCGCCCCACGTCACCAAAGCCCGCTCCGCGCACGCAAGGGCACAGCTCAGGACACAGGCTCGGCAGGCACTCCAGCCCCTTGCTTTGGGTTTCTTATACTGGGAAGGGAGGTGGCGCAGACACACGGACCTTCCCCCGCCGCGGAGCCTGAAGAGGTCACGGAGGCCGAGGCCCTCAGTTTGTCAGATGGGAACAGGGAAGGCAGGAAGGCCGTTCCGACTGGCCCTGGCACGGAGGTGGCATTGACCGCTTCTCTGGGGTGCGTCTGCAGCCTAAGGACTCAGGTCGAACAAAACCTAGGAGCTGCAGCGATGAGAGCCGAGCCCCGGCCCTGCGCCCCGGGCGCAGAGCTTTCCCTCACTACTGTCCAGACCTACAGGACGCCAGGCTCTCCAGGGCGAGCAGGCAGTCCTGTGCACCCAGCAGTCCTGCAGTCAGGTGAGACGGCACACGGCAAAGGGTGGTAATGACCGCTGTTCTATTAATGACAGCACAGTTCAGAAGCATTTTATTAACAGCAATTAAACACAGTGCAGGGGGGAAGTCACAGTGACAGTGGTGACCAGGAGGAACGTTACGACCGCTTTTCAAATGGACGATTTTGTGGGAGTCAGTCAGGAAGAAGAGAGACCTTTGAGTGCCCGGTATACACGTGGCAAGTATTCATGCCAAGGCCAATGCCGGCTGCCTGAGGAGAGGGCTGGCTGGAGAGTCCGTGCAAAGGGATGACTCAGAAGATCTGTGACCTAGCGCCACTCCTTGGGGCTGTGCCGGGGGGGGGGGGGGACACATTTATAGGCGAATGCGTCCACCGCTACCGTCTGAGGCAGTGGCTAAGAGCTGGAGCCTGGGAGGAGAGGCTGGGGAGCGAGGACTTCCGACAGTCCTGGCAGGGCCGCATGTGTGCCCACGGCTGTGCACGTACCCAGGAGAGACCCGACAAGGACCCGAGCAATCACCTCGGGCTGACCTCGAGGCTCAGAGCAAGCAGGAAGTGAAGGAGAAGGAAACGTCGTGAACTATCTGGCTGAGTGTTGATGAAAAATGAAGCTACACGTCCAAGAAGCTCAAAGAGCTCCAAAGGGGATAAAGCCAAAGCAGTTCACACCAAGACAGATGATAACGAAAGTGTTCCAAGCCAAAGACCAGGATGATCCTGAGACCAGGAGGAGAAGAGGGGCTATAAAAGGGTCTCCATGAGATCAGCAGCTGGTCTCACATCACAGGCTACGAAGGCCTGGACACAGACTGTGGCCCACACAGCCTAACCGTACAATCTGACTCTCTACAGACCGAGCTTGCCACCCTCAGCTCCATGGCGATGAAAATGAACCAATTACGGAGACCGACGTGGTAGATGCGTCTCACAGAGACATAATCATCAGAGTCAGGATGGCAGTTAGCCGTAGACAAGAGGAGACACCCGACCTGGGACAGGGCGGCACCTGAGCCCGGCAGGGGTGGAGGGGTGCGACTATTTCGTATTTCCATCCCTATGAGTTCAGGTTCCTCCCTAAACACTGTGTTTTGTATTTAAAAAAAAAAAAGACCTTTTCGGAATGCACATTTCCATAATAAAACAATAAATGCACTCGGCCGAAACTTTAATTGAAACTAAATGCAGGCACACTTTTGGCCCATCCAATAACAGAAATGCCAGAAGGGCCCGATCTAGCACTGATGAGGACGCACGAAGACGGGTACCACGTGGCCTCAGCGACGGAGACGGGCCTCGCTGCCGTGACGCCAAGAACCGCATCCTAAGGACACGATCTAACATGGGAACACTGCATCTCCCGAGCAGACTGCCGGGGGGAGGGACGTGGAGCACATAAGTGAGCCGTGCTCATGATGCAGACTGTGAAAACTGGGGAGCAGGATGGACGAACCACGCATGAACTAGACCGCCCCTGCCCCTGCTGCAGATGCTCGCCCTCTGCCAGGGGCTCATCCATATTATATTATATTATATTATATTATATTATATTATATTATATTATATATAATAGTAAAAAGCTGAAAATGACCTACAGGCTCAATAATATAAAATGTTAAGCAAATTACAGCAAATACATGGATAGAATAGCGTTTCACAATTAAAGATATTATATTACTTCAAGGGGTGCCTGGGTGGCTCAGTCAGTTAAGTGTCCAGCTCTTGATTTTGGCTCAGATCATCATCTCATGGTTTGTGAGTTCAAGCCCCACATCAGGACCTGTGCTGACGGTGCAGAGCCTGCTTGGGATTCTCTCTCTCCCTCTCTCTCTGCCCCTCCCTGGCTCATGAGCGCACTCTCTCTCTCTCAAAATAATAAACTTTAAAAAATGTTACTTCGAGAACATGGGAAAATGTTTATAATATTTTTAATGTGTTTTTTAATTGCTTTTAATGTTTATTTATTTTTGAGAGAGAGAGAGAGAGACAGAGCTTGAGTGGAGGAGGGGCAGAGAGAGAGGGAGACACAGAATCCAAAACAGGCTCCAGGCTCTGAGCTGTCAGCACAGAGCCCGACGCGGGGCTCAAACCCACGAACCATGAGATCATGACCTGAGCCGAAGCTGGACACTTAACCGACTGAGCCACCCAGGCACTCCAATGATGCTTTTTTTTTTTTTTTTAAAGTAAGCTCTATGCCCACTGTGGGGCTTGAACTCACACCCCCAAGATCAAGACTTGTGTGCTCTAGTCACTGAGCCATCCAGGCATCCCAGGAAAATGCTTTATAAAATGGTCTCAGGGAAAGAACATAATATAAAAGTTTATATGTGGGGGGCCTGGGTGGCTGAGTTGGGTAAGCGTCTGAGTTCAGTTCAGGTTATGATCTTGCAGTTCGTGAGTTCGAGCCCCGCGTTGGGCTCTGTGCTGACAGCTCAGAGTCTGGGGCCTGCTTCAGATCCTGTGTCTCCCTTTCTCTCTGTGTCCCTCCCCCATTCACCCTCTGTGTCTCTCTGTCTCTCAAAAATGAATAAACATTAAAATAAATAAATAAATAAATAAATAAATAAGTAGAACTGTATATGTGCTGTGATTACTTACACAAAAAAGTAAAAAATGATGACAGGAAAAAGAACAGAGATAAACAGACCAAAATACTAACATCAATCATCTCTGGGTCATCAGGTCATAAACGGTTTTTTTTTGTTTTTTGTTTGTTTTGGGTTTTTTTTTGGGGGGGGGAGGGGAGCACAAGCGGGGAAGGGGCAGAGAGAGGGGAATAGAGGATCTGAAGCAGGCTCTGCGCTGACAGCCTGACAGCAGTGAGCCCAATACGGGGCTTGAACTCACGAATCGTGAGATCGTGACCTGAGCCGAAGCCGGACACAACCGCGTGAGCCACCCAGGTGCCCCAACAAACTGTTTTTACCATACCTCCACACATCTCTGGGTTATCCCAATTTCCCACAATTAATTTTTTTTTAATTTTATATCCATAGAAAGCATTTTTTTTCAAAGGAGGGAAAACCTTATGCATCCGAAGAAGCAGCAAGCAAGGGGCAGTCCCTAGCTACTCCCCAAATGCTGGTCAAGCAAGAAAGGGCCACACACGAGGCGGGCGACCACATACCTAGACTCGTGAGAGAATTGCTGCCGCCCCAACAGATGCGCTCGTCCTGCTGCTGCTTCGCCATCTGCACGGCTTCTGCCGAGGTGTCGGTGACCTGCGTAACCGCTCTCAGCAGCTGTGAGGGAGGGGGAGTGGCACAGAGGCATCAAATGCTGCTGAGCCCACCTGCAGAAGCCATCCCCTGCTTCCCCCAAGGGCAGCTGGAGAGTCACCAATCAGAGTTCTCCGTCCTCACTCCTTTCTTCTGGGCCCAGTGAGGATGCTGCGCTATTACGTGCCCCATCCCACACTAGTGGTCCAGCAAAGCCAGGGCACGATGGGAAAACCCATGTCCCAAGATAACAGAAGGGCCTCTCCAGTGGGAAAGGCCTGTACCCCAAGGGACCCTGTCGGCAGAACTGTGGAGGACAGGCCGGACGGAGGTTTGGAAAGTCTAGGAGTCTTTGTGTTAAACCGACATGGTGCTCGCTTAGGCAGCACTTAAGCTAAAATTGCGAAAAACCAAGATAAATGCCATGGAAGCCCTGAGCCAATGTCAGAGTTCCACGTGTGGCAACTGCACTCATAATCACAACCAACCCAGTGTTTTAGGCTGGACTCTAGGGATCTGAAATGTGAAACAACAAATGAGGAGGTAAATATTTATGTAGTCAGCTGAGCGGCGTGAGACCACTTTTTCCCATCTGTGTGAGCTGGGTCAAGAGCACAGACAGGCAAACGTCTGGCCGTCTGGCTGGCATAGTTCCTGGTCATACACAAGAACGAACTGGCCACGATACATTTGGGTATATCATGAAGACAGAGTGACCCCAATACAGGGACAAAAAAGCTAGAGGCTGGGCTAAGGGTCCCATATGGTCCACTAGGACCCAGCACAGGCAGTACACAAATCTCTTCTGGCCCCAGGGTCTCGGCTCACCTAACAGCCCCCTGAAATGCGGTAGGATTCTCAGGGAACATCCACGTCGGCCCTCCCCCTTCCACGGCACCAGGAGAAGCGCCCTCCCCAACCTGTCCAAGCCCCAGGCTGAGGGCCAGAGCCCAGCCGTGCCAAGCCCGGCCCAGGCCCCTGCCCTCGTGTGTGTGCGGCTGGGGGCTGCGGAGGCAGCCGGAAGGGAGGGGGGGAGCGGGGCAGGAAAGGGTGATTCTTACTTGGTTGCACGAAGTCAGGGTCTGGTGCACGGCCTGGACGATGGGGCCACACGGGTGGAGGTAGGGGCCCGGGCGCCGGCAGCACTCACCCAGCTCGTCGTCGTAGACTTGGAGGAAAGCCACAACGAGCTGGTGGAAGTCAGAGATGACCAGGCGCAGCTTCTGGTCCAGGGTGCTGGTGTCGGCCCCGCTCACAGCGCCCCCTTGCTTGTGCTGCTCAAAGCACAGCAAAGCCAGAGGTAGAGGGGTCCTCGAGGCCCTGCCTGCCCCTGGGGCACCAAGTCTCCTCCCGCGTCAGATACACAAGACCGGAGGCAGAGAACAACTTGGTTTTGCACAAAGCCGCCCAGCTTCCAGCCTCAGCGCAGCCGCTGCTGCCTGTGTGGGCCTCAGTCTCCTCCCCAGGAAGAAGAGGACAGGCCAAGGACTGGTGGGAAGGCCATGTGCAAGAGAGCCCATGAAAGGCCAGACCTCAGGACCTGGTGCACAGCCTCCGTGAGGCCGATATCTTCCATTCTTCCGAAAGCCTCTCCACATCTGCCCAGAGTCTGCCTGCCTCTTCCCTTCACATGGGCTGAGCACCCACAACATTCTAGAAGCCATGGAGCCCTGCGCGCACACCACCTCACTTAACCCTCCCAACACATTCGCTGTAAAGGTGGGGCCCCTGAGGCGGGGGAAGTAACGTTCCTTGCCCTGGACACAAAGCGGGGCCCTTGCAGTCGGGCCCTCAGCCCCAAGCCCCGCAGCCCCCGGGAGCCGGCACCCCTCACCTCCACCCTGAGCGCCTGCAGTTTGGCGGCGCTCTCCTGCAGCTGCCTGCCCAGCTCCACCACGTTCACGTCCTCCAACTCAACGCAGGGGCTGGCCCTGCAGGGAGAGGAAAGAGGATGTGCCCAGCTGTGTGCCATCGAAGTCATCAGAGCACCTGCCACACAGGGAAGGGTGTGTCCCGGGTAACGGGACCAAGTGGGACACGTACCTCTGCCACGCACCGCTCTGCTGCCTAAGGGCGGGCTGAATGTCCAGGGACCATGGCTCACACTCGGGGCTCAGGAGCGTCTGCAGGTGGGGGCTGGAGAAGAGCTCCCCCAGAAGCACCTCGTTCTTCTCTCTGGTGTCCTCTAAGTGCTCCTTCACACTGCTGGGGCATCCCCAAGGCCACGCTGTCACTGGCCACAGCACAGCCTCCAGATCTGCTGAGGCCCCCGGCCGAGGAAGCCCTCAGTCCCCCAGGGGAGACCCCAGGGGCAAAACGAGACCAGGCAGAGAGGCCGGGAGATGATGTCTCTGCCAGTCCCTGCCCTGCTTTGGTGGCCATGACCAAGCCCCATTCCTGTGAGAGCCCGCCTGCCTGCAGGGACAGCGCGGGCACCCGTGTTCCTCCGCAGGCCAGCCTGTCTTCTCCGAGGCCTGCAGAGCACCTTCACACTGACAGCCCAGCACCGTGAGCACTGTGCTGTTAGCACTGTCCCACGGGGACGTCCTTCCCGGGCTCACACCTCGCCACGTGCCAGTGTGCAGCTGCCACCACCAGAGTGGCGAGTAAGACCCCGGCTGGAGACGTACGTGGTGGTGGGCCTGGGTGCCCAGTGGGCCCCCCAGCCCTACTACCTCCAGATGGAGCTCCAAGGTGCCTACCGGCCATTCTGTGGAGAGCCCGCCCTGAGCCTTTACCTGGAGCGGCTGCAGCATCCGGCAGTCAGGCTCTGGACCCCATCCAGCAGCTGGTTCATGAAGCGCAACTGCTTCTGGGCGCAGGCCCGGCCCTGGGCAGGGAAGGGCGCACCCACTCACTAGGCCAGATGTGCTGGGGGGTCCCCTGCCCCACACCTTGCCCTGCTGGGGCCAGTGGGAAGGAGTGGCCTGCACCAGCAACTCCCCGCGCCCGACCCGGCAGCATTTTGGAGTGGCTTGGGGCCCACGGCCTCAGGGGCTGCTGTCATTGAGTGCTCCCAGCCTCGGGTGGTGATGATGCCCGGGACCAGGCTCTGGGAAGTGCAGCGGAGATATACGGGAGCAGGGCTCCGGGGCAGGGGCTGGGGGCTCACGCGGTTAAGCACAGGACTCTTGATTTTGGTTCAGGTCGTGGTCTTGCGGTTCGTGGCATCAAGCCCCGCGTCAGTCTCTATGCTGAGAGTGAGGAGCCTGCTTGGGACTCTCTGTCTCCCCCTCTCTCTGTCCCTCCCCTGCTCTCTTTCTCTCTCACTCTCATAAACAAATACACCTTTGAAAAAAGAAAAGGAAGATACACGAGCACGTGCCCATCACACAGCCCACAGCACAGCTTCTTGGGTGGCTGTGTGGAGCACGGCAGGGCCTGCCGAAGGCAGAACACGGCCCGCAGGGACTGAAGCTGCTCTGTTCCTCAGAAGCGCCCCCGGGCGGAGGCTTATTCTCCCTGCAGACTGACCTCTGCAGCCAGGAATGGCCTGTGATGACCCTTCTCCTCACAGGAAGAACAAGTGGCCAGACTTCACGGCTGACAGAGCCCCCCGGCCTGAAGGCAGCTGGGATTCCCAGCAGGGACCCACCTGGCCAGGAGCTCAAGGCTTCAAGAAGGAGAGGAGACTAGGGGCGCCTGGGTGGCGCAGTCGGTTAAGCGTCCGACTTCAGCCAGGTCACGATCTCGCGGTCCGTGAGTTCGAGCCCCGCGTCAGGCTCTGGGCTGATGGCTCAGAGCCTGGAGCCCGCTTCCGATTCTGTGTCTCCCTGTCTCTCTGCCCCTCCCCCGTTCGTGCTCTGTCTCTCTCTGTCCCAAAAATAAATAAACGTTGAAAAAAAAAAAAAAAAAAGAAGGAGACGAGACTCACAGGACCCAAACACTTATAAGCTGAGAGGCCCGGTCCGCTCCAGACAGCCTGGTGTGAGCAGTGGTATCAGAAAGAAAGCCGGGGCCTGCCTCTCCGTTTTAGATCTTCCCTGCCGCTGCCCTCACAGACCCACTATTCTGCGGGATGCCACAAAACGATTTGCTCAGCTGGCATCACTATAAAGCCCTCCAAGAAGCATCTGCACTTAAAGTGGGCATGGAAGGCACAGGCTGTGGTAGAAGGGCTGTGCGGTTCCTGGCGGCATTTCAAGCCAGGCAGCCCTGGCTTGGGGAGTAGATTTGGGGACAGGAACGTGCTCTGCTACGTTTACAGCCCAGCTCCCTCTCCATGGGTGCCAGGCCTCGTGCCTACAGCTGCCTGGCACTTCCCTACAAGCCTGGCTCCCAGCTGTGTAGCCACGTCAACAGGATCAGTGGCTCTGGAAGCTTCTCAGTCTAAAACTGGGCGATTGGGCCCGGTCAGTACCTCCTGTTGACCCATTCTCCCAATCTGGCCAAGTGACACTGAGCCCGAGTAACATACCTGAGGGCAGCATGAAAGCAGAGGCAGAGGTTGGGACACTGTCTAGACAGGAGACAGCCCAGACAGAAACATGACAGCAACTATCACTCAGGACCTCACAAAGCCTTGACCAGTGGCCAGGGCTGGGCCACCCTGCCTGCCGTGCCCTCCTCGGCACAGCCCTGACTCTGGTAGCCCCCCGAATGCCCGGGAAGAGACTGGCATCCCTGCTCTGGGCTCTGCCAGCCGGGTCAGGACCGGGACTGTAGTGCTGAGCCCACTGGGCGGTCCCAGCCTATGTGTCCTGCCCGCTCCCTGGTCACACTCCGGCAGCCTGGGGCATTCCTCTCCTAGAGGTGTTCCATTCCATTGAGCTGCGCTGGTGATTTGTATTTGAGATGTAACGCACACACCATGAATTCACCCTTCTTAAGTACATAGTTCAGGGCTTTCTACGACAGTCACAGAGCTGCACAGCCCTTACCACTAGGTAAGCACAGGACATGACCATCGCTCCCCAAAAGCAATCCAGTCCCCATGAGCAGTCACTCCCCATACCCCATTCCCCCCACCCCCGCCAGCCCTAGCCCCTAGCACCCACTGATATCCTTTGGCTTCTATGCATTTGCCTCTTCTAGACACTTCCTATAAATGGAATCTTACATACGTAGTCTTGTGACTGGCTTCCTTCACTCAGCATAATGTTTTCAAGGTTTGTCCACATAGTAGTTGATTCTTTATTATTACTTGTTTATCCACACACTGATTAATGGAAATTTCAGGGCTTTTTCCTACTCTCTGTCTATTAAGTAATACTTCCTGTTCATGTACAAGTTTCTGCGTGGCCAGTCCTGTGGGGTCCGCAGCTGGCAGTGGAAGCACTGGCCGTGAGGCACGGTTTAGAGGAACCAGCAGGACTGTCTGCCACGGTGACTGAACCGTCTGCCACTCCCAGCAGCAACGGATGAGGGCTCCAACCCATCCTCATCCTCACCGATGCTTGTTACTTTCCTTTTTGTTTGTTTTTTTAAATCCTAGCCCTCCCACGGCACATGAAGTGGGATCTCATCGAGGTTTGGGGAAAAATGTATTCAGCTCCTCTGCCCAGTTTTCTGTTGGCTTCCCTGTCTTATTATTATTGAGTTGTAAGAACTCTTTATGGATTCTGAATACCAGACCCTTATCAGATATATGATTGACAAAGATTCTCTTTCATTCTATGGATTATCTTCAATTACCTTCAATTTCTTGATGTCCTTTGAAGCACCAGAGTAGCTCATTTTAATGAAGTCTAATTGATCTATCTTTTTCTCTTGGTTTGTGCTTTTGGTACCAAAATGGCTTTTTAAAACTGTTATGAACCCATGGATTTGAAATAATGTTGACAGGCCTCAGTCTACTGCGGTCATCATCCTTCCGATGCGTTCATCATCTCACGATGTTCCTTCTCTGGCCAATGAGGGCTTCTATTGATAGCTGCCTGCTGAGTCCTTCAGATGTAACTGTAAATCCTCGGATGCCTGCCTTGTTCTCTTGTGTAACAAAGTGTTCCTGACTCAACTGGTACATTTCCTGCCCCAGGCCTTTGTTACAACTGGACTGTCATTGTTCTTGTCCTTTTAAGAGGATAAAGCAAGGAAACACACACACACACACCGCAACACACACTCAGGTTTTAAGTTAAAATACATTAAGAGCTCATGCTGATATTCCCAATTCAAATTCCTACAGGGTTTGACCAAACCTAATTATCTTATACCCATATCTCCATATCTCCTTTCTCCCATGCCCCCCACCAACTCCCAGCTCTCAACAATGCCAACATGAATTATTTTGTTTTTATTTTTTATTCCATAAAAAGGAATGAAGAACTGATCCATGTTCCAGCATGAATGGCCCTTGAAAATATCGTGTTAAGTGAAGAAGTCATTACAAAAGGCCACATACCATATGACTCCATTTATATGAGATAAAGACAGGAGAGTAGCGGGTACCAGGGCCTGTGGGTAACAGGGAGTGATGGCTTAATGGTCACGGGATCCCCTTTTAGGGTGATAAAAATGTTCTGGAACTAGATAGAGCATGCTATGGTTGCACGACAATGCGAATCTACTTAACACTGATTGCACACTTAAAAGTAGTTCAGACGGTAAATTTTACGTTATGTGTATTTTACCACAATAAAAAATATTTTTTTTAAATAGAATAGAACCCTTCAGAGCTTGCTGGGAAATTTTTTTAATGGTTAAAATGGTAAATGTTATGCTATGTGCATTTTACCACAATGAAAAAAATCTTTAAAGATAAAAAGGAAGGGAGGGGTTCCGGTTCCAGGTAAGATGAAAGGACCAGCTTCCTCTCCCACTAAATACTCACCTCTCAGAGCAGGACAGAATGTATGTGGCAGGTGTCTATAGTCTCAGAAGGGCAAGTATCAGCAGGCATGTCAAGGACGCATGCCAGAATCCTAGGTGACCATCGAGGCTGGTGATGATCTAGCATGTTCTCTCCTCTGGTCTCTCTAGACCTGCACTCAGCCCAGCTCAAACCCAGAAGGGAACATAACAGTACAGACAGAGAACTCCAGAAAAGGAAAAGGAAACCCCTAACACTCAGAGAGAGTAGGGGAAATCTCCAGGCTCTTTTCTCTCCTTCTGCTCTGTGACCCCAGACCCCAGGCAATATCATGGCACTGGTGGCCGCAGCAACAAAGGTGGTTACTAAAAGAAAACTGCAGAAGCCAATACTCTGGGAGCAGGGAATCTTCCTCTCCATTCAGTGTGGTGCAGTCACAGAAGTGGGTGCTTTATGGCTGCAGGGCAGCAAAGGAGAGCCCTTTCCCCCAGGAACCAGATAGTATCAAAGAGAGGACAGGGAGTGACAAACTAGAGAAAGGGATCCCATAAATCTGTTTTGAATGTCTGGGCTCACCCCCACCCGTGCAGGGGTAGATCTGATCTCCAGGAGCATACCGACAAATGATCACAGGGGAGAGACCGACACCAGATCCCAGGCTGACAGTCAGGCGGTCCACATGCAGGGAGGGCCTGAACAGTAGCACAAAGGCTGTGGAAAGCGGGCCGACCCTGGAAGCACAGGCCAGAGAAGGAGGCAGAACGTGCAGCTTACGCCTGACCAGGTCAAGTACCTGCTACAACACAAGTATCAACATTCTTCATAAAACTCAACAAGACCCAGAGTCAAAGTCAACGTGCGTGAGAAAAGACAATGAACAGATGCCAATCACAAGATGGCACTGATGTTGGAATTACCTGACAAATTTAAAGCAGTCATTATAAAAATGCCAAGTAAGTAATCATGAGTTCCCTTGAAACGAAAGTTAAAATAGAAAACATCAGCAAAGAACCAACTTTTTAAAAAATATTTTTTAATTTATTTTGAGATAGAGATAGAGAGAGCATGAGCATGGAAGGGGCAGAGAGGCGGGGGGAGGGGGGAGAATCCTAAGAGAATTCCCAAGAGAATCCCAAGCTCCACACCATCAGCACACAGCCCAGTGCAGGGCTTGAACTCCTAAACTGTGAGATCATGACCTGAGCGGAATTCAGACCTTAACCAACTGAGCCACCCAGACACCCTAAGAAACAATTTTTTAAAAAAGTATCTTTTTTTTTAGAGCTGGAAAATAAGAATAACTGAAATAAAAAACTAAGTGATGAACACAATAGCAGAATTGAGGGTACAGAGGCAAGAGTCAGTGAACTTGGAAACAGATTAACAGAAACTATCCAATGTGAGCAACAGAGAAGGGAAAAACATTTAAGAGCATCATGGACTTGTGGTACAATAATAAAAGGTCTGATAAAATATTTGAAGGAGTAACGGCCGAAAACTTGTCAAATTTGGGAAAAGACACAAACTTAGAGATTTGAGAAGCTGAACGAATCCAAACAGGAAAGCCAAGGAAATATTCGCACAAACACATAAATTACTGAAGACTGATAACAAAGAGAAAGAAAAAAGGTTTTAAAGTAGCAAGAGAAAAACAATGTATGACCCACAGGAGAAAAATTACCCAAATGACTGCAGATTTCTCACTGGAACCTGTGGAGAGAAAGAACTGCCAGCCCAGTACCCAGTACCCACCAGGAATAAAGGGGAACACTAAGAGAATTTGGACCCAGCAGACCACTTCTAAAAGAATTGCTAGGGGTACCTGGGTGGCTCAGTCAGTTAAGTGCCCCACTTTGGCTCAGGTCATGATCTCATGGCTCATGAGTTCGAGCCCCGCATTGGGCTCTTGTGTTGACAGCTCAGAGCCTGAAGCCTGCTTTGGATTCTATGTCTCTCTCTCTCTATGCTCCTCCCCTACTCTTTCTCTCACTCTTGCATTCTCTCTCTCTCTCTCTCTCTCTCTCTCTCTCTCTCTCTCAAAAATAAACATTAAAAAATTAAAAAAAAAAAAAGAATTGCTAAAGGCCATCCTTCAGACAGAGGTGAAAGGATACCAGAAGGAGACTTGGAACATCGCAAATAAAGGAAGAATAAAGGACAAAACCAGATAATCAACTCAGTAGATGCAAAGAAAGCATTTACAAAAATTCAACACCCTTTCATGACAAAAGCACTCAACAACTAGGAATAGAAGGGAGTATCCTCAACCTGAAAAAGGGCATCTATAAAAAATTCACAGTTAACATCATAGTCAAAGGTGAAGATCAAATGCTCTCCTCCTAAATCAGAAACTAGGCAAGGATGCCCACTCTTGCCACTTCTATTCAACATTGTACTGGAAGTGCTAGCCAGAGTAATTAGGTAAGAAACCGAAATCAAAAACACACAAATTGAAAAGGCAAAAATAAAACTATCTCTATTTGCAGATGACACAGTCTTTTATATAAAAAATCCTAAGGGAATCCACTAAAAAACCATTAGAACAAATAAGTTTAGCAACGTGGCAGGATACAAGAGCAATGTGCAAAAAGCAATTGTATTTCCACACCCTAGCAATGAGCAATACAAAAATGAAATTAAGAAAACAACTCCATTTATAATAGCATCATAAAGAATAAAATACTTAGGAACAAATTTAGATGTATATACTGGAAGCTACAAAACAGCTTTTAAGGAAATTAAAGAAAACCTAAATAGGGATGCCTGGGTGGCTCAGTCAGATAAGCATCTGACTTTGGCTCAGGTCATGACCTCACAGCTTGTGAGTTCGAGCCCCATGTCAGGCTCTGTGCTGACAGCTCAGAGCCTGGAGCCTGTTTTGGATTCTGTGTCTCCCTCTCTCTGCCCCTACCCCTACTGAGCACTCTGTCTCTCTCTCAAAAATAAATAATAAAACATTCTTTAAAATTTTTTTTAATTAAAGAAAACCTAAATAAATGGAAAGACAGTCCATGTTCATGGATAGAAAGACTTAATATAGTTGATGGCAATACTTCCCAAAACAATCCACAGATTCGACACAAACTCCATCAAAATTCTACTTGGCTTTTTTGCAGAAATTGACAAGCTTATTGTAAAATTCATGTGGAAATTCAGTGGAATCACTAATAAAAGCCAAAGCAATCTTTAAAAAGAGCAAAACTGAAAGATTCACATGTTACAACTCACTACAAAGCTACACTAATGAAGACAGTGTGGCATAAAGTCAGACATAGATCAATGGAACAGAATGGAGAATCAAGAAATAAACCTTCACATTTCTAGTTAACTGATTTTCATCAAGGATGCTAAGACAATTCAATGAGGTAAGAATGGTCTTTTCAATACATGGTGCTGGGAAAACTAAACAGCCACATGCAAAAGAATGAAGTTGGAGACACACTTTACACCATACATAACTAACTCAAGATGGATCAAAGACCTAAATGTAAGAACTAAAAACGATAAAACTCTTAGAAGAGGGGCACCTGGGTGGCTCAGTCGGTTGAGCATCCGACCCTTGATTTTGGCTCAGGTCATGATCCCAGGGTCATGGGATCAAGCCCTGCGTCAGGCTCCACACTGCTTAAGATTCTCCCTCTCCCTCTGCCCCTCTCCCCCACTCATTCTCATTCTCTCTCTTTAAAAATTTTTTAAAGACTCTTAGAAGAAAAGATAGGTATCTATCTTCGTGACTTTGGATTTGGCAACGCATTGTTAGCTATAACGCCAAAAGAACAAGCAACAAAAGAAGAACATACATAAATCGGACTTCATCAAAACTAGAAAGTTTTGTGCTCTAAAGTATAATTCCGGAAAGCGAACAGACAATCCACAGAATGGAAGAAAATGTTTGTAAATCTAATATCTGACATGGCTTGTATCCAGAACATATAAAGAATTCTTACAACTCAACAATAAAAGACAACCCAACTAAAAAGTGGGCAAGGGAACTGAACATAGACACTTCTCCAAAGAAGATATCCAAATGGCCAACAAGCCCATGAGAAGACACTCAACATCATTAGCCACCAGGGAAATGCAAATCGAAACCCACACACCAGGACGACTGGAATGAAAAAGATGAACAAATTTTGGTGAGTATGTGGAGGAACTGGAACCCTCACACACTGCTAGTGGGCATGTCGAATGGTGCAGCCACTTTGGAAAACAGGTTGGCACAACATTCTTCAAACCGTTAAATGTACTACATTTACTACGTTGACCTGTCACTACCACTCCTAGCTATGTACACCCAAGAGAACTGAAAACGTGTCTTCAGTTAAAAACATATACACTGACATTCATGTTATTATTTAATAGCCAAAACGTGAAAATAATTATTTCAAGAGTTTGACAAGATTCTAAGGGTAGGGGTAGGGTTCCTTTGACTGATGCGGGTGTGGATCAGGGTCACCTCTGTTCAGAAAGTTGCAGGGGGCCAGCGAGTCAGGGAAAGTGCATGGGCTTAGACCAGAGCCTGGGTTTGAGGCCAGGCTCTGTCACTGGGTGACCTAGAGCAAGTTGTCTGACACTTCCCCTGTGAAATGGGGCTAAGATAAGTACCTAGTGCCAAGGGTGAGCGTGACAGCTACTGGCATATAAAGTACCCACCACAGTGCCAGTGCATATGAAGTCACTGACCGAGGACAGGATGTGCTCTGTCCCTTCAGTCACCATAACCAGAGATCTGCCTCGGGCCTCCTCAGTGGCCTTCCCGCTTAGCCCTAGGGGTGGCTGGGGTCTGTGCAAGGGAATCCTACTGATTCCTGTCGCAGGGGGCTGAGGAACAGTGGCTGGGATGCTGGCTTCCTGAGGCCAGAGGAAAGATACCCCTCCTACCCCTAACCCAGCCTCACCGAGGTCCCCAGCCTGTGGGGACGGAGAAGACCCTCTCTTACCTTTAGGAGCTCCTGGTCATCCAGCCCACACAGCATCAGCTCCTGGCCTAGTCTCACCATCTCTGTCAGAACACAAGGATCCTATTACTGCAGAGGCCCACCCAGGCGGGAGAGGACACCGTGCGCTCAGGGGCACACCGACACGCAGAGTGCCGAGCGCCGCTCTGGGGACAGTGCTCCCGCTCCAGCATGGGTGGGCCGGTGTCCAAGAGGCCAGGCTGGGCCCAGAAGGCCTAGGTGGACAAGGAGGCGGGGACAGGATACCTAGGAATGCCTCTGGCTGTGTGACCCGCATCAGTTTCCTGGGCTGAAAATAGGGCGTCACATCTGACGTTCTTCCATATAAGGAACACTGTCTGGCTTCTAGGAGAAGCAGCCAGCCTCCTGAGGAGCTGACAGAGGTCTGGGAGCCTTCCTACAGGCCTTTATCATCATCGTCTCCTTTCACCTTGCCGGCAGCTCTAGGAGGCAGACCTCAGCTCCATGGTACAGATTGGGAAACTGAGTCACTGCCTGGTGCCCAGCCACACCTTACAGGGTGCCCTGGGCATTTTCTGAGCAACCATCTGGTACAGAGAGAAAGGCCCAGACTTGGAGCTAGAAAGCCTGGGGCCAATGCCAGCTCTGAACCCCCGAAGTAGCTCTGTGGCAGTGCCCTTACTCCTTCATGGGCAAAGCCCATCTCCTACGCCGACATGGCTCAATGATCCAACAGGCCTAACTCTGGCATCTGCTTTGGAAGGTTTGGTGCAAGAAACGAGCAGAGCGTTTTTGTGAAAGCGCTAGTAATCCTGGAAACAGAGTACAAATACCAGTCATACCCCAAGCATGCCTACTCTACCCACAACCCTTAACCCCAAACCCTCGTGTCCTCCACAGCTCCTCTCCTGCTTAGGCCACGTCCAAGTCTCGGTGAGTCCGGCCAACCCCCCCTTCACGATAAGCCCGGGATCTGGCCAACGCTCTACCTCCACTACCACCCCATCCCCATGTCTTGCCTGAATCACCGCAACAGCCCTCCAGGGCTCTCCCGGCCTCCGCCTGGGCCTCCTGTTCGCAGCTCAGCGGCCGTAAGGCCCCTGCGACACCACAGCTGTAAGCTTAAGTCAGGCCACAGCTTTCCTGACAATAAAAACTGTCCTTCCATGGCCCACAGACCTAGCCTGATCCGGCCCTGTGGCCTCTCTCTCTGCCCTCACCCCACCACTCTTCCCTTGCTCTTCACTCTGCAGTGGCCACCCCGGCCTCCTTGCTGCTCTTCACAGCTGCAAGGCACATGCAAGCCTACCTCAGGCCCTTTGCACTTGCTGTCGTGTTACCCTGAACACCATTCTTCCTGAGATCTGCCAGGCTCACTTCCTCCCTTCCTACAAGTCTGTGTTTAAAAGGGAGGCCTTGGGCACCTGGGTGGCTCGGTCGGTTAAGCGTCCAACTCTAGATTTTGGCTCGGGTCACGATCTCACGGTTTGTGAGATGGAGTCCCATCTCTGTGCTGACAGTGTAGAGCCTGCTTGGCATCCTCTCCCTCTCTTTCTCTGCCCCTCCCCCGCCCATACTCACTCTTTCTCTCTCTCAAAATAAGTAAATAAATATTTTAAAACGAAGAGAGAGAGAGGGAGGCTTTCCCCAACCATCTTATATCCACAGGAGCACCCTTCACCGCCCATGCACCACTCTGCCCTCACCTGGCTTGCTTTATGGCACTTCTCACCATGCAACACAGAACTTTGCTGCCTCCATCTATCACCTGTTTCTCCCAGCTGGCACGTAAGGGCCGTGTGAGCAGCACCTAAAATGATGCCAGGTGCGTGGGAGACACTCCACAAATACCGGTCAAATGAATTCATGAATTGTCCGAATCCTCTTTGGAGGATTATACCCTTTGACAAGCACCCATGTCCTACCACCTGCTCTGACACTTGGCACGCTTCCCCGGGTGGGTGAGGCTGAGGCTGTCACCCCAGCTCTACAGAAGAGGAAACTAGGCTGGGGATGGCGAGGTCGAGGCTTTGGCTGGACTAAGGGCACGGTTAGTACCTGTGGGTGGGTGGGTGTGAAAGAATTCAGATGCAGGCTGATGGCCAGGCTCACCTGGCCTTGACGTGGTCCCATCAGTAGGAAAGTGCCGGCCATAACACAACGGGGAAAGGGCAGCACCGCTGTGCAGCCCAGGCCGGTCCTTCATGCTCCAAGACACGACACCCTGTTCTTCTGGGCCATTTCAGCCTCGGGGACAACTGTCCCTGGATAACTAATCTGGCAGTGAAAGCCGGGGCCTGCACTGGGGCTCCAGGGTCCAGGTCACCCGCCCTGGAGTAGATGGGCCAAACACAGGCCCAGGAAAATCTGACCTTTGGAGACACCATTGTGAGGACTGTCCCCTATCCCCTTTTGCCTAACGTTCATCACCAGATTAAGAACCGTTTCTGCCAACAAAAGATCGAAAAGAAGCAGTTACAAGACAAGCCCTATGGAGAGCTATCAAGCGTGCACACGGCAGAAAGATGGGGACGGAACCACCAGTGGCATCGGCAAGAACCAGTCCCCGCTTCCGGTGCCCTGGCGGGTGGGCTGGCAGGGTGACACATTCTTGGTCTCATTCGCATGCCCCTGTGAGAGGAACTCTCTCACTGGCCTACGCACAGGGTGTGAGTGTGCCCTGATTCTAGAAGGCTCTGGCAAGATCTCCAGGGTGTGCGCTGGCCAGAAGTAAACACCAATCCAATGGGAAATTCACTCCGTCTTGCTAAGGAGGCCACGCACAAGCTCAGAATCCACCCCCCAACTCCAAAGTCCTGTAACGCAGACTCACCTTGGATCTTCACCTCGACTGGGGCCCCCTTTAATGAGCTGAACTTGTCCTGCCAGGAGGGGCAGACCCTGCAGGCAAAGAGCAAAACTGGTCAGTCCTGAGCGGGCCGCAGAGGCTCCTCGTGACCTCTCCCCGCACATGCTCTAAAAAAGTGAATTACTTGTGCGTGAGCTAAACACCACTGAAATGTTCACTTTGATATGGACGCTTTTATGTGATGTGAATGTCAACTCCATAAGTTACCAGAGGGAAAAAAAACCACAAGATATTTCTGCAAGTGAACCTCAGAAATGTGGATTTGAACACTGAAATTTATTTTTTTATTTTTTTTTTAACGTTTATTTATTTTTGAGACAGAGAGAGACAGAGCATGAACGGGGGAGGGGCAGAGAGAGAGGAAGACACAGAATCGGAAACAGGCTCCAGGCTCTGAGCCATCAGCCCAGAGCCGGACGCGGGGCTCGAACTCACGGACCGCGAGATCGTGACCTGAGCTGAAGTCGGACGCCCAACCGACTGCGCCACCCAGGCGCCCCTGAACACTGAAATTTAAATTCTCATGATAAACAAAATGACCACCCAAGAGGAAAATCCTGATTTCCTCAGAGCTTGAAGCTCTGAAGGAACCAAGGGGTGGCTTTTCTTTCAACCATGCTACAGGTTCATTTGAAGGCTGTCCACCAAGGCCCTTCCTGCCCAGGCATCCTTGAAGCCCTGCCTGGGTGTCCCCTGGGAAGCTGGGGGAGGGCCAGGCCCACAGACATCCTGGCATTCCTCCATCACAGCAGGACCCGGGCACTGACCTTCCACTGAGCTCCCACCTCCCAGACCGCAGGCCCACTGAAGCCAGGAGCCAACTTTTCATTTTATACATCTGGGCTCTAATGCCATGGCAGCCAGCACAGAAAAGGCAGCCAGTGTGTATTAACAAATGAATAATCAGGGCCTCTTGCCATGGAATAATGTGCCATTAGTAAATGCCCATGCTTAGCTCTTTCAACGGAAGGATGTTTTCTCTTTTTTGAAAATCTTAAATCAGCAGGACATTAGGCTCCAGTTCACACCTTTAAACCATTTGGGGGCTCCTAGTGTGATAGGTTCTGGGATCACAGCCCCAGCCCCTGGGTTGGGAGACAGCAATCCCAGCTGTCCCCCTAGGTCCAGCAGAGCCCCAGCCCTGATGATACCAGATAGATACATGGGACAGTGGCCACTCATAAGCATCTTGCCTTAAGACACCGAGCTGATGGGCAAAACCGTTTCCAGAGACCACATCCAAAGGCAAGCGTCATAAGCAACTCACGGCCCAGGCCCCCCAGACTGGGTCTCCTCCATGATCACGGGACGATCTGAACACTGCACCCCCAGCCCCTAGCACCAGGCCTAGCACAACACCAAGGCCGTGGGGACATCGCTCCAGCTGCTGAGACTAACACCTGCCTGCCAGGGAGCCTCAGGAGCTGGCTGCCAGGGCAGGCCCCCCTACAGAAAGATGAAGAGGCTCTTTCCACAGGACAGTGGGGACCGGGACTCCACTCTGCCATCATGGTGTAGTGGCCTGCCAGCCCTAGGGACCTGCTGACTTTGCATGGTAGAAAAGGGCAGGGCAGCTGTTCCTCGGAGCGGGCTCACTTCTCCATCCTTGGGGCCACACCTCCGAATGAATGCCTGCGTCCCAGGCCACACCTGCCCTGACAATACTGGGACCTGGGAGCTGGTGGGGCCACCCTGCACCTGAGGCCCCGGGCTCCACGCCGCAGAAGTACTGCAGAGAGGGAGCCTCAGCTATATCGCCTGTCTTCAAGACTCACTAAGGCAGCCAACTTTTCTGCCAAAAAGGGGTGGGGCAAAAGGAGTGGGAGAAGGAGCCCCCCGCCGTGTGAAACGCTAGGAGGCTGGGCCCTGGGCCTGGTTGCTGGGCGACGCTCCCACTCATAAGGCGCCAAGGAGCAGAGAGCACTCAGCAATCCATCAGGCTGGACCACAGCAAACCACTTCAACACACTAAAGAACAAATCCACAAAAGACTAAGCGACCTCACTTGGAAAGGGCTTTCATTAAAGTTGATTTTCCCGAAGCAGCAGGGAGCAGGGCAAGAAGGAACGGCACTCAAAGCCTTGAAAAGCAAGCACAGCTCTTTAGGAGCCAAGGAAAGCCAGGCACCCTGAATTCAGCAATGCAGGGGACCCCGTGGCCCTGCTCTGCCCCACGCTGTGGGCCAGCTCGGCACACGGGCCGGCCAGAGCCAGCACGCTGAGCCCCACGGCCGACACTAGCTACAGCTCCCAGGTTCCACCCGGAGTGGGGTGAACAGAGCGGCCGTAAGCAAGAGCTGAAACGCAGAAGCCACATGCAAAGAAAGCCTACATGAAATATGGGAGAAACTGAACTCTATCCAACCCTCTTTTCGGGCCCTTGAAAGGCCCAGGGCACTTTTGCCAGGTTGCGATCGTAAGAAGCAATTATCCGTTCCCTGCCTATTCCTTCAGAGGATTCAGCTTCTTGTATTTATAAAAGTACTAAAAACACTTCAGGAATGTACCCATACACTCCCATGCATCCCTCTCTGGGCAGCAGGTGACCCAGTCCCCAGCATCAGATTGGGCCAGGCAGATCTGGGCTCTGTCCACGAGAGCCTCTCCAAGACGTGGCTGTGGCCTCTCTCGTTCTGGGAGAACGCTAGAGACCCCATCCCCACTATTGCCTCTCCTCCTGGATTCCTGGACCATGCACTGGTCCTTCCAGGGCTGGCAGTGACTGTCACATGAGCCATGTGTCGTTCCAAGCCAGCCTCCTGCCATCCTGGGGCTGTTGCAACAGTCTCCATCTTGGTCTCCCTGCCTCCAGCCTCTCCCCTCCAAACCCATCCACCACAGAACCCCCGAGTCACCTTACCAAAGCTTCCAACTTCAGAAGGTCGCTCCACGCTGGCCCTGCCTAGAGCGTGAGGTACAAAGGCCTTTACGCGGCTTGCAAGGCTCTGCATGAGCTTCCCCAAAGCTGCTCTTCAGGACACTGCTGCCCAGCTCTCCCTCCCACACCTCAGTCCCTCACCCCTGTTGAAATGAGCACCCGCCATTATCTGTCCCCTCCCAGATCAAATGCCACCTCCTCCTTGCCAGCACCCATAACATTCAGAACACAGAGATATGCCCAAGTCTGGGGCTCATGCCTGAGCCCTTTGCAGCACTGGAGTCCCCGTTCCTTGAGGACACCCGTCCGAGCCTGAGGCGCCCAGAAGGACACATGGGTGCGCATGTGTCCATGCACCTGCTTGTCAGCCCACAGCCTGGACCACACGTGTGGCCTGGGGCTGATGCAGGAGTCCTACCTGCTACCTGCTCTCCAGCAGCTCCCAGTACTTTGCAGAGCCAGACAGGACAGCAGGCCAAGACAGAATTCATGGGCTGAGGGCTCTGGTAGCGATATGCTCAAAAGGTTGTAGGTATCCAGGGGAAAGATGGATATGTTTTGCCCTGGGAGCTGGGGAGAGTTTATTTTTTTTTATTTTAGAAAGAGAGAGAAAGGGAGAGGGAGAGGGAGAGGGAGAGGGAGAGAGAGAGCGAGCGTGTGAGCCAGGGAGAGGGGCAGAGGGAGAGGGAGAATCTTATGCACGCTCTAAGCTCAGCATGGAGCGGGCTTGATCCCACAACCCTGGGATCATGAACTAAGCTGAAATCAAGAGTTGGATGCTCAAGTGACTAAGCAACCCAGGAGCCCTTGGGAGCTACTTTAAAAGGAGTCGGGCCATGTGAGCTGGGTCTTTGAAGGCCATGTAAGAGAATGTGTAACATGCAGAGACCTGAAGGGTGTTTCCAGGAGGGAGAGAAAAGGTTATGAGAGTGCTCTGAGGCCTGGAAGACAGGACAGGCTGCTGGAAATGCAGAGGCCCTAACATGCAAATGCCTCCTCTTCCTCCCAGCCATTCCCTGGACACCCAGCCCAGGGCAAGGCCTGCTGCCGTCCCGTGGCCTGGCAAGTACACCAGCTGGGTGCAGGCTGGATCCTTGCTGCTCCAGTACCGGGCACCTGCCCGGGCATCTTCCTTAGCTGCAAGGGCAGACAGGCAAGGCTGAAGAGGAACAGGCCCACGCCTGGCCTCCTGAGAGACTCCCGTACCAACCGTGCCCACTCCAGAGAGGGCCCCGGGGTCACGCCCAACAGTACAGGAGGCTGTTCTCCATGAGGCTTGGTCAAGCCTTCCGCACTGCAGCCTTAAAACAGATGCTCAGCTCAGGGGCTGCTGCTCCTAAGGAACAGACTTCCCTTAAGACTTTCTGGATCTTTGCCCTTGCCATCTGGGCAGGCTTTGCTCCCCCTGCAGAGTGCCAGGCACACACAGCAGGGCACACCTTGACCTGAAGGACTGGGAAACAGGGTCTCGGCCCTGGTTGTCACTCCTCAGTGGCAAGACGTAAGACAGTTCACAACTCCAGACTGAGAATGAAGGGATGGGGGCCCTGTCAAGTCTGAAACTAGTAGAGCGAGAAGAACACTCAGAAGCACCACGCAGCACTTCAGCAGGGCAGCAAATGGCCCACTAGAGCCCTGGTGTGGGGGTGGGGGCAGCACCTCCAAGGCAAATTTGAGCCCGGCTTTCGTGGGGCTTCGTGGCTGGCACTTCTTTCCCAAACAGCTGTTCTCCTGATGTCCGGGGGTAAAGGTATGAAGCCCTCTGGGAGTACCACTGCTTGTAAAAATATCAACCCCTCCCCCTTCCCCAGGTGGGCTGAGTGGCCCCGAGGGGGGTACCCCAGGGACTGGGAGGAAGAAACAAAGATGTTACCGAATACACATCCACTCCAGGATTTCCAAGCGGTACTTCGAGGGACTACACAGCAGTTCCTGAATGGTCTTGGGTTCTGTGATATAAAGACCCTCCAGGACCGGGCAGTTGAGGTCCTAAGCAAGGAAAGGGAAAACCAGGAAGCTTTAGAAAGTCTGACCGAAGGGCAGAGCTGCACTTCTGCGCTCATGCTCTCCATGCACCTTCCCTCACACCAGGCTGGTGAGCACACGCGCTCCCCACCCCCGCGGCCGGCACGCGGCCAGCAGCGCTGCCCCTCCCACTGTCCTTCCGTCTGGCCCAGAGTTCAATTCCCCTCGTTCTCAGCCCACCTGCAGTGGCCTGCCACCCCGCCTCCTCAAGTACGCCCCCTCCGCGCAGTGTAACCTAGTAGCAACTAGGGGCTTTGACGAGATTGCCAGATTCTGATCCCGGCTCCCGGCTAGGGGACCCAAGGAAAAGTCGAGTGAGAGCGCCCGTAGCGCTGGTCTGCAGGGGACGGGAGGGGGACCGGCGAGGGGTGGGGCGGAGTAGAAGCAGGGCGTGCGGGACCCCGGCCGGCGGTCGGACCTGGTGGAGCGGGTCTCCTCCCCACGGGCACCTGACTCCCACTCGACAGGGTGACACGGACCCCGCCCGTCCGTCTCCCCCTACACCCCGCGAGCTCCTGGAGGCCAGGGCCCGTGTCCTCCCCGCGTCTGCGCTTGCTTCCTGCGCCCAGCCAGGTCCCGCAGAATTCCTGCAACACAAGTTAAGGGGCAGCACCCGCGTGGCGCCAGCCCGAACTACCAGGCACGGACCACGCAGACGGCAAGCGTGGAGGCCCAAGAAGCAGAGACAGGTGCCCCCCAGCCGCCCCTGCAGCGGGACACAGGCCGCAGCCGAGAGCTAACACAAGGGCGGGCGCGTCGCGCCGCCGACTTCCGCTGTAGGCCCTGCCCTCCCCGCCGCCCGGCCGCCGCTGTCCGGGTGGCTCCCTGGGCCCGCGGCACCTTTAGCTTCGCGAACACCTCCACGGCCGCCTTGAGCACGCCGTCGTCACCCTCGTCCCGGTAGCCGCCGCCGTCCCCGCCAGCACCCAGTCCAGCCATGTTTCGCGCTCTGAATCGCGCCCCGCCCCCGCCCCAGGCTCACCGGCTGACCCAGCTGCCAATCACACCCAAAGCGCTGCGCCCGTCCCGCCCCCCTGCCTGTGCCCGCCCCCCGCCCCTCCCACCCTCCCCGCGCCCCCATTGGGCTGCCGCTGCACGCGCGCTGTGGCACCACCCAGGAGGCCGGCCTTGGGGAAGGGGCGGGGCGCGGGCTAGCGCGGCCTGGCTCTCCGTGGCCCCCCCGCTCACGTCGCCTCTGCTAGCTGTGTGGGCGGGGGAGGCGTCCGGGCGAGCCTTCTCCGGGAGAGGGCGCTCCTGCCTTGGGCGGGTTGTCCTCTCGAGGATGGAGAGGCGCCTTGTGGGTGGGACGTAACTGGGATTTGAGCATCCCGCTCCCCGCGCGGGGCTCTAGCTCCTGTTTCCCACGCTCACGGCTGCAGCTAGAGGGACGTTTCTTGTGCTCCAATCCGGCCTCACGACTCACTAGCTGGATCACTTTGGGCAGCCTACCCAATCTCTCCGTGCCTCCTTGCCCTCACCTAATGGGGAATGACGAGAGCGCTTACCTCATTGGGTTGCAATGAGAGAATAATTCCTCTGACAATGCCTGGCACGTACAAAGCACTGTGTAAATGTTCACTATTATGCTGGGCCCTGCTACCGCCCCCGCCTCCTCCCCGGCTCTCTTTCATCTTCCTGGAAGGTTCGGTGGCTCCTTCCCTCCCTGTCCACTTGTAAATTTCTTAGCATCTCTCACAGCCCTCAAACTCAATGAGTCTGGCATGAAATTTCACCACCCATCTGCCCCCAGACCTCCAACGCCCCCATCCCTGCGACTTGTTCAGACGAGGCGGGCAGCTGCTGTCAGCTCCATCCTGTCCGGAGCCTCTCCCTCCTCTGTGCCCTGTCTGGCCACGTCCTGGAGAGAGGGATCAAGAGGCAAGTCTAGAGACAGGGAGACCCAGGGCCCTGACAGGACACAACTGCAGTCATCTGAGTGACAGCCAAGGGCTCTCAGCTCTGTCCCAGGAGGCGGGGGAACGCAGGAGTGTAAGTTAACAGAAAAAGACCCCAGCCCGACTTTGTGGGACAGGGCCTGATTCCCTACTGAATGCTTTGGAATTGCAAGCTATTCTGAGGACCCACCGCCTTGGAACTGAGCTGAAGAGACATGCAGGGCACCACAAGGCCCCTTCCCCTGTCCAGCATGGCTGCTGCCTTAGGCCCTTCTGGCAGCTGAAGGCTATAGGGGCTTTGGGTGTTTTTGTGTTTTTTTTTTTAATTTTTTTGTCTCTTTTTGTTTTTGTTTTTCTTTCTTTCTTTTTTAAAAATTTCATTTCAATCACAGCTCCAGCTCAGACATTCAAATTCTTGTGGGTTTTTCTGTGGATCTTTCCTAGGACTGGGGAATTTGGCGGGAGAAACCACAGTAGTGTGGTGGCCTCCCCCACCCTCCCCATATCCTCTGCTCCTAAGGATCAGGAAGAAACCAGCTCCTGTGTATTCTGGAAGAAAATTCCCCTTCTCCACCCAGCCCGATGGAGCCAGTACTCTAAGCAGCCCTTCCCCAAACTCAGCAGCTCTGTCCATGGCATGGGGTGGGATGTGGAGGAGTTGGCAGGCCCTCGAAGGAAGAAAACCATCTTGAAAGGTCAAGGGGTCCATCCCCTTCCATGAGGGATGTGCTGGCTGGCCCTCAGCTCGTGGAGATGGCTGCTGAAGACACAGCAGCAGGCCGCAGCCTCCCTGTGCACACCACCGCTAAATCATGGTGCCTCCCAAGCTTCCTCCACTGGAAAGGCTGGAGGCTGGGCTGGGAACAGAGGCTACTGGGCCCCTCAGGGAGGGGGGAAAGAAGGGGCCAGCTGGTAGAAGCGTCTGGAAACTTGGACTCAAGCTCAACACAAGGAAGCACCTCTCCCAGAAGACACTGTCTAAACACTGGCTGGCTGCCTGGAAAGGGAGAGCACTCCCTGTCTTGGGAGGTGTGCAAGCCCAGAGAGGTGGGTAGGGATGTGAAAGTGTGGATAACTAGAGTAAAGGAGGAGAGTGTAGCCCTCTGAAGGGCACTCCTGCCCAAATCGCCTGTGTTCTACGAAGGAGGCTTGGGTGCATCAGGGGCCAAAAATGAGGCTGAAGGACGCATCCACCTAGGAGGGGGTTGGGTAGGGGTAGGGGGTCAGTGGAGAGTGCGGGTCCCCAGGCGGACCTAGGCACTTTGTGCAACAAGAGCCAACCTCCTGATCGTGGGGGAAACTTGGCCATGGGTCCCAGCGGGGCCTCAGCCGTGTGTCAGTACTTGGAAAACAGGTTGGAAAATGAGGCCAGTTGACAGGCACTGGCCCCACTGTACCAGGGATGGGCTGGCGGGCAGTGGAGGCCAAGGCGGTCAGCCACGTGAGGCACCTCGCCTTGTGCAGCAGGCACAGAAACGTAAGCCAAGCAGATGCCCTCACCCACTGGCCTCCCTGCCCTGGGGCAGCAGCTGTTGGCGGGAGGTATGCAGGACATCCGGCAACAGGAGGGTCCGTGAGAGCATCTCCACTGCAATGTTCAAGCTGTCCTTAGCAACAGACCCCAGGGCTCAGGGGGAACCTTAACCAAGGCCCCCCTCCCCCAGCAGACACCGCCAATCACAGGAAGCTGGAGTTCAAAGGTTTGCCTCTCCATCAAGGAAGAGAAAGCAGACTGGCTTCTGCTGCATCTGACAGGGGCCGAAGGCCTTGTTCCCCAGAAACTCCTGCCCCCGAAAGAGGGGTGCCTTTGAGGGACAGAGGCCCCCTCTAACTCCCTCTCTCCTCACCCCCCTCCTCCTCCCCAGTAGGAAGAGATGGAAAGACTCCTCGCCACATCCCCTGGTGAGCACCAAAGGCAGGCTCTTGAAGAAAAGGCAAGTGGCAAACGTGTGTGACATTTCGGAGGAAGAATTCAGTTCTCCACCCCGTGGGAGAAGTAAGTGGCCGTTCCTGACTCTGGATTTGGGGGCGAAATGAGACAGGGTAACGAGGTCAGGCTGAGGATGGTCTGAGGTGCAGACTTTCCACAGGCGAGGCGAAGGCTGCCTTCTCTGCCCCTCCCTCTCCCCTTCCTCCTTCCCCAGCCTCATTCTTCTGCCCCTGACCGAGCTACCCCACCGCGCTGGGCTGTGGGTCACCGCCCACCCTCGTGCCCAGGTCTCAAAGCCAGCCCACAACATGCATGCCAGCCGGGAGCCTGCTCAAAACGAGCCGTCTTCACAGGTGGGAGGGGGGCTGGAAAACCAGAAAGTAGGGGCTTTTGCAAATGAGACCCGGAGGAGCCGCAAAGACTGCAGAGACCCCAAACTGCCACATGGGCAACGAGGCCTAAAGGGCTCCTGGAACAAGGGTGATGTTGACTCTCTTTCAGGTGGCTGTCATTCACCCACCTCAGGGCCCTGGGGACTCGCCTGGCCAAGCACACACACTACTGGAGTCTAGTAAGTCCAGAGGACTCCAGAGCTGCCACTACGGGCCCGACAGATGTGAGCCTGCCACAAGTCCTGGGTGGATGAGGTTGTCAACCTAGGAGCTGACTGATGACCATCCATTCGAGAATGCTGTCATTCTACACCTCTGTGTGGACACCGAGAGTCTGGCACATGAGGATGGGGAGGCTGTCCTGGGAACTTGGCATTCCTCTTCCTATCCTTTCTGGTCCCTGTGCTGGGGAAGGGACCATGGCAATAGAAGGCAGGGGCAGCTGGCTCCCTGCCCACGGGAACACTAAGGAAACCTCGGCCTGCCTTAGGCCTCATGATTCAGAGCCTCGGCCTCACCTCCCGCTGCTGAGGGGCCCTCAGAGCTGAGGGGACGCTGGGACTTCCGAGGCCACAGCCTCCTGCAAGGGCACACTTCACATGCCTAGAACCCCGATCAGATCTCAGACTACTCCTAGGGTCTGTGAGGTCCGTCCCCTCTGCAGGCATTTCTGGGGGTGTAGACGGAGCCAGGCTGCGTATTTGGGGGTGGACCCATGACTCGTGAGGCTGATCTTAGCCCCCATAGTTCCGGGGGTGAGAATGAACAATGTCGAGTGCGGGGGGGGGGGGGGGGCACGGTCAGGGTCTTCACTTGCCTTCTTGAGCCAGGCTCTAAAAATGGGGTGGGGAGGGGGGGCCCCTGGAGGCCTTTGGGATCCCAGCTCCAGGTCTCATGCTCCCCATCTGCAGCGGCCCAGGCCGCGATGCGATGCGCTGCCCTGGTGAGGGGTGGGGGGTGGCCGCCCTGTGCTGGCGACACTGCTCAGTGGAGGCAGGGGCGGAGGGGCGGGGGAGGGGGCGGTCCCGCACGTATGTGGGGGCTCAGTCGCCCCAGGCAGCAGAAGAGGAAATGGCGGGCGGGATGGCCCCCTCCGTAGGGAGACACTCGGGTCTAGACGGCTTGGCAAAGCCGGCAGGGCTGAGTCACATGCGTCTGGAGCTGGAGATGCAGGCGCCAGGACTGGAACACGACCGTGCCCACTCCGGAGGGCCAGGCGGGGGAGGGGCGCTCAGCCTCGTCTTCCCAGTGCCAGGCCTCCAGCTGGCACCCAGCCTTGCTCCCCGCCTGAGGCCCCTCAATGCCCACCTGGCAGTCGAGCGGGGCCCAAGTTATTGGTAGGAACCAACTGAGTTTTAGGCGTGGCCGTGCTCCCTCAACCCGGCCGCAGCAGCCTCCTGGGACCTTTGTGCCCCAAAGCCCCCCTTGTTGCACTCCACCCCCTCCGGCCCACCTTCTACAGGCACCTTCCCCCAGGGAAGCTGAAGGCGATGGCCCCTCTACCTGACTGCCAGTGCACCTCGCTCCCCACCACCCCATCTGCAGCCATCGTGGTCCTGCTCGGGGTTCTGTGTTCCCCTTCCCTCCTTCTCCTTTCTCTGTCTCTCTGCCTCTCTCTGTCTCTGTCTCTCTTGCCCTCCCCCTGCCTCTTGTCCTCCCTCCTCCTTCACTCACTCAGGAACACCAGGTCTCTGGATGGGCTGATGTATTTAGTGCTCACAAAAGCATCTGCAAAAAAAGTTGTTTAATTGGGACCAGATCCTCTGAGGTTTTAATGGCATTAAAACAAGATGGGTTTTCTCTGGGGAAGAAACTGCTGGCAACAGGAAGAGGGCACAGAAAGTTTGGCTTTTTTTCTTCTCAAAGCTTGAAGGGGAAAAAGGCCCCTGCACCTTTCTTTATATACTCTAGATGTGTGAGCGTGCACCCTGAGAGTGCGTGCCACACATTCCCATCGACAGAGCCGGGCACCCACGTGTGTTTGCACCTGCACACAGGCACACACGTTGGCCCTGGTTTCCATGTTACTTGAACACGAAATGGAAGACTCAAGGACAGGGCTGTTCCCTTATTCCCACGGTCACCCCAAGGGTGTGTCTCTGGCTGCAGAGCCACTGTCCCTCTGTGGTTCCTTGCAGAAGGCCTGGTCTATAGTGGGGGCTTGACACACTTATCAAATGACAGATAGAGGGAGGGCTGGACCAGCAGCCCAGATCTTGGCCCCGAGCTTCAGATTCATCTACGGAACTGCCTTCTAGATATCACCGCCTGGCTGTCTCCTTGCCAACCTCACACCTGACCGGATTGTGAGGTAGATTCCTGAGCTTCTGCCCCAGGCTCACTCCCCCCTCAGCCCTTCCGCCACCAGCAGCGTCTACCTGGAGCCACCCACCTTCACCTCTCCCCCAGACTGCCTCCCCTAGCTGCCTCTGCCCTGCCTGCCGTCTTCTCCCTGGTGGCCCCACCAAGTCTGTGCTCCGCCCTGCAGCCTGTGAGATCCTTTTATAATGGAAGTCAGATCATGTGACTCCTCTGCTCAGAAGTCCACGGTGGCTCCCTGTTTCCTTCAAGGTTATAGGCGAGATCGGCCCGCCATCCATAGACCGCCCTATCAAGCTAGCCCTCCTGCCCTTCCCAGCCTCACCCCTCACTCGGCCTGCTGGTTCTCAACTTGGGCCACACCCCTTTCTGCCCCGCAGCCTTGCTCTGGCCATCCTTCCCGTGGGGAGGACTCTGCTGGAGCTCTGCTTGCGAGGCTTTCTGCTCTTCATTCACATCTCCGCCCAGATGTCACTGTCTCACAGTCCTCATCTGATCCCCTGTCCCTCCAATCACCGCGGCCAGTCTCTTTCCTTCTGATGGGGGTCCCTGTGCTCCCCAACTACACGGCCAGCCCGGGGAGCACAGGGGAGGTGGCTGTGTGGCTCCCACATGGGGCCCGGCCCACAGCAGGGGCTCAGGAATGTTCCCCGAGCAAAGAATCCATTTTCCAATCCTCCCTTGATGGGAGGAGAGCTGTCAGCTGTGCAGTTCTGAGGAGGCCTGAGGGATGAGGGGTGTTGCTTTGGCATCCTCCCGGCCACTGATCGGAGCCCCAACTGATGAAGGTATGTGTGCGCCTGGGTGTGCCGAGTGTGTGGACAGTGGGCCACGTGGAAGGGAAGGGCAGGAGGAGAAGAACCAGGAGTCCGTTCCTTGCCCTTAGAATCCCAGGGTTGTGCAGCTAGAAGCAACCTCAGATTCTAGAACTTTGTAAGGAGCCCACACCCACCACATTAAGATGGAAAGACCGAGGCCTTGAGCACAGAGACTTGCTCCCGACATCACATGGCCAGTCTGTCCAGGGCAGAGCTGTGAGCCCAAAACTCTTTCCAGCAACCCCCAGGCTGTATCCCTGGTTCCTGGAAAATCCCGACACCCCTCCCACCCTGTGCTCCAGACACTAGGCTCAGGGTTAGTGTTGGCCGGGGGCCCTGCCTGTCCCAGCCCAAGTCCACGAGTGAGCTCTGTGTGTAGGAGGGGTGGGCGTGGGAGGGCACCTCAGGTTCTGCTGAGCACCCCCCACCCCTGCAAGCTGGCTCTGCTCTCTGGGAGTTTTCTCAAGGTCCCCATGATGTCCAGGTGCCCCAAGACTGACCAGAGTAGGTGGCCAGGTGGCCACTGGGTCCCCAGCGCAGGAAGGACAGCAGGACAGAACTCCACGGGAGCTGGGGAACTGAGAGGGCCCAGGCCTCGCCCCTTCCTGCCTAGGTGGGTAGAAGCGGGGTCCCTCCCTCCTCCAGACTGCTGTGCCAGAGAAACCTGGGAGCAGGCTTCCTCCCACCCCCAGCCCAGCTAATGGGAACCAGATGGCAGGATGTTTAGTCAGCGCCTGGGGAGCGGCACGAACAGGGGAAATGGGTTGGGGGCCAGGATTCCAGAATCTATCCCCAGGCAGGGGGAGGGTCAAAGCAAGGGCTCCTGCCACAGTCCCAGTCCGACTCCAGGGGCCCACTTTGGGAAGGGTCCTACCCCTCCTCAGGCAATGCCTGGACCGGGAGACAGGAGGCCCGGCCTCCAGCATCTGACCTACCCCCCTCTTGGTTCCTTCTCTGTACCGGGGAGGCTGGGAGCGCTCAGACTTCCAGGATCCCCGCCACACCTTCAGCCTCCATTGCCTGAGTGCTCCCGCCCCCCAGAGCCTTAGCAGACCACCAGCTCAGGACATCCTGTGTCCCCCAGGGCCACACAGGCACACTAATGGCTTCATCTCTGGCTCCCAATGTAGTTGCTCATGCTCAGTCCACAGACAGTCTCTGTCTCTAGTCTGTGTGTGGCACAGTCCCAGATTCAGGCCATAAACCAGAGCCCTGGATGGGAGAAGGGAGAGGGTGCCAGCGGCCCCCGTGTGCTTCATATGGGACTGTGAGCTGGCACGGGGGCTCCTTGAGGGCAAAGGTGCAAGCGTGTGAATGCTGAGGAGCCCGGTGAAGACCCTCTTGCTGGAGACTTCCGCCCTGACCCACCCCCACCCCCTCCTGCATTTCACACCACCCCCGCCCCGTGGCCCTGGACAGAGACCTTGAACCCCAGATGGTGGTGGGAAGCTCCTTCCAGATGGCCCTTCTTGGCCCTGCTCCCCCCTCCCTGCACCCTCCCCCAGTTTCCCCCTCTCCCCTCCACCCGAGCCTTGCCCACAATTAACTCATTTTTTCAGATTGCTTCCAAACATAAGTCAACGCTGGACAGAGCTGTAGGAAAAGCTTCCTCAAAGCTGGCCCCAAAAAGCCATGTGGTGAGACGGGGCCGCTTTGCCAGCCCCCACCCGCCCGCCCTCGGCTCTCGTAGCGGGGCCTGGGGCTGGGGCCCTCTGAGGGTTGGCCCGGAGGCCTGTGGTCAGATACCCCCTTCTTCAGCTCACGCTCCGCCCCACGGCCCCTTCCCTCGGGCCCGGCTTCCTTTCTGCCTGGTCCACAGGTGTCCCTCTGACCAAGAGGGGAGGCGTGAGGCCTAGAGGCATCTTCGGAGTGCCCGATGACGGTGGTCACACTGGGACCCGGCAGCCCCTGGTTCACATGCAGTTTACGGTGGGGGTGGTGGCACAGCTAGGGAGGCTGCAGGATGGGTAACTGTCCCCTCCACCGACTTTTTCCAGAGGAGAAAATGGAGGTCTGGAGGGAAGGGAGCTGCCTAGAGGTAGTTAGGGAGCTGGAAGGGGGACCAGCCTGAGGCGGGCCTTGTGCCCAGGTGACACCGGGGCCCCAAGGGCTGGGGTCCATGCTCGCCACCCTAGCTCTGCCCAAGTGTGGTTTCCTCCGGAATTGGGAGGCCTCAGCACTGGCGCCCATGGCAGAAGCCCACAGGCTTGGCAGGTTCCGGGCAGCCCTGGCACCTGCCCCCTATCCCAGGGACCCAGGAGGCCCTGAGGCCTGCTGCTTGCAAGGCCCAGCCCCTCTCCTTTCCCAGCCATGGATGGAGGACCTGGCAGCCTGGGGTGGGCGGCTTGCCCTGTGGTGGGCCTCACAGGCCCACTGTGTGTGCAGACAGAAACCCCATTCATGGGGGCCACTGGGCCTGGTCCAGTGGAGAATAAACGCGGGCCTTACAGCAAGAGACCAAGAACACTCAAGTCCAAGAAAAACTCAATCTCTCTTTCTCTTCAGGTGGGGAGAGAGGACGTTGGGGGAAGTTGGGGGCAAGGGTGGGGGGGTATTTGTTTGGGGGGGGCCTTCCTGGGGGAGGGCTGGGTCAGGGAGGCTCGGAGCACTGCCGCCAGGGCCAGGAGCCTAGGGAGCGGGACTGCTCGTGTCCCATCCTGCTGTGGCTACCGCTTTCACCTCTCCCAGCTATTCACGCCCTCTCTGGGCCCAGGAGGCCTGCGCGGCCCAAGCGAAGTGGCCATGAAGAGTATGATGTTCCAGTCCCGGCTTTTTGGGTGGGGTGCTGCCCTGGAGGGGTCCCGGACAGGCAGGCACCACTGACTCCCATGGGCATGCCGACCCTACAGCCGCCGCCGCCCAGCCAGCCAGGGCCCCCCAACGGTGAGTAGGTGGCACCAGCAGGAAAACTCTGGCAAGCGGGGAGCAGTCTGCCTTGTTATTAGAATTCCCCCCCCAACCCTGAGGCTGGCGCAGGAGAGAAAGCCGGTCACCCCGAGGCTGCCCGCCTGGTACTCACCTTGGGGGTTTCAGCAGGAGCTAGGAGGGACCCAGGGGCCTCAGGGAACCCTCTCTGGAGGGCAAGGAGGAGTTACAGACTCTGGGAGGCCTGGTGCCTGTAGCCCAGGGTGAGGGCAGGGGGAGGAGAGACACCCCCCTAGGAGGGGCCCCAGCAGATGGGGCTGGAATAATGGATCCAGCTTTGTTGGTTGGGGAGCCAGCTGCCCCGAGACCTACTGAGGAGACCGGGAGAAGTGTGGGAGGCTGAAAGTGGCAGACCCGGGGCTTGGGTGGGATGCCATAATGGGCCCCAGTAGACCAGCTATGGTGTGACCTTCGTCCCATATGCCAGTGGTTGGCACCGTACTTGGTCGCCCCACCCCAAGGCCTGAGGGCGGGATGAGAGAAGCAGTGGGTGGACCCAGGCCCCCACCCCCCGCAGATAGCAGGATCTGCAAGGGAGGCCCATGGTCAATGTCACCATGTGTTAGAGAGGAAGGAGGCAGGCAGGGTGACCCGCTGGCCACTGGCCTGCTTGTGACATTGAGCAGCACTGTTTCTCTCTCTCTCTCTCTCTCTCTCTCTCTCTCTCTCTCTCTTTCTCTCTCGTGCTTGGGGTCCCCCACTCTGGGGCTATGAAAAGGCGTGCGGGAGACCAAGGAGTCTCTGATACTTGGTAGCCTGGGAGCGGCGGGGGTGGGGGGTCTATGACAGAAGGCTGCAAAGTCCTGAGGGCAGGAGAGACAGGCAGAAGTGAGGCCTAGGCAGAGAGAGGAGGGAGGTGGGCCAGCCTGTGACTGGTCTCCCCACTTAGGAAGGAGGTGTGGCCTCAGCCACACAGGGGTCCCAACCAACTGAGCCCACACTGGCTCCTTCTGCAAATCAGGTGCGACCCACCTTCGGGAACCGCAGCCTGGACCAGCCACAGGTGCAACCCACTTCCAAGGAAGGAGCCCACAAAGCCCCCGCCCAGCACCCAGCACCCAGCTCGAAGGCCCCCGCAGGCCAAAGCTGGCTCAGAGGGAGGAGTCACCCCGAGCAGCCTGGGAGCAGGAGTGGTGTCACAACAAGGGGCCTAGCAGCAAGCAGGCCCAGCCACAGACCATAGCCAAAATGGGGGCTGAAGCAAGGCCCCAGGCCACCAAGCTTGGGCCCTTTCAGGCCAGCAGGGCCTCCTGAGCCCAAGAAGGGACAGTGGCCACCAAGGAGGGCCAGGGCAGGAAGGCAGGAGGCCCGGCACCCAGGCGATAGGGCCCAAAGCCCAGAAGGCCCCCCAAAGGTGAGAACCGGCCAGGACAGGTAGCCCCCAGATGAAGCCTGCAGGGGGTGATGGGGCTGTGCTTGAATCTCAAGTGGCTGAGGCTTGGTCACACGTCTCCCAATCATACCAGCGTCACCAGCCCCTCGGGCCCCCACCCTGCTGTCAGTGTGCCCAAGCTGAGTGGCCCCACGTACAGGGCCCCGGGCGAGCTCCTGTCCCTCAGCAGGCCCCTGTTGCTACATGACCAGGCTGGGGCTGTGTCTGTTGTCCTCTAGGGGCCTTCCACCAACCTGGCTCAGGGGGCCGGCACCGAAAGAAGGATCATGGCCAAGGCCAAGGTGGCCGCAGCACCAAGAAGACCACAGGCCACGGGCAAAAAAGGCCTAGAGGCAGGCACAGGCACGGGTTCACGGACCTGGGCACCTCACAGCAGGCCATGCCATCCCTGCCAGCCTCCTGCCTCCTGACCCAGGAGGCCGTCACCCGCAGCAATGTCGAGATGAAACACGTCCCTGCCCTGACTGACCCTGGCCTAGCCATGCTCCACCTGGCAGGTCGGTGACCCCTTTCCTCCACACTCACCCTTATGGCAGGAGTAAGAAGGCCACGCACTTGGGGTTCTCCTCTAGTGGGTCCTCGGCCACTGTGGCTGCAGCATCGCTGTGCCTGGAAATGGCCCACCTACCTGTGTGTCCTGGTTAGCAGTGAGAAGATGCCCTGATGCCCAAGAGCCAGCTCCTCCAGTCCATGTTGGGGAGGTACCGAGTGGCAGAGGGGAGGGGGACAAGGGAGCGCGGAGTCCAGCTGCCCTGTGTCTGCACAGAGCATGAAATGGCCAAGATCCCATCCCGCACGTTCCCCGGGCTGCCAAATCTGCGGCGGCTGGACCTGAGTCAGAACAAGCTGGATGCCCGAGGCCTGCACCCCTGTGCCTTCAAGGTGTGCAGCACCCTTCCGCTTGTGCTCCCGGGAGGAGGGCTGGCAGGTCTGAGATGGCTCCAGGCGGCCACCGTGCCTCTCCCCACCCTGCCTGGGGTGATCAGGCCCGGAGGAGGCGCTGCGCAGACCACCCAGCATGGTGGGCTTCAGTGATTTGGGACAACACGGTCCACAGCTGGGTGTGGAGAGCAGCGTGGATCCTCGGGCCCCCACAAGGGATCCTTGCGTCCCCACAAGAAGTTCTGGAAGAAACCGACCAGCGATTCTCAAAACCTGCAGACAGACCTGCTCCAAGCCGCAGTGCAACCAGATAGGTGTCCCTTGGGCAGAATCAGCCCAAAGCCATGCCCAGAAGGCCTAGCCTGCCTAGTGGCACCGCGGTCCCCAGCCCCCTCTTCCCCCTGCCCCCCAGAATCTGACACGGCTGAAGCTGGATGGGAACTCGCTGTGCACAGTGCCAGCCCTGCAGCAGCTTTCAGAGTGTGGGGGTGGGCCCTGGGGGCAGAGGTTGACAAAGCCAGGCCTGGGAAGGGGGGCGGGGGGCGGTGGGGGGCTGTTGGTGAGGCAGAGGAGAAGTGCGGGCGAGGGGAGGGCCGCCCGGGGCAGCCTGGCTGGAGGACAGAGAAGGGAGGACTGGCTGGGACAGTGGCCCTGGCCTCTAGGAGCTACACAGGGAGTTCCCAGGGGGCCCCCAGACCCCTGCAGTCAGGTCACGTGCCCGTCCGTCCACCTGCCCTGCAGGGCTCAGCTGGCTGCTGACGCTGGAGGTGGAAGGGAAACAGCCGCAGGATGGCAACATCTCATCCCTGGCCTTTCAGCCCCTACACAGCCTGCTCTACCTGGGGCTGGACCGAAACTGTCTGCGGACCATCCTACCTGGCCTGCCAGCCTCCCTGCAGGTGAGCCAGTGGATACAGCTGCCCATGAGGATAGTTTTAAAGATAAACCCACAGAGCCTTGGTGCCAGAGGGCCTCTCCTCTGACTGACCTAAACTTCCTGAGGCCCACAGTTGGGCCTTGAGGACCGTCTTCGACCTTCTGGGTGTCCCTGAACAAGGCTCAGGCCCGCCCTGGGCCCCCCGGCCCCCCTGTGCTGGATGGTGCTCTTTGAGGCCGTGAGGAGCCCTGGCACAGCTGGAAGGTGTTGCTGGGATCCTCTGCAAGATGGCCATGGCCCCAAGAGGGACAGACATGGCGACACCTGCAAGGGGATAGGGAGCCAGGCCAGGCAGGTGGGCCCCTCACCCTCACCCTCAGCCCCGGCCCTAGGAGCTGTACCTGGGCACCAGTGTCGTCAAGGAGGTGACAGAAGGCATGCTGAACCACAGCCTTGGTGTACTGGTGCTCCGGGAGGACCTCCTGGCACCCCGTGCTTGGATTGACCTTCCGAGAATGCTGCCGCCCGACCTGGCACTGTGTGAGCTTTACCCCAATGGGCACGCGGATGCCCGAGAGGGGGGATTCACTCAGAAGGACCCAGAGAGTCACAAGGAGGGGTGGCTCCATTGCTTTAGGGCCTGGTCTCAGGTGGGTCAGCTGGGTCATCTGCCTCCCTGCTCAGGGCTCAAGGTGACCTGGGCCCTGAGCCACCCACCTGCTACTCCAAGAGTTTTCTCTGTCCCTCCCACCCAGCAAGATCCCCAAAGCCACAGAAACCCCTTCCTCTGCTGGGAATTGCCCTGTAGGCCCCCAGCCAGCTCCCCTGGGAGGTGGTGTGGGCAGGGACAGAGGGGCAGCAGGGGCAGCGGGAACTGGCCAGGTGCTGAGTGAGATCAGCTAGGAGGTGACAGGGCAGGAAGGTGCATGGAAGAGGTGGTGGGCACGGGAAAGAACAGCGTGTGGGTGTCCTGGGGCGTACCAGACAAATGCCACATACAGGGTAGCTTAAGATAACAGAGATTTCTACTCCCACAGCTCTGGAGGCCGGAAGTCTAAAATCGAGGCGTTGACAGGGTCACACTCCCTCCACAGGCTCTAGGGCACAATCCTTCCTCGCTTCTTCCAGCTTGGTGGCCCCGCGTGTTCCTTGGCTTATGACCACACCACTCTAGTGTTGGCCTCCGTTGTCACATGGCCTTTTCCTCTGTGTGTCTCTGTGTCTGTCCTCTTTTGTCTCTTATAAGGACACTTGTCATTGAATTTAGGGCCCTCCCTAATCCAGGATGAGCTCGTCTTGAGATCCTTCACTTACATAGGCAAAGACTCTTTTGCCAAATAAGGTCATGTTGACAGGTTCGGGGCAGACGTATATTTGGGGGCTACTATTCACCCCACTACGGGAAGGGTCCAGAATGAGTCCTTATGATCTGGTTTGGACAACTGGGTGGAGGTGCCAGCAGAAGGGATCCCGGAGGAGACTCGGCTCTTACAGGCACTGCCTAAGGAGTAAGGACGTGGTCCTGGGAGCAAGCAGCAGGAGGGCTGGGAAGTACAATCCGTGGGGTCTGGTGACCGCCATGGCAGGGCAGGGGGTGGTAGGCAGGGGTCAACAGACACTCCAACCATACATTCCAGGGACCAGAGCCTCCCGCCCTGTACCCTCATGTTCCAGGAAAATGTTACCAGGACGTTTGGGTTTAATTATTCTTTTTTTCCTCCCCCCCCCCCCTTGCCAAGGGGGCAAAGGAAAGCAGACAGCAGCCTAGGGAGGGACTTCCCAGCCACTGTTCCACTCCCACCACGGGGCCTGGGCAGGGGGCCGGCGGCCGGTCAAGGCCTGCTGGCGCCGCCCCGCTTTCCTCTGGCTGGTGGAAGAGGAGGGGGCCCCTCCGCTGGCAAGGCGGAAGCCCTGGAGCCCCAGCCCCCGTGGGCTGAGGGGCGGCATGGGCCCCAAGGCCAAAGGGCTGGCCCGCCCACAGGAGCTGGGGATGTCACAGCCCGCGTGGAGTGACCTGGGCTGACGTCCACCCAAGCTGCACCGCCTGCTTCCCTGATCCCTCAGGGTCCCCAGCCGCGGCCCCTGGGAGCCTTAGTTTTCTCTCCGTCCCCATCCGTCTTCTGCTGATCAGGCTGAGTGAGACAGGAAGAGGACAAGAGAGTGTATAAGGACGAGAGGAAAGGGCTCTGGAGCTGAGCGGGGCAGAGTGGAGACAGACTGAAGTGGGCCAGCACCTGTATCTGCACTGCTTTGTCCCCTGGACGTTTTAGGAGCCCCCGAGGCAGGGGAAGGAGTGAGAGAACGCTGGCCTCACTAGCCCTGTGGTGAACTGGGAAGGGCCCCACCCAGATCCCCTTTTCCCAGCCTCTTCAGACAGAGGAGGACGCAGAAGCCAGACAGGGCCTGGCCTGACTCACGGTCAGGCTGCAGCTGGCCTCCCGGCCCTTCCCAAAGGTTGGGAGCTCTGGTGGCCTCTGCTACCTGGGAGCCAATGCCCACTCTCTTCTTGGGTGTGGACCAGGCACCTTGATTTGCAGCTTCGGCTGTTCCTCCTGGGCACCACCGGCTCACCCCACACCTGAACACCCATCCTGCAGGAAGCTGGAGACCCTCGACCTGTCCCACGACCTGTCCCACGACCCACTGGTGCACGTGCCTTCCTTCCGCCACGGGGCCTTCGGCGCCTGCCACCGCACCACAACCGCACGAGCGCATCCCCGGCTACGCGTTTGTGCACACGAAGCCAGGCCTGGAGCTCCTGTCCCTGTCCCACGAAAGCCTGTGCACCGATGGCGTCCATGGCGTGTGCTTCCTCGGCCTTCGCGCCTCCCTGACCGGGCCGCTGCTGGATCGCAACCAGCTGCGGGCTGTCCCCCGGGGCCTCGGGGGCCTCAGGGGGCTGCGGGGGCTGCGTTGGAGCGACAAGAAGATCAGGTGGGGCTGTACGCCTGGCCCAACACGCTGTCCCACCACGCCCCACTGCCAGCCAGGGGAGAGAAGGGCAGCTGAGGCCGGGGCGGGGAGGGGGGGCTCTGCCTGGCAAGTGGGCCCACGGGAGGAGCCCATCACTGCTCCTATCCATATCCACCTTGGTTGTCACGACAGGAGGTCGTGCCCAGTGGTTGGCAGGCCCGGGCAGCCACGGTGGAGGGCTGCAAGCGGCAGAAATCTGGGCAGGGGTGGCCAAGGGGGAGGTGAGAGGGCCCTGGCCCAGAGACACGAGGGCTGAGCCTCCAGTGGGGAGGTGGCAAGTGGTGGCAGTGACCTGCGTGACCAGCTTCCCTGGGTCTGTTTCTCTCCTCTTGTATGACACCTGCCTCTGCTTTCTGGGGTCTTCACTCCTCCGCTTGACCCTGCCACCCCATTCTATAGACAAGTGCCCCTGAATTCCATCTGTGTGACACTCCAGTGGCTCAGGACTCCAACCTCATCCCCACGCACCTGGAAAACAGCCTTATTGACCGGCGCCGCATCCTGCCCACCGCCTTCTCCTGCATCTGAACCTGCCTCGGCAGTGTGGTCCTCCGGCCCCAGCAGGGGGCAGGGGCTGGGGAGGGATCCTAGGATTCCTGCCCCCCACCGCTCCTTAGGACTGGTTGGGGGGGGGGGCCAGGTCTACCTCCACTTGATCTTTGCACTACTAACAGAAAGATCTAGAAGACCCAGCTGTTTCAGATGCTCCCACTTCCCATTGACTGCTGAGGCCCCTTCACTTAGTAAATGGCCCAGCAGGGTACCGCGCTGGTCTGGACTGGAACATAATAAATGCATCTCATTCAAGCCCAGAAGCCTCCATCAGCCTCCCTCTCTCCCTCCTGGATTTAAGCTGCACTTGCGTGCTGGCTGTCTATTGTGCAGGCAGTTAAGAGGGCCTGCTTCTAGAAGCTTCTCCAAGAGCCTCCCCAGCCCCACCCACCCCGGCCAGGGTACTGAAGTCCCCAGTAGCTCAGCCCCAAGCCATCTGGGGGCCAGGCTCACCTCAGTTGCTCAGGACAGTATCAGTACCTCTCTTCAGGAAGCATCCCCATCCCAGGTGTGGACCGACAGAGATGGGCTCTGCTGGCAAAGCAGGCTGATGTGGAGGCCCCTGGTGCCTGCCCTTCGTCCTAAAACCACTCACACTCATACCTGTACCAAGGCCGGGGACACCCCTCATCCCTCCTCCCCCTAACCCAGGTCCCAGGGCCCTCACCCTGGTCCCCCACCCATCCCCGGTGCATACACATCCCCATGCCAGCCTGAGGGTCACCATGGTCCCACCCAAAGCCCTTAGAGGCAGGGGCAGGCATCAAAAGACGTGGGACCCAAATGTACCTTTATGAGACCTGGTACCAGGGAAGGGTAGGGAGTGCTTGGTGTGTGGGAGGCCAGACCTGGCCGGAGATGCTGACCGTCTGGCGGACGAGGCAAATGCACACACCAGCAAGCTGTGAGGGCTCAACCCTGCCGAGCGCCGAGGACAAGACAGGACCGCCATGCTGGGTGGGGACACGGGCTTTGCAGAGCCCCCTGAAGCCACTGGGGCAGTCCCTCTGCTTGTGTGAGGGGACCACTGGGAGCAGGGTAGGGTCACCAGGTCAGCCTTGACAGCTCACAGTGCCACCATACCTGGTGCTGGGGCGGGTGAGGGGTTGGGGGGGGCGGGGCACAACCAGCCAAGAGCACAGCTGACCCAGCCCCTGCCCCAAGGGAGTGAGAAGCTCATGGTGGTGTGAGGGCCAGAGAGAGAGCCAAGTGACAGGCATCAAGGATGTGGCAGGAGCAGGACGGGCCCCAGATTTCAGTGCTGCTGCTGGATGTGGGTGGAGTGAAGGAAAAAGGGCACCAAGTCCCCCAGTGCAGACGCCTTGCCCCGCCACCACCTCTGGCTGGGGTCTAGGACTATGAACTGCAAGTCTTATGTGGGTCCCATTCCCGCAGCCCTTCCCCCACCCCCAACCCTCATCCCTACCCCCACCCTGGAATTCTCAGCAGAGAAAGGGCCAGACTCAGGCAGGGGGCGGGGAGAGGCCTGGGAAGCTTGGGGAGTGTTTGCTTTGGACTCATCTTTACATTCCTTCTCCTCCGGGCCCAGGCCCGCAGATATGGCACTTCCTGTTTGGGCTGGGTCAGAGGTCAGCAGCCCTAGAGGCGCTGGCCCGATGGGAGGGAGGGCCTGCCTCATTCCCAGCTCTCATGAACCCTCCTCCCCAGCCAGCCGCCTGGCTTGGGCCCTGCACTCCTGCTCCAGTCAACCCCCGGTCCCCTCCTCCCCCATAGTCATAGAGGTCAGGCCCTAGGGAGGCACAGGAAGTTCAAGTTAGGTGACCCCCCCATCCCCCGTGGGCCTCCCCTTCCTGCTGCTCTTACCTCTACTGAGCAGATGAGGCCAGAGGGCCTGGGAGAAGGGCCACACCCCAAGGCCCACCTGCTTGTCAGGGCAACCTGGCCTTGAGGGACAGAGAAGGGCAAGGGACACAGGAGGCAAGCAGCCCAGGTAGTTACTGGGGTAAATTCCACTTCAGACCGGCAGCTACTTGGCCCTTGGGGCTGTTGTCAGGTGGGCCGAACCCAGGCCTGGAAGCCTGTCCTTGATCTTCCTGAGCAGAGCTGGGCCCAAGACAGCACAGACGCAGCCAGACCCCTAGTGGATGTCTCCCATTGGGCTCCCCAGAAACACACTAGGACTAGGAAGCAAGGGTTAGCTCACAGGGAGTTTACTGGGATGTCTTGGGGCCACCACCTGGGGGAGGGGAGGACAAGAACAGGAGTGGCCCAGGGAGAAGGTGGCCCGTGACTGATGACCGTCCAGGCAATCCCCACGGGGGCTCTGGAGCTGAGCCAGTCCTGAGTCGGGGCAAGGGGACTGGGAGTCTATATAACCCATCATCCTTGCGTGGGGCTGCCCAGCGGAGAGTAACATTCTCTCCTGAAGGCACGGGGTGCTGGCAGCTGAAGGCCAGGACCTTCAGTCCGACAGGGGAGATGGCCTAGGCAGCACGGCATGCCCACAGTGGGACGTCCCCGGACAGAGCCCCAGCCAAGTGTAGCCGAGACCTGCCGGTGCGACCAGGCCCGCCCGTTGCCCTGCGCCCACGCCTTCCTCACCGGCATCTCTGACCCCATATCCTCTACTCACGCATGCCAGCGTGGCAGCGATTACTGTGCTCCTGTTCAGGGCAGAGCTGGCTCCACTGGGGCATACGGTGGTGGGCACGGCCCGGAGTGCTGGGCGTCTGAGGGGTGACTGCAGTCAGGTGGCAAGAAGGGCGGCACTCGTCCGCCCTCAGATTGAGACAGGGGTATTGAGGTGGTGGGGGTGACACTGAGGGGAAGGACGGTGGGGACAGTGCAGACCCAGAAGGGGACACCTGGGCCAACAAGTGCAAGCAGTGGAAAATACGGACAGGGAGCAGATGTGTACCCCTTGGGGCCAACCCCCTGTCTCCTTCCCCGGGACCTCAGTGGAATGTTGTGCCACTGCCCACCCCTCCCAGCTACAGGCCCAGAGTCCTGCCCATCGGCTTCCAAATTCTCCGACCTGCCTGCTCCTTTCTGTCCCCGGCGCCCCTAACCGAGGGCCTGCCTCCCGCCCCTTGCCAGGCTCCCTGCTTAGCTTTGGGCACGTTTGCTTCCAAGCCTTCCTCCTGCCTCGTACCGTGGTGGCAAGCTTAGTTCACGTCTGGGAGAAACAGGCCCCGGAAGGAGCAAAGGATACGCCCGGCATGGTGTGCCCATGCCTGGGCTCCCCTCCCATCCTTGCCCGTGTAGCAACTGCCACCAGGGCAGCCACGCAGGGCCCATCCAAGAGACACTGGCCACCCGGCCCCTTCCCCTGTGCCTGCCCTCACCCACTGCCCCAGATGGAGCCTCCTGGCCCCACAGGCAGCAGGAAGACCCAGGGGCGGGTCCTGGGTGCCAGCCTCCCCCCACCTGGGGAAGACCATGGCAGCCTCCCCGTATCTCACCGGCTTCTTGGGCAGCCCACAGATGCCTCCCTGAAGCACAGCCCCCTGTCCACCTTCCCTCATCTAGCCACACCCCAGACCATGCCTCTCTAAAGATAGCTAGACACAGGCCCAGCCCCCATGGAGACCCCTCTGGGCCCTGAAATTATAGCCCTGACGGCCTGGGGCAGAGAGCCACTGTGTGATTATGTCCTCAGGGGCAGGTCAAAAAAAGCTCTGGCATAGAGAGTGCCAGCTTTCACTGGCCGCACCTCAGCTATCAGAGCTGGGAAACTTCCAGATAGTGGAGGCTCGGCTCACTCCGCGGCAGCTCAGTTTCCTCTTGGGCCTGTTCAACATGAGCCTCATCCGGAATGGTTCCTAGCCCCCTGCACCCAGAGGGTCCCCCTGAGCACTTAGGCATGGAACCTCAGGGCTTCAGGTTGTTACGACTCCAGCCTCCAGGGACCCTCGAGGTGGGAGGGGCTGCCTCCTGGTGACTGTGGGCCTGGTTCTCACCCTGTCCCTGCCCAGCTACTCAGAGTGTGGAGCTTGGGAGTGGATGAAGCCAGCGGGCTGCAAGTGACAGTCACGTGCAGGGCTGTGAACTTGGAGATGCTGGCTTGCCTTCAGGGGCTGCAGCGCCCAGGAGTTCTGAGGGCCGTCTCTGAGATCTCGGCTGAGTTCCGGGCAGGGTCACTTGCTCGAGCAGTGACCTTGATATGCATGATATGTCCCTGCCTGGGCGTTTGTCCGGAAGGCAAAGGCGTCAGGGCACTCCCTTGGTGAGACCACTTGCTTTGGGCCGGCTTTGCAAGGGTCCTGTGTGGGCACCCCAGGGAAGGTAGCCCAGGGTGCTGCTAGAGAGCCACCTCCTCCCAAGAAGCCCTCTCTGCAGCCCCATCCAGCACTAGTACCTAGGCCTGTGCGGTTTCCTTTGTAGCACTCATCATAGTTGGTCACCATCATGCTTCTTCGAGCACATCCTTGCTTCTGGTCCAGCAGCTCATGTGCTCAGGGGGGCGGAGAACAGTGAGGCTGACTGACTCTGTGCCCAGGGGAGGGAAAGAGAGACAGACGGGAGATCTAAGGAAGGAGTGAGGAGCAGGAGGGAAGTGAGGAGGGAAGAACAGATAGGGGAGCGATGCGTAGAGGCAGACAGGGATGAGCAGGGACCCAAGCAAACAGTGCAAGGCAGAGAGGCCAGGAAGGCCCCAGAAGGGGGCAGGGAGAGGTCCCCTGGAGCTCAGGGCCATGCTGTTCTTTCCAGGCCCCAGAGGCTCACAGGGCCAGCAGCCGGGTGGGCTGGAGCTCAGGAGGAGCTCCCTCAGCTGCCATCACCTTGGTAGGGGCCCTTTCAAGCCCTTGGGAGCCCCGCCTGCTGGGCCACCTCCCAGGGCCCCAGACTCTGCCCTCCAAGCAACCCTACCAAAGGCAAGGTTTCGTGCCCCAAAGGGAGCGGCGGCTCGAAGCCTGCCTGATGTGTGCCCCGCTTCTTTCCTGGGCCTCTGCCCTCTAACTTTGAAGGCAGGGCACAAACAGCTGCAGGCCAGCTGTTAGGGGACGGGCTGCCGCTGACTCCAGGTCCTTCACACACAGCCCTACAGGATGGCAGGGGGCTTGGATTGCCCCACCCCAGGAGCCCCCCACAGCTGCTTACGGGCCCTGCCTTCCCCTCTGCTCCCTTCAGCCTGCACACACTCCCACCTTAGCACCCCTGCCCCTGCCAGTCCTCCTCTCTCCCGACCCGATACCCCTGCCCTGCTACCTTCGAGCACTTTCCCTGCACCCTGGGGCTGCAGGCCGGGTACCAGAGAGCCGGCTGGGGCAGCTAGGCGAGGGCTCGCTGCAGTCTGATCTGGGGCACCAGGATCACCCGGCACTCTGCAGCCATTTGGGGAAAGTGTTCGGGCTAGGGCTCTGGGGCCCTGTGTGCTGGTATCCCAGAGTCCGGGGCATGCTGGGAGAGGACCCTCGTCACCCATGGGTCCACGCTGGCGGGGGCCAGGGTCTGCCTCCCACGGCCCCCATGACCCCCATGTCTTGGCCGGCCCTGTCCACCGAGTGTTCTTGTAGAGCTAAGACAGCTGTGCCTTGGCCTCCTTCAGAGCCTGGGGGCCTCAGGAAATGCATGCACTTCCTTCCTGCCTTGCCCTCCATGCTGCCTTCCCCTGCCTCCTGCCGCCTCCTCCCAGCACTGGGAGGCCAGAGGGCAGGAGGCCACTGCTCCTGCTAGCCAGCAAGGACTTGCTGTCCCCGGCACAGCTTCAGCTGGGGTCGAGGTAGTTCTTTGTGCTTCAGGGAAAGCCGAGGCCTGGGGACAGGGAGGGGAAGAGGGAGGCCCAGGACTGAGGTGCTGCCTGGCTGGTCTGGGAGTGGCCCCCAAATTAGAGGGCCAAGCCGGCCGAGTGACTCAGTGGGCCTTGGGCCGGGCGTGCAGTTATGCCTTATTGCAGACTGCAAACCACAGACACAAGAGCCTTCCAGGCGCAGGAACCGTATTTACAGAAATATTGCCCCAGATGCATCCCCCAGCTGCAGGAAAGAGCTCCAGGGTGCATAATGTGCCCTGTGCACAGGGCGTTGCCTCATGGTCACCCCCAAGCTCCCTCCAGGAACGTGCCTGGCTGACGCCCAAGGGTGCGCATTGCGCGGGGGACACTGAGGCTGCCCCACCTACTTGCGGTGATACTCTCCCCTCCCCTGCTCCCCACACCCTCTGCACCTTGGTATGTGCTGTTCCTTCCACTGCCAATGTTTCTCTTTGGCCCCAAGAACCCTCTAATGTACTCTCTGCCCCTATAGATTTGCCTACTCTGGATGTTTCGTGTGGAATCACAGTATGTGGTCCTTGGTGACTGGCTTCTTTCACAGAGCACGGTGTTTTAGACATGTTGTGGACACGTTTTTCCTCCCATGCAGCCATGGTTGGGGATATCGCAGCTAAGGGAGGCTATCTTCTGTGATATAGTCTTTCTACTGCCAGCGATGTTGGGAGTGTGTCTCCCATAAACAGGAAAAAACAAACATGGAGACAAACGACGCGTGCTCCCAGCCAAGACCCTGTTTTTCCCACATCTCCCTTCTCCATGGTCCAGCCTGGAAGCTTCTTGAAGGCAGGCACCACAGCCTGGTCAGGCCACCATGTGTCTCACGTCCCCGGCCGGGGCCCCTGAACTGAAGCTGGTGCACATGGGAGGGGGAAGCCGCACCCCCAGGCGGAACCTTCTAGATCCCACCTGAACGTGGCCCGGGACAGCTGGCCAGGTAGGCAGGACCCTCAGACCTATCTCCTTGGACCCACCTCTTCCTGGCGTCCCTCAGCCTCTGCCCGGCTGGTCCTCTATGCAGTTTTCTCTTTTGATCCCTGGGGCATTGTGTTCCATCTTGTGGCCTGCTTTACTTTCCCCCCTCTCTGTTTCCTTTGCAGAACTCAGTGTTGCTCCCTACCTTGGTTTCTAGCTCCATCTAAACCCTCACCTTTGTTCTGGGAGCAGCGCCTGCAGGAGTCTTCCTCAATGCGGCCAGGCTCGTGGCCTCACTCCGCTGGACGCTGGGGCACAACAGACCAGGGGAGGATTGGGGACCCCTGGATGGGGAGGAGGTGTGCTAAGGCCCTCGGCTCTACCCGCAGGTGGAGCTGGGCGCGTCCTGGCCCTCAGGAAGCCGCTGAGCTCCCAGTGATCACGTGGGGTGGTGGCTGACGATGGCCTCTTCCTGGGACGCTTGGCAGGCTGGCCCACTTCGCCCCTGTCAGTGGCCAGCACAGGGCTTAGCCCAGAGGAAGTGCCCACCCACAGAGCATTCATTGCGTTGTAGGGGACCGCACGGATTGAGCAAAGAAAGATGACTCACTCTTCCACTCTCAGCTTGTCTGAGCCTCAGGGCTGGCAGGCGAGGGAAGACCCTCAGAGTCTGTGATGCCTTCCTGTCCGTCCCTCGCGGAGTCCTGTCTTGAGATCACACAGAGAGGACACGTCCTGTGTTTTAGGGCAAAAAGGGCTGCAGCGGGGTGGGGGGCTGGGGTGTCCAGAGTACCTGGGAGCCTGCCTCAAGCCCTTCCAGAAATCCACAACAGCCGCCTCCCTGACTGCAGAGAACCACCTCCTTGTTCAGGCCCAGGCTGCCGGAGGTTCTGGGCGGGCTCAGAACAAAATTCCAGGGGCCACTTGTTGGACTAGCAACCAGAGGCCGCCTCCCCCTTATCTCCCTTCCCTTTCTGCCATCTCGCCTTCGCCTGCAAGTGCCAGCAAGATAGTTCCCGCCCCTCTCTGGGCCTCAGTGTCCCTATCTGGGCAGTGGAAAGTTTGACTCTCTAAGGCTGTGCCGGCCCAGAGACACCAAGGGTCCTTGTGGGAATGGGAGTGTGTCCCTTCCCCATGCGCGGGGGGGGGGGGGGGGGGGGGGGGGGGGAGGGGGTTGGGAGGGGGGGGGTGCAGCTAGCCCAACCGTCTACAAGAAAATTGCTCCCTTTGAAGCTTCCAGGGGGGCCGGGAGGCCTGCCCCCTCCCTCCCTTCTTCCCTCCCTCTCTCCTTCCCTCTCCGCCCCACCAGCCCCCTCCCTCCTTTCCTCCCTCCCCGCCCCCTCCCGCCGTCCCCTCCCTGTCGGCCAGCCCGCCCAGCCTTTAGCCTCCCTCCCACCGCCTCTGTCTCCCTCTCTCCACAAACTGCCCAGGAGTGAGCAGCTGCTCTCGGAGGGCCCGACGGAGACGGACAGACACACTGACTGCCTGACACCCAAGCCTGCCAACTAGCCAGCCTGTGCCCGGCCGCTTGCCCTTCCCAGGTAGGGCCCCCACACCAGCCCCACACTGTCCCCACTGTGTCCCCACGCTGGCCTTGAGCTGCCCTCCTTGTCTCATCCCTGGTTCCACTGTGCCCTCGCCATCCTCAAAATGCCCCCACCATCCGCATCCCTACCCTTGTCCCTGCTGCCCCCTCACCCCCCTCTCCCACTCCCAGGCTGTCTGTGATCCCCAGATTCCCGCCAGCGCTGCTTCGGGCTCCTGGCCCGCACCCCTGCGGTCCCCTTAGTGCTTGTCCCTTTTTGCATTTTTTCCCCACCCCCCTTCCCTCTCCCCTCTGACCTCACTCAGCTGCACTCCATATCTGCCCTCCCTGTCTCCCTCTCGGGTTCTTCCCCGTGACTGGCCCCACAGAGCATCGCTCAGGGCATGGCTGGGTGGCTGGCATCCCAGCTCGGCCAGCGGCTCTTCCTTCACCGCCGGTCCCGAGTCCCGAGCGTGCCCCGCACTCCTGCTCTGTGCCTCCACCCTGGGAACACGGGTGGGAGGGCTCAGTGCTAGGGAACAGTCCCCACTGTCCCTGGTGTGGGCTCACAGACTTGGTTTCCCAGGCTGCCTGCCCAGGTATTTCTCCCTTACCCACAGGCTAATTCCCTTCCTCTACGTCCTCCTGGCTGAGGTGGAGGTCCACAGGGCCCTGGCCCCCGGGGGCCCTGGGTGGGGCTGCCCGGATGGCTCGGCTCTGTCTGTCCCCAGAACCCCCTTGGACTGAGACTCAGAATGCGGGGTTGTGGGCAGAGAGAAACTCAGGCAACCGTGCCGTGTTACCCTAGGCAGGCCTGGCTTTGGGCCTCGCATGGCTTCTGGGGACCCTGGGGAGAAGTGAGGCCACAGGCCCACTTCCAAACTAGGACACCATTGTCCCAGGATGGGTGCCTTTTTTTAAAATGTTCTATTTACTTATTTGTGAGAGAGAGCATTAGCAGGGGAGGGACAGAGGGAGAGGGTGACACAGAACCCCAAGCAGGCTCCACACTATTACCCCAGAGCCCAACATGGGGCTCGAACCCACGAACCGTGAGATCATGACCTGAGCCGAAATCAAGTTGGACGCTTAACCGACTGAACCCCCCAGGTGCTCCCCAGGATGGGTGCCTTTAAGGATCAGTGAGGTTCAAGAGCTCTCTGACCAATTGCCCTGTCCCCCAGAAGCAGCACCCCCCCGCCACGGGTGCATGGGGCAACTCTGGAATGGAGAGAGAGCCTCAGGTCAGAATCAAAAGTGTAGTGCAAGGTTACTCCCAAAGTTCTCTGGGAGGGGCTGAGCGGTTCCTGCTGGTCTCACTCCCACTCCATCCATCATACAAAGGGGGCAAGTGAATCCCAGAGACGGGCAGGAACCTACCCACAATTGCACAGCAAGTCAGGTGCAAAGCTGGGGCCAGGACTCCGGGCTCCCGACTGACAAACCCTGGCTATTGACCCCATACCACCCAAGGAAGCCTCAAAGTCACTGGGGCATTGATAATGACAGCCTGTGGCCAACTGCACCTCCTGGGGATTGGAGTCAGAGGTGACAGGGCCACTGGCCCCTGTCCTGCAAGCTCCCAAGATGGCGGGCATGCTGAGGGGCCTGCCAAGCGACTTAAAAGAAGAGCAAAGGAGAATGGAGCTCTCTGTATGTGCCACCGAGTGCCATGGAAGGTTGGGGGATGGGAGCACCCCCTCACTGCTCCGTGGGTGCGGCTGGGGCCTGGGCACTGGTTGGTTCTGCTGAGTGGAGCAGGAGGCCCAGAGTACTCCAGGCCAGGGTCATGGGTTGGGGCGGGTAGGGTAGACCTTGCTCAGGTCAGAGAGACTGTGGCGGAACAGTGTTCACTAAGGGCCACTCTGGCTGCAGATACGGGCCAGTCCTGTCCTCAGCGTGCTCCTGCATCCATGTCCTCCCCCACTCGCTGGCCTGCCAAGTCTCCACCCTGCAGGGATTGATTGGCATTGAGACAAGCGGGAGATGCTCGGGGCTCCCTGGATGCCAAGAAGGAAGGTTCCTGGGGATCTGCATCCAGGGGCAAAGGTCAGCGGGGAGAGTGCATAGGCGCAGCTGCGAACACGCACGTGAGCGCCTCCTGGCGACACGCAGCTGCCCTGAGAGAGTGTGCAGGCTGCCCACATCTGGCCCACGGGACATCATGGTTAGCCTTTGAGGGCAGGACTGGGGGGGCAGGGGGGATGTTGAAAGGACGGCACCACGCCAGACAGCGAGAACAGACTGGGAGCCAAGGAGCCGCTGCGGAGTGCCGCCCCGGTGGGCCCGGCCCACCCGTTCGCTCCCTGGCCCACCTTTAAACCCCAAGGACCCAGGGCACAGTGGGCATTAACCACCCACCGCTTTCGTGCCCTGCCCTGAAGCAGGGTCCAGAGTCCCCGTTTAGTAGATAGGGAGCCTGAAGCCCAGCTTTTTCTCTGCCGGCCTGGTGGCAGTTCTGTGCAGCCTTATTTCAGAAGCCCAGAAACCTGGCCTGCCGGCCCCTGTGACCAAATTTCTCCCCAGCCCTACCAGTGGCCCTGGCCCACTGGAGGAGCGCAAACGAGGAAGGACAGGAGGAAAAGGGGCCTTTGAAAGCCCCAGAGCGTCCCTTCCCGGGCTGTGCCAAGTCCCCAGAAGGAGGCGGAGCCTTCCAACAAGGCCCTCCCATCTCTCCCAGCCCCCCTCCTTCCTGGACCGCGTCCCTCTTCCCCTCCTGGGAGAAGCCCCGCAGACACCACACGGTAGGGACTGTTCCAGCAGTCACTTCTCCTCAGTTGCCTGGGGACACAGCCGTGGCACAAGAGAGGGGCGGTCTCCCAGGATTTCCTTGGAGCACACAGGCACAGGCAATGGCCCAGGCGTGTCCACCATGACCCCGCAGATAGTCCCAGCTGCAGCTCCGGGGCCTCATCTGCTGAGCCACTTGGTCCTTTGTCCTGCATGACCCCAGGGCCCTTCCCTCACCTTCCTTGCACACCTTCCAACACCCCTAATTGTGAGAGAAGTCTTCACATCCCCACCCACCACACCCTTCCCATCTGTCACCCAAGAGTGACAGAGCTTGTTCTCTGCCCAGAGCTGCCTCCTTCCACACCCGTGGGCCCCACTGGTGGGAGGGGACATACCTGCCCAGGGATTCGCTCAAATTGAGGGGCTGGGGATGATGGTCGCTCTCCCAGGGCATCCTCCTATGAGCCGGGGAGGGGGGGAGGGGGGTAAGCAAAGGCGGGGTCCTGGCAGCTCTGCCCCCTCCTGTCAGCTGGCACCTGGGGCAGTCAGTGCCCCTCCCCTCCCTCCTGTCGTCTTCTGCCGAGACACTGGGACCCACACCTTGGTCACCCACAGAACGCCTTCTGTAAATCCCACCTTAGAGGGAGCCAGTAGGGAGCAGGCAGAGGGGGCTCGGCTGGTCCTGTCTGCTCAGTCCTGTCCCCCCGGGCCTGAGGCCCATTGAGGCTAGCTGGCCAGCCCCCTGGTCAGGCCCTTCCATCTTCCAGAGCCCATTTCCCAGTGGCCCCTGCGGGAAGGTCCCTGTGGGCGTGGGGCCTCCTCAGCCACTTCGTCTAGGGGGTGGGTGGCTGTGATCCATCCCCCCAACCTGGGCCCACAGCCCCAGGGTCCCCCGGGGCCTCCTTCACTCCCTCTGGGACTCAAGGCTCCTGGAAGCAGCCTCACACCCACCCCATTTGGCTCCCCCTCCCTCGATCTGCTCTGGGTCGGGGCAGTTGTGGGGTGGCTGCAGAGGGGGCTTTCTCCCCGGGGGCCTACTAGCCTGCAGCATCACTCGGATGACTCACCTGCCTCTTCCCTGTGGTAACACATCTTGAAGTTTTAAGGGGCAGGGCTCTCTACCCAGCTTCCTTGCACCCAGCTCTCCCAGTCCATGGCATGGGAGAGCCAAACTCTGCAAACACCTGGGGCTGACCTGCAGTTTCCCCCCCCCACCTGCCCCTTGAGGGTCAGATGGCCAAGGGGGACACAGCAGTCAGAGGCTGAGGTGGCCGCTGGATCGGGAATTTGAGGAACAGACGTGCGACTTCAAGGAGAGGGGCAGAGGGCAGAGAGAGGCTGGTTCTGGCGGCCCTGTCCTAAGAGACCAGAGGCAAATGTGAGGTTCACCTTCTTGCAGTCTGAGTCCCTGCCTACCCTTGATTACAGTCCACCAGGACCTTAGAGGCCGCCTGGCTACAAGTAGGCATGCACTGGGGGAGCCCTGTGAGGGGCTCTGAGGGGCCAGAGCCCCTGGAAGAGAGCAGGGAACCTGATGCAGGGAAGGGGATGCAGGAAACCCCGGGCCCAGGAAGGCAAGGGCCTCACTCACAGGTGCCTGGCCACTCTCCTACCCAGAAAGTGGGGCCAAACCCCCTTGTCTTGGCCTGGCTCAGGTGGGGAGCAAGGCAGGCGGGGCGCCATGCTCTGGGAGCCGGGCTGAGAACATCTCGCTGTGGGGTCTGGGGCCTGCTAGGACCTAAAATGCTCCGGGGCAGTTCCCTGGTCTGGTGACCAGGGGGCTTGATGCCTTTTCCGTGTGACATCCCTGCAGGCCCGTAGCCAGCACAAACAGCAAGGTTGCGATTGGCCTGGTGGGTGTGTTGGGGCCAGAGGATTCATGATGCAAGCAAGGGGGCAAAGGACCCACAGAGCAGGGCCCTGCTTTCCAATGGCATCACCTCCCAGCCTAGGTGAGGGAGCTGCCAAGGAGTCTTTCCCAGGGCCCCAGAGGCTGGTCTGCCCCCCCACCCCTCCACAGCACAAAGAATATAGGGTCTTGTGGCTTTGGGACCTGTGACAAAGTCTGCAATGACAGAGGATGGGGCCAGACACAGGCGCAGGTAGGCAGAGAGTGGAGTCCCAGTTCCACCATTTCCTTATCGTGTAGCCTTGGGCAAGAGTGTGGGGCAAAGTCTGAGCCTCCGTTTACCTATTCAAGCCTCGCTTTCTTCTTTTGGTCATTGGGAGGGCCGTTAAGAAATCATTTGAGTCCCCTGCCCGGCCTCTGGCAGGTAATAACATCCTCCCTCTTCCCCGAAGATTCTAGAATGTGGTGAGCAGGGGCTCAGGATTCCTTGTGAGTGGGAGAAGGAGGAAGGACACACAGCCCAGGTGTGAAAGGACCAGGAAACTCAGGATCCCCAGCTGGCTTGGGTCATCTGCTGCCTGACTCCTGGCCAACAGTTTGACTCTCCTGTTTTCCAGAGGTTTCCTGGCAGGGTGGGAGAGGGGTGGATGGCTCTCCTGGATGCTGTGGGGAGAGAGGTCCGGCCTAGCTGGCACTGGCCACCCCACCACCTCCCCGCTACCAGCATTCTGCACACAGCCAATAGGTTGGCTCCCGGCTGGCTCCCTGGGGTCTCCAACCCCCACATCCAGGTCAAATCCGTACCTGAAGGCTGACAGAGCACAGGACCCAGCTCTGTCCAGTCACACCAGCAGTGCCGGGGCCATGGCAGGAAGGAGCAGCTCGCGCTGTAGCCTAGAGGGCATGCGGGGGCGATAGCGGAGGTCCCAGCGTGGCCCAGGGTGCGGACACAGATGGGGTGGGGCTCAGGGCCCGCCCCTCCCCTCTCCAGCCACCAGCCGCTCACGCAGTCACCCCTGCATACGTGTGCACGTGCAGGCTTCAGCAGACCCATAGCTGGCACCCAAGTGTAGATGAGATGCTGTCAGGGGTGGCAGGCTGGGGTCTGGAAGGGCAGCGAAGGGCAGCTGGGCGTCAGCCTGCGCACCGTGCCCACCTGTGCAATACAGTTGTGGACAGCGCCCCTGCCCCTGGCCTGTTGTTTGAAGCTGGGCCCTGAGGGCTTTGGTGGACGGAGAGGGGCGGTGGGGGGGGAGGGGAGAGGGTACCCTCTGCTCAGCCTGTCTCCCTCCCACCCGTCCCCATCCACGTAGTCCTAGGGATGGGGCAGGGCTAGGGAGACGGTGGCACGCACGCCGGAGTTCAGGTCGGGTTGCTCGGTGGGGCCAGACACCCCGGGCTGAGGCCTCGGGACAGTGCCCGGCGTCTACGACTTGGCAGCTGCGGGCCATGCATCTGCAAGCAAGCTCCCAGGGCATGCCAGACCTTAAGTCCTGCTCCCGCCGCCCTTGGCCTGGCCTGAATGCCTGGCACGGCACCCCCATGTTCTCAGAGGCCGCCAACGCGTCTTGTTTGGCGCTGACCTGGAACGGTCGCGCTCCGAGGACTGTGCTGGCTTTCGGAGGGCTAGACAAGGAAGGCCCTATTGGTTTGGCGGCACAGCCTCCGGGAAGCCCGGCCTTTTCCCTTGCTCACACCTGTGGGCACCGGGCCGGAGGCCTCACCGCCATTACCACTTCTTTCCTTGGCCCTGAGGGGCGGGGTCCGGCGAGCTCTAAGCACACCGCGATGGGGCTCAAGGCCCTCCCCAAAGTCCTTGGAGACACCCCCTCGGGTTCACCGGCCGGCCGGCCCCCTGCTCCCCGTGCAGTTCTACCCGCCGAGTCTTGTGCCAGCTCCGGGAGTGTAAATGAGCTCTGCTGGGAAGCCTGCCCAGCCCCCACCCCGCCGGCCTGTCCACTGCCTGGGCCGGGCCAAGAGTGGGGGAGGGGGAGAACCGGCCAAACCTCATCCTCTGCCTCTATCGCGGGGCCCTGCTGTGGGACCTCCAAACCCTGGGCCTCGGTCCCTCCCCCCCAAGAGTGAGCCTGCGCTGGAGCCCAGGGCCCCTCCCTCGGCCTCTCTGTGGCCCCCATATGCAGCCATGTCAAGCACGGCCGGTTTGAGCTGATTCATCTCCTCTAGAGTCCCCATTGCCCCAGGACAGGTCCTACGAGCCCACTTGGAGCCTGGGTGGCCAGTCCCACCCCGGTGGGCCTTCCCAGCATCTGCCCGTCCTCTACCCTGGGGGCGGGGGGCAGCCACGGGAGGACAGAGGCTCCCTGGGGAGACCCCCCAGCCCTTCTCAGCCCCCGCAGGCCAGAAGAGGCCTGTTTCTGCCCACTTTGCCTCACAGCCGCCCCTGGACCCGGCCCGACCACCCCAGCCACCCGCACCTGTCCAGGTGGACCGTGGATCCCAAAGCCTTGCAAGGCTCCCACTGGGCGTTCCAGCCCTGACTCATCCCCCCGTGAGGTAGCAGCTTTGGCAGGGGTGCCGGGCAAGAGGGGAACAGTCTCCTCCCTCTCTCCCATTCCATCTTGCTCTCCTGCCTCCGTTCTCCCCTTCCTGTTCTCTCCTACCACTCCCCCTCCTCCCAGCCCTGGGCATCCACTGGCTCCCAGACAAGGGCCCCAAGCAGCGGCAGCAGGCACTCGAGGCCTCGGCCTACCCTGCTGTGTCCCGGAGGTTGCAGAATCAGGGGAAGAAGGAGGGACACACCGTCCAGGTAGGCAAGCACAGGGCCTTCTCCCTACTCGGCCCCATGACCCTCTGGGGGCTCCCCTGAGTCCTGCTCGGCCAGCCCGGGGCTGGCAGGACCTGGGGCGTGATCATGGGATCTTGAGGCCCAAAGGAGCCGGGGAGACAGGGTCCTCTCCCGACATGGGGGATCCTCACTCTGCTGTGTGACCTGGGACAGGCAGGCAGCTTCTCTGAGCTCATCACTGGGGGCCAGCCCTCAGGAGGGCTGTTGGGACCTGCTGCGGGTGCTCCGGGGCTGACTCTCCAGCTGAGTCCACTGAACCACGTCCTGGGTCTGTGACCTGTGCCTGAAAAGCACACCGCAGCCCTGGCAGCCAGAAAGGCGGCACGCTCCTCTCCCACTCTGTCCTCGGGGATGGCGGGAGCCAGGGCACGCTCTATGACCCACTCGGGGCTGGCCTGAGGAGTGTGGAAGGGGTTGGCGAGGCTGGGATGGATAGAAAGCCGAGGCTCAGAGCAGTTGTGCCCAGACCTGGAGGTGGCCCCTGGCCTGCCGGTGGGAGGAGCCCAGAGGAGCCTGCAGGGGCCCGGGCTGGCCCAGGGAAGCGGCGGCCAGGGCCACACTGCGCACAAGGTGCCGGCCTAGAGGATGCCGGCTCCACTCCCCGAGGACTCCTTCCACATTTGCAGCCAGCAGTTGGGCTTAGGGGTCACCCAGACCCACTGAAGCCCCTGACAGCCCCTCCCCCATCCAAAGCGGGCCCGAAGTGAGGAGGGACTCCTGGGGGTGGGGCCCAATGGGGGCTCCAGGAAGCCCCTGGAAGCCAGCCAGGCTCACTGACCACAGATGCGCCCAGGGAAGCCTCAGTCACCCGAGCCTGGGAGGGAAGCAGGGCAGGCACACATGCCTGTTTCACGAATGGGGCAAATGAGCCCGGCTGGGACTTTCCCGGGAAATCCGAATTGGTGAGGACGGCGGGAGAGGCAGGGGCCCCGGCCTTTTCCTGTACAGGAACTTCTGGATGGGAGAGGGGAGGAGGGGGTAAATATGGGCACCTGGGGGCAGGTTCGGGCAGAGGGCAGCCTCCCCCTCACGCCCACCCCGCTGCCTGGCCTGGGGGAGCCTTCAGACAAGCCTGATCCTGCCTGCCACCCAGCGTCAGCCTGCTCCCCTCTGGTGGCCTCTCCAGGGGGCTGGGCCACAGGCAGAAGGAAGGCAGGAGCAGATGTGGGAGCCCTGGGGCTCTGCAGGCCAAGCCAGGGGAAGTCTTGTGGGCCAGGAGAGGGTGCTGGGGCCCCGGGGAGCAATGGGGGGGGGCCACACCCCCTCCACCTCAGCGGTTTCGCCCCTGCCAGGGAGGACGCTCCTCTCTTTCTCCACACAGCCTCCAGGGCTAGCCCAGGTGTCAGCCCAGCGTGCCCAGCCTGGCCTCTTGGCCTCTTGACTTTCTTTGAAAAATGTGGACGTGCTGCAAGGGGGAGCTGAGGCAGGAAAGGAAGTGACTCATGGTGGTCTAACTCCATCCCGACTGCGCCCACATTGCCCTGAGCATGTGGGATTGGCCGTGGCCACAGTAGTACATTCAAATCCAAAGTCTTCAAAGCCTGTAGGGGGCAAATGGTTGCCCTTCCCTCTCTGCCTCCTCTACTCCCTCCACTAGCCTCCCGGAACCACCCACCACCCCCCCCCGCCCCGGCAGGCTGCCAGCTGACTCAGTGGTGCGTGGAAGACAGCAGAGGAGGGGGTTAGTGCTGCATACTCGCTAACTGGCAAGGCGATGCACTGCCCATGAACCCCCCAGGCCTACCTGCGATCAGAGGGGAGCAGAGGGAGGTGTCTCCTGCCTGCCCGCACCCCGTCCCTCTGCCGCCTCCTTCCCTGCCACTCCCACCCTGGGGTCTGGCTGTCCGCAGTGAGGGATGGCGAACGTGGTGCCATCACATGCAAAAGCTCAGCCCCTGGTATTTGGAGGTTTGCCAGGAGGGGGCCCCGAGGGCAGGGACCAGTGGTGGCTGGGCCCTCCTGACAGCCCCTCCTCACCCCGGCCTCCCAGGCATGCCCACCATGTGGCCCCTGTGGCTCCTCGCATCCCTGCTGGCCCTGAGCCAGGCCCTGCCATTTGAGCAGAAGGGCTTCTGGGACTTCACCCTGGACGACGGGCTGCCCATGCTGAATGATGAGGAGGCTTCAGGTGCCGAGACGACTTCAGGTGTCCCGGACCTGGACTCCCTCACGCCCACCTTCAGCGCCATGTGTCCTTTTGGCTGCCACTGCCACCTGCGGGTCGTTCAGTGCTCCGACCTGGGTCAGTCCCGGGCCCAGGGTGGGACGGGTGCATGAAGGCACAGGCCCGGCCTGAGCGCCCTACCAAGGAGACACGTGTGTGTCCCATGGGATGGGCGTGAAAGGGTGGGGTCGGGGATAGGGTGACCCCACACAGGGTCTGGGGACTCCTGGTTTCAGCGCGGAACGCTGTCCAGCTGTTCGTTTGCAAAAGAGCAGGGAGTGAGGAGGGCCCTGGTCTACGGTGGAGGCCTTGTGTGGGTGTCCGTGGGTGCCCGTGTCCCCGTGCTCTGAGCTGTTCTGGGGCTGGGGCTGGGGCTGGGGCTCACGCTGATGACCACGGCCCCGGCCCCCAGGTCTGAAGTCTGTGCCCAAGGAGATCTCCCCCGACACAACGCTTCTGGACCTGCAGAACAATGACATCTCCGAGCTCCGCAAGGATGACTTCAAGGGCCTCCAGCACCTTTACGTAAGCCCACCCTGGCCCTTCTGAGGCGCTGCGAGGAGGTGGGCAGTGTGCAGCTGAGGAGTTGGGTGCTTGTGGGTGTGCACACGTATGTGTCGGGTGCGAGAGGGGACTGGGGACCCACAGAGTCCTGCGAGAAGTCTGGAGGCGGGCTTGGTGGGAGCGCCCCAGGTCACGGGTCACATGTGCGGATGTCTGCAGCCGTAAGCACGGGGCAGAATCGCTCCGCTTCGAGGCCTCACTGGCAGCCCCACCGATCACCAGCTCGGGCGGCAAGGGAGGGAGGAAGAGGTGAGGGCAGGGCGGGGAGCTTGTGCCTTTACTTCCCACGCCCCCCTGCCCCAGGCTCTTGTCCTGGTGAACAACAAGATCTCCAAGATCCACGAGAAGGCCTTCAGCCCCCTGCGGAAGCTGCAGAAGCTCTATATCTCCAAGAACCACCTGGTGGAGATCCCTCCCAACCTGCCCAGCTCCCTGGTGGAGCTCCGCATCCATGACAACCGCATCCGCAAGGTGCCAAAGGGCGTGTTTAGCGGGCTGCGCAACATGAACTGCATCGGTGAGTGTGGCACGGCCTGTGTCAGTTGTCACCCTGTGGCCAGCAGGAAAGGCTCAGGGAGAGGGGCCTCTTGCAGCCGGAGGGGCTGGGTGCCATGGACAAGCCTGGTGGGCCTCACAGGACACTCTGGAGGCTCATCTGGGGACACGCCCCAGAGCTGCCAAGGCGAGATGAAGAGAGACCCGGGGACCGTAGAGGGAGGGAAGGGAAAGGGCTAGTGCAGCCAGCCAGCCAGCCAGGGGCCACCAGAGGCCAGGCCAGAGGAGCTGAGTGGGCTGCGGTGGAGCCCCACCTTGATCTCTGGCTCCCCTCCTTTTCCTCCTGCTCCCCTTACCCCCTGAGGCCAATGCCTGGGCCAACGCCCTTGGGAGCTGATGGTCTTGAACAGCCAGGAGTTTGCAATTATCCCAGTAAATCACTGGAGCTGCTTTCAGGGGTAGATGGGGGAGCAGGACCCATCAGGCCAGCCCAAGTCAGGACCTGGGGCTGTGCGCGCAGCCACCCGGCTCTGGCGTCAGGGCTGAGTGGGGGGCGTCTCTCCTAGAGATGGGCGGGAACCCGCTGGAGAACAGTGGCTTTGAGCCTGGAGCCTTCGATGGCCTGAAGCTCAACTACCTGCGCATCTCTGAGGCCAAGCTCACGGGCATCCCCAAAGGTAGGAAGACAGACCTTTTCCCCCATGCTGTCCAGCCTCCATGGCACAGATGGGCACAGATGGGGGAATCCGGGGACATCTGGAGCCACCAGTCAACTCAGGGAGGGCTTTGGTAGCCCTCTGTTCCCATCTGCGCCCCCCCCCCCACATACAGACCCAGCCCGCACACATGGCCTCCCCTCCCGCATTCAACTCAGAGCACCCTCTTTTCCTGGCAGACCTCCCCGAGACCCTGAATGAACTCCATCTGGACCACAACAAAATCCAGGCCATCGAGCTGGAGGACCTGCTCCGCTACTCCAAGCTGTACAGGTGGGCTGCGGGTCCACGTGGGGTGCCCTGCCCCACTGCTCTTTTCTCCCCCAGCGTTTCAGTACATGTCATGTGCCCTTCGCAGGTTGGGCCTGGGCCACAACCAGATCCGCATGATCGAGAACGGGAGCCTAAGTTTTCTGCCCACCCTGCGGGAGCTGCACTTGGACAATAACAAGCTGTCCAGGGTGCCTTCTGGCCTTCCAGACCTCAAGCTCCTCCAGGTGAGAGCTGGGGGGAGCCCCCATGCCAGGGGCTGTAACACAGAGTGGCACGGGACCTTGCCGTGCGGCCGGCCAGCTGTGTGGTCTGGGCAGCTACTCCTGCTCTCTCTGCCTCTGCCTCCGCATCTGGAAAGAAGCCATCACAAGGATCCCTCCCTCAGTGCCAGCGAGCTGTGCTGAGGAAGTAGGGAAGGCAAGCGGGGACTCCCCCGGGGCTGGCAAGGAAGGCGGGTCATGGGTGGAGAGAGGGTGTGAGGGATGAGCAGGAGCCGGCCTGCTAGACATTGCAGCTGAACGTCTCCTAGGTGGGCGGGACACCAGAAAGGCACGGCAGAGCCGGGGAGGTCAGGGAACAGTGTGCGCACTGGAGGTGCACGGATTTGTGGTGAGACGGACAGGTCCAGCTCGGGGCAGGAAGAAGGCTGATGAGGGGGTGCAGGGTCTTGCCTGGGGTTCTCAGGATCCCCCCCGCCACCACCACCACCACCACTCCGGTCCTGGCTTGGCTTCCAGTCTCTTCCTCGGCCCCAATCACACTAGCCAGGAGACCTGCCATTTCTATAGGCTGTCCGGTCAGAGCCAAGTCGGGACAAGCTCTGCATCCGGGGAGGGCGGGGGAGGGCGGAGCAGCCCGGAAGCTGCCGGGGCGAGGCCCAGGCCCGGCTCAGCGCGCCCTCTAGCGGCCGGTGTCCTCTCTGCCTCTAGAGAGCGCTGCTCCAGCCTGAGCACCTCCCCCCCCCACCCAGCCCATCGTGGGGTTCCTTACCCTCTCTCTCTCTTGCTTCCTCTGTCCCTCCCCTAGAGAGGGGCTTCGGGAAGTTGAGAGCTGCTAAAGAGCAAGTACCCCTGCGCACTGGACGGAAGAGGGGGCCACGTGCAGGCTCCTTCTCCTGTCATATCTATGGGTCTCTGGAGTGAGAGGCTGCTGCCCCGGGGGCAGGCCCGGAGCCCGGGGAGCCCAGAGGGAGGGCCAGGGACCCTCTGTGAGCCCAAGGTGACACCTTTCCTGCATCGATACCCACGTCCCATCCCTTGGCCCCCGCGTGCCCCTCCCTTCCCACCCACCACACACCACACCGGGGCCCTTCGTCCTGGCCCCTGGTCACATACCAGTGCCTTAATCCCATCCAACAGCCTCGTGACCACCATACCCAAACCTCGCTTTGCTCCTCCCAACAATGGAAGAATCATATCCTGGACCTCAAAGGGCAGGCGCTGTGATTAAATCACACCCATGAGGTGGCCAGGCGGGACCCAGCCCAGAGGGAGGGCCCAAGCCCTCTGTCGTCTGCCCTCTACTTGGCCCACCCAGGCTGGTACAGGTTCGGAGGGTAGTCAGGGGTGACTGGGCCACCGGCACTGGGCCTGAGCCACCTCCCTCTGCCCTCAGGTGGTCTATCTGCACACCAACAACATCACCAAGGTGGGCGTCAACGACTTCTGCCCCGTGGGCTTCGGGGTGAAGCGGGCGTACTACAACGGCATCAGCCTCTTCAATAACCCTGTGCCCTACTGGGAGGTGCAGCCGGCCACTTTCCGCTGCGTCACCGACCGCCTGGCCATCCAGTTTGGCAACTACAAAAAGTAGAGGCAGCAGCGGCCGCTGCGGTGGCCTGGGCGGGGTCTCTGGGGAGCGCAGCAGACATCCCGAAGGGGAGCGCAGAGCGAGGGAGGGAAGCCAGTGCCCAGCTGCACCCAACCCAGGCCCCGCCCTTGATCCTGGACCCCAACGCGCTGCCTCCTGACGCCCTCATCCCGACTCCCAGGCTTGCAGATGGGGCACAAGACCCAGCCGCCGTCACGTGTGCCTTGGCTTCAGAGCTGCCCCTGCCCCCCACTTCATAGCCACTCAGAGCACCCTCATAAATCTTTCTTCCCATTCACCCTGAGATCAAGTCACCCAAGGCTCCGGTCCAAGGAAGACGGTCCCTGGGTCTAGGGGGTGGGAAGGGGCTAAGAGGGAGGAAACAGCCCACCCCACCCGCCTGGCACGCATTCCTTCTTCTCATGTACTTCCAGCTTCCAACCCTCCTTAGCCTGGCCTGCTACCCCTGGCCTTCCATGCTCCCCCCGCCCTTCTGCAAGTTCACGGCCCATCTACTCCAGCCTCCTTGTTCTACTGGCCTCTAGACCAGTGTCTTCCTGTCTGTTTCTCTGTCTCTCTCTGTCCCTCTCTCTGTCTCCATCCGTCTCTCTCATCCTCCCTCTCCTCGCTCACATCACTGAGCTGGGTCTGGTGTCTGTCTCGCTGGGCTTCTGCCCAGCCCCAACCTAGGCAAGCCAGGGGGCAGAGGGCAGCTGCCCCCAAGCCTGCCCTGCCCAGACTCTGCCCCCCCACCCCGAGTCTGGACAGTCCTGGAGGAGGCCAGCATGTGGAGGTGATGCACCCTGCATGCAGTCCACAGTCCGAAGGGGAGCACTGGCCCAAGAAAAGGCCCAGCATCCCGCTGGAGTCGGCAGCCAATTTTCCTTGGCCTTTCCCGCCCCGCACGATGGCTAGTTCCCCCCTCCCTTCACCTTCTGGCCCCTGGTATGGTGGGGGTTTCAAGCAATCACACCCAGCTTGAGGAGGAGCTGCTTCTGAGGTCGGTTGTTGTCTTTCAATTAAAGAAACACTGTGCACTATGGCTGTGTGCGCCACCGCTCTCGGGTGGCATTGGGGACTGAGCAGACGGGGGGTGGGGGTGGAGGGGCACGATGTGCGGCTGCGGCTGGCGGCCAGGCTCTGCCTGTTCGTGTCCACTCTAAGCCTCGGGCTTCCTCTTTCTTGCTTTCCCTGCACTCAGGCAAGAGTCCCCAGTACCTCCAGGTCTGAGACTGGACAAGAAGGCCCCTTCCACTTCTTTCTAGGCACTTCCATTGCCCCAGCTGTCCTTCTCCTGGGCTCCTAAAGCAGGCCTGGCTGAGGGAGCATCTGCCCACCCAGAGTGGAGCATTTGCCAAGCACCAGCCAGCCGAAGAGCCCCAGATGAGACTCTCACCCTGAGAGGGGAGCCTGGAAGTCCTAGGGGCCCCGCATGCCTGTCCTAATGGGATTTGCCGGCTCAGAATGAGGTTAGATCCTGGCTGCTGTCAAAGCTGTGTGCGGCATCCAAGTCAGCACCAGGGGGCGCACTGCCACGCAGGCCGGGCCTCCTAGGGCCGCAAGTTGTGCAAGGCCGCCTGTGCTGGCCTGGCCTGGCCTCAGGGCAGACACACTGTGTGCCAGCAGAGCCAAGCCCAGGTTGCCATATTCTGTCAGTGGCTGCCAAGAAAGGACCCAGAACATGGCCCAAGAAGCCTACTAGCTGGGGATACAGGACTGCCCCAGAAAGGGCAGCATGAGACAGACGGTCCCCGGAGCGATGTGCCCTCAGACGGCAAGCCCAGAAGACCATCGGCATCACAGCCGTGATGCTCCATGGCAATTTCTGCTGAGCTGGGCAGGCTCAGGGCAGGGGCACTGGCCAGGGTCCACCAGTCACTGCCTCAGTCAAGTCCCCTCACTGGCCAGAAGAGGGACAGCCGGCACTGGGGCCCGGAGGAGACAGAAACATGGAGTCCGGTGGGAATGGCGGGTCACCTGGCAGAGCAGGGGACAGCGCCCTGCAGGCGGGACCCACACTCTGCCCGCACCAGAGGCGTCGAGGCACCCAGGGGACCACTTGGGCCCGTGGCAGGAGCCCAGGGAGGCAAACAGGGCCACACCCCACAAGAGCTTGTGAGTTGTGGTTGGAAAATGGGGTTCCCTACCCAGAGCAGTTGGTCAGAGATGAATCACTTAGTCTCACTGTGCCGTCCAGTGTGTTGCAAACTATTGGAGGAGGATGATGACCATGGTCATACAAAAGGTGAGAGTGATCGGGCTTAAAAATCAAACCCATGGCAACCCCAAGGCGATCCGTGCCAGGCACCAGCTGCCAGCCCCCGTGTACTGTTCCATGTACACGTTATGCCAGGCAGAGTGCCCTCCTCATGGAGCTCTGCACCTGGCTGAGGTCACAGGGAGCCCCAGGTGGCAAAACCACAGAGGGCTGGGGGGGGCACCCTGAACTGTGAGTACCTGCATGGGCTCGGGGGCGCCCCGTTAGAAAGCCCCAGCAATGCCAGAAAGGTGGCAGGAAAGACGGAGGAGTGGCCGGGTTCCAGCCCTGGGCTTGGGGACAGATTGAACGTGGGGCGACAGGAAGGGAGTGGGCAGGATGGGAGTGTGGGACCCCCACATCTGAGGCCCCTGGAGGAAGAGGAAGGGGCCGCAAGGAACATAACCTGCAGGAGAGAGCACCCCAGGCGCCGTGGGGGTGTGGGCGCAGCTCAGGGGGAAAGCCTAAGGCTGAGAGTGAGCTGAGGCAGGCACGTGTGCATACTCGCACACACACCCACACTCGCCCATGCACATACGGGGCGACAAAAGTCCCGGCAGCAACTCGCTCAGGGAGGGCCGTCTTGTGAAAGCAGCAGCTGCCAAGCAGTGGACCCAGGGACAGGGAGCTGGGCTGCAGGACATTTCCAAGTGCTCACCGCAGGTCAGGTGCCTTCTGGATGTGGTGCGGCCCAGCTGGAGCCTAAGCCGAATCCACTGCTTGGTTTTAGACAAGTTAGGGCTTGTTGAAGGGGCAGCCAGCCAGGCGTCCGTCTGTAGATCATGGCCGGGGATGGGGGCAGGGCACCTCAGAAGGACAACCCCTCCTTGAAGGGCCTGAAGGGGCGGTGGAGGGGCTGATTTGAGAACTTGGAGGGGTGGTGTTCATTCGCTTCCGGTCCCCCCTGCGGTCTCCAGGCCCCATCCCCATGGGCTCCAGCTCCAGTCTTGGGAGGGCAGAGGCTGCAGGCAGAGGCAAAGCCAACTCCACTCTGGACACGTGGGGCCGGGCGCCCTCACCAGGGTGGCCCGGAGCCACCACAGCCCTAGAGAGCCCGGGGCCACCGCGGCCCCGCGGGGCCCAGGGCCTGCTGCACACAGGCTGCCAGGGCAGAGGCGGGGTGCCCGGGGTCTGAGCTAGCCCCCGAGGCTGGAGCAGGCTGGCGGGAGGGCTTGTGCTCAAAAGGCCGCCCAGCCGCAACCAGGCCTGAGTTGTTCCTGAGCATGAGACTCAGCCCAGGCTGTCCAAGACCTCTGGGGCACAGTCTATTGAGGCTGAGCACCTGAGACGCCCAAAGGGAGGTGTGCTGCAGGCAGGGTGCTGGGGGGCCCAGGACTTTCTCGGGGGCCAGGTCAGGGACTGGTATGAATTTCCCAGGGATGCTGTAACCAAGCACCATGAGCAGGTGGCTTCGAATGGAGATTGACTCCCTCCCAGCTCTGGAGGCCACAAGTCCAAAATCAAGGTGTCAGCAGGGCCGTGCTCCCTCCAAAAACTCTAGGGGAGGATCCTTCCTGCCTCTCCCAGCTTCTGGCGGCTCCAGTCATTCCTTGGTTTGTGACTGCCACTCCAGTCTCTGCCTCTGTCTTCACATGGCTTCCTGCCCTGTGTCTGCGTGTGTCAAATGTCCTTCTGCCTCCCTCTTATAAGGACACTTGCCACTGCACTTAGGGCCCTCCCAGATACTCCAGAATCATCTCTCCATGTCAAGATCCTTAAGCACATGCGCAAAGTCCCTGTTTCCAAATCAGGTCCCACTCTGGTTCCGGGGCTGCAGGTGAACACTGACCTGGGAGGTCCCAGCGTCATGGTGGCCCCAAGGCCTTGGAGGAGTAGGGGAGGAAGAGTCTGTGACATCAGCCAGGGAGAAAGTGAACACTCCGAAAAGAGAGGGCCCTGGGACCCAGCCAGAAGTTCCCCCACTTCAACGCTGGGCTGAGGAATTGCTGTCCCCAGAGATGGCTGTGACAGCCACAGCAAAAGTGGCAGTAGAGAAACCAGGCAGGGGAGGGGTGGCAGCTGCTGGGTCCAGGGGGAGGATCGTGGTGGCAGGTGGCTTAGGACCTGGGAGAGAAAGCATCCGGGCAGTGGAGGAGATGGCGGTGGGTGGGGGGGAGCGGTGAGGTGGAGGCAGGTGACAAGGGGGGTGGCCAGTAGGAAGAGGGAGAGTGGGTTCCTCTCACACAGTGCATGTGTGAAGGCTGGAGAGAGATGGGCCTGAGGCTGGGCCTCTGGTTCTTGACTTTGTTTCTTGGGCCAAGAGTGCCGTTGAGATGGTCCCAGGAGGAGACAGATGACAGGGATCCATTGACAATATAAGAGTGAGGGAAACTGACCAAGGCCCAAGGCTCCTGATGGGGCAGAACAGGCCAAGAGCACAGTGGGGACGAGGTGTAGGGCTGAAAACAAACAGGGGAGGGTGCAAGGAAGCAGGGAGGGCTGTGCCACTAAGCCAAACACGTCCCCCTGCTACGTACATGCCGAACCCCGGCTGTGGGCCTCCCTGGGGCTGTCCCCCAAGCACTCTCAGTACAGAACACAGGGCTTGATGTAAAGAAGTTTCTTGAAAGCTCTCCCCGCCCACCTCTTTATAGACAGAGAAGCCAAGAGGGGCTGGCCAATGAGCAAGCAAAGGGCCATCAGTGACCCTGGGACAGCTTCCCTGGTACCCAGGCTCCCTCACTCCCAGATCTGAGACTTTTCTCTTGGCCTCAGGGCCACAGGCGAGGGACCAACTATTTTGAACCACAGAAAGGGGGCCACCCCCTCTCCTGGCTCATTAGCTGTTTGGGGATTGCCATTTGCTAGAGACGGGATTTTCATGACACCCCGTGGGGCTGTGGCTCAGTGCCTTCAGCTCTCCTGCAGGCCACATACCTTGATCCTTGGCCAGCTGACTGTGACCACAGTGGGCCTCATCACAAAGGCATGTACCCCTGGGAAAGAGGCAAAGGGGTGGTGCTGGGTGTTCCCTGCTATTGATTTTCTCCCCTCAACCTGTTTCTTCCCCCTCAGTGTTCAAGGGCAACCCCAGCAAACAGGTGGCCTGGGCATAGCACAGGGAGAGGGGGGCCCGTGTAGCTGTCCAAACAAGGCAGCCAGCTCTGAGCTCTGGGAGCAGGATGGACTTCGCCGGGTGGTGCTGATGCCCCCACGTGGACAGCAGCCATCAGTAAAATGGACATGGCCTCAGGGGCAATCAATACGTCCCCTGGTCTCTGGAGGAAGGCAGTGACACAGTCCCAAGGGAGTCTCAGCTCTTCTCTTCAGCTGCTCCCAAGCCTGCACATGGAAGGCTCTCTGCTCCCCCTCAGCACCCATTTCTTCCCCACTGTCGTCCCATAGCTGCCGACACCCGTCTGTGAAGAGGCTGACCGATAACTGAAGGAGGCTCCCGTAAGGGCCACCGAGGAAGGCTGGGCCCAGCAGCCTGCCCCATCTCCCCTGGCTCTAGAGCCTGGGGCCTGGGACAGAAGGACTTGCCGCCGGGCCACACTCCAGGGACCCCGCCATACCCTGGGGGGCCAAGAAGGGAACCCAGCTTGAATACGTGGGGTAGAGGAGGCCACAGGCTTTCGGGAGGCGCTCCAACCGCTCAGGGCTCCACTTCTTAGTGCGGATGCCACGGGGGGTGGGCTGGCACCCTATCCCCTGGCCAGGGTGAAGGCCCGCCCAGCTTCCCAGTTGGCTCCAGGTAGGGCGTGGCGCCCCTTTGAGTGTGGGCTCCAAGGACAGCACTGAGCTCGCGATGGACGCTCAGGAAATCAGGGACTTGCTTTGGCTTTTAGCTTCCATATTCTCGGCACAGCGTGTCAGGCAGGCCGGGCGCCGGGGCTGCTGTGGGGCCAAGGGAGCCAGAGTTGATGACAGCTGACCCTGTGTGCTAGTGCAACCCCCCCCCCCCCCCGCCGCCCTCCGTGGGACAGCCAGCTAGCTTTCCAAGAGCAGACACCCAGGAAAAGTGCATAAGTATCAGATAGGAATGTGTGTGAGCGAGCAAGTAAGCATGTGTGAGAGAGCGGGTGTGAGCTCTCGTCAGCGTGTGTGAGAGAGCGGGTGTGAGTCCACATCAGCGTGTGTAAGACAGCATGTTGAACCCGTGTCAGCGTGTGTGAGTGAGCGTGTAAACCCGCGTCAATGTGTGTGTGGGAGTGGGTGTGAGCCCGCGTCAGCATGTGTGAGTGAGCAGGTGTGAGCCCGCATCAGCGTGTGTGAGAGAGCGGGCGTGAGTGTGCCCGTGACCTTCGTCTACACTGAGAGGGGCCAGGTCTCAAGGGCTCTTCATGGGAGCAGCTGCTTCCTGCGGGCAGGTCAGACTTTGGGGAGGTGTGACAGTCCCCTGGCCGACCCTTTTGTCCTTTAGGTGTCTGTCACCGTGGCACCTCCTCACAGAAGCCTTCCCTGAGCCCCCAGAACCATCTTTCGTGTCCCCCTATCAATATTCCCCGAGGGGCCCTTACCCCAACCCGTGACCTCACCTTCACTCTGCCCGCCAGCCCCCTGTTTTGTGGTCCCTGCTGCGTCCCCAGCGCCCAGTCCAGGCCTTGCATAGAGGACACCCCGGGGCCCTGTTTGTCCAAGGCAAGAAAGAATTTGTGGCTGTGTCCACATGTCTTCTACCTGACACACTCTTGGGCTCTGAGCCCTGCCTGCTCTGGGACGGTGATGTCACTGTGGGCCTGTCACTTCTCTCTTCTACAGAGTCAGCCCCCTTGCACTTCTACTTCATGGTCACAGATGGTGGCAAAGGCCTCATCTGAGTTTGGAGACACCCACTGTCCCTGGAACTGGGAAGCTTGGGACTCCGAAGACAAGTGGCATGGGTCAGCCAGCTCCTGCCTGGCTGCTGAGCGTCTGTGGGCACGCACTCGGCTCTCTGTCCACGGGTGTGGCCGAGTGTGTTTGTGGATATGGGTCTTCTCGGCACCGGGGTTGTGTGTCTGTCTCCACTCATGTCTGGGATGTTTGTGTCCCTGTGCATCTGTCCCCGGGTGTCCACCCAGGGTGTGCAGTATCTCTGTGTCCTGTGTGACTGTGTTTATGTGATAACCTTTTGGGGTCACCAACTTTGAGAATCCGTCATAAGCTCCAGCTTCCTTCTCAAAACTGCTTTCAGTTGTCAGACTCCCAACAGCAGGCAGTTTCAAGAGTTATCACAAACCCCTGGGACACCACAGGGGCCCAAGAACCCCCGGGGCTACGAACCAGCAACCCAGCTCCCCACTCCACTTGACTGTTAGGGACAGGACCCAGAGGGCAGGAGTCTTGAGAGGAAGCGGCAGCGGGTGCCCCAGTCGCTGCTCATCGCTCTTTCTCTATGCTCCCAGGTGCCAGGGCCCCCAGGTTTCCAGGCCAGCCCGCCCCTCACCCTCTTTCCAGCGCCCTCAGGGGGCACTGGCTGGCCGGGAAGGGCAGGCACCCCTGCGCATCCTAGGGGACAGAAGGGCGCACGCCGGGAGTGTGGCTCTGGAGCCCCGCGGCCCCCGCGCGGCGCGCCGCCCCCCGCGCCCGCTCCCTCCTCCCTTCTCCTCCTCCCCCCCCCCCCCCGCGCTCTCTCCCTCCCTCCCTCCCTCCCTCCGCGCTCAGAGCTGCGGCTGGAGCCGAGCGCGCCGCGTCGCCCGCCGCCGCCGGTGCGGAGCGTGGGGAGCACTCGGCCGCAGCCCTCGCCTGCCGCGGAGGGTCGCGCCCGGCGCCTCCGGCCAGGCCGCCCTGTGCCCGGGCCTTTCCGTCCTTGGAGCGGATCGTTGCCCGCCGGGCGTCCGCCTGCAGCGACAGCAGCCGCTGGAGCCGAGGCCGCGGCGTCGGCCGTGCCCAGGACCTGGTAAGTGGTGCCCGGGGCGCGCAGGCAGGGGCGGGCGGGGCGGGCAGCCCGGCAGGTGGCGCGGCCCGCAGGTGGGGGGACGCGGGTCCCCGCCCACGGCACCTGCGCCCCGCGTCCGGCCTGCGTGTCCTTGCCGCGCCTCGCGTCACCCCGGGGACCCTGGGCCGGCGGGCAGCGCCCCGCACCCCGCGCCCCGCATCCCGCGCGCACGCGCATCTGCGCCCGGGGCGGGGGGGGGGGGAGGGGGGGGGGAAAGGCCGCCGGGGGCTGCGGGCGGGGTCCTGGGCGGGCACAGTCTGGGCGCCCGGGCCTGGGCCAGAGCCAGGCTGCGCCGAACGCACCTTCCCCGAGTCTCTTGACACCCCCTCCCCCCCATGCCCTCACACTGTGTCATCTTCCCCCAACACGCTGAGAAACCCTCACACGTTCCCACACTGCCCCCCGCATGCCCACACGGCTGCCCTGCAGACCCTGCCGCGGGGTCCGGGCAGTGCAACAACGAGCCTCCCTGGCCACACTTGGGTAACTCCTTTTCTATCCCTCCACGCGAAGCTGTCCACCCCCTCCTCACCTGTGTGACCTTGGCCAGATGGCTTCTCCTCCCAGCCTCAGCATTCTCTAGGTTTAGGATTCTGGAATTTGGAGGCTGGTATGGCATTTCCCAGAGGAGGGAGCCCTGGGTCTCCGCCTCGGACAGTCAGGTTCTCTCTCTAGGACCCGGTCTCTTTCCTTCTGCCGTCCCTGCAAGCTTAGCAGCTGGCCGGCTGACGAGGGGTGGCAGGCAGGACAGGGGCATGGCCCAGGGCCGATTTGTAGGGATCCTTGGAGTGAGGGTGGGTGAGAGGTTGGGGGAAGGTGTGGAGACACTCCCTCACCAAACAGGACAGGGCCACTATCCCTCAACTAGGAGCTTGACAACCCGGGTCCAGGTAGCTGAGTGGGGCCCCTAGGCATTCCTGACCCTCAGACCTGAAGTGGGTCCCTGCCGGCCAAAGGGTCGACTCCAGCCTTGACCCCGGCCATCCCAACCTCCCCTGGCTGCCAGCCTGGAAGGCATCCCCCTCGTTGCCCGCTAGCTCTGTGCCCTCCCCACTGCCCTCTCCCTTTAGTGGTCTGTGAGCATTTTAAGGCAGGGACCTCTTGAGTGCCCAGCACAGGCCCGGCTCAGAGTGGGTACAGGTTTCGGTGTGGCACGTTCACGACCTTGACCTCACTGAATCTGCAGAATCACCCAGTGAGGAAGGCAAGGCTGGGATCTTTGTTCCCATTTTTCAGTCGGGATAATTGAGGCCTCAAGCGGGGAGGGGTCCTGGCCCTACATTGACTGGCTGGGTGGAGGGCTGGGGACGCTGCCAGCAGCCTGGTGGGGCAGAGTGCCTCCCACGTGTCCCAGCACCATTGTAAGCACCTTCCTGGACTCCCCCCTCCCTCCCCCCCCCGCCCCCCCGCCCAGCTGAGTCTCTCCGTCAACACCACTGTTTGCATCTCCCCCTTTCACAGTTGAGGAAAGCAAGGCCAGGTGGCTGCTGAGGAGGGAGCCGGGAACCCCTACCAGAACCGGCCCGCAGAGTAGAGGGCTGAGGGACTGCCAAGGCCTTGGCCTGGCAGAGGGTCTGAGGGTGGAGCTGGCCCCTGGACAGGGAGCCAATTGGAAGGGGCCGGGCAGTTTCGGTCCCGGGGCATCGATCGTCCCTGCTGTTGGCCTGGAGGAGAGGGAAGGCCAAGGACACAGCTAGTCTTGATCAAATCAACCTGGTCCCTGCCCAGCGCTGCCAGGTGGTTTGAGCGAAGGGGCAGGCAGCTCTGGCACAGAAGTGTGGGGGGGACGGGTGGGGAGGGGTAACACAGGCAGATGGAACCGGGGTGGCGTGGGAGGGGGCTTTGCGCAGAGCCAGAAGGAAAGCCATTCCTTGGGGAAGGAAGCCCCCGAGGCTAAGAGCACTCTGGGTAGAGAGCTACAGCGGGTAGCAGAAATGCTACGGCAGGGCCCTGAGGGGCACAGAAGGCTGGTCGGAGGTGTCTTGGCCCAGGCAGGAGCTCCATTTTGGTGCCAGCTCTGGGCCCGATGGTCTTCGTGACCTTGGCCAAGTACCTTCCCTGCTCTAGGCCTGGAGCTTTGGAGGTTGAATCATTTGTGAGCGAGTGGGGAGAGGCCAGGCTCCGAGTCAGTGAGTCCTCTCCACCCCAGCACATCTTCTCCCAGCCCAGGAAGGCAGCCAAGGGTGCTGGGGTCAGCTTCGGTCCCTCCGCCTCCCCCAGCGTAGCTTATAGAGAGGGGCCCCTTGCCTTCCCAGTGGCCAAGGTGAGGGCGCCCTGGGTCCCCGGGGGCTTCAAGAGCTGAGCTTCAGCTGGTTCTCCTGAAGCCAGCAAAGCCAGGCCCGGCTTCCTCCTCCTCCTTACAGATCAGGTTGTCAGCACATAGGCGGGCTATGCATTGCACTCCCTTCCAATTCTAAACTGAGGGCTGCCGTCTCCGGCAGAGGTTACAGGCACATTCAGTAATGTCAGTAATGACGGTAATAGTGATGGCACTCGTTTTGCGCCAGACAGCGTTCTCAGTGCTTCACACACATCCCCTCGCTTCATCGAAACCACAACCAGTGAAGCAAGAGCTGTTACTGTCCCCATTTTGCAGATGAGGAGACTGAGGCCCAGAGGGGTTAGGCAACACGCCCAAGGTCACGCAGCCAGCAGGTGGCAAAACCAAGATTGGAAGGCAGGCCACCAGTGGTACACATGAGCTGATTGTCGCGGGCACTTTCTCTGTGAAGGAGCAGTCTCAGTGTGTGTCAGTGGCAGCTGACAGACAGGGACCTGGGCTGTGGCACCAAAAGCAGATGCTCACCTCTAACCGATGGCGCGCTGCCCCGGGGCCTCGCCAGTGCCATCTGTGAGATGGGCTCAGGAGCCAGGCTCCGGCTGTCTCTTTGCTGGGGAGGGCAGGCAGAGACCTGGAATGTGCAGATGTCTCCTCCACACCCCCCCCCTCCGCCCCCCGTCATTTCCCGGAAGCCACTTCTTCGGCCGAGGCTCCGGCTCCTCACAGCTCCTCGCTTCTCTGCCCCGCCTGAGCAGGCAGAAGCCAGGCCAAGTGGTGCCCGGCAGGAGAGCCCTCCCCTGCCTATGCACCTTCTGTTGGGTGGGAGGTGCTGGAAGGTGGCCTGGGGTACAGCCTGGGGAGCGGGATCTGAGCCCACACGTCACCAGGAGGGAGGGAGAGAGGATCCCAGATCCAGCAGTAAAGGCTGGGCATCCTGAACTGCCAAGGTTGGGAAGGGGAAGAGGCTGAGGTCTCATGGCTGAACCCAAGCCAGAGCTGTGGGGGTGAAGTGGCAAGGCCCAGGTGGGAAGAAAGGGCTGGAGGTTTCTCCTGACCCCCACCTCTGGGGACCGGAACAGGAGGTTTCCAGAGGGCTGCCTGGTCAGTGTTACTGGGGAGCACCTTATCTGAAGTGGTCCTGAGCCTGCTTTGGGTTCTGCGGATGGGCCCCTCAGTAAGACGGGACCTTTTCACTCAAATGCGAGGCTCTTGCCCGCAGCTACGATCTCGAGGCACCGCCTAGAGCCTCGCCGTCCAGTACAGTAACCACTAGCCGTAGGTGGGAATTCAATTGAAATGAAGTAAAATTAAAAATTCGGCCTCTCAGTCACACTAGCCACGTTTCAGGTGCTCAGTGGCCGCACGTGGCCAGTGGCTACTGTATCAGACAGTGCACATAGAGAGCACTTCCTTCATTCCAGAAGGTTCTGTCACGCAGCACCACTTCAGGGCCACTGCAGGGCAGACCCCAGTCCTCACCCAGACCCCGAGCTCACTCCCCTGCCCGTCCCCCGTTGGCCCCCTGAAAGGGAGCGGGCCGGCTGGGTGTGGACACCTCCGGGCGGTGTCTGGGGCGTCTGGGGGCCTTGTCCACAATTGCCAAGGGCTGGCCCAGGTGCCCCGACAAACGAAGCCCCGGCACGCTAGCTTGGGGCAAATCTGGAGCCGGCCCCGCTCCATTCTGATGAGGCTCCTGCTGTGTGCTCAGGCTCGCTCACCTGGAACATGCCGGCGGGGCCCAGGCGGCTCCGCACAGATGGGCGAGGCTCTTGGGTTTCAAAAAAAAAAATAACGTTTGTGTCTCTCCATTTAAAAATAATGCTCTTAACATGCATGCTGTTTATAGAAGATTCATAAAGCCCAGAGAAGTAGAAGACGTAGGAACCCCCCTCGGTCCTATCGCCAAAATGCAAGCCAGTGTTTCCATCTTATAGGACTCGTTGCCACGCCGCTTTCCTTGCATAGGCTATTTATTTTCACATTACTGTAATTATACCATGGGCACAATTGTGTAATCTATTTTTTACTTTACATAAGCAGTTTCTTTATTAATATAATCCCTTCCTAAATGAATTTCTTCAAAATGGATATGGTTTAATTTTTTTTTAAAGATTTTGAAAGCCGTAAGTGCTTCTTGCAAAAATCAAGAGAGCTCGAACTGTGCTCATTTGCCCATTCGACGGCGACGTATCAAGCACCCAGGATGTATCCAGGAGGGCCTCAGGACTGTAATTACAATGTTTAATGGCTGAATAATATTCTCTCAAGAGATTATAACTCGCTTAATTATTTGGCTATTTGTGGAGATCCAGGCAGTCGGATCCGTTTTGCTGTCATCCTTGAGGCTCTGCGGACAGAAGCTCATTCTGCCAAATTGTTCTCCAGAAGGGCTCTTCAGTACATCCGAAAGCCTGGCCCAATGAAGCCTTGCCAGCCTTGGGTATTATAATCAAACAACCTGGCATAAATATCCGGGGCCAAAATATCTACTTCGATATCTGTTTCTTCCATGGCTCCTGAGAGTGAGCATTTTTCCACGGGTTTACTAACTGTATTTCTCTTTTCTAGTGATGCGTCTTTTCCTCACCTGGTATTTTCCCTGTGGGTTTGAATAAACTTTCCACGTGAAGGATGTCGACAATGTAGCACACTTGTTCCAAGTCACTTTTAAAATTCTTTGCTCTTTGCCTTTGAATTTTTTCTTGTACCAGGTGAACACTTTCTATGCCACATTTTTGGGGGATTTCTTCCCCTGCTTCTGGGCTTACAAAATCCCTGACAAAACCCTGAGAGCTATCCATTTCTGGGTTTGCCCTGCACGTGTGTGTGAGTGTGTGTAGTTGTACTTTTAAGATTTTTAACCCTTTCATTTGAGGGTGGACAAGCTTTTTCCACAAAGGGTCAGATAGTAAATATTTTCCCCTTGGCAGGCCACACAGTCTCCGTCCCGAATGCAGACAGGACAGAAATGAATGGGCGTGGCCCTGTGCCAATAAAACTTTATTCACAAAAACACTTGGCTGCCAGATTTGGCCCTTGGGCCATGGTTTACCAACCTTGTTCAAATCCAAAGGAAATCTGTCTTGGGGAATAATAGGCGAGGATCTAAGGTACACCGTTTTCCTGAGGGCCAACCCATCATCCCTGTTTCTTTTATCAAATGACTTGTCACCCAGCTGATGTGTGATGCGTCCTTAGTCCAGACGGATTCTGACGTGCGGGAGGGTCTGTTTTGGAGCTGTCTGTCCCATTCTGTGGACCCGTCTGTGGGCTCATGCCTTTTATCTTTTAATACCTAACCTGCAGTCACACCTTAGCAATCTTAAAGCAAAACAAACCTCTTGCTTTCCACAGACGCCATGGATTTTCCTCACAGAGATACACAGGGGGAGGCGGGTGTGGGCAGGAGAGTGTGATCAGAAGCAAAGGCTCACAGCTGAAGATGGCCAGACAGCCCAGGAGCACCAGAGCCTCCTGATTAAGAAACAGAGAAGCAAAGCTGGCAACCCAGGAGGGGACAGGGAGATGTGGGGATCACCGCGGGCCGCCCCCACCCTGGCTGCCGGGGACGCAGACGACGGGGCTTTGGTCTTTTTGCTTTTCTTTGGGAGTCGCGTCTCTGGCTTGCCCCGGAGGAAGGAGTATTGGAAAGAGCCACCGCAGTCAGGGTTTCCCCTCACTGGCCTGGGAACACCGTGGGTCCCTTCACTGTCCCCATCCTGGGAATCCCCGCGCACTGCCGTTTTGGCACAAACCCTGAACGCGGGTCGAGGCGCGGGGAGCAGACACCTTCGGCTTGACGAGGTGATCGCCGGGACCCCTCGATGGCGGCCCGGGACGTGACCCAGTCACGTCGACCAGCCCTATGGAACGCGCTCGGCGCCCTGGGCTCATAGGATGGCGAACGGCCTGGGCACGTGCCTCCCGGGCCACGTTCGTGCCTCCTCCCGCCCCGCCCGGTCCAGGGGACCTTCCCTGACTCCCGTCCCCTCAACGGGCTTCAGCTCTGCTCTTCCTGGAAGACCTCGGGGCCAAATTTCCCGTCTTGCTTTGGAGCCACAGGCGAGGGAGGGGTGCACTGGGTCCAGGGACAGGGCAGTCTGGGCTCCTCGGGCTGCTGGGGTCCGCGAGTGCTGCCCCCTGGGTGGGGTGACCCCCGCGGTCAGAGGGAGGCTCATACCTGAGTGGCCCTGCGCCGGCAGCGGGACCGGAGCGTGGGGCACGGGCACGGGCCCCTCGAGGGCAGCCGCCACCCCATCTGTTCCCTCCTTCCCGCGGCCCCTGGCTCCTGGCCGATGGGCTGTGGTGTGGGGTGCGCCGAGGGGGAGACTCAGACCCCACCTTGTTGTCACCGTCCAGCGGTCCCACCGTGAGACGGGTCCTCCTGCCTTCACACCAGCCCTCGGTCCCTCTCGGCACCTCCCAGGCCTGCAACAGCTTTGCGGCATCCTCTCAGGGATTTGTGGGAAATTCTTCTGGATTTGTGTGCCTGTCCTCCACCAGACATAGGCTTTCGGGACCTGGCAGGGCTTGATCTGTGTGATTCAGATAGCAGCCAGGCCCCTGGTGAGCCTCAGGTCCTGCCCTGGTGGCTGACCGGGGTCATTAAGGGCCGCTAGACCCAAGCCTGGAGCCCTCGCAGAGGCCCCTCCCCCGACTGCAGCCTCCAAGGCACCGTCTCCTCCATCAGTGTATTGGGCAGCGGGCCTCCGAAGTCAACCTGGAAAGGTGGCGGGAACACTTTGGTGTGCCAGTTCTTTGTGTCTGGGTCACAGAAGGCCAGCTGGGCTCAACTCCCATCTTTAGTCTGAACATGTCTTCTCTGCTCCACCCAGCACCCTTGCCACTCCACTGCCAAAGGAAAAGCCAAGGCCAAGGTCTTTTCTCAGTGCTCAGAGTGACCCGTGTCTAAGTGGTGATGGTCTTGGTCAGTTCATTCTCCACGTTGAGTTGGCTTTATGGACCTGACTTGAACCTCTAGCCTGAGTTTGCCCACAAGTCTCCCATCCCCCACTGGGGCCTGATCTTCCGGACTCTTACTGGCCACGGGGACGTGAGTCTCCTTCCTTAACAGTCCTCCTGGCCCCTGACTTTGACCCAGTGAGTGTTCCCAAGGGCTTCAGCCTGTTTCCAGAAACCAGATCCTCTCCCCATCAGGACCCACAATGGGGCCTGCATGGACCCTACCCCCAGGGGACACCTGTGTTTCCTGACAGTCTCCTTGTCTAGTCAACCCTGGGCCTGCAGTGTCCCGTGGCCTTCAGCTGTCTATAGTTTCCTTAGTTACTTGCCTAGGCCTTGGGTGCTTGCAGTGGCTTACAGCTGCCTTTGGGGTTTGGAAGCTGGCAGGGACAGCCAGCCCAGTACCACGGACAGAGCTGGGGAGACTTGTGGGGAGGATTGGGATCCGGCACTCCTCATTCTGTCCCTGTGTTCTCTATGAAGGCCTGGAGGGCAGGGATCTGCTCCCTCCCAGACCCCAGATGTATTTTCTCTGCTCCTTTGTGGGCTGGAGAAATGCCCCAGAGGCAGCCATGGTGTTTCTGGGTCCCCTCCTGCCTGCTACTCCTGAGACCACACGCCAGGCCACGCTCTGCCCTCTGCGGGGCAGGCCTGGGACCTCACTACCCGCCAACTGCTCGTGGGATAAAGCAGGAGGGGCGTGGGCCAGAGTGTGCCAGACCACGGGTATGGGGGGAGGGGGCGGCTGGCTCAGGCTCCCTGCTGCAATGCAGTTCTCTCCTGAGCAGCCCGCTGTAATTGGATAATTAGTGTCATTATGCTTCCTGCCCATCAGCTCTCCTCTCCTGCTCTCTCGCACTCTCCTTTTCCAGCTCTCGCCTTCTCTGGCAGGAAGACAGATGACTGCCTTCCCCAGGGGAGAGTGGTGACCCCCACAACGATACTTCAAGGCCCCAGCCAGAAAGGGGCTTCCGACTTCCCTCTGGGACCCAAGGGCACCTGGTGCTCTGAGAGCCACCCGTGTGGGAGTGTGGACTTCCCTCCAGAAGCATCCTGGGGAGCCAGCTGTCCCCACAGGACCTAGCACTCTCCAGGAGAGATTCGCGGCCCTGGCCAGCTTGAGGATGGCCCCAGAAATGAGGAAGCCTCTGAGCATTGCATACAGCCAGCCCCTGACCAAGTGGAATGTTCTGGTCTCACTAGTGGAGCCGGGTTCTGACCTATGACTCCTGGGGTCCAGATGGGCTCAGAGAGAACTCAGGGCTTCAGGGCAGATGGAGGGCAGGTGGGTGTGGCAGGTAGATGAGTCAACAGGGGGCATTCCCTTCATCGTCTTCCTGATGGAGACCTGACGGGCACCAAGAAACCCTCCAGGAAAGAAGGTACCCTGGCGACCTTGTTAGGTATGCGGGCACAGTGTCTCCCTGTCCTCAGCAAGGAGGAACAGTGATCCACTTCCCAGATTCAAAAATGGACACCCAGAGAGGTTGAGGGACTTGGGCCGACTCAGACAGCCAGGCTACAGTCCCAAGCCCTGAGGTTTACGGGGACACATTGCCTGTCTAGACACTTTGTTGAACTCTTTTAATTGGTTTTAATCATGTGTTCATTGCTTTCCCGGGGTTTCCTGGGCAGTCACTTGGCAGAGGGACAATGTAGAATTCTCTGGAGCCAGACCACTTGAGTTCACGTTGGCCTCTGCTCCTTGCTGGCTGTGTGACCTTCAGTGAGTTCTTCGGTTTCTCTGTGCCTCAGCAGTGATGTGGAGATAATCACTTAGCGGCTTAGAGGCTCATGGCACCAAGCAAATGGGTAACTCCGTAAAGCGTGGAGAAGGGTTACCTGTGACCAGACTGCCATTCTGTCTCTCTTCAGTACTCCCATGGTCCTGTCTTCTGCTTTGGCTAGGGCTTCTAGGACCACGTCCCAATACACAGGCAAGAGGGAGCCTAGCTCCGGGTCATCGCATGTCCCAGAGAGCACATGGAAGTGTGGGCCTTTGTTAGGTCATAGAGACTTCGGGGAGACATGGGGGGAGTAGGCAGATGGTGACATTCGTCCCCTTTAAGGACACAACCCTGAAGTTGGCCCTATCCCCCTTTTGTTCCATGTGTAGTCCAAGGGTAAGTTGTGTCCCTGTCCCATTTGCTTGAATGCCATTGACCAAGACATAGTCACATGATCATATGTAGCTGTACCGGAATTGGGGGAATGTAGTCATTTTCTTGGATGACAAGATGCCTGATTAAAAATTAAAATCCAACATTGGAAAAGAGAAACAGAAATCGGGGAATGTCTAGCAAGTCTCTGCCACAACCTCCTGGGGGTTCTTAGCACTTCCTAAAGCCATATTATATAAACAGAATGCAGATCTGGAGGCCAGGCCTTCCCCAAGTGTTTTGGCCATCCCTTCTCGTCCCTTCTGAGGGCAGGGTGGTGTCAACACCTCTGAGGAAATGCATGCTAGCATGTGGGCGACACGTAGGGAGCGGGACCACACATCCTCCAGGTAGAGTGGCAAGAACGGTGGCAATGGCCTCCGGGAAGCCCCGCTTCTCAGCTCCTCTGGGTCCCTGCCACCTAATAGGGCAACCATCCAGCTGAGGCGGAGTGCGGGTGCTGTCGAAGGTCACTGAGGCCACACGGTGGGGGTAGGGCGTGTGCAGAACGATCTGCTCAGGCTTCCATTTCAGACAAGGGATGCTCCTGCAAGTTACAATTGCCACGGGCAGAGCCATGGGCTCACCGCCAGTCGCCAGTCGGGGCAGGGGGATTCCTGCGATCACTGGACACAGCGCGAAAGGGGTGGCAAGACCCGTTTGGTTTTTCAATTGTGGCGAAATAACGCGTAACATCAAATTTGCCGCCTTCACTATTCTTTTAAGTGTCTAGCTCAGCAGCATTAAGTATATTTACTTTGCTGTGCAACTCTCCCCTCCGTCCTTCGCCAGCACGTTGCCATCTTCCCAAACTGAAACTCTGTCCCCGTTGGATGCTAACTCCCCTTCCCCCTCCCCCAGCCCCGCCCCGCACCCACCGTCCTGCTTCCTGTCTCTCTGAATCCGACTGCTCTGGGCAGCCCATAGGAGCGGAGTCCTCCGGTATCTGTCCTTTCGCGTCTGGCCTCTTTCACTCAGCCATGTGTCCGAGGTTCATCGATGTGGGAGCAGGTGTCTGCCTCCCCTTCCCTTCCAAAGCTGAATAACGATGCATTTGGTGGACAGACCACATTTTGCTGATCCATTCGTCCCTCGATGGGTCCTTAGGGTTGCTTCTAGCTACTGGGAGTCATGCGGCATGGAACATGGGTGTGCCAATCTCTTAGAGACCCTGCTTCCAATTCTTTCGTAGGTATAGGCCCAGGCGTGGCGATCGTACACATGGTGTTTTTGATGAGCCGCTGTTTTCCGTAGCAGCTGCACTCTTTTACGTTGTCTGCCGGGGCTTGTTTTCACTGGACAATCCTGGATACTCCCTGGAGCCCCTGAAGGCAGGCAGCCGTGTGGCATCAAACCTGGCTGAGGCCTGGAATCCCCAGGCAGAGGGCTTTACAGAGTCCCAGTGCCACCCCCTTCTGACTATGGAGCTGCGACTGGGACTGTGCATTTTTAAAGCCCCTTGGTGGAAAGGGGGGCCCTCCGGGTCTGGCATGCGCTGCTCTAGATTAAAGCACTGGGCCATCAATTAGCAAGGGGTACTACAGACGTTCACCCACCCATAGGCAGGGGCTGCACCAGGTAAACCCCAGGTCCCTGCCACCTAGTCTAGACTTGGGTTTCTCTGGGTTCCAGAACCCTCCTTCACCCGGCTCTAGTCAGCAAGGACCTCCCGATGCTTGAAGTCCGTGCATCTGTCTTCCTGCTGGTCTCAGACAGTCCTTTGAGCCTGGACCAGGCGCTGGATGGGAAGCATCCTTTGCCCTTGCTGGCAGCCCCCAGCGGGTCCCTGAGGTGGCCCTAGTGGCCTGGTTGCAGCACAACAGTCCCTCCCTGGGGGCAGCCCTGCAAGGGCAGACGTGCCTGTGGACGGCCTCGTGCGTCAGTTTGGGGAGAGGGGCCATGGAGTTATTGTTTTTGCCCAAAGCTGTTCGCTGTGAGCGCTGCTTGGCGCGTGCACAGATTGTACCAGGAACGAGGGGGAGGAAGGAACGGAGGGGGGACTGTCCCTTTAAATCTGTTTTCTCTGTTTTATTTCCTTCTTTCTTCCCATCCTCCTCCCACTAGCACAAGTGGTGGAGCTGTGAGGGCCCAGGAGCTGCAGTGACGGCGCCTCTGAAATATTAATGAGGCTGTTCTCTGCCTCAGCTCCCCCCTCGACGCCCGCTCCCTCCCTCCCCAGCTGAATGCAGGCTTCATCCTTGGAGCCCTCTTTTCTCCTACCAGGTGGCAAGCCAAGGTGTGCCGAGCAGAGGGGAGGGACAGGGGCCGGGCAATAGAGAGGGCCCAGCAAAGGAGGGGGTTGCGAGAGAAGTCAAGGGTCAGAGGGCTGTCCAGCCACATGTTCACCTGCCTGGGATTAAAACCAGGCCCAGGAGAGGGCAGGGCTCTGCCAGTGGGGTTTCCGGAGGGCCCCTGCACCCACTCCCCACCTGCTCTCGGCTGGCCACGCCCCACATCTGCAGGTGTGAGGGAGGCCTGGGCCGGTATATGGGGCCCTCGCGCTCTTCCTCTCTGGGTTCTGTAGGGCCTGGCCTGGGCTCCAGGTGCCTGGAGGCAGAGAGAAGAGGGGACGGTTTTCTCAAGGAATCCCCACAGTGAATCACACCGCTGAGCCATGGGTTCTTCTGGCGGTGGGTCTGTCGGGAGATGCCAACAGGCAGTGTGCATCGTGGGGGGCAGTGGTGGAGGGCATGTGCCTGGGTGGGCCCTCGGGCCCACATCTCCTGCCCTCTGACCCTGCCTCAGACGTGACCTGGCTGTGCCGGATTCTGCTCCATTCTTGCCTCCGGCCAGCGCAGGGGGAATATTCTTGTCACCAGTTTACTGACCGCAGGGCTGAGGGCACAGTGACTTGAGAGTGACGCAGGGACCTGGGACTTCCTGGCTTCTAGTTGGTGCTCCCGGCCAGCCTCCATCCATCCTGGGGTGGGGGCGGGGAGCGGTGCCTGGCAGCAAATGCCCTCTCACCAGCCCGGGGACACATGCCCGCTCAGACACACGCGGCAAGCACGGACTGGTGGTAACGTCCAGTGGCCGCTGCCCACAAATGAGTGCGACCTCTGACTTGTAGGGTTTCACCCTCTGTTCCTGTCCCCTCTGTGAAGGCGACGGTGGGCAGCCCACACAGAGTAGGGACTGAGCAACATGGAAGGCAGGTCCAGGAGGTCTGGGATCATTGAGCCTCCCTGAGCCTCAGTTTCTGCATCTGTGAAATGGAGAAATGTGTCCTTGCCCCTTGTTTATGAGGTCCAATGAGGAGAGCATCTGGAGTAGGGGCCCGAGAGAAGAGAGCCTGGGAACAGAGGTGCTCCCACCTCATTCAAAAAGCTCCTACCTTCCTGGAGGGTGGTCGGCTGCCCCGGGCCTTAGGGGAGGTGGTCAAAGAAGCAAAATGGGGGATTTGGGCAGATTAAGTCAAGGGCGCTGGGAGATCCCCCCAAACCTGATTAGAAGTGGCCAGGAAGGGCCGGCGCAGAGGGGACGAGGACTCCTGGGTTTTTGGTTAGGCAGACTTGAGTCAGTGGGCCTACGGACAGGGGGCGTCAGGCCACACTGGAGGGAAGGGTCCAGAACACGGTTGGGTGACTGGTGTGAACATGGGCGATCTCCTGCAGTGCTCTGGTAGCAAGCAGCCTGTTGAAAGTCCCAGAGCAAGGGTGAGATGGTCCCGGGGACCCACTACAGCTCACTACTCTCGTCATCGCACTGCGCGGGCCAACTTATGCCACGACAGAGCAAGTATCGGAAGGTGTGAGTCCGTCCCTGTGAAGGTTTGCAATTCAATTAAGCCAATTAAGGTCTGGAAGATGGTACATTGCCTGCACTTTTAGTGCCTACAAGCCGTTCTAGGCAGCCAGCCCAGGCCGGAAAGCCTCTGTCGGGCCTGTAGAACTGATAGGCCTGTCACTTCTGTTCTCAGCCATTTCAGTGATGGCTGCCGTCCTTATTAAGAATGAGAGAGGCAATTGCCCAAGCTTACAGAGAACCAGAAAAACAACAGTATATGCCATTTGGTCTCTACAGCAGCCAACAGTCACTCAAGACAGATTTTGATTTAACTGATGGCTCCTGTCTGGCCTACAGAGTTAATGAAGATGAGGAAGGTTAGCATGAGCACAGTCTTTGACTTGAGGGAGCCCCCCCAGAGCTGCATGGAGGCCCTGGGCACACTGCGAGTAGCCTGCTGGGGGTCAAGGCATCCCTGCCTTGCATCCCTGTGCCCCCCTCATGCTCTCCAGGAAGGCGATCCACACCCCGCCCCTCAAAAAAAAAGACTCCCCACTCTTCCTTGGCCAGCCAGGCCCCTGTTCGCTCCCTCCTCCGGGCCCCCATCCCCAGCCAGGGCTGACCATTCAGTGAACTTCCTGCCAACTCAATAACCACATATCTCAAAAAGCTTTCACCCCTGGGAGTGGGAGAGAAAGCAGAGAGCCATAGGAGCGGTCGGTGGATTAGAGACTCGGCAGCGATCAATTTTGGCACAGACTTTCTGGAGAATGTTCCACTTGAATTGCCACTCAAATTCGTCAGAGGTCATCAGGCGGAGAGGGGACAGCAGGCTGTGCGGGGCGGGGCACATATGGAGTGCTTGGAGCTGGCGAGGCTGTGCGTGGCAGCCAGGTGAGCGCTGACGCGGGTAGACGGGCGTGGGGCACAGGCGGGAGCAGGAGAGGAGCTGGCTTTTTGCTTGAGGGGGGCGGGGGAGGTCACCTGCACCGGGGAAAATGGTGACCCAGAGCCGGGTGGTGACAGGCTGCCCAGCTGGAGGGAGACAGGCGACATGGTAGGCGGGGACACGGGGCCTGCTCGGTGGGGGATGAGGCAGAGGGACCAGGCCACAGCCGCAGGCGGGGTGCCAGGGGACGCTGAGGTGCAGAGGAGCAGCAGGGCCAGCTGAGAGGCGGTGGTGAGGGCGGGCACGCTCTGTGTCCCACAGAAGGTCAGGCCTCGCCTCCCTGCTCGGCTCCCTTACCGTGAGTCACCACAGGCACAGGAGGCCTCAGTGATGACAGCACACCGATTGGGAGCAGCTCAAGGACCCTGTGTGGCTGTCTGGGCTCAGTCAGAGGGCAGGGCCACGCCTGGGCGCCGAGTAAGGAGCAGGAGGCAAGGACAGGGCTCACCTTCAGTGAACCCTGTTTTCAGGGAGCGGGCGGGAGAGGCCGGCGCCTCCGGTGGAAGCAGGCGTGTGAAGGTGTGACCTCCACCAGCCTGAGCTGCTGTCTCCCACCACCTGCCTCAGAGCCCACCCAACTATGGGCCATTCCTCTGTCATCCCCAGGAGCCCTCCAGTGCCATACGGGCGGGGTCGGGCGCCTTCTACCTGAGCCTTCTCTGAGTGGGTACAGGTGCCGAGAAGATAAAAGGGTTCCAAGGGAACAAAATCATTCATCTGACTTCGCTTTTAGAAAGAACCCCCGTGGAGTCCCTACACAGCTCAGTGGGGGCCATTCGGGCACATAGCTAGCCCCAGGGGCCTAGGTGAAAGGTGTGGGATGCAGGCCCGGGGCCTGCCTGCCAGGGGCGTCAGAGCCTCCCTTGTGCTCACCACTCCCCTCAGCCTGGGAGGAGGGGCCTACAGGGCGACCCAGGGTGCTGTGCTCAGGGACAGTTGACTCCCCCCCACCCCCTGTCGGGACCCACACAGCCCATAGATGGGTGTTCTCTCAGCAGCCGAGTGTGCCCGGGACCTACTCGCCGGGGGCTCTGTGCCTATGGCAAGCCAATGCCCACACATGTGAACCAGCCCCTGTCCCTCCCGTCCAGCAGCCAACAGGCCAGGGGGCTGGGGACACAGAGCCCAGCCCTGCAAGTTTCACCCAAGTTGCCTGGTATGTGGGAAGGGAGACGCATGGCAGCGACACTCGGGGTCAGAGAAAGGAGGGGAGAAGGGGCACCCAGCAGGGGCGCTGTCCTGAGCCACAGTCTGGACTGGGGAAGGAATCTGGCAGGACAAAGGCAGGGGTGGGGGCGACAGGCAAGGCCATCTGGAGAGGTCAAAAGCCACCAACGCTGCCTCGGATGGCTCCTGAGATGGCCTGAGGTTGGGACAGCCAGGTCTCCCAGTGGCCAAGCCTCTGTTTCCCGCGCTGGTGAACGGGCCAGTGATTCCTACGGCTCCCACCCAGGTGCGTGGGCCACATTCGCAGAGCACCCCCAAAGGAGCCCCACGTGCCATGGAAATGAAAGGTTTGCTCGCTTGAAGCTCTGCGTGCCGGTGCTCCCGGGAGCTCAGGGTCACCCGCGTTGCCTCCGCCCTCTCCCCCACGTGCCGAATGACCTAGCAGCTGACTGCAGCCCTCCCTCATCTCTGGGCTTCTGCCCCTCCAGTCTGGCGTCACCCGGCAGCCGTCTGCTCGGTGATGGCCCATGTCACTTGTGGCCCCGTGGGATCCGCAGCCCCATTCCCCCACCGACCCGTCCCACTACCTGTCTTCTCCTTAGGATCAGAACACTCTTTCATCCAGAAGAACGGCTCGCTCCTCCCCCTTGTTCTGGTCTTTTCGCAAACGCGCCCCTGCCAAGAGGCCTTCCCTGCCCCTACACCCAGCGGAAACCATTCTGTCCATCACTCTGTCACCTGCTGCGAACTCACCTCCAAGCCAGAGAGCACAAGGATGCACTCAGTGCTGTCACCTCTGTGTCCCCAGCACGGATGGCCAGTGCAGGCCTGTAGTAGATGACAAAGTGGAAGGATGGGCAGTGGGAAGACGCGTGGGAGTGGAAAGGACGGCACGTTCTTGTGTCTGCCATTTTGTTCCCACATCTTCCGGCACCGAAGGCTGCTCCATGTGGAAACTGTCTAGAGGATTAACACTTAGGTGCCCAAACTTATAAAATGGGGATCACTTTCGATGGGCATTTTTTGAAGTGCCTCCCTGGGTCCCAGGCCTCCCGGGTGGGACTGCCCTAGGTATATGTGCCTAGGGTAGGGTCAAGCGTGCAGAGGAACTAAGGCCCCCACATGTTCTGAACCCCCTCGGGCCGGTCTTGTCCCCTGAGGGTTGTGGTGCACCCCTGCTTCTGGTGTCCCCTGGGCTCTGGGTAACAGGTGGGACCTCTCCTGAGAGTAGGCGCCATAGGCTCTGGGCTGTGTTTCCATGGGCAGTTCTAGATCAGGAACCTGCATTGGTAGCCAAGTTTTGCTTCCAAGAGGATCCTCCGGAGCCTGCAGCTTCCCCAAAGGCAAAAGATTGGGCCCAACTGAGCCATGCCCTCAGGAGGCCTCTTTGCTGTTGTGAAGGCCAAGGCCATGTGCACTGACACTAGTTTAATCCTGGGAGTTTGACCTTTGGGGATGCTCACACTCATGCTCCCAGCCTGTGTGTGTGTTGTGGGCAGCCCCCCAATTCATCGCCTGGAGGGCAGAAGGGTGTGAGGGGAGGGGACGGCACCGTGCTGTGGGCGGGCTGATGGGGAAGTCGCCAGTGACCTGTGGCTGCTTTCCACCTTCTCCTGTGCTCCCTCTCCTCCACCCCTCCTCTTCTCCTTTTATCCCCTCCTTTCCCCTCCTGTCCTCCCTCTCCCTCCTTACCTCCTCCCCCCAGGCCACCTCCCTTCCTTGCCCCAGACCCCCCAGGTGCCCTCGGGGCAGCAGAGACACCCTGCACACTAAGTCTTGACCTGGCTCCCGGCTGGCCCCACCCATGGCCTGGCCTGCTCCCTGGACCCCCCGCGCAGCCCCAAGCCTGAAACCGTGAGCCCCAGAGGCTGTGCCAGGCCGCTGCAGGGGATTTATAGCACGTCTGCTACGCCGGGCGAGTGTTAATCAGGCAAGAGCAGGGAGCATGACGGAGGGGACAAGCTTTCACCCAAGGTAGGGCACGGACATGAGAGAATTGTGGCACAGATAGCCCACCCACCCGTGCCAGTAATCAACCCCAGGACATCACCTCTGCTTCGGTGTGGGTTCCCAGACGGATTTGGGAGGCAGTCAGAGTCTCCGTATCGCAACAGCAGACCCCTTCCAGGAGACACGAACGCTCCCTCCTTCCCCACCTAGGCGAGTCCTCCTGCCTTGGGTACTTGGGCTGGGCAGGACTAGGGGATGGCCTGGCAGCTGGGCCTGGCAGGGCATGAGGGCCACTGACCCAACCTAGGAGGTGAATTTTGCAATCGGCAAGTCATGGCTCAGACTGAGTGCCGATTTTCGGAGAACGTTCTGGAAGAGTGGACCTCAGTCTTGTCTCAACTTCGCCCCTGGCTTCTTCTCACCTCTCCCCAGGTGTCCGTGCTCGGCCACTTCCCCGCTGCAGCTCCCTCCACTACACCTCACCCAGGCACTGGGACCTCGGGTGGCTGCCTGCCCCTAGCTGAGGCCGCACCTGTGAAGAGGTCGGGCACCCTGTCCTCCCGGCACGACAGGCGGGATGGGCGACATGGCCAACAGTTCCATCGAGTTTCACCCCAAGCCCCAGCAGCAGCGGGAGGCCCCCCATGCGGGCGGCTTTGGGTGCACACTGGCTGAGTTGCGTTCCCTCATGGAGCTCCGAGGGGCTGAGGCGCTGCAGAAGGTCCAGGAAGCCTACGGGGACGTCAGTGGGCTTTGCAGGAGGCTGAAGACCTCGCCCACAGAGGGTAAGGCTCCCAGCAGAGCCCCAGCGCAGGACGCGAGTGCGCCAGGGATGTAGGGTCATGGGCCACCGGACACTCCCCCCGGTCTCCAAGGGCCATCCTGAAGACGTCCCGTACCCCCGGGGCGGGCCTGGCCGAGGGCCGGGTGGTGCTTCTGCAGCAGCTTCCGGAAGCACTCTTGACCCTGACTGTGCCCTCCCAAGGAAGCCATCCCGCCCCCGCCACCACCGAGCGGGAGATGCTCTGTAGGGGGGTGAGGGGGATTGTCCTCTGGGTAACCTGGGGTCCTCCGGGAGCCGTGGCCTGACCCCCTCCATCAGCAGCAGCTCCCTGCTCTCGCCTCTTTGGATTAAATAGAAATCAAGCAAAAGAGGAGGGAAGGAAGAGAACGGCACGGTGTCAGGCTGGGCCCCAAACTGAAACCCCAGAAGCCCTTCTGGGCAACAGGGCAACAGGGTGGGACAGAGGAGGAGGAAGGCCGGGCCCCTGTGTATGCTCCAGGCCATGTGCCCAGCCCCGTGTCCGGTTAAGGGGCACAGGAAAACGAGGGTGCCGGCCCTCTGCGGGCTTGGGTTGCAGGGGGCTCTCTCTGGAAAGGGGGGACAGAGTGCTGAGTGGAGGTGCCACTGGCCACAGGCTGTCCCAAAGAAGCAAAGAAGCAAGTCTGGTGCTTGGGTGGTTCAGCGGCAGAATTCTCCCCTGCCAAAGAGGTGCAAGCCTCAGGCAGCATAGATCTGAGGAGATCTGCTGCCCGGAGCCTTGAGGAAGGCTGAGGAGCATTGTCTAGAAGGTTCCAGAGGCAGAGGCCTGACCGCCACCTTGGGTCCCTGCCTCGGCCCTGTAGCCCTTGCCCCCTGCACTGGAGGCAAAACTGTGCCCTGCTCTGCACCAGCCTTTCCCAGTCCTGCCTGCTGGGTCTGCTGGGAGGCCGGGACCACCAGGACCCAGGCTTGGCCCCAGATTCCAGGAGTTGGAGTGTTTTCTGGCCCAGCTGGCACCTCCCTGGCAGGGCTGCTAGGGCTGTCCCAGCCCAGTGCCAGGCCTGTTCTCAGCCAGCCCTGATTTATCTCATCAGCTCCCATCTCAGCTGTCACACCTTTGTCCACCCAGGGCTCTGGCCCTATCTGTCTGTGGATGGCACATGGGCTGGAGCAGGGGGTAGAGAAGGCCCACCCGGGAGGAGATGGGCCCAAGGGCCGGGTGAGAGGGTGCCCACCCAACCAGGTCAGGAACTCCAAGCCTAAGTGGCCTTCTCAGGGCCGCCTGGGTCTCTCTTGTTTTGTGCTCTAAAGGGACCCAGCCTGGTGTGTTGTGTTATCAGGGCAGATGGCTTGGCTCGGGGCCAGAGGGATCTCTCTCCTTCCCTCCTCCTTGCCCCCCCCCCCCGCCCAGGATTTGGGGCTAGCAGGGAGGCTGGGGTGGAGGGCCATTTAGCCACAAGGGCTCTGGCCTCTTCCAGATAAAAGGAAGCAGATGGGCTTCAGCTGGCAGCTCTTTCCTCTGCCTGTCAGGCCTTGTTAAATATTTAAAATGTCAAGGCCCCTGGGAACCTGCCTGATTCTGCCACAGCGGCTCTGGAGCTCGCCCAGTGCCTGTGGAGGGGCGGGCATGAAGAAGGGCAAGTGCCCAGGTGGGTGGCCAGGCCGCAGCAGAGGGAGCCGGCCAGGCCTGACCTGCCTCCTGAAGAATGAGCAGCACGAGGACTACCCCTCCCCACTCCAAGCCCAGGAGCCCTGGCCCCCAGTACACCTGCCGACTTGGCCCCGGAATGTTCACCCACATGTCCCCTCTCCTGCCCAGACACAATGGCCTGAGCTTTAGGAGGGGCCGGCTTAGCCGCACCCTGGGCCCCACATCAATCCCCTGGCAAGGTGTGCTGGCAGATGGGTGCTTTGGGAAGGGTGGGGGGCGTGGGGACGTGCATGGTGTACTGGGGGGGGGGGATTTTGTCTGTTCTCGGCAATAAGCACGTCAATGGGCTCAGGCTTTGTAGCTATCCAAGAGGATTCCAGAAGCCAGAGAACGCGGGTCTTGGGCCAAGCTCAGTGGGAAGCCCACCAGGGGGACCTGGGCCCCAGCCCTTCCCCTGTCTGGCCTTTACCAGCAGCAGTCATGGAAATGAGAGGGCGGATTATCCAAGAGCCGCACGATGTGGTCCTAATCCAATTCTGATGGCATCTGGCCTCTGCTCTGGGCAGGACACTCATCTGTGTCCAAGCCAACCAGCCGGCCCCTGCCCCAGCACCTGGACCTGGGCCGCTGTGGGGGCCTGCCGACTGGGCACATGCTTGGAGCCAGAGGGGCTGCAGCTACCTTCTGGCCCCTACATGAGTACCTGAGCAGCTGTCTGGACCCCCAAGCCCAACAGGAAGGCCATGGTCTTGGGCTGGTGCGGGGCAAGGGAGAGAGAAGCGTTGCTAGAGTATCAAGGGCAACCCAAGGCCAAGGGACAGGCTGACAGTGGGAGGGGAGGAACGGAGCCAGCTCACTCCTGGGGAGGGGGCCCCAAAGGCCTGGCTTCCCTTGGGGACAATCTGGCGTATGGGGTGAGGCAGGCAGGATGCAGACTTATGGTGGCACAGGGACCCATGGGCTCTCTCTTGAGGGTCTCCAGATCCGTGCCCTTTCTCAAGGCAGGGGCAGTGGAAATTCCGGGTGTCTGGGAGAGCAGGGGTTCAAGCACTTCCATAGTACTGACCTCACTTTTCATATCTCTTGTAGCTTAAAGACGCAGGCCTCAGTTAGGAGTGGGGCACAGGCCCTCGGCTGGGACCCCAGGCCCTAGGAGCTGAGGTCCTGAGCTTGTCCCAGACACCCAGGTGGAAAGTTGCAGCCTTCAGAAACCAGAGCCCCGGCAGGGCCCAGGCACCATGAGGCCTGGGGAGAAGGGCAGGGGCAGCCGTAGCCCCGCTGGGTGTGGAGATGTGCCCAGGTTGTGCCCGCTGTGGGCTTTTGCTCTCGTCAGGCCTTCCACCTCTGGTGGGCTCCACCCTGCCCCTCCCCAGGCCCCTTCCCTGCCTAGTGGACAGCCACCCTCCTTCCTCCCAACTCTTTCTGCACCCCACTTAACACTTCCTTGCTATCAAGTCCTATGTGCCTTCCCAAGCCAGCTGAGATCACCCCCATAAGCTGGGGAACCCGCCCCCCATCTGCCCTGCCGGTAGCTCCCTGCCCCCGGGAACTGCAGTCCAGTGTCTGCCCACGAGGTGTCAGTGTGGAGCCGGACCCTTGGGTTCAGGCCTAGAAGGAAGCAGCATCCTGAGGGATGAGGGCGGGGCCAGGGGACGGCGTCCGGTGGGCCCGCCTCTGGGGAGGGTGGCCAAGTGGATGTCTGGCCTCGGGAGGAGGTAGCCTGGATGTCAGTTCCACATGGAGACTTCTGGTAGCTCCAGGCATGGGCCTGAGGGGACTCATGCTGTAGAGGCAGAGACCCAGAGGGCTTGGTGCGGGCCTGGGTGGGAAGTGGGCTGTCCCAAGGATGAGAAGTAAGGTAAGGGCCCAGCCTCGAAAGCCGGAGCTCACCCCTTGGTGGATGTTGATTCTGAGCCCTTCATCCCAGCCCCAACACACTAGAGTGCCTGCGATGTGGCGGGGGCCTCCCAGGGCTCTAGAAGTCCGGGTCAGGCCTCTCAGCCTCTCAGCCCTCCTTCAACATGTTTCACCTGCTCTGGCCACAAGGGGTCCCCACTGAGACCGGCTTCTTCACCCTTCACTCTCCTCATCCTCTGCCTGGTGGCCTGGGGACACCGTGGCATCAGTATGAATCACTCACTGACAATCCCAGAGCCTCAGAGACATTCACCAAGTGCCACGTGTGCGGCCCCAGAGGAGGCGATAGGTGGGGGCGTGGGCAAGGCAGGGAGCTCACGTCCCATCCCCGCACTTCGCCGTGACCCCCAGCTCAGAACTCGAGGTTGGCACTGCAGCGGGGTCTAGGGAAAGCGTTAGGAAGGAGGCAGCTGACTCCGGACGATGGCCACGAGAGCTCGGGGCGGGGGCAGTTCCTACGTACCTCCTGGGGCCACGGGTGCCACACCCATGCTCAACAGTATGGGCAAAACCGACGATGCTTTGGGGCCGCCAGAGCCGACTGTCTCCCGGGTCTCGTCAGATGACACAGGTTCTGTGTCCCGCGCACATGGCTTGGCCACGCCCCCCTGTTGATGGCTTAGCATCTGTGAGGCTCCCGTCATCCTGACCTAGGGTCAGGTGCACAGGGCAGCAAAGGAGTCCTGGGCTGCCAGCAAGAGCTCCGACTCACAGGCACAGGGCCCTTTCCCTCCCTGGACTCAGTTTCCTCCTCTGGACCCTGGAGGGATTGTACGAGCACCTCGGCCCACTCACAGCCCACAGGGGATCAGCTACCCTGGGCCTGGCTGACAGCAGGCTGCCACACCTGTGCCCTCCATCCCAGTCTTGTACCAAGCCCTGCACTCCTACGAACGCCTGGGCTGTTCTCTTCTCCTGTCTCCAGGTGACACTTGGCCATCCCTGGCCCAGCTGGGTTCCCTCTGCCCACCCCCACCCCATGGTGGCCGTTATCACGGTCCTTCCCATCTGCCCTCTGAAGGGACCCACTGTAGCCCATAGACCTCCCCGAGCATATCGGGAGGACGACCGAACCCTTCCTCATACCAGGGGCTCCGCATTGTTGCGAGTCGCGCGGTCGCACGCCTGAGCTGTCCAGGCAGCTGGAGGGCACACACGCCCACATACCTGTCCTCGGGGTTTGCAGAAAGGCTTGGAGGACCGGGCAGGTGCAGTTCCCGCCTTCCAGGGGCTTTCAGGCCAGAGAACAAGACAGGCACTCTGGGCGAGCAGGGGAGAAAGGGGCAGGGCCTCACGCTGTTGGCCCTTCCCATCTTCTTGCTCTGTGTCCCCGCTCTCCATCCCTGCACCACACAGGCCTGGCCAACAATGCCAATGACTTGGAAAAGCGCAGGCAGATCTATGGGCAGAACTTCATCCCTCCCAAGCAGCCCAAGACCTTCCTGCAACTGGTGTGGGAGGCCCTGCAGGATGTGACGCTAATCATCCTGGAGGTAGCCGCCATCGTCTCCCTGGGCCTTTCATTCTATGCACCGCCCGGAGAGGAGAGCGAAGGTGAGCAGGGGAGGACCCGGCAGGAGGGAAGGAATGGGACCTGAGCCGAGGGGCCTCAGCGTAACTTTCCTGCCACCCCACCCTTCCCTGCTGTCCTCGGGTGCAGCATGCGGGAACGTGTCAGCTGGAGCAGAAGACGAAGGGGAGGCCGAGGCAGGCTGGATCGAGGGAGCCGCCATCCTGTTGTCAGTCACCTGCGTGGTGCTGGTCACGGCCTTCAATGACTGGAGCAAGGAGAGGCAGTTCCGGGGCCTGCAGAGCCGCATCGAACAGGAACAGAGGTTCTCCGTCATCCGGGACGGCCAGCTGCTGCAGGTTCCGGTGGCTGCACTGGTGGTGGGCGACATCGCACAGGTCAAGTACGGTGAGTGCATCTGGCAAGGGCCTTCCCCACCCCCCAGTACGTGGGCCTTCACCTGCGGGACAAGGCGGGGCAGGGGCAGCAGTGGGCCGTGGGGGGGCTCAAGCTGGAGACAGAGCCCCAGGAAGCAGGCCTGAAGCTGAAGGGAGAGGGCCCCACCCCCTAGGTTCGAGACCTCTCCTGGGGCAGGCGGGAGGCAGCAGGGCGGAAGGCTACCTGGACCCACAGCGTGTGGTTCCGGCTGCCTGGCCGGCCTTAGGAGACCTGCTACCTGCTGATGGCGTGCTCATCCAAGGCAATGACCTCAAGATCGATGAGAGCTCCCTGACAGGCGAGTCGGACCACGTGCGCAAATCAGCTGACAAAGACCCCATGCTGCTCTCAGGTGAGGCCTCAGGGCAGTGGCCAAGCTGTGGGGGGGGCGGGGGCAAGATGCAGGCTGGCACTGCCCTCTGGACCAGTTCGGCACCAAAGAGCCTTGGAAGCCATCTGGCCCAGCCACCCCCTCAATCGCAGGCCTCCTGAGTCGCCCTTCTGGCTAGGGAGTCTGAAGTTTTTGCCCCCAAGAGGCCAGAGTGGCCCGTGGGAGGCCTGATGGTGGTCGCTCTAGCCACTGGGGAAGGAAATGGGTGCTCCCCGCCTCAAAGGGCCCCTAATATCCTGAGGAAAGCTCCTAGAACATTTTGGCCTAGCCCAGCATTTATCCCGGTGGCAAATGCAGTGTGACACAGGACAGAGAGGCTGGAGGCCCCAGGTGGACCCTGTGAAGACCTCACCTTGTGTTTCTGGGCAAGCAGCTGCTCATGTGTGCGCCTCCGGGTCCCCTCCAAGCCAGGAATGAGGCTTCGTTCTAGGATTAGGGTCAACATAGCCTCCAGGGGCCTCCAAACACCGAGTTCGTGCTTCTGGGATTCCTGGGGGAGAACTTGTAGGTGTTCAGCCACGCCTTCCTCAAGCAATGCAAATCTGTCTCGGTCCCCCTGTGTTCCCAGGTACCCATGTCATGGAAGGTTCTGGAAGAATGGTGGTGACTGCTGTTGGTGTCAACTCCCAGACAGGAATCATCTTTACCTTGCTTGGAGCTGGTGGGGAGGAAGAGGAGAAGAAGGATAAGAAAGGTAAGGAAATAGTGACATCCAGTTCCCAGCACCACTGGCCTAATCCCCCACTCCAGCTCCAGCTGCAGCGAGAGCCAGCCTTGAGTGGTGAGAGGCCGTACCTTCTCTTCCGATTCCTTTGGAGGACCTGCTTCTGGTGTCTTTGCCCAAAGGCTTTGGGAAGTGTGTGCCAGGGTGGGGGGGAGTGCCCTGCCTGGGGAGGAACGGGGTTGGAGGGACAGAGGCCAGCCGCCTTGGCTTGGGAGAGTGCCCCCGGGGACCCTGTGCCCGCTCTTGGGTGTGCTGACGCCCCGTGGTGAGGTGCCGAGGGCCCCACCAACATGGCAGCCAGGGAGATGTGAGTCATACAGCCAGAGGTAGAGGGCTCCCAATCGAAATGGACTGGACTCCCCAGAGGATGTCCGAGGCCAGAGGAAGCTGGGATGGGGTGGGGGCCCAGGGGAAAACAGTGTCAGGGGACAACTGTCTTGTGAGAGTCCAGCTGGCACACGGCCGTCCCGCTGCCTCCTTTCGCCACTGCCCCGAGCCCCAGGCATGGCCGCTGTCTTTTCCAGTCCTCAGAACAGCGCTGACAAAACTATGGAGCTGTCCTCAGCACCACCCCACGCCCAGAGCCCCAATCCCACCAGGCAGGACCCCGTTCAGTTCTTTGTTTCAGGCCCGCACCAGGTCACGACTCACCTTGATCTAACCTGGGTCTCCCCCGAACCAGGCGGGGAGCAGAGTTTCCTAGATGTGTGCCTTCGAGAACATTCGCTTGGGTCCACTCGGAGTACAAAGAAGCTGCACACATGTGGAGAAAGCGTGTGCTAAAAGCCCGCAGCCAGGGTCCCCAGGGGGAAGTGAGACAGAGGGGCGCCGGTCACCAGCCCTACATCAGTCAGTCAGGGCACCTAGACTGGGCAAACAAGTGGCAAGGGGACAGGCCAGCATAAGGAAGGATGTGCCAGTGTCTCCAGCCCTAGGCTGCCCTGCTCCTGGAGACAGTGAGAGAGGAGGTGGGTGACCTGCTGTGGCCTAGAAGCTTCTGTGGGCCCCGTCTCCCAGCAGCCAGCCAGCACTAGCAGACCCTCATCCACATTTGCCACACCAAGCATCCTGGCCCTGCGGGGCTCAGCGCAGTTTCTCTCCACCGTGAACAGCCGAGGGGCCGCAGGCAGGCAAGCGGGCGGGTGGGTGGGCCCTGGGCCTCCTCCAGGCTGGGCTGGGGTACCCATCCCCCTCTCCAGGGAAGCCTTCTCCTCCCCTGCAGCCCTGTCCCTGAGATGTTGGTGGTCTGCAGGACTTGGTTTGGGGCCCCTCTTCTTCAACCTTGACAAAACCCCACCAGTCCCCCCAGGCCCCTCCCCAGCTCTGGCTCGTCTGCCCCTCACTCTGCTTCAGCTGCCCTAGGCTGAGCTACTGAGGGGTCAGAGGGAGCACCTCCGCCAGCCAGCTCCCTGGAAGAGGGGAACCCTGAGGGGGGGGGGAGGGGGCTGGAGGGGAGCAGAGCTGGCCAGGCTCCAGGCAGGGGCAGCAGCACCCACAACTCCCCACCAAGGTGTGAGCCCAAGGCCCGGCTGCTGCTGCGGTGGCAAAGCCAGCGCCCCTCCCTGGCCCCCATCCCTACTCCTGCTGCCTCTCAACCCCGTCTCTCAGCCCGATGCTCCCAGGCCACCTGCTGCCCTTCAACCTGTTTCTTGCCTTTTGGCCTTGACTCCTAGTCGCCCTCCTACTTGAGGTGCTCTCCTTCCCCTCCTCCCCTCCCTGGGCTTCTGTCTTCCTCTTCCTGTAGTGCTGATCCCGCACATCTCTCCCTCCTCCAGAGGCCTCTCTGGGCCCTTCTGCATTGTCACCGTGTGTCTACAGGTGTCTCCTCTCCCCCCAGGAGCCTCCTTCGCCTCTGAACCTCCCCACTCTGACAGAGGGACAACCTGCATACCACCCCAGCCGGGAGGGGGCCTCTCTCTCCTCCCTGGGACCCCCAGACTAGACCCCACTGCCTAGAAGCCACCTGGCACCCTGTCTGTGCTCCTGGATCCCCAGTGACATGAGTTATTGGGTATTGGTCAGCACACAAACCCCTCTTGTCACATGTCAGTCATTTCCAGATCCCGGGCTAGCACTTGTGTGGTCCCTAAGAGAGCTCTTTGAACCGATGCCCCACCGCGATGCCCTGGGGAAGATGAGGCCAGAGGGGCTGGTACAGAGCCCGACCCAGAGCACAGCGCCGTTTACCTTGGTCTTGGAAGCCAGTCACTGCCCTGGTCCCCAACACCCAGCTGCGGGCTTTGTGGTTGCAGACCACATTCACGAATGCGCCCCCCACCCCCGCCGCCGACACACAGGTCCAGCTGGGGCCCAGCCCATTCCGTGTACCATTGCTCCCTCCAGTGCCGGGTGCCTGGCACCCATGTGGGCATTCAAGACCAGCAAGTTTCTAGAGTCTCCCTTCTCTGTCCCTCCAAACACTCTGCAGAGCTGACTGCTGGCTGCACTGCACAGAAAGCTGACCGCTAGGCCACTAGGGGTCAGGGACCACCTAGGTAGACGGTTCATGCCACTCCTGTGGAGGGGGGTACATATCCCGACTGGGGGGGCCCTGCTCAACGTGGCAGACCTGAGACCAGACACCTGGCGGCTTTCACTCCCCGTGGCGGTAGCCTTTTCAGAGACCTCCCCCACTGCTGGGCACACATGACCCAGGGGCCGTCCAGGACTGGCTCGGGGAGTTCACTGGAGGGCCGGGCCCTCATCTGGGAAGCCAAGAGTGTGGCTCTCGTGGGCCGAGAGGTGGAGAGAGGGCATCAGAGCAGGCCTGGGGAGCACAGGGCCCTCCTCCCCGCCCCTTTGCACCGCGCTCTCTGGCCTCGCTGTCTGTGTCCCGCTGTCCTGTGTGCGTGTGCGTGTGCGTGTGCGTGTACCAGGGCCACGTGGATGTTCTGAAGCCTTCGTGTCTGTCATTCCTCTTCCGTTGTAGGCAAGCAGCAGGATGGGGCGATGGAGAGTAGCCAGACCAAAGGTAATGCGCGCCCCGTGCTCAGGGTGGGGTGGCGGAGGGGTGCGGCACAGGGTGGGGGGCCGCCCGCGTCAGTTGCTGGAGCAGCACCCAGAGACCAGGTGAGTGGGGCGGGGGGGCCCTGTGCAGACCCTGCCAGAAGTATGCAAAGATCACCCGTGAGGAAACTGAGGCTCAGAGAGGGTGACTCACCCAAGACCACACCAGGCCTGTGGGTTTCCTGGTCCAGCTGCCTTTCTTCTGGGCTTTTGAGGCAGGGTGACCGGGTGCCGGTCCAACACCCACTCTCCTCTCGGCCCGAATGCCTGGTAGGTGCTGATGCCGTGTGGCTGGGATGAGGGTTGTCAGCGGTGAGGGGCTTTGGAGGGAATCCAAAGGTGTAAAGCATGGTCCTTGCCATCAGGAAGGTCAGAACGCAGAGAAACGGACCCAGGGGCAAGACTCAAGTGCATTGTGGGGCCCAGGGGCCCAGGGACCAAGACAGGGTCAGACAAGCAAACTAGAGTTCAGAGGATAGCTGAGGTTGGGAGGGATCTGGGTCAGGGGGACAGCCTGATGGCTAGGGTCCCGGGCTGGGGCAGGGAGTGCCAGTCAGTGGGGCGCAAGGCTAGAGTGACCCAGCTGGGTGGGGCATTGAGTATCACTGAGGCCGTGGGCTCTGGCCTGAGGCCCCTGGGGACAAGAAGCCTTGTGGTCAGGGGCAGTGTGAAGAGAGCAGGACCCAGTGAGGGAGCCACGAGGACGCCACCTGTCCCAGACAGAAGGCGAAGAGGCAGCTAGAGGAGAGAGAGGTGTGAGGCTCGCCCATGGTGGCCCGTTCCGGCAGGAGCCACCTGCAGCCAGGGAGCGGGCTGAGGAGGGGCACACAGCAAGACGGGGCTCTGATGGAAGTCAATGCACCCACTCGAGAGGCTGACGGGAGAATAGACAGCCTAAGCAGGGAGCAGGGAAGAAGAACGCAGGGGCTCCTAGGCCTCCTGAGGGGGGTGGTGCTTGGACACCAGTGGGCCACTGACTCAGTTCAAGGTTCTGGAACGTTCCCTGGGCCCCAGACCTCTGCTGTCAGGTATTGAGATTTGGGGCATTATGGGGCTGGCCATCCTGTCTGTGTGCCCAAAGTTGCTCGTGCTTGTGTCTGTCCTCCTTTCCCCTGAGAAGCCCCGAGACAACCGTCTCTGCGCTGACCATGACAGCACCGGAGCCTCCCACCCATCTCGGGAGGGCCTGAACTGCCAGGGAGACGGGAGGGAGAGGAGACAGCCCCTGGGCTAGGTCACACTCAGAAAGCAGAGAAACCCCTTGAGCCCCGTTTCCTCTCGTATAGTGTGGCACGTCTTTCCCTGTGAAAGCCCCTTGTAGCTGTCGCCTGGGCCCTAAGTTTGGCTGTGGGGTTCCTCTGTACGCAGCCAAGAAGCAGGACGGGGCAGTTGCCATGGAAATGCAGCCCCTGAAGAGTGCGGAGGGTGGGGAGACTGAGGAACGGGAGAAGAAGAAAGCCAGCGTGCCCAAGAAGGAGAAGTCGGTCCTGCAGGGCAAGCTCACCAAACTGGCCGTGCAGATCGGGAAAGCAGGTAGGGCCAGCGGACGCGTGGTCCAGGGGCCACCAATGGGCGAGGACACTGGGCCCCCGGGCCTGAGGTCGGGCCATGGAGGGCAAGTGGGAAAGGGATGTTCCAGGGGACGCAGGCCAGGCAGCAAGGGGACCCCACGAGGGGCTGGCAGTGGCCGGCAGGGGCCGGGCCGGCCCCCATCTGGAAACCGTGGCTTCCAAGCGTCCGTCCGCAAGGCTGGGGACCGAGTGCCTCCCCCGACCTGGCTGGCCGTGGCGAGGTCCGCAGCCTCCCTTACCACTCCTTCGCTCTTGCTCTCTCCCTCCCTCACCCCGGCCGACTCCCCTTCCCGCACCCACCCTCTGTGGCTTCCGTGGCTGGGCAGGGCTGGTGATGTCTGCCATCACCGTCATCATCCTGGTCCTCTACTTTGTGATTGAGACCTTCGTCGTGGACGGCCGGGTGTGGCTGGCGGAGTGCACGCCCGTCTACGTGCAGTACTTTGTGAAGTTCTTCATCATCGGTGTCACTGTACTGGTTGTGGCCGTCCCGGAGGGCCTGCCTCTTGCCGTCACCATCTCCTTAGCCTACTCTGTCAAGGTAATAATTATAAACACGGTACGTGTGAGAATGCCTTCATACTAGGATACAGACCCAGAAATTGGCGTTCCAAGCCATTAAGCAAGTTGGGATCGGTCATGGGGAGAGTGGGGCGGCTGGGATGAGCTGGACGGCAGGCAGGCGGGAGGATAGACCCAGCATCTGCAGGTCTGAGGACACTGCTGTCCCTTGCAGAAGCGGGTGCAGGTGCAAAGGGTGATCCGGAGAGGGCCGAGAACACCGGGAGACAGTGGGGGGAGATGGCGTCAGGAGGGGGGAGCACAGAGACAGCCAATGACCTGAGCGGGGGCCGTGGGCAGGGGGGAGGCCCCGGGGAGCCCTGGGAAGAGGGAGCGCCGCGAGTCGACCGCTTGGCCTGTCTCACGAGAGTCCTCCCGCTCTGCCGTCGCTCCAAGCCATGCCCGGCCGCGAGGGTATGTGCCAGCTGACCGAGGCCCCCCGGGCTGTTAGTGCCACATGGAAAGCTGGCTGGGCAGAGCCGAGGCGCACATGACCGGCTGATGACCTCTTGCTCCCCGACCCCATGGGCCAACCTTTCCAAGGACAGCTGGCTACCTAAGCCCTCATCTATGCCCTTTACAGAAAATGATGAGGGACAACAACCTGGTCCGCCACCTGGACGCCTGCGAGACCATGGGCAATGCCACAGCCATCTGCTCAGACAAGACGGGCACGCTCACCACCAACCGTATGACCGTGGTCCAGTCCTACCTCGGGGACACCCACTACAAAGAGGTTCCGGCCCCCAGCACCCTGACCCCCAAGATCCTCGACCTCCTGGTCCACGCCATCTCCATCAACAGTGCCTACACCACCAAAATACTAGTGAGCAGGGAGCGGGCGGCAGGCTGGGCCGGGTCGGGGTGGGATGACGGCAGGGCGCCGGGCCGGAGGCGGCAGCGTCAGGGGTCACCAGGGCCCCTCTGGACTCCTGCCCTGGCTTCTGGGCGGGACCTGCAGGTTCTGGAAACCCCCTCTGAGCCCAGTGAGTGGTGGGCAGCCTGCCCACATTGGAGTCCGCATGGAGGCCCTCCTCGGCTCCCTGCCACCACACCCTAAAGACATGGTGGCCACAGCCAGGCCGGGGTCCTGGGGGCAGCAAGGAGGGGACACTTGGGCCCCCGGTGCCACGCTGGTTCTCCTTGCCTCGTAGCCTCCAGAGAAGGAAGGCGCTCTCCCACGCCAAGTGGGCAACAAGACGGAGTGTGCTCTGCTGGGCTTTGTCCTGGACCTGAAGCGGGACTTCCAGCCTGTGCGGGAGCAGATTCCGGAAGATAAGCTTTACAAAGTGTACACCTTCAACTCGGTCCGCAAGTCCATGAGCACAGTCATCCGCATGCCTGACGGCGGCTTCCGCCTCTTCAGCAAGGGCGCCTCGGAGATCCTGCTGAAAAAGTGAGCCGGCGATGGGAGGCAGCCTAGGGCTGGGTGCTGCAGAGTGCAAGGCTTCTGAGTTTACTGTTGTGGTAAAATAGACATAGCGTAAAAGTGGCCATTGTAATCGCGTGAAAACACACAGCAAGTATAGTCCCGGTGTGGCGCATTACAAAACGTTCTCGTCACCAGCCCCCCAAAGGCAACCCTGTCCCCATTCAACAGTCCCTCCCACCGCACCCCCAACCAGCCCCTGACGGCCACTCATCTCCTTTCTGTATGGATTTGCCGATCAGGGACATTTAACATAAACGGGATCGTACGGTATGTGGCCCGTGTGTCAGGCTGCCTCTACCGAGCAGAACGCTGTCAGGGTTCATCCATTCGGCCTTCGGCCAGTCCCCCACCCTTGGGCTGCTGTGAGCCTTGCTGCCATGAACAGGGGCGTACAGCTGTTCCTTGGGGTTCGTACTCTCAGTTCTCTCAGACAAACCTGGGAGCGGAAGGCTGGGTCCTGCCGTAACACAGGTTAACTTTTTGAGGAACCACCCAACTGTCTCGCGCAGAGGCATTTCCCTGATGACTAGGGATGTCGGCCCCGAAATGGCCAAATTTCAGGCCATTTGTGTGCCTTCTTGGGAGAAACAGCCACTCAAGTCCTTTGCTCGTCTTTGATTTGAGTTATTCGTGGTCTTGTCGTTGTCCTGTAAGAGATCTTTAGCACATACTTGATTGGCAAATGCCTTTTCACTGTCTTCATTCATTCTTGGAGGCACATGTGTTTTTCACTGATGAAATCCTGTTCGTCTCTTTACTTCTTGTGTCCCTCATGTAGGGCTTTTTTTAGAGGTGATGGAAATGTTCTAAAGTGCACTGTGGTGATGGTGGCACAACACTGCGACTAGACTAAAAGCCATTGAATTATACATTTTATTTTTTTAATATTTTTTAAATATTTATTTTGAGAGAGAGAGCACGCATGCGTGGGGCGGGGACAGAAAGAGAGGGGGATCGAGCGTCCCAAGCAGGCTCTATGCTGACAGCAGAGAACCGATGCAGGGCTCCAACTCACAAACTGCTAGATCATGACCTGAGCCGAAGTCAGACGCTCAACCGACTGAGCCACCCAGGCGCCCCTGGATTGGACATTTTAAATGGATAAGTTGTGTGGTGTGTGAATGATATCTCAATACAGCTGTTATAAAAACTGAGTGGGGCGGGGAGCATGGAGCTCCGCCTCCAAGTGCCCCCCCAAGCCCCCCAGCTGCTCTGCCCTGCCCACCTGGCTCCTCACTTATTCCAAGGCCACCTTCTAAGACATAAATGTTCTCCCCCAAGTCTCTGCCCAGGCACATACTCCCCGGGTGCAAAGGCCACTTCCCCCCTGAAGCTGTCCTACCGCATCCCAGGAGGTGTGGCGGCCGGGTTTGGAGGCCCCAGCTCTCTTTCTGTGCTTCCTCAGCCTCTGGCAGGTACCGTGGCTAGAAGCCCCATTCCTGTAGTTGGGCGCTGGGCTCCACTCCTGGCTCTCCTCTTTGCTGGCCGTGTGGACATCGACTCACTCCCCGGCACAGCCTCAGTTTCCCCTACGTGGAGACAACAGAAATACCTCCTGGGAGTGTTGCGAGAGTTACATGAGTGACTCCACAAAAGGGCGAGAGTCCCTGCCAGCTCCTCCTTTCCTCCTTCACCAGTCTGTCCAGGGCTCCCATTCGCCCCTCCGCCATGCCTGCCTCTGGGGACCTCGGTTCCTTTGCTCCTTCTTCTTGCACACCTGAATCCTGCTTCTTTGTCACGGCCACACTCCATGGCATTGCCAGAGCAGTGTACCCCAGAGAGTCCACGAAGAGCTGGGGTGAGCCCTGCACTCTAGGGTCTCCTCGCCTACACCAGCCTATGAGTTTCCAGCTCCTGGGGCTTCCAGAACGGAGGACCATAAATCTGATGGCTTAAAAACACAGAAATCTGTTTTCTCACAGTTCTGGAGACCGGAAGTCCAAAATCAAGGTGTGGGCAGGGCCACGCTCCCTTCGAAGCTTCCAGCGAGGGTCCTTCCTCGTCTCTTCCAGCTTCTGGCCATGGCCAGCAGTCTTTGGGGCTCCTTGGCTTGTACACGTATCACCTCTGTCTTCACGGTGCCTTGTCCTTGTGTGCGTCTGTGTCTCCATGTGTTCTCTTCTCTTTTGATAAGGACACCAGTCATTGGATTAAGGGCCCACTCTAAACCAGTATGACCTCGCCGTGACTTTGCAACAACCCTATTTCCAAATAAAGCCACATTGTGAGGTTCTGGGAAGGATGTGAGTGGTTGGGGAGGGTACACCGTTAGGCCCCAGGAGGCAGAACGCCTCCCTCCTTGTACAAGCCTGTCTGCCGCGCTGAATGCGGGGCTCACACCGACGCCTGCCGAGACTCTCTGTTGCTCCGGCTGCCCTCGCTTCACTGGCACCAACGCTGTTGTTCTGTCCCCGCCCCAGGTGCACCAACATCTTAAACAGCAACGGGGAGCCGCGCGGCTTCCGCCCTCGGGACCGGGACGACATGGTGAAGAAGATCATTGAGCCCATGGCTTGCGATGGCCTCCGCACCATATGTATTGCCTACCGGGACTTTTCCGCAGCTCAGGAGCCCGACTGGGACAATGAGAACGAGGTCGTGGGCGACCTCACCTGCATAGCCGTCGTGGGCATCGAGGACCCCGTGCGGCCCGAGGTAGCCACCCTCTGGTCCGGGAGCGGCCCGGGTCGTTGGATGGGTGGAGGGGCAGCCCTGGTTCCCGTACGGCCTCCACGGCATGGCCCCCTTCTGGTGCCTTCGCTGCTCTCACACTACTTCCTGCTGGAGCCCAGAAAGGTTAGGAAAGGTGGGCAAGGGCAGGGCCCCAGGGTCCTCCAGGTCAGACCTCCCCAGCAGGACTGACAGGCTGGAGGGAGCGGCGAGGGAGAGGGAGAGTCAGGCACCACTCCCAGGGCTCTGGTTCGGAGGTGGCACTGGGGCACGGTACCAGGAGTCTGACAGGACGCAGGTTTGGGGGGCAGGGGGCTGTTCCCGGTCACGGGTTTGGTTGGGGCCAAGTGATGTTCGGGACATCCCTGCAGAGATTTCAAGTGGGCAGGTAGCTGCAGGAGTGGAGCACTCAGAGCAGAAGGTCCTGGCCGGAGAGAGATTCCAGAAGCATGTTTATATGAGCGATGTCGCAGGGTGAGTGGACAGCTGGGACGGAGGTGGGAGGAGCCTGCAAAGAGACTTGAAGGAAGGGGCCAGGCAAGGAGCCAGCATGTGTAGACGGCTTTACCAAGAGCTTTTGTGAAAAGGGAACAGAGAAACTGGGCAGAAGCCGAACAGGCTGTAGAGCGAAGAAGCAAAGGGGAGGGTTGCCGGTCCATAAAGACGGAAGAGCCTTGAGACAGGGAGAGCGAGCAGGCCCCAAGGGAAGAGCGCAAGCCACAGGGGTGCGGGTTGCCAGAGGCAGGGAGGGACCCTCTCTCACCTCCCAGGGCCTCTCCAGTGGCACCCACCTCATGTCAGAAGCAGGGCCACCCTGATCCTGCTGATTAGCCTGAAAACACACGCGTTGCTGAGACGAGGGAGGACAGGCTTCTGGGCCTTTCTTCAGGAGACAGGTATTCACTGACATACCGGAGCAGGCGCCTAAGACCGGCCAATTCCACAGTCAATGCTCGCTACGTGTACAGAGCGACCGCAGGCCCTCGGCAGCAGCGTATCCCCGCATTCTGAGGACACCGGGGCCTCTCTGTGCAGAAAGGGGACACCTGGAAGCTGGCCTGGGAGGAAGCGGATGGCAGCAGAGGGGACGGGGAGCAGCAGCCTGGGAGAGCAGGGAGAGAAGATGCTGCTGTGGGCGACAGGGCCACCCCCGGAGACACAGGGCCTTGCCCTTCATCAGGCCAGGGAGAAACTGAGGCGTGGATGATTGGCCTGTGTCTACACGGCAGAGCCGAATCATAAAGCTGCGTTGTGCTCGCATAGACCTGATGGCCTCCCCCTTCTGAATGGAGCTGATCACTGCTCCACCCCCACCCCTGCCAGGCCGAAGGCGCCCGGCTGGTGTTCAGTGCTGCTCCTAGGCTGGCAGGTGCCAGAACATCTCACAGACCCAGGAGGGCAATGTCCCTGGACTCCCAGGACCCTGGCCACAACCATTTCTACTCCACGATAACCGGCCTGCCCCCACCCTTCTACCTCAGCCACGTGTCTACTGGTTCCAAGTAGTGAAAATACTTTATCATGTAGAACCTAGAGCTGTAAATGCCTCTGGTTCTATGTTGTAAAACGGTGGGCGGCGGGGGTGGGGGGGGAGGGGGACAAGTGAGAAGTGTCCAGGGCTTGGCCACAAGCCAGCTGATGGCCAGAAGCCTGCCCTGAGTCGGGGCCCCAAAGCAACAGGCCTGCCCTTGGCCTTGCCGTCTGGCAGGGTAGCTGGGGACAGAGGTCTCTTTGTCATTCTTCCAGAGCTAAGTGATACAGCCACCCTGCCAGCCAGCCTGGTAACCAGGGCCGATCCTGGCTCGGCCGCTCTGGACCTCCAGTTTGCAGAGGAAAATGAGATTGACGGAGCTGGTGATTTCTATGGTCACCTTTCCAGACAAGACTCCAGTGGTGCCCCTCGACAGCATAAAAGCTTCCAGTGGCTTCTCCCAGCTTTACTTGTGTCGGGGCCTGGGTCCGAGTCGTCGCCGGTCCCGGGGCCCAGCGCAATGAAGGAGGCACCTGGGGTCAGGGGGTGGGGGTGGGGGTCGTGCTGAGGGAACGAAGGAGAGGTGCCGCGGAGCCGGATGGAGGGCAGGGCTCAGCCCAGACGCGGATGTGTCTCGCCTCAGTGGCTGCACCCATGCCTTTTGTCTCTTCCAGGTTCCTGAAGCTATCCGCAAATGCCAGCGTGCCGGCATCACAGTCCGCATGGTGACCGGGGACAACATCAACACGGCCCGGGCCATCGCGGCCAAGTGTGGCATCATCCAGCCCGGGGAGGACTTCTTGTGCCTGGAGGGAAAGGAGTTCAACCGGCGGATCCGCAACGAGAAAGGCGAGGTAGTTCCTGGCTCTGCTGCCCTCCCACCTCAGTCCGGGGCTCTGGCTGTTTCTCCCCCCCCCCCACCCCCGCCTCTGCTCGGTACCCCCTACCCCGCTCCAAGCTCTGCAGCGTCTGTGTGCTTCCCCCTCCCAGATAGAACAGGAGCGTCTGGACAAGGTGTGGCCCAAGCTGAGGGTCCTCGCCCGATCGTCTCCCACCGACAAGCACACTCTGGTCAAAGGTAAGGGAGCCCGCTCACCCCTGCTGCCCCCTGCCATGCCCCTTCCTGAGGTGCCATGATGCTGGCTGGGTGTGGCCATCGTCCCCACGTGTGCTCTTGCCCCGGGGCTCCCAAAGCCAAGCTCCAGGGCCTGCCTAGGAAGCGGGGTCCCGGGCTGCACACGTGTTGCTGCTGGACATGGCCCTCCCTAAACTTCAGTTTCCTCCTCAGGAAAATGGGGATAATGATGGAGACGCCCTCGAAGGGCTGACATACCAGAGCTCACTCTGCTTCCCTGGCTAGCAGCATGAATGGAAGACACCACTAGAGAATGGCCTCTCATTGTAACAGATGGGGAAACTAAGGCCCAGGAGGGGGAGACATTTCTTCAAGTCACATAGTGCTTGACCGATGACACTTCATAGTTGGCCGATGACAAATTTACCACCTGCCTCCCACCCAGTCACACCACCCTGTGTCATCTCACTGGGGGATGGGCCAGGGCAGGAGGAGGGGAGCAGGGCTGCCGGTCAAGGCACAAGGACTTGACCCCGAAGGCGACAAAAGGGCAGGGGATTGGGGGTGGTTGGCACGGTCGCGATCCCGAAGGGTTTCCCGAGTCAGCCAGCCGCCCCCACAGCCCCCAGACAAGGACCCACTCTGCATTCCAGGGATCATCGACAGCAGCACCGGCGAGCAGCGGCAGGTGGTGGCCGTGACCGGGGACGGCACCAATGACGGGCCAGCCCTCAAAAAGGCAGATGTCGGCTTTGCCATGGTAAGCCGCCCAGTGCCGGCCTGGCTCACCACATCAGGCGGGGCCTTGTGTCTCAAGGACATTGGCTTCGTGCAGAAAGGTGCGGGCTAGCGTTAAGGCAGGTTGCAGAGTGATGAAGTCTGTCTCTCGCGTCCTGGCCCCTGGGACCTCCAAGGGCTCATCTGGTCAGGGGATACAGGTGTGAGTTGTTTAAAGGCATTTGGCGTGGAGATGCCCGAGGTGACAGTGGGGCCTCAGGGGTGGGGGACATGGGGCCTGCCACCTGTACGCCCGCCTCAGCCACCCCCAGTGCAGTCTAAGCGAAACTCGGCCCCAGGGGCGATCACTGGAGTCCCCAGATGAGCTTTTCCTCTGTGTTTCTCTCTGGTTACTTGTATGGAGCTCATTATTTCTATAAAACCCTGACCCCGCCACCCGGGTGGCCAGCCCCGGCATTCTGCAGCGAGCTGCGTGCGCTTGGTCACCGAAGGCACAAAGTGAGCGAGCCCCTTTCCCCACCTGCCATGAAGGAGCCCCCTTCACTCTGCCACATTCAGGGTAGCCCACTGTGGGCAGGCGCCAGGGGCACGGGCCAGTCCGTCCCAGAGCCCCGGACAGAGAAGGGCACCGAGCCACAGCCCCTGGGCACTGTGAGAGCCAAGCCGAGCTGCGCAGGGCCCGACCTCAGGGTGGCAGACAGGGTGTGCAGCTGTCCCTGCATCAGGGGCTGTGAGCAGCAAACACCCCCACGGGCCAGCAGGACACATCCCTGCTCTGCTGAAGGCATCCCCGCCCAGGAGTCATGGAGCTCCTTATACAGCAGGCCGCTCTGGCATGCTAAGACCGGACAGAAGACCGCTTGGTGGTCACGTGGTGGCAGCTGGGCCTCGTACGTGAGGCCATGGTGGTGGCCATGGTAGCAACACCCTCTCTGTTTATGAGCAAAGGCCCTTACCAGGCCATGAGACAACCTGCCCACTCCTAGTACAAAGTCGCACTGGATGAAACCAGATCTGTCTGCAGCTGGCGGGGAGCCTCATTTGGAAGGGAAGCCAGACAGTAAGCCCGGGTAGGCTGGGTCGTCAAGGGGGCTGGGGAAGAGGGGCCTGTGGACACTGTGTGTGTGCCCCCCAGGGCATTGCGGGGACTGATGTGGCCAAGGAGGCCTCAGACATCATCCTGACCGATGACAACTTCACCAGCATCGTCAAGGCGGTCATGTGGGGCCGGAACGTCTACGACAGCATCTCCAAGTTCCTGCAGTTCCAGCTGACAGTCAACGTGGTGGCCGTGATCGTGGCCTTCACGGGGGCCTGCATTACTCAGGTGGGCACTGGGGACTGCTGTGCCCAGGGAGGGCCCTGGGCTCTCCCTTCCACAAGGCACAGGGCCTGCAGGAGGCAGCTGGTTTCCCAGGCCCGGCCTGCTTCCTGCACCCGGACCCCAGTGCAGAGAGCAGGCCCCGGAAACCCCATCCCAGGAGTTGCAAGAGCCAGGGGGTTCTTTGCCACAGATTTTTTTTTTTTGAGATAAAAGTCACATACCAAAAACTTCACCATTTGAGAGTACACGGTTCAGTGGCAATCAGTACACGCACAGTGTGCACGACCACTGCCTGTGTCTAGTTTCTGAACGTTTTCATCGCCCCTGAGAAGACCCCGGGGCCCATTAGCGGGCACTCCCCACCCCCTCCCCCACTCCCCAGCAACCACGGATCTGCTCTCTGTCCTTACAGACTTGCCTATTCTGGACATTTCATATAAAGGGAATCAAATAACATGTGGTCTTCCATGTCTGGCACCTTTTCATTCAGCATGATGTTTCCAGAGTCCATCCATGTTATAGCCAGTATCGGTACTTTCTTCCTTTTGATGGCAGAATATTGCTCTGTCATATGGAGAGAGCACATTTTGTTTGTCCCTTCCTCTGTCAGTGGGCATTGGGGTCATTTCCACCTTCTGGTGATTGTGACTGACGCTGCTGTGAGCACACCTGTACGAGTCTGTGTGTGGACCTACGTCTTCATTTCTCTTAGGTGTGGATCTAGGACTGGAAGTGGGGGCTGAGATGGGAACTCTATATTTAACCTTCGCAGGAGCCTCTTCCCCCTTCCAATAGTCTCGTTCTCCCCAGTAGTGAGTGTCCAGAACTTGTCTCCCTTTGAAAGGTTTTTTAATTGAGATAAAATCCACATAACATAAACTGCACCACAGTAACCATTTGAAAGTGCACAATTCAGTGGCCTTTGGTGCATTAACAATGTTGTCCAACCACCACCTCTAACTCATTCTACAACCTTCTTGTCACCTGTGTGCCCACTAAGCAGTCATTGCCCCCTCACCGTGCCCCCAGCTCCTGACACCCACCCATCTGCTTTCTGTCTCTATGGATCTGTCAGTTCTGGGAGGTCAGGAGAGTACCCACCAGTCGAGCACTTTCACGGTCTGGAATAACACACAGGTTGTCAATCTCCTGCTGACAATTTGGACCACACCTTCTAGGTCACTGCCACCAGGTGAGAGAAGGGAGGCTGGCAGCATTTTCAGAGCAGGAAATCCGAAAGCCCAGTGAAAACCCACTGCTAACCTTCCCACAGGGATGGAGATGTTAGATTTTGATGGGAAGGTCAGATCTGCCGCGTTTCACTAGAACGAATCCCTGTGACGTTGCCCCCAGGCTGAGTTTCTTCCCACTGGAGTGGTGGGCCACTGGGCTTTCTGGCCCCATGTTAGGGTGACTGCCTCCTCTCGACAGGACTCTCCTCTCAAAGCTGTGCAGATGTTGTGGGTGAATTTGATCATGGACACATTTGCCTCTCTGGCCCTGGCGACAGAGCCACCCACTGAGTCACTGCTGCTACGGAAACCATACGGCCGGGACAAGCCCCTGATCTCCCGCACCATGATGAAGAACATCCTGGGCCACGCGGTCTACCAGCTCACCATCATCTTCACACTGCTGTTCGTTGGTAGGTTGGCCCCGGGTCACACTGCCCTGCCACTGGCCGCACAGGTTCGGGCCCTGTTTGCCAGTGGAAGGGACAGATGAGCACCCATGAACCAAATTTCCAGCACGGGCCCCTGCATGCTCACCTCCCCGCTGTCTCTCTGTGTGCGTGCCCTGTGCAGGTGTCATAGGCCCCTGTGCCTCTGAGAAACTGCTGTCCTTCACCGAGACCCAGATCACCCCCATCCATCCACTCACCCTATGGCCATTTCTCCAGGGCATGGCGAGCAGAGCACTGTGCCACAGACAGTGGGAAGAGAGGGACCAGGAAAGACAGGTGGAGGGAGAGGGAGGGGATAGGAGAGATAGGAGAGGGAGAAGCAGTCGAGGTGAGGCAGAGAGTGGAAGACAGAGAAGAGGCCTGAGGGGCAGAGGAAAGGAGGGCGAAGGGGGAGAGAAGGAGGAAGGAAAGGGAAGAGGAAGGAAGAGAAAGAGGAGGAGGAGGAGGAGGAGGAGGAGGAAGGAGGGGTGGAGGGAGAGGAGGAGGAGCAGAGAGGAGTAACTGTCAGGAAGCCAGAAGAAGGGGGCACGAGAGAAAGAGGCGCTGTGAGTTGGGTATCCAGGGCCGGCTGGGCTCTGGCTCTGTCCAGCAGTTGCCTTGGGGTGGGTTTGTTGCTTTGTCTGCTTGTGGCGTCTCTCCGTTATGTCACCAACCCTGGCCTTGAGGGCGCAGGCGCGTTCCCGGGAGCAGATTGGAAGCTCAGTTTGCAGGACAGTATTTGCTGAGGGGCAGGAGGGACGGTGTGTGGGGATCACAATGTCACTACTGGGGATCCTCTCGGGGGGCCTTTCTCTGATATCTCGGGAGCAGAAGCCTCTCTCTCATGGCCTGCCTGATGGTCTACACCTGGCCGCCCGGTCTTAGGGACAGGGCGGAGGAGGGCTGGCCCACCCTGTGCCCAGCCCCACTCAACCCGGCAGGCACACGGTGTCTTCTTCCGGGGTTTCTGCGACAGACCTCTGCTCCAGGGGTGAGCGCGTGTTGTGGGGAGAGACCCGTTACTTTCCCTCCGGGTCCCTGTCACCACAGGGTGGGGCTGCCTGTGGCCCTGCCGCAGACCCCCTGGCGCTCCTCAGGCGACACTGGCCGGGAGCTGCCTCCACCCAGGGCTCCGCCCCCCTCACGTGCCCCCTCACGTGCCCCCTCACGTGCAGGGGAGCTCTTCTTCGACATCGACAGCGGGAGGAACGCACCCCTGCACTCTCCACCGTCAGAGCACTACACCATCATCTTCAACACCTTCGTCATGATGCAGCTTTTCAACGAGATCAACGCCCGCAAGATTCACGGCGAACGAAACGTCTTCCACGGCATCTTCAGCAACCCCATCTTCTGTACCATCGTCCTGGGCACCTTTGCAATTCAGGTAGGCGGGGTGTTGGGGGGGCGGGGGCGACCGTATACTGGCACCAGACGAGGAGCAGGGGACCATGCCCACTACCGGCCTCCCCATCCCCGTTTACAGAACCAGAACCAGTTCCGCCCCTCCCGCTGTCCCAGGCCCCACCGGCATGCCTTGTGACCCCAAGCCCTCTGCACTCCCCTGCTGGCTTCCAGAGAGCCTTCCAGGGCCTTCCTCAGAACGAGCCTCCTCATAGTTCCCTCTGCGTCTTCCACTCCCATTTCCAGCGCTAGATTCCTTGCCGGGGGACTATCATAACTCTAGAAGGTTCCCTTGGGATACTTTCTGTCCCCAGTGCTGACCATCGGCCTCTGCCTGCCACCATGCTGTGGACAGGCTGGTCAGTCAACTCTTTGGGAGTCTGAGCCTTTAAAAGTAGGGTGTATTCATAGAAAGTGTGACGTATAGTGAGGACAACAGGCCAGGATCGTTTGCTCCTCACAGGGATCAAAGGAGGGGGCCTGCCACGCCATGAGGGGTCCACCTGGGGAAGCACCTGGGTCGGTCGGAGACAGAGGGAGAGGGGGAGCCTTTACTGTGGTTTCTGGGGGAGAAACTGGGGTGAGGCGATCAGGCCGAGGACTCATGACTATGAATAATTTCAGGGTTCAGGGGGGCGTAGCGCCGTCTCTGCTTGTGTGCGCCCTGGCCTGGGGAATTAGGGCAGAAAGGACAGCACGGTATCGGAGGCGGTGGTGGCCTGGGCTCGGGATTGCTTGGTCTGTATTTAAACAGCTCACCCCCAGGAGGAGGGTTCTTCCCTAGGAAGGGGCAGTGAGGCAGCAGGAGTCCCAGGCAAGGTTGGCTGGGCATGTCACTGGGGCACCCGGGATGAGGCGTGTCCAGCACGGGCGTGCAGGGCACACGGTAAAGCATCAAGTTTACAGAAGCGGGAGATGTGGCTCATCTGCTGAGCCACGGCCAGAGCCCCATCTGCCGGGAGGACCCAATGGCCCATCTCTGACCTGCCTCCCTCCCATCCCACCCCTGTAGATTGTCATCGTCCAGTTCGGCGGAAAGCCCTTCAGCTGCTGCCCCCTGTCCACGGAGCAGTGGCTCTGGTGCCTGTTCGTTGGCATTGGGGAGCTGGTCTGGGGACAGGTGAGTGTCTGCCTCGTCACCTTTCCTAGCCCCGACCCTTCCCTGTTTCCAGGGATGGACACAATGCCGGGCGGGGGTGGGGGAGGCCATGGCACCTCAGAGCCCATGCTTAGGAAAGCGTTCGGTGTGCTCAGGGTGGGCAGCACAGCAGGGCTCAGGCCCGGGCCAGGCCACGGCTCAGGTACACAGCCACAGGCGACAGTTGTCAGCAGAGAGAGGGCAAAGGGCCACGTCTGGGATGTCACAAAGCCCCGGCAAAAATCACCCAGCACTCCCCTTTCCATGATAGAAACCCAAAATCGTTCCCTAAAACTGGGCGGCATGGAAAACGCTCACGGATGTGAAGCTAGACCACACCGTGCTAAATCCTCCAAGGGGCAGAAAGTGTCAAGGAAAATGAAGAAATATTTTGAGATGCTAGAACGTGAAAGTCAGACACCTGTAGCCCTTGATGGTTAAAGGCATGCACAGAGGGAGGCTTCCGGCACCCAATGATGACGTGAGGAAGAAGCAGCCCATGCCACAGGCACGCAAGAGGCTTCAGAAAGCATTGCTCTGCAGTTCTAGAATATTGGTGCAGGACCCACTTTGCCCTGCGTCTTAGTCACATCTCAGGAAACTGGAAGTCCAAGATCAAGCATATGTAGGGCAGGGTCCAAGAGAGACCGGGAGTGAGCTTCCACGGAAGCTTCCCTGAGCACCGGGGACTTCAGTGGGGGTCGGTCCTGTGGGCCCGGGGCTCCCGCGTGGCTGACCTCAGATCCTCAGTCTCTGCCCCCCAGACGTGAAGCCGGGGCCGCACCAGGAATCACACTGTCAGTGCAGATGGCCCGGCAGGGCCCTCGGGGAAACTGAGACCGCCTCGTCAGGCAGGATGTGCCAGGGGCCTAGCAGTCCCCTCTCAGGAGCGGGGCGGGGGGGGGGGCACCAAGGCCAGACCTCCCCTCGCTGGAAAACGCTCCTTGGCCCCAACAGCTCCCGCGCCCTGCTCCCCGGGGACCGCTCCTGGTCATGCAGCCTCGGGGACCAGAAAAGGACGTCCCATCCCCCAGTCTGCCCACAGAGAACGGGTGTTTAGGAAACAGTGGTGCATGATGCTGGAGTGCAAGGGGCATACGCACTAGCTGTCAGAGGGAGGCGGGAGGTGTGGGTCCCTCCCCAGCCCCAGCAGAGCTCCTACCCCAAAAGGACCAGCTGTGCTCTGACAGCCACCTGCGCCTGCTACCCCTCGCCTCTGGCCCCCCAGGTCATCGCCACCATCCCCACCAGCCAGCTCAAGTGCCTGAAGGAAGCAGGGCACGGGCCGGGAAAGGATGAGATGACCGACGAGGAGCTGGCCGAGGGGGAGGAAGAGATCGACCATGCCGAGCGGGAGCTCCGCAGAGGCCAGATCCTCTGGTTCCGGGGCCTCAATCGGATTCAGACGCAGGTAAGCTGCCATGCCGCTTGGCTTCTCTGGCTATCCCGCCTTGAGAGGGTGGCGAGCAAGGGCCATCCCCGGATGTGCCTGCTGGCTGCGGTGCTGCAGACACGGCCCACCTCTGACGCTTCCGTCAGAGCCCAGGCGGCTCTCCCCCGCGCTGGGTGCCGGTGTCAGCTAAAGACGTGTGTTGTGATCAGCGGCTGTCTCTTGGGGTCGGGTGGAGGGGGCGCAGGCCACCCGCTGTCTGCACGGCCGCTGGGCCTTGCCTCATTTGCCGGAAGCAGCCTGGTGACAGGGAGGTGACGTTGTTGGGAGGAGACAGATGCCCGTTACAAACAGCCTTTGGTGAGCTCACCGTGCACTGGGTTATATCGCGGCCCTATGGAAGCTGATTCTGGCCCCGGAGTTGCTTCTTTCTCTTCATCTCCATCCCTAAGTCACATAGTCACAATGACCACTCAGCCATGGGCACTTTCGAAGGCTTCAGGAGACCCGTCTGCCAGAGCAGCCCCATGCTCTTTGCCCCAACCCTTGCCAGCTAGCCTTCTTGCCAGAATGTTCTGTACTCTGTCTCTCCGCATCCTTTCCTCACACTCGTGATCGCATCGCAGCCTGGCCTCTGCCCGCAGGGTCCCAGACGCAGTTCTCACCAAGGTCTGTGTGACCTACAGGGCCCGGAACCGGGCTGTCCCTCCGTCCCGCGTCAAGCCCTCAGCTGTAGCCTCTGAATGCCACACCTTGAGCCAAGATGTCCACGGTGGGCTTGGCCAAGACCACGGTCCCTGAACCAACCTCCTTTCAGCCCCTCAGCTCCCAGACGCTCTTCCTGTCTCCCCGCACAGCTGGCGCAGCAGCATGGCCCATCCATTCAGGTCCGCCCCCTCGAAAGCACGTCCCCAGTCCAGCCACCCCTGCCCCCCATCCTCCCGGCCTAGTCACCAGTATCTGCCCGGAGTAGTCTCCCTGCTGCCTCCCTAGCCCCCAGTGACACCTGTCACTCTCTGCCCTTCCCGTGCTTCCCAAAGCCCCGCCTCTGACCTTTCTCTCCATGTGCTGTCCAGGACCCCCAGCCCCCCTGCTTCTCCTCCTGGGGGTCCCACCAACGGGAAGGCCACTACCCTACACGTAGCCCTGCCCGGCCCCGCACTCCTGCCGCGGGCCCCTGGGCCTGGGGAATGGCTTCAGACCACACCTCTGCCCTGTGTCTGCCTCCAGCCTGTCACACATCACCACAAGCTCATCCCAAGGAATCTTTCACGCACCCCACCCAAAGCGCCCTCGGCAGCCGGTGCCTACCCTGCCCCCGGCCTGAGGCTCCCCATACACACAGCTTGCCTGCTATTCCCATACGGTCCCCAGAAGTCTCCCGGGGCTCAGCCTCAGGGCCCCCTACTTCTTTCTTCCGCAGTCCCCAGCCTCAGCTCCAGCCACAAGCTCTCAGCCTCCTGCCTGCTGCTCCCACCTTCATTCAGCTAGCTTGCCCCCTGCCCCGCCGTGGCCAGTGTAGCCTCTCTTCTGGTCTTAAGGGTCAAGTCCAGAGTCCTGACCATGGCCTTCAGGCCCCTGCCTCTTGGCATCACCCCACACACCCTGTGTCCCTTGTAACCCCTGCTGCTTTTCCAGATGTGCATTCGCTGTGCCTCCATGCCGGCCACGATCTGGGCCCCAGGCCTCCCCAGCTGCCGCTGTGTTCCCTCGGGGGCCCCCCTCATCCGGCAGCAGCCCAGAGACCACCACTCTCTCCCACCCCCGTAGGCCCTCGCGTGTCCAGGGCACTGGAATCAGTGAGGAGCAGAATGCCCCAGGGAACTTTCCAAAGCTGCAGACTCCTGGGCTGCCCCCAGGGCTTGGGATATCGTAGGGCTGGGTGAGGTGGCCCCAAATAAGTCCGGTTTAAGGAGCTCCCCAGGGATGCAAGGGGCTTCTCCAGTGGAGAAGCAGGAGTCCAGGTCTGTGGCTCATTCCCCTTTGCGCCCCAAGCCCCTAAGCCAGCGCAGCCAGGCAAGAATGTCTTAGGCCCCAGGTGCGCTGCGGAGCCTGGAGCCTGACACCCGTGAGCCCGAGGTGGTGGCCGTTCTTCTGGCAGCTGGGACAGCCCCTGCCCAGTCTGAAGCATGGCGGGGGGCGGTGGGGGGGGGGGGCTCAGTGGTGCCCGACTGGTGTGTGTCTGTGCCTTCCGTGCGCCTGTGGGCTCTGAGTCCTGCCACCGCTTCCTGGCCGGTCGGGTGGGTCTCCTCAGTCAGAGCCTGGGAGTCACTGCCCAAGTAGACACTGGCCAGTCAGGTCCCTACTTCAAACATGATGCAATGTGGGGGGGGGGGGCGCCCAGAGAGAAGGGACTTGCCCAAGGTCACCCAGTGACAGCGTCCCTCCCCCATCCCCTAGCATATTCCGTGTCCTTTCCAGAGAGCCCCTCACTGCTCCACAGGATCGTCCCTTTGTCACATCCGATTCACCACCCTCCTCAAGAATGCTAAGCCAATCCGCTACTTGAGCTAACTTTTTAAGAGCATCTGTTCTTTTTGATTCAAAATACCTGCTTGAAGGACAGACATAAAGCACCCCAGCGTGTAGGTGCCCCCAGCCAAGGGAGACATGCCTAGATTTCTGGATTTTGCAAACACCGGAGCTGCAGGGTTTGGGGGCCAGCACAGCTTTGCTAAGTGAAGGCATTTTGTAACCTGCTACCTGCTCTCACCGCCATTCCATACTAACATATTACTGCACCAGACAGGGGGGTCATTCCGGCATCAAAAAGAGTCCTTGAAACCCAGAACACGGAGCTTCTCGAAGCACTCACGACGTGGTCCATTTCACATTCCATTATAAACCAACGAGAAGCTTCAGCAGCAACTGGGTTTTGGGGGGCGGGGGGGGCAATTGTGAGGTATTTTGATTGACACCGTCATCCCATCCGGACACCGTGAGGAGAGGGGTCCAATCAGAGGCAGAAAAGACTTCTTTTCCTTGCCTCATCGCCCTGGCTGCAGTTAAGAGTGCATCACATCACGGGCCATCTTCCTTCAGGTCATCGGGGCACACTAGACACACTGTGCCAGCCCCCTGTGGCCACTCAGTGTGCGTTACGCACGGGTCTCAGCCCTGGCAGTGAGGTCGCCCTGCTCACGAGCGGGGTGTGTTGGGGGCGGGGGGCATGGGGGAGGAGGGAGCTCGGGGGCAGAGTATGGGACAAAAGTCTTTTTCCACCGCGCGTGTAGGGCTTGAAATGATGCACATCTTCATGTGCGAGCACTCAAGCTGCCTTCTTCCCAGAAGCCTGGCCCCGTGTCAGACTCCCTGCCGAGCCTAGGGGCCACCACAAAGCCACCGCAGGGCTTGGGTGTGGCACAGGGCCTCCTGCTCTGGGCCCCGAGTAGGCAGCCAGTGGGCTCCAGGCTCCAGGACTACACATTTGCTTTGCCGCTCACGTCATCCAGTGAACTGTATGGGACTTTCCAGAAATCAGATCCACCTTCTAAGGCTAAAGATCTGCACACACACCCATCTCCCCACCCCACCCCCACCCCCGGAAGGCATTCCCAAAGGGGCAACCAAAGGTGTGCCACGTTGGCTTGCCCTCCCAGAACGTAGGCACACGGTCTCCGGATGGGGAAACATTCACTGTGGCCGCTCAGTCACAGGTCTCAGGTCTGAGTCACCCCCAGGCCCGCTAGCCAGTCAGAGATGGGGGTCGGGAAGTCAGAAGACACTAGGACTCCTAGTGAGTTCACCCCATGGTTGTCATTTCCCATAGACCCACATCCCTTTTGACCCCTAAGAAGCCTAAGGGGGAGGGGGCTGCAAATAAAAGCCATCTCTGCTCCCGGGACACTCCAGTCTCTTTGCTCTCCCTCCTGCCGGGCCAGTGGCTGTGTAGAAAGGAGTCTGATAAAAGAAAGCAAGTGCTTCTGCATTTTAAATCCTTTCCTTTCACGGAGGCTCCCCCAGGGGCGCCCGCCTCCATCACTCTGAAGAGATTGAGCCTCCGGGCAGGGCAGGGCAGGGCAGGGCAGAGAAGCAGTAGGCGTCTGTTGCTTAGAGCAACGTAAACAAAGGGCATTCGGGGAAGGCCCCGTCCCGGCACCAACCACGAGCACTGCCACAGGGAGCCTTGTCCTAACGGGAGCGGGGAGTGGAGCGAGTCCTACCCCTCAGGTATATCGGGGCAGAAAAGGGGGTGGAGAACCAGTGATCTGGGATCTCAAAGGACTGCCAGACCCAGGTATTTGTTGACAAGTGGCTCGCAAAGAGCGGCTGGTGACTGCGAGTGGCTCTTTCTGCCAAGGCTTGCTGCGCGCGCCCCCCCCCTGCCCTCCCGGTCTTCTGAGTGCTAATCATTTGCTCAGCAAACCCTCTCTCGGTGGAGGACACGGAGGCTGGCCCACGTGACCACGGCCCCGTCCGAAGCGCTGTCAGCTCCAAGGGGGCGGGGCGGCCTAGATGCCGCCTCCTGTCACCATTTCGTGTACCCAGTGTGGCCCCTGCCCTCACCCAACCCCACCCCCGTGCGGTAGCCGGGACCGCAGTGCAAGCCAAACTTTATCTCATTTTCTCTCCCACAGATGGAGGTAGTGAGTACCTTCAAGAGAAGCGGTTCATTTCAGGGTGCTGTGCGCCGGCGGTCTTCAGTCCTCAGCCAGCTCCATGACGTAACCAATCTTTCTACCCCTACTCACGTAATTCTCTCTGCTGCCAATCCCACCAGTGCCGCTGGGAGTGAGTCTTGAGTCCCCTTTTCTCTCATAAATGGCATCTCTGGGGGAGCAAAAGCCTCCCCAACTCTTCCTTCTCTTTTTTCCCCGTCCAGTCCTTTCCGCCCAGACGGTGTGTGTCTCCAAAGCCATATCCTCTTATGAAATGTACTGAATCCATGGCCCTGCCGGACCTTCTGTTCTTTGCCCTGTTTGGTTGTTCGCTGTTCGTTCCTCCTGTCGTTGGTTTGCTTTTCTTGAACTTGTCTGCATCTGCCAATGGTTCTTCACGAACTTGGGCCGCTTCGGGTGGCGTCCGGTGGCAGGATGGGGCCTTGGTCGGTGTTCTGCGGGGCCGCCAAAGGGAGGCTCGGGACCGCCTCGCAGGGCCGCAGGGGGAGGCGAGTGCCTTTCCGGCATCGTTCGCAACAGAATAATCCGGCCCACCTACTTGGGACTAAACTGACAGCTTCCAGAACTCTCCTGGAGGTGGTTTCCAAAGGCAGTGCACCTGAGGTGGGCTTCGGGAGGCCGCTGTCACGTGTCCCCAGGTGGGCTCAGTGGTGGCCGACTGCTTCTGCTCGGGTGCTACCTGCCCTGTAGGCCTTGGCCCTGAGCTTCCCGTATGCGAGGTGTCTGAGGGGTTCCTCAAACAGGAGTCATCCTCACACCCCCAGCCCGCACTCTGCCACGTGTCCCTTTTGTTCCCAAGGCACCTTTGCTCTTTCCAAACAGGCGTCAGGATTGGAAGGTCTTAACGTGGTCTGGTCCACATTCTCTCTCCTCCTTCCTCCAAGAGGCCGGGACAGGTAGATTCCTTCCTACATGTTCCAGTGAAACGTTCCCACCATGCTAGTCACGTTTTCAAGAGAACCCAGGGGCTGTCGTAAAGAGATAGAAACTTCCGTGTTTGCTGGTATCTTTTTACAAAGACGAAGGGAAAGCTCTTAGAACCCACCACCCCATGGTTTCCCTAATGAGAGAGAATGCAGGGAACGTCCCTGCTCCAGGCCACGGCCACCTGCTTTTGTAACAGACTCATCTCAAAAACCAAGCAGTAAACTTTCAAGTATGGGCCCAGAGCCCCTGCTGGGATGGTTCGATGCTACCTCTTTCCTTTCCTTCCAGTGAAACCCGGCAACTCTCACCTCCGTGAACACATCACTTCCCCACAGACGGGAGCTGTTAACCGTGCCTTTTTCCCTCACCAGACTCTGGCATTTTTCTTTTTGCTTGATTTCTTCTCTTTGCCTTTTGCCTTTTGTCTTGTCTTTTCTCTTTTTTTCTTTTTGCATTTTCTTTGCTTTTTTTTTTTTTTTTTTTAGGAACTGGTGAGAGGTCCCCAGTGGGGGGGCATCCCTCCTCTTGCTCAAACTGTCGTTTCAGGCCACTCTTCCCTTTAAGGAAGGGATGTGGGCCGCACCAGACCCCGCTGGACCACGTGGTCCCCTTCGGAAACAGCACGTACATGTGCGTGCACGCACACACCCCACCCCCAAACCACAGGCCACACACACCTCCGGCTCCCTTGCACACTCACTGGGCCCCCCACCCGGGCCACAGACATTGGCCAACAGACATCACAGACAGGCTGGAAAGCTCCAGCCTTGTCCCAGAAGGGTCTCACTACCAGTCCACCCAGACAAGTCTGCACGGGGCTCAGCTACCTCCAGTCAACCGAGGACAGAAACGGTACTCAGCCTCCCCGGGGCGCACCAGCTAGGGCAAGGCTAGGACAGCGCACGTTCTTCCTGGAAATGAAGGGACAAGAGGGGGCGTGGTCTGCCGAAGGGGCACATACTGACGTGCCCCTGTCCCTCCCTCACCCGTGACTTTTTTCCACGTGTTTCTTTGCCATCTCTGTCTGTACTTCCTCTCTGTCTGTCTGTCCGTCCATCTGTCTGTTGACTTGAGGCAGGGGAGGCAGCCGACACAGCCCCCACTCCTCATGCCCCTCGGGCCTTCTCCACACCTCTGGCCTTGTTCTGCTCCAGGGCCAGCCTGGGCCTCCCCTCCAGGATCCTGGCGAGGCCTGCTGTCTCTTGGCTCCCTCTGGATTCCTTGGGCTTCCTCCCTGGTGGGAGCCTCTTTCTCTCCTCTTCCTAGCACCTTCCTTTCTTCTGCAGCCATCTGTCACCCCCGTCTTCCCACCTCTGGGAGCCCAGCAGTGCCTGGTAAGAACAGTGCGAAAGACACCACCCCTCCCCCTGGTCCTGAGCTACTCCAGGGGCATCTAACTAGTGCCTGTCTGAGGAGGGTGCTGGTGTGATAGCAAGGGGATCCCAATGTCCCAGCCCATCCCAGTTGAGCAGCAGCACCTCAGAAAGGACCCCACTGTGGAGGAAGATGCTGGTTGGAGGACCAGGCAACACCAGGGAACATGCCTGCCTCTGGAAGCCACCAACCAACACCACCTCCTGCCATCACCACTGCGTGGCAGATTGGTTTGGAACTCTCTGAGGGCCTAGAGAAACCATTAATCCCAGCACCCTCATTGTGCAAACCAGGGAAAGGCCCGGTGGTGGCGGCGGCGAGAAAAGTGACTAGACGCAGGTCCCCACCCTCTCTTGGAACTCACCGGAAGGAAGGCGAGGCATAGACCACAGCAGAGCTCCTAGCCGAGCATTGTAGAAGGTGCTGTGGCCGCAGGCTACAGGGTTTTCCTGAGCAGAACCCCAGCTCCGATGGGACATCTCCTATCACCCACCGCCCGGCCAGCCTGGCCCTTATTCCACATGCTGGAGCAAGGCCTCTGGTCTGACAGCACTTCCACTGAGAACCTGAGGCCCTCCGGGCCTTAGAAGGCCCAGTGCGGGTTGTGTACAAAGAGCCCGAGGGCCACAGTGATCGGTGACGGCGCTCACCGACACGGGTCCCAGCACATGGCACCCAGGCCAGCGGCGGCCAGAGAATGTCCCCGGGGCCAGAGGGAAAGGAGAGCCCCTAGAGGGGTGACCAGGGAGAGTTAGAGACGCAGAGACCCTCGGAGTTCAGCACACCCACAGCCTCACCCCCTCAACCTTCTAGCCGACCTCTGACCCCACCCCCCCAGGCTTCCTGCACCCAGCCGCCCTCCCTGAGCCACACACGATGCTCATTCTCAACCTGGGGTGTGGCATCTGCCCTCCATGGCGTCCACCTCATTTCACGGGACCTCAGCCGTGGGCTGGAGGCCAGCCCCCGTGAGTGGCTCCAGAAAGCGCATCCGTTAATAACCGCTTTAGGTCTTAAGGAAACCAGCCGGGAGGGAAATCCTATCCCCTGCTGGGATGCCGGTCACCCCAGCTCCTCCCCGCTCACACACTAATGCCAGAGGCTCGGTGTCACACCCTGGCTGCGTGTGAGGGTCCAAGCCACGGCCCCAGATGGTATATAGGGTTCACCCATGTTTACTACCCAGCAGCAAGCCGGGTGCCAGACGGCTGCCTCCAGGTGTGAGCGGAGACACGGACACACCCTAGCCACCCCCCCCCCCCACCTCCCCAGCCACACTTTCCAAAGCCTGTCCCCTGCAGCAGCACTGGGTCTCTATACTCGAACGTTTATTGCTACAGTGCTTCATGATACGGCTCCTGACCCAGCCGGGCGGAAGGCGCAGAGGCGGGCAGTGAGTTTGGTCACATGTGGCCTTGAAGAGCTCCCTCAGGGCTCTTTAGTTCGGATGAACCTAGCCTGAAAGAGATCATAGCAGTTGCTTTATTTTAATTGCCTTTGCAACTTGAAAGCCTTGCATCCAACTTGGCAATGCTGATGCTGGGTAAGCCCCCACGATTTCCTTGCACATGCCCTTCTGGGGCCTGAGGAATCGAGCCAGGCCCATAGAGGAAGGAGCCCCACAAAGCGAGCACAGCTTCGTCTGCTGGAGTTTGTTCCTTTCTCAGGCAGTCCGTCCATTTCAAGCCAAGTCTCTCTCTCCCCTTGGGTTTCTGGGGACAGTGTACTGGCATTTCTTCTCAGCTATTTGACAGTGTTGTTTCCACACTAGGACTGGTATCACCCTGTCCTGCACGAGCCCTTCCTGCAAGCATGGGCCCCACCCCAGGGAAGGACCTTCCAGGCAATTCATACAGTACCAGCCAGCTCGCAGCCCAAGGCAGACCCCAGGACCCCTGCTCCTAGGCCCTCCCCAGTGGGCACTTCCAGGCCGACTCCCAGGGCTGGGGGCTAGGGCCCAGGGAGCTCAAGAGACTTCTTTGAGGCCCTGCACCTGGCCATGGCCAGGATGAGAGGCAAGGCCCACCCCCCGAAAGGCCGGGGACCCACCGTACCCGGGTCCCCTCAGTGCCACGGCTTGTTGACATCGGCAGCATGAGTCTGGACTCTCCCAGTCCTGGGCACAGACACACGCACACAGGATGGGAGGTGACCTTCGCGAAAGTTGCCAGCCGCTAGCATGTCTGACTTGCTCACATACACAGAGCCCTGCCTTTGGTTTGGGGTCCGGTCCATCAGTGGGAGGGCCAGCTTTGGAGTTCGTTTCTTAATTCCTTGGTGAGGAAAGGGAACCTTCCTCTTCAACTGTGGGTATGTCGCCCCACACCTCTTTGTGTCGCTTTCAAGTCACGATTCACCCTCATGCCTGCAGGGATGGTTTGGGACCTGGGAACCCCAAAGTACTTGGAAACCAGTTCCCCTGGCTCTCCCCAGATGCTCTGCTCAGAGTTTGCCATAAACCCAGAGCTTGAATGCCAGGAGAGCAGAAAGTCCCCTCCCTCCCACAGAAGGTTCTGGATTAGTGGCTGGCACAGAGACAGGCAAGTCCATCAAGCATGTGGCGGGCAGGGGGTGGGCGGGAGGGCTTTGCAGGAGCAGCAGTGAGACAGAAGTGGAGGGCGGAGAGCATGAGGACCCCTCCCCATCTGGGGCCTGCTTGTCCCACAGCACAGAGGAGAAAAGGCCAGAAGGTTGTCAAACGCAGTTTCTGTTGTTACTGTCGTCATCATCGTTCTGGAGCCTTTGCTTTTGTTTTTCTCTTCTCTTCTTTTCTTTTCATTCCCTTTGTGCATTTCTTTAATGGGGCGGGTGCTCCCTCAGGCCTCCCCTTGCCTCCCAGTGTTCGCATCCCTACTCTGCCCCCATCACCACCTGCATTGCAAACTTGAGCGATTGAAGGTCAAAACAAAAGCGGAGTCCATCCACTTTGCCCCACTTTCAGCCTTGACCTTCAGCCCCTCTGCTCGCACCCCAAGCATCCATCAGTAGCATAGTGCTGTTGCAGAGTCTGACATAAGCATCCCTTCTGCTTTGGCTCTATGTGGCTGGCGTGGCGCTGTGAGTTTGGGCCATCACCCGCCCTGTCCCCACTAGTGGAGCTCACGGTTCAGGTGAAGGCAGGCCAGCACTCACATGTCGGGGCGGGCGGCGGACAGCAAGGAACAGAGAAGTAAGCTTATGCTAAGTGTCCGGGACAGCTTCTAGAAGGATGTATGTGTGAGCCAGGTTCTGAATAAAGAGAAAAAGCCAGCACAGGACAGTCTGGCAGAACAGTCTAGGCAGGCGAAAGGACAGGTGTAACGTTGCTGGAGAAGACTTTCGGCAGGGTTGCCCACTCACTGAGCCCTTGCTGGGTGCAGGCGCTGTACTGGGTGCTGGGAGCTGGGGAGCTCGTGAATCAGACGGAGCCTTGTCTTCAGGGGGCTACGGCAAGGAGACGGAGGGTGAGGGGGAGCCTTGAGGCTCAGTGGGGAAGAGCTTGTGCACAGGCCCTGAGGCAGGGGTGTGCCAGTGTTCTTCACGGAAAAGCCAAGAAGCTGAGGCTGGAAAAGAAGGATGAGAAAGAAAACGGCCCGAGGCAGGCCCTGACTTTGCAGGAGGTGCGGCTACAGAAGGGTTTAGACCAGTGGAGGATGTGACTTGTTCGGGCTCTTATTTGAAAAGATTGCTTGGGCTACCATGCAGAGAATAGACGGTAGAGGTCAAGGGCACTGGCAGAAAGACCAGGGAGGAGGCGTGGGGCGGGTGAAGCTAAAGTAGCAGCCGGAGCCCACAGTCTGGAGATAGGGACACGGCACTCATTAGAAGACAGATGGAACTTAGGGCCACGGCAGATTCGAGCACCTGGGAAGTGTGCTGGTGTAGATGAAGAGAAAAGGTCCCAAGATGAGCCCTGGGGCCCCCAGATGTGAGGGGGGTGGGGGCGGACGGAGACCCTGCACACCCGTACCCAGCCAGGAAGCGGGGATGTGGCATGGGGAGTGCTGGGTGCCCAGCTGGGGAGGTACCTGGGGAGCAGGGGGTGAGGCGAGAAGCGGCCATTGCCAGCATCTAGAGGGGACCGCGGCGCCAAGACAGGGTCTCTTTTAAGAGAGACAAATGAGTACACTAGTCGAGGGAGGAGGCAACATCCATGAGTGGGTGCAGTGCCCAGGGCGGGGTACCCAGGCAGTGCAGGAGCAAGCCAGCAGGCTCTCGGATGTCAGGAAATTGGCGGGGGGCGGGGTCTCGGTTGGGGTGAGACAGGAAGGTACGGGAGAGCCCTCCAGCCCCAGCCCCACCTGATCCTCCTCGGCCTTCCCAGGCACCTTGGCTGTAGCCCTAGGAGTCAAGTTTACTGGAAAGTGCTTTCACGTCTTTTACTTTCAGATTAGCCCTCAGCCAAATGGAGTTTCGGGGGGTTCAGTTCAGTGAATTCCCACACTGCACGGAGTGGACCCAGAGCAGCTCCTTCACCTGCTGTGATGCTCGGAGTCCCGACACCAGCCAGGCTGGGAGGGCAGGGCCTGACTCAATAGTCGGAGAGGAGGGAGGCTGCAAGGCACCCCGGGGATGGCAGCCACACAGGCAAGAGCCAGGGAGAGATCAAGAGACCAGGCAGTCGGAGTCTCCGCCCTTGGGGGCTTGAGTCCCAAGGGGCCCCCAGGGCCCTGCAGGTGTGGCAACAGCAGTGGAGGTAGAGGGGCCTCCGCCGTGAAGGGGTTGGGGGACTGGGGGCCATGGGGCATGCTGCTGTAGGACGCTGGGGTCGGGGGTCGGGGGTCGAGGTGCCTCTGTGGTTTCGAAGGAGCCCGGCACTAGAACCGGAAGACCAGGGCTGACGGGGCCAAGGCCGAGGGCTCTCCTGAGCCTCCTTCAGTCCGGTAGAGCCCTCGGCCATCCCAGGGGAGGTGGAGCAGTGCATGCTGGGAAGGGGTGCACGTTGGCCGCAGCCACAGGCGGAGGTGGTTCAAAGGGGAGATATGGTGTCACTGCAGCGTGTGGGCTGTCGGTGGCACTGACAGCCTTGAGGGTGGCAAGGTCCCCTTGGGAGTGGTAGAGATGGAGAGGCGACCTGACAGTCCCAGGTCGGGAGAGTAGCCTGAGGCAGCCCGAGGGGAAGGGCACCGTTTCCGCTCAGCCGTGGTCGCTCTTGGTGAGCGGTCCTGAAGTCGGCTGTGGCGATGTGGTCAAGCCCCCGTGGGTGACCTCGGGTCTCTAGGGCAGGCCTCTCTTCGACACTGCTGGCTGTCACCAAACCAGTGTCCCAGGAAGTGACTGTGTTCTTCAGTGTTGGGTGGCCTGAAAACACCCCATCGTAACACCAATACCAGTGACTTGTTAACAGCCCAGGATGGGAATGCGGGGAAGTGGGACCTGTAGGAAGGCCAGAAGAGACTCGGGAGGCCAGGAGCCCCAAGAGCCCCAACTGTGAGTTTGGCCAGCGGCCCTGGCACCCCCTGTTGGTGATTGAGTGACTGCTCGAGGCCGCACTCTGTTGATAGGCCGCAAACAAGGCTAGCGACAAGACAGTCATGAAAGTGAGTCTGGTTATACCTGGGAGGAGCACCCTGAAGGAACATTCCAGAGCCGCAGAAGCTGAAGAGGGAAGGGCTGGCTGCCCTTTTTGGGCAGAGACGATGGAGTTCAGCCAGGTGCAGGGAGACCTGGGATGGGTCTCAGCGGGGCTCTGGCCTGATCACTTGACCCAGATCCAAATGAGGGGAGGAGCTCAGCTAGAGGAAAGAGCGTAGCCCAGGTCATCAGATCATTGCAGGAAAACTTACCACAAAGGCCCCCAGGGTCAAGGGCAGTGGGATCCAGCTTACTCTCCTTTCTCCACCACCGCCAGGTAGCCGCAATAAACGTCCCGGTAGCTCTCCCACAGTTCTGGCACCAGGAAAGGCCCAAATAATGAGTCCACATCTGCCGTGGCTCCAAAAACTGAATTCTATTTCTTTTCATTAAAAACGTCAAATGATGCTCACCTCAATTTCTGTGTTAGCCCTTTCTCAGGAGCCAGTCTGGGGGAACTAAGGAACTGAGTGCAAATAGTTGGCCATCTGTAATCCAAAAGGTGTGACTTCACCAAATTCGAAGAAAATCCTAACCAGACTTAAGATCTGGAGTTAGAAAATTCCAATTTTACGGAGCTCTTTGGCTGATTATTTTTGCACCCAAATGACTGAGATTCAACTGGTTTAAATTGATTTAAATTGTGCTTGGCCAAGCAGTGACAGTCCTGGGTTCCAGACGCTGGAGGGTTGAAGGAGACTCATTGTCAGCGGTGTGATTCATGGTCTAAACTAGGAGGCAGCAAACTTCTCCTATATAGGACCTTAGAGTAATTATTTTTACTTTGCAAGCCAGGTCTCTGTCGCCACTACCCAACTCTGTCCTATGATCTCGAAGACCCCCACGAACCATGCAGAAATGAATGGGCGTGGTTGTGTGCCAGTAAAATTGTATTTATAAACCCAAGCCGAGGGCCAGGGTTAGCCCTTGGGCCCCAGTTTGCCGACACCTCGTCTAAGCCAAGAAAACCAAATCCTGGAACCTTTGACCTGGAAATGATGTTACAACCGATGTTGTGTCCAGCCACTCACATAGGAAGGAGCTGGCTTTCCCATCTCAGCACAAGGCCAGCTGGCTCACGCGGGGCCCTGCAGAGGCCTTCCCTCTGCCCAACAGAGGTCGACTCTGGCTTCTAGAACCCAGAGGGAGCCCAGGGTGGGGGGCCAGGGAGGGAGCAAAGAGAGGCAGCAGCTCTGTGAGGATATTTGAGCAGGCATCTAAGTGCAGGTGGGACTGAAGAGACGACGGGGTAATTCTGGGAGCACGAGCCTGTAGGAGGTGGCTGAGCCCACCTGGGGCCGAGGGCCATGGTAGCCAGGGATCAGGGCATTGTGGGATGTGCTTCCCTGCGGGGAGTTATGCTGATCTGAGGTCTGCAAATGCCAGTGGAGCAGCCAGGAACAAGGGCAGGAGATGCACAGGCAGAAGTCCTTGAAGGGAAATGACCACCCAATCAGCCACAGGCCAGGAGGGTTGTAAGGAGGCTTGAGGAACCATCTCGGTGGGTCAGGGCCTCCCAGCAGGATAGGCTTGGTGGGTGCAAATTCAAAGTGGGGCCATTTTCAGTCTTGGATGCCTCCAGATGGGAGACCGGCAGGTTCTCGCGCCTGGAGCTCTGAGGAGACGCCGGGGCCACAGTCTCTGATCGTAGCCAGATGAGTCCCCGGCGAAGAGGTGGGCCTGGGTGTTTGAATGGAGGGGAGGAGGACCGGTGCCAGGCCGGGGCTCTCGGGCACCATGGGACAGAGGAAGGAGAAGTGGAGGAGACAGGGCCAGAGCAGTCAGGGAGGTAGGAGGAGGGTCACGCGGTGGCAGTGTCAGGGAAACCAGGAGGGCTTTCCAGGAAGCGGGGCAGTCAGCTGTGTTGAGTGGCCCCGAGATGGAGACACAAAAGTAGCCAGTGCGCTTAGCAGCAGGAAGACTGATGGCCACGTGGGTCCGGGCACGGTTCGTGCTGGTTACAGTTCCGAGAGCTGGCGGGAGAGAGGAAGAGATCTATAGAGAAGCTGGGGAGGGTGACCCATTTGAGGAAGGCTGGCAATGTGACCATAGGCTGGGGACTTTCTCTTACCAGAAAGTTCTTGAGACTTTCTGGTAAGAGAAAGTGGGGAGTCCACTCTCTACCGTTCTCCCTTTTTCGAATCATCTTTTTGTTCTACCAAGTTGGAATTCAGATTTGGCAGAGGGCCCGGGGGCCACCTAAGCCAGTCCTGCCCGCTCCTGGAGCTGGGAAAGGGGGTTAACAGCTAAGAGTCCCAGGCATTTGCCACTCGTGAGTTCCAAAATATGTGCACAGGTCAGCCTAGAGAAAGCTGCCGCTCTTTGTCCCGCATATGGATCAGTTGATGAGACATAGCCCCAAACCCGAACACCCTTACTGCAACCACACAGAGCTGCCTGTTGTTCCATTCCAATGGATGGCTATTTGTCAGCGGTGACCTTGTGCTATTGGTGTGGGTGGAATTTGCCAGCATTAGCCAGCCATTGAGTATCTCCTTCCTTCCTTCCTTCCTTCCTTCCTTCCTTCCTTCCCTCCTTCCTTCCCTCCTTCTTTCCCTCCTTCCTTCCCTGCTTCTTTCCCTCCTTCCCTCCCCCCTTCCCTCCCTCCTTCCTTCCCTCCTTCTTTCCCTCCTTCCTTCCTTCCTCCCCTCCTTCCTTCCTCCCCTCCTCCTTTCCTTCCATCCTTTCTCCCTTCCCTGTCTTCCTGCTCCCCCCTCGCGCCCCTGTCCTTGCACCTTCCACTCCAGATCCGGGTGGTGAAAGCGTTCCGTAGCTCGCTCTATGAAGGCCTGGAGAAACCGGAATCCAAGACCTCCATTCATAACTTCATGGCGACGCCCGAGTTTCTGATCAATGACTACACCCACAACATCCCACTCATCGATGACACGGACGTGGACGAGAACGAGGAGCGCCTGCGGGCCCCCCCGCCCCCGTCCCCCAACCAGAACAACAACGCCATAGACAGCGGCATCTACCTGACCACGCACGGCACCAAGTCAGCTACCTCGTCAGTGTTTTCTTCCAGACCTGGGAGCCCGCTCCACAGCGTGGAGACGTCCCTCTAGGGGACCCGCTCTCGGCACGCGCACACCACACGCACGCGCGCTCGGGCGGGATGGCGCAGGCCTGCAAGGAGGATGGTGCCCCGACGGCGCTTGCGGGAAGCCGATCCATCCAAGGCTTCCTACCCGGGACTGAAGACGAAGAGGGAGAAACTAGAGAGCGACAAGAGCTGTGTTTCCCTTTTTTCTATCGAAGCATTTTTTTTTTAACGGACACTACAACTCCGCCAGACGGGTCGCTGTCTGGGCTGTGTGGTGGGGCAGGGGCCCGTTCGCTGGGAGCTCGGCGGCACCCTAGGGAGATCCCTGCAGGGCCTGGAAGGATGCCCAACCCGGACCGCCCACCGCCGGGAGCTGCCTGCGGGTGTACCAGCGCCACCAAGCGCCCGTTCCCCGGGACACATGTGCAGTCCGTATGTGTGTGCGTGTGCATAGATACGAGCGTGCGTATAGACATATACGTACCTATATGACCAGATGCATATTTAAAGAATAAGGAGCTATTTATCAGCATGAATTTCCATTCCTCTTATCGGGTGTTTTCATTTTGATATCTCATTATTTATTGTGGCAGGTTTTTTTTCAGGGAACTAGACTGCAAGAATATCTTTTTGGTGGCTTGCCCCCCCTCGCTGCCCCCCACTTTCCGCCCAGCCTCCGTTCTCCATCCCAGCCCTTCCTCCCCGCACAGTTCCCGAGGATGTTGCACTTTGAGACCCCTGCCTATAGAGGAAAACAAAACAAAACAAAACCCTTGCAATGGAATTTTTTATTTAAAAGGAAAATACCAAAGTATTGATGAGAAAGATCCCCTCCAGGGGCTGGAAAGGGGACTTTTGCTTTCGGTTTCGATTGGTTTCAACTCCAAGTCCTGGATTCTGGCTGGTGGGCTTTCTTTGTCTGCACCCCTACGTCAACAGCATGAAGCACCACCCCCTGCCTCGCTGATGCCTTGGGAGAACCCAGAATTCCTGGAGCAGCCCCAGGAGAGCCAGGGCCAGAGGTGGGGGGTGGGGCAAGCAGCAAGAGTGAGGCAAAAAGCGGCAGAGGAAGAGGTACCATCAAAACCCAAGAGGAGCTGAAATGACCGCAACCGAGAAGTTGTACCGAGGTGTCTGTCGAGTGGCTGGAGCAAGTTCTCGGTCATCGCCCGCCAAAGCACTCTTCCGACCCGGATCTTCTCCTTGAAGGACAACTGTGACCCACAAAGGCAGCCACCTACAGTGACGTGGGGGAAGCAGATGTGGCAGCGAAGCCCCTGGGAGCAATGGCACCTCGTCGCTGTCGCTGCGATCACACCTGGCGCTCTCTCTCACGGGCGGGGAAGGCTGAGGAGGCCAGCCTCGCCATGCCGGCTGAGCACCCCGTCTGCACGTGGGAGAGCTGGGCCTGGGCTCCCCAGACGGTTCCCTCGGGAGCCTCTCCTTGCAGTGTGGGCACGCCTCGTGCCAAGCCTCAGTTTCCCCCTGAACGCGCACTGACCAGAACAAGCAGAGGTCCCTTTACCTTCTGAGTTCACGTGTCTCGTGTTTTGCAGAGAGGCAGTTCAGGTGCATGTGCCTACCACTTGGGCCTGGGGCTGAGCCGCCGAGGGCCAGCCGCGAGCGGAGGGAGGCAGGAAGGAATGGGAACCGCCAGTGTGGGTGGCTGGCAAGGCTGGCTTGCAGCACGCCTTGTCCCAGGCCCACGGGCAGGGGACTCGTCTCACCTCCACCCGTGTCCGTGAGCACCGAGGTCGCCATTCCCACCACTAACAGGAATGCCGCGTCACCCCTGAGCGGGAGTAGTCAAATCTCGGGCAAAGGAATTTCGGTTAGAAAAGAAAATCCCACTGAAAATGCCAGCTACAGATAACTTAAAGCCATCCCTTTATTCCAAAGGGCACATTGAGAATGTTACCCATCTGTAAACTGTTCCCTAATGTCCTTGTTTAACCGACAACAAAAAAAAGGGCAACTCAATCTGTTGAGGGTCTGTGTGTTCTGAAACTAGAAATAAAATTGGAAATCTTTTCATTCTCTGTTATAGACACATCAGTAGAAGTAATGGTCACTATAGAGTCCAAAAAACCCTCACTGCTGCTGTACAAAGTTGCCTACGGTACGTGTCGATTGTTTAGTCCCCAGGTTGCCTTTCCCCCGGGTGTGGGGTTCAGAAAAGGGGCGCCGTGACCTCGGAGTGTTGCTCTGCTTTCTGTACGGTCTTCAGGCCGAGGCACCTGTCTCATCAGGAAGCCCGTCTCTATAAAGCGTATTATACAGAATGGCTTGGTCAACTGTGTTCAGTTATTAAATACGTTTTCCATTTTTATCTGCCTGTTATAAAGATGAGCGAAAACTATCTTAATGAGGAAGACCAGATGCATCATAACTTAAAGTCTGTAGTTGAATTTCCTAATTTAAAGAATAGTCCGAAATTTCCATGTATTAAAAAAAAAAAAAAAATGAAAGCCTCCTACAGTCCCAGTCTGGGTAACGTGTGTAATTTGTTAGTTTTTCGGGAATTGTCATCCGGAATGAAAAGGAGGCGTCCGCATCCACTTCGCCAGGCCGAGATGAGCTCCAGGGGAGGCAGAGCACCCCCCCACACCAGGTGTGCGGCCACCTCCCCAATCCTTCAGGGAGCCAGCAAGGGCTCGCCTGCCCCATGGGGTCAGAGGCGCTCCCAGGGGAAGTCTGCGTGGTGACCCTCTGACTGTCTTGACCTAGAGGGGCCTGGCCTGGACGTCCAGGCCGGCGTCCTCAAAGGAAGGCGAGGGCTGGGAACACCAACCCAAACGGGAGAGCCTGGGACACACGCGGACTCCGTCTTTTTTCTTTTTTTCTTACGGCAAAATACATACCACATCAAAGTCGCCATCCTAACCGTTTTTAGGCAAACAGTTCAGTGGCATAGAGTACTTGCACACCACTGTGCAGTCATCCCCACCGTCCGTCTCTAGAACATCTTCATCTCCCCAAACTGAATTCTGTTCCCATTAGACACTAACTCCCCACCCCGCTCCCCCAGCCCCTGCTACCCACCATCTTTTCTGTCTCTGTGAATGTGAGTTCACATCTGCGTGAGTCTTAGAGTTACTCGAAGCAACTCGCAGAACTGGAATCCTACAATTTCTGTGTGCGATGGGCTCATTTCGAGCAGCACAGGGTCCCCAGGGTTCGTGCGTGTTGTAGCCTGTGTCAGAATTTCCTTCCTTTCTGAAGCCAGGTAACATTCCATCAAACGCGTAGACCGTAGTTTCTTTATCCACTCATCCGTCAGTGGACACTCGAGTTGCTTTTACCTTTCGCCTGCTGTGAATCGTGCCACTGTGAACCCAGGTGTGCAAACAACCCTGTGAGTCCCCGCTTTCGATCCTCCTGGGGCTACACCCAAAAGTGGGATGGTTGGGTCATATGGAAACGCTATGTGTCATTTTTTGAGGACCCCTCCGCCACCAGCAGTGCACATGGGTTCCAATCACAGACTTCCCTTGCTCCATGGGTCATTCCCCCATCTGTTCCTTTGCTCACTACGTGTCTTTGAACACCTGTTGGGAGGACATCTGTGCCCCGTGACCCACCCCTCCGCTCTGCCAGCAGAGCCACGAAGGCAGCTCGGGACTAAAACTTGCCACGTCTCCTCTCCCTGTGCTTCTATTTCTCCACTCCACACATCACCCTTTTAAACTTGGCAATGCCGGCGGGTGCATTTTCCAGGGAAGCTGCCAACAAAGGACAAAAATGACTTCTAAGTTCCCTCCCAACCACCAGAGCCCACACTTCTAAAAAAGGCAAAGAGACAAACACCAGAAAACAGCAGAAAAACAAATAGCGGAGAGCCCTTGCTTCACTGACGTGGGAGTCCATCTGGAACCACAAGGCGAAGTGAGTCTAGCTTGGGCCAAGTGCCTTATCATGAGAGCTGGCACCTCACGGACAGATGTTGCGCTGCCCCAAAACCGTTTGTTTCTGTCCGTGGAGACTCTTGCCCAGTCCTGCTATCAAATATGGCCCAGGTTCCCGTGGAAAAGAATCGGTAGCCAGCCGTCCCTCCACAAAGCCGCCCCCGTTTCCCCACACAGCCAGAGGTCAGAGAGCAAGGTGTCGGCAGGGCGGCGCTCCCTCCGAAGGTTCTAGGGGGAGGCTCCGTCCTCGTCTCTTCCAGCCTCTGGTGTTGCTGGCAGTGCGTGGCCTTCCTTGGCCAGTAGGCACAGCACTGCGGTCTCTGTTGTCACATGGCCTGCTCCCTGCTCGTGTCTGTCACCGTGTCTGCTCTCAGCTTCTTATAAGGATACCGTGGGATTCAGGCCCACCCTACTCCCGCAGGATCTCATCTGACACTGACAAAGACCCTATTTCCAAATAAGGACCGGTCCTCACGTTCCAGGGGTTAGGACGCAAACACATCTTTTGGGGGACACCATTCACGCAACCACAGCTGGAAAAGAAGAGACAGGCCAAGTCCCTCACAGGACCTGGATTGCCCCCCTCCTCCCACTGGTTTGACAGGCCAAGCAAGGCTCAGCCGTTTATCACGTTACAGTAATTAAGACATGCTGGGGCGGGGGGCGCTTGGGGGGCTCAGCCGATTTAAGCATCTCACTCTTGATGTCAGCTCAGGTCTTGATCTCGGGGTCCTGAATTCGAGTCCTCCACTGGGCTTAAAATAAAAGACATGCTCTGGACTAAAAAGCTCCTGGAAGTTTTGGGTTCTGGAAAATCTCTCAACACCTCATTGCTGACCAATCCCTTTCCTTCATCAGGAAAACACAGACGCCCCCTGAGTGATGAGCACGGACAGCACAGGCCCCGAGGCCAGCACACAAGCCAGCAAGTGCCAGGGCAGCGTGATAGGCACACACGCAGGTCCAGGAATTTTCAAGTAGTAAGCAGCAATCGCCGATCATTTGGGCCAACCTGCTCAATGTACAAGGTGGGAAACTGAGTCCCACAGACGGGAACTTGCTGGCTATGCAGGCATCGCAAAAGGAAACCTAGAGCTACAAACTGTCCAGAAAGCCCGCCATTAGCCACAGCAGACCAGAGCCCGACAGAGCCACGCTCTCCCCGTTCAGCATAGCGGCTCCCAGCCAGGGCTGGGGATGTTCACCAAATCCCTACAGAGCTTTATCCAACTATCCTCCCTTCTTTCTGGTAAGTCCTGGGGCTGAGGGTGGGGAGGAAACAGAGTGGAACAGGTGCAGATGGAGAGAGCTCTCTTAGACGTACCATCCCCTCCACCTGGCCCTCCCATCCAGAGCAGGGGGTTCTGGTCTCTGAGAAACTGACCTCACATCGATTGTGGGGGAGCCAGCTGCCTCGCTGGAGGCTAAACTCTGAGGTCCAAAGATTTCCAAAGCCATCGAAGCTTCTCTAAGTGCCAGTGATCTTGTCAGGGGAGAGAAGGCAGAGAACCCGCCAGTGAAACACCCATCACCTAGTTCCATTCCAATCAACAGTAAGTGCTGGCCAAGGGCAGTGCCCGGTCAATGCAGGACAGGCAAGACTGGGATACGGGGGGGAGGGGGTCCTGGGCCCAGCTTGTGGGGGGGAAGGACTCGAGAGAGACAAGGTGCTTTTTAAATAGCAGAAGACAGAAAGGACCAGTGAGAGCCAAAGCTGCCCACAGAGGCCTGCCACTGGCCCCTCGCCACCCCCCCCCCCGTGCTCAGAGAGCCAGCCCCATGCCCTGAGCCTGGGCACCAACCCTGTCCTCGGAGAGCTCCCAGATGAGCTGGGTAGACACACATGAAAAGCACCTGGTGGAAACGTGGACATTTACTCCGATCCCTCATCCTGAAGACAAATAACACAGCTGCTTAGTAAACTCACGCAAGCCTCGCTGCCTGACTTGTCACCGGTGTGTGAGCCCTCCCTGTCTCCTCCACCAGAGACAAGCGCTCGGAGGCACCCTGGCCGACCCCAGGCATCGCAGCGGGTTCCCACACCTGTGGGCACCGGAGGGCGTGGCAGCCAGTCCCCAGAGCCCATGCTCCGCTGGCCCTCACACCATCATGTGTTGAAGGACGGCCCCACCAATGTGTGTCGAGCCCAATGCGCATCCCCACAGAGAACAACCTAGGCTGCTCTGTTTCTCTGGGCGGCCCAAAGCAGTTCTTCTGGACAAAGGGCCTTCTGGGTGGGTCAGGAGGGAGCCATGGCTCTGAGATTCTCTAGACTCTCCCAAAGTAAGCCTCACTCGCTGAGCGGGACTGCCAGGCTCTGCGAATGTTCCAGTGGAGGAGCGAGGACACGTGGACTCCCTCAGGGCACGCCACCGTGACGTGAGCACACGCTGGGCCATCACGCCGTCAGAAAGCGATGGATACCCCTGCCCCCAAGAACACCGCAGGTGCACGAGGGGCAGTTCCGCCCGGAGAGAGCATTTTAGGGGAAACTGAGGCTGGGTGGCACCCATCAAAAGCCCAGAGCAGCACAGGCCATAGGGCAATGACAGGACATCACATTTGGCTTGTATCATCTTTTATTATACAAAATAGAATTCCATCTATGTCACACATTCATCCTTTCTATAAATCTGGCTTTTAAAAAATCCCCAAGGGTGCAGTCTTATCTGTTCTCTGATTTTCCTTCCAATGATGTCACAGCTCAACTGCATTTGGTGCCCTCTCAAAGGACAAAAGCAGACAGGGACGCCTTGCGGGCCCTTCCCCTGGCCCGCCCCGGCCTGCCCGCAGGACGTATGGCTCCCGTCACCGTCTGGACCACAGCTGCTAGGGACAGTCAAAGCATGAGAATCAAAGTGGCAGCATATGTCATCGCCTTCACCAGCCTGTCTCCAGAAGCACAAAACCAGTCCTCGCAGCTGGTCCTCTGGGGACCAGCTGTCACGGCGATGTGGTGGCGCTGTCCCCAGGCGGCCGAGCATCCCGGGCTTCTCTTTGGGCAGGCCTGGACCAGGGCCTTAGGGGATCTCTGTGTCCATGGTATAAATCTGAATGAGATCAGACACAATGTTATCAATGATTGGCTTGGTAAGGTCGTCACTAAACACCTAGAAAGGAGAAGGAAAACAGGTTCTGATTAGACTCCCTCTGCATCAGAGAAGGCACCCTCCAGTAAGCGCGGAATCACACTGCATAGGGGAGATAGCCCGGGGACTTGGCTATTACAAATAATGGTGGCTCTCTGCAAAGCCAGTTTACTTCCAGCCTGCCAAGGCTGATCACAAAGCAGAGAACATTCCAGATGGAAGAGGCCTTGGTGATCACCCAGCCCAGATGGGACAGGGAGTTGATGACCAAGCTGGGCCAGGAGTCCATTTCCAGGGGTTAGCAGGCCAGAGCACCTGGGCCAGACGTCCTCCTGACCGTGAGCGAGAGTTCATCAAAGTGTAAAGTGAATCCCCAGGCACCCAAACTACGAGGAGTGTGCAGCTCGGGGCTAACCCTGCATGTTCCCAAGGAAGTTCTGGCCCTTGCCCAGCCCCTGGGAAAGGACCTCTAGGCCCCTGGCACGTCCTGCCTGATGAGAGGGTCTCGGATTCCCTGAGGGCCCTGCCAGGCCGTCTGCACCGACAGCGTGATTCCTGGTGGGGCCCTGGCTTCACGTCTGGGGGGCAGAGACTGAGGATCTGAGGTCAGCCACGCGGGAGCCCCGGGCCCACAGGACCGACCCCCACTGAAGTCCCCGGACGCCGGCGCTCAGGGAAGCTTCCCCGGCGGCGGCATCCTGCGCGCGTCGTCACGCGTCACCGCGGGTCGGACCGCACTGCCCCACGACCCCCCTGTCTGTCCCGGACCCCGCCGTACGCCCCTTTGGTCCTTGCTGACTCCCCCCTGTATCCTCTCACTGTAAGCAGCCATTGTAATGGCCGTAACCACGAGTAGGACGGCTCTGCTGAGTTCCGTGGCCCTCCTAGTGCAGCACCGAGCCCGAGGGTGCTCTCGGGGACCCGTGATGACATGGAAAGTAAAAGGCAAAACAAGGCTTGCTGCTTGGGGAACCAAAGTGCCAGGAGGGTTAAGATTTTGGGGCAAGCCAGGGCAAAACTAGACCCGAGTCCACCCCCTCTACGGCCCCCAAAGAAAGCTAGGACCCTCCACAAGCCACTACTGCAGGTAGGAAACAGTGACCTGAAAATCCCCAAGCCCTGGCTCACGGAGATTAGCCATCTCACCCCAGACTCTGGGTAGAAAATCAATGCTTCAGAAACATGTGTGTTCCTGGAGACCCCAAGCAGAGAAACACCATTAAAAAGTAGTCCAGGGCCAGAAGCTGGAAGCAGCCCAGGTGTCCATCCACGGAGGAGTGCACAGACACAATGTGCTCGGTCCACGGCATGGAACAGAATTCAGCCTTAGCAAGGACAGAAATCCTGCACCTGCTACAACATGCTACGGCTTGAGAGGCACCGCCCCGTCCACCCAGCGGCCCGACACGGCTTGGCACAAAGGCCCGCCTCGCCACTGTCACACGCCAGTGCGGGCAGGCTGCTGGGGGAGAGGTACATCAGGCTCGACCAAGTGTCCCGACCCACCCCCAGGAGACAAGTGACCACAGACAGGCGGTTACTGCAAGGAGGAAAAGCGTTTCCCAGCTCAGACTTCAGTGTCCCGGGGCCGGGCAGGCGGGGGTGTCATCCGGAGCCGCTTATCATTAGGCAACTGGTCCTTGCATGTCACGAGCCCCAAGGGCAGCTTCGGCTGCTCCTGGCACGTGTGGCCCAGAGCCAGCCAGAACAGGTAAAGAGCTGAGTGAACGGGGATGCGCCACCCCATCCTGCCCGGCACCTTTCGCTGGTGAGGGCCATGCACGGGAGCCAGAGGCAGCAAGGTGGCACCCAGTGAAGTTCAGGAGCAAGCGAAAAGAAAGGCGAGAAGAAAGGAAGACACAAACAGAGGCGAGCGAGACGATGGGAAACAAGCGATGGCACCACAGGTCTAAGCAGCCCAGAGACGGGCTGCCGTGCCCACCAAACGTCCTGTGTGAGCGGGGCCAGGAAGTGGCAGCCCCTTGTGCTACCACCCGATTCCAACAGAGCAGGGACACCACGGTCACATGATCTGGAAGCCCCCGAGAAGCCCCAGCATGGAGCAAGATGCCTCTTCAACCCCATGCTGCCAGAGGAGGCATGTCTCACCCGAGAGCGGGACGACACATGCGTGTGTTCAAGCGTGCACAAGCACCTACTATGTGCCAGTGTGCTCAAGGGTGCACGAGCACCTGCTATGTGCCAGCTCTAGGCCCTGGTCATAGGGCGGCTGATAGAGCAGACAACATCCCTGACCTCCAGGCACTGACAGTGCGATTGGGTGGGGGGTGGGCAGTTCCACAGGCAATAAAGGACATAGAACAAAAAGCAGGAACAGCTGGGTGTCCGGGAAGGGCAAGCAGGCTGGGGAGGAGCATCAGGAAAGGAGAGACATCATCGGAGCCAAGAGCGGCAGGAAGGGAGGGGCAGCCAGGAGCACACGCGGGAAGGCACCCAGGTGGCACCCTCTGTTCATGAAACAGATGACACATTTTAGATTTCTGGCCACTGGGGGTTTTGCAGGGGACGAAACCTTCAGTCATCAAAAATACTGCTTGCAGAGGACCTCCCACAGGGCGAGGACCTCCCACAGGGCAAGGCCACACAACAAGGGGTTATGACAAAGGAGCAGCAAGCTTCAAGTATGGGAAAGGACAAACCGCAAATGATCTCCAAACTCCAAAGTCGATAGGGCTGCAGAAGTCCTTGAGGGCGGCAGCCCTTCCCACAGACTCGCCCTGTACAAACAGCACTGTGCATTCGGCAGGTCTGGGGGAGGCCAACGAATCTTCCAAGCACCAGGCTCCTTACCCGCCCTCTAGCCACCCACCCCGCCCTCCACCCATCTGTCATCTATCTACCTGTCTGTCATCAGTCCATCCTCTCAGAGGACCCCCCGTAACTTCTCCTGATGCAAATCCACGCACATTAAGCCCTGATCTACGGTAAGCTCCCACTCGGTCCAATAAAAGTGCTCGGTTGAGCAAAGTGGCCGTCAAGTGGCGGCCATCCCCACCCAGGGACACTTGGTGATGTCCGGAGACACTTCTGGTCGCCATGACCGAGGCAGGGGATGCTCCCGGCACCTACAGAGAGTGATCTAGCCCCCAACGTCCACAGGGCCAAGGCGGAGAGCCCCTCCTGCCTTAGACTACTGTGACGGGCGACGTTCGAGCTTCAATGTCCTGCAGTGGCACGCGTCTCCCTTCACGGACAATCACTACAAGCAGACACAGGCACCCGGGTACCGGCACTCCTGAAAGTCCTCAGGCGAAGGAAAGCAGAACACTCAGCAGTCACCTCACCTGCCACCACGGCTTCTCGGCCTCGGCCTCGGCGGGCACCTCGACCCCGTAGGCCTGCAGGGCCAGGTGGAGCACTGCCACGGCTATGTGCTGAGCCCGGAACCGGAGGCACAGCCCCCCATGGTAGCTGTCCCGCAGCAGGGCCCAGGCAGTGACGGAAATGGGGGTCCGCTGCCAGCTGTAACGATTCAGCCAGTTCTTGAGGGAAACCAGGTAGTGGAGCAGGTACTGCAAAGACACACCAGTCAGCCGGTTGGCCTTCAGGGCTCCAGTCCCTAGCCGCCTGACTCCCCACTGCGAGGCGCTGTGGCCCCTGCGTCCACCCGCCACTCTCTGCTCAAGCCCTCCAACGGCTCCCTGCGTCACTTAGGAAAAAGCCCCGCTGGGGGCGCCTGGATGGCTCAGTCAGCTGAGCATGTGACTTTTGATCTCAGCTCAGGTCTTGACTTCAGGGTTGTGAGTTCGAGCCCCATGTGAGGCTCCACACTGGGCGTGAAGCCCACTTCAAAAAAAAAAAAAAGAATGAAAAAAGCCCCAGTATCTTCCACTGGCCCCCAAGCCCTGCCAGCCCTGCCCTGCCCCACCCCCTACCATGTGGGAACAGGCCAAGCATGGTTCCCTCATGGCCTGGTCATTTCCTGCTCCCTCTGCCTCAAATCATCTCTCCCCGCTGAGCCGGTCCCCGTGTGCCCACCCACCGTCAACTGGCGGCCCCGATCCCGGAACCCGCCTGGGCCGCTCTCGATGGCCACCCCTGCCACAGTGCATCTCCATCACGGGGCCCCGCTCTCGTCATCGTCAGAGGTCATTCGGCACATCCCCCTGCCCAACTCCACACCGGCGCCAGAAATAGCGCCCTCGTCTTCCGGTCCGAACATCGTGCCAGCCTGTGCGCCCAGCCTGAGGCCGGGGACTGCCCAGAGACAGGACGCCTGCTTTCAGGGGGACTAAAACTGGTGACTGTGTGTCCTGGTAGTGCTGCCCTTGGCTGTAAACTCTCAACGACCTGTCGGCCCCGCTGCCTGTCAGCTCTCGCTTCGGGAAGACAGCCGCTTTGCTTGAACCGCCTAGTCCACAGGCGTGAACACACAGGCGTGGGACTCTTGCACGCCATGGGACAGGGGGCTCAACTGCTGCCCTACACCCCGTCCCAACCCGATGGAAGGGGAAGGCCGCTAGGCTCAGGGTAACGCTGAGCCCCGCTCCCCTGCCCGACAACCCCCTTGGCCACGGCCGCTCGTCCTCAGACTTGGTGCCACGAGTGCCCCCCCCCCCCCAGAGCCAGAGCGGCTGCTGCCTCTCCCGTGTATCATGCCACCAACTGAAAGCACGACTGTTTCAAAATCTCCACCAGGGGCTTCTGGGATTAGAAAGGCGGTTTGGAAAGGGGGGGGGGGGTGGGGGGGGCGGAGATTACAAGAACCCCCGGGGTGATGGGGTGCTTTTGTATTTTAACTGCGCTGGCGAACAGATGAAGGCAAGAATGTGACGAAATGGTGCGGCACCGTGCAGTACAAGTAAGAAGCAACAACCCCGGGAACCCCTGGCTGTTGCAATGACTGCAGGGTCCCACAGTGTCTCTGTCCCAAGTAGGATTCTCTGTGTTACTTCCTCCGACTGCTTGTAAATCTACAATTACCTCAATACAAATTTCAGTTGGGTTTTTTATTTATTTTTTTAACGTGCATCTATTTTTGAGAGAGAGAGAGACGGAGCATGAGTGGGGGAGAGACAGAGAGAGGGAGAGACAGAATCGGAAGCAGGCTCCAGGCTCTGTGCTGACAACACAGAGCCCGACGCGGGACTCGAACTCATGAACCGCAAGATCATGACCTGAGCCGAAGTCAGAAGCTTAACTGACTGAGCCACCCGGGCGCCCCAAAAAAATTTCAATCAGAAAAGAGGCAAAATCCTGGTCACGACAGCCCCGTCCCAACCCCCTACTGCCCCACATGTGTCCCTGCAGGCCACCTTTCCAAGCTGCCCACATCGGGGCCTGGACCCCAAAGTATCACCACATCCAAGTACCCGAAGGGTGTCTCACAGTCCTGCTGGGCCTTGCCGGTTCCTAGCCATTAAAAGTGTGCCACTCAACTCTGTGACTCAGCTCGTCTTGTGGGTTTGTAAGCACAGCTGAGCAGGATGTGAGCTCTGCAGCTGAGCAGCACCTCTCGGAGACAGGGCCTCGGGGAGATCACAAAAGCAGCCCCGTTTCCCCGTGGCCCACTGAGCATACCATCTATGTGAGTCACGGGGTCTGCCAGGGCTTTGGAGAATCACACGGATCTCGGCTTGTGGCCTTGGCCACGCAGGCAGAAAGGCAGACGCCGACATCGGAACTGCCTGAGAGAACCCTGAAAGCGGAACAAGCGAGGCCACCAAGCCAGTCACCTTGTGCAGCCAGGGGCCCCCAGTTCCCAACGGTGGCTCTGCTCTGCCTCGCACACCCGACATGTTCTTGAGGGTTCAATGGGTGCCGTCTCAGGACAAAAGAGAAAAATGAGCTCATGCCTCCGGAGACAGTTGCCAATTCCCCAGCATGTACCTTGTGTGGGTGCTGGAAGGAGACTTGGAAACGCAGGACTCTCAGCATGAGGAGTTCACACTGCACTATACTGTCCCGCAGGGCCCAGAAGCGGGAGTCCAGCTCCAAGGGTTCACTGCCCGGGTGAAAGTACCTGCACGGAGAGACAGCAACGCTTATGGCAGCCAGGGAAGTTTCCGTGAGGAGCCCCTCGAGTCAGGTGACATCCAGATACACACTGCAGCGTTCTTCGGCCCAGCCTACTTATGTTTTGCTTTTGTTTTGTTTTCTTGAGTAAGAGATAGAGAGCACGCAAGTGGGAGAGGGGCAGAGAGAAAGGGAGACGCAGAATCCAAAGCGGGCTCCAGGCTTCGAGCTGTCGGCACACAGCCTGGTGTGGGGCTCCAACCCACGATCCGTGAGATCGTGTCCTGAGCGCAAGCCGGACGCTTAACTGACTGAGCCACCCAGGCGCCCCTCCTACTTATGTTTTTATACGTCATTCTTCGTTTATACGTCTAGGATACGGTATCAGAACAGTAACCAGCAGACAAAAAGCAGCCCGCTTCTGGCTTTAGCCCTGACGGGCTGTACCAATCCCTCGGCAAGAGGTCAAGTGTAAAGATGACCTCTCTGCACCTGCTCCGGAGGGACCTGAAGCTCTTACTCTGGGCCCAAGGAAGGCATGTAAACATATCACGGGGCTGCTGCGTGCAGAAGACTCCATGTATTTCAGCTGTTTGTTTCCCGGACCCTACTGTCCTTATTGGCACCATATACATCCACGACAGTCCCAGCTACGCAGGATCACCAACATGTACATATTCCCACTCAAGGGACCAAAATTCTCTGCCGACGATTCAGCCTCCCTAGCTCTTCACTCACGGTCCAACCTCCCCACAGAACACCCCCCGCCCCCACCGGGTGCCATGTCTAATTAGCGATCCACACAATGTCCCCTCTGCCAGTCCTCCCTGCTGGGGACCTGGCAATTACAGGTGGACTCTGGCGGCCCTCCCTTGGTTCCCTCGCCTGTTCTGCTCTTCGTCTTGAACGGTACGCTGTGAGCCTGTCGTGCTTGGGGGGTAAGGAGTGCGTTTTCTGTTCCCTGTTTATTAAAAGAGAAGCAGCAGAAAACAGTTTTCTTTTCTAATCATGAGTTTCTAGAAAGGTTATGCCATGCTGCTATCAGTAACTCTCCATAAGTTGCTTCCTCCCGGGCCCCCTGGGTCTCCGTGCGGCCCGGCTGGCTGGACCCCCACGTCCTTCTGCGATAGGAACAGGGCTACTTGCACCCCGAGGTGCCGCCCACAGAGCACCGCGCCCACATGGGGACAAGAGATGCTTGCCAGCAACTCTGACTCCGTTTCTCACACCATCTCAATAAAGTAATTGCCCGACTCAGTCCACACAACACAACTGGTTTGATCCATCCTGTCCAAAAGTCCAGGTGAATCCTCTCTGATACATCTCTCCAAGATCCCCGTGCTCTAGGCATGCCCCCAGCCCGTGACGCCGGGGCCTCTGCCGTACCCAAGTCCTCCGCACTCCTTTGGCCTGTGACGCCTCCCTTCATCTGGCCTCGCTTTCTCTCCCACTGACCCCCATGGCTTTCTGACGGGCTCATTCCTGCCTCTGTTGCTAGTGCTTCTTGCCCCGGTTCAAGACCACCCCCCCGCCCCCGGCCGGGGCTTCCTTCTGAGCTCGACAGCTGGCACCTCTCAAATGCCTGCGCCCGGGAGCCATTACCTGTTGGACACGTTGATGATGTCACGAGTGCGCAGGTGCTGTTCCTCCACTTTGCCGGCCAAGTAAAGGGCAGACATGGCGACCAAGTAGGGGTCATAGGCGTCCAGGTTGATCTCGCAGAAGAACTTATGGTAAATGGTGCAAGCAGTGGCAACGGCAATGGACTGCATCCCTAGCTTGACACCTACCGAGGGAAAGCAGGCAGGAGAGGAGTCAGATCCAGCGCCCGCCCTGGGCCGAAGTGAGCGGGCAGGCACGGGGTCGGCCCGGAGGGTGTACGCCCCTCGCTCAGACAAGCCCCAGGCCCTGGAGCCCAGCTGGCTGTGGCTGCTGGGTCTTCCGCTGGGTCCTCGACCCGAGGGGTTCTGAGCCAGGCTTCTCAGATTCTAATGGGCTAACAAGCCCCTGGGGGGTGGGGGGAGTGCTCAAATGCAGATCCCACACTTCCACCAAGCCCCCCTCACCACCACCACCGAGACACCCAAGCTACGGAACTGAAGACCATATAAGGACAAGCAAGGCTTCACACTAGTCCTCACTTAGCACTTGGGCCTATCAGCTTCCGCACAACATCGCCAGCATCGCGGCCGGGACCACACTGGGCCGTGTGTCCGCTGCTACCTTAGCAAGCATTTAACTAGAGGTCACCCCCACGGCGCACCCAACAAAAATCCTGCCGAGATGACAGCAGGTGAAAAAGGCCTCTACCACAAAGTCCCAGTGTTGCCACTAAAGATTTTACTCAGCCCTGGTTTCCTTGTCTGAAAGTGAAAAAAGGTGAAAAGCCAGCAGGGTCATTGCCAAAGGCAACTGCAGGCAGAGCAGGGAAAATAGCAACACCTGTGACCTCAGACAGCCCCCCCCCCCCTCCTGGGGAAGGACAGTGACACCCTGAAAAGGGAATGGAACTCCAACACCGGAACACGTGCTGGTTTGATTTGGGGGTTAAAGCCCAGCTCCCACCCCGCCTCTGGACGGCTCCTAAGGTAACCACTGCACTGGGTCCCAGAACCAATGATATAAATTCGCCATGAGCAAGGTTAAGAAGAGAAGGTTAGGGGCGCCTGGATGGCTCAGTCGGTTGTGCGTCCAACTTTGGCTCAGGTCACAATCTCGCGGTTTGTGAGTTTGAGCCCCATGTCGGGCTCTGTGCTGACAGCTCAGAGCCTGCTGCCTGCTTCGGATTCTGATTCTGGGTCTCCGGCTCTCTCTGCCCCTCCCCCATTTGTGCTCTGTCTCTATCAAAAATAAATAAAATGTAAAAAAAAAAAAATTTTTTTTAAGAAGAGAAGGTTAAATGACTCCCAGTAGACTGAAAGAAGGTGGCAATCACGTGCAGTATCCGCCAAGGTGTAGGAGTTTCCTGGGGCTACTGCAACCAATGACCACAAAGTCAGTGGCTTCAAACATTGTTTCTCTCTCACTGGGTGTGGTGAGAAGTCTGAAGTGAGTCTTAGAGGGCTATATTGCAGGTGTCAGCAGGGCGGGTTCCTTCTACAGCCTGCAGGAGACAATGTTTCCTTGCCGTTTCCACCTTCTAGAGGTGTCTGCAATCTTCTACGCTCCCAACGTTACATGGACTTCTCCGCCTGTCACTTTGGCCTCTCTCGTTAAGGATGTGACAGGTGTGGGGCGCCTGGGTGGCTCAGTCGGTTAAGCGGCCGACTTCGGCTCAGGTCATGATTTCGCGGTCCGTGAGTTTGAGCCCGGCGTCCGGCTCTGTGCTGACCGCTCAGAGCCTGGAGCCTGTTTCAGATTCTGTGTCTCCCTCTGTCTCAGACCCTCCCCTGTTCATGCTCTCTCTCTGTCTCAAAAATAAATAAACGTTAAAAATAAAAAAATAAAAAATAAAAAGGATGTGACAGGTGTGATTATCCCGGGCCTAGTGAATAATCTAAGATAGTTGCCCCATATCAAGATGCTTAATCCCACCTCCAAATGTCCTTTGCTACCTGAGGTAACAGTCACAGGTCCTGTGGATTAGGATGGGGACATCTTTGCAGGACTAGTATTTAGCGTCACACAGAGGGCTAGGGCATGTGCAACACATTGTATAAAGAAGTCCTTTAAGAGTGGTACCTCGAAGAGCTCTTAGCAGTTCAAGATTTGAATTTCAGTTACATAGACAGTTCCTGCAGGGGACCCCTCGCTCCTAGAGGTGTCAGATAAGGTGGTATCACTGCACATGACCCTCCAAGTCTTGTTCTAATTTTTACATTTTTTTAAATGTTTTCAACGTTTATTTATTATTAAGAGACAGAGCGTGAACAGGGGAGGGGCAGAGAGAGAGGGAGACACCGAATCCGAAGCAGGCTCCAGGCTCCAGGCTCCGAGCTGTCGGCACAGAGCCGGACACGGGGCTCGAACTTTGGAAGTGTGAGACCATGGCCTGAGCTGAAGTCAGATGCTTAACGGACCAAGTCACCCAGGCGCCCCCCTCCTCGTCTTGTTTTCTGTGGCAAATGCTCAAAGCACCGCCCGCTTCCCTGGTGTCCATGGCCCGTCTTCCTCGAAATGAAATGTACAGATCACTGGGCTTAACTGTCCTGCATCATTTCCCTGGCTCTGCTGACCTTGACTTGACGGCCGACTCCCCCAAACCCCTTTCCCGGCACAGTGCACACGAAGTAACAAAGATCGGAAATAAAGTGTGTGCCAGCGGAGCAAGATACTGTTGCCAGAGACGGAAACAATGTTTCCACAGGAACCTCCTTCCCTTCATTGTGTCGCCTTTAGGAGTAGCGGCGCCCCACACCCGTGTGGACACCCTGGCGGGGCTCAACACGCCAGCCGCACCCTGGGTCCGCGGTGTGACGCGACCTCGGCGACAAGGGTCGTCAGGAGCGTCACCAAGGGCCGCGCCAAAAGCCTCCATGCGACCCAGCGCGCGGGCAGGCAGGCGTGCCCGAAGGCACGGTAGGCCACCCGGCCGCGGGCACCCCGACTCGGCCACCTCCTGGCTGGGGCCGGCCCCTTTCCACGTCCTCTCCTTGGGCCCCCGCGCCCGGGCGAGACACGGCCGTGACCGTGGCCGCCTCGCGGCTCAAAGCCTAGCACGCGGGGCGCGGACGCACCGGGGCCTGTGCCCCCGAGCCGGGCCTCTCCCCCCGGGGCAGGCCGGCCGCGCCAGCCCCGCGTCGTGCGCGTCCCCTCTGCGCGCGGCGGCCTCCCGGGGCGCCAAGCCCGCCTCCCCGCCGCGGTTACCTGCCTCCATGATGAACCGCGTCACTCGGAAGTGCACCCTGGCCTCGGGCGCCGGCCGCCCCTCGGCACCCCGCGCCTTGTCCCCTGCTCCGCCACTGTCGGGGCCAAAGGCCTCCATGAGGCCCCGCCCCGCGGCCCCAGACCCCCCCGCCGTAAGGAGAAGGGGCCCGCGCGCGCGGCGGCCGGGTCCGGGGGGTCTTCGCGACCCGCGCGGCCGCCCCGTCCCGTCCCGGCCACCCCGCCCTGGCCCGCCCCGGCCCGTCCCCCGGCAGCAACCCCCCCTCCCCCGGGGAGGGGGTGGAAATGACCGTCAGGCCGCGCGCAGGCGCGGGCGCAGGCGCACAGGCCGGGCCGGCCGGGAGGCTGGCTGGCGCCCGCCCTGTCCCCAAACACCACGTGCCTCGCCCTAGAGTGCTGACGCCCCGCCCCTGGGAGCCCAGTATGCCGCCCCCGAGAGCCTCAAGTCCCGCCCCCGGGAGCCGCACGCCTAGTGCCGGTGCAGCCCGGGACCCGCTGGGCCACTTCGCGAGGTCACGGGCACCCCTAGGCATCTTAGCCGCAAGCCCCCGCGGTCCCTCTAAGGTGTCCTTCCAGCCTGCTGGCCCAGCGGGGTTTAGGCCTGGGAGAGCTGGCGGCGTCTGCCAACCCCGGGGCGAGGGGCGCTTACGGGTGCTTTCGCTGGGACGCCGGCGGCTCCCAGCAGAAGAAAGCGTGTGAGTCAGTGTCAGCGTGCGTAAACGCTGAATCCCGCGTTACCAAAGTCCCCAGACAGGCAGATGAGCCCCGAGGGGAATGTGCCAAGAGTGACTGTATCACGGGGTTTTGTCTCTGGGGTCTTCCTCTGCATCCCTGAGAGGTCTGGCTTCCGCTCACCTTCCCAGCCTGGCACACGTTAGGAGCTCACCAAATGAATGAACGTTGTGAACCACCCAACTCACAATGCCATGTCACACTTCCTTTGTGTGCCTTCCACAAGCAGGAAATCATGCATCGGGCCTCAGATATACAGCACCAAAGGGACTCCGCAGCCAACGACTCAGTCCATCTGGGTGGTTCTGATACAGCCCGATGGTTGCCATGATTTGAGAGAGTTGAGAACCTTGAGAGGAAAAAGCCACTGCTCCCAAGCTCTTCCACCAGGGTGACCGGACTCCACCGATCCTCACGCGCCGGGGACAGCCTCGTCTCCTTCCGCAGCTGGCCCGAGTCTTCTCTCCACACCAGCTGGGGTTGTTTCCTGTGGCTGCTGTCACAGGTGACCCCAAAGGGAGGGACTTAAATCTTTCCTTTCCTCTTCCAGCTGCTGGTGGCCCCAGGTGTTCCTTGGCTCGTGGCCACATCCCTTCGGTCTCTGCCTCTGTTCTCACCTGGCCTTCTCCTCTGTGTGTCTGTGTGTCTCCCGTTTCTCTATTACCAAATAAGGTCATGTGCACAGGTTCCAGGGGTCACGACACGGGCACGTCTTTTAGGGGGCTACTCTTCGGTCCACAATACCAACCACCAGCCAAAGGGAGCTTCCCGAAACGTAAGCGGGAACGGGCTCTGCCCTGCCTACCACCTCCCAGGGCCCCTTCAGCTAACCGCTCTCGGCTCCCACCACTTTGCCGTCCGTGCCAACAGCCTGGTGCGGCTCCCCGGAGGTGGTAGTCTGCCACCTGAGGGTCTTCAAAATGTTCGGCCAAGGGGAGGGACTCGCGTCGCCTACCCTGTCCCCAGCTCTCGCTGTCTGCGGCAAGGCGCGGGCCCCCTGGGCGGAGTACCTGTGTGCGCTGCGTGTTTGTGCGCGGGTGCCGGTGCGCATGCGGGTGGAGGGACTCAGGGCCCCAAGCCCCCTGTGCAGCTAACCCCCGTCATGCCTGGAGCACCGTGTCACTGCTGACTGTCCCCTGCCGAAACCCAGACCACGCAGAATGGCAGCCGAAAGCGGCATACCATGCACACACACACCCCACACTCACCCACAAACGTGCACACGCATCAGGCACGCCCCGCTCCCCGCGCGCACACGGAGGGCTGCACGGTGCATACACGTCACACACCCTAATCCTATCACTCTGCCGTCTGGCCCCCGGGCCGGAGGCCTGCAGGTGACCTCCTCATCCCCCGTGTTTGTCAGTTAAACAGCTCGGCTGGAACTCCTCCTTCTCCCTCCCCCCCCCCCCCCCCCGGGCCTTTTGTGGTGTGAAGTCTCAGCTCAGCAAGTAATAGGTGCCTGTGAATGTGAGTCAAGGGAATGACTCAATGAACACATTAATTTTTAAAACCCTGGGTCACAGGGCACCCTCCTGGCAGGCAGCCTGGACACAGTGGTTGACAAATGAATAATTCACTAGCCACCAGTCGGAGCCAGCAAACCTCCAGGCTGCTCGGCTCTCCCACCACCAAGCCACACCCACGGTGCCGGCCCTCCCTTCCCGGTCACCTGTCACCACTCCCCGAACGTGTGGCTTCCCCCCTCTCACCACCCACCCATCCTCTGACCTTGCCCCGGGGATTATCTCCAGACCCTGTACAGAGAAGGATTCTGTGACATTTGCCAACACTTCCTCCAATTGCCTTGGCAATGGCGCCGTCTCCTAATGAGGGAGGGAGGGCTCTGGCTGAGGCTCAAAGGGTGGGGCAGAGAAGGGAGAGACGCACTGGGGGCGCAGGGGAGAGGCCGTGCCCAGGCCAGGCCACCGGAAGGCTGGGTGGTCTTCATCAAACACAGGGGATGGTTTCCAAAGTGCTGACCCTGCCCATCTCCTCCCCAGTGGCCTTCACCCTGGGAGCGGTCGGTTGGAGAGCAGCGTCATCCAAGTCCAGTCCCGTCACCTGTCTTTGGAACCTGAGAACGTTGCTCCGCTGTAACCCCTTCTTGCCCACCTCACCCCCTCTCCTCCAACACCTCCCGGGCCTCCGATCCCTCGCCGTCAGCGAGCCCAACTGCCTCCCTCTGGGTCCGCCTCCGGGTTTCCGCTGCCCTCTTCCCTACTGCCCTTCTCAGCTCCGCAACTCGGAAGCCATGGGTGTCCGGAGGCGGGAAGTCCAAGACCAGTGCGCCGGGACAGTTGGCTTCTGGTGAGGACCCTGTTCCGGGTTGCAGAAAGCCAAGTTCTCACAGTGTTCTCACGTGGTAGGAGGGGCAAACCACCGTCTGGGGTTTCTTTTATAAGAGTACTGATTCCACTCATGAGGCTCTGCCCTCGGGAGCTACTCAGCGGCCCCCCTCCGAATACCATCACCTCGGCCATTCGGTTTCACCATGCGGGTTTGGGAGGAGGGACACATTCAGACCCTAGGCCCACCGAGGTCATGTGCCACTTCCAAGCTGTCTCCTCCCAGCGACACCTGTGGCAGGTGACCTCCCTATAATGCAGGGTCTGGCTCCTTACTTTAAAGTGTGACAGCCGACAGCTTCGAAGCCTCATCCTCCCTGTCCCTTGTGCCCCACACATGGGCAAGCTGATGTCAAAGCCTCCGGGCTCCCTTCCTCGGCATCAGAGGGGAGTTCCCACCACCCACAGGAACCCCCGCCCCTGCTCTAGCTCCAAACACGACAGAGACACCCCCGCACCCCCTGCCCGGTCTCCTTTCCATGTCCTCTCACGTCGTCTTCTGACCACCTTGGGGACCTGCCATGCGATCCCAGGAAGCCTCAGTGTGTGAGTAAGGAACCTTTTCAGAACCTCTTGGGGGGTGTGGTGCCATCGGTCTCCATGCCCAAGGCAAATTTGGGGTGGGAGGTCAATCCCGTTTCTAAAGGGGGACCACAACACACTTCTTCCTGCCCCAAACACTCTCCTCTTGTGGAGTCATCGCCCCCACTCTCCTGGCTCCCTGCCTCCCTCCCCCACGGACTGAGTGCCTGCATGAGCCAGGCTCAGGCCTGCTGCTGGGACGAAGCAGACAGGGTCTCCCTTCAGTTGCCTTGCCCTCCTCCCCCACCTCGCATGCTGCACACAAAGCAACCTTTGTCAAACCAAAATCTGGTCGGGGGCCCTCCCTTCTCGGAGCCTGCAAAGCCATATTAGCTGCCTGGACACAGCTCTATTTACCTGGCAGGTCAGGGTTCAGTTTTACTAAAGAAGGTGGAAGTTTCCTTACAAGTGGGGAAACTGTGGGGATAATGGCTCTTGGTTAATCTACTACCTGAGATTATTTCCTTTTTCACAGTTTTGAGTAAAAACCAGCTCTACAGAGAGAAAGATTGAACAGCTCTGGACACCCATGAGATCTCGTGTGACCAAGTTGGACCCCAGAAGTGTGGAGAGTCAGCATGAGGGTTAGAAAACCCACTCCAGCAATAGACATGTACAAATAGCTGCTACAGCTCCAGAGACGAAAAGTAGATTCGTGGGTGCCAGGGGCTGGGGGAGGAGGGGAGGGGTGTTCGGGGAGCAACGGAAGTAACTGTTAACAGGGACAGGGCTTCTTTGGGGAAGTGATAAACATGTTCCGGAATTAGATTGTGGTGATGGTGGCACAAGTCTGGATATACTAAAAACCATTGCATTGTATAGTTTAAATGGGTGCATTTTATGGTATGTGAATTATATCTCAATAAAGCTGTTGTGTAAAAACATTACCATGGATAGCTGTGCCGCCAAGGACAAAATCCTCCCATGGGGAGAAGGCGTTTCAGAAGGGAGAGCTGAAGACTGGCCAGCAAAGGGAATCAACGTTTTTCAACGTTTATTTATTTTTGGGACAGAGAGAGACAGAGCATGAACGGGGGAGGGGCAGAGAGAGAGGGAGACACAGAATCGGAAACAGGCTCCAGGCTCTGAGCCATCAGCCCAGAGCCCGACGCGGGGCTCGAACTCACGGACCGCGAGATCGTGACCTGGCTGAAGTCGGACGCTTAACCGACTGCGCCACCCAGGCGCCCCGAAGGGAATCAGAGGGCAAAGCTGTGCTGGTGGAGCGACCACAAGGTGTTTTTCGAAGAGCTAAGGCTCTGCGTGGACAAGCACACGGACCCACGCAGCAGAAGCTGACAAGCCGAGGGGAGGGCAGTAGGACAGGTGCAGCGAGGGTGGTGACACTGTGCTACAGAAAGGTCCGGGGACCCTGGGGAAGGCAGAGAGTTCAGGGAAGACCCAGAGGTGTAACACATGCCCTCAAAGTCCAGAAATGGGGCTAACGGTATCAATTCTGAAACCCAAGACTCTGAGAGGCGAGGCCCCTTGACGAGGAAAGCTTGGGTCTGGTGGAAACATCCTGCCTGTCATTCTGCTTACCCGAGGCCCACCACCCAGACTGAAAGTCGATGCAGACAGACATCTTGACCCGAGTCCATCTGATGGGTGATCTCCTTAACCCATAGGCCACTTGAAAACAGAGACAGGGACCAGAGCGATGTGGCCCCAAGCCAAGGGATGCCTGGAACTACCGGAGGCTGAGAGACTCCTCGCCTTGTGCCCTGTTCTCGGAGGGAAGAAGGCCTGAGGAGGCATAATTTGTCCGAGGGCGCTGAGAAATAAAACAGATGAAGAGGGTGCAGATGAAGAAATCAGATCCAAGAAGGTCAGGTGGCTTCTCAAGGTCACCCAGCACATGGATGCCATTCCAGATGTGGCGCTTTGAGCTCCTGGAGCAGTACTTCCTTGTTATCCCGAATGGGCCCCATTGAGGTTGGAAAGTGAGGTCCTGACCAGTGTTGCCATCCTTGCCAGCGCCTCTGTCCTGTGTGCTGTGTCATCGTGCCCTGTACGTCTCTAACCGTAGCCCTCCCAGTGTTTCCACCAGACCCTCTCTGGGTTACTGTCCACAAAGCCTTTCCTGTGGTTGGGACCACTGAGGCTTGGGGCCAGAACCGCTGCCTTCCTCACTCTCCCCCTGGCTTCCTCACTCCCATATCTTTGGCCGTGGGGCCAGCACAATGCAGATTTTCACTCACGTGTCCACCATCATTTGACCAACTCTGTGTCCAGGCTCAAAGTCCAGAGGGAGAATCTGATTGGATGAGCCTAGTTAATGAACACATCACCCTGAAACAGGAAGCCACCTTTGGTCAGCTAGGGGCAGTCCAATGTTTGTTCTGGTCCCTGTGGAAGGGAACGTGTGAAGGGAGGCAGTGACCGGCCAACTCGGTTCGGGAGCCCAGGGACATCCATTCGACAGGGCCACTGCAAGCACACCTGCGTCCACTGCCTTGGGTCCACACTGTGTGCGCCACTCCCTTACACCTAGAAAGGGACTCAGAAAAGGACAAGTGAAGCCAGTCAGAGATCTTGTCTCTGCTATTTGTTTAATGGGCAGGGAAGTCAAACCCTCATGGCAGGCAGTCAATAGAGGCAACTATTAGAAGAGTTACAATGTTAGGGAGAAGTCAAGCAAGTGAAATGATAACAAAGTGCTTCTGGACTGGAAAGGGAAAGACAAAACTCTCTCTTCACGAATGATACAATCTTGTATACAGAAAATCTGAGGGAATCCACAAAAACCAACCAACCAACCAAACAACAACCTATTAGACTGAATAAAAAAGTTCAGCAGAATTCTAGATCAATATATACCAACCAACTGCATTTCGGTACACTATCGAGAAACAATCCAGAATGAAGTTAACGGTTCTATTTACCATGGTATCAAAAAGAAAAAATACCTAGGAATAAAGGTAACAAAAGAAGGGCAAGACTTGTACAACAATATCAAACAAGATCTGAATAAATAAAAAGACATCTCAAGTTCATGGGTCAAAAGACCTATTATGAAAATGACAATAGTTTCCACATTGATCTACAAATTCAGTGCTATCCCTATCAAAATTCCAGCTGGCTGTGTGTGTGTGTGTGTGTGCAGAAATTGATGAGCCAATCCTAAAATTCACATGGGAATGCAAGGGACCCTGAAGAGCTAAAACAATCTTCAAAAGGAACAAACCTGGAGGATTCACACTTTCTGATTTTAAGTGTTTATTTATTTATTTTTGACAAGGGTTGGGGGCAGAGAGAGAGAGGGAGGGAGAGAATCCCAAGCAGGCCCTGCGCTGTCAGCACAGAGCCTGACGTGGGGCTCAATCTCACAAACCCTGAGATCAAGACCTGAGCCAAGATCGAGAGTTGGACACTTCACTGACTGAGCCACCTCGGTGTGCCCCGTGATTCCTGTAGCTTGATGGTAACTTTTAAAATCAATAACTGTGTCGGGGCACCTGGGTGACTCAGTCGGTTAAGCATCTGGCTCTTGATTTTGGCTCAGGTCATGATCTCAGGGTCATGGGTTCTAGCCCCTCATTGGGCTCCGTGTTGGGCATGAAGTCTACTTAAAAAAAAAAATAAGCTACAGGCCTCAAGACTGTGTAGAACAGTCTGTGTAGAACTGAGAGCCCATAAATAAGAATAGCCTCTTCTACAAATGGCACTGGGACAACTAGACAGCTGCCTGCACAAGAATGACATTGGATCCCCTATCTCACACCATATACAAAAATTAACTGAAAATGCATCATAAACCTAAACGTAAGAGTCAAAACTATAAAACTATAAAAGTCTTGTATAGTTTAAAAACTATAATACTCTTTTATAGTTTAAAAACTATAAAAACCATAAGCATAAATCTTTGTGACCTTGGATGAAGCTGTGAGATCATGACCCGAGCCGAAGTTGGACAGCCAACCAACCGAATGACCCGGGTGCCCCTAAACAGTTCTGTTCTGAGACTGGCTGGGTTGGAAGGCACAGAAAAAAAAAATTAAACGGTTCTGTGATCCATAGCACACCACCGAGAAAGTGACTTGTACCTGGAATATATAAAGAACCATTACAACTCAATAATAAGAACACAAATAACCCAATTAAAAGGGGGCAAAAGATCTGAATGGACATTTCTCTGAAGACCGTATACAGTGTGCCGTGAGTTTGTGAAAAGATGCTCAGCACCACTAGACATTAGGGAAATGCAAATCAGAACCACGAAACAGTACTTCCTGCCTGCTGAGGTAGCTATCACTAAAAAGACATAATAACAAATGTTGTCAAGGATGTGAAGGAATTGGAACCCTCACACATTGCTGGTGGGAATGTAAAATGGTGCAGCCACTATGGAAAAGTTTGGCATTTCCTCAAAAAGTTAAATATAGAGTTATCATATGGCACGACAATTTCACTCCTAAGTATATACCCAAGAGAAATGAAAGCATATGGCCACACAAAATCTTATACGTGAATGCTTATAGCAGATTTATTCATGATCGCTTAAAAAGTGAAAACAACCCAAGCGTCCATCAACTGATGAATGGATAAGTAAAGTGTGGTCTCTCCATACAATGGAATATTATTGGGTCATAAAAAGTAATGAACTATTAATAGGTACTACAAGGTGGACGAACTTTCAAAACGTTATACAAAGTCCAAGAAGCCAAACGCAAAAGATCGCATACCGTATGATTCCATTTATATTATTTATTTTGAGAGCGAGAGGCAATGTGTGCGAGCAGGGGAGGGGCAGAGAGAGAGAGAGGGAGAGAGAGAATCCCAAGCAGGCTCCGAGACAGGGCTCGATCTCACGGTTCGGTTAAATGAGATCTTGATCCGAGCTGAAATCGAGTGCAACACCTAACCAACTGAGCTAGCCAGGTGCCCTGAATTGTCTACTTTAAATGGGTGAGTTGGTATGTAACTTATGTCTCCAGAAAGCTGTATTTGTTTTTAAGTGAAAGCCAGAAGGAAACGTTTAAATTGTTACTGCCCTGGGGCAGGTCTAGCTAGAAGATAAAGCAGGCGGTCCTGAGTGAAGGCCACCTCCAGGGTCTCAGAGGCCCTGTGTGAAGCTGCCGGGGGAGTAACGTCAGGGGCCAGGTGTCAGCATGGGGGGGACGCGTCCCTGTACTGTCTTGGAATTTCCTGTAATTTCAAACCAAAAACAAAACAATGATGTCACATGCGCCGGCCTCTTATCTGGAGGCCCTGGAAGATTCTGCTTCTAAGTATATTCAGGTCATTGGCAGAACCTAGTTGCTTGAGGCCGTAGGACTGAGGTCACCATTTCCCTGACACATGGCTGCGGGCTGGAATTCTTCTCATTATCTTTGAATCTTTCTTACTCCCGTCTGGTCTCAGCTGGAAAATTCTGCTTGTCAGGACTCCTGTGACAACCTTGGACCCAGCCTATAATCTAGCCTAACATTCCTATATCCGGGTCAGTTGGTTACTAGCCTTAATTACATCTCCAAAGTCCCCTTGGCCATGCAATGTAACATCTTCATGGGCGTGACATCAGAGGGCAAGGGTCACCAGGGCCGCAATTATGCTTAGCAGGAGTGAATTATTTAAAAGCTATGTCGTTGTACGGTGACAGATGGTTGCTACACTTGTGGTGAGCAGAGTATAACATATGGAGATGTTGAATCACTCACTATACTGCACACCTGAAACCAATGTCACATTGCATGACGACTATATTGAAATGAAAACTAAAGAATGAAAAGGTTTTGGGGCGCCTGGGTGGCGCAGTTGGTTAAGCGTCCGACTTCAGCCAGGTCGCGATCTCGCAGTCCATGAGTTCGAGCCCCGCGTCGGGCTCTGGGCTGATGGCTCAGAGCCTGGAGCCTGTTTCCGATTCTGTGACTCCCTCTCTCTCTGCCCCTCCCCCGTTCATGCTCTGTCTCTCTCTGTCCCAAAAATAAAATAAAACGTTGAAAAAAAAATTAAAAAGAATGAAAAGGTTTAAAAGTGAATGAATGAATGAATGAATGCTATTTGGGATACAAACCCCCCAGAATGGGTGAGGAGTTGGGTGTCGGGGAGGAGGGAGGGGAGCATCAAGGACTTGCTCCCAGTTTGGGGCAACCCAGGGGGAAAGGCCTGGGCAGACGTGAGAGGGACCGAGGTCACCCAAGAGGAGAGTGGGCCGCGGGGAGAATGCCCGGGGAGGGTCCGGCTGTGATCCCCTCCCGGGATGCTCTCCTCCCCCTCTCCCGCCCCAAGCTCAGCTTGCGGTTTTCCTCCGTGGACCCGGCTTTGGAGGGCCAGTCTCCTGTCTCCTTCGTCTGCGAAGACCCCCCTCCTAAATCAAGGCCGGAAGGGATCCCAGGGAGCGCAGGTGGCCGCCCGCCCCTCCAGCCCGGCGTGCCCGCTGCAGCCTGCCACTAGGGGGCAGAGTAGTCTACACCGAAAGCCGCGCCGCTGGCGTGGGTGCGGGTGCGCGCACGCGCGCGCCCCTGTGCTCGCTCCTGGACGGCGCGCTCGTCTCTGGGCCGAAGGAACTCCGCTCGCTCCCCCTGCCAGTCAGAGCGTCCTCCCCCCCGTGCCAGGTGGCTCACAGGGTCCCCTTGGCCGGAAACCGGAAAGCGGGCTCTGAGAATAGAGAGAGGTCATCGAAGGGGGAGCCCAGCGGGTTTCCGTCCCACCCCAGTCGCCCACAAAGCACCGACGTTGCGCTGTTCCGCCCGAAGAAGGGATCTAATCCGGGGTAGAGATTGAGGGTTGTGGCGGCGCCCACGGCCTGGAAGGTTGGGGCCTTCAGAGAAAGGAGGGGAGCGCGTCCCCTCTCCAGCCCCGTCAAACTCAGGCCCGGCACCCTCGGTGCCAGCTCTCCAGAATTGAAATTCACGGCAAAATCCAGAACTAGTGAATAACTGGGCTCAGGTCCCAGAAATAGGCTGCCCTTTCTTCGGGGTGAGGGGAAGATCCTCCCAGCTTCCTGTTGCCATGGTTTCCACTCCGCTACCAGGCAGACAGCTTGGTGGAAGCCATTTCCTGCAACGGGATGCTGGTGCCGCCGGAATGCGCAGCTGACGGGGGCCAAAGGAGAGCCGGGTGGAAAAAAAGAAACCCTGGTCCCACAGATCCTGCAGCCAGAGAGTAAATGTCAGGGCGTTACGCGCTCCTCGAGCACACGGGTCGGGAAGCCTTGAAAAGAGACTACACAGGAAAAAACAAAATCAAAGAATGTGAAAGCTAAAACATGCTTTGGCAGAACGTGCGGGTGGTTGGGCCACCGGTCGTGGGTTCCCGGGACAGGGGAAGCCCTCTTCTCTTCTGGCCAGAGAAACGGAGCAAGACGGGAGAGCCCTTAGGCCATGCTACCCACACAAGAAGGTCTTGGGGGTCCCCAGCGGGCACAGCGCGACAGACTCTGAGCTCCGGCTCTTTTGTGCCCTGACATTTGGAGCCTTAGGACATTGCTAGCAGGTCGGAGCCAGGGGCCCCGAGGCCGCAGCTCTCCTGTTGAGCCACGTCTGTTCTCCAAGAGTCCAGGGATGCCCTGTAGGCCTGCACAGCCCAGGTGGTGAGCCCCTGTGGTCCCCAAACCTACAGGCTGCCCCTATGCTGACTCAGGGACCCTCTCACCTCTGCCCTGCTGTTCGTCCTGAAACCACAGCCCAGTGATTTGGGGTCTACACTGAGTGTCTCCCCACCCTGCCCCCATAGCCTCAGTCATGAGAAATGTGTCTGGGGCTGCCAGTCAACCTGGCTTGGCTTGTGGAAAGGAGAGTCCTTTGGGGGGCTGCCCTCTGCCCCCAGACCCCCGTCCTGGCTGCCTTCTGGGAGAGGCCGCTGCCCCCAGCCAAGGCCCACCGCTGGCCCCATCTGGAGAGGACGGAGCCCGGAAACAGGCATCATACCTGGGCCTGCAGCCCCTCTGGCACTTCCTGGGGCTCCAGCTACCATTCCAGACCTTTCGTGCTGGTGTAACTGAGGATACGGTTCGTTGACGCTAGTCAGGCGTGTTCTGGCACTTCCCGACCCCCACTCCCTCACCCCTGATGATGAACTTTGCTGGCTCTTTTGAGCGATTAAAATTCAGCCCAGATTCGCATCCCATTCGAAACTCCTCCTCCCCATCCCCACGACTGGAATGGAGCGGAATAGAGACAGGGTGCTCTGACTTCCCCTCCCTTCCCAACACTGCCCGCCTCTGCTGAGGCGGGCAGGCCTGGTCTTGCGCCCCGGGCCCAAGGTCGAAGCGGGAAGGGTGTTCCATCTTCGTCCGTGGCTTCTGCCAAGGGGGTCGCTCCTTTCCCGGGGTGGGCTCAGGCCCCTCTTTGCTAAGGATCCTTTAAGGCCAGCAAGCCCTTCCATCTTTGGGCCCCAGCCCAGGTGACTGCCCCCTGCAAGGACAGCCGCCTGGGCCGCACTCCGATCTCAGCGCTCTGGGCCCAGGCTGCCTGCTGCCAAGGTAAAGGGGAACCGGGGTACGGGTGCCTCAGACTTTCCTTCCCAGCACACACACTCAGTCCCTCCCGGCCCGACCGGGCAGCTCTTCGGAGAAGCCTCCTTTCTCCAGAAAGCCCCACGGGCAGACGGGGGAAGAGGGCAGACGCAGGCACTCCACTCACAAGCCCAGCCTAGACCGCGCTCCCCATACCTAACTTCCTGCTTGGAAGGCAGCCCAGAAGTGGGTCTTCCAAGAGAGCAAGGGGTCCTTCTCCCCAGACTAAACCATTAAGAGCTTCTGTGTGGGCAGCAGAGGAGGCCTTGCCCCCCAAAGGTGGTGGAGGCTCACAGGGGGTGAGGGCTCAAGGGAACTTCCAGGGGAGGGTACTAAAGGAGGAGAAGGATCTAGAAGTCTGGGTGGAGTTCTCCAGGCCGAGGGAAGGGACCAGAAGGACTCACAGGGAGGAAGTGGGGTGCCCTGGAAGCTACCTGGGGGCTGGAGAGGCCCCTACCCTGCCCCCAGCCTCAGGGCTCAGGGCCCCCATCAAACTGGGCCCCGCACCTGCATCTGGGCCTTATTTGCTCCCAACTTTTCGGCATTTTAAGGATTAAAACCAACAACAAAGGAGGAAAACAAAGCATTCCTCTCAGTGCAGCTTGCTTTAATCCGTGTTTCTATAGTAGTTAACGTGGATCCCCAGGCCCCTCCACAGCAAACAGTTACTGGATTAACTCGCCTACTCCTCCTCTGAAGGACACACTGTTCTTGCCCCATTTTACGCGGGAGGAGGCTGGTGTGACCTGTCCGGGGTCAAGGGCCAGTGACAGCAGAGCCATTGGGTGCAGAGGCCATGAGAAGCCAGGACGACACCCGGCATATTTGTCCCTTTCTATTTTGTCCTCTCTGGAATACTTCAAGGACTTTTTTGCCTTTTGGTATAAAGATCTTTTTCTAAGGTTGTTTCGTTCGAAGCATAAGTACGTTTTATTAACATATTTTGCACACTTTGTGTTTCCCGGTCCCATTTTCTTTGTGAATTTGATGTAGTGCCACGTAGCATGCAGCCCAGGGCAGTCACTGGCCGTCCCACTTGCCCCTTCCTGGGACAAAACTGGTGGCGTGGCGTGGCTGCAGTGAGCGCCCACGTCCGCTGTGCGCCCAGCGCCCCAGGGCGCAGCCAGGGCGAGGCAATGCCAAGTGCAAGGACTGATGGGCAGCTCTAGGAAATGCCGCGCCCTGGAGACACCAGGGCAGCTAGACATGGCTCCTTTTGAAGGAAAGGGGAAAAGAGCACCCAGGAGACGGAGTACCCATAACCCAGCTGTGAAGCAATCCTTGGAAACACAGCACGCACACAGAAGGGCCTTCGGTGAATTGATTTCAAAATGCTTAATTTTTTTTTTAATTAGGCAAATTGATCATTAGAGAACTGATTACGCCAGAGTCACTGTTAGAATAAAAGGTGAAAATAAACTCTTTCATTTGAATTCCAAATTCGGGCTTGGAGGTGACCCAGTAATGAGACCAACCAGTCATTAGGCAAACTGGCTAATGGATCCGGTGGGCGGAGGTAACCTTGAGTCTTCTCTCCTCCAAGAGTGGGGGTGCTGGGCCTGGTTGCACAGCGGGGGCAGCAGGAATGTTCCTTGCGCTTGACCCCTCGGCCGGCCCAGGTAGGGTGGCTGCTCGCGGGGTCCGGAGAGGGAGTGCTGGTTATGGAAACAGGATGGAGGCAGGAGGCCCCCCCAGGAGGGGAGGCTGGGGCGATCTGTAGGTGGGGACCATTTGAGGCAGGAAGTACTTCAGCGCACTAAGCACAGGGTGCCACCCGACCAGTGCCTCCGGCTGGCTGACGTGACCGAGACCTGGGGGTCAGAGCAGCGGGCCCTGTTCCGAAGCGAGGCACCAGAGCCTGAGGGCTGCTTCCGAGGTTCCCGGCCACAACTGGATCGCAGCGCCTCTCCACAGGTCATTCAGCGGAACTCTCCGTGTTTAAAACTGTTTCTTTTAGGTACCGAGAAGACACAAAGAATATTTTCAGAACAGGCGTGAGTGTGAAGAACAATACCATGCACGTCTGTGTACGCTGCACCCAGCTTGGAAAAAGAAAGGTGACGTTACCTGTGAAGGACCTTGAGTGCCCCTCCTCATCCCCCCACTGCCCTCGCCCCGTTTCAGAGGTGACCTCTTTCTTGAATTGTGCCTTTACCGGCCCCCGTACTTTTTTTTCCCCCGGTTTCACCATGTTTGTATGCAAAACCCCAAACAACACACTGATTCGTTTTGCCTGATTTGAACTTTATGTAGATGGAATCATGCTCATTGTATTTTTCTGCAACCCGCTTTCCCACTGAGCTCAAGATTCCCAACACTCATCCGTGCTGCTCCATGAGAGCTGGAATCGGTCCGTCCTCTGAGCATTCTATTCTGTTCCCTTGGGGGACTAACTCTTAACCTCCAGCAGTTCAGTCCCCTTGTCGGCTTCATGAGCTAGCTGCCATGAGCCTGATGGGCAGTGGGGTTGTCTCCGCCTCCTGTGACGGTACAAACAGCACAAGTTTCTCTCGTAATTACATCCAGGGGGAAGTCCCTGTGCCACAGGGAACGTGTGCTCCCCCTTTTCCGAGGAATGACAAGTGATCGCGCCAGTGCCCAGGCCCACCTGCAGTATCCGAGTTTTCTTGCGGCTCCCCAGGCTTGCCAACACCTCGTGTCGTCAGACTCTATTTGCCATACAGATAACCAATTGCCCCAGCTTTATATACTCAAAAACGTCCCCTTCCCCCCCACCCTCGAACTGCAGCACCAGCTTTGGCATAAATGGAGTTTCTACACATGCTTTGTCCACGTCCACATTCTCTATTCTGTCCCTTCGGTCGATTTGCCCATCGTTTTGCCAACACCACATCACCTCAAATGCAGTAGCTTTAGAATAATCCAATGTATGAATCAAATGGAAGAGAATTGGCATGTTCAAAACATCGATTGTTTTGGAGAATTCTGAGTAACCAAGATAATGGCAAAACTCTCAACATAGCTTCCAAACAAAAATCAATGGAAAAAAAAAAAAAAAGAACAAATACAACCACACAGAACCCATGGCCTCAGCATCACTAGAAGACAGAGAGCATCTGAACGTCGAATTACCTCTAATAAATGAAATCACAAGTTTGCAGGGAATTTTCTAAAAGGGAAACACAAATGGACGAAGTCATACATCAAACAATACCATGACCACCCTGAAGGGGAAGAAAAGAACTAACCCAGGTAATTTTGAATGGTGTCCTTGGACAATATGTCCTCAAGCTAAAGACAAAAAGAGAAAGAAACAAATATTGAACTCTAGAGAATAGTTTCCTTTCTTGCGGAGACATGAGGTTACAATTCTGAGACTGTTTTCTAAGCCTTCTAGGGTTGAACAAATACATACATATAGTGTGGATGATGGGAGTCAGCTTTCTCAGTGACAGAGAAAGAAGTTAGAAATAAGCAAGTGGGAAGAGGGCTAGAAAGAACATGGAATTAGAGGTGTCAGTACGAACTCGTGAAGATAAATGGATGGATGGATGGACAGATGGATGGATGATGATAGAAATGTGTGGCAGGGGCGCCTGGGTGGCTCAGTCGGTTCAGCGTCCGACTTCGACTCAGGTCACGATCTCGCGGTCCGTGAGTTCAAGCCCCGCATCGGGCTCTGGGCTGACACCTCGGAGCCTGGAGCCTGCTTCCGATTCTGTGTCTCCCTCTCTCTCTGCCCGTCCCCCATTCATGCTCTGTCTCTCTCTGTCTCAAAAATAAATAAACGTTAAAAATTTTTAAAAGAAATGTGTGGAGGTGTACATACATATATGTAGAAGCACCTGTACAGTTTTTAATAAATGTGTGTGTGTGTATATATATATATATATATATATTGTGTGTGTGTGTGTGTGTGTGTCATTTGCCAATAGGTCTTTAGGTGCAATTAGTCATTCAGTCAGATTGAACTAGGAATGCTAGGATAAATGGCTGGTTCTAGGAATGGGGGACAGGAAAAGTCTGGAGGAGCTTAGAACATCTTGTTCTTCCAGAAGGTAAGAAATCTATGACTCTCCATTGATATAAATAAGTAAGTCAACGGGGAGAAACAAGTCTCTTCCTCACAGTAGAAAGCCAAATAATAAGTGTAGAGGGAATGATGGAACTGGAAAATCTCCATTTGGCAACCATGATAGTAACGATTGATTCAAGCCAAAATGATCAATGGATTAAAAAAGTAGTAGGTGAAAGTATGATGAGAAACAGGATGTTTAAATAGTCTCAAAATGTCTCTCCACAAAAGGAAAATAATAGCAACTTGATAGTGGGGAAACCTGGCAGACATCACTTGAACCATGTGATCAAAGACACCATCGCCAATAATGGAACAAACCGCCATTGTGTGCCTCCAGATCTGACATTCCTACCAAAAGTACAAAACCTGAATCTAATGGTAAGAAAACATCAGACAAACCCAAACAGAGGGACACGCTACAAGATAACTGCCCTGTGCCCTTGAAAAATGTCAATGTCATAAAACGCAAGGATCAAAGAGCCGCTCCAGACTGAAAGCAGATACTAAAGAAATATGACGACTGAATGTAAGGCGTGATCAGAGGTGCTCCTTTTCTGGATGCAGAGAAAGGGGAACCCTCTTGCACTGCTGGTGGGAATGCAAACTGGTGCAGCCGCTCTGGAAAACAGTGTGGAGGTTCCTCAAAAACTTAAAAATAGAACTACCCTATGACCCAGCAATGGCACTACTAGGTATTTATCCAAGGGATACAGGTGTGCTGTTTTGAAGGGACACATCCACCCCCATGTTTATAGCAGCACTATCGACAATAGCCACAGTATGGAAAGAGCCCAAGTGTCCATCGACTGATGAATGGGTATTCATATATCCATATATATCCATATATCCATACATATACCACAAGATGTGGTATATATAATGGAATATTACTCAGTAATCAAAAAGGATGAAATATTGCCATGGAACTAGAGGATCCTACTCCTGAAATCATTATTGCACTATATGCTAACTCACTTGGATGTAAATTTAAAATGAAAAATAAATTTTAAAAAAGAGGGCTCCTTTTCTAAAAAGGACATTATTGGGACAATTGGCAAACTCTGCATGAGGTCTGTATGCTATAGTATTGTATCAACGTTAATTTCCTGATTTTGGTAACTGTACTGCGGTTCAATAAGAGAACGTTCCTTGTGTTCAAGAAATACACACTGAAGTTTTTAGAGACACAGGAGCATAATGTCTCAATTGATTTGAAAGATCCAGAAAGTAAATATGTTGATGTAGGGGAGCACTGGGGGGTGAGGGTGTAGATATACCGAGACAGGAATGAAACAAACACAATAAAATGTCAACATTTGGGAAATCTGTGTGAAGGGTATAGAAGGAATCTATCCACTATTCTGTTTTTAGCAGTTTATATTGGGATATAATTCACATGCCGTGCAATTCACTGTTGGGACTATCCCTATGAATGAAATTGCTGGGTCATGTGGAAACTCTGTGTTTAACATGTTGAGAAACTGCCAAGCTTTTCCAAAGCAGCTGCACCACCAGCAACGTATGAGCATCTCAATTTGTCTACATCTTCACTAATATGTTTTGTCTGTCTTTTTGATTCCAGCCATTCCAGTGGGTGTGGAGTGGGATCTCATGATGATTTGGGTTTGCATTTCCCTAATGACTAGTGATGTTGAGCATCTTCTCATGTGCTCATTAGCCACTTGCATATCTTTGGAGAAATATCTGTTCAAATTCTTTGCCCATTTTCAGAATTGGGTCATTTATCTTTTTATTGTGCAGTTGCCAAGCGTTCTTCATATATTCTAAATACAAGTCCCATAGCTGATATATGATTTCCAAGTATTTTCCCTCGTGCTGCCGATTGCCCTTTCACTTTCTTGATAGTATCATTTGCAGCGATTTATCTAGTTTATCTTTTATCACTTGAGCTTTTGGTGTCATATCTAAGAAACTATTGCCTGATCCAAGGTCAGGAAGATTTACACTTAACTAACTTTCTTCTAAGAGTTTTATAGTCTTAGCTCTGACATGTAGGTTTCTGATCCATTTAGAGTTACTTTTTGTGTGTGGTGTAAGGTAGGGGTCCAACTTCACTCTTTTGTGTGTGGATATCCAGTTGTCCTAGCACCATTTGTTGAAAAGACCATTCTTTCTCCCATTGAATCGTCTTGGCACCTTTGTTGAAAAATTAATTGACCACAAATGTCAAGTTTTATTTCTGGACTCTCAGTTCTATTACAGTACTTTTTCAAGATTGTCTTGGCTATTCTGGATCCCTCGCATTTCCATGTGAATTTTAAGATTGACTTATCAATTTCTGCAAAAGTACCAGCTGGAATTTTGATCGGCATCACATTGAATCTAAATCAATTTGGAAAGTGTTGCCATCTTAATATTAATACTCTGATCCATGAACATGGAATGTCTCTCTACTTATTTAGATCCTCTTTAATGCCCTTAAACAATATACTGTTGTACCAGCCTTGCCATTCTGGACATTGACCTTATATCCTGCAACCTTGTTGAACTCATTTATTAGTTCTAATCATTTTTTAGCGGATTTCTTAGGACTTTCTACATATGAGATCATGTCATCCTTTTTAACACAGAGTTTTCCTTCTTCCTTTCCAATCTGGATAGCTTTTATTTCTTTTTCTTGCATAATTTCCCTGACTACCATGTCCAGGACAGTGATAACTGGAAGTGATAAGAGCAGACACTTTTGTCTTGTTCCGTTCTTAGGGAGAAAGTTTTCAGTCTTTCACTATTAAGTATAATGTTATCTATCAGTTTTTCATACATGCCTTTTATCAAGTTGGAGACGTTCCTTTATATTTATTTCTATTATTCTTGTAAACTGTTTATAAATTTAAAATTATGTTTAAAAAAGTTAAAAGGATACTTACCTGGCAGGGGAGATACCATGATCACGAAGGTGGTTTTCCCAGGGCGAGGCTTATCCATTGCACTCCGGATGTGCTGACCCCTGCGATTTCCCCAAATGTGGGAAACTCGACTGCATAATTTGTGGTAGTGGGGGACTGCGTTCGCGCTTTCCCCTGTTAAAAAAAAAAAAAAAAGTTAAAAGGAAAAAAATTATGTGTTGCAACCCATAAACATAGAATATATTTTTATTGTTTTTTTCTTTCACTGTCTTTCATAACATAAAGTATGTCTCTGTTAATGATATATATTTATTTTATATTCAGAAGCTGTGCTAAGTTTTCTTAATAATTTGAATAATTTACCTTTAGGTTTTGGGGATTTTTTACATAAACTATTATGCCATCTGCAAATTATTTCTAAATCTTTTTTTTTTTTTTTTTTACTTGCCTTGCCTTGCCTTGCCTTGTTGCACTGGCCAGGGACTCAAGTACAATACCAAATAGAACTGGTGTTAGCCAGTAGCCTTATCTTGTACCTGATCTCAAATGTAAAGCTTTCAACATCTCACAATTAAATAATTTGGTTTTTGGTTATTTTACCCTGATGTCCCTAGCTGGGCATTTCTCTTCATTTATTCTGCATGGAGTTTCTAAGCCATCTTTAATCTGAGATTAATCTGAGATTTGGAAAATTCTCAACCATCATGTTTTTTAATATTGCTTAGGTCCCATTTTTTTCTTTCCTTGTCTTCTGGGACTCTAATTATGCATATGCTAGATTTTACTGTATCCTCTGTCTCTTTCCCCTTTTTAAAAAAAAATTCCCATCCCTTCATCTCTCCCTGCTTCATTCTGGATAGTTTCTTCCGATTTATCTTCCAGTCCACTGATACTCTCTTCAGCTGCACATACACTGCCATTATGCCTATCCATTCATTTCTTAATTTTGGTTATGGTCATTTTTAGTTCTAGATTTTCAAATGGCTCTTTTCTATAGATTTAGTCTTCTGCCATAATTATCAATATTCTCATTTATATCTTTGTATAATGTGTACTTAGTTATTTTAAAGTTTATATTTGATCATTCGAATGTCTGGAGGCACCGTGGGTCTTTTTCTATTGTCTGTTATTTCTGTTGTTTTTCACTCCTATTGCCTTCTCTCTTCATATGTCTACTTGTTTTTATTGTTTGCTGAACATTGTAATTGAAAATATGTTTGTACCAATAACTTGAGGGTGAGAATGATGTTATCTTCCTCCAGAGAAGATTCCACTTGGCTTTGTAAGCTTCTGGACACAATGTGGCTTCTGCGAGCAATCTAGGATCATCCTAATCCAGCTTCAGGGATTAAGAGGATAAAAAGCTAGTTAATCCTAGGAGACTCTTTCTATTTCTGGATCACCTTACTCCTTGGGAGCAGCTTCAGAGTCCCAATTAAAATGAAGAAGATGCACCAGAGTATTTCTTTGACATCTCTTAGATTCCAGTGCCTCTCCTTCTAGCCACATGTAGCTATCGATAGCCCTCTGCGGTCTCTAACCCACCCATTCTAGACTCTGCAGACACCCTCAGAGGATAATTAGCTCCAAGCACTGGCTTCACCTTCTTCAGTTCCTGTTCTCTGTATCATGGACTGGAAATTCTACATCCTCTTTCTTCTCTGTGATGCCTTCAAGTAGGTGATTTTTATATTTTTCCAGCTTTTCTAATTGTCCCCATCAGGAGGTAGGCATGAATTAACTAATTTCTCATTACCAGGAATGGAAGTCCTTCACTGAATTTTTACACTCGATTATTTTATTTTTCACCTTTAGCAGTATCATTTGCTTTTTTCACATATATTTGGTTGTTTCTTATAGAATTCTTCCCTTTATTATGTTTTCAATCTCTTCTTGTATTTCTCTGAACATATTAAACATACTTATTTTATCCTCTGTGTCTGATAATCCCATCATCTGAAGTCTTTAGGGGTTTTATTGTTTTATAACTCCCTCAGGGGGCTCTGTTCCCTTTTTTATTCATGTGTTTAGGTTCTCTGACTGGATATTTTCATTTCTTAGAGGTTCATAGTGAGAACGCCTTGAAACCTAGATTGAAGGGGGATTCCTTCAAAGAGCATTTGTATGGGCTTCTGGTGATATTTTGGAGTCCCTCCAACCCAGAACCATTTTAAACTGAAGTCTCAGTGTGGGGAGTTTACAGACTACCCAGGTGTTCTAATTCTAGCTGCAAATCCACATGTGCCCAGCAGATCTCTTCTCTTCCCTCTCATGCCAGGTTTGGAAATAAGCCACTCTCCTTTAGGTCTGGTGGATAAAGCAGTGGTGGTCAGTATCTCGAGTTCACCCTTCCAGCGAGGACATAACCTTTTATGTCCCTCCTTCATGCAGTGGGGGGAGGTGCATGAAGGCTTCCTATTTTGCAAGACTTGGGCTTTGTATTCTGTCCCCACAATCCATGAGGCCATGAAAACTGAAGCTTAAGGTCACCGGGGTCCACAAATGCCCTCAGGATGAAAGTTGGCCTCCGTGTTCTATTTACCTCTCTAGGTGCCTGTCTTGACTTAATTTTTGGACTCTGGGATTCCTAACTTTTTCACCATCTCACTGGTGCATTTAAGAGGATGATTTTTAAATCTTTTATTCAGCAATTTCGGTTATTTTCTTCAGAATGGTCATTCAGAGTACCTAGTTTATAATACTGAAGGAAACAAATTAACTCATATCTTTTGAAATGTCACAAAACTTACACCCATGCTAACATAAGAACAGCTTCCTTTTTGGTTTTCTGATTGCAAAATTCTGGATACATCCATCTAAGACAAATCTGTCTCTCAGTCTTAGTTTTTTGTTGAGGGGTGGCCTTGTAACAGCATTCTTTCATAGATACTTTGCAATAATAATTACACACTTACCTATTAGATGTGTCCGTAGATGGCTGTCCCCCTGCTAGATAATATCAGAGACCACATCTGTTTTGTTTTTTCATCTGTCTGTTAGGATTAGGTTTAGCTACACACATGAGAAAAAACTCATTATAATGGCGGCTTAGCCAAAGAAGACATTTATTTGGGGGGAACTGGCTGGCTCAGTCGGTAAAGCATGTGACTCTTGATCTCAAGGTTGGGATTTCAAGCCACATGTAGGTGTAGAGATTACTTAAAAATAAATAAATAAATTTTTTTTAAAAAGAAGACATTTAGGGGCACCTGGGTGGCTCCATAGGTTAAGTGTCTGACTCCAGCTGAGGTCATGATCTCACGGTTTGTGAGTTCGAGCCCCATGTCAGGTTGTGTGCTAACAGGGCAGAGTCTGCTTGGGATTCTCTCTCTCCCTCTCTTCCTGCCCCAGTCCCATGCTCCCTCTCTCTCTCTCTCTCTCTCTCTCCAAATAAGTAAATAAACTGAAAAAAAAAAGCCAAAAAGGAAAAAGAAGACATTTATTTGCCGTGTGTATTTACGACATCCCGAGGTAAAACACTCAGGTCTAGGATGGATATTCCACAAAATCATTAGGGTTCAAAGGTCCTTCCAGGTCATTCCAACTCACTAATCTCTAGGGTGTGGCCTTCCCTGTCTTGATCCAAGATGGCCGCTAGAGCTCCAACCATCACACCAGAACAAAGATGAGAACAGAGGAAGGAGTGAACAAGAGAATACCAGCATCTCTGACAGGACTTTCCCAGGAGGTGCTATACAAGACTTCCAGTTAAATTTCGCTGGCCAGAGCTGGCCAGCCATGCGGCTACAAGCAGCTGTAAAGGAGGCTCAGAAGTATAACGTTTATCCAGGCAGTCATGGGCCTGGCTATGAATCCGTTGCCTGAGAAGGATAGGCAAACAGACGTGGGGGAAGCAACCAGCGGTCCTCACCATGATCACCATACCCGGGGAGCCTGGCCCATGTCTGGCATATGGCCAGCACTCTGCATGTGTTGAACTAATGAAGGGGAGAGACAGGGAGGGATACTTACAGACCTGTCAAGAGTAGGGACTTCTCAGGAATGACAAACGACTGGAAACCAGTCATGTCCATCACTCAAGCCTAGTTGAGTCAGCTCTGCCAGGCCTGCCCCTTAGAGCAGCGTGTGGCTGGATAAAGGGATACAGAAGAGCTCCGTATACCCCCTGAAAGGTCTGCAGGGTATAATGCTATATCCGAAAGCAAGGCACAGTACAGTATACAATAATATCTGTGTAAGAGATCAGGGGATATAAATATACAAATATTGGTTCGTGAAAAACATTTCTATAATTAAGAAAATCAAAAAGGCGGGGCGCCTGGGTGGCTCAGTCAGTTAAGCGGCCAACTTCAGCTCAGGTCACGATCTCGCGGTCCGTGGGTTCGAGCCCTGCGTCGGGCTCTGGGCTGATGGCTCAGAGCCTGGATGCCTGCTTCCGATTCTGTGTCTCCCTCTCTCTCTGCCCCTCCCCCGTTCATGCTCTGTCTCTCTCTGTCTCAAAAATAAATAAACGTTGAAAAAAAATTTTTTTTAAAAGAAAATCAAAAAGGAAACCAAAGCAACCCCTAAGAGTCAGAAACAAGTGAACATAACCATGTAACCGTTTTGGCATTAGCTGTGCAAAACAAGAAGTATTGTGAGTGTCTCAAAAACGTGGAATTTTGGGGCGCCTGGGTGGCTCAGTCGGTTAAGTGTCCGACTTCGGCTCAGGTCATGATCTCATGGTTCGTGGGTTCGAGCCCCGCGTCGGGCTCTGTGCTGACAGCTCAGAGCCTGGAGCCTGCCTCAGATTCTGTGTCTCTTTCTGTCTCTGCCCCTCCCCTGCTCACTCTGTCTCTCAAAAATAATAAATGTAAAAAAAATTTTTTCTAACACAGAATTTTAACTGTACATGCCTAATGGGATATATCTCAAGGAGACAAAGAACTACAAGACAATCTTACTTGTACTCAGCAGCACTTAGGTGTGGTCTTTCTGAATACCCTTTCCTTCAAACAGGAACTGGGACCCTGTGCAGAAGGGCTGCGGTCCAGGTGTGGGGCAACAAATGTACAAAACAAGCCTGGGACATTCTGCCGTGGCAGGAAGTGAAGAAGGCCTCAGACTACTAATGCCCCATCAGGGGGACCTGGGAGCCACCCTGAAGGAGCTCCCACAGGCCACAGGCAGCACCATCTGAACATCAAAACGAAGTACAATGGCAACAGCAGACACATAGCCAGTACGTGAAAGTTCTGGCGTTCTTGAGTGGTCATTCTGGAAGTTGCAAGGGGACCGAGTCATGACTCGAAGGGTAATAAACAGAAAGAAGGCTCATGCATCTATCTGGCTTTTCCTGGATTACCTGTATTTCATGCTAAGCAAATAGTTGATGAGGGAAAGTTCTTCCATTACCAAATTGCAAGTGGGAAATGCACGAAGAATGACCGAATCAGAAAACCACCCGTCTGTTTGTAAGCTTATGATGAAGGACTAGGTTTTCCAACAAATAGATGACATGGAAAAGCGGAGAAAGGAGCTGTTCTAGATTTTAAGACATAAGAGGCATATCAACCCCATTCTACTTTTTCAGTGTCTATTTTTGAGAGAGTGCGCAAGTGAGCGGGGAAGGGGCAGAGAAAGAGAGACAGAGGACACCAAGCAGGGTCCATGCTGCCAGTGCAGAGCCCGATGAGGAGCTCGTACTGCCGAGCCGTGACACCATGACCTGAGCAGAAGTCGGATGCTTAACCGACTGAGCCACCCAGGGGCCCCAGCCCCATTGTAAGTATGGAACTTGGTAGCATTCATATCTGAACAAACCACTATGAAAAGGCATCTTTGAGACAATCAAGAGAAGCATGTATTAGGTAACATTAAGGACTTATTTTTAATATCAATTGTTAGGTGTGATAATGACATTGTGGGGTTGTTTTTAGAAGCCCTTATCTGCTAGAAATCCATAGGTGTTTGTATGTGAAATGACATGACCTTTAGCATTTATTTTAAAATGTTCCGGGGTGGGGCGCCTGGGTGGCTCAGTCAATTAAGCGTCTGACTTCAGCTCAGGTCATGATCTGACAATCTGTGGGTTCAAGCCCCGCATCAGGCTCTGTGCGTACAGCTCAGAGCCTGGAGCCTGCTTCAGATTCTGTGTCTCCCTCTCTCTCTGCCCCTCTCCTGCTCATGCTCTGTCTCTGTCTCAAAAATAAATGAAAACATTTAAAAAATTTTTAAAAATAAAATAAAATTAAAATTAAATTAAATTAAATTAAATTAAATGCTCTGGGGCGCCTGGGTGGCTCAGCTGGCTGGGCGTCTGACTTCGGCTCAGGTCACGATCTTGCGGTCTGTGAGTTCAAGCCCCGCATCGGGCTCTGTGCTCTCCCTCTCTCTCTGCCCCTCCTCCGCTCATACTCTGTCTCTCTCTCCCAAAAATAAATAAACATTAAAAAAATTGAAAACCCTCCAGATGAAAAGCAATGTGGGGTCCTGTTTAAAAAACACACACACACAGGAAAGAAAAACATTCGTAGAAAAACTGGTGAGATCTGAATGAAGTCTGGACTTGAGTTAAGCAAGGGTGAGGAGTACCCAGGAACTCTCTATACTATCTTAGTACCATTTCTGTAAAGGCAAAGTTCATTTTTTTAAAAAAGCACGCCACGGAAAAGGGTAGGGGGGCTATAAATGAAAAGGATGGGCAGAATTCAACAGCAAAGAGGCCAAGAATCTACTTCGAAAACAAACAAAAACCATTTCACCAAAGAGGCTGTGAAAGTGGCGAATAGAGGCATGAAAATGTGCTCGATATCATTAGCCCTCAGGGAAACGCAAATCACAAGCACAGGGCAGTATCACTATGCATCTATCAGAGAGGTTAAAATAAAAACGGTAGCAATAGCAAATGCTGGTGAGGACATGGAGAACGGAGCCCTCACGCCTTGCTGGCGGGCATGTAAAACGGGCGGCCGTTCTGGGAAATAGTCTGGCAGTTTCTTTTTAAAAAAAATACACATCTGGGGCGCCCTGGTGGCTCAGTCAGTTAAGCATCCGACTCCGGCTCAGGTCATGATCTCACGGCTCATGGGTTCGAGCCCCGCGTCGAGCTCCGTGCTGACAGCTTGGAGCCTGGAGCCTGCCTTGGATTGTGTCTCCCTCTCTCTCAAAAATGAATAAACATTTTTTAAAAATCCGCATCTATAAAGAGGTAGTGCAAGGATCTGTGTGGTGATGGACCGGCTACCCTTTGATGGCAGTGCTGTGACACGGGTCTACGCACACGATGGCATTGTAGAGATGCACACGTGTGCACACAAGCGCGTGCACATGTGCCACCTGAGCGGCTCTGGGAGGACACCGATGTCATCTGCTGGGTGTGCAAGATGCCGATGCTTGGGGGACAACTTCCTGTGAAGCTAACATTTCAAAACAGTAAATTCCAAAAAAAAAAAAAAAAAAAAAAAAAAAAACAACCCTCCAGGACACAAAGAAGGGTATACACGAAAAATGCAAGCAAATTGTTGATAACTGTTGACACTGGCTGATCAGTCTCCGGGGTCTCCAGGCCTCCATTAACGATTCTCTCTTCCTTTGTTTAAGGTTGACATTTTCCGTGATAAACAGTTTTCTTAAGAGCCACTGCTAAACCAATGTCTGTTGAATGAATAAATGAAGGATTAATGAGTAACCCCAGTCTAAACCTGTGGTTCTATAGATAATGGAAGCAAGAGTGAGGGAGGGAGAGGCCTGCTCAAGGCCACACGGAATAGCAGAGTCCAAGCTGGGCCTCAACCCCAGTGCTCCTGATCTCCAGTCTAGCTTTTTTAAAACACATCTTTTAAACTTTACACAAGCAGTCCATAATCACATGCTCATTGTACAAAAAAGGAAAATTGACCATAAATCGAGGACTCCAACGTGGCGGGTAGGGAAACCGAGAGTTCCAACATGGCGGGGGCAGGGACTGGGGGCTGCAGCGTGGGGGCACGTTCCCTGGGAAATGGCACGGGAAGACGGGGGACGCCGGCTGTGCGCAGGGACAGGGGCACAGGCAGCTAGACAGCCGGCGACCGGTCAGACGGCTCTGCCGCAGGAGATTTTAAGAAGAAATTACTAGAATGCCTGGTGGTTTGAACGTCTTGAGAGAACATTTACACGCCAGGACGAGTCTAGAGTTGAATTAGGGATAAGTGCACGGGAAGCTGAGCAAACAGCCAGCCGAAGGACAATTATTAACTCCTGGGAAAACAAAATGCTGTGCAGAGAAGAAAAGTAACCGTGGCTTGCATGGCTTCACTGTGAATGGCATTTATGTCGCTGCATAATTTTCAAGGATGGGGAGAGAGGAGGGGGTGGGGAGAACAGAACCCTGGTCTTGCAAAGGAAGCACTGAAACAGGCTGGAACCGCGAGGGCCGCCGGCTCAGGCAACCTCGTGAGCCAAGGTTTGGTGGCAGGATGGAGGGAGGCGTACGAGATGGGCCTCAAGATGTGGCCGTTCCCTCTTCCAAACTGCTCAAGGGCTCCAAGGGTCATCCCTCTGCTCTGCACACTCCTCGGCCCGCCCCTGCCGTGGCCCATGCCTCATATTTCGCGGAGGAAACAGAATCCACCGTGCCCTCCTCCCGGTGCTGCTTGCCTCTTGCTTCCTCCCGTCTCTCCCGATGGCCTGTCGCTCCCAGCTGAGAACAAGTCCCTCCTCGGGGGCACCGGCCCTTTCCCACGAGCCCACCCCAGTGTCGACCCCTCTCCCGGACACCCACCTGTGCACATGCCCAGCCACGGACACGCCTAGGCCACTCTGTGGTCTGCCTGCGTGCTGGACAATGGCTACATCACAGGGAGAGGGAGGACACTCAGCTCCCTGTAGCCAGGGTGGGAAACGGCTGCAAAGCACGTGGGACCCCCATGAGCCATTGTCCTCAGAAGTGGGGGTGCCTGAGACTGGGGCACACGGTGGGGGGGGTGGCGTGAATGGTGGCCCCCAGAAGGTACGTGCACATCTCAGGACCTGTGAATGTGGCCTTATTAGGACAAAGGGCCTTTGCAGGTGTGATGAAATTAAGGATCTGGTGATGAGATCCTCCTAGATTACCACGGTGGACCCTAAATCCAATGACAAGCGGCCTTACAAGAGGCAGAAGAGGAGCGGAAGGAAAGTCGTGTGAAGACAGAGGCAGAGATTGGAGTGATGTCTGCCAGCCCAAGGACTCCCGGAGCCCCCAGAGGCTGGAAGACGTGGGAAGGATCTTCCCTTAGAGCCTCCAGAGGCCCTCCAATGCCTTGATTTCAGACTCTGGCCCCCAGGACTGGGACAGAAGACATTTCTGCTGCTCTAAGCCCCACAGTCGTGGCGATCTGTCGGGGCAGCCCCGGGAACTCCGACAGGGAAAGAAACAGGGGTGTGAGAACAGAGCCCCTTGATGTCATGTGGTCTGCTCTTGACCTGGGGGACAAGGGCCATCAGCCTTCGTTCAGTAAGTGCCCCAGACCCAGCACACATCCCCAGCCCACTGTTGAGGGCGGGCCGCGGGGAAGGACGCACAGGGGCCCACAGGGCTCCCCTCCAGCTGCCACCCTCTTGCTCCCAGACCACCACCCATTCAACTTCCACCCAACCCTCCTCTGACACAGCTCCGGCCAAGGTGGTCGGTGCCCTCCGTGTTGCCAAAGTCGGTGGTCACGGTTCAGTGCTCACGGCGCCTGACCTTCTACGGGGCTCACCCTCGACCCTCTCCTCTCTCTCTATCATGACCCTCCTCCCTGCAGCCCTGGCAGCCCCATCTACGAGTTCCTCCGTCTGAGGCTTCAGCTCTACGATCTGTGGCCTTGACTGGGGACCGGGGGAGCAGAAGGGAGCCGGGACAGCATTGTGGGCAGGAAGAGTGAAGGTTGTAACCAAGAGAGACAGAATGTTTGTTCATCCCAGGCACCAGGAGGCCGCAAGTCTTCCCACGTGGGAGCTGGGTGCCGCAGAGGGGTGCTGGCTAGCCTGAGCCTCACACCCTCCCCTTGGGAGCAGGCAGGCCTAGAAGAGGCCAGGCCCACCACAGAGCCAGGGGCAGGGCTCCTGGCCCCAGAATGGCCTCATGGCTGCCCAGACGCTACCACCTAGGGCCCTGCAGTCACCAAAGGGCAGGGGGTTGGAGAGTCAGGGGCCTGCCGCGGCCATGCCGGCCCCGAGGGGCTCTGGGAGGGCGCCCGGGCCCGGGTGTGCCTGGCTTTGGGCAACTTGCCCTTTACCTGACTAACCGTCTGGCTCCCCCGCCTGAATGTCAGCACTGTGACATCGGTCACCCGGCTTTCTCCACGGCCCATTCACAGATGCTTCACTATTGTTGACTAAACTAATGGATGGATGAATGAGGAGACCCAACACTCCCTGCAAGGGCAGAGCATGGTCTGGACAGTCCCTGTGATGGGCCGCTGTCGTCGAAGCATGGTCGCTGCGCCCTCTCCCTCTTTGAGGGGTAGCCTGGGAATCACGGACATGGCTGACAGTGTCCCCGGGGGCAAGGGGTGTCCTGCTCCAAGTCACACAGGCTGCAGCTCGGGGGCCTTTGGAGACACGTCACCAAGTCCTGCTCCATCCAGCTCCTTGCTGTCCCTGGATGTAATTCTCTTCCCCGTGGTCAGGTCTCTGCGGCCACCCTTCAGGGGGCTGGCCTCTGAGCTGATGGTCACCAGGCATGGAGGTCCAACGTGGCAGAGGTCTCCTCCCTAAGGGAGGCAGAGGAGCTGGGGCGTTCGGGGAGCACGTGATGAGGAGCCGGCGAGGAAGAGTGAGGAGCTGGCAAGGGTGAGGGCACCCCCACTGGCCCTCCCCCCACCTGGCTGGCCCAGCCATCCCTACCTCCCTTCTCTCCTTGTCTGAGCTCGGCCCAGAGGGGCACAGAGGGAGCAGGTGCATCTCAGCACAAACTGGGGACGCTGGCCAGGCCAGAGATGACTTCCTGGGAGGGGCAGGTCAGCAGCGGGTGCCAGGGACGCCAGCGAGGAAGGGCCCCAGAGAAGGAGTCCAGGGGGAAGCCAAGAAGTTAATGGGGAGCGAGTGAGCCCCTTTGGAGGGAGGGTCCAAGCCAGCAGTGGGCCAACTTTGCAGGGCGGGAGTGGCTGTGCAAGAGGCGTGCACCATGGGTGTCGTAGGAGCTTGGCGAGCCCAACTCTCTCAGAAGGAAAGTGGAGTTTCTCCTGAAAGTCCGTGGACACACCAGTCAGTGACAACAGCAGTCCTCTGGGGCTACCGTGCTCCCATGTCTCCTCCCATCTCCCTCCCCTTATTGGAGCCAGGGGGGCCCAGAACCTTCTGTGAAAGAGGCAGCCTCACCCACTGCACACGGGGATGGTGCCCTGATGGCAGCAAGGCCTGATTCAGAACCTCGGCCCACATCTCTGCCGACCTGCGCAGGCAGCTGGTCCACTCAATGGGGGGCGGGGTTCTCAGGGGGGCCCCAAGCTGGGCTCAGGCTGCTGCATGGGGGGTGCCTGGGAGATCTCAGTTCACAGATCAGCCCCCGGTCCCCGGCGGGAACAGGTCAAAAACCAGTGTGGGTGGGAGGTGTCCGCAAGGCCCGCATGTGGAAAGCAGGGTCCCAGGCGGGGACAGGCCCAGACAGCAATAGCCCTGAGCGATTGTGTACCCGGGGAGGCAGAGTCAAGGGGAAACAAGGTCGCAACCACAAGGGAGGGAATGTGCGTCAACTCGGTGCAAAGGTCAGGTATGAGTGGAGCTGGAGCAGAGAGGGCAGTGGCCAGGAGCCCCCAGGGGCGGGCAGGAAGGAGGTCTCTTGCGCTGACCCGGGGCACCCGCCCCCACTGCCCGCGATTCCCTGCGCTGAGCCCAGGCCCGCAGCTCCGTGGGCCCAACAGCCTACCTACCATGGCACGGGAGCCTCCGGAAAGGCCCGGCCTCCTCCAGCCTGGGCCTGCCTCCCTTGCAGGGCTCCCTCACGCATCCCCGCCACCAAGCACTCTTGCCAAGCATCTGAGCGGTCGTGTGAGCCGCCGCGCCTCCGCCCCTCTGACCCCTCCGCGCCTAATTCAGCTCCTGGGGCGATCGCCTCCTTCGGCATATCTCCCCGGCCTGTCCACTTCTCTGCACACGCTCCCTCAAGCACCCATGCAGGCTGCTTGGGGGTTTCTCGCTCTGGCCCTTTCCCTCCCACAGTACCCCGAGGGGCTTGGGGAAGGTTGGGAGACACACACACACACACACACACACGTCTTCTTTCGCCTTGCACATATGGGTGAAAATCATTTGGCCCCCATGGCAGACAGGCAAGCAGGCTGGGCCCTGCAGCCCCGAGACCCTGCACAACCGGGTCTTGGAAGAGAACCCCTTCTCTTCTTACCACATGGTCACCATCCTGTTGGCCCAGGAAGGTGCCTGGCCCCAGAAGTGAGCTTCTCAGGTGAGGACTCAGCTGGCAGGGCACTTAGGGCCTGGCTGTGGGTCCGTGGAGGCCTCCCTCCCCCCGCAGGCCCACCCCGCCCCACGGGGGACCAAGGCTGCTGGGCCCTGCCTTACCTTGCCCGTCCTCCCCTCACCCACCCTCCAGAAGGTACAGAGACCCAAAGGCTGGCCTAAGAGGGGGCAAGGGGACACGTCAGCCAGCTAAGAGGGGTCCATGTCACAAGTGATAGATGATGCTAAGGGGCGCCTCCAAGGACACTCATCTGCTTTCCGCTCAGCAGAGGCAGAGGTTTTTGGAGATGAGCTGGCATTCAGGATGCATCTTCAGCGTCCTGAGCAGAGGGGGCGGCTTATGCCGCCTCCCTCCCCATAGCCCCCTCCTCTGCCGCGCAGCCGTGGGCTGTGTATGTCGGGCTCTACTACACCTCAAGCCTCACTGGACTCTAAACACACACACACACACACACACACACACGCCCTAGGTCTAGGGTGTTCGTGTCCCTGAGCAGGTTAAACATGTTCATGCCCCCTGCTCCCCCCACCCCCAACCCGTGAGCTCCTCCTTCCAGACTCCACTCTGGGGCCCCCTCTCTGGGCACCTTTCCCTGGTCCCACACTATCTGTGGAGTTTGTGGGCCACTTGTTGAAGGCAGTCTACTTCCTCCTGGGTCATCAGCTACCATCTCAATGACTAGCCCCAGACCTAGACTATCCCTGGAAAGAAACCGTTCAGTTCATTCATTTATTCCACAGACAGGTGTTAGATGCCAACGATAAGCTCCCTAAAGATAAGCTCTTAGTTCACATAACTATCAATTACTACGTTGGGATGAATATTTAGCAAAAGCTATAATTTAGAGCAAGGTTTCAAGAAATGCCATCAATTAAGGATAAACTAAGGACCCCGTTTCAATGTCAACTATGAACCATCATTGCTCATGAAATCTGGGTCTGTCTTGGAGGTGGAATAGTCAGAGATGTCTTTGTGGAACTTCAAGTTTTATTTTCAAAGCCCCCCATCCCCGGGCGCCCGGGTGGCTCACTCGGTTGAACTTCTGACTCTTGTTTTCATCTCAGGTCATGATCCAAGGGTCATGGGATTGAGCCCCACATGGGGCTCCATGCTGAGTGTGGAGCCTGTTCGGGATTCTCTCCCTCTCTCTGTGTCCCTCTCCCTCACTCATGCTCTGTGTCTGTCTCTTAAAAAAATTTAAAAAAAAATCATCCCCATCCATGCCTCTGCCATGTTACAGTTCCAAGCAGATGGGAATGCCCACCTGCTTTTCCATAGAGAGGGGCACAGGGGAGTGCAGGCTGCCCTTCCTTTCCCTTAATCTGTGTCCAATAGAGCCAAGGGCAGCAAAACTACCTCCTGTGAACTGAGTTTCCTTTCTTTCCAAGACGCTCTGCCACTGCTGGTCCCCCTACAATGTGAAAACTACAACTGGTTAAAAAAAAAAATTTGCATAAAAAATCAAAAAATTCAGTTCAACAACAACACAGACTTATCGCGGTAAAGGGTCGTCCCACCAAAAAGACACAGCACCCCTAAATGTATATGCCCCAAAGAACAAAGCTTCTAAATACGTGAGCAAAAACTGGTGGCACCGCACAGAAAAATAGACACAACCACAGCATCCCTCTCCCAACGATCAACAAGACAACTAAAGAGAAAATCAGTCAAGGGGCGCCTGGGCGGCTTGGTTGAACATCCGCCTCTGGCTCAGGTCATGATCTCACGGTTCATGGGTTCAAGCCCCACGTCAGGCTCTGTGCTGACAGCTCGGAGTCTGGAGCCTGCTTCGAATTCGGTGTCTCCCTCTCTCTGTCTCTGCCCTCCCCCACTCATGCTCTGTCTCTGTTTCTGTCTCTCTCTCAAAGATAAGTAAACATTAGAAAATAATAATAAAAATCATTAAAATTAAAAAAAAAATTAAAAAGAGAAAACCAGTAAGGATCTAGAAGAACCCCAAAACACCAGCCACAAGCAAGATCTAATGCACAGGTACAGAACATTCTACCCAACAACAGCAGACATCCATTTTGTATAAGTGCCCACGGGCTACATACCAACATAGACCACGTCCTAAGCTGTGAAGCAAATGTCAGCAAATTGAAAACAACTGGAATCACACAGAGTGTGTTCTCCAGTCACAACAGAATCAAACTAGAAATCAGTAACAGAAAGCTAACAGAAAAATCTCCAGACTCTAGGAAATCTGAAGAAAAATTTTTGAATATACTGAAATGAATGAAAATAAAACTACAGCACAGCAAAATTTGTGATATGTAGCTAAGGCAATACTGAGGTGGGACATTTAAAGCCAAAAATAAAGATCGAGGGTTTCCTGGGTGGTTCAGTCGGTTGAACGTCTGATTTGGATCATGATCTCAGAGTTCATGGGTTCGAGTCCTGTATCAGGCTCTGCGCTGACAGCTCAGAGCCTGGAGCCTGCTTTGGATTCTGTGTCCCTCTCTCGCTGTGCCCCTCCCTCACTCATGCTCTGTCTCTCTCTTTCTCTCATAAATGAATAAATGTTAAAAAAAATTTTTTCAAAAAGGGGTGCCTGGATGGCTTAGTCAGTTAAGCGTCTAACTTCGGCTCAGGTCATGATCTCACGCTTTGTGGGTTTGAGGCCCACGTCGGGCTCTGTGCCGGCAGCTCAGAGCCTGGAACCTGCTTCGGATTCTGTGTCTCCCTCTCTTTCTGCCTCTCCCCCGCTCACACTCTGTCTCTGTCTCTCTCTCAAAAATAAAATAAACATTTTTTTTTTAAAAATTTAACTAAAAAAAAAGAAAGATCAACTGTTTCTCTCCCTAAAAAGACTCCAGTCAGGCCCAAATCTTCAGAAATATACGCTTTGGGGGTGGCTCAGTGGGTTGGGCATCCGACTTCAGCTCAGGTCATGATCTCGCGGTCCATGAGTTCGAGCCCCGCCTTGGGCTCTGTGCTGACAGCTCAGAGCCCGGAGCCTGTTTCAGATTCTGTGTTTCCCCCTCTCTCTCTGACTCTCCCCTGTTCATGCCCTCTGTCTGTCTCAAAAATAAATAAACGTTAAAAAAAAGAAAGAAATATACACTTTGTCCCCACCCCACCCTGACACACACACTTTAAAATAAAGTTAAAATATGACTCTATCAGGAAGCTGGGAGACTTTAGATGTCTTACATTTTACTGAATCTAGATTTTTTTTAATGTTTATGTACTTTTGAGAGAGAGAGAGAGACAGAGCGTGAGCAGGGGAGGGACAGAGAGAGAGGGACACACCAAACCGGCAGCAGGCTCCAGACTCCGAGCTGTCAGCACAGAGCCCAATACAGGGCTCAAACCCACGAACCGTGAGATCATGACCTGAGCTGAAGTCAGATGCTCCACCGACTGAGCCACTCAGGCGCCCCTACTGAATATGGACTCAAAATCAGAAGAGTGGCATTGAGCCTTGCCTGGGTCTACCTCATATGGGTATTTTAGCATTAAATGATACAACAGATGAGGAGACATTTTGCAAGTAGAAAAGCCATAACAAAGGACCACAAACCGAGGGGCTTAAACCACCACACGTTAATTGTCTCCCAGGTCTGGAGACCCGAAGTCTGGGCTCAAGGGGTCAGCAAGGGCGCGCTCCTTCTGAAGGCACTAGGGAACGATCTGGCGCCGGTGTCTTCCTAGCTGCCGCAGGCATGCCTGTGACCTTCGGTGTTTCTTGCTCTGTACAGCTGTGCCTCCCTCCCTCTTTACGCGGAGTTCTATCTGTGTCTAGGGCCAAAGGTCCCCTTTTCGTAAGGACCCCAGTCATACTGGATTACAGGCCCACTCCACTGTGGTATGACCACACCGCTATTACCTCTGCAACAACCCTATTTCCAAACAAGGTCACGTTCACAGGTACGGGAGTTTAGGGATTGACCATATGAATTAGGGACTAGGGGGACACAACTCCACCCATGAGGAGCCCTGTATTAATGTTATATTAGAACATTTTAGCCTTTTGGATCACTGTTGGCTACAGCTTATGCGATCCAATTAAATCATAAGAAATAGGTCTACACACATATAAATACGAATATACATATACATACGAGTGTGTGCATGTGTGAGTGTGTGTGTGTCTCAACCTTGGCAGACTCCCCGCCACTCTGCCCATACGGCTCGGGAGGTGTATTTATGTCCCCTGAAGGTTTGTGCACACCCACGCGTGGACGCCATGTGACTGTCCTGGTTCTGAGTCCGTGCTACCACAGCATTACTAATAACGCGCGTTCCAGCACCACCGGAGGGACCAGCAGGTGCACCCAGGCTCGTCCCTGAGCTCGCTGTGCACACAGCCCTGTTCCAAACGCACCCCTGACTGCCGCCCTGGGTCCCCGCAGCCCTGGGAGTTGGCCGGGCTCTCGGCACACGTTTCCGGGCCCATCTAGTAAGGCTCTGTACAGTCGCACGGACACCTCAGCCCTGGTCCGTCACAGAGGGTGAGCTGCTGGTTTCCCGGCTCCCAGATGACAAGCGCTCACGTGAGACTTCCGTTTCTGCAGTAACAAGACCTGCGGCTGCCTGGTCACAAAACCAGGCACAAAACCAGTAGCACAGGTCCTGGGGACCACCGGTGAGCCCGCCCGGCAGCTCGGCCTCCTTCCGCCCTGCCCGCCTTTCCCCCTCAGCACGTGTCCGGCAAGCACACGCTCAGCCTTCCGGCCAGAAACAGACAATGACAGAAGGGGCCACAGGGCCTGGGCCGGCTGCCTGCAGCCGAGGGGCAGAGGGAGAAGGCCGGTGCGGGAGCCAAAGCCATCCAACGGTGCCTGCAGACTGTGGGGCGCACCAGGGATTCAGAAGCTGGTGCTTTGGGCCGGTGCCAGGGCGTCTCTCAGAAGCAAGTCTGGTCCTCGATCCTTTCCGTCCCCCAGTGAGCCAGCCCGGAGCCAGACACGGAATGGGGTGTTGCGAGGGTCTATGTGGGGCGTCACGGCCACCCCAACTCGACCACATTCATTCAGGAGACGTTTGTGGAGGGGAGCCCTGTGGTGCATGAGACGTGAGCAGGGTGACCCCTGAGGGAGGCGCTCCCAGCTGTGGGGCCAAGGAGGAGGCAGAGAACACCCTGCGTGCTAGGACGTGGAGCTAAGCGGCAGCCCAGTGAGGGTAAGGCCCAGGCCGAGTTCGGACCTGGGAGGTGCCGAGAGGGACCGAGGGCTGGTGTGAAGGCAGGAGGACCCGTCTCACGGTGGGACCGCTGGACGGTGACAACAAGGTGGGGTCTGAGTCTCCCCCTCGGCGCACCCCACACCACAGCCCATCGGCCAGGAGCCAGGGGCCGCGGGAAGGAGGGAACAGATGGGGTGGCGGCCGCCCTCGAGGGGCCCGTGCCCGTGCCCCACGCTCCGGTCCCGCTGCCGGCGCAGGGCCACTCAGGTATGAGCCTCCCTCTGACCGCGGGGGTCACCCCACCCAGGGGGCAGCACTCGCGGACCCCAGCAGCCCGAGGAGCCCAGACTGCCCTGTCCCTGGACCCAGTGCACCCCTCCCTCGCCTGTGGCTCCAAAGCAAGACGGGAAATTTGGCCCCGAGGTCTTCCAGGAAGAGCAGAGCTGAAGCCCGTTGAGGGGACGGGAGTCAGGGAAGGTCCCCTGGACCGGGCGGGGCGGGAGGAGGCACGAACGTGGCCCGGGAGGCACGTGCCCAGGCCGTTCGCCATCCTATGAGCCCAGGGCGCCGAGCGCGTTCCATAGGGCTGGTCGACGTGACTGGGTCACGTCCCGGGCCGCCATCGAGGGGTCCCGGCGATCACCTCGTCAAGCCGAAGGTGTCTGCTCCCCGCGCCTCGACCCGCGTTCAGGGTTTGTGCCAAAACGGCAGTGCGCGGGGATTCCCAGGATGGGGACAGTGAAGGGACCCACGGTGTTCCCAGGCCAGTGAGGGGAAACCCTGACTGCGGTGGCTCTTTCCAATACTCCTTCCTCCGGGGCAAGCCAGAGACGCGACTCCCAAAGAAAAGCAAAAAGACCAAAGCCCCGTCGTCTGCGTCCCCGGCAGCCAGGGTGGGGGCGGCCCGCGGTGATCCCCACATCTCCCTGTCCCCTCCTGGGTTGCCAGCTTTGCTTCTCTGTTTCTTCTTCTTCTTTTTTTAATGTTTATTTATTTATTTAGAGAGGGAACGAGAGAGAGGATCCCAAGCAGGCTCCACTCTGCCAGTGCAGAGCCCGGCGTGGGGCTGGAACTCACAAACTGTGACATCATGACCTGAGCCAAAATCAGTGGTCGGAGGCTAAACCGACTGAGTCCCCCAGGCGCCCTGGTTCTTCTGTTTCTTAATTAGGAGGCTCTGGGGCTCCTGTTGAAGTCATGTGGCCACTCCAGCCAAGCTCTTGGAGTCGCCTGCTCCTGGAGTCCACGCACAGTGCCCGAGCCCCATCTCAGAGCCATGCCGGGTACAGAGCACTGGAGACAACTACCACCGTGATGGGACCCCTCTCCTCCAAACATTCTCTCGACTCAGGAGGTGGCTCCTTGGCCACAGACCACAGTGGTCCAGGGCTGGGAGAACACAGATGGCCTGGGCCAGGTGGTCCCAGCGAAGACAGAACGCCCCCGCCGGGCAGATGGGGACCTATGGGCAGTGCGCGTGGCAGGTGAGGTCTGGGGGATGGCAGGATGGCGGCAATGTATCTTGCCCGTGGGCCAGACACGAATCGGGGACACAGGGCATGACATAGTGGGCGGCAGGGTGGACCCACATAACATAGGTCCACCCGGAACCTCGGAACATGAGCTTATTTAGAATAAGGCACAGGGACATGCCTCCTTAGTGCAGGAGGCGGTGCTCAGTCTCAGAGGATGAGGCAAAGCCACCCAAGACGTCCTGGTGCATTCTGGCCACCACCAGTAGTGAACTGGGGGCTAAGGAAGCCCATGGGCTGTGTCATGTGCACATTGTCCTCGAGGCCACTCGGGCCCACTGAAGGGCGCTGGAGGAGGGGACAATTGCTGCACCTGCCACACAGGGGCTGGGTGGGAGAATGGAGCCTGGAGGCTTCTGAGAGTGAGGAGAGGGCAGAGCCCGGCCAGGGACAAGGGGTGATGCACCTGCGAGCTCTTTAAGTGGTGAAGTCATCAGAAACTGTGAGGGGTGGTGGAGCGAGAGGGAGCGGAGACAGTGAGTCCCCTGTGGGGTCGTGGGGAAGTCAGGCGGCCGGGGCCAGTTGCCAGTTGGAACTGTGGGTGTGGCCCCCAAGAGACACTGATGTCACAGTCATCACCCAGGAGAGGAGCTGAGGTCACGGGCAGGAACACGTAGGGCAGAATGGGGGCTGTGGAGCTTGGGAGAGATGGCCAGAACGGTGTGGAGAAGACCGGGAGCGGGGGACAGAAGAGGGGGTGACGAAGAGCAAGACCGAAGAAGGCAGCTGAGCACGCAGCACGCGGGGCAGAGGCCAGGGACCCAGGAGACGGGGCGCCTGAGGGACAGGAAGGGGACTCCGCCTCCTCCAAGCTTGGATGCCAAGTGACTGGGGCCACGGCTGCTGGCAGCTTTGACCAGGGAAGGGCCAGAAGTCCAGGCAGCTCTCGCCTGACCCGTCGGAAAGGGCTTGATGATGTGGGTGGCAAAGGTGCCTGCCGGGAGGGACAGGCCGGAGCTGGGCTCCAGGAGACGTACTGGTCAGGAGTGGCCACCGGGAGCTGTGGGAAGGAGGCTGGCCAGGAGCAAGTAGATGTACAGGCTGACAGTGTGTGTCCGAGTGTAGACGGGGCCACCAGAGAAGCAGCGACGAGCAGAGGCTCAGCTGGGCCATTCTGAGGATGAGGGCTGGCGTGGCGGGGAAGAGGCCATGAGCCCAGAGTCAGGGCCCCAAGAGTGGACCTGTAACCAGGCGCTGAGGGCTGAGGAGGAAAACCTTGGAGGCCCTGGACTCTGACGGGAGGGTGGTCGCGTCATGTCCAGGAGCCGCACTCTCGGTGCCTTGTTTTTTCTCTGAAGTAGGCTTCACAGTCGGCAGAGGCCAACACGGGGCTTGAACTGACAACTGGGGACCGCGGTCTTGGGAAGAAAAGTGATGCCTGCCGGCCTGGAGCTCTGGGAGGTGGGGGGGGGGCAGAAGGAGCAGCCCCCACAGGCCAGAGGTCAGAGGAGAGCCGGGCCGCGGGAGTGTCTGCATTCTGAAGGCATGGACGCATGGACGTCATGGGAGGATCTTGAGGGCTGGTGGGGGGCTTGGGCAGAGGTGGGGCTGGTGCCGGGGGTGCCAGGGGCCAGCGCTGGCCGCGGGGGCACAGGGGCGGGAGCCATGGGGGAAGGGTAGGCTCGGCTAAGAAGGATACGGCATTCTGGGCACCACAGGTCCCCCTTCCTGAAGGCAACTTCTGGATAATTCTATCCCTCGCAATCCACAGAGCCTGTCTGGGCAGGCCAAGGTAGATGGGGCTGCCACCGGGAGCGGAGCACAGGAAGTTCACTCTGACGATTGGGAAGTCCTCCTAGGCTTATATCCTTGGGGACCCGATCCTCGACACCCCCGTTCTCCTCTGTGGCTACAGAGAACAGGCAGCTCGAGCCAGGAGTGCCCCAGGGAGGCCGAGGCCGCCGTCACAGTCCCTGTGGCTCCGGCCAGCTCTGCGAAGGCAGGTCCCGAGAGCTGTCTTCCAGGTTGACGCAGCGGGTCCGGGGTTAGGCTGGTGGTTGCCGACAGCGGCCCCAGAGCGGGGGTCCACTGAAGAGACGCTTGCACTGCTGGAAGGCTCAGGCCACTGCTCCAGGTTGGTGACGGCAGAGGCAAACGGGACCCCAGAGCAGCCGGGGCTGAACCCTGACTCCCAGAGCCCCCACGGTCCCCATCCTTTCTCCCTGCGGTGGTGACACATTGCTGGCAACGGGGTAGGGAGGAGAGGGCCGGGCTGGCAGCTTGCGCCCGCTGGGTGTCGCGGCTGAGGTCCTTCTGTGCGCCCCTGCGGGAGGCGGCCGGCACGGAGCGCAGACTCTTTGCACTGCGGAAGCACACAGTGACAGACGGCGATGGCTCTGAGGATGTTACTCTAGCCTCCTCGGGCCTGCAAGGGGCTCAGGGGCACATCACAGTGCCCCACCCAGAGGGTCGCCGCCGTGCGGGGCCGGGCCGTGTGCCTGCCGGACTCTGAGCGCGAGGCCTGGGCCATCCCCTTCCCGCCTCTCCGTGGATATGAACCATCCCTCCAGCGTCCTGGCCCTCCCCTCCCTCTCCTTCCCCCTCTAGCAGCCCAGGGACCAGCCCCGAGGGACGGTGGTCACATGGCACCACACCTTCACACTCTCCTCTCCGCTGGGCGCTCGCTCGCAGGATGCAAATCAGTCACCAATGTGGGAAGCAGGTACTGCGGGGTAAGAGCTGCTCTCTAAATTTAGACAGGAAAAATCCCCATAGAGCTGGCAGAAATATCCCGAGCCTTCCTTGTGGCGAACCTCTCAAGCAGGAAAGTGGGGAGGGGGCAGCGAGAGCCGGGGGGGCTGTGTGGGGGATGGGGGCAGGGCCAAGAAAGGGTGATAGAGGCAAAGGCCCTCATCTACAGGCCCGTCTTTGTCACCCTGGAGCCACAGCCTCGGGCTCTACCCTGGCGGGGCTGGCCTGGATTCAACGGTCCTACCAGGCCCTCTCCGCAGTCGGTTCTCTGCCAATTTGGACCGCGCGGACACCTCTCCAGGGTCCCTCTGAAACCAAGAGCTGCTTCCTTCCTTGCTCTGGCCGGGTAGCTGGCCATATTCCGCCCCCTCCAGCCAAGAATGACTGGGACCAGACCCAAGCCCCCAGGGCCCAAGCAGTCCCCTCTATGGAGGCTGCAGCCTGGCCGGGGTCCTCGTCCTCGTCTCTCCACGGAGAGGAGCAGAGCAGTGCTCGGTGCCCCCTGACCCCAGAGCGGCACCTGACCCGGCCAGCGGGGTGTCCGGCCTTGGTCTGGGTGCAAGGAGCCAACAGGGCCCAGCCTGGGCCCTGCGGTGTTGAGAGGGGACGCGGGGGACACAGCGGAGAAGCGGCCAGACTTTGTTCTCAATCCCGTGACGGAAGGGGGCAGACCCCTGAGGAGCACGGTCGCAGGTGGGGGACACACAGTGCCCTCACGAACCCCTTCCCCACCCCCGCAGACATCTGAGCCAGGGCACAGGGTCAGAATGAGCAGCAGCCTGGGCCTGGCCTCACTTCCTGTTCTATATATTATCTTCTTTCCCAGGATGAGATGCTCCAACTCGAGAGGCACGTTCCGGTCAGGACGTGGAGACACGCAGCCGGAAAGGCGGGTGGGCCGCTCAGAGACCTTCCGCAGCTCAGCCAGTGGACGGGGGTCTACAGCAGGGGAGCAACTCCCTGCAGGCTCTGGGTACCCCCAATCTCCCCGGCCATTCTGGCTCCCCTCTCTTCTGCCCCATTCAGCCCTCAACTTGCCTGGGACAAGCCAGGAAGCCACCTGCTTCTGTCTCCTCCCCTTCCGTAGCATGGGGGCTGGAGGGGCTGCCCGCCCTCCCTCCTCTTCCCCACTCACCTCCCTTTGCCCGTCCAGCCAATGGGTGTGGGCGTCCGGCGCTCTCCCGGTAAAAGGATTATATCATCTGTAATGTATATCCAGACACGCGCACTGCTTCTCGGGAGGACAAGACAAGGAGAGGGAGCCCGCACAGCTGGCCGGAGGGGGTTTATAACCGGGTTATTGAACCTGAACCTGAGCCCTCCCAGAATGGGGGTGTTAATGGCTTCCGAGGTCACGGCCCCTCAGAAATCAATCGCTGCGCGCTTCTCCTGTCCCTCCTCTCGTGTCGCTCCCTCCTGTCACCTCAGCTGCAAGTGCAGACCCCGGGACGTGCATTTGGTTTAAAATGTCTGGACCTGGCCCTGTTGGGAGCCGCCACAGGCAAGTGGGGTGCCCCAGAACAGGGTCTAGGACGCTCCTGAAGGCATGGCAGCCGGTAGCATGATGCGCCTAGAAGATGCTGGCTACAGCACCTCACGTGGGGGGAGGGGCAGGGCGAACCGCAGCACCCAGCTGTGGAGTGACCGGAGTGACAGTGATGGTGGCCCGGGAGCTGGGAGCGGGTTGAGCGGTGTCACGGGGGCTAACGGCTTCGGGTAGCACCCCGTGGGTGCCCAGAAATAAAGCCTCAGGTGTGGTGTGCCCACGTGCCAGGGCGCCCCAGACGGGAGCAGGATCTCTGTGCCAGGCCCACGGGAGGTAGGGCCTCTCCTCAAACTTTGCTTGCCTGGAAAGCGGCCCGGAATCGGGACCTGGAAAACGGGCTTAACAGGTACGGCTGTCTTCGCCCGAGGCCCAGAGCAGCAGAGCTGCGGTGTGCCTCGGGGTTCTGGTGGCAAAGGGGGCGGGGGTGCTGAGGACAGAGAGTCTTGGGGGCTGCCCCGCAACTCGGCTGAGATTCCGTCCTGTCGGGAACGGACAGGAGTGAGCATGCGGTCTGGGCGGCTTTGGAGAGGGAGGCCCAGCTGCGTCTTCAGAACAACCTCGGTTCCAACACAATTGGCCTGGTACTCAAGTCCTCTTCTAGAAGGATTCGCATTTTATTCCTCAACAGGGTATACAGTCAGGCCTCGCTCGCTAAGTCCCAGGCCTGGTCTGGCCATTTCTGCCTTCTCCTCTTCCAGCACTGGGTGGGCCTTGTTGCCTGGAGAGCAGAGGCCCCATGGCAGGGCTGGGGTGGGAGCTCTGCAGGGGTGGGGGACAGCAGCATTCGATCCAAATGTTCCTCCTCCAGCCTGTTGGGCCCTGAGTCACTTAAGCATGGCGTGGGGGTGGGGAGGTGGGGACTGGTTATCCAACCTTTCCAGAAAGTCCTCTGAGTCAGCTCACCAAGTCTTTGCCGGGGGGCTGACTGAGTGCCTTGGGCCGGGGCAGGGCCCTGGGTGGGGGGGCAGGGGGGCAGCCTTGGGGGCAGGAAACAGAGCCTTATCTTTTGCAGTCTCCGTGTGTTTTCAGCACATGCGGCCAGTCGGAGAAGCACAGGGTCGGAGCAGCAGGGCCCCCCACCCCTCCCCGCACAGCCTGGTTTGCTCACCTGTCAGGTGCTGTTATGGCCTTTTGGCTCCACACTGGCCCCCGGAGCCCTGACGCCGAAGGGGAGAAGAAAGTGCTAGCCTGGCTCTGGGGCACCTTCCAGGAGATACAACCTAGGAAGGCCCAGGGGCCAGAGCAGGGGGTGGGCTGGGAGAGTGAGCGTCCCCGCTGAGGCTGGAAGGGGTCAAAGGGCAAGTCGGGTCTGCCAGAGCGGCAGCAGCTGGGCTCTGCTCGCCCTGTCTCATGGGTCCAAACTGCAGTGAGGCCAGTCCCAGAGGGCCCTGGGAGACCATGAGGTCCTCCCCTCCCCCCAGCTGTACACATGAGGAAACTGAGGCACCAGAGACAAAGCTGCCCCTCTCCTCTCTTTTCCAGGAAATGACTCAGGGGAATTCAGCAGTGCTGCAGACAGGAGCCAGGCAGCCAGGCCTCCCTTGGCTGCCCCCTCATCCATGGAGCTGCTGGCATCCCAGCCCTGCCCGCCTCCCTCTCGATGTCGCCCCAGCCTGGCCTCGCCTCGCCTCACTCTGATCTCCCTGAGCAGAGGCACGGGAGACCCTGCCAGGAGCTGGTCTACAGCAGCCCACAGCAATCATGCCGCTTTTCAGCATCCCTTGTGCCCCATTCCAGGGGGGGCCAACTCACCCATGACTCACGTGGGAGCCCCTCTGCGCTCCTCCCTGCCTCCTCCTCCCCACAGCAGTGAGCGGGGCAGAGAATCCACTGAGTGTCCTCGTTCACACTCAGTTGGGGCTTCTGAAGCCGGTGGGGCTCCACCGCCATGTCGCCGTATGACACCAGGAAACCAGTGCCTCAGTTTCCCTAGCCAGATCCCCTCTGACTCCCAGACTGGCGTAAGGACAAAATGAGGTCCTCGATGGAGATGCTTATGGCCTTTGGTGCCGAAGAAAGCAAAGTGGGCCTGGTGACAAGGCCCCCTCTCAGGCCCTCCCCCAACGTCCTGGCTCCACCCCTTCCAGGCACTGAGGCTCAAACGCTATTATTATTAGCCAGAATCTGATACACGAGAAAGGGAGAAGACAGTGCGGAGGGACCTGGGAGCTGGGGGCGGGGGGATTTGTAGTAGTCAGACGGACCTCATGCCCTCTCCCGCGTGGCAGTAGGAGGTGGCCCCAGGGGCCCAGCTGTGCCCGGTCCTCCACGGGCCCCTTCGCTTCCTTCGCTGGAAGCAGAGGCGCCAGCACGGAGTCTTCGGGGCAACCCTCCCCCAGCCCGGGTCCAGCCTGGGTCGGGTCTCCCCACCCCACTCCCGCGCCCTGAGCCCGCGGACCCCATGCCGCGAGCCTCCCGCGCAGAGGGTCCGCGGCGGGCAGAGCGGACAGTCTCGCAGGTGGGAGGAAGGCGGGCGGGGGCGGAGGAGGTGGAGGGAGACGCCGGGCAGGCCGCGCGGTCCCTCCCCTCTCCCTCCCTGCGCGCCGCCGGCGACATTGCCCCTCCTGGGCAGGGGGCGGAGAAGACGGCGACGGGAAGGGAGGAGGCGGCGGCGGAGGCGGGATTTGGAGTTTCCCTCCGCGGCGGCGGCGGCGGCGGCGGCCCCTCGGCTTCAGGCGAGGCCGCCGCCTGAGGCTCCGGTGACGCTCGGCGGCAGCGGCGGTGGCGCTTCCCGCCGCCTGGGCTTCGGAAACTTCCCGGCCGCGACGCGCGTAGCCGGCGCTGGAAGCCGAGCGGATCCGGGGTGAGCGGAGGTGAGCGGAGGTGAGCGGAGCACGCGGCTCCCCGGCACCCACCCACCCCACCCCCACCCAGCCCGGCCGCCCCCTCCGACGTGAGCTCCTCCACCCTGCACCCCAAAGTCTTGCCAAAGCGTAGCCCACGGGGCCGACGCACGCGCCCCTGTGAGACCCACTCGATCCTGTCACCGCACACCCCCCGCATCCCGCCCGTGCACCTCCCTGTCCTCTGCACGCGCGCGCATCAACCACGCACCGCAGACCTAGTCCCTGCAGTGAGCACAGCAGCAGCCCCTAGCCCACCAGCCAGCGCTGCCCCCAACTCAGGCTAGCACCCATCCCAGACCCAGTACACACCCAGGCGCGTGCGCACACACACACACACACACACACACACAATCCATCCCTGCCATATCTGCACTAACATAGCTCCCCTCACGGTGCCACCACCATCTCCAACTCCCCATATGCTCATTACAGACACTCCACCCACGTTCCCAGCCCAGAGACACTGCTGCCACCCACCTACCCCTGAGTGAAGCCCCAGAACTAACTCATGCCCCAGCAGCCGGCTCCCCACACCCCACACCGGGCCCATTCCCCAGGCACACACCCCTAGCATCCCCAGCGTGCACGCTCACACACACCCCAGCACGTAGGCACGCCTGCTGGATTTACACTCCCCGGCCCCATCGCAGATAGCCCCCCACACCCCCAGCACGTCCCCGAGGCCCTCCCTCCGCCACCCCTGACACCTGGCACGCGGGCTCTAGAGGCTGCAGCAGTCTTCGCGTCCCTGCCAGGTGCCTCCCTAAACAGACGTTGAGTCTCCCCAGCGACTGGCCTGGCCTCTTCCCTAAGAGATAAAGCAGGCACTTGGGGTGCAAGGTACCATACTTAGATGTGGGCTGGGGGAGGAGGAAGGCAGAGGCGGGCACCGAAATGGAGGCAGCCCATCTGGAACCAAAGGAACGCCAGTTGCCAAACAGGCACGTAGTAGGTCGGCTCCAGGAGGATGGGAGTCCGACACAGTGTGTGTGCCTCTCCGGGTGTGCCGTGAGGGCAGGGCTGGGCGTGCATGTGTGCCTGTGCGTGTCCGCGGTGTGTGTGGGGGGGGGGTGTGACCCGCGGGGAGAAACAGCACGACCAGCACCCCCCAGGGCTTCCTCATGCAACAATTGGTTTCATTCATTCACGCCTTCTTTGTTAACAAGCATTTCTTCCGGGAGCGCCGGGCATACGCCAAGCCCTGCGCTGGGGGCTGGGGCCAGCTTGGGGCCCGCTCCTGCCTTGGAGGAACTCCCAGTCCAGCGAGAACACCGACCAGGAAAAGCAGAAAGCCATCCCCGGCGGAAAGTGGATTTGGTGGAAAAGACACTGGATTTGGCAGGAACGCTGTCGCTGGGAGTTGTGCTCCTCCTGGCCATGTGACTGGGCCGCGACAGCCGAAATCCTGCCATTCGGCCCGGAGAGAACCGTGCATTTCGGGGTGAGGGGTGGCGGGCGAGGCGGGGCGCCGCTCTCCAGAGGCTCCGGGAGACCAGAGGGCGCACACGGCGCGCGCGGGGCCTACGGGCCGCCGCGTCCCCGCCGCCTCCGAGGGGCACCGGCCAGGTCGGGCGGAAGCCGGGGACGCCCGGCGGGACCGGGGCGGCAGGCTCAGCTCCCACCCTGCGGCGAGCGCGCGGCCTGGCTCCACCCGCCGTGCGGGCCTCCGCGAGGCCGGGCGCACGGCGCTGCCTCCCCCAGCCCAGCACGCTCCCAGCCCGCGGGGCGGGGCCGGCGCCCAGAGCAGGTGCTACGGGGAACCCCGAGTGCGGGCGGGCCGGCCAGGGTCGCTGGGGGCGGGGCGGGGGGGGGCTTGGCTGCGCTCAGCCCCGCAGTGCGGAGATGGCAACAGGTTCCAGTTTGTCCTGCGGCTGGCGCAGCGGGCGCTGCTGGCGCCGGGCACTGAGTACTCACTTGCGAGATTGAACACGGCCCCTCCTCCTGATCCTTTTCACCCGATGGGTGGGCTTGCCCGCAGCGGTCCAGCGCCAGGCGCGCAGGGGAGCCCCTCGTCAGGCGCTGGGAGCCACAGGCTCCGGCACAGCCCCGCTCCGGGAGAGTTTCTTGGAGCCAAGTTTCCTCTCCCTTCACCGGTGCTGAAGTTGCCTCCCTCCCACGCCCCAGGCCGCGCCCACCCTCCTCTTCCCAGACAGGCTCCCCTCGCCTCCTCCAGGGATCCCTCTCTAGAAAGCATGCCTGGGCACCTCAGGAGCTCCTACCCCTTAAGGGGCCGCCCACCCTCTCTCCAGCCACACTGACTCCCCAGGACAGGGGGGCTGGCCGCCCCGCACCCCTCCACCTCCCTGCCCAGCATTGCCACCGCCCACAACTCGGCCAAGCCAGGCACTCCAGGCGGACACACTGCAGAAGTCCTTGGCGGTTTCAACCAGGCCTGCCCCAGAGTTCCTTCCCCAGCTGCAGCGGCCTGGAGGGAGCCCTGAGGCTTGAGGCCCAAGTCCAGGTGGCAGCCCACCTCTGCCTCTGGGAGCTAGGATGTGAGGGACAGGACAGAAGACAGAGTCCCTGCCCTGGAGCAGGCGATACCACGGTGGGGGGGGGGGGTAGTGCGCGTGGGTCCCGCTCTGGCCGCAGCCTCCGAATCTGCAGCAGCTCCCAGACATTGCAGCATCAGGGACCTGAGGCCTAGAGCACAGACCAAGGAGGCTACAGGAAGGCTGCTCAGAGGAGGGCGCCTTGGCAGGGCGGGGGGGCGGGGGGGTCTGGAAAAGGAGCAGAATCTGAACAGGCTACAGAGGACGGAGGCCTGGGCTGGGGAGCAGGAGGGCACGGCCCAGGTCCCTAAGACCCCTGGATCCCTGGACTCCCAGAGGCCAGGACATCGTGGGCTATAGCCAGAGAAGAGTCCCAGGCAGCCCCGCTGGGCCAGGAAGGGAGGAGGGAAGGAGGGGGGACAATGGCGGCCCCTTTGAGGGCCCGGCTCCCAACAACCTGTCCTGTCCCTAGTATTCCTTCCTGAGTTGTCTCATCTTCCTCTATGGCTCTGATGAACAGAGGAGACTTCGTAGGTGGCACGGAACTTAATTATCCAAAACGTCCGCCCTCCAATGCTTTTGTGTCCTTCCCGCCTTAGTTGCACATCTTGTGGTGCCCACCCTGTGTGCATAGTTCTGCCTTCTTTTAGTTAGTTCCTCGGGATAGATTCCGAGCAGCTGCCAGAGGGTGTGGATTTCTTCCTAGCTCCGGATGCCTGTTACCAAACTAATTTCCAGAAGGGCCATGCAGATAAGAGCAGCACTGGGTGTATTCACTTTGAGAACATTTTACCAATGTACTAGGTGGGAAGTGTTACCTTGTTTTCCACCGTCACCTTGTTTTGTTTTGTTTTGTTTTGTGTTTTGTTTGCCTTCCCTCCATACCTGAGGTCGAACCTTCTTCCCCCAACGGTTGCATTTCTTTCCTCGCACGGTCTTTTCTGGTTCCTTACACATTTATTGGAGGCTTAACCTTTTGATTAATTTGTATGAGCTTTATCTTACCTGCTGTACATTTTCCTTCAACTCTGGTGTTTGCTTTTGATGGGTTTTAAGCAGGGAAGGGACACTTACCACACCCCGCGTTATCGCGTTCAGTCTCCCTATTACTGACCTGTGTGGCTAAGTTGGGAGTGCCCAGCGAGCAGGGACCCTGTGTGTCCTGCCTGTTCATCATCCTGTGTCCATGGAAGGTATGGAGGCCACTGGCCTCTGATGAACAAATGATGTGGAGGCAGGGAGAGAGGGCTTTGGAGGCTGTGACGGGGACCTGGTCAAGAGTTGGCCAGCGCGAGCCCTCACTGCGGGGAGCAGAGGGCAGAGTACAGGTGTAAGAGATGAATTTAAGTCGAAACTACTTGGCTCTTGACCAGGGAGGAGGCAGAGGGAGAAGCCAGGGATGATTCCTGGGACAGTGACGTGGTTAAGAGCAGAGCACCTCAGTTAGGGACTGGGGACTCAGGGCTTCTGGCTGGCTAAGGCCATGTGTGAGGGAAGCTATTGGGGGGGGGGGGGCGGGTGCCCAGAAGCTGTCATCTGTCCTCCTAGCCCTTGGGCAGAGTTCTGGGCCAGAAGACAGCAATGGGTTTCTGGTCTGGCTTCCTCCTCCCCTCCATGATTTCGGTGGCATCCCACAGTAGCTCGAGGTGCTGGCTGTGATGAGCCCATTAGAGAGATGGGGTCACTAAAGTCCAGTCAGTGGACGTGATGGTCCAGGGTCAACGAGTGAGTAGGGCTGGGTGGCAGCTTCTGGAGCAGGGGCACTGGGCTCTTATCCCTGTCCCTCCCCCCTGCTTCCAGCTGGGCAGAAGAACTGAGGCTGGTCACCTGCTGGGCCCCTGACCTGCCCTTGGCCTCTGCCCCGGCCCGGTCCCGCTTCGGTGCGAGCCCCCGCTCAGCGCGCCACTTGGGGGCCCACCCGACTGCTTCACTGGCACCCGTTGGCTCGCCGGCCCCCCTGAGCCCGCCCCCGCTGCCCCGCCCCTCCAAACAGCAACTCCACGTCCAAAGGCAGCGGCTTCCAAGGTGGAAGCTGGGTCCCGCCGCCAGGAAGCTGCCTGTTGGAGAGCTGCGCGGGACTCAGCGTCCACGTGCGCGCCTGCTTCGCCACCCCGCCCTCTTCCCCGGAGGCCGGGCCCGGGGACGCCCTACCGGGGGAACCGAGCCCCGCGTCGCGCGCTGGCCTCGGCTCGGACGTCTGCCCGCGGCAGCCCGCCGCGCGATCACGCTCCAGGTCTCTTGCCTCCCGTTTCCTCCTCCCGGGCGCCACCGGGGCCGGGTCAGCTCCGAGGAGGCCAGCTCAGGCCCATCCCTTCGGCGCCACCTCTACTCCCCCGGCCGCCTCTGCCGGCACACACACCCCCAAAGTCGGAAGCTTGAACTTGGGGAGCGATTGCGGGCAGGCCAAGCGAGAGCCGCGGGAAGGGGGTGTGCTGCGGAGTGGCCGTAGCCTCAGGCTGCCCCAGAGGGGGCCGGCCAAGGACCCGCGGCGCTCCGAGGGCCCATCGGACACCCGGCCTTCCTCTCCTGGAGGACCTCTCCCTCCTCCCCTCCGGGAGCCGGCCGCCGCGCCGGGCGTTTTCCTCCTCCGAGGGCTCGAGGCGCCCTTCCGCGCGTCCTCGCCGAGGGAGGGGGCGTGAGAAGAGAAGCGGGCGGTGCTGGGGTGTCCTTGCGGGGCTCTCGGCGCCCGCCTTGGGCATGCGGGGTGGGCTTCACGTCTCGGCCCCTTGGCGGCCGGGCGCGGGGGACGCGAGCTCACGCCGCGCGCCTGCCCCTCTCTCCGCAGCGCCGGCGGGCGGACGGGCCGGGAGCCGCGAGCCCATGGAGGGTCTGGGCCGTTCGTGCCTGTGGCTGCGGCGGGAGCTGTCGCCCCCGCGGCCTCGGCTGCTGCTCCTCGACTGCAGAAGCCGCGAGCTGTACGAGTCGGCGCGCATCGGCGGGGCGCTGAGCGTGGCCCTGCCCGCGCTGCTGCTGCGCCGCCTGCGGCGGGGGGCCCTGTCGGTTCGCGCGCTGCTGCCCGGGCCGCCGCTGCAGCCGCCCCCGCCCGCCCCGGTGCTCCTGTACGACCAGGGCGGGGGCCGGCACCGGCGCGGGGAGGCGGACGCTGACGAGTGGGAGGCCGACTCCGTGCTCGGCACCCTGCTGCAGAAGCTGCGCGAGGAAGGCTACCTGGCATACTACCTCCAGGGTACGTGCGGGCGCTGGCGCGGGGCACCGGCCTGGGAAGGGCCCCGGGCCCCCGGGGGCTCGCAGGGCCACAGCTTCCCGGGGGACGGGGGGGGGGGGTTCCTAATGCATTTGTCCCTGGGCAAGCCCAGCCTTGTTTTACCTAAAGTGGAGCTGAGATCCCCTCTCCCCTGAGAAAGACCTGGGGCAAGCCCTTCGCCCTGGAGAGCCCCAGTTTCTGAGTCTGGAAAATGGGGAGAATCGGGCTGCCCAGCCCTGCCTCAGGGGACGCTCAACAATAGAGTACCAAGTGAGGACTCCCAATCTCCCGGGAGGACGTCACCACCCCCACCCCACCCCCGCAGCTGCTCTGCTGCGGCAAAGGAGGCAGGGGCACAAGAGGACAAATCCCCGCTCTGCAAAGGCTCCGGAATGGGGAAGGGGGGGGGAGAGAGAGAGAAAAGCAGTGAAGGTAGGAGGAGGCAGAGACCCGTCCCATCATAGCCACGGGCTGGGGGACGGAAAGGGATAGGCTGATACAGGCCTGTTGGCTCCTTGACGAGCCAAACACACACCCAGAGGCCCAGGGTAGGGACAGGGTTCCCAGGAGCCTGCAGAGCCAGCTCCCCACTTCCCCATCAAGGCGGGTCATTGGACTGTTGTCCCTTGCTCCATTCTGAATGCACGGGGACACAGAAACCTATAAAGCGTCAGATGTCCAGGCCCCACACCTAGCCCGGGAAAATAGTTATCCATACACGAAGGAGATGCTCACTGCTTGGGACTTTGAATCGACCCAGGTGGAATGATGTGCTCGCTCTCAGGCTCCTGCCTCTTGGGGTGCTCCTGCTTGAGCTGGATGGGGGAAGCACCCAGGGACAGAACTCACATCTAAACCTTTCCTCTTTTTACAATTTTTAAAAATGTTTATCTATTTTTGAGAGAGAGAGAGAGAGAGGCAGAGCATGAATAGTGGAGGGGCAGAGAGATAGGAGACGCAGAATCCCAAGCAGGCTCCAGGCTCCGAGCTGTCAGCACAGAGCCCGACGCGGGGCTCGAACTCACGGACCGTGAGATCATGACCAAGCCGAAGTCCTACGCTTAACCGACCAAGCCACCCGGGCGCCCCAGGTTGCTGACTGTTGAGTTCCCTTTGGGGACCTCTGCAAGCCCCCTCGGGTGTCGGAGTTGTATCCCCAGCCAGGGGTGCTTGGCTGCCCAGGTGGCCGAATCCACAGGACGGTCCTCCTCTCCCCTCCCAGGTGGCTTCAGCAGATTCCAGGCAGAGTGCCCCCACCTGTGTGAGACCAGCCTCAGCAGCCGGGGTGGCCCAAGCACAGCCCCAGTGCCTAGCCCAGTGGTGGGGCTGGGCAGCCTGTGCCTGGGCTCGGACTACTCTGATGCGGAATCCGAGCCTGACCGCGACTCCATGAGCTGTGGCCTGGATTCGGAGGGTGCCACGCCGCCCCCAGGGGGGCTGCTGCCATCCTTCCCTGTCCAGATCCTGCCCAACCTCTACCTGGGCAGTGCCCGGGATTCGGCCAACGTGGAGAGCTTGGCCAAGCTGGGCATCCGCTACATCCTCAACGTCACCCCCAACCTGCCTAACGTCTTCGAGAAGAACGGCGAGTTTCACTACAAACAGATCCCCATCTCCGACCACTGGAGCCAGAACCTGTCCCAGTTCTTTCCTGAGGCCATCGCGTTCATTGGTGAGTCTGCTCGGCCCCCCTCTGCCCCCCTGCCCCCTGCCCCGCCAGGCCTGGGTCCTGGCCTCTCTCACTCCCCCATGAGGGCCCCATGATGCACTTGGCTGCCGTCCGCAGAGCCCAAAACCCGAGCGGTGCTTCTGGGGGCGGGCAGTGCCGGCACCAGCTCCCGGAGGCCACCAGCGAAAGCCCCTGGACTCCTCAGGCAGGACAGGGCTCCCAGGCCAAACCGGCCAGAGCCACTCGGTTCCAAGACGGCGGAGCAGGGCCCACAGGTCACACTGACCCCCACTGTGCCCCCATCTAGATGAGGCCTTGTCGCAGAACTGCGGGGTGCTCGTTCACTGCCTGGCAGGCGTCAGCCGCTCTGTCACCGTCACTGTGGCCTACCTCATGCAGAAGCGCCACCTCTCACTCAATGATGCCTACGACCTGGTCAAGAGGAAGAAGTCTAACATCTCACCCAACTTCAACTTCATGGGGCAGCTGCTAGACTTCGAGCGGAGCCTGCGGCTGGAGGAGAGGCGTGCCCGTGAACGCAGCAGCGGGGGGCAGGAGTCGGCCGCCTCCGACCCACCGTCCTTCTTCACCACCCCCACCAGCGACGGTGTCTTTGAGCTGGACCCCACATAGGGCGCCGTTCCACCCCCCCCCATGGGTGCCCCTGACCACCCATGTGCGGGGGTGGGGCGGGGGGGAGCTGGGGGGAGGCAGAAGAGGGAGGCAGCGAGTTGGGGAGGGGAGAGAGCATAATACCTCATGGGAGGGCTGTGGGGAAGAGGCTGGAGCCAGGAGCCCCTCCGGGGTGGCCTCGGGGAGAGACCTGTCCTACCCACTTAAACCATCCACGGGAGTCCTATTAAATGTGCCTATAAGCAGGGCCCGGGGCCACCAGCCTGACCCGCGCCGCTTTCGGGGCGGAATCACGCTCCAGAACCTGCCTCTTCTGCGACTGTTACTTTTTTCTCTCGGGGGGGGGGGGGGTAGGGTTGGGGGGATTCCCATTCCAAGGGACCATTCCAAGTGGCTGCCTATTCCTGGGCCTTGAGCCTTCCGGTGGCTTCCCCCTTCAGAAGGGCGGGCCCCTGCGCTGGCCACCTCATGTGCTGCAGGGGCCCGCTCCCAGTCCGTCCCTGTCCCCCGACGGCTGTTTACGGGGAGGGTTCACACAGTGTAGTCACCTCCCCGCTTCTCTGCCCAGGGTTCGGGCCTCTCGGGGCTGAGGCTTGGAGGTGCACCGGCCGCCCAGCGTCCATGCGGACAGCCCCTCTCGGGGCGGCTCCTTGCCGGGCGCCACAGGGGAGGGCGCTGGCCCGGGAGCTGCTGAGCGGGTTCCTGGCCACACATCTGGCGCCCTGTTTATCCACTTGACGTTTGAAAAGATGCTTTTTTCCCTCTTCCCCCAGATGTCTTAACGGGATCACTGGAGCTCTTTGTGACTGAGGGTGGTCGAACGGCGGCCAGAGGAGATGGGGGTCTCAGAGCAAGAGCTGGGGGCGGGGAAGGGGAAGAAGAAGGCCTGAATTTTGCTGCGGCGGGCCCCACATAGGCACGGTTGGTTTGGGGGGGCGGGGAAGGGGCCAAGCGGCATATACAGAGTCATTCATTGCAGTCCACGCCCTTCGTGGGCGGCGCGCACACGCGTCCGCGTGTCAGCGCTCACACACGCACACCAGCCTGCTTACACACCCGGCCCGGCCACCTCACCCCGGGGAATCCGCACCACAGTTGCTTTCTTTATTCTTGAATAAACAGTTTATGTAAGATACTGAACAGAGAGAGCTGCTTCCAGAGCACCCCGGAGGGTTTGGGGGAAGGTGGGGAAGGAGGCGGCATAAGGGGGTGGTAGTGCCGAGCCGTGTGCTGCGCTGGTCGGGGACTTGAGCGCCACCTCACCCCCATGGCACTATTTCCCATCCCGCGCCCACTCAGCCAGGTGGCCCAACCTCCGGCCGAGCTGCCCATTCGCTCGTGACCCGTCGAGCCTCGGCTCTGGGCCACACGCGCTAGGGACTGGGACTCAGCAACAGCGAGCCAAAGATGACTGCCAGTCAGAGCCGACTTCCCGGAGGCGGGGGGGGGGGGCACTAAACAACAGACCCCAATAGGGCTGGGTGTCTGGAGCTGTGGACAGGGCAAGGGGGCGTAGTGGAGACTTCATGAACAGTGCGGACCATGTGTCCAGAGAAACCCTCCTGCACCAGAGCCCCTAAAACCATTTGAATGAACGGCCGAGCTGCTGGGAAAATAAGAGGAAGGCTCCAAGGTCAGAAACAATGAGGGTCCTTGAGTCCAGAGGAGTGAGACAGCTCCTGGGTTAGCTCCTGTCCCAGGGGCATCTACACCCAGGAAACAGGAGCCCAGGCCACCCTCCTCCTCGCACACCCTCTCTCTATGGCTATCCGGACGCCACCCATGGGAGCCAAGAGGTGATGCCTGGGCCCCCATATAAAGCCAGTGCTCTTGAAGGGCAATGCAGTCAATATGCGTGCTTCGCAGGATACCAGCCCCCCAAGATGGCCACGTCCTAACTCTGGGCCCCTGCGGATATGTTACCTTACATGGCAAAAAGGACATTGCAGATGGGATTAAGCCAAGGATCTTGAGACGGGGAGGCTGTCCTGGAATGTCCGGGTGGCCCCGAATGCCATCATACGCATCTTTATAAAGGAAAGACAGATGCAGGGGAGTGACAGGAGATGCGACAGTGGAAACAGGGGTCAGAGCCAGAGAGACACGGGAGAGAGGCTACATTGCCGGCCTCAAAAATGGACAAAGGGGCTGCGAGCCAAGGAATTCAGGTGGCCTGTAGAAGCTGGAAAAGGGCAAAACAACAACAGATTCTTCCCTCGAGTCTCCTGAAGGAACCCAGCCTTGCTGACAACTTGAGTTTAGCTCAGTGAGATCTGCATTGGGATTTCTGACCTCCAGAACTGTAAGATATTAAAGTTTTGCTGTTTAAAACCACTAAGTTTGTGGCAATTTGACACAGCAACAGCAGAAAACTACTACAATTGGTGACCTATATATATATATACCCCACCAAAAGAGGTGAGGATATTCGTTTATTTTGACCTTGGACCTGGGTAGAAGTGGGAGGCAGGGGACAAAGGAAATATTGCCCTTGAGAATTTAGAGCCACAAGCTGAAATTTTAAAGGATCTAGGCATAGCAATCCCTATCAAAATAACATCAAAAACAACACCAGCATTCTTCACAGAGCTAGAACAAACGATCCTAAAATTTGTATGGAACCAGAACAGACCCCGAATAACCAAAGCAATCCTGAAAAAGAAAACGAAAGCTGGAGGCATTACAATCCCGAGCATCAAGCTGTATTACAAAGCTGTAATCATCACGACAGTATGATGCTGGCACAAAACAGACACTCAGATCAATGGAACAGAATAGAGAACCCAGAAATGGACCCACAAACATGTGGCCAATGAATCTTTGACAAAGCAGGAAAGAATATCCAATGGAATAAAGACAGTCTCGTCAGCAAGTGGTGCTGGGAAAACTGGACAGCGACGTGCAGAAGAATAAACCTGGGCCACTTTCTTACACCAGACACAAAAACTCAAAATGGATGAAAGACCTAAACATAAGACAGGAAGTCATCACAATTCTCGAGGACAAAGCAGGCAAAAACCTCTTTGACCTCAGCTGCAGCAACTTCATACTTGACATGTCTCCAGAGGCAAGGGAAACAAAAGCAAAAATGAACTATTGGGACCTCATCAAGATAAAAAGCTTCTGCACAGTGAAGGAAACAATCAGCAAAACTAAAAGGCAACCCACAGAATGGGAGAAGGTACTTGCAAATGACATATCAGATAAAGGATTACTATCCAAAATCTATAAAGAACTTAACAAACTCAGCACTGGGGCACCTGGGTGGCTCAGTCAGTTGAGTGCTGACTTCAGCTCAGGTCATTATCTCATGGTTGGTGAGTTCGAGCCCCGTGTCAGGCTCTGTGCTGAAGCTCAGAGCCTGGAGCCTGCTTCCAATCCTGTGTCTCCCTCTCTTTCTGCCCCTCCCCTACTCGTGCTCTGTCTCTGTCTCTCTCTCTCTCTCTCAAAAATAAACATAAAAACATTTTTTTAAAAACTCAACACCAAAAAAACCCACAAATAATCCAGTGAAGAAATGGGCAGAAGATATGAATAGACGTTTTTCCAAAGAAGACATCCAGATGGCTAACAGACACATGAAAAGATGTTCAACATCACTCATCATCAGGGAAATACAAACCAAAACCACAATGAGATACCACCTGACACCTGTCAGAATGGTTAACATTAACAACTCGGGCAACAACAGATGCTGGTGAGGATGTGGAGAAAGAAGGACCCTCTTGCACTGCTGGTGGGAATGCAAACTGGTGTCACCTCTCTGGAAAACAGCATGGAGGTTCCTCAAAAAGTTAAAAATAGAACTACCCTACGACCCAGCAATTGCACTACTAGGCATTTATCCAAGGGATACAGGGGTGCTGTTTCAAAGGGGCACATGCACCCCCATGTTTATAGCAGCCCCATCAACAATTGCCAAAGTATGGAAAGAGCCCAGATGTCCATTGATGCATGAATGGATAAAGAAGATGTGGCATACACACACACACACACACACACACACACACACACAATGGAATATTACTCAGCAATCAAAAAGAACGAAATCTTGCCATTTGCAACTACATGGATGGAACTGGAGGGTATTATGCTAAGTGAAATGAGTCAGTCAGAGAAAGACAAATATCATATGACTTCACTCATATGTTGAATTTAAGATACAAAACAGACAAATAGGGGCACCTGGGTGGCTCAATCGGTAAAGCATCTGACTCTTGGTTTCTGCTCAGGTCTTTGTGGGTTCGAGCCCCCCATGGGGCTCTGTGCTGATGGCATGGATCCTGCTTGGGATTCTCTTTCTCTCCCTTTCTCTGCACCTCCCCTGCTCTTGCTCTCTCTCTCTCAAAATAAATAAACATTTAAGAAAAAAGAGATGAATGTAAGGGAAGGGAAGCAAAAATAATATAAAAAGAGGGAAGGGGACAAACCATAAGAGACTCTTAAATACAGAGAACAAACTGAGAGTTGCTGGAGGGGTTTTGGGTGGGGGGATGGGCTAGATGGGTGATGGGCATTAAGGAGGACACTTGTTGGGATGAGCACTGGGTGTTAAATGTAAGTGATGAGTCACTAAATTCTACTCCTGAAATCAGTATTACACTAGATGTTAACTAACTTGGGTTTAAGTTAAAAATAAATTAAGCAATTAAATAAAGGATGTAGGCATAGAGTACTTAATGCTCCAGAAGTTTTTTCTCTTGGGGGGACTAAGGGGCAGTCCTCTGGTTGGGGGCACGGCTCCTGGATTTGTCTTGAAGCTGCATTTGGTTAGTTTGCACACAGATTTTACTTACATTGCAATGGCCCAATAAAAATAGCAAAGTTTTGGGGCACCTGGGTGGCGCAGTCGGTTAAGCATCCGACTTCAGCCAGGTCACGATCTCCCGGTCCGTGAGTTCGAGCCCCGCGTCGGGCTCTGGGCTGATGGCTCAGAGCCTGGAGCCTGTTTCCGATTCTGTGTCTCCCTCTCTCTCTGCCCCTCGCCCGTTCATGCTCTGTCTCTCTCTGTCCCAGAAATAAATAAACGTTGAAAAAAAAAATAAAAATAAATAAAAATAAAAATAGCAAAGTTTTAAAAATACATTGTTCAAAAGTTCTAAAGGAAGTGGTCCAGAGGGAGTATTGCCCAAGAGCACCTGGCAGGAGTGAACACAAATCCCCTATGCTGGGAAGCCCTCTAGGGCCGGCTGGGATGGCTAGAGGGGCTGGGCTTGGGTATTTGCCTTCTGTTAGCCTCTGGCACGACCCCAACAGCTGGCGCCATAGCTTGTCTCGAGGGCAGACCTTAGTAAGAAGGGTGTAACACAAAATCTGGTGTATTTCAACATGTCTACTTTCCCCCTCCCAGGACCAGAAGCATGACATTTTTCTCCAGTCTCCGCTGTGGGTACCTGGTAGGACTCCCAGAGATACAATATATAGAAGTGTGGGAGCCTCCATAAGATCGCCCCACCCCTGGATTTGTTTTAACTCTCAGATATGTCCACACTGAGCCTGAAGCAATTCATCAGTTCAAGTTCAGGTGTTCCTACCCCAGAACTCTTCTCACTCATGGGTTTTGGCTCCAGGAAGCGGTGGTTCTCTGTGTCTGTCTCTCCAACGTTTGGAGAAATGGTTCACCCTGGGACCTCACTTCCCCGATGGATCTAAGAAGAATTGTTGATATTTCCGTTTTTTTCAGCTTTTTACTTAATAGCAGGGAGTGGCAACTTCCAAGCTCCTTACATGCTGGACCAGAGGCTGGAACTCACCGGGGTCTGTTTTGATTGGCTGACTTTTATCATTATGGGTTACATCTTATGTTTTTTCTACTTGAGTCAGAAAGTCTGTACCACAGGGTCTTCACCAACTGTGGTCTCCCTTCTGGAAACAGTTGATGCATATATTTTGCCAGGTTTTCCAGTTATGTACGGTGGGAGGGTAATTCTGGACCCTCCCTCATGGCCATATCAGTATTGAATCACTTGAAGCTTTGTTAGGATAAATATGCTTGCTAAATTTTCTAGAGTAACTAATAAAAGATTATAGAGCACACTACTTCCAAACTGATAGAGGAAAAAAATCTCAAATAGTGAGAAAAATCTGAATCCAAAAGAGGTCAAGGAGGAAAATAAAGAAAAAATAAAGAAACAGGATATTGGAATAAGTAGAAAGTATCAAATAATAGTTTAGAAATTAATCCAAACACACTGAGGAAAATAGACTAAATTGTCTAGTTAAAGACAGGATTTTTAAAAATCCATGTATAAGCCATTTATAAGAGACACATCTAAATAATAGAACCAAAAAAAAAAAAGATTGAAAGGGCAGGACTTCCAGCTATGGCCAAGTGATAATATCAAAAATAATCCCCAGGGGCGCCTGAGTGGCTCAGTCGGTTAAGCGTCTTGACTTCAGCTCAGGTCACGATCTCATGGTTTGTGAATTCAAGCCCCGTGTTGGGCTCTGCATTGACCACATGGAGCCTGCTTGGGATTCTCTCCCCCCTCTCTGCCCCTCCCCCCTCTCTCTCAATCTCTCTCTCAAAATAAATAAATAAGAACTTAAAAAACAGAAAATGTGTGTAATGAGATGCTTTGAAGAAGAGACAAAAGGGGGCAGAATACACATTTGAAGATATAAGGGTAAAATACCCAAAATTTTATGAGAAACGTCAATCAGACCCAAGAAGTCCAATGAACACCAAGTAAGATAAACACAAACAGAGCTAGTCGTAGGCACTTCACAGTCAAAGACAAAAGCCAAAGATAATCCGTCCTGAAAGCCATAAGAGAAAAAAGACCCAGGCAGAATGGAACCACAATGAAATTAGCAGTTAATTTCTCACCCAAAACAACAGAGGCCAAAAGACAGTAGAATGACATAATCAAAGAACTGGGAAAATACCCTATCAATCAAAAATTCTATATCGAGCAAAAGTTTCTTTTAAAACTTGAAGGTTAGGGGCATCTGGGTGGCTCAGTTGGTTAAGCATCCAACTTCGGCTCAGGTCATGATCTCTCAGTTCAAGGGTTCGAGCCCGCATCGGGTTCTGTGCTGTCAGCTCGGAGCCTGGAGCCTACTTCCAATTCTGTCTCTCCCTCTCTCTCTGCCCCTCCCCTGCTCATGTTCTGTCTCTCTCAAAAATAAACATTAAAAAAAAATTGTTGGGGCGCCTGGGTGGCTCAGTTGGTTAAGCAACTGACTTCGGCTCAGGTCATGATCTCGAAGTTTGTGAGTTCGAGCCTCGCATCGGGTTCTGTGCTGACAGCTCAGAGCCTGGAGCCTGCTTCAGATTCTGTGTCTCCCCCCTCTCTACCCCTCCCCTGATCACGCTCTGTGTCTCTCTGTCTCTCAATAATAAATAAATGTTAAAGAAAAATTTTTTTTAAATTGTTAAGTTGAAGGTTAAATGGGGTGCCTGACTGTCTCAGTCAGTAGAGCACATGACCTTGATCTCGGGGTTGTGAGTTCAAGCCCCACGTTGGGTGTAGAGATTACTTAAAAACAAAATCTTAAAAATAATTAAAAGTTGGAGGTTAAAAAAATAGACATTCCCAAATATACAAAGACCGAGAAAATCCACTGCTAGTATAGTTCTTTACAGGAAATACTAAAAGAAGTCCTTCAGGCTGACACCAGTTGGTAACTTAATTCACAGGAAGAAATGAGGAGCAGTGAAAATAATTAATATGTGTGCTAATATAAAAGTCTCAATATATTTTTCCTCAATTGTTAAAGGACATAAGATTGCATAAAGAAAGCAATAACCATTGCACTGTACTGTTGGGTTTATAACCTATATATGTAATACACATAACATTAACAGCACAAAAAGGAGGGAAGGAATGCAGCTATAATTGGAGCAAAGCCTCTACTTTTTAATAAAATTGAGTATTGATACAAAGTAGATTGTGATCAGTTAAGATGCATATTATAATGCAACTGTAATTCAAAAAATATACAGTTAGGTGAGCCTGGGTGGCTCAGTTGGTTAAGCATCCAACTCTTGATCTCAGCTCAGGTCACCATCTCACGGTTCGTGGGTTTGAGCCCCACATCAGGTTCTATGGTGCAGAGCCTGCTTGGGATTCTCTCTCTCCCTCTCTCTGCCTCTCCACTGCTCTCTCTCTCTCTCTCTCTCTCAAAAAATAAACTAAAAAATTCTTTAAAATATATAGTTAAAAAACCAACACAGAAAGTAAAATGGTATACTAAAAAATATTTAACACAAGAGAAGGCAGTAAGAAGAGAGGAACAAAGAAGAACAGAGATATGTAGAAAACACATAGCAAAATGGCAAATGTAAACCCAGCTATATCAATCATTACATTAAATGTGCATGGTCTAAACACCCCAATCAAAAGTCAGAGATTCAAAAAAGCAAGATTCAACTAACTATACGTTATTTTAAAAAGACAAATCTTAGATTTAAAGACACAAATAGATTAAAAGTAAAAGGATAGAAAAAATATATCATGGGGCGCCTGGGTGGCTCAGAAGGTTGAACATCTGACTCTTGATTTTGGCTCAGGTCATGATCTCTCAGTTCATGGGATGGAGACCCACATTGGGCTCTGTGCTGACAGTGAGGAGCCTGCTTGGGATTCTCTCTCTCCCTCTCTCTCTGTCCCTAACCCCCATCTCAAAATAAGCAAATAAACTTAAAAAAAAAAGAAAAGAAAAGTAGATCATGCAAACAGTAACCATAAGAGAGCTGGAGTGGCTATATTAATATCAGATAAAATAGACTTTAAGACCAAAGCTATTATTAAAGAAAAAAGGGACATTCCATAGTGACAGAATGGTCAATGCATCACAAAGATATAACAATTATAAACACATGCACATCTAACAACACATAAAACAAAAACTGATAGAAAGGAGAAAGAGACAATTCAACTATGACAGTTGGAGATTCCAATACTCCGCTTTCAATAATTGATAAAACTAAAAAGAAAATCAGCAAGATGCAGAAAATTTGAACAACGCTATCAGCAAAGCTGATCTAGCTAAAATCTAGGGAACACTCCACTCATCAAATGCAGTGATTCACTCTTTTCAAATATGTACGGAACATTCTCTAGGACAGACTATAATGGACACCATAAAATAACTTTCAACACATCTAAAAGGATTGAAATAATACAAAATATGTTCTGTGACCACAACATAATTAAATTAGAAATCAAAAAAAGAAAGACATCTAGGAAACTCAAAAATATTTGGAAGTTGAACAAAGCACTGCTAAATAGCCCCCACAAGTCAAAGAAAAAATTACAAGGGAAATTATAAAATACCTTGAACAGAATGAAAATGAAAATTCAACATACCAAAATTATGGGATACAGCTAAAGCAGTACTTAGAAGGAAATTTATAGCTTTAAATGATTCTACTGGCAAAACAGAAATCTCAAGTCAACAGCCTAGTGATCTACCTTAATAGCCTAGAAAAAGAAAAGCAAATCAAATCTAAAGCAAGTCAACATAAGATTACTGTAGAAATGAATGAAATAGAAAACAGAAGAAAAATAGAGAAAATTGATGAAAACCAAAGTGTGTTCCTTGAAAAGATCAACTAAATTGATTTTACCTAGACTGATCAAGAAAAAAGATTACCATGATCAGTGAAAAGGGGGACATCACTACTGACCTACAGAAATTTGAAGGATTCTATAGCAACGTTTTGACAAATGTATGGCAACAAATCAGACAATGCAGATGAAATGGACAAATTCTTAGACACAAATAACAAAAATTGACTTTAAAAAATAGAAAATCTGAATAGACTTATAATAAGCAAATAAATTGAATTAGTAATTTAAAATGTTCCCACAGCAGAAGACATGAACAGACACTTCTCCAAAGAAGACATCCAGATGGCCAACAGACACATGAAAAGATGCTCAACATCACTCATCATCAGGGAAACGCAAATCAAAACCACAATGAGACACCACCTCACACCTGTCAGAATGGCTAAGTCAACAACACAAGAAACAAGTGTTGGCGAGGATGTGGTGAAAAAGGAACCCTCGTGCACTGTTGGTGGGAATGAAAATTGGTGCAGCCACTGTGGAAAAGAGTATGAAGGTTCCTCAAAAAGCTACAAATAGAACTACCCTACAATCCAGTAATTGCACCACTGGATATTTATCCAAAAAATACAAAAACACTAATTCAAAGGAACACATGCACCCCTATGTTTACAGCAGCATTATTGACAATAACCAAAGTATGGAAGCAGCCCGAGTCTCCATCAATAGATAAATGGATAAAGAAGAGGTGGTATATACACACAGTGGAATATTATTCAGCCATAAAAAAGAACAAAATTTGGGGGCGCCTGGGTGGCTCAGTCAGTTAAGCGGCCAACTTTGGCTCAGGTCACGATCTCACGGTTCGTGAGTTGGAGCCCCGTGTCAGGCTCTGTGCTGACCGCTTGGAGCCTGGAACCTGCCTCGGATTCTGTGTCTCTCTCTCTCTCTGCCCCTCCACCGCTCGCACTCTGTGTGTGTGTCTCTCTCTCTCAAAAATAAATAAACATTAATTAAAAAAAAAAAAGAACAAAATCTTGCCATTTGCAACTATGTGGATGGAGCTAGAGAATACAATGCTAAACACTGCTAGGAATTTACCCAAGGGGTACAGGAGTGCTGATGCGTAGGGGCACTTGTACCCCAATGTTTATAGCAGCACTCTCAACGATAGCCAAATTGTGGAAAGAGCCTAAATGTCCATCAACTGATGAATGGATAAAGAAATTGTGGTTTGTATACACAATGGAGTACTACGTGGCAATGAGAAAGAACGAAATATGGCCCTTTGTAGCAACGTGGATGGAACTGGAGAGTGTGATGCTAAGTGAAATAAGCCATACAGAGAAAGACAGATACCATATGTTTTCACTCTTATGTGGATCCTGAGAAACTTACCAGAAACCCATGGGGGAGGGGAAGGAAAAAAAAAAGAGGTTAGAGTGAAAGAGAGCCAAAGCATAAGAGACTCTTAAAAACTGAGAACAAACTGAGGGTTGATGGGGGGTGGGAGGGAGGAGAGGGTGGGTGATGGGTATTGAGGAGGGCACCTGTCGGGATGAGCACTGGGTGTTGTATGGAAACCAATTTGACAATAAATTTCATATTTCTTTTTTTATGTTTATTTACTTTTGAGAGAGAGAGAGACAGAGACAGAGCATGAGCAGGGAAGGGGCAGAGAGAGAGGGAGACACAGAATCTGAAGTAGGCTCCAGGCTCCGAGCTGTCAGCACAGAGCCCGACGCGGGGCTTGAACTCACGAACCGCGAGATCATGACCTGAGCCGAAGTCGGACGCTTAAGCGACAGAGCCAGCCGGGCGCCCCAATAAATTTCATATTTAAAAAAAATAAAGCTGTTATACACACACCAAAAAAGAATATAACGCTAAAGTGAAACAAGTCAGGCAGAGAAAGACAAGTACCACACGATTTCAACTCATATGTGGAATTGAAGAAACAAAAACAAAACAAAACAAAAACCGAGCAAAATAAAAAGAGAGAGACAAACCAAGAAACAGACGTTTAGCTATATCTGAGACTACACTGGTGGTGACCAGAGGGGAGGCAGGTGTAGGGATGGGTGAACTCGGTGATGGGGGATGAAGAAACACTTGTGTTGAGCATTGGGTGGGATGCCGTTGTTGAATCACTGTATTGTACACCTGAAACTAATATAACGCTGTTAGCTATGCTGGAATTAAAATAACTAATGTCTCCACAAAGAAAATCCAAGCGCAGGAGACTTCATAGGTGAATGCTATCAAATAACATAACTGAACACATATGTCCACACAAAAACTTGCACAGAAACGTTCACTGCGGCACCATTCACAATCGCCAAAAGGAGAGAACAACCCAAATGTCCACGAACGGACGTGCGGATCAACAAAATGTGGCGTCTCCATACAGTGGGACATCACTTGGCTATAAAAAACGAAGTGAAGTACTCTCGCAACGCCACGGTGTGGATGACCTCAAAAACGTTATGCTAAACATAAGGAGCCAGACACAAAGGGTCACGTATTGTACGATCACATTTCCGTGGAATATCAGAATAGGCAAATCCACAGAGACAGAATGTAGGTTAGCGGCTGCCGGGGGGCTTGGGGAGCGGGGGTGTTGGGGAAAATGGGGAGTGACCGCTAACAGCGACAGGGGTGTTTTGGGGGGAGGGGGTGATGAAAATGTCGCAGAGTTAGATCGTGGTTGACGGCTGCACACGTTTGTAAATACACTAAAAACCAATACATCGTACATTTGAAAGGGTGAATTTTATGATACGTGAATAATAGCTCGCTAAAACTAAAACGAATCCTAACTCTGAAAGGAAGAGGCTTAAACAAGATATACCAGGCAAATATTAACCAAAAGGAAGTAACAGTTGCTATGTTACTATCAGGCGAAAGGACCATAGGGCAAAGCATGACAGTATTAAAGCATCAAATACTCAACTACCCTGAAACATAGAGCGATTCTAAATTCATCTGCACTCAATGACCTAACTTAAAGGATATAAAGCAACAGTTGAAGGAACAAGGCTAAACTGAGAAGGATCCATCGGGCCTCTACGCGGGGCGTCGTGGGAGGCAAGCTGGGCTCCCTGGCGTGAGGACAGCTACCAAAATCCCCACGAGGCCTGGAGACAAGATCTGCAGGCGAGGCTTTTGTATGGATCGCCAAGGGCCAGATAGGGTTGAAGAATCCTGAAAACCTCTCTTCAAGCAAAAATCTAATCCCGTCTGGCGCACTGCCTCCAAGTAGCCCTCCGATGGCTCCCCAGCGCCCTCTTGAGAGAGTTCCGTCTCCAGGCCCATCTCTAGCCACTTCTCACCACTGCCCTCAATCAACCAAACCGGGCTACGTGCCCTCTCCGAATACTCCGCACTTCGTGTCTTGCCCACCTGGGCAAGGAGACAGGGATGGAGGCAGGACGGCCCGGACGGAGCTGAGATTAGGTGGAGAACGTGGCAGCCATGTGCCCGCGCAGCGGCTGGCAGGAGGGGCTGAGTCCCGACCGGCCCCTTCGTCTCCCGAACGGGCCTGCTTCTCCCCCGGGTTCGACTCCTTCGTACTCTTCCCTCCCATCCAGTCCCCTACCAGAGGTCTCCATCTTTCCAGTCCCACATGGCCCCCAGACATGTGTCCCTGACACCAGTCCTGCCCCAAGTCCCCACGTACACCCTCACGCTCCCGGCGAGCCCTCCTCCCTTGCACAGAGGCGAGCAGGGGGGCAAAGCACAAGGCCGTGTGGCCTCGGCTCAGTCACTCGGCCTCTCCGCCTGTTTCCCGACATGTAAAGTGAAGATGATACAGAGAGGTTGAGTGAATACGTGTGAGGGTCTCTGAAACTGCCTGGCACACAGCAGATGCTCAATATAAAGCTGGACCCACATTTGCAAAGAAGGATGAGAAACAGTCTCTTTGGCACCCCTTTGGGCACCTCAGATTACCATGTCCAAAACCAGTCTCGTCTCTCCCCCAAACCCAGCCGTTCAACCCCTCTCAGCGAATGGTCCCAAACACATGGGCCGCCGGGGACGGCTCCTTCATTCCCCACCCCCAGCCTATCACTGACCCCTGAAGGCCTCCCAGGACCATCCCCACCCCCACCGGTGTCCCCACCGGGAGCGTGAACCCACAGGCTGAGCATCTCCAGAAACCCCGCCACCCACAGGTTTGCTCCAAGACAGAGTGCATGGCCCGCACTGTGCGGTCTGGAACCTCTCATTTCTGGACTGGTCCCCCCCGACACCTGGGCCCCATTCCCAGCTCACAGCGCCCCACTTCTTCCAGCTGTCCAAGCTCAGCACCTGCTATGCCGCCGGCGGCTCGCCACCGCTCACAGACTAGGGCCCAGCCCTTACCCTGCCGGGCCTGGGCACCTGTTGCTACCCAAGGCTGAAATGCTGTCACAGAGCCCCCCAGGCTCCTCCACCCCCTCACCCCCAGTTCTTGTCTTTGGCCGCACCAGCCCCTCCTGTCTCCCAGGCGGCCAGACTCACGGCCTAGGCACCCAGGCGACCCAAAACTTTCCTCTCACAAACTGCCCCCTCGGATGGGAAGGCCTGGGGGGGTGGGGATGAAAGGATGCCGCCTCTGCTGGACCTGGGGGTCCCCCTATCTCCTGGCTCCCGGATGGGCGGTGCAGCACTTCTCTCCCGAGTGAGGAGTTTCCCAGGGCCCGATTTGGGGGTGCGGGTGCGGGGTGGGGGGCACTGGAGGAGAGGAACGGTTTTGAGCAGCTGCCCCAGGTGGTGAAGGACAGGGAGGGCTGATGGACGGTTTTTCGATGTAGCCATGGCGCCGCCTGCTGTTCGGAGGCCAAATCGCACCCCGGGTCAGGACGGGCGGAGCCGCAGCCCCAAGCGCAGCGATGATGTGGCCATCTCCGAAGCAGGGCGACCCCGGCAAGGCAGGCTCCGGCACTTGTGCTCGGAGCTCCCTCAGCAGCCAGCACACTACTTGCCCAGCTCAGGTCTTTCTTATCATCTGAGTAAGCCCACCCCTCCATCACAGGGCCTCCATGAGGGCAGGTGCCTCGCACGGTGGGCCGAGCGGCTGGCACAAAGTAGAGGCCGAATCAGTATCTGATGCACAAAACAAGAACAGGTAGGCGTCATGAGAGTCCAGTGTGAGGATGTCAGAGGTGGCGGGACAGGGGATGACCGGGGCCCAAACGGGAGCTAAGCGGAGGCCAGACAGCTCATTGGAGGCGAGGAGACCGAGCCGTCGAGACCTGGCCGTGGCGCTGGCTGCCTCCGGTCCCCTGGAACGTGGGCAGAAACAGCAGACACGGGAGGACTGGATTATGTGACCCAAAAGCCTGGAGCGAAGGATGGCCTCGAAGTGGCCATGGGGACAGGAAAGGAAGCTGCCCACCCCCGCCCCCAGACCTGCCCTGGGCTCAGGGCCCCGTGGGGACTGCGCATGGGGCACTACAGGGCAGGAAGGGGGCTGGGGGAGAAAGCTGCAGAGGGATTTGTGTGCCTGAGAATGAGCGGGCGGGCGTGCCCACCCCGGGCGGTGCCCGTCCCCGGCTACCTGGAGGCGCCCTGCGCCTGGCCATTCTTCTCCGCGGAGGCCAGGCCCCTGGCTCCAACCCCAAAGGCTGCTCCAATCCTCCCCCCTCTCCCCCCACCGCCGAGACCCAGGCCAGCGCTGGGGTCTAACTGCCCAGGGGTCTAACTGCCTCCCTTCAGATCCTAAAGGCTGACAAAGAGAAAGGTCTTCTCGGTCAGGCTCCACAATGGGGGCTGACAGGGAGCCGCAGAGGAGGGGTGACCGGGGCGCCCAGAACTCTGAGAGCTCTTTCCCCCATGGAGGAAGGAAGGAGGCCAGCCCGGCAGGGCCAGGAGAGGCTTGGGGGTCCTGGCCAGCAGGGCGCCGGAGCCCTGGCTCACCCACAGTGGGGTTGCAAGGGTCAGGGGCCGCACAGGCCAGAGGACCGGCCGCCGCCCTTCGTGCCACGTGCCACAAGCCGTAACCAACCCAGCCTCCGTGTCCTAGGCTGTCTTCCCCTCCCCGTCGCCGCCCCCAGCACAGGGGTTCCAAAGCCACAGTACAGTACAGACGTTGAGGCCTCAGTGGCGCCCTCTCCTGGCTAAGGAGCCCCGCCTCCACCTTCTGAGGCCGGGGTTCCCCAGGCTTCCGCACAAGAAGGTGCCCGCTGGAACCCCTCTCTGTCTGGCCAGGGCCGCGGAAGAGTGGGGGGAGGAAGGGAGAGGCTGGAGGCCACAGCCCAGGGCTCTGGTCGTCCTCCAGCTACAGCGGGCCTCCACTTGCCCGTGAGCCCCTCCCAGCCTGTCCTGCAGCCCACCCCCAGGGGCCCAGAGACAGCGACCCCCATTTGGCCTCCCGCCACCGCCCTCGGCTGGCAGCCCACAAGGCCTGAGCTGCCTCCGTTTTCTCTCAAGGAGCCACAGCCACGTGCAGGCCGACCGCTGGGGTGGTGGAGCTGGCCAGCCAGGCCGCCTCTCGCCGGTGCTCTGGGGGGACCGGGACAGGAAATTCTTGAACAACTTGGGAGCTCGCCTGCCATGACGGGAGGGAGCAGAAGTTCAGGGGGCCGTAGGCGAGGTCGCGTGGCCGGGTCCCGCGGGCAGGGGGCCTGCCTCCTTGGTCTCCTTCCCACAGGTGACATCCATCCCCTCCGCCCTCATCCCCCCATCCCTGTCCCTTACCCCTCCCTCCAGCTCACCACTGGCCCATCGCTCTGTCTGTATTTATTGATTTGGGGAAAACTCGAGGGCCACGACACAAGTGGGACCACCACAGTCAGCAAAGCACAGAACAGCGTGCGGGAAGAGCTGCCCCCGGAAAGCCTCTTCGGCATCTAGAGCGGGTGTGGCGGTGACAGTGGAGCGGGATCTCCGTGGACGCACCCCGCCAGCCCCCGGGCGAGGGCGGAGCCTGGGTGGCAGAGCGGGGAGACCCACTCCTGCCCCAGCGCCATGCGCCACACCCACACATCTCCAACTTTCCAGCAGAGGCCAGCCCGGGGTCCCGGGGCTGGGGAAAGGGGACTGAAAGGGCCCGCCCACAGGAAGGGAGTCCAGGAGTCAGGGCACTCGGCCTCAGCATCTGCCTGGGGGCAGCGGGGAGGAGAGAGGAGCACGGGGAAGGGGGTGGTCAGGAGGCTCCCCCAGCCTCCCCCCGCCCCCCCATCCCAGTCTCGGTTCTCAGCAGCAGTGCTCCCCGCCCCGCCCCGGGTCTTGCCATCAGGCTCCTCATGATCCCTGCAGCCACCCGCCCCCTCTGGCCTCTATCGTCTGCTTCTGCCAGAACCCGGGCTCCTTCCCTCCACCTCCACCTTCGGTCCTCAGTCCTCTGCTCTGCGAGGTGGCCACATGGAGCCCGCCCTCCTCTCAGTTCACTCGGGGGTCAGCTCCCAGTGGGTGCAGGGCCCACGCCCGCACACCTGGGCGTCACCACTTGGGGGGCTGGCCAGACCCGAGGCCAGGGTGACTGTGGCGGGCCATCCTCCGCCCTGAGGCCTCCTCGCTCTCCGGGCTCTGCCCCAGCTTGCGGATGTGACGCAGGAAGGAAGTGGCGTTGAATGCTCGCTGTGGGGAGAGAGGGCCATCAGGCCATGCCCGGCAATGGCCCCAAGACTCTGAGGGCCACAGAGGCCACTGGCAACCGAGGCCGTCCCCTGAGAGGCGGGGACAGCCTCGAGCCAGGTCCACAGGCCCCTCTCCACACTGACCTTCCAGTGAGTCCGGGCAAAATTCTTCTGGATCTGCTCACTGACTGAGCCCAGGATGTCCTTGTCAAAGGCTGCGTCCCCAGAGATCCTAGGGGGAGGCCACAGGTCAGTGGCGGGGGAGTCTCTGAGGGTGTGGGCCCTCTGGTCCCGGGAGAGCTTGGCAGGGGCCCCACTCACCAAAGATGCTGTAAAGCCTGCTGGCAGGTGAACCTCTTCTGTGGGTCTCGCTCCAGAAGGTGCCGGATAAAGTCTTTGGCTGGAGTGGGGACGCCAGGTCAGCCCACCCCGTCCCCGCTGCCCTCATCACTGCCCCCTCCCTGAGCTCGGGGCCAGCTTCACGTTCACCTGATTCTGAGATGTCATCCCAAAAGGGAGAGTCAAACTCATAGCTGGCCCTCAGGATCTGGCTGAAGAGTTCAGGGTCGCTCTCGTCGTAGAAAGGGGGGTACCCACACAGCCTGGCACCCACACATGAATCACCCAGCTGCCGGGCCCTCCCCGACCCAGCAGGAGGCAGGCAGGCAGAAGAGGAGCCTCCCAGCGGTCACTCACAAGATGTAGGAGATGACACCCAGGGCCCACACATCCACAGCCTTCCCATAGGGTTTCTGCTCCAAGAGCTCCGGGGCTGGGGGCCAGAGACAGACAGACACACACCCGCACGCACACGTGCCGTGGCTTCAGTGCCGCCAGGCTCAGCCTGGTCGACCCCAGGGATGACCCACCGCCTACCCTTCCCCTGGCACCATGTCCCCCAGCCCCCTCAAGCCCCAGTGAGTCTCAGGGCGCGCCCCCCTCACTGACCCACATATCCTGGGGTCCCACAGGCGGTGCCCAGCACATTGCCAGTCTGGATTTTGGAGAGGCCAAAGTCGGAGACCATGATCTTGGAGTCCTCAAAGGGTGTAGCGTAGAGGAGGTTTTCCGGCTATGACACACGGGCGCCGGAGAAAGTGCCAGGTCAGCCCTGGCACAACCCCTGGGGCTGGGCACCCTCAAGTCCCCCAGACCCTCGGTGCACAGGGATGCCGGGCGTGGCCCCGGGCGGGCAGGCAGGAGGACGGGCACCTTGAGGTCTCGGTGCACGATGCCCAAGCTGTGCAGGTAGGAGACGGCGCCCAGGACCTGGCCCACTAGGTGGCTGGCGTCCTTCTCCGTGTAGGAGCCACGCTCCATGATGCGGTCAAACAGCTCGCCCCCCGTCACCCTGAGGGTAGCGGGGACTCGGCTAATTCAGGCCAGTCGGCCCCCACTCACCACCCAGCGCCAGCCCCAGCCGCCCCCCCGCCCCAGCTTGCCCCTGCCCTCCTCACAGCTCCATGGCCAGGTAGAGGTGGGAAGGGCTCTCGTGGACGTCCTCCAGAGCCACAATGTTGGGGTGGCTGACCCTGCAATGGCAATAGAAAGGCCCGTATGGGCCACCGCAGCCCCCTCTGGGCCTCTCGGGGCCTCGGAGTGCTTTGTCCCGGGGCCCCAGGGAAGGCTCCCTCCCTCTTCTCTTCCTCTGGCCTCTGCCCCGCTTACCTAGCACAGGCCACCTCTGCCTGGTCCAGCAAGGCAGAGCCCCGGGGCCAGGCGGTCGTGGGGATGCACTGAAGGCACAGGCCTGGCCAGGGGCGAGCACGCACCTGCGGAGCACGGCGATTTCGTTCTCCACCAGGGCCTCCTTGCCTCGAAGGGCCTTCTTGGGGATGCACTTGAGGGCGACGAGGTGTGAGGAGCCCCGCTCCTGGGCCAACACCACCTCAGAGAAGGCGCCCCTGAGGCAGAGAGGGGGAGGCAGGCAGGGAGGGGGAGAGGCGAAGAGGAGGAAAGGAGGGGGCGGGGAGGGAAAGCAGAGGTGCGGAGGGGGAAGGGCCCTCCTAGCTGAAGAAGATGGGGAGGCCCTCCCGGTCCCAGGCCACCCATCCGCCCCACCCCACACACACTCACACATTCGCTGACACACACACACACACACACACACACATCACATTCATTGACACACACACTCACGAGCCGAGCTTCTCCCGGATCTCATAGACGCTGCTGATGTCTTCCGTCTGTTTCTTGAGCAGCAGCATGTCTGTGGGGGGTCGGGGAGAGATGGAGGGAGGCCCCCTGCGTGAGGCCACCCTCAGTGGCAGCCCTGCTCAGAAACGCGTAAATCGCCCCCAGCCCCAGGCCGGCAGCATTTCGCCCCTCCCCCACCGCCCAGGCCCGCACTCCCAGGTGGGCGACTCCCAGCGAGGCCACCGCAGACCTTCCTCCCCTCCCAGATACGAGGCCGCCATCCGGAGCCCCCACCCCACCCCCGCTCTGGCACCTCGACGGCGATCAGCGCCCAGACACCCCTTCTCTGCCTCCATACAACCAAGGCAGCCGCGATCGGCCGGCTTCCAGAAGGCTCCGTGCACCCCCACCCTGTCCCCTCTGGGCCCACCCCCATCCACGGCGCCCACAGACGGCCCTCCCACACCCCCAGGCCTAGACCTGTCACCCAAGGCCCAGCGCTCACAGGCACTCGCGACTCAGGCCACCAACCCTCCCAAGATGCACCTGCGACCCCCGCGCCCAGCCGCCTGCCACGGCCACGGCCGCGGCCGCGGCCACCCACGCGGCCGCCCAAGTGCAGCCCGGCCCTCGGCGCCTCGGGGCGGGAGGGACTCGGCAGCCTGGGCCTCCCACGTCCCGAGCTGCGTGGGCCACGCCGGGCTTGACAGGTGTGTGCGGGGGCGCGCGGGGGCTGCGGCGGCCGTGGCCGGGACTCCCACGCGCCCCCGCCCGCGCGCGCCCGCGCCTGGGAGCGCCGGGTGCGGACCTGGAGCGGAAACTGCAGCGTCGCCTCGCGCAGTGGCCGCCGCGCCGAGCCCCCCGCCCGCGCCCCGCCGGACCCGCCCCCTCCGCGCGCGCCCCCGCCGGCCGCTGGCGACCGAGCGAACGTGCGGTGGCCGAGCGCCGCCGCGGCGCTGCAGGGCGCCTTGTAAGGCAATCGGCCGGCGCGCCGGCCCCCACCGCCTCCCTCCTCGTGTCATTCGTGCCGGTTCCTGCTGGCTCCCGGTCCCTTGGCGGCCTGGCTGGGCCGGCCCCAGGGCCTTTGCACCACCTGCTTTTGCTGTCCGAAAGTCTCTTCACCCACATGTTGACATAGCTCGCTGAGTGCCCTGAGGTCTCTTCCCTCGCGCCAGCCCTGCCACTGCCATTTCTGCCACCCTGGCCTGAGCCACCATCCGCACTCAATTGGAGGACAGCAACAGCCTCCCCATTGGGGTCCCTTTGTCCTCGGACCCCACCCTTCGCCCCTCCTACCCACAGTCTCTTTCCCACCGAGCAGCCAGAGCATCTCCTATATCTGGAGATCGTTTCACCGGACCTCCGGACCCTTCCACAGCCCTCCAGGCCATGAGGCAAAGCACAAGTGCTTACGGTGGCCTAAGGGCTCTGCATGATTGGTCCCCCTTCCCTATCGCTGCTCTGGCCCATTTCCACCCAGTCTCCCGCTCACTCAACTAGCTCTAGCCAGCTCCAACCACACTGGCTTCCTAACCGGCCCTCAAACACACCACACATGCACCTGCCCCAGGGCCTTTGCACTCACTGCCTCTCTGCCTGGAATGCTCTTCACTCAGATACCTGCTTGGCTTGCTCCCTCACTCTGTCAGTCTCAACTCAAATTTCACCTCCTCAAACAGGCCTCCGCTGCCCACCCACCCCAGTCTGTAGAACACCACCCTGCCTGCCCTGTCTTCAGGAGATCCACCACTGCAAAATCACCTTCTCTGTCTTGTCTTCCTCATCAAAGAATCCACTCCCAGAAAGTGTCTCTGCTGAACCAGCTTGGGAAATTAGTGCAACATTCAATCCTTCATGCAACAATTAGTTGATTCCTCCCATCCGGTCCCATCTCGGTCTGGCACTCCTCCTAGGGGGTCCAGGCCCTGCCAGGGATGGGGGGAGAGCTGTTCTGGCTGTTGACAGGAGTACATCCATACAGGTCAGTGCTGCACAGGCTTCATGGAGTCACGGGAACTGCCTGCTGAATGCATCTCCACAGGGGTGTGTCTGTAGTCCTTGGCATGACACAAAGTCTCTTTTTTTTTTCTAAATTTTTTTAATGTTTTTTTTAAATTTATTTTTGAGACAGAGAGAGACAGAGCATGAGCAGGGAAGGGGCAGAGAGAGAGGGAGACACAGAATGTGAAGCAGGCTCCAGGCTCCGAGGTGTCAGCACAGAGCCCGACGCGGGGCTCGCACTCACGGAACGTGAGATCACGACCTGAGCCGAAGTCGGACGCTTAACCGACTGAGCCACCCAGGCGCCCAGTCTCTTCTTTTTTTTAAAGTTTATTTATTTTGAAAGAGAGAGAGAGTGAGCATGAGCAGGGGAGGGGTGGGCGGGGGGGATGGGGAGACAGAATCCCAAGCAGGCTCCGTGCTGTCAGTACAGAGCCAGACACGGGGCTCGATCTCACCAACCATGAGATCACAACCTGAACCGAAATCCAGAGTGAGACGCTTAACCTGCTGAGCCCCCCCAGGTGCCCCTGACACAAAGCCTTTCAAGAGAGTCCATGGGGCCGACAGAGGTTTTTCAAAATCATCTTTCCAGAACTCAGCTCCCACCTGTCTCTGTCCAAAACGTGGTAAGTCTGAGACGATCCCTCCAGTTCCTGCTCCCCAGCCCTTTCCCAATGGTTACAAGTCAGCAGGTCGGATCCAGGGCTGCTGTTCTGGTCAAGCCAGAAGGAATTTTACCAGAGCCCCGAGGTCACAGATTGGAACAAGAAGTGTAATTTATATACATTTGTGTTTCAGAGAAATACAAAGCATGAGGAATAAAAGCCCAGAGAAAGACAGCACAAGGGGATGTCTCTGAGGGGCAGCGGACAAAAAGTGGAGGCAGGAAGAAAAGAACTAACTTCCAAAGGGAACATGGAAAGAGTTTGAGACGGACACTGGGATCAGTTCACCGGGTGATTTTAATGCCATTGGCCTCATGTCAAAAGTGGTATCACGGTTGTTGTGGGTTTTTTTAACAGTATTTTTAAGACACCAGAAAGCACACCCTTTGCAACTGTTTGAACATCCATTGAAATATCGTAGACGTCAACTTCAAAATGCACACGTGTGTTGAGTGGTTGGGATAAAGAGCTTTTCAAAATCCTTTCCGGGGACCCCTTAGAGAAAAATTAGCTCAGAGTTGACCACAGGCCTCAATGTAAAATACCAAACCTTTAGAAGAAAACAGAGGAGAAAAATCTGTCTTAGCGTGGGCTTGGCGATGAGTTTTTATTTATCTATCTATCTGCCTATTTATTTACTTACTTACTTACTTCCTGATTCTTAAGAAGGCTCTGCACTAGGCATGGAACCCAACGCGTGGCTTGAACTCACAACTCTGAGATCAAGACCTGAGCTGAGATCAAGAGTGAGACGCTTAACCAACAAGCCACCCGGGCGCCCTGAGTTTTTAGATATAATATGGAAAGCATGGCCCGTGAAAGAAAATGTGAGAAACTGGACTGTATCGAAATTTTCAATGTTTGCTCTGCAAACAACACCGTTAGAGAAAGAGAAGAAAAGCCACAGGCTGGGGGAAATGTCTGTAACAGACAAATCTGATAAAGGACTGGTATTCAAAATAAACAAGGAGCTCTTAAAACTCAACAAAAGAAAACAAACAGCTCGATTAAAAAATGGGCAAAAACAGGGGCGCCTGGGTGGCGCAGTCGGTTGAGCGTCCGACTTCAGCCAGGTCACGATCTCGCGGTCCGGGAGTTCGAGCCCCGCGTCAGGCTCTGGGCTGATGGCTCGGAGCCTGGAGCCTGTTTCCGATTCTGTGTCTCCCTCTCTCTCTGCCCCTCCCCCGTTCATGCTCTGTCTCTCTCTGTCCCAAAAATAAATAAACGTTGAAAAAATAAATAAATAATTAATTAATTAAAAATTAAAAACGGGCAAAAACAAAGAAATGCAAACAAGTAAGCATAGGAAGAGATGCTTGAGGTCCTACGTCCACAGGGAAGTGCAAAAAATATTTTTAATGTTTATTTTTGAGAGAGAGAGAAAGAGTACAAGCAGGGGAGGGGCAGAGAGAGGGGGACAGCAGAGAGCCCGATGTGGGGCTCCATCATGACCTGATCGTGACCTGAGCCCAGGTCTGACAGTTAACACTTAACCGAGCCCCGCAGGCACCTGGGAAGTGCAAATTACAAAACTAAATGTACTCTTCCCAAATGAGGGAGCAATCGTGCTTCTATTTACCTAAAGGAGTTGAAAACTTACGTCTACACAAACGGCGGCACGGAAATGTTTAGAGCAGCTTTGTTCATCATCATGCCAACACTGGAAGCCACCCTGATGTCCTCAGGTAGGTGAATGGATAAAGTAACTGCTCGGTGAAACAAGTCCGCCTGAAAACAGCAACATACTGTAAGATTCTCTTTATGTGACATTCCAGAAGAGGCAAAAAAGGTAGAGAGAGGGACCACATCAGGGGTTGCCAAGGGTTTGAGACAGGGGAGTCCCGGGTGGCTGGGGGAAGCCTAGATGTTTAGGGCTGGGAGGCCGGACACCCTGGAGAAGTCAAGACCCAGAGAAGTGGACAGCAGAAAGAGTGAAGCTTAACATACACAAATTTTAAAATAATCCTTCAGGAAAGTGGGGGATCCCAGGAAGGAATGCAGACCCACCAAAGAATCTAGGTGGATTACAGATGTATGCAACCACCTTGCTGAACGGGATTGGGGGAAAGGGGCTGATGAAAGTCACTAGGAAATGAGGGGATTGGACGGGGAGGGGGGTGGGGGGGCAGGGTTCACTTTAAAGTGGAGACACCTGAAGTACAGGCACGACCCCAGCCCGATGACCGAGGCCGACATACAGCGGTGAGTCATGCTGGCAGCTCCTCGTCTCTATAACCATCACCCGGGCTACTCGTGACAAAAACACCAGACAAACCAAACTGTCCAGGCGGTTAAACATGAAGAAAGTCTAAGAGGAGACGTGACAACAAATGCAGTGTGGTCCCGGGGCAGAGCAAGGACATTAGAGGCAAGCTGAGGAAATCTGAGTTCTGACTACGGACTTGAGTTAATAACTGGTTGGTTATTGTAACAACGCGTAGGCAGGGCGCCGGGGCGCAGAGGCACCCGGTTCGAGGGCCCCAAACACACCAAGTTCAGCCCCTCCAAACTCCAAAGACAGAGAAACTAGGGGTAGTGAAACAGGAAAGGGACTTATTTCGGTGAGGCCAACAGCGGGAAGACAGAGAATACTTCCAGGTTTGTAGAACAAAAACGTGGGGCGGACGGAGGCGGGTGCATGCGGGTGGGCAGTGAAGGTCAAACGGATTGTGTGTTCCGGGGCGGGATCTTGCTGGCTCGGGGGCAGTCCCTCTGCTGGAGGGGGTAGTTTCGGTTCCCATCTGGGGGTGCTTTGCCAACAGACCAGCTGGAAGGGAGAGGCCAACTGGCAAGGGTGAGGTCAAAATGGAGCTGGCCGAAGCCCTCTGTCAAATACAGCACACTAATGTGCAGTCTTGCAACAGGGGAAGCTGCGCCCCCACCCCGCCCCGCACTGCCCTGCGTAGGGGTAGGAGGCTCAGATTGCCCCTCCCTAGTCCTGGGGACCCTCCAAACCTCCAGCCCCCAGCCCCGGGGCAGCTCCCTGCCCCAGTCGTGGAAATCACAAAGCCCTTCAAGGTGGATCCCACCCTTTGTTCCCAGCTAATTCTAATTCCAAAACTCCTTGTGCCCCTACCCTATCTCCTGGTGCCCCTGGGATAGCCAGCCACTCCCGGGTGGGGCACCCCCCTCACCCACGGGCCCGCTCCTCAGGCCGTGGCCACCCGAGATCGGGTGGGCCACGCAGCCCCAGCCTCTGTGGGCACAGGGTCCAATTCCCAGGCCTCCCCGGACAATGAGAGCCTTCCGCTCACACCCCCTTCCTGCCCTCCCTCTGGCTCTCTCCTCCTCCTCAGCTCCTCCGGCAACTCCAGCCTCACTGGGCTCTGAAAGGCAGCCCCCCCTGCCTTGGGCCCAGGAAACCTGTGCTTGTCACTTCGAAGCGGCCTTGGTGAGAGGCCCCCACCCACTCCCTCACGTGCTCGGGAGCCAGCCTCATGGGGGTACAGGGGCCTGGCAGGAGCCACGGAGGCTTAGACCGGGCTTGCAGGGGGGAAGGTCTCCTGGCCCTCGGCACCCCACTCACCCCCAGTGGCTCCCGCCCACCCGGGGAGGAGAGGGGGGCAAGATATACCTTCCCCAAGCCCCAAGAACCCCCCACCCCCGCCGCCACCCCAAGGGCTGCAACTCCCTCCGCTTGTGTCCTGTTCAGATGGTCAGCACCAGCCCCAGGAACGCTGTGGCTGTCCTTGGCAGATCGGAAGCTCCCACGCGCTGCTTGGGGCAGCACCACAGGAGCCAGAGTTCTGGCCTCCAGCTCCCACTCGGGGCGACCCCCGCCGATTCATCCTGGCCGGAGGCGAGGACCAGTCCATGAACTTCGCACCCCATAGATGCCCAGCTCGCCTTGGCAGTGCAGGTGCCAGCGGATGCACACCCATCTCTCTGGCCTCCCCGGGACAGGTGGCAGCCAAGCCGAGTCTGCAGGGGCAGAGGGAGGTCAGCCCAGACAGCGGGCTCGGCGCGGGTCACGGGGGCAGGTCAGCTCAGGGGGCACGCTGCTCTGCAGTGCTGGGAGCCCACATGCCAGCTCTTGCCCAATTTTGTGCACCTCGGAGAGGAATCTGACTCCGTCTCCAGCACAAACAAAAGCCCAGAGAAGATCAGATGGGGAGGGACAGGGGAGATTTGTCCAGCGTGGTTGCTGGGGCTGAGAGGAGGAGGCCACTGGGGCCCGGGGCGGGGGTGGGGGGGGCGTGGTTACCTGCTTGGGGAAGACTGGAGTGGCGGGGGGGGGGGGGGGGGGGGGAGGCGCAGCAGCCCTGTCAAGTCTGGTCTGGGGGCCTGTTGCACCCCCCAGGTCATGGAGCGCCCCCCAGGTCATGGAGGAGGGTCTAGAGACACCCCATGAAGGCTCCCCCTAGAGGGGTGCCAGCTTGGGTCCTAGAGCCCCGGAGCTCCCCCGGCCCTTCTCAGCACTCACCTCCCCCTCGGGCCTCCCTGTGGCCCCTCCGGCCAAGCTGCCCCCCCTCCCAGCAGCCTCGGATCTCACGGATCTCACGGATCTCACGATCTCACGCAGGCAGCTCACTCACTGCTCAGCCACTGGCCTTTGAACCTGCCTCCCCTCCCAGGGGAGAGGAGACCCGCCCTTGGCTCCTTCAAAGGCCCTCCTCAGGTTCCCCAGGTCTTGCCGCCTTCACCCTGGGCCCTTCCTGCAGCGGCAGCCATTTCCCCAAAGTGCCACCCGCTGGCCCACACCCCCTCCAGTCACTGCCTTCTCTCCCCGCCGCGCTCCTGGTACAAGCAAGATCTTAAATTCTCGAAAGGGTTGCCTGCGCCCGGCCGAGTCCGCGCGTCCTCACTTCCCCCTGCTTGTCAGGGCGCTGTCTGACCTCTGCCCGAAGACCATGTCCATCACGGCTACCGCCCTCCCTTCCGCGGGCACCCCCGCCCCCCCCCACCCACCGGGACGAGATCTGTGGTTCACTGGGCTACTCGTCTTTCCCCTCTGCTCTTGGTCCCCGGTGGCCCCCACTTCTCCACGATGCCTACATGTCACACACTTCTCGGTGGCCTCTGTCTGCAGACCAGCTTCAGTCTGACACCGGGCCAGAGAAAACTCCAGTTAGGGTCTTCCGATGAACAGAGCCGCCCTGCCACCTGGCACATCCCCAAGCCTCACCCCCCCACCCCCCCCCTTCCCCTGACCCAACCTGAGCACAGGCCACCTGGCCAGGCTTCCACAAAGCCCCCGCCCCGGAGGCTACTCCAGCCATCCTGGGAGGAGGGCCTGCCCCTCCTCACCCAGCAGGCTCAATCTGGCTCGGGCCAGAACTGCTTTTCTTCTAAAAGCCGCCGGATGGCTGAGGGTTTAGCTTAACAGGATGAGCCATCTGGGGACTGCAGCCTGGTGATCGCAGAGTCTGGGAGTGGTGGGGGGCGGGGGCACCCTTCCCGTCCCCAGGCCAGGACAACGACCCTTTCCTTCCCCACCCCATGGCTGCTCTTCGCCCTGCAAAGTTCCCAACAGGCTGCTCGGCTGTGGGTCGGGAGGCTGCCGAACACCCTTGCTAAAGGGAGGCCTGAAGGTCCCTGGAGAGAGAAGCTGTGCAGGTGGGGGGTGCCGGGCCTCCCAGCTGAGGCCTTCGGGGGAGGGTCTGTGCACCTGACAGGCACCAGGGGGCAGCCTTGCCCTATTCGTGCCTGAATCTCCAGCACATCTGGCACGGGTGGGGGCAGCGAGGGTCCCTGCGACCCCTCCTTGGTGACAGTGTGTTGCTTTGCCGGGCAGGCTTGTCCTCGCCCACTTAGGAGACTCAGAGAGACTTCTCACCCCAAGAGCTGGGACGCTGACCTCAAGCTTCCAGGGTTTCGACGCTGAACGCCAGGAGGAGGCAGGGCGGTGCCTCTGGTAAAGCCCCCCCCCCCCCCCAGCACACCTGGAGACAGAGCCCCAGTCCAGCCTTTCCCTCGCCGGCCAGCTCAGCCCCACTCCCTCGGGAGGCAGAAGCAGCCGGCAGGCCCTCTGGTGCGGGGCGCCAGGAAGCCCTAGGCCTTGGTACCCACCACTGGCCCAGGCCCTAGCTGGGACTCAGAGAAGGGCCAGAGGGCTGGGACAGACTGGAAGGAGGTGGGGAGAAGAGGAAAGGAGGGCAAGGATGGCTGGAAGGCAGCCAGGGAAGTGGCTTTCCTAGAACCAGGAAGGGCAGGTTAGGAGGGGCGATCTGGGAGGGAGCCAGGCCCAGATAAACTCGGGGTCAGGAGTGGCTCTGTCCCTGGGAAGGACGTGCTGGTCGGCGCCCCAGGTAGCAGCCATCCTGCTTCCCGCCGGAGTGGCGTCTCCTCATCGGGAGGAGGGAAGGAGGAGGTGGGCGGAGTGACGGGGAGGGCGGGACGGCGGGGGGAGGGGGACCAGCCCGGTCGTGGGGGTGGGGCGACAGTGACATCACCGGGAGTCGGTTCTTAAGCGGCAGCCGCTCGGACCGGGAAAGAGAGGGACGGTCGGAGCGCGGTGGCGAGTCGCTGAGCCCGCCGCGGCCCCGAGAGCGGCTGGAGCCGCCGCCGCCGGGAAGGAGGGGCGAGCGCGCCTCGGCCGTCGCCGTCGCCGCCGCCACCGCCGCCGCCGCCGCCGCCGCCGGAGCCGCGAGCGAGCCGGGCAGCCGCGCCGGCCCGGGCCGGGGCGGGGGGCGCGGGCCGCAGGCCCCTGCTCCGGCCGCCGCTTGCAGACCGTGGGCGCCCGATGCCGCCCGCGCCCCGCTAGGCTGAATTTCGGGCCGGGCAAGCCGCCGCCGCCACCGCCCGAGCCGCGGACAGGAGTCTCGGGAGCCACCGCCGCCGCCCGGCCGGGCCCCGCCGCCGCCCGCGCGCCCCCGGGCCCCCGACACACATGAGATTCTTCAGGCTCACTTTCAAGTGCTTCGTGGACTGCTTCTGACCGCGCCGCCCCGCCTCCCCGACCCCCGGCCCGGCCGCCCCCGGCCCCCCGGCGGGCCCGCGCCTTCGGGGCCCCCCAGCGCCACCGGCGCCCTCCGCCGCCCGTCCGCCCGCCCCCGCGAGGCGCCGCGCCCCCCGGCCCGGCCGCGCGGCCCGCCGGGGCCATGGCGAAGAAGAGCGCCGAGAACGGCATCTACAGCGTGTCCGGCGACGAGAAGAAGGGCCCCCTGATCGCGCCCGGGCCCGACGGGGCCCCGGCCAAGGGCGACGGCCCCGCGGGCCTGGGGGCGCCCGGCGGCCGCCTGGCCGTGCCGCCGCGTGAGACCTGGACGCGCCAGATGGACTTCATCATGTCGTGCGTGGGCTTCGCCGTGGGCCTGGGCAACGTGTGGCGCTTCCCCTACCTGTGCTACAAGAACGGCGGAGGTGAGCGCCCCCGCCCCGCCGCGTCCCCGCTCCTCCTCGCCAGGAGCCCCCTCCCCCGCCCGCCCCACCGGGGCGTGGGGCCGAAGTCCGGGATAGGGGGTGCTGGAGACCGCCCCTCGCTGGCCGCTGCCGCTCGGTGGCTCAGCCCCGGCGGCCTCCACCCCCCAGCCGGTCATGTGCCTGGCAGTGTGTGGGGGGAGGGGGCCGGCGAGCCAACTGCCGAAGCCCCGGGACTGCCTCCCCCCCGGACTCCTGGCGCAGGGGCCCCGGAGTGATTGGCCACGGAGGTGGGAAGGCGATGCCTGCCCCCTGGGGGGCTCCCAGAGGTGAGGAGCCCAGGCTGCCCCCGCCGGTCAGGCACACAAGTGGCACATTGTGCGGGGCCCCCACGTGTGCACACACGAACACACACACACACAATGGACTACTCTGTCCCTCCCCCTGCCCTCTCCTCCCCTCCCCTCCCTTCCCCTCTCTTCTCTTCCCCTCACTCCCCTCTCCTCCCCTCCCCTCCCTTCCCTTCCCCTCCCCTCCCCTCTCCCCTCCCCTCCCCTCCAGCCTGGGCCTGGAACACTGGGTGCCTGAGCCAGGCTTGGGTAGCCTGCGGCCTGGGCCGCCTGGCGCCGCCGCTGGACACACTGCACGCATACCCCATGCCCGCCTGCCCCGGGCCCAGCTTAGCAACAGCGATAGCCACTGGGTGTCCTGTGACTGCAAAGTAGCGCTGGGGCTGGGGGAAAGCCATGGTGACTGGATGATGGGTGGGAAACTGAGGCCCAGAGTGAAGGCCTTGGCCCAAGGTCACACACAAGAAGGATGCTTGGGACCAGCAGCCGGACAAGCTGCAGCCAAGCCCGACTTCTGAGTAATGCAGAGCTGAGCTGGGGCAACAGAAGGGGGCCTGGAGAGGACAGGAGAGCAGACGGGGGGGGGGGGGGGAGGCTGCTGATGCCCAGCTCCCCTTAACCCCCCACCTCTGCCCTGTGGTCTCTGGCCCCACGTTGCCTGCAGCCTCTAGAGCCAGGCTCACCAGCGTTTGTACTACCCCACCTTGACTCCCTCTGTCTTTGTTCACCGATACCTCGAGATCCCCCCCCCACCGTGCCCCCTGGCAGAAGACTGCCACCCACCCTCTTCCCTGGACCTTCATGCTTGCAGGCAAGTGCCTGGGTGCAGGAAAACCCAGGCTCCCCGTCCTTGCCCAAGCCAGACAGGCCCCCAGGCCGGAGTGCCAGCCATGGCGCACACACGCACGCACACGGACGCATCCACATGGCCTCACCGCTCTTTCCCGTGCTGCCTGGCCAACTGCGACACGAGGCCGTATGTGTCCTCCGTGCCTGTTAGGTCACCCTCGGTGACGGTGGGGCCAGAAGCCTTGTGAGCACAGGGGCCCCCTACCCAAGAAACAGGGCTGTAAGCATCGGGGGACGGCCACATCCCTCCCGACATTCCAACCCCCTCCTCCCAGCAAGGCTGTTCACCTTGCAACTCTGAGTCAGTGGCCACCCCCTGCACTGATTCACCCACTGGGAAGTTAGGATGGGGCCGGGGAGGAGCCCGGAGCTGGCTCCTCCCTGGCCTCCCACGGCTTCCGAAAGCTGGGCTGGCCAGCCAGGGGCTAAGGGGCCGCCCTGGGCAAGTGCCCACCCTTGTGTTCTTCCTCCCCCAGGTGTATTCCTTATCCCCTATGTCTTGATCGCCCTGGTCGGAGGAATCCCCATTTTCTTCCTGGAGATCTCACTGGGCCAGTTCATGAAGGCCGGCAGCATCAACGTCTGGAACATCTGCCCCTTGTTCAAAGGTGAGCGGCCCCAAGCCGGTCCCGTTTGCCCTCTCCCTCAGCGACCCCTCCCCTTTCCCACTGCTAGGGCAAAACTGGCACCCACTTGAGAAATCTTGTCTCATCTGAGCACCAGGTCGGGGACCCGGTGCATAACCCCCAAGTCACGAGTGGGAAGCCGGAGGATCTGGAGACCACCCAGTGACCTTAGGCATGCGGGGAATGGGAGTCGGAGACTGGCCTCTCCACCAGGGTGAGGGTGCCCAGGCCCAGCAGAGCCGGGAACAGACCCTGCCAAGCATACTTGGCTCACCGGGGCTGAGCAGAGGGTGCAAGAACAGGAGATGATGTCAAGGGCCAGCTCTCCCAAGGCCAGAGGGCCAGCCTAAGGAGGTGGGGGAGCAGCTGTGGGAAGTTCAGGGAGGATCTGAAGGGAAGGACTATTGGCAAAAGTCACTTTAGAGCTCCTTCTGCATGTGGGCAGTGTCCCTGTTATCTCTCAAGGCCTTAGGAGGGACCCTGGGGAGGCCAGGGCTCAGAGAGGCGAAGTGACTGGCCCCGGTTGCCCGCTGAGAGAGTGACCATCTCCCACACCACCCCAGGTCACCAGGAAGCCCCCAGCTGCTGAGTACTGGGGGCCACTGGGGGGCCAGCTGGAGGCTTGGCCCTCCATCAACCGCCACGGTGGCAGTGGGACCCAGAAGGGGACCCGTGTGTGAGACTAGGGAATTCACAGGAGCTGAGGCTCCGACTGCAACAGGAGGGGAGGGTTCAAGGGAGGAGCCTTGAGCCAGCCCTCTAGTGTCGGGCTACTCGGACAAGTGAGAGTCCAGGGGCTCTCTGCATCTGCCCTCCCCACCATCCTCCCACCACATCTCAGTCATGCTCCAGACTTCTCTGAGCTCGGTAGGATAGATAAGGGGGGCGGTGGGGAGCAGCCAAAGAGCCCACGCAGAAACTCCTCTTCTTCCCAGGCCTGGGCTACGCCTCCATGGTGATCGTCTTCTACTGCAACACCTACTACATCATGGTGCTGGCCTGGGGCTTCTATTACCTGGTGAAGTCCTTCACCACCACGCTGCCCTGGGCCACATGTGGCCATACCTGGAACACTCCTGACTGTGTGGAGATCTTCCGCCATGAAGACTGTGCCAATGCCAGCCTGGCCAACCTCACATGTGACCAGCTTGCTGACCGCCGGTCCCCTGTCATCGAGTTCTGGGAGTGAGTCAGGCGCCTCTGGGCCAAGCCCTGCCTGTCCCTGTCTGTGGGCTCCCCATATGGCCCGGGTCTGCGTGTGCTGGGGCCCGGCCCCCTGGGGGGCGGGGGCGGGGCGGGATGCCGAGCAGGGGCCACTCCCAGGCCCTGCCTGTCCTCCGGGAGCCCCCCACGCGGTCCCTAGGGGAGCTGGAATGGACGGGCCTCACTCCCTCACCACTTCTTGGTGCCGGGCATCGTCAGTCCCCTTGTGCCTGCCAGCCTGGGGGAGGGGAGACCACCGAGGGCACGACCAGCCTCTGGCCAGGGGCTCCCGGGCTCCTGCCTCCCGCACTGCAACGCCTCCGGGCTGTGGGCTTGGGCTGGGTGCCCGGGTGCCCAGGGGGGCCCAGCTGGACCCGAGGGCTGCGGCACGGGGGAGTACTGCCCCGGCGACAGCTCCCGGGTCGCTTTGCCCTCTGCTGCGGCAGCCCTGACGGGCTGTCCCTCCCCTAGGAACAAAGTCTTGCGGCTCTCTGGGGGGCTGGACGTGCCAGGGGCCCTCAACTGGGAGGTGACTCTGTGTCTGCTGGCCTGCTGGGTGCTGGTCTACTTCTGTGTCTGGAAGGGGGTCAAGTCAACAGGAAAGGTACAGCTGGAGGCGGGCGGGCGGGTAGGCGGGGGGGGTGATGATGGCAGGGGTGGGGGCAGCATGGCCGATGGGGAGAAGAGGCATCTCCACTGCGGGGGGGGGGGGACCCCCGCCACGCGAGGTGACCGGGCCAGAGCCTGAGGAGGGGGCAGGTACTTGAATCCAGGCCACTGGATTTCCCACGCATGCCTGCGTAGTCAGTCCTCCCCACCCTCCAAACTCCAGCCCAGACGGCTTCCGTCCTGAGGGGACAGGCCCAGGCGACAGCCAGCTGAACTTGCCCGTGTCGGGCATCCCCGCCCCAGTTTCCCTCTCTTCCTCACTCACTACTTCCTCACTCTCTGCTTTGCGGCCAGCCTGGGGGGACCCGGCCCGTGGTCCTCCCTTGCCTACCTGTCCTGCTCTGCTGAGGGTGGGAGGGAGGCAGAGGTCTTCGCGGTCACCTCGCTGTCGCCTCTGTCTCTGGCCGGCCCAGTCCACTCCAGACTACCCAGGACCCTGCCCCTGTGCAGAGAACCACCTGCCGTCAGGGGCACGGGAGGCATGGGACCTGCCTCCAGGCCGATGTCCTGCTCCCCACCCGGGGAAGGTCCTGCCTCCATCCTCCCTCTACAGCTGACCTGTCCTTGCGGGGGCGGCCGATGGCCAGCTGAGCACTCCGCTTCCTTCGGGAGGAGCCCAAGCTCTGAGGAATAGAAGGGGGGGCTGCAGGCTGGCCTCCCGCTTGACCTCGGAGCGGACCGTACCACAGTGGGGGGAGTGCGGCCCGCCTGCCCCCCTGCTGAGGCTGGGAGCCCCTAAGTGGGGAGGCGGGGGCCGCAGGGCCCCTTCTGAGCAGCGCCCCCCACCCCCACCCCAGATCGTGTACTTCACGGCTACATTCCCCTACGTGGTCCTCGTCGTGCTGTTGGTGCGGGGAGTGCTGCTGCCCGGCGCCCTGGATGGCATCATCTACTATCTCAAGCCTGACTGGTCGAAGCTGGGGTCCCCTCAGGTGAGGGGGCGGTGGGCTGGACAGGACGAGGGGCGGGCCAGGCCGGCAGGGCCCCTCACCTCCTCCCCGCCCTGGTCTATCTCCAGGTGTGGATAGATGCCGGGACCCAGATTTTCTTTTCTTACGCCATCGGCCTGGGCGCCCTCACGGCGCTGGGCAGCTACAACCGCTTCAACAACAACTGCTACAAGTAGGTGCCGCTGTCTGCCCCCCGCCCCTGCCGCGCGTCCTCGGGCAGCGGGTGGCCTGACCAGTCCCCGCGGCCCCTCTGCCCCCAGGGACGCCATCATCCTGGCCCTCATCAACAGCGGGACCAGCTTTTTCGCTGGCTTCGTGGTCTTCTCCATCCTGGGCTTCATGGCCGCAGAGCAGGGCGTGCACATCTCCAAGGTGGCGGAATCAGGTGAGGACCCCGACCCCTCCGCCCGGCCTTCTGTCCTAACAGACCCCATCCGCGAACACACGTGCACACAGACGTTCTGGGAAACGAGAGACAGATTCACTTCGCTTGTCCCGTCACTCGGGGCTGAGGGAGGCCTGGCCGAGCAGCTGCCAGGCACAGCTATTCCCGTCGGCCCCGAGCCGGAGCCTCAAGGGCCGGGCCACGGGGGGCCTCGAGCTCTCGTCCGTCCGTCCGTGCATCCCTCCCCGGGGCCCTGGGCTGAGCCCCTCACATTCGGCCAAGTGTTGCAGAGGGAGAGGAGGGGCTTTCTGGGGTGAACGGTGACCGGTGATCACAAGGGCAGCCGGCCGGCAAGACCCGGAGCCTGAGCCAGACACCCCGCTCTCGCGGGCTCGGCCCCCCCCCCTCCCCGGCAACACCTTGACTCAAGGGGAAAGGCCCCCAGCCACCGCACGCCCCGGCGTCATGCCTCAGTTTGGAAGCTCAGGGAAGGGGAGAAGGGGAGGGCGGCGGGCGACGAGGCCGGACGGAACGGAACGCGGGCGCGGGACACAGGTGTCGAGACCCTGCCGCTTCCCCCTTCAGGGCCCGGCCTGGCCTTCATCGCCTACCCCCGGGCCGTCACGCTGATGCCTGTGGCCCCCCTCTGGGCTGCCCTGTTTTTCTTCATGCTGTTGCTGCTCGGCCTGGACAGCCAGGTTTGCGGGGGGGGCGGGGGGGACAGGACAGAGGGTGCCGGGAGGGTGGGGGAGGCCCCGGGGCGATGGGGGACGGCTGGCAGGTGGCCGCAGGGGCGTGGCCTGAGCGCCCGGCCACAGTTTGTAGGTGTGGAAGGCTTCATCACCGGCCTGCTCGACCTCCTCCCGGCCTCCTACTACTTCCGTTTCCAAAGGGAGATCTCCGTGGCCCTCTGCTGCGCCCTCTGCTTTGTCATCGACCTCTCCATGGTGACTGATGTGAGTGGGGGCGGGGTGGGGGCCGCCCCAGGCCTCCCGCTGCCTGCCACCTTCCCTGACCCGGCTCCGGCTCCGTCCCCAGGGCGGATGTACGTCTTCCAGCTGTTTGACTACTACTCGGCCAGCGGCACGACCCTGCTGTGGCAGGCCTTCTGGGAGTGCGTGGTGGTCGCCTGGGTGTACGGTAGGTCCGGGCCCCGGGGCGAGCTGGGGGTGCGGGCTGGAGCAGGGGTGGTGGGGCGTCCGGCTCCAGCCCTCCCGCCTCGCTTGCCCCAGGAGCCGACCGCTTCATGGACGACGTCGCCTGCATGATCGGGTACCGCCCTTGCCCCTGGATGAAATGGTGCTGGTCCTTCTTCACCCCGCTGGTCTGCATGGTAAGGGCCGGGGGAGGCCCGAGCCGGGGGAGGGGTGCCGAGGGCCCGCCGCTGGCTGAGCGCGCGGCGGGGGGTTCTCACCCGCAGGGCATCTTTATCTTCAACGTGGTGTACTACAAGCCGCTCGTCTACAACAACACCTACGTGTACCCGTGGTGGGGCGAGGCCATGGGCTGGGGCTTCGCGCTCTCCTCCATGCTGTGTGTGCCCCTCCACCTCCTGGGCTGCCTCCTCAGGGCCAAGGGGACCGTGGCTGAGGTCAGTCCCCTGCACCCCCTCTTCCCTGCACGACTCCCTCCTTCCCTCCCTCCCTCCCTCCCTCTCACCCACCGGATCAAGGCGTTTTCCTCCCAAGTGCCCCTTCTCCCACCCACTACTAGGATGTAGCATCACGCTAGGAGTCTCTGGGCCAGAAGTCTCTGGGCCGGCACACAGGGGGGGTGGATGGAAGGAACGCTGAGCCTCCAGGTCCCGAGGTCACGGCAGGGGGAGGAGAGAGAGGTCTGTCCCTAGCCCCTGCCCCGTTTCCCTAGGACAGAGTGTGGGGTGTGGTCAGTGTCCGTGGGAGGGGCCCCGGACCCCCACCCGTGGCAGGTGGTGGGAAGTGGAGAGAGACCAAGGGGAAAAAGTGTATGCGCCCCGCCCGGGGACTTGAACGTGTCCCTCTCTCCTGCAGCGCTGGCAGCACCTGACGCAGCCTGTCTGGGGCCTCCACCACTTGGAGTATAGAGCTCAGGACTCCGATGTCAGGGGCCTGACCACCCTGACCCCAGTGTCCGAGAGCAGCAAAGTGGTGGTGGTAGAGAGCGTCATGTGACAGGCACCCCGGCTCACATCACCAGCTCACCCTCTTGTAGCCATAGCAGCCCCTGCTTCGGCCCCCAACCCCTCCCGGGGGCTTGCCTTTCCCTGACACTTTTGGGGGTCTGCCTGGGGAGGGGGGGGAAGCACCACGAGTGCTAACTAAAATAACTTTTTTTCCATTTTTAATAAAACGCCAAAAATATCACAACCCACCAAAAATAGATGCCTCCCCACCCCCCACCCAAGCTGGTATACACGCTGCTTCCTAGGCCCTGCCCACCGCCCTCCCCCTAGTGCCCGCCGCAGATGCGCCTCACCGGCCCCCAAGTGCGCCTGCCTCTCCGGGCTCTGCCCTGCACACCCCAGGGTGGCCCCTTGAGGAGGCAGCGGCGGCTGCTTGGGGGACAGGACAGGAGAGGGGAGGAGGGAGGTGGGGGAGGGGCTGCGGAACCAGGGCGAGTATTTCAGCCGGGCTAGACCCCCTCTCCCCGTCCCAGTCCCTATCCTAGAAGCTTAGAGAGCCAGCCAGCAAGGGAACCTTCCGGTTCCCGCGCCAATTGCCACCAATATCAGTTGTGTGAGCTTGTGTACGAATGCATGTGTGCGTGAGTATGTAGGATAAACCTAGATCTCTTAGCAAAGGTGACTACCAGGTGTAAACTGTGCCTGTGGGCTAACGAGGCTTGTATTTTGCACATTTTATAAAAACTTGAGGAAAAGAGATTTCTGCTTGTATATTTCTAAAGAGAAAACCGCCCAGCGTCCCTCTCCTTGCCGCTCCCTGCCCCTCTCAGCACCCCTGAAGTCCTCTGCCCCAGCCAAGGAGTGTGAATTTATAGATCTAATTTTCATAGGCAAAAGCTTCAAGCTGTTGAGCGCGCGAGTCTGTCGTGTGGGTGTGCATGTGTAGCGCCCGGCCCCAGACCGGGTGGAGGAGTGCATGGCCGCGGGGGGTGGGCGTGGGGGGGCCGGAGCATCCCCGCACCCCCTCTGCCCGCGAGGCGAGGTGGCGGGGTGAGCGGAGGCGGCATCCTGACCCCTGGGGGATCTGGGGCTGCTCACCTGGAGCGCTCAGGCCCGCCCCCGCCCTGCCCCCTGGGCCGGGCGCCACTGCAGGGATCTGAGGTGGGCACCGGCCAGGGAAGGGACCCCGGGCACGGCTCCCACCTGCGAGCTTAAGGCTGATGCACTTTCCACGGCTCAAGTCTTCCATGTAGCAGCTTTAATTAACCCACGTGTGTGTCACGTCCGATTCCGAGACAGCCGAGCGGACCCTAGAAAGGCTTCCCCCACCCCGCGCCACCCCGACGTCGGTCGGAGGGGTGGGACTGGGTGAGGGCGGGGGTCCGGCGGGGACATTCTTACTGTGCTAAAAAGCCACTGCAAACATAGCAATAAAACATGTCATTTTCCAAAGCCGGCTCTGGCTCCACCTCTGCTTGTCGCGAGGGGTAGTGGGGTTGGGTCAGGGGTGCTGGGGCTGCAAGCGGGGGGAGCCTTCCCACCTCGAGCTGCTTCCTCGGGCGAGTATTCGTTGTGAGGGTCTGCGCCCGGCGCTGTTCCAGGAATAGGGGTAGAGAAGGTGACAAAGCCGGGAGAAAGGGTAACTGGAGAGGAAGGCCAAGAGCAGGGAAGGTGGGTGGGAAGTGGCCAGCGCGGAGACTCCCCAAGACGGCCCAAACACACACTGCACCCGACAGAGCAGGTCACCTCCCGAGGGACAGGTGGGTGGGGCTGCTAGGAAGGAGGCTGGGGACAAGGTTTCAGCAGAGCCCAGGAAGCCGGACAGGGCACGAGCAGCATACTGGGGGCCTGTCTGCAAGGCCTGCGAGGCCGTCCGCAACAGGGCTGCGGGCGGTTGGGACGCAGGGTCGAGAGGAGCCAGGGAGATGCCGTGAGCCTGAGCACTTGAGCACCGGGAAGGGCAGCACTGCCAGGCCCTCCCTGCACCCAGGGAGATGCGGGAGAGAAGGTCTGGAGGTGGCGGTGGCCACTGACTGTGGGCCTACTGTGCCAGAGATGTCGCCTCAGTGGGAGTGTCTCGTCAGCAGGTGGACAAGGAATCTGCAGTTCCAGAAAGAGTCTGGACTGGAGAGAGAACATTAGAGGCTCTCAGCACACAGAGATGGGCCAGAAAGCCCTGAAGCTGCACCAGCTCGCCAAGGGCAGCTGAGAGCCGTGTAGAGGGACAAGCGGCCCACGCACAGAAACCTGGGGTCCTGGGACACCCTAGAGATGGCAGAGGAGAGAGGGAACTGGCAGCAGAGACTGAGGAGGGGTGGCCAGGGGGAGGGAGGGACCCCAAGCGCAGGGTGGCCTCCTGGATCAGGAGTCTCTCACACACACACACACACCTAGGGCGGGAGGTGATCAGCTCCCCGGGGTGCTGCTGATGGTCCAGGGCGATGAGGCCCTAGGATGCTCACTGCGTGTGACAGCATCCTGGAGATCTGCACAAGACAGGGTCGGGCATACAGGGACATGCAGAAGCCTGATTGGCGTGGGATTAAGAAAGAAGGGGCAGGGGGACACCTGGGTGGCTCAGTCGGTTAAGCATCTGACTTCAGCTCAGGTCAAGACCTCACAGCTCGTGAGTTCGAGCCCCGCATCGGGCTCTGTACTGACAGCTCAGAGCCTGGAGCCTACTTCGGGTTCTATGTCTCCCTCTCTCTGCCCTTTCTCCGCTTGCACTGTCTCCCTCTCTCTGCCTCTCCCCCGCTCACATTCTCTCTCTCTCACAACTAAACAAACATTAAAAACAAAAAAAGTAAGAAGGGTGGAAGCAACAACCCAAGTGTCCCCTGATGGGAGGAAATGGATGAACGAAATGTGGCCGTTCCATACAACAGAACATTATTCAGTCTTAAAAAAGAAAAGAAAATTGGGGCGCCTGGCTGGCTCAGTCAGAACAGCATGTAACTATTGATCTCGGGGTCATGAGTTCAAGTCCCACATTGGGGGTAGAGATTACTTAGATAAATAAAAACTTAAAAAAAGTGAGAAGTCGATACCTGCTACAACGTGGCTGAACCTCGAAGACCTTATGCTGAGGGAGAGAAGCCAGACACAAAGACACTGCAGGAGACGGCTTCTGTGAGGTACACAGTTACGTTCACAGACAAAGTAGGATGGTGGGTCAAGGTTGAGAAGTCTGGTGCTCACGCCGGAGGCCGGCCTGCGGAAGGGCGGTGGCCCCTCAGAGGGACGTACCGGCTTGCTTCCCGCCGCAGTCCCTCCCGGGCCGGTGCCTGCTCTTTGGCAAGGCACGGTCCCCGTACGGAGGAGGGGCTTTAGCGCTCAACTACACGGCCAGGGGGAAGGGGGGCCTCTGGCTCGTGATGCCGCCACCAGCCATGTTGCGGTGGTCACCGAGAACCTGGATGGGGCAGGTCCCCACAGAGCTCAGAAGGGAGCACTGGCTGAGCAGGCCCGACTGCAACTCAACCCAGGCCTGTGCTGGCACGCGGAGGTGCCTGCCTGCGGGACTCGGCACGGCCCCGTGGCACGTGGGCCGTGTCCCAGGCCCTCCCATTTCGCCCTGCCCTGTTGACTCCCCCATCGACAGTCTCTGCCTCCGCACGCACAGATCGGAGCCCGCAGCCTAGCGTCACCCTCTGGCCCGCTCTGCTCGCTACCCTGGGCTCACCCCAGCTCCTTACCATCTCCACTCCCCCCACCACGGCCAGGCCTCGGCCCAGGCTTCGGCACCTTTTCCCAAATGGTCTATGAGCCACCTGCCACAATGCCACCGAAGACTCAGGAAACATCGACATCATTCAAAAAGAAGTCCACGGAAGTCGGGACTGCTCGGCTGGGACCCTGAGAGCAGTGGGCAGTCCCCATTTACTCCGGAGTCTGCCTCTGTGGTAGGGGCTCAGGACACGGGGTCTGGCAACCTAGTGGGAGGCAGGTAAGGGAAGGAATCAGCCCAGGACTGTGGTGCACCATGGCCTACCACAGCCAGAGGCAAGGGAGAGGACACCATGGGGCAAAGGGGCACACGGGCCCACTGGAGCAGAAGGCTGCTAGCAAAGTTTCCATGGTGGCCCTCCAGTCACGGCTAGTCTACCACCCCCGATACTGTCTCGTTCCCTGTCCAGACAGGGTACTCTGAAAGCAGTCTGGTGCTGCTTTCTCCTCTGCCTGGTCCAGAGCCTGACACTGAGGGGGCCCAGGGGCTGCCCGAAGTTGGCCAGGGAAGAACCCACAGACACAATGCTTGGACTCTGGCCTCTAGAAGTTCGCAGGAGGGCGAGCTCAAGGGAGGGTAAAGTGGTCAGGGAACACTTCCTGGAAAAGCGGGCCTATCCCTCGGCCTCGGCACAGCAACCAGAGAGCCTCACCCATAGTCCCCGCCCCCACCCCCCCATCAGACACCACCTCACCACTCACGAGAGCATGGGGAAGGGACACTGGCGAAGGCAGCCCAGGCCCAGGCCCGGCCAGGTCAGGAGCAGCGCGAGCACCAGCTAGCCACCGGCACTAACATCTCCAGGGGTCCCCCCAGTTCCGAAAGAAAACCCCTCCGGCCTGCTCCTCCTGCCCTCCTACCATCCTCAGGGCCAGCGGAGGATGAGCACCGCATGGGAGATGGGCCACAGCTGCCCCGCCACCCGTGCCCTGGGCCCTCAGGCTGCTCGAGGACCAGGCCCTGTTAGCAGAGGGCACCTGCCACAGCCAGTCAGGGGCGGGGGGAAACGCCAAGGTGGAGCCCACTGCAAGAGTGGGCTCTCCGAGCAGGTAAGCACACCCCACATGGGCCCAGGGTTGCAAGCAGCAGAGGGGGCACCCTCCCCACCACCTAGCTCTACCCTAGGCCAGTCATAGGTGACCGTCAAGGGCAAGTCTCCTGCCTTAGCAGGCATTAGTCAGAGGTCATCCCGCAAACCTTCAGGAGGAAGTGGGGCAGGGAGCGACTTGTGGCACTCTGCCACGTTCCGTCTGTCCTACAATGTGATGGAACAGGCTCAGAGGAGGCGGGCAAGCCTGCCACCCGGAAGCCCCACCGGTTTACTGAGTCTCTCAAGCTTCCCCGGGCCCAGTGGCCAACCCAACAGGTCAGACGCGCCCCAACCGGCCATAAAATAAGGCCTGCCTGGGGAGCAGGAGGCAGAGGGACAGAGAGAGCAAGTGTGGGCCTGGGCGCAGCCTGGGAGGAGGGAGCCCTTAAGGAAGAAAATTTTTCTTCGGGAAGAAAATAACCTGAAGGCCTCCAGGACCAAAGCCTGGGGGTCTCTATCAGAGCCACCTGCTGCTACCTTCCTGGTCACTCCCAGGAGGGGAGGAGGAGACGGCCTTCTGGTGGCCTCAGTCACACACATGAAGCGCGGTTGTGTAACAACAACCTTTATTGCCCCCGAGAGAAAAATATACTCTGCCTGCTCCAACCACCCGCCTGCAGGACCAGAGACAAGGGGCCCCAAACAACATAAGACACAAAAGAGGCTCAACCCAGCGGGAAGCAATGCCTGCCTCGTGCCTGGACGGCCAGGAGGTAGCAAACCCATCCTGAGCAGGCAGAACCGGGTCCCCTGTGGTATGCCGGGACAGCGTGGAACTGTAAGCTGTGCAAGGGGATGGGAAGCGGTAGGGGGCGAACTGAAGTAACCAGTGAGGCCGGGCCGCAGGCGGCGGCAGCGGGCACCGGCCAGGTGGCAGGCAGGGAGGAGCGGCCTCACTCCTCCTTCTTGTCCGTGGGACCATCTACCGCTGCCTGGAAGGGACAGAAACCACAAGGCAAGGGGTCGGCAGGGTGCACCCCTCCCCTTCACCCTCTAGGCCCTCCACCCCAAAGGCCCAGCTTGCTGCCTTCTCCCCAAATGACAGGTACCAGGTGACCAAGGAACCCCACCCTTCAGGGCACTCCAAGTCCTGCCAGGGTGGGAGTGGCCCTGCTCTACCAAAAGCTGTGACCCTAATGCCAAGCAGAGGGGTGCAGCTGGAAGCCTCTGTTGTCACTCTTCTCTGAGAGGTGCTGGACCCCACACCAACCCCGTCTCGGGCCCATGGCGGACTCGGCATTCAAGTCCCCCCCAGGTCCCAGTTCAGGTCCTTCCCAATTCTGCACGCCTTTTACAGGTCCTGCTGGTAAGCGTGCCCTACAATGGGGCCATCGGTCCTCCTCTGGGGCCTTTCTCATCACCCACTGTTGCGGCCCAACTTGGACAGCCAAGCAACACGGCAAATTGTCAGAACTCAGGGGTGTTTACTTGCCCCTCACGCCCAATTTCTGGGCCACCTGAGCTTCCAGATCAGATCATCTGAGGACTCAGAGAGGACCTGGGTGGGGGGGGGTAAGTGGAGGGCCCTGTATCACCCCACAGCCCCGTGTACAGGAGAGCTGCCAGTCCTGGAGCTTCCCGGTAGAAGACTTGAACTAGAATCAGGGGCCCCACACCACAGACCAGGCGCACAAGTAAGAGGAGCTCCTCTCAAAGGAACTGACACCAGGCACGGGGCTGGGCCGGCCACAGTGCAAAGGACCCATGGCTGAGGCCACTTTAGCAAGTGGCTGCCATCTGCCAAGCCACACCCCTCTAGGCTGAAAACAGGTTCCAGCTGCTGGGCCCAGACTGGCACCGCTTGGCAGGCTCTTCTCTAGACCCAGCCTCAGCAGCAATGGAGGAAGAGGGGGGGCAGTGGGAGACAGAGCAGCCAGTCTGCCACCGGGGTCTCTCAAAGGCTCTGCCGGGCAGCCTAGGCTGGGGATGGGCCTGCTCTGTGCCTGCTCAGGGCGCGGGGCGTGGGGGGAGGCGGGAGGTTCTGATCCGATGCAACAGAGCAGACCAGCGTGCTGACCTGTAACTTCGCGTGCTCCTCCAGCAGGCGGTCATACTCCTTGGTGAGGCCCTCAGACTGCTTCCGCATGGCCAGAGCCTCATTTTCAGCTTTTTCTAGTTCTGGCGGTGACGCAGGTAAGGAGAAAAGAGAAACAGAAAGATAGGGATTAGGGAGTAAAAACCCAGTTGCGGGAGACACCAGACACAGGCCGAAATCTGTCCTCACTGAGGTTGTCTAGGAGACGGCTCCTCTCAAGAAAGCTCCCTGCCGGCTGTCATGAGAGCCCCCAAAGTTGGGGGCGGGGGGTGGCCACCACAGCTGGGGGAAGCGGAGAAACACGAAGGACCCCCTAACCCTTTGATGGAGGGACTCCAAGTGGCTCTCAGCATGGCTGACTTCAGGGAGGCCGAGGGTGTGGGGCAAACAGTCTGAGAGTGCTGAGGTGAGAGCAGGAGGCAGGGAGCAGAATCCCATCCTCAGAGCTGACGGCAAAAGGCGTGTCAGGTGGGGCCTTCAGGAAGGGAGCAGATGAGCTCACAGCAGGTTTTTCAGGAACGCTGCAAGCAGCTCTGGCATGGCTTCTTTCTATCCCCGCCCCCAAGACCCTGGGGATGCCACCGCCTGCACAGAGCACCCGTCCCCAGGCCTGGTGCTGGGTGAGGTGCTCCGGAGTCAGTCTACAAGCACTGACTTGAGCTCCCCGGCCCCCCAGAGCTCCCTGGGCCCCCAGACGCACACTCTACCACCGAGCCCCAACCCTCGGGGTTGGACAATCAGGGTATCACTGGTCTGTTTTCAACCAGCTCCTGAGCCCAAGCGCGCGTTTGTTATTAACACTTTGGCAAGAGGGGGACAGCCACCATGAGTGGAAGTTCTAGACTTTCAGGGGCTGGGGGACACCTGAGGACAATGCTCACTTTGCTTGCTGATGTCCAGCTCGTCCTTCAGTTTCTTCAGCTCGGCCTTCAGGCTCCTGTTCTCTTCTCCCACCTTCTCCTCGGCATCCCTACCATCCAACTTGACTCCGCCAGCAGCAGCTTCCTAGGAAGAACGCCAAAGGCACGGGTTACTTGGGTGGGAGGGAGGGAGGGAGGCAATCCAGCTCTGTCTTCCCCACTGAGTGTGATTCCTCAAGCTGTCCCGGGCACCTGCCCCTTCAGAAATGTCAGCACAGAACTGGGCCACTGCTTCTCCCCAGCCACAGGCAGAGGGAAGGGCCAGCGTGGCCACCTGCTACACTCCACAGGCCATACACCCAACCTCTCTTTCCCAGCAGCTCTGCAGAGTTTACCTCCGTCCAGTGACTCGACCCGCTGTCATCTGTTTTTGCCAATCACCCCTAAGTGACCAAGGCCCTCCCCGCCTCTGCCCAGGCTCCACAGCTCGCTCCGGCCATGGAGCCCCAAACTCATCCCTGCCCATGCAATCCCATCCTGTCTATGAGCCCAAGTCCATCCATCCATCTCCTTCCCAGCTCCACAGACACCTCACTTCCTCAGACAAACCTTTTAAGACCGGCTGCCCGCCCCCCATCCCTGCCTTGTCCCCAGCTGATACAGTCCTCCAGAGACCACAGACCTTACCTTGCATTCTTCTGTTAGCCTGCCCATGGTTCACAGCACAGGGTTCAGCTCATTAGAGAGTCAGTGTTACCAGGAAAAAGTCTGGCCCAGATGTAGCACGTAGAGACAAGGGAGCAACAAGGGTGTCCCTCTCCCTGCGGAGTCCCCCAGGCCCCTCCCATACACGCCCCCACTGAGAACCTTTCCCTTCTACCCAACCCCTCGGCTTTGCCAACACCAGCACTGTCACACGTTCCCCAGCCCAATAGGCCAACAGTGACGCTGTGGCCCGTAAGGAATGTCACGTGACAGAGTCCAGCAGGCAGAGCTCACCTTCTTCAGCTGGTCATTCTCTTCCATGTACTTCTTGGCCGCCTCACTAGCACTCTCTGCCTGTTTTTTAAAGGCTTCGTTGGAGGCCAGCAGTGTGGCCTGCTGGGAGATGAGAGTCACCAGGCGTCTCAGCAGGCTATAATTGAAAAAGAAAGGAGAAGTGAACAAAAGAAAGGAGGAAAAATGGCTGGCACAATCTTCTCTTGGTTGCTCCTGCCCCAAGCCTGCCTCCAGCCTAGACCTGTCCTCTTAGATTGCCAGGGCAGCCAAGCAAGATGCCGCCAGCCTGGATCTGGCAACACAAGGGAAAAGGTGGAGCCTGCGAGCTGTCTTCTGCCACCAGAATGATTAATACTGCCCCAAAATGGCTGCTTGAAGCTCTAAGGCCGTCCTTCAGTCCCGATGGTGTGGGAAGCAGCACAGTGACAGGGTACCCTAGGCCAGGCCTAGCTATGGCCGGAGGACCCTGAACCTGCCCCTTTCCAGGTCGGCGCTTGGGTATTCCAGAGAAGCCACAGCACCATTTGCCTTGCCGTGAAGTCAGGCTCGTCGTGATAAACGATGAGAGCAGCTAGCATCTGGGGGCATTTCCAACTCCTGGGCCAAATCCTCACACCCACCTGATACTGTAGCAGGATCACTGCCCCCGTTTCATAGAGGGGAAACTGGCTAAAGCAACCGCTCGACGTCAAGAGCCAAAAACGGACACGGCAGAAATCCCCACTCCAGTCTCTCTGACCACAAGGTCCAAGCTTGGAACCACCACCCGTTCTCCATTTGGAGGGAACTGCTCCCACGCCAAATGAGAGAAACACAGAAAGGACTCCCGGGGCTAGGGAAGCAGAAAAGGAAGAATCAGGGCCCAGACACACACCTCAGGTCCAGACCCGCCAACGAATGGCAAATAGGTGGCAGCTGGGGGTCACGGGCTGCTGCATTTCCCCCGACGGCCACCCCTGCGCTTGCTATGTTGCCTTATGGGAGGAGAGGGGAACTGGAAAAGGCACGGCTCCAACAGTAACAAAGGAGACGGGTCCCACACACCTGGGACACAGGCCCAGGCCAGCTACAGCTATGAGGAAGGCGCTTACGGGCACCCCTGGGGAACAGGGAAAGACTCCGCTTTGTGCAGGGTGTTTCCACAACAAAGTGCTTGCTCAGAAGAGACAAGACAGCCTTGGATGCCTGCTCCCAGACCATCCTTTCCAAGCACCTGCCAGCCTTTGCAGGGTTCTCGTGGATACCTGCTATTCAGATGGCCCGAAGGGATGGGGACAGAAACCACGTGAGCTGCCCTGCTGGCGCTGGCCCCCAGAAGAGTCCCTGTCATGAACAAGCACTTGGGTAAGGGGTAGGGGAGGTGGGCACACAGGGGCCCTCATATACCCCTCGTGCTTCCTGGTTTGCAGAGAGGCTCCAGGGGCCCCTGGCAGTATGGGGAAAGCCAGGCTGCTGGTTCCTGGCAGGAAGGGAGAGTTTCCAATGACATGTGCTCTCTAAAATTAGCAGCTGGGACCTCGTGGCCCAGGGCTCAGGTTTCCCTGTCTCAGCCCCTGACTATACAGGGCTGGAGCCCTGGAAGTGGAAGGAACTCCCAAGCACCCCAGAAGCCAGAGAAAAGCAACACACCTGACTCATGTCAGCAGGGCGGAAATCACTGGAAGGACCCAGAAAGAAAGGCAAGTCTGACTAAGCCCCAACCTCTTATACCTCCCAGCAAGGAGTACTCAGGCAGCTCTGAGCAGATTCTGATGATGTGGAGGAAGCCCCTCCTCCCAGATGGACACGGCCTGGGGGGAGGGCACGTGTGCCACCTGGTGGACCCAGCAGGCAAAGATGGGGCAAGTAAGCCCAAGAGTGACACACCCCCTGTGTCACGACAAGGCCAGGCAGGGAGCTGACGTGAGAGGGACTCCAGCAGCGCTCTAAGTGACCACGGCTACCACCCCCGCCCCGGTCATCCAGGGAGGCTGGGTCCAGAGTGACTGTGGTGATGACGCTAGCGACACAGCAGGAGCCCAGCTCTCCTCAGCACCCTCCCAGCATGTCCCCAGCTACGGAGAAGCAGGGTAACTAACACAGGCCAGGGAAAAACCCAGAAACTAGCACAAGAGCCCTGCAAGGAGCTTCCCGAAACCTCAACCTGCTCCAGCCCCACCCGAGCTCACCGCCCTTAGTGAGGATCACCCCATTCGGTGCGGGACAGAAACCACCAGAGCAGGCACCCTCCGGTACCCGGCCCCAGCCCCTGATCTCTCATCCTCTGGCTCCCTGTCAGACCTGTTCCTCCAACCCTTCCCTGGTCGGTTCTGGTAATTCCTCCCTCCAGGAACCTGGCTCTCAAGGAGCTCTCCCTCCTGCTGGCCCAAGCCCCTCCTCCTCTCCTCCCTCCTTTCCTCCCTCCATTCGGCAGCCCACTAACCTAAGACCTGCCCTGGCCAAGTCAGGGGCAGGACAGCTTCTGGCCTAACCACCAGATCAAAGGAGTGCCCTGGAATCCCTGGGGCGCTTATTCGTGGCACACGGTGCAGCTGACAGGTTGCCTTCCTTGTAGGAGTCTCTCCCGCCTCGGACTCAAGCAACCCTCACCACCCACTGAACTCACCACCAACGGGGTTGATCTCAAGCTAAACCCCTACATCTAACTGCCTGCTAAAGGGCGGCTCCAGAGGGGCCCCGAAACAAGCCCCGCTCAGCATGTCCTTGGGCGGGCCGTCCCTGCACCCCACTGTGCTGAAGGACATTGCCAATCTACCCACACTCTGCTTGCACAGCACCTTGCACCCTTCTCCTTCCACCCCCAGCCCCCACCCAGTCCCGTCCACGTCACCTCCAGACAATCTCCCAGTCGTCCCCACTGCCAATGGCGATGGCCTCAATACTCCTTTCCCTGGGTGATTTTAACAGCTCCTGAGAGCCTCCTCCCTATCCACGACCATCTGACTTTGCAATCCACACCCCAGAAGCAAACTAGAGTGGTCTTTCTCCAGGACAATCTGATCATGTCACCCCTCTGCTTCAAGCCCTCTGATGCCAGACCCACCGTGGGCCCTCTCCCCTCACCACCCACGGAGGCTCTGCTCCAGTAACACCCAATGGCCGGGCATTCTTGGAACACGCCAGGTTCTCGCTCGCCTGCTCTCCATGCCACCGCACCCCAGCCTGCAGCAGCCTTTCCTCTTCTGTCTCAGAACGCCCACCGCCGAGTCACATCCAGCTCAACCACCACCTTCCCAAAAAGCCTTTCCTGACCCTCCTGGGTCCTCCTTTCCTGGTTCTCCCACAGCGCCTCTGCACACCCCCACGTGGCCGTGCTGCGTGGCACTCTGTTCTCCCCCTTACCACCTCTCCAAATCATCATTTGTTCCCCGGGGCCCTGGCTCCCCCCCGCCCAACTCCACTGTCCCTCAACCCAGCCACACTGACAAGGACACAGGCACAGAACTTGCCACTCAGTCGAGCAATAGGGTGACAGGAAACAGCGGTGGAGAGATGCCATGTAAGACCGTGCTGATGAGCAAGCCAGGCTCGTGACTGCAGTGGTAGCTAAGAGGCAGGCGGAAAAACACTCATCACCAAAGCCGGGGGGCCCAGGGCCAAGCCAAGAGCAGTGAGCCCAGGAGCTGGCCTTCTGGAAGTGCCCCCGCATACTGGGCCCGAGTTCTTGCCTTCAACCTGCCCGTCAAGATCCAGCTGCGCCACTACCCCCGCGGCCCTTCATGGCACACCAACGTGCTCTTTTATGAGTTCCCTCAGTGCTCTGAGTCTCCATCAGGCCCCAGACCCAGGACAGAGCAGACACGGGAGAAGAGCTCAGCTTCAGAATCTCCAAATCTCCATAGCCAGGCAGGACAAAAGACTGATGTACTCTTTTCTGTCTCCTGCCCCTTACCCTCCATCACACTCTGCTCCACTACCCAAGAACTATGATGCAGCCACGTGACTGTTCTTAGCCATCCACGTCTGGACAACACACGAGAACCCAGGAGCCAAAGGGATTTCCCAAAGGCACAAGGCTGACAGGCCCAGCGTCCGGAATAAATGCACCCAGCGACAGAGGGGAAAAGCCGGCACACAAACCTTAAGAAAATCCAGATGTCTCCTTGGCAGATAAACGTCATCCCCAAATACCTGAATTCAACTCAGCTTTCTTATAAAATGTTTTTGGACACTGAGCAGTGCTCTCGTGCTTTTATAAAAGGTTGAGTAAACAGGGAACGCGGGAGAAACAGACTCTCTGTGTGGACACTAAAGAAACAGTGCCAACCATATCAAGTGGGGAAGACATGGTTCTTACATGCTTTGCACCAATCCTGTGTCCCTCTTCTGGGCAAATGGGGGAGGCAGACAGGGGCTTAACAGGAAGTGGGGTACAAGCAAGGGGAGGGTCCTCCCAAGGTCCAAATGGAATATTCCATGGTTGTGGCAACCCCCTCCCCACCCCCCATGACCCTGTTGCTGATCCTGCCCACTTAGCATTTACCAGGCATCTCCTGGTGCCATGCCCTCGGGTGAGTTGCATCACTGGGTCACCAGGACCCCACTATGGGGACAAGTAGGCAGGCAACTCCCCTTCACTCCGCTGCCCCTGTGCAAGTGGGCACAAGCTAGTGTCACAGTGCCACCTGTTGACTCTCCAGACTGACTGCAGCCTGGCGCCAGAAAGGAGCTCCACAGGGTGGATTCTGGGTGACCCCAGCCTGCCCACCTGTCCAGGAAAATACATACAGGAGGAAAAGGCCATCATGGAGAGGAACCAAAAGCCAAGTGATGCCCTAGCAAAAGGCTCCGGGGAAAGTAGAATGAAAGTAACAGTGCAGAAGCGGCCCCAGGAAACTCACACCCTAAGAAGCCTGGAGTCATGAAAAGAAGGCCTAAAAAACAGCAGGAAGAGTTGACTCAAGATCCAAGGACAGTCGTTCCAGAGGGCCTACCCGTGAACACCCTTGCATACGTGCCTGACCTTCCTCTTAGCCCTCAAGCACAGAGGCTACAGAAAATGGGGAGGCGGGGCACAAGGGTCAGGGTAAATGCCAGCGCCTATAGCAACAGCCAGGTGGTGCTCGCCCACCCTGAGGCCAGTGAAGCCAGCTAGAGGGGACCCGGGTGGAAGCATGTGGCTGTCCACCCCATAGAACTAAAGAGAAGCAACGGACAGGAGTGAGCTGTGCTGCTGGGGGGTGGGGGGGCTATCGTGTTGCCTTCTTGCAACCAGCTATCTGATAGGTTCTGTGTAACCTGGAGAACAGAGAGCAACTGAATGAGGGCAGACAGCCAGGACTCAAACATGCCGGTGGTCCACCTGGTGACCACAGAAGTCAAAGGAGCGGGAGGGAGGGAGCCGTCAGCCCTGGATGTGCCCAGCACGGCAGTAACTAAAGTCCAAAGGAAACAAGGTAGTGCCTCCAGCAGGCAATGTGCCGCGCTGGGAGCGTGGGAAACATGTTTGGACCAGGGCATCGAATTAAAGGATGAGAAGTGGTTTCAGCTACACAGTCCTGTGCGAAGGCCACCAGCCACATGTCCTTTCCAGTTTAAATGAATTAGAATGACATTAAATGGCCAAGTCCAGCTCTTCAGTGCCACCAGCATGCTCTGGAAGCACGAGCAGTTCCACCCTGCAGACAGCTGGTAGAGGGCAGTGCAGGGAGCCCTACTGGTCCCTTTCCATCCAGAACCCTGCTCCCGGCTCCCACACCCTCTGCCTCAGAAAGGGGCCCTCCTGGAAGGCCAGGCTTTCAATGACCTTGGAGCCCAGAAGAAGGAACCTCTGCGCACTTGGTGCTCTGCCCCAAAGGAGGAAATCATTCACCGTTTGCTTTTAGAGCACAAGGGAAGGGAATTCTTCAAGCCAAATCAAGTAGCTGAAGCAGACAATCTGGATTTTAAAAGTGGACGCTTGTTCCGCGAGGCTTTTTCCGAGGCATGTCAGACGCTCCTGCTGGGACAGTGTGTGAAGAACTCCCTGTCTCCTGCTTCAGCACAGCCCCTGCACCAGAGCCCCTCCCGGCCCAGCACCGACAGGACACTGCATGCCCCTACAAGTGGGCGGAGTGGGCCTTGGAGGGGGCGCTTCCATAAGACTTCCTCAGTGTCCAGGTCTGCAGTGCTGTCCTGGTGTCCAGGTGTCCAGATCTGTTTGTACCCTCAGAAAAATGACCGCAGCCAATACAGCCACCGATAGAGCAGCGGGGCAAGAGGAACTGAGGACCAAAGCCGTGCCCGGCCTTCTGTGACAAGGCCGCCACCTAAATCACTCCATCTTTCAGCAGGCCTGAGCATCAGGATTTTAAAAATCCCTTAGTTGCCTCACCTAGATACCAATTTAAACAAACTATAAAAAACCCCAACCCCGGGGCACCTGGGTGGCTCCGTCGGTTGAGCGTCCGACTTCGGCTCAGGTCATGATCTCAGTCTGTGAGTTCAAGCCCCGCATCAGGCTCTGTGCTGACAGCTCGGAGCCCAGAGCCTGCTTCAGATTCTGTGTCTCCCTCTCTCTCTGCCCCTCCCCTGCTCATGCTCTGTCTCAAAAATAAATAAAAACGTTAAAAAAATTAAAAAAAAAAAACCCAACCCCAAACCTACAAGGCAATCAAGAATACATGAATAGTCACTAACAAGACTACGTGACAAAGCTGTTACCATAAAGTCCTTACTATTGCTTATGACTTTAAGTTCCTCTCTTTGCAAAGAGACAAACCTAAATTCTGCTTTGCCCATAAACATGAGATCTGGGATTTGCTTCAAAGTAATTCACGGCGAGGGGACCCTGGCAGTGGGGAGCGGCCATGAGGCGCTCACTGCTGAAATCACACTGGGGCGCTGGGGCGGGGGCACGGCCAGACTCCTAGTCCGCCTCTATAAATGGTCAAGAAAAAGAGCAGCAGCCGGGGCGGTTCCAGCACTTGGCCCGGGCTGAGAGCCCCCGAGCACCACCTCACTGGGTGCCCTGAGGATGCCCTCCCCCGACCTTCTGCTCCGGCTGCGGTGCCTTTCCCGCTCCACTCCACCAGCCCCGTGCCCGACCAGGGACACGAGGTCCCTGAGGACCAAGACTGGGCCTTCTCGTTGACTCTCCACCTGGGCTTGGCACAGCCTACCACACAGTGAGGAAAAGCCCACAAGAGTCTAGCCCTCCTCGAGGTGATGCAGAGAACAGCTACTATTTACAAAATACTCCCTACGTGCCAGAAACGAGGCTGAGAACATCTCCTGAATCCCCTCAACCCCCACCCCAAGCACACAAGGAGTACCCTCATCCTCGCTCTACAGATCCGGGGAAAGGCTTACGTGACTTACCCGAGGTCACCGAACAGCCAGGAACAGACCCAGGTTTCCAAAGCCATATCCGATTCCCAAACCCACTATGGTCACAGCAGCCTGCCTCTCAGGGCCGCCACGGGTCATTACGGGGGGAGGGGGAAGTGGCCAACGGTCAGGGCAGAGCAACAGAGCCCAGGCCGGACGCGGGCCCCTGCCCGGCACAGGCAGGCGGCTCGGCTCCCCTCACCTTCAGCACAAGCCCCGGTAGTCACGCAGGCAGCAACTGTCTGCAGAGCTAGAGGCCGGCGGTAAGCAGGGCTGGCCTGAAGGCAAAGCAGAGCCCTTGCCCGCCTCAGAGGGTCTGGATGAATTCTACCCTGGGGGTTAACAGGGACTCAATCAGCTTCAAACAAGCAACCCAGCCCCTAGGTCAGTGGCCATTAAGGAGAGAAACTTGGCAGAGAAGCAGAGGGGTAGCCCCATCTGGACTAAATGCAGCAACACAATCCAACCCAGAGGGGTACACAGAAGACAAGAGATCCCTGTGGACCAAATTCAGGTCGTTACACGTTGTGGGGTCCAGGGGTCCTGGGTCTGGATGGTGAGCACTACTTTGGTCCCGACCCGGACTGACATTTTAGCAAAAGCAGAGGAAAAAAAAGAGACAGTGTGGCCCTCTGAACACTCAAAACAGCCCAGCAGGAGCTGCTGTGCGGCCACAGTCCCAGCGACTCCAGAGGGATGATGGCCAGCTGCCAGTCTCAAGTGGGGAAGCAAGAACCGAGGAAAGGGGTGTGAGATACTAATAGACTGGACAGAGCTTGCAATTGCCCAAATCTTTACTAAGCAGCAACCTGCAGGTATCCTTGCCACAGACCAGAGGACCCAAGTGTGGTGCCGGGGCCAACAGCCATCCGCACCTTCTGGGGGTCCACACGCTGTTTTCATAACGCCCCTGGGGTCTCTACTGCGGGAGCTCAGGAGACCGGAGAGCTGGGCTTCCAATCTAGAACGCCTGCCGTGGCAGTCTGCCAGGCTCAACCCAGAGGCCTAAAACTGTCCTCACCTGCCCACAACGCCTTATTCAGTCCCTAGTGGTTTAACCAGCCCGTGGTGTGCACCCAGCCCCTCAGCACAGAGCTGACCAGCCTGCAGCGGACGAGCCCAGGTTCCCGTGCCACACCTCACAGGCTGCCCGGGGCCTTGGAGGACAGCCTTCAAGGCCAGCGAACGGTGCGGAGCGGGCCTCACAGAGCAGAGTCGGGAGAGAAGCTTCAGGAAAGCATGAAGAGGCAGCAGGCGTTAGCTGGGCCATCAGGGGAGAATGGGGAGGGGGGCTTCCAAGCAGATGCCACAGAAACGCTTGGGAAAGGGGAACCACAGAGCCAGCTCATGACATATAGAGGCCAAGGCAGAGACTATAGAAGGCTGCAAAGGAGGGGTCACATCCTGAAGGAGCTGGCTGTCAAGCCTCTAGGCCAAAGGTGCTGTGGAGGGACGGACTGAAAGGAGGGGGTGGTGGGATCAATTCTCCGTGTCGAGAAGATCACTTGTCTGGGGCTACGGGGGCACAAATGGCATCAGGAAGCCCAGCTGGGATGAGAGCAGTGCCGCCATGGCAGTGGTTCCAAAGATGAGGAAGGCAGGCTCGGGAGGTGGGATCCCTAGGCCATCAAAGGGGGACGGTCTCAGTTCTATAAGGTGAAGAGTTCTGGAAGGTGGCTGTACGACAGCGTGCACAGCCTCAACAGTACCGCACCGTACGCTTCAAAATGGTTCCGACGGTTAACATTACGTGTACTTTACCAGGATTAAAAAAAAAAAAAGCCCACAGGGACAGATCACAGGGGACAAGGAAAAATGGCAGAGCACCTCCAGGCTTCTGGATTGGGACAGCAGTTCTCTACTCTGTGGCCCAGCCCAAAGAGAAAGGAGCACGAGGACCCGGGAAGGGAAGCAGCTGCCCACATCAGCGCTGCCATGCAGCAGAGAGGGGACCCATGCAGCAGAGAGGGGACGAAAGCCCAGACCCCGCTCTCACCCCCTGCAGCCCACTGCTGGAGGGAAGAGCAGGCTTATTTAATTTTTTTTTTCAACGTTTATTTATTTTTGGGACAGAGAGAGACAGAGCATGAACGGGGGAGGGGCAGAGAGGGAGACAGAATCGGAGACAGGAAGAGCAGGCTTATTTAAGGATGTGATGCTTTCTTTAAGCCCAAGGCCCTCTTCCCCAATTATGAGGAGTGCTCAACCCAATTCCAGCCACCCAACGTGCTCCTGACCCTGCTCGGAGCGAGTGCCATGAGCAGCCTCTCTTCTGAGCATCGCTCTCTTCCTCCGTGGTCCCCGCATCCACTAACCTGCACTGCAGCCTCTGGGTCTCTATCCCGGTCTTACCTCTCCTGGCGTCTGTTTCCGTTTCACTGCATCTCAATCCCAGGGAGCGGCCACCCTGCCGGCACTTCCCTCTACCCATCCGTCAACCCCTCCACAAAGCCGCCCACGGCCCATCCTGCTGACCGGCCACCCTTTGCCTCCTTGAGCCTGGTCCTCATTCCTTCCAGCGAGCCCTGCCAGCTCCCTTCCTTCCGAGGCATGGGTCTTCTGGCACCGCCACTCTGCAAGCGCCCCCAGCACAACTGCCAGCCCCTCAGCCTCAGAAACCCCACTGGCTCCTCCCCTTCTCACCTGCACCTCTCCGACCTCCCTCAGCACCCCAGCTACTGTGCCCTGCCTCAGGCCACCGGCAGCTCGCTCTCCCACAAACTCCAACTCGGTCTCCCTCCATCTGGACTCTCCCACCCACTCCAACCTTTGCGCCGTTGTCAAACACGGACACGCGACTCTGACCAAGATGCAGTGCCCTCTACCACACGGAGGTCGGGTGCAAACTCAGGAAGCAGCACTCAAAGCCCCCTACCCTAGCTCTCACCACACCTGACCCATGCACCCCACACTCAGACGAACTTCCTCGGGTTCAGGGGCCAAGCCGGCACCTGCCAGTGCAACATGTGCAAACACGAACAAAAGAGGCAGAGGCTTCCAACAGGATCAGGAGACCCACAGCACCTGGCCTGAGGTGCGTGCAAAATAGCAACTGAGGGGTGTTTTCACGGTTTATGACCAGAAAAATGGGGGAAGATGGGCTTGATGCTCAACAGTGGATAACTGGTTAGACACGCAATAATGCTGGAGAGGCAGATCAGTTGTTCTAGAACGATGCTCATGATAAACTTGGTAGAAAGAAAATGCAAGTTCCCACATGGCAGCTACTGGTTGAGCCCGCCTTTTAAAGAAAAGTTTTTTAATGTTTATTTTTGAGAGAGAGAAAGAGACACTGTGAGCAGGGGCGGGGCAGAGAGAGAGGGAGACCCAGAATCCGAAGCAGGCTCCAGGCTCTGAGCTGGCAGCACAGAGCCCGACACGGGGCTCGAACTCACAAACCATGAGATCATGACCTGAGCCGAAGTCGGACGCTCAGCCGACTGAGCCACCCAGGCGCCCCAGAGCCTGCCTCTTTTTTTTTTAAATGTTTATTGAGAGAGAGAGAGAGAGAGAGAGAGAGAGAGAGAACACACCCACATGTAAGTGAGCAGGAGAGGGGCAGAGAGACAGAGAGAACCCCAAACAGGCTCCTCACTGTCAGCTCAGAACCTGATGTGGGGCTCAAACTCATGAACGGTGAAATCATGACCTGAGCCAAAATTAAGTCTGATGCTCAACCAACTGAACCCTCCAGGCACCCCTGCTTGGGTGTGGTATATAGAATGCTTAGCAAGTGGTAGCTGCTATCAGGTGTAACAAACTCTTAGGAAGGTACACAGCAAAGGTATAGGTCAACAGTGGTTACGGGAATAGTAACATTTCAAAAAACTTATTTTATGTATTTAAAGCCTCATCTTCCTCCAAGGACTATGTGTTACCAGATGGCAATAATCTTCAGCTGTATGAAAGGGACCGAGAGAGTAGTCAGACTCGTGAAAGCAACCCTAACAAGGAGGACATGCAGGAAGGTAGATTTTAGCTTATAAACGGCACAGGAGCCTTTCTACCAAAAGCTGGGCAATAACTACTTGGGGGAAAAAACCAGCCCACCATCTGGTCTACAGTCAGAGGCGGGCTGAAAACCAACAATCTGATATTGACAGCTCCCACCAGATGAGCGGCTATCTGAGCAGAGGATCAGACTAGGTGTGAGCTTGGGCTCGGGCCACTTAGAACTTGTGCGACTCGGGCCACTTGTCTCTCCACTGATAAGGCCCACAGAACAAAGCCGATTATTAAAGTTCTTCCTGGGTCTGAACGGAACCAGAACCCTAATGAGCCACACAAACAGCTCACACACAGAGGTGAGGTCACAGGGCCACACAGTCTTAGAGACAAGCCCTCATTTTAACAGATGAGAACACAGAGTGCCAAGAGGGGAGGAGCCTATCCAAAGCCACGCCCTGACCTGGGGGGATCCAGTCTCCTGACTTCCAATGTTGAGTCCTTCTTCAGACGCTGCGACTCTAAGTGTGGATCTGTACGGGCGTGGCACCCCAGGCATCCTCTCCAGCCGTAACTCCAACACAGGGCAGGAAGGGCTACTCATGTGCAGGCCTCCCCCAACTGCCTGTCGTCTTCTCCTTTCCGTGGCAACAACCCGGCACCGTCTCGTGGCAAGTAATGCTCACGTGTCCGCTGAGTGACGACTGTGAGTGGGAACACACAAAGCAACTGCCATAATATAACCAAACCTGACCCTGCAGAGAGAGATCTCTCTTGCTCATTCTTTTGGAGGTTTGCATACAGCTGACAGGAGTTAAGTGGTTCCGGGGCACCACGCTGAGTCAGCTGGGAGAGCATGCAACTCCTGATCTTGAGGTCATGAGTTCGAGCCCCACCTTGGGTACAGAGACTACTTAAAAAGAAAAGAAAATTCTTAGAGGCGCCTGGGTGGCTCAGTCTGTTGAACGTCTAACTCTTGATTTGGGCTCAGGTCATGACCTCGTGGTTGTGATCAAGCCTAGCATCGGGCTCTGTGCTGGGTGTGGAGCTTGCTTGGAATTTTCTCCCCCCCCCCACCCACTTGTGTGTGTATGTGTGCACTCTCCCTAAAAAAATAATTTTAAAGTAAAAAAAATAAAAAATGAATTTAAAAATATTAAAACAACATGTTCAGGGGCCCACAGACAAAGACACGTAGAACAAAACAATACAAGGAGGCAGCCCTCCACGTAGGGCACACAGTAGGTGCTAACAGACGAGACAGCCGTTCTTCAAAGGGGAAAGTGCTTCAAACGTCACAGGGCAGGCACAGCATGGTTTCTGAACCAAGCAGATAAACGAGGAGAGCAAGAGAGCTCTCCAAGTGTTTTAAATGCCTTCGACTGTGTCCAGACACAGAGGACTCCTATCCCAGGTAGTGAAACTGCACAACACGGCCACAACTGCCATCCGCTGGTGACCTCTGGGGTACTGCGCTTGGGTAGATGTGCCAGAGCGGTGCCGTCCAAGCACTAATGTGCACGGGGCGGGGAGCAGCCGGGAGCTTGCTCAAGCGCAGGCCCTCACCAGAAGGCCGGGGGCAGGTCTGGGGATCTGCGTTTCCAACAAGCTCCCAGGTTCTCAGTTCCTATTGAGGCTGCTGGGCTACAGGCGGTCAGAGCAGGGAGGCGCCAGGGGAACAGGACACCACAGATCCATTTCCCACGACTCGAGAGAGTTCAGAGGCAAAAAGGAACACAGTGCCTGGGAGGACTGACGTGGGAAAGTGGTTTCTAATACTAAATATTTCAAACCAGCTCACGTATCTGGGAGCAGGGAACTGGTTAAACGCACAATGGTCCCCTCACATGACTGACTACACGACCGTTAAAAACAAGAGAAGTCTGCATGAGTCATTTGGAAAAATCACGAAGATAGATCATTGAGTGAAAAGGGCAAGTCAGAGCAGAGCAAAAGAACCCACGGCACTAGTAAGAGAAAAGTTACACGTTACGTAAAACGTTATTTTAAAACTTTGGAAACATCCCAATTATTACCCATCTCTGGGGATGAGACGAGGCACTCCCTCCTGCGCCTGACATTTTTTTTAAGAGATTTTATTTTTAAGTAACCTCTCTACCCGACATGGGGTTTGAACTCACAACCCCAAGCAAGATCAAGAGTCACATGCTCCACCGACTGAGCCAGCCAGGTGCCCCAGGTGCCTGACACTTCTAGATTATTTGGGGGCCTTTATTTTGTGATGAACAGGTGTAACTTTATAATAAAAGTAACAAAGATGACAGTTTGGTTTTTATTGAGTTTCCTGCAAGCCACGTATACGGGTCATGTGGACGTCAAGTCTAGACAAGACACTTCTATGGTTTACGTGCAAAGAGAGAAGTTCCTCAAGGACCACAGCCACCGTATAAGACCTCACCCCTAGATTAGGGAGGAGTATGTCTTTCTGGAAAATTTTAGAAACAATTACACAGACTATTTGTGGGCAACTGGGGAATCCACACTGATCCCTGGGGTTACCGTTTCCTCTTCTAAGAAGCTGTACGAGACCAACCTCACATCTTTTTGGATCAGCTACTGGACAGGGACATGGGAGGGTGCAGCAGGGGCAGTGAAGCATCTCCTAGCTACAATGGAGAGGTAGGAGATCCGTGGCTGCCGGAACAACCACGCCCGAGAAGCTACCACAGTCTCTTGTCCCGGCTGACTCGTTTAAAAGGGAACTAGATCAAGTGTTCGGTGCTTGTAAAATGGACAGGCCACGGCAAAGTGGGGGAGGTGGCTCATAGGGCAGAGAATAAGAGCAGACCGGAACGGCGAGCTCAAATTTCACTCCATCCTCCTAACTTCTGTGCATCCTTCTGGGAACAGCCTAGCATGTAAACGAGGAGTGCTCTTCTCTGAAGCCGCCCCCTTAGGTTACAAAGGAAACTGTATCCCGATGATGATGCTGTTACCGGACTCGGCATTTACCAAAACATCCCCAGAACCAGACTTGAGTGTGTACTGTCCATGTCAACAAGTCAACTGCAGGAATGAGGCTGGAGCACCCAGGTGCGCAGCGCTGCAGAGAGAGGGGACTTTAGCCGAGCACACACTCACTCGCCTGGCACTCTTGGCTACCCACTGCCCCTGGCCCAGCCACACAGCCCTGTCCCGGAGGGTCCCTCTGGAAGAGACTGTGAAAGCAGAACCGTCAGGAGAGTAACTTCAAAGACACAGAACGTGGAGAATAAGCACCACTCTACCCTCCACGGTGACCACCACTGAATTCTAATCTCGTTAGTTTAGATATGCAAATCTGCAGTTTGCCAGCGTCTAGCAAGAGGTGGGGTCCCAAATGCAACCCTCCAGGCAGCACCAGCCGACACAGGTCAACGAGGCTGGCACCTCCCTCCTGGCAGCCCCAGCCTTCACGCAGGGGGCTAAGAGCTCTTCTTCTGCCACTACCTGCCACCAGGCTGCAAGAAGCCACAACCTCAGGTCCGTAGGAGATCCTGACTGGCCCTGCCTCTGCCGCCCTTTGTGAACCTACAGTCATTTACAAATGTGTCCCCCACTAAAAACTTGAGTCGCAGGGCACCTGGGTGGCTCAGTGGGTTAAGTGTCCAACTTCAGCTCCAGTCATGATCTCACGGTTCATTGGTTCAAGCCCCGCATCGGGCTCTGTGCTGACAGCTCAGAGCCTGGAACCTGCTTCGGATTCTGTGTCTCCCTCTCTCTCTGCCCCTCCCCTGCTTGAGCTGTCTCTCTCTCTCAAAAACAAATAAAGAGTAAAAAAAAAGTTGAAAAACAAAAACAAAACAAAAACCTCGAGTCTTGTTAGACTCGGCCCTATTAGAGAACCCATCTAGACAGCTGTGGATTCCCAGTGGCAGCTAACCTACCTGCTGTTCAAGCCCTCCCAGCTCCCATCTCTCTCAGCACCTGCTCACCATGACAAGCCCCCAAGTGTCCTCCGCAGAGAAATGCTGAGCAGGCTGAGAGTGGAGCCTGTCCCCAAATGGAGCGGGTCCCTGCAGCAGCTACTCATGGGAGTTAGGATCCCACCCGACTGCATACTGTTATGCCAGCACCCTGACCGCACTTCGGCATCTGGTCCCTAGGAATCCAAAGAGAGCCTGGCAAACACCGTGCTGAGAAAGTCCAGACACACTAAATGGATGGAGGGCAGGTGAGACGGACAGAACTCATGCTCTCTGAGTCCATAGTCACCAATGATCTCTCTCTCTTCTCTGAGAGCATACAGGCTATTACTCTTTCTAAAACACGAACTGAGATCGAAGTCAGGCCTGCACACTCTAGTCAGTTGTTCACCAGCCCTCTCCCTTGGCTGGAAACTGGGGTGTTTGTGTGGAGTCTCCCAGCACCTCTCCTACCCCGTGGCTCCTCAAGGACCAGCAATTTCACCTGCAGAAGGCCTCAAAGAGCCTCTGGACAGGATGCCGTTAGTCTGAGCAGAAGTTAAGCCTCTCACCTGGGATTTCCATTCTCTCGTTCCAAGGCTTCCTTTACCCTTGGCTTTCTGCCCACCCTTTGCTTACCTTACATAAAAAGGTCAAAGTAACTATCTTTGCCTCAGGTCTTTCTGTGTTTCACCATCCAGCTCACTGCAGGCTTTCGCCTTCCTGACGACACTTTTCTTACAGCTCTGTGTGCTCTCTTGGTGCGGTCCTTAGTTTTCTTTCTGTCCTTCCTATCTTCCACAGAAAACGTAAGCTGGCCTGGGAGTCCCTCCCCACACCCCAAGGCCTCTGTGTGCTCTTCAGACACAGTCAACTCTTCCTCCTCCCAGGGGCTCACCTACAGTTAGACTCAATCTCCCAGGACCTGCTTCCCTTTCAGTCTCAAACCACAAGATCACGCCTCTTTTTCGGAGCATCCCAAAACCCTCCAACTCCAGGGTATGTATCCTCCCAGCCTTCTCGCTGCTGGACTCTCCAGTTTGAAGACAGCAAGCCTGCAGACCCCTTCAGTGATCCAACAGACCACTTGGAAAAGCTCTGCCCTTTCCGGCTCCAACCCTACCACCTTCCAACTTCGACCTGAAGTGGTTAAGGTCTCACCTGAACAAGGGACTTTTCTTTTGCAAACCTGAAACCCAAGCAGGTAGTCATTCTAATGCCCAGTGAAGAAGGATATCCAGCTCACTAGAGGCAGAAAAGCCCTGCTAAAGAATTCACACGCTACCCTGCTAACCTCTGGAAGCCCTTGGCCCGAGTGCAAGGTTTACTCCCAGCCAGTTAGCACGCCCAAGGGCAGCCGGGCCTTTCTGATGGGAAATCTTAAGAGCAGAAGGCAGCAAACTGGCCTCCAGACTCAAACAGGTACTTTATTATCAGTTTGGTCTTACCCAACTAGCCACCCCCTCAGCCCTGACTGAGGCACTCGGTCTCGCCAACAAAACAACAAAAAAACAAAAACCACCAGAAACACACAGGCTGCTGTGGAGCACAATATTCTCCTGTAACAGATCTACACTGGGGAAGGCGCTGGGCATAAACATGGTCTCAGCCCCTTCCTGACATTTCTGCCCACTCTTCTCAGGTCAGGTGCCCATGTCCAAAAGGCTCCTATTCAATTAGCCCCTTTAATTAAGTTGGCCTCCAAAGATACTCTCCCAGAGTACGACGCCTCTTTACTTACTCCAACCCATATGCAGAGAGCAAGCTGGGCATGTTTCGCCCTAAAAGAGCACGTAGCAAGTTATGGCAGAGACAGAACACAAGTCTTCTGACCTTCCAGTCACTGATCTCCCACCACCACACTGCCTCTGAAGGTCAGAAGGAAAGCTGGAGGCTCTGAGGAAATCTGGTGGCTTCCAGAACACAGACAAGGCCTCCGGTTCAAGACCAAAGACTGAAGAAGTCAAGGTCACAGGCTAGCCCAGGGCTCCCTTCCCAACCCCTAGCCCCTTGTCCCTCCTCACTCACAAGGACAGCAGCAAGGAAAAGCCAGCAATATAGAGATTCCTCTGGGCACGGAAAAGCTTCATGTGGAAGTGTTCCATGGCCCCAGGATTATTCTGCAGGTTCACCTTCTCTGTCACATCATCATACTTCCGGATCTCACGCACAGCATCTGCAGCAGAGAAGAGACGTGAGGGCATTTAACTCCTACTGACATTGGGGTGTCCAGGGAGAGGCAGCAGGACTCAAGGTGACCTCACTTCCATCACATCCGCCACCCCAGTTATCCCCTGTTCTACACACACTTTGGGGGACACCTTCTCAAGAGCTCTGCTCTCAGACCCATTCTCTCCTTTGGTTTTTCTCAGGTCGCTCCCTGGCCCCAGCCTTCACAGACCACAAACCCGCTCATATCAAGGTGCTAACCAAGTCTGAAGTGTTGCTGGCAATGGCCATGGCGCCCCCAACATGCAATTCTGCTTAGCTCAAGTCGGACTGGCCATCAGGTGCCCCAGTGATAAACCAGGGTAATCCCCCACTGAGGAGGTACCAGTGTCCTAGGAGTCAAGACCCTGAGGGCACCTGCCTGCTAAAGACTTGGGCTTTGGGGCACATGGGGGCTCAGTCGGTTGAGCATCTGACTTCGGATCAGGTCATGATCTCACAGTCCGTGAGTTCAAGCCCTGCGTTGGGTTCTGTGCTGACAGCTCAAGCTTGGAGCCTGCTTCGAATTCTGTGTCTCCTCTCTCTCTCTGCCCCTACCCTGCTTGTATGTGCACGTGTGCTCTCTCTCTAAAAAAATAAACATTACAAAAAAAGACTCAAGCTTTTCCATTCCTAAATTTCGTAATGGGTTTTATTATATAAATATTACCCTAAAAATAAATGTTAAGATGTCTACATTACCCAAAGCAATTGGCAGATTGCATGCAATCCCTATCAAAGTACCAACAAACAGCATTTTTCACAGAACTAGAACACTTCTAAAACGTGTATGGAACCACGAAAGACCTGGAATAGCCAAAGCAATCTTGAAAAAGAAAAACAAAACAGAGGTATCACAATTTCAAATTCTAAATTATATTACAATGCAGTAGTAATTAAAACCATATGGTACTGGCATAAAAATAGACACATAGATCAACAAAACAGAATAGAAAATCTAAGAAAAAAACCCACAGCTGTATGGTCAATCTTCCACAAAGAAGAAAAGTATATCCAATGGGAAAAGCACAGTCTCTTCAATAAATGGTGCCGGGAAAACTGGACAATTCTTCATGCAAAAGAATGAAACTGGACCACTTTCTTTCACCATACACAAAAATAAACTCAAAAATGCATTAAAGACCTAAACGTGACACCTGAATCCATAAAAATCCTTGAACAGAGCACAAGCAATAATTTCTCTGACATCAGCCACAGCAACATTTTTCTAGTTATGTCTCCTGAGACAAATAAAACAAAAGCAAAAGTAAACTATTGGGACCACAGCAAAATACAAAGCTTCTGTACAGCAAAGGAAACAATCGACAAAAACTAAAAGGCAACCTATGGAATGAGAAAAGATAAAAAAAAAAAAAAAACTTCAAAGAAAAACCAAAAACTGTCTTATTCTGATTACAAAATGAATGCAAGCTCATAAAAAATTCAAATACAACCTGTATACCTGAAATGTGTAAAGAGAAAGAATCCCATGACGTAATCACTTCCAGTAAGCATAATACGTTGGTCATCTTACCTAAAGCAGCCACCGTCAGCCACGTTACCCTATTTCCTCTGTAACACACACCCTAATCTGATATTATCCTAATTACAGGTTTATTGTCCATCTCCGCTGAATCAGACTACAAACTCCACTAAGGAAGAAATCTTTTCTTCTACATCCAGGCCCTAGCACAGCTCTGGGTGCACAGGGGGCATGCAAATAACTACTGAATCGCCAATAGCCTCTGCTCCTGGGCAGCACTGTTAGACGTAGAGTGCCCCAGTTTACAAATATACTCATATCTGTTTGCCTATTATTGTGGAAATGGAATAACCTACTGCTTTTTCCTCCCTTACCCGAGACATCTTTTTAAAAGCTGGCACATAAAGATCTACCTAGAAAGGTCTGTTAACAGACACCCATGGGAAAGGAGCAAGTTAACACTATATGGACATTGTTTGGTTCTTAATGTCTGGTTCGAGACTGCTTGGGTTTTTTTTTTTTTTTCCAATTAAAAAAAAATTTTTTTAACATTTATTTTTGAGAGAGAGAGTGCAAGTGAGAGAGGGCACAAGCGGGGGAGGGGGAAAGAGAGAGGGGAAGACAGAGATCACAAGCACTGCAGCACAGAATCCAATGTGGAGCTGGAACTCACAAAACTGTGAGATCACGACCTGAGCTAAAACCAAGAGGTGGATGCTTAACCAATTGAGCCACCCAGGCGCCCCGAGTCTGCTGGTTTTTAAGCTGACTTCACATTATAAGAAATGTGCTGGGGCGCCTGGGTGGCTCAGTCGGTTAAGGGTCCGACTTCGGCTCAAGTCATGATCTTGCGGTCCGTGAGTTCGAGCCCGCGTCGGGCTCTGTGCTGACAGCTCAGAGCCTGGAGCCTGTTTCGGATTCTGTGTTTCCCTCTCTCTCTGACCCTCCCCCATTCATGCTCTGTCTCTCTCTGTCTCAAAAATAAATAAACGTTAAAAAAAAATTTTTTTTTTTAAAAAAAGAAATGTGCTCTTTACTGGCATTGCACCCTTGTGTTACATCTGGAACGTGAAACAAGCATTCTCCAACACTGAGCAGGAGTTACAACCAGGACAACAACATACCTATTTGTTATGAACTGTGTGTTCCTGTCCCCCCCCACCACCATTCCTATATAACCCCCCATTCCTATAACCCCCAATGGATTGGTATTAGGACGTGGAGCCTTTGAGAAGAGCTAGGTCATGAAAGTGGGGCCCTCATGAATGAAGTTAGTGCCCTTATAAAAGAGACCCCCCCGAGCGCTCTCATCCTTTTTGCCACGTGAGGACAAAACGAGAAGGTTTTATGAACAAGGAACAGGGCCCTCACCAGACATCAAATCTGCCAGTACCTTGATCTTGGACTTCCAGCCTCCAGAACTGTGAAAAATACATGTCTGTTGTTTAAGCCACACAGTCTATGACATTTTTGTTATAGCAGCCCAATCTAAGACGTAAAACTTAGGGGCGCCTGGGTGGCGCAGTCGGTTAAGCATCCGACTTCAGCCAGGTCACGATCTTGCGGTCCGTGAGTTCTAGCCCCGCGTCGGGCTCTGGGCTGATGGCTCAGAGCCTGGAGCCTGCTTCCGATTCTGTGTCTCCCTCTCTCTCTGCCCCTCCCCCGTTCATGCTCTCTCTCTGTCCCAAAAATAAATTTAAAAAAAAAAAAAAACTTAAAATGTTCATACCCTTGGGGGTGCCTGGATGGCTCAGTCAGTTAGGTATCTGACTCTTGATCTCAGTTTGTGAGATCCAGCCCTGCCTCAGGCTCTGTGCTGATAGTGCAGAGCCTGCTTGGGATTCTCTCTCACACACTCTCTGCCCCTCCCCCGCTTGCAATCTCTCTCTAAATAAACTTAAAAAAATGTTCATACCCTCAGATTCACCTATTCCACCTCTATAAATTTATCCTACATGAACATTTGCATAAATGTGTAATGATACAAGTGCAACTGTAAAGAAAGAATAGAATTACAGCAAAACCATGTGTTAGAATACCACACGATCTTTAAAAAGGATGAGATTGCTGTAAAAAGATATCTAAGACAACACAGAAAACACACAACCAATCCAGAATAACATGTACTATGATCTGAATCCAATCCCAAGTGGTACGTAATATACGTATATATTTTTGCTGTTTATTTAGAGAGAGACAGCACTAGCTGGGGAGGGGCAGAGAGAGAGGGAGACACAGAATCCGAAGCAGGCTCCAGGCTCTGAGCTGTCAGCACAGAGCCCAATGTGCAGCTCGAACTCACGAACCGTGTGATCACGTCCTGAGCCGAAGTCAGATGCTTCACCAACTAAGCCACCCAAGACACTTGGGTTAAACTTGATGTTTTAACAAAGATGTCAGCATGGAAAAATGCTGTGGAGGGGCGCTTGGGTGGCTCAGTCATCCAACTCTTGATTTTGGCTCAAGTCATGATCTCACAGCTCATGTGATTTAGCCCTGCATCAGGCTCTGCACTGACAGTGCAGAGCCTGCTTGGGATTCTCTCTTGCTCCTCCACCGCTCATGACTAGTGCACACGCGCGCTCTGCTCTCTCTCTCTCTCAAAAATGTTTTAAAAAAAGGCAGTTCAACAGCTTAGAAGAAGAGAACGAAAAATGCCTGTCGAAACATACAACAAAATACCAACAATGGTTTTCTGTGAGACATGGAATACTGGGGAAGGGGGGGGGGGAATTCAACTTTCTGGGTTAAACTTCTGGATTTTTAAGAATGTGTTATTTTGTGATTTAAATAACACACATTGGAGCTCCTGGGTGACTCAGTAGATTAAGTGTCTGACTTGATTTTGGCTCAGATCATGGTCTCACAGTTCGTGGGACCAAGCCCTGCATCGGGCTCTGGGCTGACAGCTCAGATTTTCTTTCTCTCTCTCTCTCTCCCTCCCCCTCTCCCATGCGCACTCGTGCGTTCTCTCAAAATAAACTTTTAAAACAAACACACTTTTCTACACCACCATTTGCATCCAGAAACCCCACCGCCCTAAGGACCACCATAGCCAATGGCAGGGAACAGATGGGATGGAGTGTTAGGCCACACTAGCCCAAGTCATAAAACAGAGTGCTGCCCTCCCTGTATCAGGCCCCTGGACCAGGGCAGCTGACCCTGGAAGTTCATCAAGCCCACCCCCAGCCCCAGCCCTGCCCCAGACCCCTCCCAGATAAGGCTAGAGTCCAGCCAGGGCTGAAGCTATAGCTAGTTATGCCCATCACCTTCCACTAGGATTTCCTGCTAACTGACGTTTATATTTTTAGAGGCCTCCACAGACCTCTCTATGTTACACTTCTTACCGTTAGAGTAGAAAGCAGCCAGTCATCATAGCTAGTGTCTCTCTACAACTTCCAAGCAGTTCCCTGACCTCAAAAAAAAATAGCACCTTTGCCAACTACTGGATTCTGCAAAGGGCCTCCCTGGCCCATCAGCGATGCTAGAAAAGAGAGCACTCGTGGAGCCTGGTGCAGAGGGGCAAGGCCCTAAGGGAGCACCCCAGCATAGCCCTGCCACTCCCATTCTTGCCCCTACCCTACACCCAAAAGCAAAAGCACACACACTCGGTTCCGATCTAAAGTCCAGCTTTTTTTTTAAGTTTATTTTTGAGAGAGGAGAAAGAGAATGAATCCCAAGCAGGCCCCACACTGTCAGCACTGTCACACAGAGCCCAACATGGGGCTAGAACTCATGAAGCATGAGATCGTGACCTGAGCCAAAATCAGTAGTCAAATGCTTAAAAGACGGAGCCACTCAAGCGCCCCTACAGTCCAGCTTTTTAATGCGCAAAGGCTAACGCAGGTATTCCCTACCCACTCCGTGCTCACAGAACACTCAGGGAAAGAACCTCGATTGGAAAGAGCTACCTCCTGGGCCCCTGCCAAGTATTTCAAGAGCAGCACGGTTGCATATGAGGGCAGCTAGTACCCACCCTACACTGCTGGGAAGGGTAGGCCGCACCTGGCCTGTTCAGAGGAAGTCCTGCCTGAACATATCCCTTCAGGCCCCAAGACATTAGGAAGGAAATGCCTAATGCTCAGCTAGTGGGTGGAGCCTTGCACATTCCCCCTGAACTACGGCCCCCTGCCCTTCCACCCACTACCAAATTTCTGCCAGAAACTAAGGGAAAGAAGAGCGTTTTGAGTCTAAGCAGGTCACACTCTGGAAACGGGACCGCTGTCTGCAGCAGGGCCCAGCCAATGCTTTCAAGTCCAAATAGGGGGACGTACTGATCACTTACCACAGCGAAACGCACGTTTCACAGCCGGATGAGAACCATACTGATTCCTCTGGTCTCTAAACAATCACACCGCCACCACATCACAAGATGCCTGCCTTCCATCTTAACACCACAAGGCCCCAGGCCCCATCCCCGAGCATGCTCTGGAACCAGCTTATCCTTCAAGCCCTGCTGGTGTGCACCTCAATGTGTTTATAGAACTTCACGGCCAGAAGGACCCAGAGAGACCTGGCCTGACCCATCCAGAGAGATCTGGGATATACTGCCAGACCTCTCAGTCCCCCCCCAAGCCACAGGACGTGGCAGCTAGCTTCCTCCCCAGCCCCACTCCCTTTTGGTAGCTCAGTTCCTTATTCACAGCCTGTCTGTGTGACTCAAGAGCAGTACTGCTTAAACCAAGGTCAACAAGGACCAGCCAGCTTCTCTCGGTTTCAGTTCTGGAATGACCTCAGGAGCCGCCCCAGAAAAGTGAGGTGGCTGTCGTAAAGTGCATAAAGGCTGCTGGTCAAAATAAAGGCCCTGCCGGCAGTCAGCAGCACCCTCTTCCCAAGAGAAAGACAGAAGCACCGAAGTGGTCTCCTCTGAGAAGCTCAACCTGCAGGTTGCCCGTGGCACGGAGCCTTGCAGCAGAGGCCATGCCACAGCGAAGGGTCTGGGCAGGTGGCCGCCCTCAGCCACGGCTCACTCACCGATGACCAGCAGCACAAGGATGACAATGAGAACTACGAAGAAGGTATTGCCGTACATCACCACCAGCTCCACCAGGCGGGACTTGAAAATCTTCTGCCATCTGTGAAGACAAAAAGGCTGAAGAAACAAACACACTTGGGACTCGGGCCCCAGGAACAGAGCCAGTCCCGCACTCTTCTCCAATGGCTGAGTATCTTGAAAAGACTCGGCCTCAGTGGCCTGCAGTGCTCCAATTTAGAACATCTGTTCAAGAGCGGAAAGGAAAAAAAAAAAAAGGGCCTGTGCACGTATAAAAATTTTCTAAAAAAGCACAATCTTAAACTCTGGTCATCTCTAGTGAAAGAAACAAAACCTTTGTTTGATTACTAAGGTATAATTAACACACGACATACTACCAGTTTCAGGGGCAGGAGAAGGGAAAACCGGACCTTTTGTTGCGTTCCTCTACGTGATATTCAAAACGTTGGCCACACGCACACTTCTTCAAACAGCTTCTCCACGTGACCCAAGTGCGTTCATCTAGATTCCCACCACCCTAGGTTATAGTGAAGCAGACCCAAGACCCCTCTTCGTTTCCTTCCATAAGTACGTAAGGATGTAACTCTGTCACGAAAGCACCTTTGGAAATGGCTAATACAATCACAATGCCATCGCCAGACCTCAAGAAAATTAACAAGAATCCCTCGTTATCAGAGCCAGAGTCCCAAAGTCCAATTGCTGCATTTCTTTTTAAAGCTTCGTTTGTTTGAATCTGAACTGATGAGGTTTTGACTCTGCATTTAGTTAGTATTTTCAACTTCTCCTCACCCTCTTCTGTCTTCCTTCCCAGACCACTTTTTGCAGAAATCAGGTTGGTTATCTTACAAAGCTGCCCAGGTCGCAGCTCCAAAAGGGCCTCTGTCTCTGCATCTCCCTCCTGAACTGTATGAAGTGTGAAGAGACTCAGATCTGGCTTTGGCAAAAACATTTCTTAGACAAGGTTGAATACTTTTTATCCCATCAGCGGTCCGTATCTTTCAATTAAAAAGTTTTTTAAAATACCTGTGAAGAATTAGCGTTATTTGTAATTTTCTAATTAAAATCAGAATGTGTTCCCATATTACCTGCAATTAAAAATTAATCTCCAATTAACTCCGAACAGGCCCTCCATTCTTTAAAAAGAATATGGCTTCACCTCTCACTGGCTGAGTAATGCTCATGAGGCTCCTACACAATGCCAGCGGGACTAGTGAGGAGGACAGGAGTCACCAAATCAACTACAACATGACCCCACGGTGTGTGTCTTCCAGATGCCACACTGCCATCCCCTGAACCCTTGGGGACCAAGGGAAGGCGGAGGGCAGCGTTCCCAGAAACATAACTAGAGACAGCTCTTCCTCCTTTTGGGGCATTCTAAGGCCAGAAGGCAGGGTGCCCAGGGAGGGAATTCAGCAAGACGTGACAAAGCAAAACCGTGTAGAAGGCCGGCAATAGTTATCACAGCCCCTGCCACCCCAACCCCACACGGGTTCTACCTGTTTCCACGTGGCCCCGATGCCGGGGTCTTCCCAGCTTTCCGTACACAAGCTATGGGGCTCGGCGCAGTCACCCTCTTGCTCGCCCGCTTGCTCCACGGGCCTTACCTTTTGGGAGAAATGAAGGGAATGCAGAGCAGCAGCACAGCAAAGACCTCTGCGTAGAGGAAGGTGGCGACTGCAGTCCACTGCAGACTCATCCTGTTGCTAGAAGGTTTCCAGCAGTGAGATGTGAGTTTGTTTCCTGGCAGGACAGAAAAGGGACAGAAGTCGTGAGAGCTGAGCGGCCACTCCTGACCCTCTACCCCAGCATTCCACTCGTTTTCCAAACCACTGGCTGAAACTGGGCACGACTCGGCAGGGACACTTGGCCAACGGCGCCCAAAGGCCTGACAAACTCCCGTTTGCCAGGGCGGAGGTACTTGCTGCCTCCTAGCACGCGCATTAAAAGCCACCCTTCTGGAGAATTCCTTTCCCGGTTGAGTTGGACACACTCCTTAGGCCTGCCTACCCAAGAAAGCGTTCTGAATTTTGATCATGCAGACGAGACAAAATTCTCGACTTCCATCGGGCCCTCTCCCTTCCCAGCCAGCTCCGGGGCGGCCGCATCTCGATAACGCACTTTTCCCCAGAGCCGCGGCGTCCCCGCCCCCCAGGGAAACTGGAAGACCCTTCCCTGCCGAGCCTCTGAGCCTTCCCAAACAGGGCCGAAAGAGAACCTGCAGCCTCCCTCCGGGGCGCGAGCAGGGGCTAAAAATGGCCTTCCGACGCCGCGTCTGCCTCCCACGAGGTGGGAGAACTCGAGGTACCTCAGAGAGCCCCGCAGAGCGACTCCTACCGGGCGGGAGTCAGGGCCAAAAACAAACGCAGATCCCGACTAAGCGCCTCATGGCCCCGTCCAAAGAAAGTTCTAGAAAAAGCGGTCTTTTCGGGAACCGGAAGAGCCCCTCTCCTCAGCCCTGGTCGGCCCCAGCGCCCACGCGGCTCGAGACCCGCCCTCCTCCGCGCGCCACGCGCGCGACCCCCCGGGACGCGGCCCTAGCCCGCCACGCCCCCCACAGGCCCCACCCCGGCGGCCCCTCCCCAGGGGCTTCGCCACCGCCCCTCACCCCCGCGGAGGCCCTCAAGCCCCCGGAGCCCAACTGCAGCCGCCGCCCCGACTTCCCTCCCCAGCCCCGTCCCCGCACTCCCGGCTCGGCCGTCGTCCCCACGCCCCGCGGACCCTCCGCACTACCCGCCGTTGCCCCTCGTCGAAGGCCCGGAGGCCCACGCTCACCGAGCTTCCCACGGCCGACGCACACGCCCCGCCGCCGTCACCAAACGCTCCCACCGCAGCCCTGGCCCCGCCCCTTCCCCCGCGGCCGGAAACCGGAAGCACCCGCCGCGTCCCGCCCCGCTCCCGACCGCACCCAGGCCCCGGCGACTCCGCCCACGGCCGGTTTTCGCCCCGCCCCCGAGCCGTGGCTCCGACGCCCAGGACTGGAGGAGAAGGGGCGCCTCGAGGCTGGGCGGTGGCGCCTCGAGAGCGCTCCGGGAGGAGGGGCGGGGCCTTGGCGGGAAAGCCAGGGGCCGCTTCTCTGGCCCGCGCGGTCCTCCCACGTCTCACTGGTCCGGGGAAGGGGCGGGGCCCAGCCGTGGGGCGAGAACGGGGTGGGGCTCGCTGCGCCCGGGCTCCGCCTTCCGCCCCTCCTCCGCCTCCTCCCCTTCCCTCGACTCGCCCCTGGGGAGGGGTAGGGTGGGTGGGGATTCTGGGCGGGTGGCGGAGTCACTGTCGGCTTCTGCCGGGCTGCGGAGCGGACGGACGCGCCTAGTGCCCCGGGGAGGGGAGCCACCAGGAGTGGAGGTAGAGGAGGAGGTGTAGAGGAAGAGACGCCCTCTCTGCCGGGACGTCCCCCCGCCCCCCGAGGCTCTGACCCCAGGGGCTAGGGGCCTGACAAGTTTCTCCACCTTGGCTGCCTGAGGAGGCCGCTACCCTGGAGGGCCCTGAGCCCACCGCACCAGGGGCCCCAGCACCGCCCCGGTGGTCTAACGCGACAGTTTCAGGGACCACTGCAAGGTTTCCAGTGGCCTAGACCAGGAGCCCGGGGTCAGAGCAACAACCCTTCCGGCCACCTGCCTCGACTTCTGCCTCAGGCACCAGTCCCGGCCCCGTGCATCCAGCCCAGGTGACATGCCGGTACTCTCCACGCCCAGGCCCTCTCGGGTGACCACGCTGAAGCGCACAGCTCTGGTCCTGGCCCTCACCGCCTATGGAGCCCACAAAATCTACCCCCTGGTGCGGCAGTACCTAGCTGCAAGCAGGGGCCCTCAGGTACCGGCAGGGGAGTCCACGCAGGACGTCTTTGGGGCCACGGCGGCCAAGGCCAGCGTGAACAGGGTGTTCTTGCGGCGGCTCTTGGGGCTCCTGCGGCTGCTCTTCCCCAGGACCCTGTGCCGGGAAACGGGGCTGCTGGCACTGCATTCGGCCTCCCTGGTGAGCCGGACTTTCCTGTCCGTGTACGTGGCCCGCCTGGATGGCCGGCTGGCCCGCTGCATCGTGCGCAAGGACCCACGGGCCTTCAGCTGGCAGCTCCTACAGTGGCTCCTCATCGCTCTCCCTGCCACCTTCATCAACAGTGCCATCCGGTACCTCGAGGGCCAGCTGGCCCTGTCTTTCCGCAGCCGTCTAGTGGCCCATGCCTACAGCCTCTACTTCTCCCAGCAGACTTACTACAGAGTCAGCAATATGGACGGGCGCCTTCGCAACCCTGACCAGTCCTTGACGGAGGACGTGGTGGCCTTTGCCGCTTCAGTGGCCCACCTCTACTCCAACCTCACCAAGCCGCTCCTGGACGTCGCCGTGACGGCCTACACTCTGGTTCGAGCGGCCCGCTCCCGTGGGGCCGGCACGGCCTGGCCCTCGGCCATCGCCGGCCTTGTCCTGTTCCTCACAGCCAACGTGCTGCGAGCTTTCTCACCTAAGTTTGGCGAGCTGGTGGCAGAGGAGGCGCGGCGGAAGGGAGAGCTGCGCTACATGCACTCTCGAGTGGTGGCCAACTCAGAGGAGATCGCCTTCTATGGGGGCCACGAGGTGGGGCAGGTTGGGGTGCTGGGCACAGAGGAAAGCTCACAGCTGGGAGGCTAGGGAGCAGGCAGCCATGGACAGCGTGGAAAGCTCGGGTCTGGCTGGGGCTCATGCCAGAGGTGTGGGTAGGTCATAGAAGATGAAGACTGGGGATGACAGGGCCTTGGGCGGCCCAGGCTTAGGCACGGAAATGGAGAAGCAGGAAGGCTGGGCGGGGGCTGCCCACATGCTCCAGGCCACTTCTGCTTCCTCTCCTCGGTGTGGTTGGCCTGGCCTAGGAGCTGTGGATCCTAGCGGTTTCAGATGGTAGAGCTCCCTGCTTGCTCCACTCCTACAGCCAGCCAGGAGGAGGCTCCCGACCCTCCGCCAGCAGGGACTGTGGGACTCTGGCCTGCTGCCTGGCCCCTCCTGGGCCGCCCCCCACCCCGCCCCGGGCCCTTTGAAGGCCGGCATCTGGCCAAGCTGGTGGGCCAGGCAGGCTGGCGTTATGGGCATGACTCAGCCCAAGCGGGGGTTAACGAGCAGCACCCAGCGCGGTGGCAGCGCTGGGCACTCGGGGTCAAAGCTTCCCCCCGCCTTAGCCCCCAGGCCGGCCCCGGCTACCTGCTCGGCTGCCTCCCCAGGCCCCAGGCCAGGGATGCCCGGCCCAGGCCGCCACCGCGGCGGCGGGACGCACTTCCTGCCCGCCCGGCGGCCACCCTGCCCCCCCCCCATGGCCGCCCTTCCGCCTGGGTCCCAGGCCTGCCGGGAGCCCGGCGCTGGGAAAGGTTACTCGGGGCCAATGTTCCCTTTATCTCGCCTTGGCCCCTCCCCTTCCTCGTGCCTGGGGCTGCAGCTGCCTCCGGCCCTGCTCTCTGCTACTCTGGTTTCAGTTCCCGAGGGCTTCTCCAGGGAGGGGCACAATGGTATCCACCTCCTGAAGGCCTGTGTGTCCTTCCTAAATGAGGTGGGCTCTTGTCCCTGGAGCTTGTCTCATTGGCTGCACGTGGGGCGGAGGCTGTGATTTAAAAAAAAAAAAAAAAAAAAAAGGGTTTGTCCCTGAACTCTGCAGTGGGGGCAGCCCTGGTGTAGGCCGGGCTCCAGATTAAGAGAAAATGCCTGGTCTGCAGCCACAACCCATCTCTCCCGCACGCTGGGCCGCAGGGCCTTGGCAGGCAGCCACGGCCTTGGGTAAGGCGCTTGGCACATTACCCGCAGCTACATTGTCGGCCCCGGCTGGCACTCCTGCCAGCTCCCAGCACGAGCCTGGATCGCCAGGGTGCTCCCTTCAGGAACCGGGATTGGGCTGGATGCAAAGCCAAGCGATGTGGCAGACATGGATGGTGGGGGCAGGAGAGCCCCGGCGTGTGTCCACAGCCTACGTCTTTAGGCTGGACAGCAGTGTGGGGTGACGAGCCCTCACGGGTGGTGGGTTGGTTGCCTTTGCTGTGCGGGTATGTGGCTCGCCCCAGTCTCACCTGCTGACGCCCCTAGGGATGCTGGCCCAGACTGGGGCACAGGTGACTGGCCGGCTGGAGGGTAGACATCACAGTATTCTGCTCTCTTTGGGATTTCATTGAGGAGGCCGATCTAGATTTCATTCAGGAGGTGGGAGCCTGTGCACGCACACACGCACGCACACGCGTGCACAGACTCTTGCTGGCTTGACAACAAGGTAAACCCCTTAGTAAGTCAAAGCATCATTTATGAGAATCTGGTTCTCTTTTAACGGCTCTGCCAGCGTGGTCCAAATTCCCCACCTTTTGCTCCCTCCAAGCTGCGCGAGCTCACGCACATCACTTTGCCACTTTGGGCTGGGGCGTCCTACGGTACAACGGACGTGAGAATACACGTTCGACAGCACGCGATGATTATCAAGTGGAGAGTCGGGTGTGAAGCACTTGGCAAAGGAAATGGTGCCAGGCTGGGCAGCTGTGGTCAGCCGGGGTGGGAGGGCAGGGCTGCGGCACACACCCCTGTACTGAGCCAAGAAATCTGCAACCTAATGGCCACCTGGCTGTGACCGGTTCCTGACACCCCTGGTTCCCCCTCCCTTCCCTCTCCTGCTCTCTTCTACAGACCCTGCACGGTCCCCTTTCCCCAGCGGTCCCCGTCTTGAGGTAGCCGGTGGTGGCCAGTGCAGGAACGGGGAGGGCAGGGCAGGGCTGGTTTGGGAGCCCACCGCCCGGGTTTCTGTAGGAGGACACAGCAGAGGGCCCTTGTCCAGAAGAACCTCGGGCAGGTCGGGGAGGCGGGGCCTCAGTAGGTAGACGCTTTCTAAGCAAGTTCCTCAACACCAAGTACTGCCTTTTACTTTCCTGTGCTGACCTTTGCTTAGTTCAGGGTGGCACTCGCCAGCAGTTGCCCAAAGATGTCCCAAAGCCGCGCAGGGCAAAGAGAGGGGCACGGTAAGTGTCCCAACTAGACAGGTGGAAAGAATGGGCCTCCGAAGGTGGGGGCGGCAAGTCCCTTCTCTTCCTTGCCACTGTACCCCCGTACTATGACATCAAGTGGTCCCAAAGTTTGAAAACTGTCCCCTATAAACGTGACCCAGTTGTAACCCCCAGCCCCTGACCTTGTCATGGCCATCAAATGGCAGGGCATGTATGAGCAGTGCTGGGAGACTTTTTGCCCCCCACGGTGGTCACCGGAAGGCCTCTCTCTCTGTCTCTCTGTCGCCCCTCCCCCACAGGTGGAGCTAGCCCTGTTGCGGCACTCCTACCAGGACCTAGCTTCGCAGATTAACCTCATCCTGCTGGAACGCCTTTGGTACATCATGCTGGAACAGTTCCTCATGAAGTACGTGTGGAGTGCCTCCGGCTTACTCATGGTGGCCGTCCCCATCATCACTGCCACCGGCTACTCCGAGTCAGGTAGGAGCCAGCTCTGGGAGGCGGGGGGGGGGGGGGGGGGGGAGGCAGGGACCCTGTCCTGTCCTCCTGGATCACTGAGTGCTAGGCTTGGAAGGACCAAGAGCTCAGCCGACCCACCCACCCCTTCTGCTAGGGCCGTGAGGCCCACCCGGCATCCTCGATGGCAACCAAGGTCCCACGGCTCCTGGCTGCCTTCTGCTCTGCGTGTGTCTCCGCTTCCCGGCATTTCACGCTCCTGGGTAGCACTCAGCCGAGCCCCTGGGGACTGTGAGTCAGGGACAACGCATGTCCCTTTCTCAGGCCCGTGCTCCCTTGCCCACCTGGCCCTGTCCTCGGCTCACTGCAGCCTGCAAGTGGAGCGGCTTTCTGTGGGCCACCTCAGCGCTCGGGCCTTGGGTTTCCCGTGCCTACAACAACTCTTGTAGGTTGCAGCAGTGGGTGTAGACCTCTGCCCTGTGGTCTGGGGTGGGGGTGGGGGACAGGAAGGCCTCCTTGCTTTTCATCTTAACTACGGGATCATCAGGATTCCTGCTTTGTTCCTCTAACTGACAGTCTTTTCGTGGTTACCATGCACGGGAGAAGAGTAGCCCCTCCCTGCCCCCAGCTTTTAGAACATTCTAACTCAAGAAGGGACCAGCCGTGCTGATGTTTGAGGTAGCCCTGTGTCAAGTTTGCTTTCCTGTTGTTTTTATGCTTGGCTATTGCTTTATCGGGTCGATGTGGATTTAAATTCATCCCTGTTTACCGATTTCTACGTCTTCTAAAAGTTCTTTCTGCAAGGCTTTCATCATGGGATCTTTGAGATTATTTTGTTGTTTCTTTCCCCCAAAGTTTGGTTGGGTGTGGGAGTCGAGGCGGACTGTTATTTTCTCTCAGCCCCTTGAGAATCTTCCATTTTCTCCATTGGAAAATCTATCAGCTTAACCGCCGCTAGAAGCCTGCATTGTCTTTCCGGTTACTTGGAAACTTCCTTCTTTGCCATCTTCCAGGTTCCCTACGAAGTGTTTACCTGTAGGTTTCTGTTTCTCCATACTTGTATGGCCTTTGTATGTTCACATTTTTTGATCATTCTGGGAAATTCTCAGTTGTTATCTTTCCATATGTTGCCTGGTCTCGTTCTTTTACTCTTTCCTTCTGGAACTTCTGCTAGACATGCAGACCTTTGCTCTCCCCCACCTAGCACTGTGCTGAGTCTGGAAGATTTCCTCTGACCTCTGTGCTCGCTCACCCATCACTTCGCTTTTCAGCTGCGTCTGATTTGAAGTTTTTTTAGTATATGTGTTGCCGAAGTGAGCGCTGATTTGAAGTTTTTTAAAATTTCAATGACTTTCTTTTTTTTAATAATTTTTTAAGTTTATTTATTGATTTTGAGAGAGAAAGAGAGAGAGAGAGCACACGCAGGAGGAGCAGAGAAAGAGACAGAGAGAGAGAGGGGGAGAGAAGAGAATCCCAAACAGGCTTTGCACTGCTTCTCATGAAATACTAGATCATGACCTGAGCTGAATGCTTAACCGACTGAACCACCCAGGCGCCCGTGAGTGACTATTTGTATAAGTTCTATTTGATTCTCTTTCACACAGAAATTTGAAAACAGAAATTTTCCTTTTTTTCTTCTTTCCTTCTTCCTTTCTTTCTTTTAGAGAGAGAGAGAGTACACATAGGCAGGCAGAGATGGGCAGAAAGAGACAGTCTTTTTTTAAATTTTTTAAATGTTTATATCCATTTTGGAGACAGAGACAGAGCATGAGTGGGGGAGGGGCAGAGAGAGAGGGAGACACAGAATCCGAAGCAGGTTCCAGGCTCTGAGCCATCAGCCCAGAGCCCGACGCGGGGCTCGAACCCACGAACTGTGAGATTGTGACCTGAGCCGAAGTCGGACGCTCAACCAACTGAGTCACCCAGGCGCCCCGAGTGAGAGAGAGAGAGAGAGAGAGAGAGAGGGAGAGAGAGAATCTTAAAAGAGGCTCCATGTTCAGCATGGAGCCCAACATGGGGCTCGATCCCACGACCCTGGGATCATTACCCAAGGTGAAATCAAGAAACCGACTGAGCCACCCAGGCGCGCTGAAATTTTTCTTTTCAAATATGAATTCGAAACCGTTTCTAGAAGTGTCCGATTTTCTCGTCTTTTGGACTGCTCCTTTTACGCTCCACGGTCTCTATCCAACTATTTGATTATCTGAATTCTTGGGGCTCTAACTCGTGGTGTATTGTTTCCCCGTGGGCTTTGCAACCAGACTTCCGTGGGAACCCCGAGTGGTCTCACTGGAGGGGTAGTTGTCCAGTGTAGTGTGTGTGTGCTTTTGTTTGGGCCTGCACACCTGGCTAATTGACCATTTGGAGGCCATTTCACGTTAGCTTCTCAGCTCGGGGAGGAGAGGTTTCTGAACTTGGAGGCAGTATTAATTTGAACTGCACACACACAATTACAGATTCTTAGAAGAGACCTTTTGTTCGGTGCACCTAGAGCCCCAGCTGCACAGAAGAAGCTTCCCTGTCTTCTCCCATCTCTGGAGATTTCACAGGAGTACCTGGCTGCTGGCCCCTCTTTGTGCTCCTGGGAATTTCTCTTGTTTTCCTTGGAGCACAGCTCTGCTTTAAAAGGTGTAATGCTGGGGCTCCTAAGTGGTTCAGTCGGTTGAGCATCCGACTCTTTTTTTTTTTTTTTTAACATTTATTTATTATTGAGAGACAGAGTGTGAACAGGGGAGGGGCAGAGAGAGACACACACACACAGAATCGGAAGCAGGCTCCAGGCTCCGAGCTGTCAGCACAGAGCCCGACGAGGGGCTCGAACTCACAAACCGCGAGATCGTGACCTGAGCCGAAGTCGGACACCCAACCGACCGAGCCACCCAGGCGCCCCGAGCATCCAACTCTTGATTTCAGCTCAGGTCATGATCCCGGGGTCATGGGATGGAGCCCCACGTTGGGCTCCATGCTGAGCATGGGGCCTGCTTAGGATTCTCTCTCTCTCTCTGCCCTTCTCCCCTGCTCACACTCGCTCTCACTCTCTCTCTCTAAAAAATGAATGAATGGGGGCGCCTGGGTGGCGCAGTCGGTTAAGCGTCCGACTTCAGCTCAGGTCACGATCTTGCGGTCCGTGAGTTCGAGCCCCGCGTCAGGCTCTGGGCTGATGGCTCAGAGCCTGGAGCCTGCTTCCGATTCTGTGTCTCCTTCTCTCTCTGCCCCTCCCCCCTTCATGCTCTGTCTCTCTCTGTCTCAAAAATAAATAAACGTTAAAAAAAAATTTAAAAAAAAAATGAATGAATGAATGAAATAGTTCTACTTTGGGGTGCCTGACTGGCTCAGTCAGTAGAGCATGCAACTCTCGATCTCAGGGTCATGAGTTCAAGCCCCACAATGGGCATGGAGCCTACTTAAAATAAAGCTTTTTTTTTTAAATGTAAATAAATAAAATAAAAGGTGTCATATTTTGGAGCACCTGGCTGGCTCACTCGGTGGCATATGCGACTCTTGATTTTGGGGTTGTGTATTGGAGCCCCACGTTGGGTGTGAGTAGAGCTTGCTTAAAAAAATAAATAAAATGTGGGTGCTGGGGTGGCTTAGTCGGTCAAGTGTCCAACTCTTGATTTTGGCTGAGGTCACGATCTGACAGTGGGCTCTGCACTGGGTGCGGAGCCTGCTTGAGATTCTCTCTCCCTCTCCCTCTGCCCCTCCCCCCACTTGCGTTTTCTCTCTCGCTCAAAAAAAGAAATAAAATACATTATAAAATTTCTGAACGTAAAAGGTGTCATGTGTTATGCAGTTCCATAGTAAGAGAATTTTCAGTTATATGTAAAGAGAGGGAGGGGAGCCTGCGTGGCTCAGTCGGTTAAGTGACTGGCTCTTCATTTGAGCTCAGGTCATGATCTTGAGGTTCATGAGTTCAAGGCCCACATCAGGCTCCGAGCTGACAGTGCGGAGCCTGCTTGAGATTCTCTCTCTCTCTCCCTCTCTCTCTGCCCTTCCTGTGCACGCTTGCGTTCTCTCTCAAAATAAGTAAAATAAACTTTAAAAATTTTTTAAAGAGAGAGAGAGAGGCCGACTTGTTTCAGAACCAGAAGCCTCTCTGATTCTCTCCCTATTTGTGTCTCTGCCTTGGGGCTTCTGAACCCTCCACTGTCTGTCCCCCTCTGGGTAACCCCCAAGAGGAAGGATCTATTGGAGGGGGGTTACTGCTTCCTGCCGCAAAGGCCATACGGAAAGGGCGGCCTTGATTCAGACACAGGTGCCAGACCCGGTCAGCACCCCTGGCCTGGAGCACGGGGACCCACCCACGAGGTGACCTGTGGTTTCCGTGAAGAAGCGCCTGCAGCTACTTTCCTCTATAGCTGGCCGTGGGGCCTGTCTGGTCCCGGGGCTTCTCCCTCCTGTGAAAGCCTAGGACTTTTTGGAGCCCCTGCTACACCAGGCTTTGTGAGCAATTCAAAGAAGCGTGAGCTCTTGTCCCTGGCCTCACGGCACCTGTGAAAACAAAATACTCCTGCCCCCCTGTTCCCTCTACTTCTGACTCACAGCCCCCTTGTTATTCCTCTGAAGCAACGCTTGTGCCTCAGGGCCTTTGCAGGTGACTGCTCTAATGTGCTTCCCTCTGATGACAGCACCCACCCCCCCCACCGTCCTCTTCCCCTTCCCCGCCTCACTGCTGTCCTGACACTGAACACCCTGTCTACTCTACTTCTCTATTTGCTTCATTGTCACTCTGCCACTTTAGGCTGTGTGCTCAATGGGGGCAGAGGTTTTTGTCCGTTTTGTCCTTGCTGCGTCCCCAGTCCCCGGTGGCTAAGTGAGGGCTCTAGGTGCTTCGAGGAGGCTGAGAGCACTGGGGACCAGTGGGAGGAGACAGATACTTCCCAATTGTCAAGTAGGGAAAATTTGGATACCTTTGCCCTTCTGGCCTGGAGCTGCAAGCCTGGAGGGCCCAGAGGAGGAGTGGCCTTGCTGTGAACAGCAGCCTGTGTTCAGCTCCAGGGCCCTGGCCTTAGCTGCCTGAATCTCTGCAGTAACCTATGGAGAGGTCGGTTAGTTCTGTCTCCAAGGAGGTGCCAGCTGTTGCCAGGATGCCCCCGGCAGCTGCACACCATTTCCCTGTGTGTGCGGTCACTGCCCAGCTCTCGGGACCTGTGAGGAGGAAGGCTTATGGCCCCCCTGCCTGTTGGGGGCTATGTCCCCCCGGGCACGATGGGAAGGTAGGCCCGGGACCATACGCTATCAGTATTAACAGTCCCATCCCCTGGATTCCTGGGCCAGGCCCAAGAAAAGGCAACGCAAGGTTCTCGGGCCATCCATCCCATCCATTTTCCACCGTGTGCTGTTCTGGAGGCCGTCTGTCCTGAACCCGCCTCCCACCCCTTCCCACCCCACCCCCGCCCATCATAACCCTAGAGTCCCTGGGCTCTTTACAGAATCTTCCTTCCCACTGCTTCAGCCCGGGAGCCTCTGCTTCCCCTGGATACCCCCAGCGGGCACTGTTCACTCTCCCACACCCCAGGACCCTCAGACTCGGCCTCCCCCCTTGCTCCCCATCACCATTTCCAGAGCATTCCTTGTGTAAAAGCCCTGCCCCCCTGAGAGCTCTAAGGATCAAGGGAGTCAAGTCCTCTGACAGGAGAGGACCAAAGTGCACAACCGTGGGCTCTAGACTGAAACAGACAAGCAAGTCAAGACAGAAACGGGCTCCTGGGGAGAAACAGAGGCATCAAGGATGGCCATGCTCACGGAGGCCAAAGAATGCAGCCTCGAGGGGAGAGATGAGGGAGAGATGGGGGGTGGTGATGGAGGTCCAAAAGGGACGCTCGTGTTGGAGAGGCCCCGGGGTACACAGCTCTGGGCGTGAGATGATAAGGTGCAGGTGTGGCCCTGAGAGGAGCTGCTGCCATCAGCGCGGGACACAGAAGGAGGGCAGTTTCGGGGGAAGGAGCAGACTGTGCCAGAGAAGAAGGCCAAATGCCTCGTGGCTCATTTTCTCGCCCCCGTTATTGAGATGTAATTAACATACCATACAATTCAGCCTTTTAAAGGGTACAATTCAGCGGTTTTTAATATATTTGCAAAATGGTGCAACCGTCGCCACTGTCTAAGTCCAAAACGTTGTCATCGCCCCAGAAAGAAACCCTGGACTCCCCATCCCTCCCCCCGCCCAGCCCCTGGCACCTACACCTCTTTCTGTTCCCGTAGATGTGCCTCTGGGGGACATTTCTCATAAACGGAATCATTCAGCATGTGGCCTTTTGTGTCTGGCCTCTTTCACCCAGCATAGCACTTTCGAGGTTCAGCCACATTGTGGGATGAGTCAGTGCCTCACTGCCTTTCGTGACTGAATAATATTCATATGCATACGTACGTACGTACGTACATACACCGCAGTTTCTTTCCTACCCCTCCGCTGATGGACGTTTGGGTTGTTTGCACCCTTTGGTGATTGTGAATAACGTTGCCGCGATCATTTGTATACAGGTTTCCGTGTGAACGGATACTTTTGTTTCTCCTGGATACATGCCCAGGCATGGGATTGCTGAGTTTTCCGGTAACTCTAGGTTGAACTTTTTGAGGAAGCGCCGAACTGTCTTCCAGGCCGGGCCATTTTACAGCCCTCACAGCGGTGTGTGAGCCCATCTTTTCTCTTCCTCACCAACACCTGTTATCATTTCTTTCTAATTCTAGCCGTCCTAGGGCATGTGAAGTGGTATCTCACTGTGTTTTTTTTTTTTTTTTAGTTTATTTATTTTTGACAGAGACAGAGACAGCGTGAGCGGGGGAGGAGCAGAGAGAGGGGAAAGGAGGGAGAATCCCAAGCAGGCCCCACGCTGTCAGCACGGAGCCCAATGCAGGGCCCGAACCCACAAACCTGTGAGATCATGACTTCAGCCGAAACCAAGACGAAGCCAGCCAGGCGCCCTTAGCTGTGCTTTTGATTTCTAATTCTCTGGCGACTAATCGCGTTGAGCATCTTTTCACATGCTTATTGGCCGTTTGTAGATCTAAGAAATACAGTAGAAATGCCAATTCAGATCTTTTGCCCATTGTCTAACTGGGTTCTCTTTGTTTTTGAATTTAAAAAGTCCTTTGCAGGGGCGCCTGGGTGGCTCAGTCGGTTAAGCATCCGACTTCGGCTCAGGTCACGATCTCACAGTCCTTGGGTTCGAGCCCCGCGTCGGGCTCTGTGCTGACAGCTCAGAGCCCAGAGCCTGCTTCGGATTCTGTGTCTCCCTCTTTCTCTGCCCCTCCCCTGCTCACACTCTGTCTCTCTCAAAATAAATAAAACATTAAAAAATACATTAAAAAAAAGAAAAAGTTCTTTACATATTCTGGATATGAGACCCTTATCAGATACGTGATTTGTAAATATGTTCTCTCAGTCTATAGGTTGTCTCTGCACTTTTTTTGTTTTCTTTCAGTGCCCAAAAGGTTTTAATTTTGATGAAGCTCATTTATCTGTTTTCCTTTTGTTGTCTGTATTTTTGGTGTCATATTTAAGGAGCCAGACCTAATCCCAGGTCGCAAAGACTTAACGCCTGCTTTCTCCTGAGAGTTTTACAGTCTCAGCACGTACGTGCAGGCCAGTGCTCCACTTTGAGTTAGTTTTTGTGTGTGGTGCAAAGCAGGGGACATTCTCTGGCGAGTGGGTACCCACCTGTCCCGCACCGTCTGCCAGGGAGACTTGTCTTTCCCCTAGTGGGTCAGTTTTGATTCTCCACTGTCCCCTCCCTTCTTCCCACTGTGCTCCATAGACTCAGAGGCAGTGAAGAAGGCCGCCTTGGAGATGCGGGAAGGGGAGCTCGTGAGCGAACGCACAGAAGCCTTCACCATTGCCCGCAACCTCCTCACCGCTGCCGCGGATGCCATCGAGCGGATCATGTCGTCCTACAAGGAGGTACCCCCCCATCCCAGCCGCGCGCCCCTCTCCGCTGTGCCGCCCACCCTACCCCCCAGCCGGCAGGGTCTGAGCCAGCGTCACCCTCCCCACAGGTGACAGAGCTGGCCGGCTACACGGCCCGAGTACACGAGATGTTCCAGGTATTCGAAGATGTCCAACACTGCCGTTTCAAGAGGCCTGGCGAGCTGGAGAGCACTCAGGCAGGAGCCGGGGCTGTGGCGCGCTCTGGTGTCCGTGTAGAGGGGCCCCTGCAGATCCGAGGTAAGGGCACCCTCCCCGCAGACACCCCCCCCCCCACCCAGAGGGCAGCATCTTCGAGCTGCGCCCCAGGGAGGGACTTCCCCCGGACTGCTGTGCACCCCCCCCCCCCGCAGCCTTCTTTCCCAGAGCAGTAACCACTGGCCAACCCCTCACTTGCCGGCTCCTTCCCAGTGCCCTGGCTGAGATTTCTGTTATTTCTCTTTGCAAAAGAGGGGGACGCGGTCCCCGAGTAGAGGGGACCACTCCCCCGTGTGGGCAGCAAGAGAAAGTTCAAGACTACAGCAGAGGCCACGATGCTGTGGAAGAGGGGACCAAGTGTTGAAGCCGCCATTAAAATGGTAGCAAGAGCAGAGGCTTTTACGGAACAAGGCTGGACTCCGTGCCCCAGGTTCCAGAAGCCACAGAACTGACTTCGCCCCTCCCCTGCCCAGAGCTCGGCACCAGACACTGGTTGGGGGTGGACTTCCGGAAGACCCAGCATATTCCCAAGGGGGCCCCGGACCACACACTGGCATGCTGTGAGCGGGTTGGGGGGCACATGGAATCCACCAGAAGTCAGAGGGAGTGCTACTGCTCTCTCCATTCCTTCGTTGCATTCTCTCTCCAGGCCAAGTGGTAGATGTGGAACAGGGAATTATTTGTGAGAACATCCCCATCATCACGCCCACGGGAGAGGTGGTGGTGTCCAGCCTCAACATCAGGGTAAGTCATGTGGGGGACAGGTGGGGGGATGCCTGGCCCAGAAGTGTGGGCTGGGCTGGGCTGAGCTACCCTGGGCCTGGCCTTCTGCATCTATGAGCCCCCAGTCCTTGGTGTCTGGCCTGCCAGGCCTGCATATGTTGTCAGTCCCCGGATGTACTTAGCAGGCGGGCTAAGGTCAAGTTGAGAGGCCAGCGTGTCCCTGACTATTGGCTCTGACGCAGTGGAGTCAGAGCTCATCAAAGCGACTAGCGACTATCAGGAGTGGCCGAGGGTCACCCGAGGGCTCCTGGCCCCATCCTTGCCACCCTCCCCGGCTCCATCCCTGAGAAGCCTGGGACTTGGGGACTCTGGCTCAAGTCCAACTATGGTAGAATAGATTGCTCCAGTGACCTGGGCTTGGGGTCCCCCCATCTGCTTCGAGAAGCCCCCAGTGCAGGTGTGTGTGGACTTCAGCCTGGCCCGCTGGGAGGGCTCTCAGCCACTTCAGAGGCTATCTGGTGGCCAACATCCACCAGTCACCTTATCCCTAGCCAGAGCTTTGGACAGGGTCAGGGAATGATAGGATGAAGGAGAGACCTGTTGGCAGGGGTGGGGGCAGGGGGTCAGGGTGAGAAGTGAGAGGGAGTCATTCATTCATTCATTCATTCATTCATTTTTTCATTCGTTCAACCAATATTCCCTAAGCCCTGGGCTGGGCACTGGGAACTAGAGGTAAATTGGAGGGGCCCTGCCCTCTGGGAGGCCCCACTCTGGGGCCCCAAAAGTATTACAAAGGTCCCCAGTTAGCTGCCCAGGATCCCGTGCGGGCCACAGTAAGGGTAGTCCCATCCCTGTGGTGCACGGAGGTCACCTGAAGCTTCACCCAGGAGCTTCGGGACAGGTGGGCTGCATGATGAAGGCCTCCCCCTAGGGCAGGCAGAAAGAAGGCCATGAAGTGGCAGGAGCACAGAACTAAGGGACCTCGGGGCCGGGTCCCATAGAGGCCTCGTGCACCTGGCCGCAGAGCCGGATCGGCAGGAGCCATGGCTGGGCCGGGGGTAAGTGAGAAGAGGCAAGTGCCTGGGGCTCCTTTCCTTGGCCTGCCGGGAGGGCCCTGAGAGCCAGTTGGAGGCGGGCACATTTCGTCACCCCAGGCAGCACAGGATCGTGGTGTGATCCCCATCGCCCCTGCCTGTGGTCACTCTTGCGGCATGGCAGGAAGCCACCGATGATTGGTTTGCCCAAGGCAAACAATTTCCAGGCAGGCCCAGTGACAGCCATGTAGGCCAAGACTGGGGGCCCTGGCGAGCCAGGGCGCAGCTGGTTAGCATGGCCAGGTGAGAAGGGGTGACCGTGGCGGGAGGGGGGGGGGGAGAAGAGCAGGGGTGGGTGGCTAAGCAGAAGCTGGGCTCCGGGACTAGAAGACGTTGGGGAAGAGAAGGAAGCGGTTCCCAGTCGTGATCGCCCAGGCGCAGAAGTGGGACAGGGGCAGGGAAGGGGACCAGAGAGGCAGCCTGGCGCTGGCTGGGGGCCGGGCCGGGCCTGCTGGACTGCTGGGTGCACATTGATGGGCCCAGGCCCTGCTAGAGAGACTTTATAGTGTAACAGAGGACCACAGAATGAGGGGCTCAAACTACAGGAGTGGATTCTGGAGGCCGGAAGTCCAGATCAGGGTGTCTGGTAGGTGAGGGAGAGTCTGTCTATCCCAGGCCATCGGCGGTGTTCCCGGCCTTGGCTTCACGTCAAACTGTGCCTTCATCTTGACGTGGTGTTCTTCCTGTGTGCACGTCTCTGCGTCCGAATGTCCCCGTGTGATAAGGATACCAGTCACATGGGATGAGGGGCCCACCCCACTCCAGGATGACCTCATCTAAATTTAATTAATTATATTTGCAAAGACTCTGTTTCCAAATAAGGTCACATTCTGAGTGAGGTCTTGGGGGGTAGGACTCCAACATGTGCATTTGGAGGGACCCCGCTCAACCCACAACGCTGGCGCACCCAGGCCACCTAGGGACTTACATGGGTCAGCAGGAGAGCGGTGCCACCATCAGTCACGCTCTGAGAGAGTGGAAGTTAACATGGCCTTGGGCGGGAGGTGGGGGGGTTGTAGGTTGGGAGCTGTGCCCGGGTGCCCTGGCTTCATGCCCCGTACTCTCCCCTGCCTCCCGAGGACGGTGGTCTCCCTGCCATTTGACCCCCTCTTTCCTGCACACGCACCCCCAGGCTACCCCCCCCAGCCCGCAGCAGGCGTTTCTATAAGACCAGCAGGCATCATGGAATCGGGTGACTGGGGAGCCTGAGGCCTTGACACTGAGGCCAGGGGTCACAGAGGCATCTTCCCAGCACCCTAGGACCCGCAGGGACAGTGAGAGGGCCACGGAGGCAGGAGGACTGGCCAGGCATGAGGAACAGAGTTGGGAGTTTTTACCGTCCACCTAGAACTCGAAGGGAACTGCTTTTCCCAGGACAGTCCCTCACAGGAAAGCGAGGGACAGCGACGCTACTAGGACAGCGAGCACACGGGGACTCCTAGCGAGGCGGGACGGCATGGCAGAGAGGGCGACGTGGACTTTCTGAGGCCTTCCTCATGCTGGCCCCATGCTCTCCGGCACATGAAAGGAGCTTAGGGGACAGGCCGGGACCCAAAACAGGCATCGGGTTAGGGCTCTGGGCGCTGGACCTCATGCCTCGGGCCCTTGGCTGGGAGAGCCCCTGAGTGTGGGCCACGGTCAGAGGAGGGAGGGCCCCCGCGGCCCTGCCTCTGCCGGGGCCCCACACCACGCCGCTGCCCCCACAGGTGGAAGAAGGCATGCACCTGCTCATCACGGGCCCCAACGGCTGCGGCAAGAGTTCTCTGTTCCGGATCCTCGGCGGGCTGTGGCCCGCATACGGCGGCGTGCTGTACAAGCCCCCGCCCCAGCGCATGTTCTACATCCCTCAGAGGTGAGGGGGAAGGGGGCCCGGCGCCCAGCTCTGCCCCTGCGCCCCCCTCCTGTGGGACCCACCGCCCAGGAGCCGGCAGAGCTTGGGGCATCGGGAGAGGATGGCAACATTCTGCGCCGGAGTCCAAGGGCCACAGCGCCTCCACCCACTGCCCCGCCCTCGCCTGCCCGCCGGGCGACTCCACCGCACGTGACTGTGTGCGCACAGAAGGGGGGGGACCGTGTGTCTGTGCGCGAGTGGGTGTGTGTCTGTGCACGTGTGTGAGCACGCACTTATGCACGCGGGGGGACTGTGCACAGCGCGTGGTGCGCGTGCATGGGGGGGGGGCACGGTGTGAGCACTGCCCGGATCACTTTGTGGAAGGGCCTGTGGGCTTTGAGTCAGCCCCGAGTCCAGCAGCCAGCGCCCTTGACAGGCCGTCGGTGGAGGTGGGGGCAGAGCCCACTCTGGCACAGGCTGTTGGTGGGGGGAGGGGGTGACAGGACCTACTAGGGCACAGGCCGTCGGTGGGAGGGGGCGGGGAACACGGTCAACCCTGCCCTTAGCGGACGTGAAGCTTCCCCGCAGGCCCTACATGTCCGTGGGCTCCTTGCGAGACCAGGTGATCTACCCAGACTCTGTGGAAGACATGCGAAGGAAAGGCTATTCGGAGCAGCACCTGGAGGCCATTCTGGACATCGTGCACCTGAACCACATACTGCAGCGGGAAGGGGGTAAGGGAGGGGGTGGCCCGTCCCACCTATCAGCGCCAGGGAGTGAGCCACTTATCAATTGCCCTTTGGCCCCAGACTGTCAACCGGCTGCCACCCCCACCCCTGCCTCCCTCTCGCCCCTGAGGAATACAGATAGTCCCTGCATCCGGGAGTCCAAAGTGCTAGCGCCCTGGAACGCCCCAGCTGGTGGGCGGAAGTCATGAGGCAAGGGCAACCAGGCACAGTGGGAAGCGTGCGATGGGGGTGCTCACTTTTGGCCTGGATCACCTTGTTCAGGCTGTCAGGCTCAGGGGCAGGGAGGCTCCTGTGGGCCAGGCAGGGAACCCAGGCTTTCCCTGACAGTGAAGGAAGCCTTTGGAAGGCTCGAGGCAGGGAAGTGACAGGTCTAGCGAGAGGACAGAGCACGGGTGGAACGTGTGCCCAGGGTGTCCGTGCAGAGCGCCTCTAGCACAGGGAGCAGGACACAGCCAGAGGGGACGCTTGCATTTCCGTATTGAGCCTGGGAGGCGCCATCCCCTGGGAAGGAGACGGCAGGAGTGGAGGGACAAGCTGGTAGCCCAGGGCTGCGGAGCTGCTGGAGGAAAGGGAGGTGGGGCTGGGCTCAATTTTCTTCCTGAAATCTGAGAGCCTGGGCTGCGCTTCCTGCCTCGTCACTTGGGGACAGCTTGGCTGTAAGCAGTGACCTCACCTCTCGAGACTCTTCCCCTGCAAAAGGGGACAGCTCCCTTAGCACCAGCCTGACACAAAATCCGTCTTATAAGGACTCATAGCAGGTGTTCAGGGCACAGCAGATGATTCATGAGGCTTCTTCCCAGATGTCGTCGCCTGTGTCACAAAGAGGGCTGGAGGTGGTGGATTTGGGGGGGCGGCTCCTCCTGGGCCTACCCTGGTGGCTGTGGTCCCCCCAGGCTTCATCCCCGGCTTCCCTGTGTCCTGGTCAGCCCTCTTCTGTTCCAGCGGCCCCGCGCCAGGGGTGCACCCCTCCTCCTGTCTTCTCTGGCACCCCTGAGTGCGCTGGGCCCCTGAGGCCTGCCGTCACAACCTATTAGCACTGAGTTCAGCTGTGAGCAGCAGAACCCCCTTCCCCGAACGAACGTCAGCAAGATCATTCACAAGTTTACCTTACCGTGACATAACAGTCCTGAGGAAAGCAGGCCACCACTGATGGAGGCAGCCCTGCGCTGTGAAAGGTCCCTCAGGTCGCTCAGCTATGTTAGCCTCCACCACTGAAGCCACCTCGTGGTCCAGAGATGGCTGCTCCGGCTACCACATAACATCCCAGGCCGTGGCTTGGAGAAGAGGGGGAAGGGCCAAGGGCACATGCCATGTGTCTTTTAAAGAAAGTTCCAGAAGCTGCCACATGTGTAACACACTTACACGCGTCGGCCAGAAATCAGTCACACGGTCGCCCCTCACCTCCGGGCAAGCTACGGCCTCAAGGCAAGGTATGGAGTAGAGGCTTTCTTGTGGCTGGGCGTGCGCCCTAACAAAACTTCGAGTCCCGAGGGAGGACCGAGTGGAGGTAGTTGCTTCTGCTCAGACTCGCTAAGGCACTGGCGACAGGCAGTGACAAACACCCAGTCCCCGTGGGTGAGGACCCTTCAGGAGACGCTGCTGCAGTCATCTGTGGGGCTGTGCCACGACCGTCTGCACAATTCTGATCACGTCTTTTTGGGCTATTAAAGTCTTACCTCCAGGTAGGTAAGTAGGCAGGACACACGTACCCAGTGGCCAGCCTTCTCCAAAGTCAAACGTGCCACCGTATTCCACTCTCACTAGCCTCTCCAGCCCCTCCCACGTCCCCCGGGGCCGGGCCCCTGCTGATGCCCAGCCCTTGCTGAATCCAACAGAACCCCCTTGTGCCCCGCCCAGGTTGGGAAGCCGTGTGTGACTGGAAGGATGTGCTGTCGGGGGGTGAGAAGCAGAGAATCGGGATGGCGCGCATGTTCTACCACAGGTGAGCTGGGCTGTCCGCGGCGCTCGGGCTCCCTCCCGCACCGAGCCAGCGGCAGAGCCGAAAGGGCAGCCTGGGTGATCCCAGCGCGCTGGGTGGGACAGCCAGGTGCCCCGGGACCATTCGGAGGCCTCACCCCGGGCTCGGATTGGCCCCCAAAAGCAGAATCGGGGTTTGCACTGGGGCGGGGGGGGGGGCAGGCCAAGGCTTCTGCAAAGGAGGATCCACAGCCTAGCACGTTGGGCCCTGTCCCCAGGCCCAAGTATGCTCTCCTGGATGAATGCACCAGCGCCGTGAGCATCGATGTGGAAGGCAAGATCTTCCAGGCGGCCAAGGACGCTGGCATTGCGCTGCTCTCCATCACCCACCGGCCCTCCCTGTGGTAGGTGCCCTTCCTTCCCTCCTGCATTCGGCACCCCCGGGGACATGGCAGTGGGGCGGGAGGAGGGTGCCAAGTGTCTCCTGCCGAACAGCCTCTGCCCCTCCGTCCCCGTCCCTCTCCCGGCCTAGGAAGTACCACACGCACTTGCTGCAGTTTGATGGGGAGGGTGGCTGGAAGTTCGAGAAGCTAGACTCCGCCGCTCGCCTGAGCCTGACTGAGGAGAAGCAGCGACTTGAGCAGCAGCTGGCCGGCATTCCCAAGATGCAGCGGCGCCTCCAGGAGCTCTGCCAGATCCTGGGCCAGGGCTCTGGGGTCCTCCAGGGTGCCGCCTCTCCCTGAGCCCCGGGACCACGTGGAGGAAACAGCAGCACCCGGCCGCTCACCCCTCCAGCCAGCCCTGCCGCAGGCCCACCCCGCATGCCTTTCCCTCCCGGGCCTCCTGGCCGCCAGCGAAAGCACGCACCTGTCCCTGCGCCCCCTGCCCCGGGCCGGGCGGGTGGTCCTTTCTTCTCTTCCAGGAGGGGGTGGGGGTGGAGGTGACACCCCCAGCTCGCACTGCCGGCCAGACTGTGCAGAGCCTGGCATTTGTGGGGCCCTGCCCTCCTGACACCGTGGTCCCCCTTATTCCCTCCTCTTCAGTCCCTCGGAGACCCCACGAGGTCCCCCCGGATGGCCCACCGAGGCTCCCATCCCACGGGATGCCCTTCCTGCCATAGGAACGGGCGAATGGGGCCCACAGCCAGAAGGGGCCCCCAGTGTGAACCCCTTCTCCCCACCAGTCGTTTCCAGGAGCCCTTGGGAGGAAGCGCACGGTATTTCTTAGCAAGCGATGACAAGAATGTGGTCCCTGTCCTCCTCGGCCCCTCGCCTTCTTTCCTTCTACAAGCTAATTTATTGGATCCCTGTTTGTAGCCGTCTCGATTGCCAACATGGGCACCCTGCCAGCAGCGCAGGCAGCCCAGGCCACGGTCCTTCCGCAGGTGGCCTAGCCATTGAGCCAGCCCCCAGAGGCCCTGTGCCCCACCAGCCCACACTGCCGGCCACCTCCGGGGGGGTGGGGGTTGCAGACCAACTGAATGGGGGATGACTGCTGGGGCTGCCGGGCATGAGGGCACCTCTGTGCCCAGCTCAGTGCCAAAGAGGGGTCAGCCAGGGGAGCTGTCTCTGCAAAGCCAGCACCCACCCAAGAGGGAGACCCCACCACAGCCACCACCGCATGTGCCTTTCCAGGCCCTCAGCCCTCTGGCCGGGGAGCCTCCCTCAATCCCTCAGTAAAAACCTCCCACAGAAAGTGCAGTGGTGTCGCCTAGCCTCTTTGTGTGGCAGGGCTTGGGGGAGAGGCGGAGCGGGCATCAGGTCGCCTGGGCTCGAAGAATAAACTTGACCCCCACCCAAACGCACAGCTTGGCGTAGTCTCCTGGGGACATGGCCGAGGAGGGAGATTTAGCAACATCTCCCAGACATACTGACTGAGCGCCAACCAGAGTGCGGTGCAATCCCGGCCTCACAGCGCTGGGGTGGAGGGGAGGGGACTGACGCCCAATCCCTGCAAAGTGGGCAGAGGAGGAAGCGTCTGTGGGAGGGGGCCACAGAGGAGGAAGCGTCCCGACGCTGCTGGCCTCCGGGCGGCAGGGAAAAGACGGTTCCAGACCTTCTAGGAGGAGGGAAGGCTGGTGCAAAAACCCAGAGGTGAATCAGGAGCCAGACGCGGGATGTCAACGTGATGCAGAGGGCAGAGGGAGGGAGGGGCTGGGGCCACGCTGGGGAGCCTGGACTTACCTCGGAGGCTAGCAAAGGGTTTTCAGCAGGAGAGAGGGAGGCGACCCGCAGCTCCGCTTATGGCAGGTGTGTGGAGGGCTGTTTGGAAGGAGGCAAGAGCGCACAGCTTGGTCCCTGTCCCCTGCGGGTAGCAAGGGAAATGGGGCTCCCATACCACCCAGCACGTCCACTCCTGGCTTAAAGCCAAGCCAGCTGAAAACAGATGTTCAATCAAACACTTAGATGTGAACGTTCATAGCAGTGGTGTTGATGATACTCTGCAAGCAGAAACAACCCAGAAGCCCATCAACATGAACGGACACAGAATGCGGTCTGTCCGGGCGACGGCGGCGACTCGGCCGGAATGAGGAATGCGGTTCTGACCCCTGCCACAACAGGACCTGCCACAACAGGACCTGCCACAACAGGACCTGCCACAACAGGACCTGGAGGGCGGGGTGGAGTGAGAGCAGCCGGACACAGAAGCCCGCATGGTGTGTGATTTCACGGACGGGTAATGTCCAGAATGGCCAAATCCACGGAGGCTGAACGCGACGGGTGGGTGCCAGCGGCCGGGGAGGTAGGAAATGGAGGGACTGCGTAAGGAACGTGGGCTTTCCTTTTGGGGTGGGGTTCTGGAACTGTAGAGGTGATGGTCACTGTACCGAGTGCCACTGTACTGTGCCCTTTAAAAGGGCGAATTGTAGGTCATGTGAATGTCACCTCAGAAAATAGATCTGTAGATAATACGTGATAGATACATTGATTGATTGATGATAGCTGTATGATGCATGATCAATAGGTAATAGAGAGATGATATATACAGAGAGATGATGGATGATAGATAAAGGTAAAAGCCCTTAAAGCACCACTTTAAGCAGCCCAGGCAAGATGTGCTGACGCTTCAGATCCTGGATATATAAGAGCGAGATTAGAAGAAAGTCAAGAAGCATGGGGGGCGGGGATCAGACTCAGGGGGAGGTAGACAGGGATAGTCAAGATGACCCTTGGGCTCTGGCTGACGTGGCCAGGTGGGTGACGGCAGCCTTCGCTGAAGGAGGGCAGGTGGCGGGTGAAGATACGAGGAGCCTGGGGAGGAGGTGCTCCTCACTACGGTTGGTAGCTCAAAGAGACAAAACTTGTGGGACTAGGGGTGCCTGGGTGGCTCAGTCCACCAAGCTCTGACTTCGGCTCAGGTCATGATCTCGCGGTTCATGGGTTCTAGCCCCACATCGGGCTCTGTGCTGTCGGCACGGAGTCTGCTTCGGATTCTCTGTCCCCCCCTCTCTGTCTCTCTCCATCTCTCTCTCTCTCTCTCTCTCTCTCTCTCTCTCTCAAAAATAAACAAACATTAAAGAAAGAACTTGTAACACTATAGGAAAAATTGAACACGTTTCATTAATGGACATCGCAAAACTAGAGACTACACATTCTTGTCAAGTTCACCTTGAACGTTTACTAAAACTCATCACGTCCCAGGCCACAAAACGAGCTGCAACAAATACTAAAAGAATTGGTATTGTACAAATGACGTTCTCAAACTGTGAGAGAATAAAATCCTAAGTCTGTAACACAACTAAGTCCTCTCATATATTTGGAAATTTTAATGTACAAATGTAAATTTTAAAATACACTTCCACCTAACTGACTGGCGCAAGAAGAATTATAATGAAATTCTAAAAACGGAAGTGAGCAACAGCAAAAACACTATGTATGAAAACTTACGGGATGTATAGCTCGAGCAGTGCTTAGGAGGAAATGTATAGCCTTAAAGAGCTTAAGATGAGCACAACTCAGGAAGCTAGAAAAACCACGGTAGAATAAACGCTAAGAAAGCAGACCAAAGGAAATCACGGAGACAGCAGAAATTAATGAAATGGAAAAAAGATCAATAAAACGCAAAGTGTGTTCTCTGAAACTCGTAAAGTAAACAAGTCTCTGGCCAGAACGGAAGGAGAGAAGTTATGAGGGAGCGTGAGCACCTGGGGAGTCCTGGCTCGACAAATCTGGTGCAAATGACACCAAGGGGATGACCAAGGTGGAAAGGAATGAACTCACCACAGAAAATGGGATGGGTGCCTACCAAGGATGTTTTAGAAGCTGGAGGACAGGTGGGGGAGTAACAGGTGATTCAGGAGACCAGAGCAAAGTTTTAAAACCACAGGAAAAGGCAGCCAGGAGCAGGGGCTGGTTTGCGCAAGACCTGGAGGCATGAGATCTCTCAGAAGAAAATATGTGTGCATGCTCGGTCGGGGGTGGGGGGGATTGATGGAAAATCTGTATAGGAAGCTGCTTGATCTTAAACACACTCTCTCTCTCTCACACACACACACACACACACACACACACATAAAGAAGCTGCAGGGGCCTGGGTGTCTCAGTCGGTTAAGCGTCAGCCTCTTGATTTCGGCTCAGTCCTTGATCTTGTGGATGGTGAGATCGAGCCCCAAGTTGGGCTCTGCACTGACAGCGCGGGGCTTGCTTCGGATTCTCTCTCTCTCTCTCTCTCTCTCTCTCTCTCTCTCTCGATAAATAAATATTTTTTAAAAATAAAATAAAGGGGCACCTGGGTGGCGCAGTCAGTTAACCACCTGACTTCAGCTCAGGTCATGATCTCACTGTTCCAGGGTTCCAGCCCCACCTCGGGATCTCTGCTGTCAATGCAGACCCCGCTTCGTATCTTTTGTCTCCCACTCTCTCTGCCCCTCCCCACCTCTTGCAGAAGACCAGACTTCACCCTTGATGTAGTTAGGACAGAAGGCCCGCGCAAATGCAAACTAAAGTCACGGTGAAATATCCCTGTATTCCCACCGATTGGCAGAAATTAGAAAGTGTGACCGCCCTGGGCACTGGCGATGCTATGGGGCAGCAGGAACTCTTACACTGCGGCGCGGAGCGGGGGTGCTATGTGAGCTGGTATAGCCACTCTGGAAAACGATCTGTCCTTATCCAGTAGACTTAAACATGTACATATGTATGACCTATGGATGTCACCCCTGGGCACATCCTGGAGAAGCTCTTTTACAAATAAACCAGATGGTTTACAAATAAACCATCTTATAACAAGCCAAAGCCAGAAACGAGCCAAGTGTCCAGTAGCAGGAGAATAAACACGGTATGTTAGAGTCATAGGACAGGAAACTATTCGGCAATAAGAGTGCCATCCTTGCTCAGGGACCATGCTAATCTCTGTATCGCGCCAATTTCAGCGTATGTGCTGCCGCAGCGAGCCCTCGGCAATAAGAGTGAGGAAACCGCAGCCCCGTGCAGCAGTCTGGACTCTGTCACAAGTGTGATATGGGATTAAAGTGACAAGTTACAGAAAATTGCATCTGGTACGATTCCATTTATAGAAAGTGCAGAATATACAAAACTAAATCATACTGTTTCGGGATAATTCATATTTGGGATAAGTATAAAGAAGAACAAGGAAGGGTGCCTGGGTGGCTCAGTCGGTTAGGTGTCTGACTTTGGCTCAGGTCATAATCTCACGGATCATGAGTTCGAGCCCCGCGTCGGGCTCTGTGCTGACAGCTCGGAGCCTGGAGCCTGCTTCGGATTCTGTGTCTCCCTCTCTCTCTCTCTGCCCCTCGCCCGCTCATGCTCTGTCTCTGTCTCTGTCTCTGTCTCTGTCTCTCTCTCTCTCAAAAACAAATAAACATAAAAAAAAAAGAAAAACATGGAGGGATCGTGGTTACCTCCATTGAGGGAGGAGGAGGGTACTTGGGGTCTTCAGAGGCTTTGGGAGTGCAGTCCTCCAGGGGATGGCGGGGATGTAGGCATAGCGCTTTATCGTCATTCTCTACACAGTGCACAGAACTGGTGTGTTCTCTTGTGTATCTATTACGTCGGATAAGATGAAGCTGCCATTTTTACGAGCCAAAGATAGCTGGATATTAAGCAATTCCATCTGCTTTTGACCTACCAAATTTCATAATAATAAAACCAAAAGACTTTATCCTAACGAATGCAAAATTGTGACGAAAGGGGCATGCTCCTAATAAAATACTGTTTATCAAAAACTAAGTCGAAGTAGAAAAACTCATGCAAAAGTTCACACGGACTCTCAAGGGACCCCAAACAGCCAAAACAATTCTGAAAAAGAAGCACAAAGTTGGAGGAGTCACACTTCCTGATTTCAAAACATGCTACAGGAACCGAAATCGTGTGGTGTGGCATGAAGACAGACAAACCGACAGGACAGAACACAGACCCCAGAATAAATCCTGACAGAGAAGGTCAGACGATCTTCGAAAGGGTGCCAAGACCACTCAGTGGGGGAAAGGATGATCTCTTCAACAGACAGAGCTGGGAAACCGGACATCCACATGCAGAAGAATGAAGTTGGACCCTTACCTTACATCGTGCACATACACCCATCCAACATGGCTTAAAGGCCTAAATGTAAGACCTAAGACTATAAAACTCCCGGGGCGCCTGGGTGGCTCAATCGGTTTAGCGTCCGACTCCTGATTTTGGCTCAGTTGGTGATCTCAGGGAGCCCGGGTGGCTCTGTCTGCTAAGTGACCCACTCTTGACTTGGCTCTTTGACTCACGATCTCACGGTCCACAGGTTCGAACCCAGTGTCGGGCTTGGTGCTCACAGCATGGAGCCTGCTTGGGATTCTCTCTCTCCCTCTCTCTCTCTGCCCCCTCCCTGCTCTCTCTCTCTCTTTCTCTTTGCCTCTCTCTCTCAAAATATAATGAATAAACTTGAAAAAGAATGGAAAATATCAGGTGTCGGCAGGGATGTGAAGAAATTGGAAACGTGTGCACTGTTGGGAGTTATAAAATGGTGCAAGCGCCATGGAAAACAGTATGGAGGTTCCTGAAAAAATTTAAACTAGAACCACTACATGATCCCGCAATCCTACTTCTGGATATATATCCAAAGGAGTTGAAAGCAGAGATTTTTGTACATCCATGATCGTGGCGGCGTTATTCACAATGGCCAACCTCAGCAGCCACCAGCTGATGAATGGGTGAACAAAATGTGGTCTATCCATGCAACACTACTTTCCTAAAACAGGAAGGAAATCCTGTCATAGGCTACTGCACGCATGAACCTTGAGGACATTATGCCAAGTGAAATAAGCCAGGCACAAATGACAAATACTGTATGATTCCACTTCTACAAGGAATCTAAAGGGATCAAATTCATAAAAATGGAAAATAAAATGATAGGTGCCAAGGGCTGGAGAGGGGGGCAAAAGGAGAGTTGTTTAATGGGTATGGAGTTTCGGCTTTGCAAGATGAAAGTTCTGGAGATCTGTTTCATAACAATGTAAGTGTACTTAACATACTGAACTGTACACCTAGAATGGTTCGGATGGTAAACTTTATGAGTTTTCTATCACAATAAAAAAAATTGACTCAAGAAAACCTGAACAGTCCCATAATTATTAAAGAAATTGGATAGGTAGTTTAAAATGTAGGGATAGGGGCGTCCGGGTGACTCAGTTGGTTAGGCATCTGACTCTTAATGGCAGCTCAGTTCATGATCTCACTGGTTTGTGAGATCGAGCCCCAGACAGGCTCTGCACTAACAGTCCAGAGCCTGCTTAGGATTCTCTGTCTCCCTCTCTCTGCCCCTCCCCTGCTCATTCTCTCTCTCTCTCTCAAAAATAAAATAAACATTTCTTAAGGTTAAAATGTATGGAAAGAGGGGCAAAAGACTGCAAAAACAAGGTTTATAGATGAATTCTATCAAATCTTCAAGAAACTAATAACTCTCTCTCAGATCAATAGTCCCAAGGAACAGAAAAGGCAAAATGCTCTCCCAACACATTTTATGATGCCTCTATATCAAAACTCAACAAGGATAATACAAGACAAAAGAAAGAAAGAAAGAAAGAAAGAAAGAAAGAAAGAAAGAAAGAGAGAGAAAGAAAGAAAGAAAGAAAGAAAGAAAGAAAGAAAGAAAGAAGAGGAAGAAAGGAAAGAAGGAACACAGGCAGGAAGGGAGAGAGAGAGAAAGGGAGGAAGGAAGAAAGGCCAATCCCGAACTACATATGAAAAGAATACACCATGACAAGGTTGAGTTTAGCCCAGAAAATGTAAAAGTGGTTTAACATTAGAGAATCAATTACTGTAACTCACCATATTAACAGGTGAGAGGAAGAAACTCCTGTTACCATCTCAATGCACTGAGAAAAAGCATTCGATAAGAATTGAACACATAGCAAACTAGGACTGAAGGGGAGTCTCCTTACTCTCATAAAGGCGTCTAGCAAACACCGCCTGCAAACATCCTACTTAACGGTTAAACTGAGAACATTCTTTCTGCTTTGATTCCATGTTGTACTATCCAGGGAAGGAAGCAAAAGAAAAGAAACTACAGTTAAAAGGACTGGAAAATGGGAGAAGATATTTGCAAATGACATTAGATAAAGGGTTAGTCTCCAAAATCTATAACGAACTTATCCAACTCAACATCCCCCCGCAAAAAAACAAATAATCCAGTGAAGAAATGGGCAGAAGACATGAATAGGCACTTTTCCAAAGAAGACATCCGGATGGCCAACAGATACATGAAAAGATGCTCGACTTCACTCATCATCAGGGAAATACGAATCAAAGCCACACTGAGATACCACCTCATGCAGGTCAGAGTGGCTAAAGTTAACGACTCAGGAAACAAGAGATGTTGGTAAGGATGTGGAGAAAGGGGAACCGTCGTGCACCGTTGGTGGGAATGAAAACTGGTACAGCCACTCTGGAAAACAGTACGGAGGCTCCTCAAAAAGTTACAAATAGAACTACCCTACGACCCAACAATTGCACCACTAGGCATTTATCCACGGGATACAGGGGTGCTGTTTCGAAGGGACACACGCACCCCCATGTTTATAGCAGCACTATCAACAATAGCCAAAGTATGGAAAGAGCCCAGATGTCCATCGATGGATGAATGGATAAAGAAGATGTGGTTCATATAGACAATGAAATGAAATGTTACTCAGCCACCAGAAAGAATGAAATCTGGCCATTTGCAATGACATGCATGGAGCTAGAGAGTATAATGTTAAGCTAAATAAGTCAGTCAGAGAAAGACAAATACCATATGATTTCACTCATATGTGCAATTTAAGAAACAAAACAGGTGAACATATGGGAAGGGAGGAAAAAAAGAGAAAGGGAAACAAACCATAAGAGACTCAACGATAGGGAACAAACTGAGGGTTGATTGCAGGGACGGGGTGTGGGGGAGGGGAAATGGGTGATGGGATTGACAAGGGCACTTGTTGGGATGAGCACTGGGTATTGTATGTAAGTGATGAATCATTGAGCTCTACTCCTGAAACCAACATGACACTATAGGTTAACTAACTAGAGTTCAAATTAACATTTTGAGGGAAAAAAAAAGGACTGCAGAAGAAGAAACAAAGTAGTCACTAAGCAGATGACATGATTGTATAAATAGAAAACAAACAGAATCCACAAAAGGACTCCAAAAAGCATTACTAGACGTAATACCAGCAGCGCTATCAGAAGGTAAATTAAAAAGAAGACAGCATTTATCATGGTATGAGACATGTAACAAATGATGCGCATGTCCTTTGGGGAAATGTGTATTTAAAGGACCTTATTAAATAGAGATACGCTATGTTCATAGACGGGGAAACAAAATTTTAGAGGTAGCTAGTCTCCAAAGGGTTTCGAAATGGAACAAAATCTCTATTTACCCCTTCAAAAAAATCCCAACAGAGTTTTTCCTGGAACTTGACAAACTGTTTCTTAAACTCAAAAAAAAATTTTTTTTTAATGTTTATTTTTGAGAGAGACAGAGTGCAAGCAGGGCAGGGGCAGAGTGAGGGAGACACAGAGTCCGAAGCGGGTTCCAGGCTCTGAGCCGTCAGCCCAGAGCCCGATGCGGGGCTCGAACCCACAAACTGTGAGACCATGACCTGAGCCGAAGTTGGACGCTCAACCGACTGAGCCACCCAGATGCCCCTGTTTCTTAAACTTTTAAGGAAAACTAAAGGGTCTAGTATAGGCAAGATAATTTTGAAAGATGATGAGAAGAAGGAGCAGCCAACTGAGGGGGAGAGCGAAGGAGAAGAAAAAGGAGGAAGAGAAGAAAAAAAAGCTTTCAAGCTTTAGTAAGTTTAACAGAGGTAGAGAAATCAACCAAAAGGACAGAAGAGAGAGCCACGGCCACATAGGCTTGGGACAGTCAGTGGAGCCGGGTGGGCTGAACATGGGGGCAAGGAAGACAGCCCCCCATGTGGAAAAGGAGAAGGTACATGCAAACAAACCCATTCCGGAGGGACGGAAGGATACCTGAGTAGGAAATTACGGCGGTGACACATGGCCTGTGACCCGGCGAGCCTCCTGCCAGCGTCTGGAGAGCCTGGCACTGGGAAAGCAGTCAGTGCCAGGACGACGGGCACGGCACCACCGGGCGCTCGGACCAGCGACGGCCGCCTCCCCACCCCTCGAGGGGATGCTGATAAATGTGCCATCGGCAAGGATCAGCACAAATACATCTCCCCAGGGCCGTGGTGAGGGGAAGGGGTCGTGGGCAGAAGGAAGCCCACCACACGGCTCCCTTTCTAGGAGATTTCAAGCGCACAAAACCTGGAAACATCCTCCATGGTTGCCACCAAATTCAGGCTCGGGGCCGCCACCTGATCCGGATGGCCTTGCAGGCCATATGCGCGCAAAGCTATTCAAAATCGTGTTGCGCGGGGCGCCGACATGGCTCAGTCGGTTGAGCGTCCGACTTCGGCTCAGGTCATGATCTCACGGTTGGCGGGTTCGGGGCCCCGGGTCGGGCTCTCTGCTGTGGGCAGGGAGCCAGCTTCGGATCCTCTGTGCCCCTCTGTCTCTGCCCCTCCCCTGGTTGTGGTCTCTGTCTCTCTCAAAAATAAATAAACTTACAAAAAGCGGTGCCGTGCGACTACAGGTTTATTTTCTTCTGTGGAAAGGTAGGAAAAACGTTGCCATTGCCGAGATGGAAGATGTCTTTCCCGAGGTCAGTCAGGACATACGTGTGTGTGAGGTGCAGAGGCGGAGGGGTGGATAGGGTTGGGAGGTTGGGGGGCCGGCTGGCTCCGGGGCTGCTGGGGGACGGTCTTTCCAGTCTTACTGTTCAGAGCCCTGCCCTTGTGTCCCCCCCACACACACTGTCCCTCCCCAACAGCCTGGCCCTCCTGGGGCTCCTAGATCCCTCCCCGGCCCCCTGTGGGCACCACGTCTTCCCCCTGGGAGGGCGCGGAGAGGGAGGCAGTAACATATTGAGCACCTGTGCTCCGCATCCGCGGGCCCTCGGGCTCAGGGTCACTCACCTGCCTGGATGCTCCTGGTCTTGCTTCCAAGTCCCCTCTAGTGACACACATCCATCCCAGTGCCCCAGTCCCCTTGAGCCAAGCTTCTCACACTAACACCCCAACAACTTCATCGGCCATCTCTCACCTCATAGGCCCTTCAGTCCTCTCGTCCTACCCTGCACCGCCCACCCCTCCACCTGCACCTCTGCCCTGCAGGGAGCCACTTTCCCGCAGAAAGGGCCCAGGGGTCCCCCGGATTCTCCTGCCCGCACTGCCGACACCCCATGGAACACCAGGTCTCCAGGATTCTGCCCCCTCCGGCACATCTGGAGCATACCCACCTCTCCACGTGCCCATAGCCACCACTGGTCCACATTCTCCCACGCTCTCCACCCAGGGCCACCAGCTTACGCTTGTCCAAATTCCGAGCTATTTACAAGGTCATGGTGACTTTTGCCGTAAGTCTAAGTTCTCCCTGATTGGCTGACCTCTGCATCCCGTTCGACGAAAACTGTGCTCCAGGCACAGGGAGGCACGTGCGCCTATGTCACCTGCAGGCCTGGCATCGGGCAGTCCCCATCTCCCCTGCTGCCCAATGCCTGCCTTGGTTCATAGTTCAGGGCCACGTGGCCTGCTGGTTAAGTGCAGGGGCCCTACAGTTGACTCTTAGCCTTGCCATTAACTAGCCCTGCAACTTTGTGCAAGTTTCCTAACCTCTCATGCCTCAGTTTCCCCACCTGTGAACTGTAGAAAATCAGGGTACCCCTTCTGGGGTCATGGTAAGGGGTGAATGAGTTCACACACGCAGAACACTTAGAGCAGCCCTGATGGTCAGGAGGACATCAGAAGTAGCAGAAACGTGTGGTTCAAGGTCAGCTTAAATCTCACTTCCTCTGTGAAGCTCTCCCTGATGCCCTGAGCCCCCGTAGACTTGCCTCCTCTCCCTCCCACGCGAGGTGTCCTCCAGAGATGAGCTGTTCCAGCAGTGGAGCCTCATCAGTGGGCACGTAGTTCTGTCCCCCCCCCCAGGCCCGGGACAGACACCCTTGGATCAGGTGGCAGTGGGCTTTGTCTCTGAACGGCGCCACTGCGAGGCCCAAGACCGGCACTCGGTAGGTGCTACGGAATGCCTGCCTGCCCACCCAACGGGAGGGCACTGTCCGCTCTCACCTGCTCCAGCCAGGTGCCCACTGAGGCCAGCAGAGGGCAGCAACGCCCTGCCCTGCACCGGCAGTCACAGGGGTGGGCGGGGAGGGGCCGGGCGGCCCAGGCAGGCCCCGCCAGGAGAAGTGGGGTTGGGCGCGATTGCGTTGTGGGAGGGAGGCCAGGGCTGTGCTGGGGACGCGCTTCGGGCACTGCCAGCTGCTCTTCAACCCCTGCCAGCGGCCCACCCAGGTAGGCAGGAACTGGGGCTGGCGAGGACGTGGGGTGCAAGGGACGCTGGGTTGTGGGGTGCTGCCTTGGGGCGTGCTGGGTCTGGGAGAAGCCGGGGGTCTGCAGGGCCCGCTCGCCGGAGAGGGCAAAGGCCATCAGGCGCCCCGATCCAACACCTCCTGAGGCCTTAGGGGCACGGCACCCCCTGAGGGGGGCGCCCTGGAGCTGGGAGGTGGGACCCCAGGCTTCTAACCCCTAAATGGGAAAGCTGGCGGGGCTGGGGGCAGGTGGTAGGGTAGGGAGGAGGCCCGCCTGGCTCCCCACCCCCACAGCCACCCAACCGGCCCGACCGGGTGGCAGTGAGCCCCGCTGCCACCACCTTGCCCCGAAGCTGCTGCTGCGGTGCACCGTGGAGAAAGTGGGCACCCCACCCCGTGTGCACCTGCCCCCCCGTCATAGCCCAGGGCCCCTGCTCTGCCAGCCTGGGGTGCAGACGGTGCCCTGTGAGGTTGGCCGGAGAGCCAGCTGTCAGTCGCCACTCCCTTCCCACCCCCTCCTGCGCCCCACACGCAGAGGGGACCTCTAGGCCCATCTAGGGCCCGTGTTTCCCCGGGCGAGGGAAACCAGTTGCCATGACTGAAGCTAAGTACTGGGTTCCTGGGGGCCATGCCCCCGCCCCCTCGTGCACATCCTCTCTGCCTCAGCCCCCCCCCACAGCACCCCCCCCACGGGCACCACCCCCTACCATCATGCTGCACCTGGCACGACTTTCCCAGTCCCCCGGGGCGGGGCTGGATGGACACAGGTTGCTTGCTCTCTGGACAGTCTTATTCCGGGCCAAGGGGGTGGGGGGTGGGGGGTGCAAGGTCTCCTGGACGGGCTGCCTTTGTCAGCATCTCCCGGCCCCCAGCCCGGACAAAGGCAGGCATTGAGGGCCAGGACTGGCACTTCGACCGGGCACCAAGGCTACCAAGGCTGAGGCTGGCATCGCAGGGGCTCAGCGCCCTGACCTTCCTGTGGGGGGCCCAGTGGCCTACCCTGTGCCCTTCACAGGGACCCGGGGGGCGGGACACAGAGGCGCACGCTGGCTGGCACGGGGCGGGAGTGGGCTGGGGCCGGCCGTGTGGGTCTCATTTTGCTGGCTCGAAGAAACCCTGTCCTTTGTCCCCAGGTCCCGGGGGATGTCTCTCTGGGGGTGGGGCGTGGCGGGGAGCCCCCCGGCCCGAACAGCCCGGGTGGGGGTGAGAGCACCAGACAGTGAGTCCCTGGCCCAGGCCCGCGGACAGAGGGGACATTGTTGGGGTGGAGGCAGGGCTGCCTTGGCCCGGCCACTATTCACAAAGCTGCCAGCTGCGGTGGAGCCCAGCCGCCGGGCCCTTGGCCCCCCTGGCCTCCCTCCTCCCCCGGGGCCGAGGCTCCAGTGTCTCCCTCCCACTCAGGACAATGCCCCCCACAGCCGCCTTGTGCCCGTCGCCGCCGCCCTGGGCCGGCCAAACTGAGGAGATGGGCCTCTCTCGGCGCCACGCTGCCCAGGAGACCCCTCTGTCGCTCCTCTTCGAGGCGGTAAGTGCCTGGGTCCCCCGTCCACAGACGTGGTGCCTGGGGCGGGGGGCGGGGGTACGAGGCAGGGCAGGCACAGTGGTCCAGGGGAGCCCGGGCGCGGGGCTCCCGTGCACCGCGTCTGTTCCCCTCACCCACACAGCCCGGGCCTGGCCGCCGAGATCCCGGGTCCACAGGAAACGCCCCTGTCCCCAGGCCGGGCCTGACCTTCCTGTCTGTGTCCCTGAGATAAGGGGCTCCGGGGCCTTCCTCGGGGCTCTGCCTCCAGCCGGCACACCCGCCGGGGCCCAGGCTGGCGTCTCCGCCGCCAAGCCGCAGGGCACCCAGGGACAGCGGGCCATGCCCAGCTGTGCAGGACCCCAGCCCAACTTAGGACCTGGACTCTGTCCCCTTCTCTGCGGCTCTGCACCCGGGAGCTCTGCGTGGTGAGCCGGCGCTTCCTGTCGCCTCGTCACCTGGCAGCCGTGGGGACCCGAGGTGGTGGAGCAGGGGCCGGGACGCGGGGCGGCCTCCTCTGGAGGCTCGGGGCCCCCACAGGCCCAAGGGAGATAGCTTTAGCGTGAGCTCCGAATGGCTCCACATGGGTGGGGGTGGGGGTGCCCAGGCCTGGCTTCGCCCCCGAGTGCCCTCTCCTCAGGCAGGCTCACCCTTTCTCTCTCTCTCTCTCTCTCTCTCTCTCTCTCGCCTGCACGTCAGCACCCCGGGGCTGGGGCCCCCGCTCTACCCCTGCACCCGGTGTCATCTCTCGGTGCTTCCCCATGGCCTCCCCAAGTGCCCACTCTAGCTGGCTCCCAGGTGTCCCCCAGTCCCCGCTCTGACCCCCTCCCAGCCCTCTCCTCTGCCCTGCCTCCATTGCCACGTGAGCGGGGAAGGGGCAGAGAGACAGAGAGGGAGACTCAGAATCTGAGGCAGGCTCCAGGCTCCGAGCTGTCAGCACAGAGCCCGACGCGAACCCACGAACCTCGAGATGGCGACCTGAGCCGAAGTCGGACGCTCAGCTGGCTGAGCCACCCAGGCGTCCTGGAGAGGGTCCCTCTTTACAGCTGGCCCTGCCCGCCCAGGGCGAGGTTTCTCTCCACGCCCTCACCGTCTCTCTCTCGTGCTGTGGCTGTCCCCCACCTTGCATGGTGGCCCTGCTCCCCTTGTCCCCAGGCTGACAACTGCCACCAGCCTTTGTTCTACGTCCCTGTCCTCTTCCTTGTCTTTCCCTCCCCTTCCCGCTTGCCTGGCTGCCGCAGCCTCTCCGCCTCCCCTGGTGTCTCCCCATCAGCACCTCCCGCTTCTCCCCTGCCCCTCCCTCCTCTCCCGCCCTTTCCCCTCTCTCACTGCCCCTCCGTGGCTCAGAGTCCTTCTGTTTTGTTCTTGTGCCTTTTCAGGACCCGCCCCGTCCTTCAACAATGTAGATGCTTAAGTAGGAGATGAGAGAAATTCTTTCCTCGGGCACACGTGTGTGTGCGCCCCAGCCCACCCTCTCCCCATCTCGTGGATACTCTCTCTGTGCCTCTCTCTGTCTCTCTCTCTGCCCCTTTTCTCCCTGTCTCCCTCTGTCTCTCTCTCTGTCCTCTGTCTCCCTTCCTATCTGTCTCCCTTCTGGATCCTCCTCTTCCTCTGGTGCTCTCTCCACCCCTCCTCATCGGTGTCTTTCACTGCCCTGACACGTGCGGGCATAGGGTGTGGAGGCTGGTGCTCTCCCCCCACCCCCCGCCCCCCGCCCCGACCAGGCCTCGCTTGGCTGCGCTCTCCCCCCAGGTACCTGTGATGGCTCCCCGGCCTCCCCTCGGGCCCCACCTCCTGCTCGTGCTCCTGCTGTGCCCGCCGCCCCTGGCCGAGGCCCGTCACTTCTCCGCCCCCAACACCACCTTCAACCACTTGGCCCTGGCCCCTGGCCGAGGCACCCTCTACGTGGGCGCCGTGAACCGCCTCTTCCAGCTCAGCCCCGAGCTGCAGCTGGAGGCCGTGGCTGTCACCGGCCCTGTGTTCGACAGTCCCGACTGCGTGCCCTTCCGTGACCCGGCGGACTGCCCGCAGGCCCGGCTCACCGACAACGCCAACCAGCTGCTGCTGGTGAGCGGCCGGGCCGGGGAGCTCGTGGCCTGCGGGCAGGTGCGGCAGGGCGTGTGTGAGAAGCGGCGCCTTGACGATGTGGCCCAGGTGCTGTACCAGGCCGAGGACCCTGGCGACGGGCAGTTCGTGGCCGCCAACGCCCCGGGGGTGGCCACGGTGGGCCTGGTGGTGCCTACGCCAGGCCGGGACCTCCTGCTGGTGGCCAGAGGCCTGGCGGGCAAGCTGTCGGGAGGGGTGCCACCCCTGACCGTGCGCCAGCTGGCCGGGCCGCAGCCCTTCTCCAGCGAGGGCCTGGGCCGCCTGGTGGTGGGCGACTTCTCGGACTACAACAACAGCTACGTGGGGGCCTTTGCCAACGCCCGCTCCGCCTACTTCGTCTTCCGCCGCCGGGGCGCGCGGGCGCAGGCCGAGTACCGCTCCTACGTGGCCCGGCTCTGTCTCGGGGATGCCAACCTTTACTCCTACGTGGAGGTGCCCCTCACCTGCCAGGGCCAGGGCCTCATCCAGGCTGCCTTCCTCGCCCCGACCACCTTGCTGGGGGCATTTGCCGCAGGCCCCAGCGGGGCGCAGGCAGCCCTGTGCGCCTTTCCCTTGGCTGAGCTGGACGGGAGCATGGACCGGGCCCGGCGCCTTTGCTACACGGCGGGTGGCCGGGGCCCCAGCGGCACGGAGGAGGCCTCCGTGGAGTATGGAGTCACGTCTCGCTGCGTCGCCCTGCCCCCCGTGAGTGCCCCTGTCACCGCGGGCTTTGTGTGCCGCCTTCGTGAGGCAGCCCCGTCTTGCCTGGCCTGCCTCTCCGTCCCTGTCGCTCCGCGGTGTCTCTCGGCCCAAGGCAGGGACCGCCACACGTAGTCCTGGGCTGTGGGTGGCTGGATGCTGTCAGGTGACAACCGGCTGCTTAGAGGATGTCCGGGAGGGGCAGGCTCCTGGTTGCCCTTGGCCTGTGTCCCTCTGCTGTGTGAGCTTGTCCTGACACGGGGCTGGGGGCCTGACCACTCTGTCCCGGGTCCCCCAGGGTTCCCTGGCCTCACCCTCCAGCCTTGACTAGCTCTGGGCCCGGGGGAAGGCACTTCCTGCCTCTTCCAGGAATCTGATCCCCTCCCTGTCCACCCAGGACTCCCCCGAGTCATACCCCTGCGGTGACGAGCACACGCCCAGCCCCATTGCTGGCCACCAGCCCCTGGAGGCCAGGCCGCTGCTGCAGCTCCGGCAGCCCATCAGCGCCGTGACAGGCCTCCAGGCAGATGGGCACACGATAGCTGTCCTGGGGGACACCCAGGGGCAGCTGCATAAGGTGAGGCCCTGACGGAGGAGGGGCTGCCCGAGCCCTGGGCCCCGAGCGCCAAAGGCCTCCACACTGCCCGGCGAGGCCTGGCCTCACTGGCTTGACTGGGGGTGCCCCTGCCCTGCTCGGGGAAGCCCCAGGTCCCTTGCGCCTCTCGGGCCGCGTCCACTGGCAGGTCGGAAGGCCAAGCCACACACCGATGGCTGGCCGGGTGCCGCCTCCTGGGACGCCTAGGTGCGTGACTTAGGATGACTTCCCAGGAACCTCCTGGGCAGCCCCCGTTGCTCCAGATCGTAGCGGGAGCCAGCGGTCAAGGTGGGCAGGATTGGCACGGGGATGGGGTGGGCAGTGCCCAGTCCCCAGAGCCGGCCTGGCCCCGGAGGTCTCTGCGAGGCAGACTCTGGCCTCCTCGTGACCTGCTCACATCCCTGCAGCTGCCCTCCTGCCCCTGGCTCCCAAGGCCCTTAGCCGGGGTGGCCGGGTGATGCCCAAAGCGGGAGGTGACGCCGGCAGAACAGGGCGTCCCGCCCCACTCCCACGCACGGCCCATGGCCCGGCCTCCCCGGTCTGGCAGGAAGGAGAGCCGGCTCTACGGGAAAGGGTGCCTCCCGGGAGCCCCAACCGAGAGGAGAGCACGTGCCCTGGGTGGCTGGCCCGTGGCCATCTCGGGAGCAGGCCTTGTCGTCCCTCCAGGTCTTTGTCAACGGCTCCCGAGGCCAGGTGTACCACTCCCAGCAAGTGGGGCTTCTGGGCTCAGCTATCAGCCCAGACCTGCTGGTGGACGGCAGGGGCAGCCACCTCTACGTCCTGACTGCCCAGCGGGTAAGGCTTGTCCCGGGGCAGGGAGGGCACACGCACCCCGAGTCCCCACACCCACCGCCCCTGGCCCTTGCCGCCCCCGCAGGTGGACCGCGTGCCCGTGGCAGCGTGCCCCCAGTTCCCTGACTGTGCCAGCTGCCTCCAGGCCCGGGACCCGCTGTGCGGCTGGTGCGTCCTCCAGGGCAGGTGAGCGCGGCCGACAGGTGGTGTGTGCCCGAGGGCGCCCCAGGGGCACTGCCTCCACCCTGCCCCTGGAGGCCCAGCCTGCTTCCTCCTCCTTTGCCAGCCCCGCCCCCAGCCGGGCCTCCTCCGGTGGCAAGCCTTCCCCGTGCGGCAGTGGCCCCCAAAGCCTGCACACTGACCGGGAAGCCCTGTCTGCTTGGCCCCTTCCTCTTTTTTTTTAATGTTTATATATATATATTTTAATGTTTCATTTATTTTTGAGAGAGAGAGAGAGGGAGGGAGGGAGGGAGGGAGACAGACGGAGAACGAGCAGGGCAGGGGCAGAGAGCGAGGGAGACCCAGAACCTGAAGCAGGCTCCAGGCTCTGAGCTGTCGGCACAGGGCCCGACGCGGGGCTCGAACCCATGAAATGCGAGATCATGACCTGAGCCGAAGTTGGACACTCAAGTGACTGAGACACCCAGGCGCCCCCTCGGCCCCTTCCTCTTGAGCGTAGTCCCTTTCACTCCCCCTGAGACCCACGTGGCGGGCCAACGGGCCCCTGTCCCACAGGTGTACCCGCAAGGGCCAATGCGACCGAGCAGCCCAGGCCAACCAGTGGCTGTGGAGCTACGAGGACAGCCACTGCCCGCATGTGCAGACCTTGCTGCCGGCCCACCGCCCGCGCCAGGAGCAGGGCGTGGTAAGATGCCCGCCACTAGCTGCCTGCGGTGGTGGGGGTGGGGGGCTGCCCCCAGGCCTCCCCGGCCTCCTGTCCTGCTGTCTCTGCTCCCACCCCGCTCCACCCTCACCCCTGCTCTGCCCTAGCAGCATCTCCTTTGCTGAGACACCCCCCCCACACACACCGAGAAGCCCCTGCCTGCTCTGTTTTCCTTGCGTGTGTCCCAGGTCACCTTGTCTGTCCCTCGGCTGCCCACCCTGGCCATGGATGAATACTTCCATTGCGCCTTTGGGAACTACGACAGTTTGGCTCACGTGGAAGGGCCCCACGTAGCCTGCATCACTCCTCCCCAAGATCAGCTGCCTCTTAACCCTCCAGGCACAGGTGAGGGGCCCCTGGGGCGGGGAGGTTGGGGACCGGGGCGGGAGCTGCAGGGGCAGGAGCCGCATGACCTACCACCATCCCCTCCCAGACCACGTCACCTTGCCCCTGGCTTTGATGTTTGAGGACGTGGCCGTGGCCGCCACCAACTTCTCCTTCTACGACTGCAGCGCTGTCCAGGCCTTGGAGGCGGCCGCCCCGTGAGTGCTGGGCCTGGCTGCTGGGCAGGGGTGGCGGCCCCCGACGGAGCCCAGCCTGAGCAGCCACCACCCCCCCCCGCCCCTCCAGGTGCCGCGCTTGTGTGGGCAGCCTCTGGCGGTGCCACTGGTGCCCACGGAGCAGCCGCTGTGTGTACGGGGAGCACTGCCCAGAGGGGGAGGTGACCGTCTACAGTGCCCAGGAGGTGGGTGGGCCCAGCCCCCGACCCACGCTATGCCCTGCCCGGGCCCCTCAACTTCCGAAGGGCTAAAGGGTCTCCTTTCCGCAGACGGATGTCCAGGTGCGTGGCCCAGGGGCCTGTCCCCGGGTGGAGGGCCCAGCGGGTCCCCTCCTGGTGCCTGTCGGTTGGGAGAGCCGTTTGGCCCTGCGCGTGCGGAACCTTCAGCATTTCGGAGTGAGTGGGGGATGGGGATGGGGGGGGTGTTGACTGTGTCCAGGGTCCTGACGACGTCCACTCCCAGAGCCTGCCCGCCTCGTACCACTGCTGGCTGGAGCTGCCCGGAGAACTTCGAAGGCTGCCGGCCTCTCTGGAAGAGACGGCAGGGGACGTGGGCCTCATCTACTGCCAGGCCCAGCAGGTGTGTGGCCGCCCCACAGCCTCACCTGCCACCACACACTTTCTGTAGCCCTCGGGGGCCCCGCACGGCCCTTGCCTCGCAGACCCTTCCGGGCCATCGGTGTCCTGTCGCCATCCCGAGGCCTGCTCTGCGTAGGCCCGGGCCGTGCAGCGGGAACGTGGCACCCACAGCCTCTGCCCCAGGCTCGCAGTCTGCCGGGAGACGTGGGCACGGAAGCGAGGCACCCATTCTGGGAGGAGGGTCCTGGAGGAGACGGGGGCCAGGGGCATCCTGAGTCGGGCCCAGCCTGACCCCACCCTCCACCCACAGTTCTACCCCTCCATGGCCCAGCAGGAGCTCCCGGTGCCCATCTATATCACCCGGGGCAAGGGGCAACGGCTGGACAATGCCCACGCTCTTCATGGTGAGCTTGGGGATGGCAGGGCGGGTGGCACAAGGCGTGTGGCAGATGGGATGCGCCTCAGTGCACCGCCTGGCCTTCCCTAGTGACCCTGTACGACTGTGCCGTGGGCCACCCCGACTGCAGCCGCTGCCAGGCGGCCAACGGAAGCCTGGGCTGTCTGTGGTGCAGCCACGGGCAGCCCGCCTGTCGCTACGGTCCTCTATGCCCCCCGGGGCCGTGGAGCTGCTGTGTCCCACGCCCAGCATCGACGCAGTGAGCCCCCAGCCCCTCTGCCGCCCCCCATCCCACGGCCCACCCTTCCACCCCCTCCCCACCCGCCCTGCCACGCTCTCCACTCTCCTGACCTCACCCAGGTCAGACCAGCCTGCGCTCAGGCCCCCGAGCCCTAGCGGCTCTGTCCTGCCTCAGGCTGGTCAGCTGGCTGGGCACCCCTATTGCAGGTCGGATGTGGGATCCGAACACTCCATCGTCACCCTTCCCTGCTGCAGATCGAGCCCCTGACCGGGCCCCCCGAGGGCGGCTTGGCCCTCACCATCTGGGGCTCCAACCTGGGCCGGGACTTTGCTGAGGTGCGAGACGCCGTGAATGTGGCTGGCCGGCCCTGCAGCCCTGAGCCCTCCCTCTACCGCACCTCTGCCCGGTGAGGCATCCTAGCTGCCCGGGGGGCGGGGGAGGGATGCCCTCCCGGGGAGGCCCTCAGAGAGCGGCTGCCCAGAGAAGGGAGGCCTGGAGCCAAGGAACGTGGGCCCGGGCCAGATGCGCCAAAGGAAGATGAGCCAGGGGAGGGAAGGAGAGGGGAGCTGGCAGCGAGAGGGCGCAGGTCCTGGGCAGTGGCCGGTGAGTGGCCCACGGCTCCTGCTGAGGGAGGGCCTGACCAGCCACCGGGTCTCCATTCCCCAGGATTGTGTGCGTGACATCCCCTGCCCCCAACGGCACCACAGGGCCAGTCCAAGTGGCCATTAAGAATCGGCCACCAGGCATCTCAACCCAGCATTTCACCTACCAGGTCAGTGCCCACGCCTGGGTGGTCCCCGCACAGAGCGACAGTAGGAGGGAGGGGCAGGAGGGCATGGACATCTAGGTGAGGCTTTCAAAGTTGGCCTGGGAGGTCGCACGAAGGGCCGCCACTCGTCCAGGAGCGAAGCCGCGGATCTGACTGTTCGTTCAGGCCCCTGAGCCGAGGACAGTGGTGGCATCTGTCCCGGTGCGGGGGGGGGGGGGGGGGGGGGAGGGCAGTGAGGGACTGGAGCTTCCTGCCGGCACAGCTCGGGAGTGAGGGAGAGCGGGGACGCCTCCAGACACTAGCTTGAGCCCCCGCCATCCACTGGGGCTAATTCTGAAGCCAGGAAGCCCAGGGCGGGAGCGGAGGGAGGCAGGGCCCGGTTAGTATCAGGAGTTCTGCGGCGCCCAAAGGTGGTGATTGGATCTCAGGGTTTAGAGCTGGGGTGGGGGTGGGGGGCTGGGAGGTGTAAGCCGTGGCAGAGGAGGCCGTCCCGAGGGGCAGAGACGCAGTGAGGAGAGAAGAGCCCCCTCCGAGGGCAGGGCAGCTAGAAGGAGAGCCGCGGGGCTGCAGAAGCCCTGACACAGGGGTTCCAGAAGGAGGGTGTGGTGGGCGGTGGCCCGGGTGACGAAGCACAAGTGCCTCGGGGACCAGAGCCGAGGTGAGTGAGTGCCAGGCCAGGCTGCCATGGCTGCCCCAGGCTGCTCTGTCCCCCAGGACCCCGTCCTGCTGAGCCTGAGCCCCCAGTGGGGCCCCCAGGCAGGGGGTACCCAGCTCACCATCCACGGGCAGCACCTGCAGACAGGAGGCAACGTCAGCGTCTTTGTGGGTGGACAACCCTGTCCTATGTGAGTGTCTCTCCTCCTGGCCCCAAGCTGGCTGCTGTCAGCTCGGGGCATTCCCTGCAGGCCTCACTGTCCCCTCATGTACCGGGGGCAGTGGACTCAGGGCTCCCTAAAAGCCCCCATCAAAGTGCAACAGAAACGGCCACTGTGCCCATCCCTAGTACCCTGTGCCCTCACTGAGGGAGGCGACGTTGGGTCTGGTGGGGTGGCCAGGCCCAGGCTAGAGCGCAAGATGCCAGACCCCTCCCCACCCTGCAGCCGGGAGCCGGTGTGTCCTGAGGCCATTGTGTGCCGCACCATGTCCCAGGCCAGCCCAGGAGAAGCTGTGGTTCGAGTGGTGTTTGGCCACGCCCAGCGCACGCTGCCCGCCAGCCCGTTCCACTACACCGCCAACCCCCAGCTTGTGGCGGCAGAGCCCAGCGTCAGCTTCCGGGGGTGAGGACCCAGTCCGCTCGGGGTCGCCGCCGCACCTGGCCGGGGAGGCGGGGCGGGGGCGGGGCCTCCCGCCCGCGCCTCGCCCCTGCTGACTGCCGCCCCGGCACAGGGGCGGGCGGCTGATCCGAGCCAGGGGCACGGGCCTGGACGTGGTGCGGCGGCCCCTGCTGTCCGTGTGGCTGGAGGCCCCGGCGGAGATGCAGGTCGCAGGGGCCCGGCCCCCGGCCTCAACCCCGACGAGGAGCTGCGGGGCCCCCGCTGCAGCCCCCCAGGCTTGTATCCAGCTCGAGGGAGGCCTGCTGCAGGTGAGCGCCCCACGGGCCGGCGGCGGGGCCGGTCGTGCCCGCGGAGGGAGGACGGGGGCCCGGGGTCCCCCTGGCCCCCAGGGAGCGAGCGAGGGAGCCCCAGCTCACCCCACCTGGTCCTGCCCCCGGCTGCCTCCTAGTGCTCCACCGTCTGTTCCGTCAACTCGTCCAGCCTCCTCCTGTGCCAGAGCCCTGCCGTGCCAGATGGGGCGCACCCGCAGCGGGTCTTTTTCACCCTAGACAACGTGCACGTAGACTTCGCCAGCGCCAGCGGGGGCCAGGACTTCCTGTACCAGCCCAACCCCCGCCTGGCCCCCCTCAGCCGCGAGGAGCCTGCCCGCCCCTACCGCCTCAAGCCGGGCAACGTCCTGGATGTGGAGGTGAGGGCTTCCGCCGGCCGGCTCTGTGCGGGAAGCGCGCGCCTAGGCTGGCTGTCCTGGCTCGAGCCCCCCCCCCCCCCCCCCCGGTGTGTCTCCCAGGGCCAAGGCCTCAACCTGGGGATCAGCAAGGAGGAGGTGCGCGTGCACATCGGTGATGGCGAGTGCCTGGTGAAGACCCTCACGCTCACCCACCTCTACTGCGAGCCGCCGTCGCGGGCCCCCCAGCCAGCCAACGGCTCCAGTAGCCTGCCGCAGTTCGTGGTGAGGCGGGGCTCTGGGTGCCTTGGCGGCTGGGCAGGCGGAGCCCTGAAGGCCCGCACTCAGGAGCCCCGTCCCCCCAGGTTCAGATGGGCAACGTGCGCCTGGCCCTGGGCCCCGTCCAGTACGAGACGGAGCCCCCTCTGTCCGCCTTCCCTGTGGAGGCCCAGGTGGGCCTGGGCATGGGCGCCGCGGTTCTCATTGCCGCTGTACTCCTCCTCACCCTCATGTACAGGTGAGAGCGCCCCGCGACCCCTGCGCGAGCTTGCCCCTTCACTGGTGCAGAGACGCCCCCCCCCCCCCCCCCGCGGCAGGCCTACAGACAGCTGGCCACCCTGGCTCCGTGACCTCGGCCCCCCCAGGCTCGGGCCCGCGGCTGACACCTGGTCCCCGGGCTGCAGGCACAAGAGCAAGCAGGCCCTGCGGGACTATCAGAAGGTTCTGGTGCAGCTGGAGAACCTGGAGATTGGCGTGGGTGACCAGTGCCGAAAGGAGTTCACAGGTGGGGTGGGGGCCGCGGGGAGGGGGCGGTGGGCAGAGGGCCCAGCTGGGCCCAAGCCCACACCTGGGTGACTCCCGGCCCGCAGACCTGATGACCGAGATGACCGACCTCAGCAGCGACCTGGAGGCCAGCGGGATCCCCTTCCTGGACTACCACACGTATGCCGAGCGAGTCTTCTTCCCAGGGCGCGGCGGCTGCCCACTGCAGCCCGCACCCGAGGGGCCTGGCGAAGAGGGCCGCCGCGCCCCCGTGCGCCAGGGCCTGACGCAGCTCTCCAACCTGCTCAACAGCAAGCTCTTCCTCCTCACGGTGAGGACTATGCATCTGGGCAGGGCGCCTGGGGGCGGGGGTGCAGCAGGGCCGGGCAGCGGGTGGGGGCACAAAGGTGGGAGAATACGCGGGGCTCCCCTAAGTGCCGCCCCACGCCGCCCCCCCCCCCAGCTCATCCACACCCTGGAGGAGCAGCCTGGCTTCTCCCAGCGGGACCGCTGCCACGTGGCTTCTCTGCTGTCTCTGGCGCTGCACGGCAAGCTTGAGTACCTGACTGACATCATGAGGACTCTGCTAAGTGACCTGGCCGCCCATTACGTGCACAAGAACCCCAAGCTCATGCTGCGCAGGTTGGCTCTGGCCCAACCACGGGCCCGGGAGCAGGGGTGGGGGACTCCCCGCTGAGCTGCCCGCCTGCCCGCCGGCCCTGCCCCATCCTGGGGCCGGGCAGGGCCGGGAACCCCCAGGAGGCAGGCCAGGACAGAAGGCACCGGTAGGGAGGTAGATGGGCATCCTTCCCGGGGGCCCGGGCAAAGGGGACCGACAGGCGGCAGAGCCCTGGCTTCCCCCCTTTGCCCACCTCGGCCCGGGGACGGGGTGGCCCCGCAGCACCACCCCCTCTGACCTGGGGCCTGCTCCCCCAGGACAGAGACCATGGTAGAGAAACTGCTTACCAACTGGCTGTCCATCTGTCTCTACGCCTTCCTGAAGGTGAGGGGCGCCCCAGGTGACACCTCGTCCCCTCACTTCACGCGCGGGCTGCTGCGTGTGGCCTCGCGGACCTGGCCCCAATTCTCCCCGGGGCCTCGGGCTACGAGGGCTTGGAAAGGGGGAAGGTGTGGGGCGGAGGCGTCTCCCCTCGGAGCTGACACGGGCCTGTCCCGATGCTTGCAGGAGGTGGCCGGTGAGCCGCTGTACATGCTCCTCCGGGCCATCCAGTACCAGGTGGACAAGGGCCCCGTGGACGCCGTGACCGGCAAGGCAAAACGGACCCTGAATGACAGCCGCCTGCTTCGGGAGGATGTGGACTTCCGGCCCCTGACGCTGATGGTGTTGGTGGGCCCCAGGGCCGGCGGGGCCGCGGGGAGTGGTGCGGCACAGCGCGTGCCTGCCCGGGTGCTCGACACAGACACCATCACCCAGGTCAAAGAGAAGGTGTTGGACCAAGTCTACAAGGGCACCCCCTTCTCCCAAAGGCCCTCAGTGCACGCCCTAGACCTCGGTGAGAGAGCCCACCACCCCCCCCCCGTCCCCACATGGGCCTGTTCCCACCTGTAGATGCTCAGCCGGGCCTTGCTTCAAATGGCAGGCTTGGGGGACAGGCTGCAGGCTAATCGGCCTCCCCACGTGCCCCCAGAGTGGCGCTCGGGTCTCGCTGGTCATCTGACCCTGTCAGATGAGGACCTGACCTCGGTGACCCAGAACCACTGGAAGAGACTCAACACCCTACAGCACTACAAGGTAACCGGCGGGCAGGTGCTGGGGGGAGGCAGGCCCCCATCTCTGGATCAGCCAGGGAGGGAGCCCAGCCTCTGCTCATCGCCCCACCAGGTCCCAGACGGAGCCACAGTGAGGCTCATCCCCCAGCTGCACAAGGGAGGCGCCGTCTCCCAGAGCCTGGCCCAGAGCTGCCCCTTGGGGGAGAGTGAGTCCTGCGGCCCCCATGCGCCCATCTGCGCCCCAGAGCTGAAGTGGGCAGGCAGGAGCCCTGGGCTTGCCGTCTGCCTTGCCTGGGTGTCCCCCACACCGCGCCAGTGGGCAAGCGAACGCTCTAGGCTGGGCCGAGGGCCTGGGGCAGACGAGGGCGCCAGCTCGTCCTGGTTGGGGAGCTCTGGGACCACGGGGTGTTGGGCTGAGCGAGCCCCTCGGCTGCCACCCTCTCTGCCTCTCTTTTCCCAGGCTGGGCATCCCCGGCCGGTGGTGTGGGAGAGCAGGCAGGGGCACAGGACTGAGGCCGGGCTTCTGCGCCCTCAGACACCCCCATGTTGGAGGATGGTGAGGAAGGCGGGTCCACCTCTGGCACCTGGTGAAAGCCACCGAAGAGCCGGAAGGGGCTAAGGCCCGGCGCAGCAGCCTGAGGGAGCGAGAACGGGAGCGGGCGCGCGCGAAGGCAATTCCAGAAATCTACCTCACCCGCCTGCTCTCCATGAAGGTCGGTGTAGCTGCGGAGCTGGAGGGAGGAGCCACAAGGCTGGGAAGGTTCCTGGAGGGGGGCCCTGACTGGGCAGTGGAGAGGGCGTGGTCCCGACGTGGAGAGGGCGTGGTCCCGAGAGGTAGAGGGGCCCCACCCACTGACGGAGCCCGCCCCGGCCTCCCGCACGGCCCCTCCCATGCCTTCTAGGGCACGCTGCAGAAGTTTGTGGACGACACGTTCCAGGCCATCCTCAGCGTGAACAGGCCCGTGCCCATAGCCGTCAAGTACCTGTTCGACTTCCTGGACGAGCTGGCAGAGAAGCATGGCATTGAGGACCCGGAGACCTTGCACATCTGGAAGACTAACAGGTGCCTCGCCTACTGTCCCCGCCCCCATGCGGTCGAGACATGGAGTCCCAGAGGGATGAGGACATTGCCCGGGGTGGGGGCCACAGGGCCAGGACGCGAACCTACGTGTGGTGTCACGCACCCTGGATTTCTGGCCGCCCCCCGACACCGACTCGTAAGACAGCTCCCTGCGGAACTCAGGTCCGAGGCCCGGGCTGACGATGCCTGTGGCCGACCCGTGTCCCCAGCCTGCTGTTGCGATTCTGGGTGAACGCCCTGAAGAACCCACAGCTCATCTTTGACGTGCGCGTGTCAGACAACGTGGATGCCATCCTGGCGGTCATCGCCCAAACCTTCATCGACTCCTGCACTATCTCGGAGCATAAAGTGGGCCGGGTAAAGGCAGAGCCGGCCCTGGTAGCTTCCAGAGGGGTGACAAGGAAAGGCTCAGGGCACACGCCACGGAGGCTCAGTACCCAGCCCTGAGCGGGCCTGGGAGTGGGGTTGGGGTGGTGGCACCTAACGGGCCGGGAGGCCCGGGGGTGGGGGGAGGGCACCGGTGATGCATTCAGGGTGACAGGGCCGGAGCTCCCCCGCCTCCCCGCTCAGGCCCACCCCTACCCGGAGCAGGACTCCCCAGTGAACAAACTGCTGTATGCCCGGGAGATCCCTCGCTACAAGCAGATGGTGGAGAGGTAGGTGTCGGGCCACGGGGGGGGGGGGGACTGGGGGGGGGGCTGCCTGCGCCTAACCGTGTCTCCCCTGCCAGATACTACTCCGACATCCGCCAGAGCTCCCCGGCCAGCTATCAGGAGATGAACTCGGCTCTGGCCGAGCTCTCCGGGGTGAGGCGCAGCCCAGGGGGCGCACTCCTCCATGTTCGGGTGGGGGCGGGGTGGAGGGGGGAGGTTTGGGGTTTAAGGTCCAGGCTGGGGCTCACCCCTCCACGTGCTGCCCCCAGAACTACACATCAGCCCCCCACTGCCTGGAAGCTTTGCAAGAGCTCTACAACCACATCCACAGGTATTACGACCAGGTGAGGCCTGCGGCGCTCCAGTGGGGGGAGGGGCACTCGAGGCGGGGGGGGGGGGGGGGGGGGAGGGCGGCGGGGAAGTGGGGCATGGCCCCAGAGCCCAGAGCCAGGCCCCGGGGATCCTCCCTGCCGGTGGAAGCAGGTGTCTGGGCCCATCTGGGCGGGGGGGGGGGGGGGGGGGGGGGGGAGGGCCCAGGTTGGGGAAGGAGCATGGCTTCTGTCCAGATTCCTCGGGGAGGCCTGGGGCAGCTCCTGCTGGACCCCCCCAGGCTGGCACGGCCCTGGGTAACGGGCGGAGCACGGAGGCCTCAGGGAGGGCACCCTCTTCTGCCCTGGCAGATCATTGGTGCCCTGGAGGAGGATCCCGTGGGCCAGAAGATGCAGCTGGCCTGCCGCCTGCAGCAGGTAGCAGCCCTGGTGGAGAACAAAGTGACGGACCTGTGAGCCGGTCACCTGAGGCCCAGCGGCCTGGAGAGGAGCAGCGCTGCCCGGATGGAGCCAGCAGCCGAGGAGGGGCCGGCAGGGCGCGGAAGGGGGTCGTGCCCACCAGGGGGCTCCCTGCCACCTCTCCCACCACCCGCCCTTCCTTCCCCTACCCCGCTTCTTTCTAATTTATCGTAATCCTTACCTCTCTCCCCCGCCTCCCCCACTATATTTATTTGCTTGCTGGAGAATCACATCTGGAAATAAAATAGAAATACATCTTTTTAGAAAAACCCCCAGCCTGTGCCTGTCCCTGTGAGAGTTTACTCAGTGCCTCCCTTCTTGGTCCTCCCCTCGGCCCCGCGGCTGTGACTTCTGCCCGAGGAAAAAGGGCCATCCGGCACCCCCCCCCCCGGGCCTTCCTCTCTTCTGTCCCCTCACCGCCTCCCTTGGCCCACCCGCCCCCACCTACGGCCACCCCGCCCTACCCCTACCAATTCGTTCCTGGCCCAGGGACAGCAGGACCAAGCGTCTCCCATCTTGGCCTCACCACGGTCACTGCCGAGCCCCCACTGCTTCTTTCTGACTGTCCGACAGTCCCCAGCTGGCCTCCCCGCTCCACACCGGCCCCCTCCGCTCCCTCCTGGGAGCAGCCAGAGTGATGTTTCCAAAGAGCAAAAGTGCCCGTCAGCCTCTGCGAGGATCTCACACAAACGCCCACAGGTTCCGTGAGGACCCTTGGCCGCCCAGGGCCTCCCTGCTTCTCCCCACCCCCGACCCCTCTGTGGCCAAAGAGGCCCCCGGCCTATCCTGCTGCAGACCTCACCCCAGCCGGGTCCTGCACCGCCCTGGAAGCTCGCCCACCCACCCCTTGCTGGGCAACCGACTCTTCCTGGTCCCTCGGATGCAGCCCCAAAGTCACAGGCTCCAGAGGGCTCTGCCTGACCTGGAGGTCCCTCTGTCACCGGCCTGTTAGAGCTGGGGGCTTGTGTGGGCCCCACCGGAGGAGGACCCCTGAGGGCAGGGCCAGGGCAGATGGGTCCCCGTGCCTCCCACGTGGGCACGTGGCACATGCTGGTGGATGCAGGGAGGAAGGCAGGGATGGCCGGGCGCTGAGGAGCTGGAGGGGAGACCACACTGTGTCAGGGCTGGGGTCCTCAGTGGGTGGGTTCCCGGGCTTCGACACCGTCCCAGCACCTCTGGTGGGAGCCGCCAGTTGCCTTCAGCTCATGCCCCTGACTCCATCATCCGGGATCCCCAGCGACACCACATTCAGGGAGAGGGGGGCGCCTGCCTAAGTGGTCAATGAGCCACAGGAAAAGTGGGAACCCCACTGAGAGCGGGCAGGGAACAGGGCACCCATGGGAATGGGGAGGGCCTCCTTCGCGAAGGCTAGCAGAGGCCCAGCAGGAAGCCAGAGAATGTTCCGAAAGTGTCACGGCGCCCTAGGGTATGTGGGGTGTGAAGTAGCGCCCGACCTGAGGACTGGGCTGTCCTGTCCACCGCCCCGCCTCAGCTGGCTCCAGCTCCGGAGCGCAGGGACTCCGCCTGGGAAGCAGGTTGCCGGCAGTCCCCGCTCAGTGGGCCCCCTCGGCCACCCCTGGGGCAGGGCGGGGGCGGGGGGCGGCTGGGCCCGGGGACCAGGCTTTCCCGGGCGGCCCGTGGCCGCACCGCCTCCTCCCGCCGCATACCTTGCCCACAGCCGAGCAGCTGGGAGGCTATTTATAAAGGCGGGTGAGATCAGCGGCCGAGGCTATAAATGCGCGGGCCGCCGCCGGGCCCCACAGGAGCAGCCGCCCGGGGCGCGGGAGCTGCGGGCCGCGCGGCCGGGATGAGCGCCAGCGCCGGTGGCGGCGGCGGGGACAGCGGCGGCGGCAGCAGCAGCAGGTAGGGTTTGGCCCGGGCGCCCTGGGCACCCCCCCAAAGCCGTGCCCGGAGCCTCGAGTGCTCACTGCCCGCCCCCCAACCCGCAGCTCGCAGGCCTCTTGCGGGCCCGAGTCTTCGGGCTCCGAACTCGCCCCCGCCACACCGGCGCCGCGGATGCTGCAGGGGCTGCTGGGCTCCGATGACGAGGAGCAGGAGGACCCCAAGGACTACTGCAAGGGTGAGGCCTGGCCTCGGCGCAGGCGGCCAGGTGGCTGCCGCGGGACACAGGGCAGCTGGGGAGGAGGAGGGTGCCGAGGCCGGCCCACGTGGGCCAGGGGGCCGGCGGGGCTGGATCGTCCTGGCCGCCCCACCCCCACCCCAGGAAGGCGCCACCACCCACCACGCTCTATGGACTCCTTCTCCAGGCGGCTACTACCCTGTGAAGATCGGCGACCTGTTCAATGGGCGGTACCACGTGGTGCGCAAGCTGGGCTGGGGCCACTTCTCCACCGTCTGGCTCTGCTGGGATATCCAGTAAGTGCCCCCTCCGCCCACCACCCCCCCGGGCCCAGTGCCAGCCAGGAGCCCACCCCTGGGCTCCGTTGGGGCCACCACGATGCCCCCACGGGTCTGGCCGGGCCGGCGGCCGACGCGGAGCTCGGTGTTGCAGGCGCAAGCGCTTCGTGGCCCTGAAAGTGGTGAAGAGCGCGGGGCATTACACGGAGACCGCTGTGGATGAGATCAAGCTCCTGAAATGTGTGAGGCGCCACCCTCCCCGCTCCTGGCTCCCAGGCAGGGCGGAGTTCCCAGAGGGGCAGGCTCCAGCTGGCTCTGCCTGGGAGGACCTGCGGGAGCAGGCCAGGGAGCCGCAGCCGAGGCCGGAGGTGCGCGGGGGGCGCAGCAGGGAGCAGCTGGTGAGGGCCAGGGTGGAGCCGTTCGTTCGTGGTCGCTTTGCTCCAGGTCCGGGACAGTGACCCCAGTGACCCCAAAAGAGAGACCATTGTCCAGCTCATCGATGACTTCAGGATCTCAGGGGTTAACGGAGTCCGTATCCTTTGCAGGACCAGCAAAGCAGTGTGGCGGCAGCGGTGCCCGCTCCCGCCATCCCAGCTGCCGGGGCCTCGGTTTACTGATCTGCACAATGGGGGCTTATCCCTTCTAGTGACACTAGTCTGCAAAACAGCCCCACCGCTTCAGGGGTTGTGTTTGTGCGGGGGCCAGCGGATGACCGGGCGGGCATCGGTTATCCACAGGCATTGCCGAGTTACCCCCAAATGGCAGTGCCGTCCACTGAGGAGCTGCTCCAGAGGCTCTCTGGCAAATACTTGGGCACGGGAGTGCGGCTGGCCTGACAGGCCTCCGTGTCTGCTCCTCCAGTGCCCTGCCCCCGGGACAAGCACCCAAGGTACCTCCCAAGTGGCACACCCGAGAGTGGCAGGGACACCATAACGACACCGGGCTGGTGGTGACTCTGCACCGCCAGACCCCGTTGCTCCCCAGCTGCGGGTGGGCGGGGCCCGTGCCCCCCTGCCGTGGGCCCTCTGGCCACCCTTCACTCCCAGCCCCAGATGTGTGCATGGTGCTGGAAGTCCTGGGCCACCAGCTCCTCAAGTGGATCATCAAGTCCAACTACCAAGGCCTGCCCGTGCCCTGCGTCAAGAGCATCGTGAGGCAGGTGAGCATCACGCGTGCTCTGGGAGTGTGGCGAGGCGGCCGGGGCGGGGCTGTGAAAGTTCCAGAGTGGCTCTCCCCAGGTGCTGCATGGCCTGGACTACCTCCACACCAAGTGCAAGATCATCCACACAGACATCAAGCCCGAGAACATCCTGCTGTGTGTGGGCGACGCCTACATCAGGCGCCTGGCCACGGAGGCCACAGAGTGGCAGCAGTCGGGGGCCCCGCCCCCATCCCGTTCCACAGGTACCAGCGCGAGCCCGCGTGGGCCCAGGGAGGGGCCTGTGGGCCTCAGCCCCTGCCTGAGTCTTTGTTCCTTTCTCTGCCCCGATGCTCCGACTGCCCCCCCCTCAGTCAGCACTGCCCCCCAGGAGGTCTTGGTAAGTTGGGGTGCCCCTCTTTGCCTGGGCCTCATCTCCCCATCTCCTCAGAGCTCCCTCCTCGGCCTCTCTGGCCCCACCCCCTCCCCACGTCCCTGCCCTCCCCAGGGATGAGGGTGAGACACAGGGTGGGTCGCACACGTGGGCGGTCGCTTGGGCGCCACTGCCTCTGTGGGCGGACGGTGCGTCCAGGGCCACGAGGGGCCCAAGCTGCCCCACGCCCCCCCCCCAGGGGAGGCGGGCTCTGAGCTAGACGAAGGCCCATCAGCTGCCCCCAAAAGTCTAGCTTCGGGTAGCGAAGGACTGGCGCCGAGGCATGGGCCACAGCGGGGTGGCCCGGCGTTTACGTCCTCGGTGGCCCTAGGGCCCAGAGGCCCCGTCCCCCATGAGCATGCAGGCCGCAGGGAGAGGCGTGGGCGCTCAGGGGCTGGGCGGTGGGAACCCTGGGGTGACCCGGGCTCTGATGGCAGCCCGGGAAGCTGTCGAAGAACAAGAGGAAGAAGATGCGGCGCAAGCGGAAACTGCAGAAGCGGCTGCTGGAGGAGCGCCTGCGGGACCTGCAGAGGCTGGAAGCCATGGAGGCGGCGGCCCAGGCCGAGGGTGAGGGGCCGCGGCGCGCGCCCGGCAAGCGCAGGCCACCGGGGTGCCGGCTCACACCCCACCTCTGCCCCTCTCCTCAGACGCTGGCTCGAGGCTCGAGGGGGGCAGCGGCTCCACCTCCTCTTCCGGCTGCCACCCCGGGGGCGGGGCCGGGGCCGGCCCCTCCCCCGCCTCCTCCTCCCCCGCCACCGGGGGCGAGCGCAGCCTCAGCCCGGGCTCCCAGACGTCAGGCTTCTCGGGCTCCCTTTTCTCTCCCGCCTCGTGCTCCATCCTCTCAGGCTCCTCCAACCAGCGGGAGACCGGGGGCCTCCTGTCGCCCAGCAGTAAGTTGGGCCGGGCCTGCGGGTGGGCTCGGCGGGGCTGGACAGGCGGGGGCCCAGCCGGCTCAGCCTCTCCCCCTTCTCTTCCTTCTCCAGCACCGTTTGGTGCCTCGAACCTCCTGGTGAACCCCCTAGAGCCCCAAAACGCAGACAAGATCAAGATCAAGATCGCAGACCTGGGCAACGCCTGCTGGGTGGTATGAGCCAGTCTGGAGAGCAGAGTGGGCACCCGGCTGCGAGGGCAGGGGCACAGGCCGGCCTCCTCCGAGCCCCACGGGCCCCGAACCGCCACTCGTCCAGACCCCGGGCTCTGCCTCCTGACACAGACCCGGGACCGAGCCCAGACCAGTGTCCGTCCCATCCAGTCACCAGAACTGGACCCATTGCAAGGGGCGGGGACCCCTGGGAAGAGGCCAGTCCCTCTCGGGACCTCTGGGGACCCTGAGGCTCAGAGGGAGCCCCACTGAGCTCCTTGGTTGCCCGGCCCAGAGGTGGGAGATGGTGGGGGCCGCTGGGGGCGGGCCAGCCGCGGCCCTGGCTCCTCCCCAGGGCTCCCCTTGCCTCCAGCACAAGCACTTCACCGAGGACATCCAGACACGCCAGTACCGGGCCGTGGAAGTGCTGATCGGAGCCGAGTACGGCCCCCCCGCCGACATCTGGAGCACGGCCTGCATGGTACGCCCCAGCTGCCCTGGCCTAGGGCAGGTCCCCCCCCCCACCCCACCCCCGCCGGCAGCCTCACCTTCTCCCCCTTCCAGGCCTTCGAGCTGGCCACCGGAGACTACCTATTCGAGCCTCACTCTGGAGAAGACTACAGTCGTGACGAGGGTAGGGGGAGGCGGGCCCTGGGCTCAGCCTGGGGGCCTCCCGGCCGCCCAGCCACTGCCCAGCCTCCTCTCTGTCCACAGACCACATCGCCCACATCGTGGAGCTTCTGGGAGACATCCCCCCAGCCTTCGCCCTCTCGGGCCGCTATTCCCGGGAGTTCTTCAACCGGAGAGGTAGGGCCGAGCGGGCTCGGGCCCCCTGGATGTGGGGGGTAGGGCAGGGAGCATGGGCTCCAGAACCGGGGGAGGGGGGCACGGGGTCCAGAGGCCCCCTTCCTGGCAGAGCCTAACCTCTGGCCCGCTGGCCGGCCCCCAGGAGAGCTGCGGCACATCCACAACCTCAAGCACTGGGGCCTGTACGAGGTGCTCATGGAGAAATACGAGTGGCCCCTGGAGCAGGCCACGCAGTTCAGCGCCTTCCTGCTGCCCATGATGGAGTACATCCCCGAGAAGCGGGCCAGCGCAGCCGACTGCCTCCGGCACCCCTGGCTCAACCCTTAAGCCCCACAGGCACTCTGTGCAGCTTGAGGCGTGCCTGCCCCCCCACCCCCTCCCAGTGCCTTCAGGGAAAGCCAGGCGGCTCCTGCCACCCTGCGAGCCACCCCTCGGGAGCTGCCCTCCTCCACCCTGCAGTGTACGAGCTCTCTCGCGCCCCGCGCCCCGCGCCCCGCGACAGGGCAGAGAGATGCTGGAGCCAGGCCCACCATTCAACATTTGTTCTGTCCCCAGCCCTCACAGAGGGCTGGGGCCCCCAGACGGGAAGTGTGCGTGTTTCTTTTCTTAATAAAGTGTGAACTGAAACGTCAGCGTCCCGGAGTGACAGAAACACAGCAGCCTGGACGGAAGCTGATTTACTCTGGGTCCGCCCACCAAGCTGGGGTGCTGGGAGCGGGAGGGGGAGTGAGCTGAGGCAGGCCCAGGGACAGCCTACGCTTCCACAGCCCGGCCATTGATGATGCGGATGTGGCGGATGATGTCCTGGATGGCTTCCGACGTAGTGCCCTGGCCCCCGATGTCCGGGGTGTGCATCTGTGGGAGACGCGCGAACTTGAGCGCATACCTGAGCCCTGACCCCTACCCTGCCGCCCGGGGTCTCCCGTGGCTTGCAGGGGCGGGGCCTGCCAGCAGGAGGGCAGTCGTAGGAGCTAAGGCCAAGAGAGCCCTACCCTGGCCGGTACCGCCCTCCCCTTGGGGACAGCAGGAAGTGACAGGTCATCACCTCTGCCCCTCAGGTAGCACATCAGCTCAACCCCCACGGCGGGGGGGGGGGGGGAGGCGGGGCAAGAGGAGCCTCACGTTTTCGTTGTCCATGGACGCCAACACGGCCTTACGGATGGAGGCGGCATAGGAGTGGAGCCTAAGGAGGGAGGGAAGCTTTTGGTGCTTGGGGCCTGGGGGCTGGCCGGGGAGGCTGGCAGCTGGGGGTCACAGAGCTGCTTACTTGAGGTGGTCGAGCATCATGCAACTTGCCAGCAGCGTGGCGGTGGGGTTGGCGATGTTCTTATTGGCAATACTCTTGCCCGTGTTCCTTGTAGCCTCGAGAGGGCAAGACAGGAAAGGGGATGGTAAGAAAGCGGGGTGGGGCACCCAGGAGGCTCAGTCGACTGAGTGTCCCAAGTTCGGCTCAGATCTCACGGTTCGTGAGTTCGAGCCTCGCGTCAGGCTCTGCGCTGACAGCTCGAAGCCTGGAGCCCGCTTCTGTGTCTCCCTCTCTCTCTGCCCCTCCCCTGCTCATGAGCTGTGTGTGTCTCTCTCTCTCTCTCGCAAAAATAGACATTAAAAAAATTTTTTTAATGGTTTCACACTGTTATGTGAATTTTACCTCATAAAAAAAAAAAAAGACCTAAAAATAGAAGCTAAGAGACCAACAAAACGTGGTCTCTCTGTACGATACGATATTATTCAGCCACCATAAGGAATGTTGTTGGGGCATATAGCCATGCCACAGTGTGGATAGGCCTTAAAAATACTACGTTAATGGGGCGCCTGGTTGGCTCAGTCGGTTGAGCCTCCCACTCTTGATTTCAGCTCAGGTCATGATCCTAGAGTTGTGTGATTGAGCCCCACATCGGGCTCCACACTGAGCATAACTGCTTAGGATTCTCTCTCTCCCTCTGCCCCACTCCCCTGCTCTCACACGCTCTTTCTCTAAAATTAAGGAAAACAAAATACTGCACTAAGGGAGAGAAGCCAATCATAGAAGGCCACACGGTATATGACTCCGTGTGGGAGATGGCCAGAAAAGGCAAAGCCAGAGGGACAAGACAGCAGATGAGTGGTGGCCAGGGACTGGGCGGGGGGTGCGAGTAACAACCAACAAGCACAGGGTTTCTTCTTTTTTTTTAAGATTATGTATTTACTTTGAGAGAGAGAGAGAGTACAAGTGGGGTAGGGGCAAAGAGAGAGGGAGAGAGAGAATCCCAAGCAGGCTCCACACTGTTAGCACGGAGCCCAGTGCAGGGCTCGAACTCACAAACCGTGAGATCATGACCTGAGCAGAAATCAAGAGTCAGTTGCTCAACCGACTGAGCCCCCCAGGTGCCCCCAATACCGGGGGGACGACAACATTCTGGGACGAGACAGCGGCGATGGCCACACCATATCCTATACTTTCGGCGAAGTGGATGAGATGCGAGCTCTCTAGCACAGAAAGGCCAGCGGCCCTGGCGACACTCACCGTCTCAAACACGGCGTACACGTGGCCATAGTTGGCCCCAGCCACGAGGCCGGGGCCCCCGACCAGTCCTGCGCAGACATTGTTGACGATGTTCCCGTAGAGATTAGGCATCACCATGACATCAAACTGCTGGGGCCGGGACACCAGCTGCAGGGCAAGGGGGACAGGCAGAAAAGCTGGAGCGCACGGGAAGCCCACCGCGCCAGAGGCAGGTTGCCGTGGAACCCGGCAGGCCACCTACCTGCATGGTGGTGTTGTCCACGATCATGTTCTCAAAGGTGATCTGGGGGTAGCGGGCTGCCACCTCCTTGCAGCACTGGAGGAAGAGCCCGTCGCCCAGTTTCCTAGGAGGGGAGCACAAGACGCCAGCTTGGCCACTGTAACAGTCAGCCGGAGGCATGGGGTATACAGATGGCCAGAGAAGCTGGGTTCTGACCCCTGACCAGTCCCCCGCCTGTACGACGGGCACGATCCTGCTCTACCTGCCCAAAGTATGCGCTGTGGTGATGCCGCGGCTGGGAAAGGGGCAAGAGGGCACGCCCCTGGGCACGGCCCCTTGGGGGGCAGCGGGGTCCGGGGCCCCAAGTCCCTAACAGCAGGGCGGAGGAGAGTGTTCAATTCAGCCGTTTCACAACTGCTTGCGGAACGGGCAGGGACACGGCAGGGGTGGGACATACATGATGTTGGCCTTGTGCACGGCTGTCACTTTCTTGCGCCCACTCTCCTGGGCCAGTTTGAAGGCATATTCGGCGATGCGCAGGGACTTGGCCTTGGTGATGATTTTCAGGCTCTCCACCACTCCAGCCACACTCTGGGACAGACGGGGAGAAGAGTCCCTCCAGCACAAGCTTCTCCCTGGGCCTGGCCCGGCTTGTCCCCAGACCCCACGACCCAAGACAATAAGGGGACAGCCTGGGTCCCACCCACCTCGTGTTCTAGGCTGCTGTACTCGCCCTCTGTGTTTTCCCGGACAATGAGGATATCTATGTCCCTGTGCCGGGTCACCACTCCTGGCAGGCTCTTACAGTGGATGACATTGGCATAGAGGTCCAGGCTGGTACTGGGAACACAGAGAGAAGAGCAGCCGGCCGGTGCCACGACCGTCTGCTGCCACACTCCGCCCCTGCCGAGCCCCCACCCTGTGCACTGGGCTCTCACCGAAGGATGTTGTTTCGGGATTTGTGGGACGGTGGCAGGTTATGGTTTGTTTCAATATTACCTGTGGGACGGAAAAAAGACAGGCTGGAGAGGGGGCCCCTGGGCTCAGCGACGCCACCACATTCCCCATCCTGAGCAAGGGAACACGTGCCCAAGGCAGCATCAAGCAGAGGAGGTGGCTTTACCGGCAGAGGTACCTCACAGAGCGCCAGGGTGGTCTCTCACGTAAGCCCCGCGAGGGCAGAGAGTGCGTGCGGTTCACTGAGGGGTTCCAAGGGCCTAGAGAGGGACTGGCACGCAGCGGGTACTCGATGAATACTTAATGAACGAACAGATGAATGAACAAGGGTTGGCAGCTGGCTAGGAGACCTTGCCAGACCCCGGGCAGGAAATGGCAAGATCGGGGTCTGGCTGGAGAGAAAGTGACCACTCCTGCTCACTAACCGGCTGGCTAGCCAGCCTGGCGCCAGCAATGTGACCTTGGCTGGCGTCACCGTCGGGCCCTGCATCGAGGCGCCACATGAGCCCCAGTTCAGGGGCAGGTGGTGGCTGCCTGGAAAAGACTATAGTTTGGGCCAGGGCGGACCCGGGCAAAAAGAACGGGCACAAGAGGGGGTCAGCAGCCTCCAAGAAAAGGCGGTCAGAGGGTGCCTTGAAGAGCAGGCTTTTCTCAGGGCCCACTGGGGCCACCGCCCCCTCCAAGTCACGCCCTGCCCACACCGCCTTTGCCCACAATGCCTCAGACACCCTTCAGTTGCCACGCTGGCCCCTCTGCTTGACTGCCAGGGGCTGGGGCTCCACCCGGGTTCAACTCTGCTCACACAGAGCAGGTGATGGACTATAGCTTACAGAACGAGTAATGCAAGCATTTTAAGAACATGTACCAAACCCAGGCAAACAGAGGAAGGGCTAGAATTCCTGCCTGTAACACCCACAGCTGTGCCAGCTACGGGCAAGGCGGCGGGAGAGGGTTAAAACCGCATCCCTGTGACATACAAACCGTATGTCACAAACCGTGAGAAAAAGACCCCGAGGGTCAAAGCTGACCCCGGCAGAGAGGGCTGCGCCCCAGGAGAGAAGGGGGTGGGGGAAGCCCTTTACTGAACAGGCTCCTGTCCAGCCTAGTGCCACAAGCTCTCAGAATCGCGGCACAGACCCCAAAAGTTTCTGTCCGCTCTCCAAGCCCAAGGGTCCTCCCCAGCCAGAAAAACCCTAAAGTCCGAGTCGTGCGGCCCCAGGGACAAGTGTGTGTCGGCTTGGAAATGAGAGGGATCGTGCACGGTGCCCCGCCCTGGCCCCCGCGCTCACCCTTCAGGGCCACGCGGTTCCGGCGGATGGCCATGATGGCATTGCGGATGTCCTCTTCGTCAGCGTTGGAGCTCACGTGCACCTCTTCAAAGTCCACCGGCACACATGCGTGCCTGGGGCAGAACTGGGTCAAGGTGGCGAGCCCCAGGCCTCCCCCACGCCTCTTCTAGGAAGCCCGCCTGGACCGCTGGGCGCAGAGGCCTGGCCACCACCGCTGTCCACCCTGACCTGGCTCTGCCTGAGGGGAGACGGGGTCGACCTGCGCCAACTGACAGGGAGATACTTGAACTCTACAACACAGTTAGCAGCAGGACTGCTGCCACCTTCCTCGCGCCCGGGATCACAGGCACTGGGACAAAAGGCCTGGGCTTTCAGCCCTCCTGCTGCTGCCTCAAGGGGCGCTGGGGCGGAGCCCTGGCCAGTGGGCTTCTGGGCTGACGGTCCCTCTTGGCACAGTTCTCAAGCCCCCCCGCCGCCCCGCCGGGGTATAAGCTCCCCTAGGGGTACGGGTCAAGGGGAGGTAGGCCCAGGGGCCGTGTACCTGAACACAGACTTGACATGCAACATGAGCTCTGGCCCGATGCCATCCCCCGGGATCATGGTCACCGTGTGCCGCCCACCATACTTAGCCGACGGAGGCTGGAGAGACGGGAAGGTGAGGGTGGGCCCGGTGGGCCGGCCAGTCATGAGGTTCCAGCTTGGGGTTACCTGACCCCGCCACCCCAGCCCAGACAAGTTAATCACGGTGTGTGTGTGTGGGGGGGGTCCTTGGTCGGGAGGGTGGCGGCAGAAGCAGTTCCCACCCCCGCCTGGACTTGGCTCAATCCCAGAGCAACTAAAAGCCCCAAAACTTAACAGGCAGATGAGAGGAATACTCACAATTGTCTGTTGCTAGAAGAGGGACAGAAAGGAAGAAGACACGAATCAGCCAGGGTTGGAGGAACGAGGCTGTGCCCAGGGAATGGGGATACTGTGTAGTGCGCTTCGGGTGAGGAGGGGTGGGCGACCTCTGAGACTGTGCCTCAGAGAGAAGGACCCGGAGCACCAGGGAACAAACAGGCAGGCACAGCACACATACGTGCACGCACGCACACACCTACGCGCGCACAGACAGGTGCATACGTGCATAAACACTAGCGTTCTCGGGCGCACACACATACACATGCGCGTACACGCTCTGGCAGGTACTTACGGAGAAGCTCCTCCGGGGGGCCTCGTGGGCACCTAGAACCTGGCGAAGAGAACCAGATGCCGGTGGTTGTTGTCCGGCCCAGAAAGCCGATTCGGTAAAGGCCAGCTGAACTCTTGGCAGGGAAGAGGAACCGTCCCCACCATGCCCAGCCAAGTCCCACGCATCATCCCTCCGCCTGACCCCTGCACCATCATGTGGTGAACGGCTCGTGGTACGCGCCCAAATGGCCCAAGAGCCTCCATTTCCCAAGGACCAGCCAGTCAAAGCATCGTGGAGGGTCGCGGCGACCCTCTATGCTTCCGTCAGCTCTGCAATCAGCTCTTAATCAACTTAAGAAATGTTTCTCTCTTGTGTTGTCTGATTCTTTATTAGCCAATAATTAGTCCTGCCCAGTGATGTTTGTTGTCTGTAACGTGGAAAAGTTGGCACACTGCACATGGCAAACCCTGGAGCGGCCACAACAATCATTTTGTCATTTTTAAAATCTTTTTTCCTTATGGGGCGCCTGGGTGGCTCAGTCGGTTAAGCATCTGACTCTTGATTTTGGCTCAGGTCATGATCTCACGGTTCGTGGAATCGAGCCCCACGTCGGGCTCTGTGCTGACAGTGCGGAGCCTGCTTGGGGTTCTCCCTCTCTCTCCGTCTCAAAATAAATGAGTGAAACTTAAAAATGTATAAAAAAATCTTGTTTCTTATGACAAAACAACACACAGTCCTAACACGGAGATCAGAACAAAAAGATAGCACCCAGTCCCCTGTCCACCCAGAGACAGCCACTGTTGGCATCGTGGGAACGGCCCTCCGGAATCACAAGTCCAAAGCAAACGCGCCAGGGAAAATCTAACCATTTTTAGAAGAATAACAGACACCAATCTCTCAGAGAGCTTTTACGAAGGACTGCAAAACTGCTCTGTGGCCTACGTGGAAGATGAACGTCCCCAACCCCCCGACTCAGAAACAGCCATGTTTAGCCACCCCAATGCCATGTCTGACAGCTTCAGAGTAAAAGCCATCCGAGTCAAAGGGGACAGCTGTTGAGCAGTGATCCATCTAGGGTCCCCACACAGTCCTGGAGGTAGACGCCTGTCTGCCACGTGCCACTGCGGAGGGCCTAGGCATCCTCACTCTGCTCCTGCTGCTCCCCACCTGGGAACACACCCAGTGTCTCTCAATCCAAAGAGGCAGGGGCAGAGCCAAGGTCCTTTTTGTCACTTGGAGATGCTCTGCCAATTTCCCGCTGGGGAAGCATCAGAGTATTCCAGCCAACGGCAGGGTCACCGTGGCCATCTTGCAAAGAGCCATACCTTCCTGCTAGAAGTCTAGAAAGCTCAGACAGAGGCTGATCATCCCCTCTGGGTTTCCCACGCTGGTATTCACAAGGCAGCCACTCTCACAGGCTCTGGCGGCATAGGTGTGCCACTCACTCAGCCAAGCCAGGGGCCAGGAGAAAGGTGACTACTAGGACAAAAGGCTTCGGGGTATCTGCTCATCCATGTGGCCCCTGGATCTGCAGCCACAGGCACACTCAGGGCTTTCCAATTTTCCTTTCTAGCACTTGTCAGTATCTGGACTCATCTTTTTTTTTTTTTTTTTTTTAGAGAGAGAGAGAGAGAGAGAGAGAGAGAGAGAGAGAGAGAGAGAGAGAAGGCACACAAGCAGGGGAGGAGCAGAGGGAGAGGAAGAGAATCCTAAGCAGGCTCCACACTCAGTGTGGAGCCCAACCCATGAATTCACGACTGGAGATGAAATCAAGAGTCTGATGCTTAACCACCCAGGCACCCCTGGATTCACCTTACTTGTAGGCTCTCGACATGACTTGTGGAAGGAGGCTTCCACCGCCTTTCTTCCAGGAAGCCTTCTCTGATGCCCTAAGGCTGCCAAGTTGTTGGTCCCCCTTGGCTGACACAACCAGTCTCAGGGCAAGGCACTGCCCAGCTACCAACCATTCACTGTCCCCCCACCCCCACCCCACCAACCACAATATCCTTAGGTTGTCCCTAGCAACTGCCTCGGTCCCTCCCCAACCCCGAAGTCCTTGAGGCTAGAAGCCATATCGGTCCAATTTCCTACTGTCATCCCAAGACCGAACAGAATGCCTGGTCCAGAGCTCAGACATAAAAACATTTCCTGAATTAATGAACGCGCCAGAAAATGAAGGAAGAGATGGTGGGCTTGGGGGTCAGGGAGGCCTCGGTCTAAACCCACCATCTCTTGGTAGCAAACAGTTTAACCTTGCTGAGCTTCCTGTCTAAAACCCACGGAACAGAGGCACCCACTTCACGTGGCTGCTGGGAGGACGCAGCAAGCCATTTGGTCCCCAGCAGGGCAGGCCCACTCCTTCACTACACCAGCCCCTTAGGCCAGTTTTCATGGCTGATGTCCAGTGGTGGGGGCGGCATGCGGTGGACCCCTACAGCTCCCAGCGGTAAATCCTCCTGGGAGTCCGTTGGTGCTACGCAGGTAACTCGGCCACGGTGGTGAGCTGCCCCCGCACCTAGCTCTGTATCTGGGCCACCACCCCACCGCCCGCCTTGGATCACATCACCACCTGGGCTAAACCTCTCCCTCACCTGGTCCCGATGCTAGATGTTTCCTTCAGGCTTTAGCCAAAGCCCCAGAGAGCTCTCAAGATAGACTTACTCCCCTGACCTTGCTCAGGACAGATACAGGCACCTTCCCTCGAGGGCTTACACAGGTTCTACCTCACACCTATGCCACTCTGTGACGCTACCCATCAGAGACGCCCAGTTGAAGGCAGGATGGGACATATGCGCAGGCCTGCCGCTCACTCGTTAAGCAGGGAGGTGGACCGTCAGCCATGCTGTGATGGCGCCACAGAAAGAAAGGGGTCCTGGGTGGTATGTGTTCCTGACAAAGGATTCCCATGCTCCACATCTTAGCGAGGCTCCTTTCCCTGGCATGTTTATGTTACATCAAGTGCCGATGGTGGCTGCGTGTTTTTCCCACAAGGTCCCAATCAGTCAGACCAAAGATCTACGGTTCATCTCTAAAGCTTCCCATACCCAGGACAACCAGTCTCAGGGCAAGGCACTGCCCAGCTACCAACCATTCACTGCCCTCCTCCCACCCTAACGTGGACACAAGCACACATAGAAAGGGAGGTCAGGGAGGACACAAAAGTCTTCACCAAGACACCAAGGGAGCCCAGCTGCCAGAGCCGTCAGGGCCTCTGGCAAGCCCCTCATCAGCAAGTTAAGAGAAATGAGAATTTCATAAAGCATAAGCTGTCAAAGGGTAGTCTTCCCGAGGGGGTCAGAAGGCAGAGGCATAGCACATGCGTCCACAAGGAGTGTCAGCAAAGTCACAGGATTCTGGAAGGTCAGGGTGGGCTAGATCCTTTGAGACAGGGGGGAAATTGGAACCCAGAGACAGGAGGGTGGCCACACTGTAGGTTAGTTGGGGGGAGCCAGGCCGGGAGGTCATACCTCTTGTCCCCTAAAGTCAGTCTTGGCTCCCTGATGCTTCGGATGGCTTCTGACCCACCCAGGGACTAAGTTATCCTCATTTAAGTGTGTAAAGAGAGAGGAATGAGACTTGAGTGAATAACCAAGGTCCTAAACGGAGAACTGCGGAAACAAAGCCCCCACGGCCACCCCACCTCACCAGCGTCAGAAAATCTAGCTCCCTCCCATTCTGGACGCCTGCGGGATGAAAAAGCATCTGGAACTATAAAAATGTCGGGGCGGGGGGGTGATGTCCGGAACACTTGGCAAAATTCGGTTCTCCAACTCCACAGGGACAAGTGACAAAAAGGTCCGCAACAGAAAAACCCGAGGAGGTACTGGGGCTAGGAACAGGATTCCTGAGGCCGCAAGAGGAAGGCGGGCCGGGACACGTGACCGCTTCGGCAGGGCTCCCACAGTATACTAGGGAGTTGACACTCTGCCGGCCGCTGCCCGCTCTCCCCGCCCCTCCGGGGCTCCCCCCGCCCAAGACCCAGACCCCTGGGAAAGCCCAACAAAGGGCCAACTTGATCCAATCCCCTCACTGACAGCGGAGGCAGCCAATCAACTCCAGCGCGTAGCCCTCGCCCCGCCCCTCACGGGGCCCACAGCCAATCGGGCTCCAAGACGCTCCGCAAGCCAGCCGCCCTCGGCCCGGCCCAGCGAGTGCTGCGGCTGTCCCCGCGGCCCGCTACCCCTTCTCACCTCCCAAGGACGGCAGAGGAGGGCCGGTCTGAGCACCGCTTTCGCAGCGCCACCGATGACCGCCGCCACCTTCAGCGCCATGACGGAAAGTGAGAACCGCCGCACGTCCAGACACGTAGACACCGCTATCGCGAGAGCTTGGCAGGGCGCGAAGTGCCGGGAGCCGGCATGGACCCAGTAGTGCGCACGCGCGCTGACGCGCCTGTTCTCACGCCCCCTTCCGGCGCCGAGAGCGCCACCGCCTCCGCCGCCGCCGCCGCCGCCGCCGCAGTCGCCGCCGCTGCCGCCGCCGTCGCCATCTTGATGGGGCGGCCACCGAGGCCTCTGGTCTGGGGAGGGGACACGTCAGTGCCGCCTGTGGCGTCACTGGCCCGCCGGCGCCTGATTGGCTGCCCCCGCTGCTTACGCGTCGCGCTTCCTCGTTTGCCCCTCGTGTTCAGGGGAGTCTCTCCCTTTTTCTCTCGGCAGAGAAGAGGCGATGGCGGCGCTGGCATCTCTCGGCGCCCTGGCGCTACTCCTGCTGTCCAGCCTCTCCTGCTGCTCAGGTAGCGGCCTGGCCGGAGCCCCTTTCTGGCGAGCCTCTCTCCCACGACTGGTGGTGCGTGGGGGGAGGAGGGGTACGGGCGAAGCGGGGTTCTGGGCCTTCTTCCTCCGAGCGGCAGGTGGCCCCGGGGCGCGGCGACCGAGGCCACCACACGCTCCTGCACCACACACGTTTACCCAGCGGCCAGGCTGCTGGAAGAAACAGCCAAAACTTCCCAAACCTACCCCCCCCCCGCGTCCGCCCCTCCGAGGAAGAGTACCAGAGTCTGTCTCGTTCCCAGCTCCAGCAGGGAAAGTGACATACGTCCCTGCTCCCACCCGGAGTTCCCAGTCCTGGAGGGGGTGGGGGTGGTCGGACAAGAGCAAAACTCGGCAGCGCAGGGCTATCCGAGTGAAAGACTAGGCTAGTGGGAGAGGAGCCACCTGACCCGGTGCAGTGGGGCCAGGCCTCCCCAGGAAGGGAGCTGTAAGTGAAGAGAGGAAGCGGGGATGGGGCCCGACAGAAGGACCATGAACGTGGGCAAGTTAGATTGGAAAAGAGGGAAGAAAGGGGAAAAGGGTGGGGGAGGGCTTGAGTGCCGGGCCAGACCCTTGACTTTTTCCCTGAGGCCCTGGTGTATTCTTACAGGGCTTTTCAGCAGAGTTGAGCCACGGTCAGATCTACATGTACATTCTTGAGAGATTCTTAACACCTGGTGGCGGGGTTGAACTCAGGAACTGGAGTCCAGAAGCGTGTTGAGGAGGAGGTCCTTGCAGGAGCCAGCGCTAAGTCTGGGGGGGCCTGAGTCAGGGATACTTTGTACACATTCACTTTACCTATGCGCCACACCACGCCGCCACTGGGGCCAGTGCCTTTGGTGCCTGGAGGGTTTCATCAGCCTAACTGGCTTCCCTACCCGCGCCCTTCTCACCTGCCCCTCAGGAATTACCCATGGTGTAGCCAGTGGTGTCTGGAAGGGACAAACCTGACTGTAAAACCCTGTGGTGCTCCACAAGGTCCTTAGGAAAAAAGCCAAGCTTAGCAGGGCACAGATGTGGCCCCTGAGAACCAGCCCCCACTAACGTTCCCAGGCATCTTCCTCCTGCTGCCCAGCTGCAAGGCTTCTCTGTCTGCCTCATGCATGGCTGTGCCAGGACACATTCAGAGAGCAGCTGGCTGAGAACTTTCCCACTGGTAGCATCTGCTTGGCACCCTGTGATTTAGGCAGTGTCCTTCCTTCCCTGCAGCCTCGAGCAGCGTGATGATGGCTGAGGCAGCCTCCTTTCTCTCGGGGCAGCCCTGTTAAAGGGTACAAGCTGTGCCCGTTTCCTTCCCTCGGAGACACTGGGGCCAGTCTTGGCCTTCTGCCAGCCGTGGGTGGGGGCAGAGACCCTTGCATCTCAAGCCCTCACGGGTTGCAAGCTGCACCATGCTTGGTGTCTGCGGAGGGTGCCGTCAATAAACCGGCCAGGGCTGTGCACGGCTCTGAATCGAGGTCCGGCTGCAACCCCAAGCCCTCGCGTGGCTTCCGTGTCCATAGGTCCAGCCACAGGCCCCAGTTGTGCAGTGAGTCCGTCCTGCTGCTGCCGCCTCCACCCCCTCCCACGTGCGTGCTCGCTCACCTGCTCTTTTGCCCTTACGTTGAGGTTCCGCCTGTACAAAGCCTTCGCAGCCCTGGCCTTCCTTCAAGGCCATCCCACCCTACCCCTTCCACCGCCAATGCACTTCTGACTGAGTGTTCGGATCTGTCTCTCACATCCCACCTGACAGGTTCCAAAGGGCCCCGTGTGTCAGCCGACAAGGTCTGGGAAGTGGGTTTGGGCAGTCCCTTCTGCCCCCCAGCCCAGCACCCACAAGTTGGGCCATACGTAAGCACGTCTGCCTTCTCCCCACAGCAGAGGCCTGCGTGGAGCCCCAGATCACCCCTTCCTACTACACCACCTCGGATGCCGTCATTTCCACTGAGACCGTTTTCATCGTGGAGATCTCCCTGACATGCAAGAACAGGGTCCAGGTGAGGCAGGGTCCAGGGGGGATTCAGCCAGAGCCAGAGGTCCACAGGGAGCCTGGGACCTTGGGCATCAGGTCCTCACTGGCAGTTGATGGGATCAGACCCAGGGACCCATGTAGACAGAGGGAGATTGAGGATTTTGACTTACGGGTAGAGGAGAGAGGGTAGGGCACAACCAGGCCAGACTGTGTGAAGCAGGTGTTAAGAGAACATTTTCCTAGTCTGCCTCGGTGTGGAAATGTAGGTAGACGTCTTGCTGTGCCTTGTAAGGGTGCGGGGAAATGAGAAACAGCAGGGGTTCGGCTCCTGAGCGCCCATAGCCTGGAGCCCTTTCCTGGTTGCTGTTTGCCTAGGTGGTCTTTCCTGAGTGCAGCACTCCTTGGGTGGCTCGGGGGCACCCCCTGACCCCAACACCCTCTCCCAGGCTCAGAGGAATGAGTACACTTCAGTTACCCCACCCGTGTTCACAGTTAACAGGCTTGCCGTGGGTTAGGGAGGTCGGGCCATAGTGGGTAGATGTGCAGAGGCAGTAACAGCATCGACGGGGGTCGGCTTCCTGGCATCGCTCCGGTTGCGGCAGGCGTACCTCCATGGCTCTTACGTGGTGCCCCCTGCCAGACACAGTGTGGTCCCCAAGTGTGTCCAGCCTCCCTGCCCACAGGCCACGAGTGCTGCTGTGAGCAGCACAGTGGGGTTTCTGCTGACTTGGGGGGGGGGGGAAGGTGACTCTCTCTTTGTCCCGTCCCAGAATATGGCTCTTTATGCTGATGTCAGTGGAAAACAATTTCCCGTGACCCGGGGCCAGGACGTGGGACGTTATCAGGTAAGGGATGCTGATGTCGCGGTTGTCATTTGGGGGGAGGCCACCTGCCCACCGGCATGACTTTGAAGCCCTAGGGATGGCCCAGTGGAGCAGGATTGCGGTTGTTTGACTCAGGCTGCGGGTGGTGGTACTGTGTCAGTGCTGCCGAGAGGCCTGGATGTGTCCACTGTGCCCACCTTGGTCAAACCTACCCAACCCAGGTGTCCTGGAGCCTAGACCACAAGAGTGCCCATGCAGGCACCTATGAGGTCAGATTCTTTGACGAGGAGTCCTACAGTCTGCTGAGGAAGGTGAGTATCAGCGACCCGGAGCCCCGCCCAGGCCTACAGGAGGGAGGGTGCACCTCACTTCCACGGCCACCTTCACCCTGTAGTGCCTCTTACCCGAGCTCCAGGCCACTAGGGGCCTTGCCTTCACAGAGAAGGCTGACCCAGGGTCGGGGGTGGGGGGGTGGTGTGCCTTCCTGACCACCTGCCACGCCTGTGCTCGCACCTTCCGCGTTTCTCTCTTGCCCGGCTCTTCTGTCTTCCGTGGCTTGGGCCAACGTTCCTGCCCGTCCAACCTCTCCCCACCCTGCCTGGCGGCACCCCTGACCCCAGCATCTCCTTGCAGGCTCAGAGAAATAACGAGGACATTTCTATCATCCCACCCCTGTTCACAGTCAGTGTGGACCATCGGGTAAGCGTGCTGAAGAGGCCAGCCGGTCTCAGGGGAAGCAGGGAGCACGCCACAAGCCTTGCCCTTTTTGAGGGGTGGGGACGGGCCGGGAGAGGGTCGGTGTGCCTTCGCGCCCTAGAGGGCAGGTGGCCGGGGCTGGCTGGTTCCTTGCCCTTCTCTCCCCTGAGGTGGCTTTGGTCTCCTTTCTTGCAGGGCACCTGGAATGGACCCTGGGTCTCTACCGAGGTACTGGCTGCAGCCATCGGCCTGGTGATCTACTACCTGGCCTTCAGTGCCAAGAGTCACATCCAGGCTTGAAGGTGGCACCGAGGGGCCCTCCTTGCTACTTGCAATAAACAGTTGCTGGCTGTCACTGGTATTCAGGACGTGGGCTCCCGACTTGCGTTGTCGTGCCTTCTGCACATGCGCAGAGCTGGGCCACCGGTCCCCTTAGCCACCTGGATGGCGCAGGCACTGGCTGGGGCCTCGCTCTGCTGTCGCAGGCTGTCCTTCCTTGGCCCCAGATGGGCCTTCCCTGCCCGGTGCCCACGGTGTCTGCCTTCTGCCTCTCCCAGCTGCCCGCATAGGCTTGGGCAGGCCGTGGGGTTGCGCTTCTACCCAGCACCTGCTGTCTTCTGGCAGAGGGGACGGCCTCGTTCTCTCCCGCCCTCACCTGGCCGCTGCACGGCAGGGTCTCTGTGGCCCGCCTGGGAGAGGGCCCGGTGACCTGCCAGCAGAAGGGCAGCTGCCCAGAGAAAGTCAGGGGCCGTGGCCGGCTTCCCTGGAACGTGGCAGTCAGCAGCACACGTAGGTGCAGCGCCACCTGTGCGGAGCCCTGGGCTCGAGCCACGCTCCCGAGCGCGTACCTCCCGCGCTGTTGCCGTGGGGCGTCGTGGGCCCCCCTACTTGCTGGTGCGGCTAAGGCCGCTGCACCTGGTGGCGGGCGGCGGGGTGGTCCCTCCAGGTCCCGCACCCCACCTCCGTGTTGCCTCCCCCTGTGCTCTCCCTTCGTGGTGTCCAGCGGGACGTGTAGAAGGCACAGGAAAGTGGAAGGAAAGGTGACATGAGTCCCCACGTCTCTGAGGAGCCAATCTCGCCTCTTCCAGTTCGTCCTGCATCTCGTCTCAGTGCCCCGTCTCCCCTGAGCACCTAGTGCTCTGTGGCACTGGGAGGGCCCGGGTGTGTGGAGGGTGGCTTGTGACCTGGGACTGCCTGGGGACTGCCTAGGGGACACCAGCCTCTCCCCGCTCCTTGACTCTCAGTCCTCGAAGTGGGTGGGGACAAAGTGACAGGAATGGAGGCTGTGGGGAAGGGCTGACTCCTTCCCAGAAGCAGGGGTGCAGCAGGAGACTTGGAGCAGCAGGGGACCCTCGAGAGTCCCCCGAGGGTCAGGCAAGGCTAGGACCGCTGGCTGATGGGCTTCCCGAACTTCCGGGAAACCAGCGGTGGGGGGTTCGGGGGGCGCCTGCTGGCAGGGATTGCTGCTCCCCCACCTTGCCGAGGGGTGAAGGGGGAGGGGTTCTGCCAACACCCTGTGCCAGGCATGCAGGGCGAACAGTGGCCGCTTGTGGCTGCCTGGTGGCTCTTTGATTCTGCTCCACGGCAATAGGACCCAAACGTGACGTCCGTTCCAGGGCAGCAATAGCTAAGGGTTGCTGGCCCTCCTGGCGCCACCTCTCCCAGGACCCCTGGTGCCAGCTTCCACGTGGCAAGGGACTCCACACAGTTTATGGGCCTGTCCTGGCCCACGTCCCAAGAACACTGGGCCTTCGGCACTCTCTCCTCCCAGACAAGAATGGGGTGCCTTTAGAGCCATCAAAGTGAGTCCCTCAGCAGCCAGAGAGGTTGGCCCCAGTCTCCAGTTGGCTTCCAGCCAGTTTTCCCGCAGCCGGGGCCAGGCTTTTGGGGCCCCATCCTCTATGGGGCCTGCTTGGGGCCCAGTTGGCCCCTCTGCAGAACAGATGTGCCTAGTGCTGGGCTCCAGAGGCCTAGGAGGGCTGAGAAAGCCTGTCCCCAGCCCCAACCCCTTCCTTTACCATCTGCCCCTTTTCACCAACAAGCCCTTTCCTCCCTCCCCATGTGCTGGGGTTCCAGGCCTGCGGTGTGATGGACCCATCGGACCCGGCCTTCTCCGCACCCCCCCCCCGCCACCCCCAGCTGTGGCCCGCCCTCAGGGCCCAGCCTTTCCCACAGAGCAGGTGGCTTCTGGAAACACTTACTGGGATTTCCCGCTCATACCCATCTCAGTCAATCAGGGGGATTAATGAGAGGCCTACACTGATGTTTCAATACAATTTTAATGCCTCCTTGTGCACTTCGGCTGCTGGCAGCGTCCTGCGTGTGCTTGGGAGACAGCTCCTTCACTGCTCTGCTGCCCACCCCAGGGGGCACTGCACACAAGATGAGCTGGGGCCCCCGGAGTTGCGGTCTTTGGGGCCCTGGTCCCCCACCCAGCACTTAGCACATGCCCAGTTGCTGCACTGAACGGAACCACGAACATCTGGCTGCCCCTCTGGGAGTTCCCAACATGGAAGGGGCCTCTGACCACCTAGATGTTCACCCATGTGGCCAAAAGACCTTTACTCAGCAAGCTCCGTACTAGGCCCCGTGGGGGTCCCCAAATAAGGAGAGGAGTTTGTGCCTTCTAGAACTTCCCAGCTCTGGGACGCCTGGGGGGCTCGGTTGGTGAAGCATCCAACTCTTGGTTTTGGCTTAGGTCTTGATCTCACAGTTTGTAAGTTCGAACCCTGCATCGGGTTCTGTGCTGATGGTGTGGAGCCTTGGGATTCCCTCTCTCTGCCCTTTCCCCACTTGCATGCGCTCTCTCTCAAAATATACTTCAAAAAGAGCTTCCCAGCTCCTTCCCTCTTCTAGAGTGCCTCCTGAGCTGGGGGGGGGGGGGTGGAGCCCACTTCTCAAGGGTTCCGCTAGACCACCTAGTGCCACTAGACCACCTAGTGCCGGCCTCATCCACATGCCCTGCCACCGGCGCTAAGCCAGTCCTCTGCCATCCTTCCTGCATCTGGGCGCCATCCCTGTGACCACGTCACACTTCTGAAATAATTCAGGTGACTGTCGTGTGTGCTCCCAGAGTACACGACGGACTTCAGAAGACCTTGCCGTTCCTCAGTGACACACCGAGAAGGCACAGAGCATAGCTTTCAATGGGCCCCTGCCTTGCCCATGCCTGCCCCCCAAAACCTTCTTCCCGTGTCCTGGCCCAACGAGAATGAACACAGAGAGACCAGGAGTCACCTCAAAAAGGCAGCTTACTTTATTCTCCCAATGCCAATGGGGGGGCAGGGGCAGGCAGCCTGTGTGCCTCTGGTCTGAGGCTCTCTGAGCCGGGATGGCCTCGAGGCCTGGGCCGGGTCCACACTTAGGGAGCGTCTTCTCCCCAGGCAACCCGGCTGGGCGGCCCGTCCCTCTTGGGTGCGGCCGCTCCCTAAGGTCAGCACGGGTCTTGTCACTGAGTTCTTCCACTGCTACTTCCATCTTGGCTCTCCCTCGGTCATCGGGGAAGGACGTGGGCTCCAGAGTGGGCCTCGCAGGCCGCATCGAAGGCTGCCCATCCCCACACCTCACGGCGGAGACCACCAAGAAAGCTGCTTCCCCTTCTCCCCTTCTTCCCCGACCCTTCCCTCCCCCTGCCCCAGCCCTCCCTCTCTTCCTTCCCCCCCCACCCACCTCCTTCCCAGCCATCACTGGGGGTTCCGCTTTGTCAGGCCGCCTGAAGGAGCCGCCAGCCCCCAGGGCAAGTCCACAAAACAGAAAAACAACAACCGGCAAGCACAGAAAGGGAGAAAAACCACAAAACTCAGGGGTGCCTTTGTCTACAAATAACCAAGTCTCCCGGCAGGGGGCGAGGCCGTGCTCAGCTTCACAGCCAGGCACTCTCTTGTGCTTAGGACAGTCCTCTTCGTCTCTCCTTTTCAGTCCTTTCCCGTCCCCAAGTACCCACGCCCCCAAGTACCCACGCCGAGAGCTCCGGAGAGGGGACTGCGTGTGCGCGTGCGTGTGCCTGCGCTCGCGTTAGGCACACGTGGCCGGCACACAGCGGAAAGGGTGTCCCCCGTGCCAGCTGGCGACGTGGCCGCTGTGCTTGGAGAGCAGGAAGTAGCCGGTGGAGAGAGGCATCCCTTCTCCTCGGGGGCTTCTCTCTGGCAACAAGGTCCTGTGCACACACACAAAGACAGGTGCACACACGCCGTGCGTACACACAGACACACACTAGATTCTAAGGGAGAGCAGGGGACAGGGTCTTGGGAGGCTCCCTGGACCTGGGGGGGGGGAGGGGGGCAGAAGGCCTGCCCCGGAGCACAGCGGGGCTCAGACAGTGGTGACGGAGAGCAGAGGGTTGTAGACCCGCTTGCCGTCGGCAGAGCGAGTGCCGTGGGCCAGCATCTCCTGGATGGTGATCCAGTTGTCCAGAATCTTCTTGTTCCGCTTCTTCATGGTTTTGCGGTGGCTCAAGGCAATGATGTTGAGCTCGGCCTTGCTGTCGCCGTTCTGCTGCTCCCGCAGGCACTCCAGCCGGCTCTGCATCATGAACTCGCGCCGCTTCCGCTGCTCCCGGGCCCGGATCAGGTGCTGCTTCCGCTCCTCCTTGCTCCAGTAGCGGCCCATCTTCATCTCGCTCACCGCATCATCGTCGGTGGTCATGCCGCTGCGCTCCTCCCGGATCTTCAGGGCCCGGGCTTTGAGGAGGCGATCGCGCACCGGCCGCTTGGCCACATAGCGGGTCCCATCGCTGCGCACCTTGACCTTCCACTCCATGCGGGGGGCTTCGGTGGCCGCCGCTGCCCCGCCCACCCGGGGGCCGCCGGCCAGAGTGAGGGGCCCGTGGCCCAGCTCTTCCAGGCCGCGCGGCGGGGCCAGCTGCACACAGCTGTGGTAGTGCTCGCTCTCTTGGCCCTGGCCGCGGTGGCGCCGCGAGAGGTAAGGGCTGCCTTCAGGGCCCACGCGCTCCAGGGTCACGCCCGGCTTGGGGCTCCGGCGGACTCGCTCCTCCGAGTGCGGTCTCCGGCCCAGCTCGGGATCCCGGGAGAGAGATCGGAACTTGGCGGGGCTCCCCTGCGGAGGGGCTGCCTTGGGGTGGGTGGGGCCGGCGGGGCCGGGAGGGGTCCGGTTCAAGTTGGAGTTGCCGGCGGCGGCCCGCCGCAGGGGGCTCTCCGGCAGGGGCTCTGCGAGCAGCGGGGTGCTGCGGCAGCTCTCCCCGGTGTTGTAGGCGCTGGTACTGTCCTTGTCCGACTTCTCTGGCAGCTCGGAGATGTCCGACAGCTCGTGCTTCTTGGGCTCGCCGGCCCCCAGGTCGTAGAGACCCTCCTCCTCCAGCAGCCAGGCCTTCATGCAGCGCTCACGCAGCTGCTGCATCTTCTGCGCCCGCAGGATGTTGCGGCACTTGAACTCCAGGTGTCGCAGCTCCTCCTCCAGCATGGCCATCTCGTGGCCCAAGCTCTCGTTGCGGTTCACATCCAGGGCGCTGTTGCCGCCGCCAGACGCCCTGGGGAAGGGGAGGCCCAGCTGGTTGCCGTTCTCCAGGTGGCCCTTGATCTCCAGCAGCTCGCGGTAGCGCTCGTACTCCTCCTCCGTGAGGCCCGGGAGGTCGCCCCCGCCCAGCGCCGCCCCCTCGGCCAGCAGGGAGTCCATGCTGAAGTGCAGGTCACGGCTCTTGCGCAGGGCCCCGGGGGTGTCGGCGGCGCTGGCGGGCTCGTCGCCCAGCAGGTCGTGCTCGGAGCTCTCCTCGGTGCGGGTGCTCTCGTCGGTGCGGCCCACCCCACTGTCCAGCTCCTGGCTGTTGCTCAGGCCCGTGCCCACATCGGGGACCCCTTTCTCCTCTTCGTTGCCAAGCTGAGGCAGAAAGACGAGCCCCACTCAGCGTGCGGCCCGCGGAGGCCGGAGGGTCGGAGGGTCGGAGGGTCGGAGGGTCGGAGGGTCGGAGGGTCGGAAGGGCCTTTGGGTCCAGCCCTCCGCCGCCACCCCCCCACCCCCGGCCTCCCATATGCCTTCCCCGCGACCCGCCTCCGGCCTCCTTCCTCACCTGCTGGGCAGCGGGGGGTTTCAGCTTCCGTGCGCGCAGCTCCCCCTCATGCTCAGAGCCAAAGTCATCCAGAAAGTCATCCCGGTCACTGTCCTTCCACCGCTTTGCCAGCTGCAGAGACAGGCCCGTGCTGTCCCCTCTGCTTTAAGGACCTCCCCAGACACCGCCCCCCACAGCGGCCTCTAGGCCTCACACCCGGCCTCCTGGTCTCAGTGAAGGTGAACACTCAGCCATCCGAGGCCGGAAGGGCAGACTCGCCCCAAAGACACTACCCACCCTCCAGCGGGGCCGGGCCGCTGGCATATCTTCGCCCTTGTCACAGATCAGCAGCTTCCAAGGCAGAAGCCCGATGCCAGGGGTCCCACAGTATCCCACCGGGCACACACACCTGGCTCTCAGGCCGGGCCACCAGCAGCGAGATGTTGGTGTTCTCCTCCTGGCTCAGAATGGCCACCGCCTCTTCCCGGTTCTGGACGTCCACGCCATTTATCTGTGACAAGCCAAGGGACCGTCAACAAGAACGCCAGGGCTGGCTGTGGCACGGGCCCCGGCCGAACTGCACGGATGCCCTCGCAGGGAGCTCCAGGCAGAGCACTGTGAGCCAGGAAAGGCTCTGGAGCTCTGACAGGATGGAAACTGGCTGGAAGGTGCTCAGGACCAGGACAGCCCGGCCCGTGCAAGAGCACTTGTGCCCCGAGGACAATGTGGTGTGGGGCGGGGGGGGGGGGGGTGCTCATGCCTGCAGGATGGATGGAGAGGCTGACTAGGTGCCAGAGCGGCACAGGCCCTCCTCGATGCCAGCAGATCCCATGAGCACACGGGAGCCACCAGGGGCAGCAGTACAGGAGAGGGAGGAGACCCAGCTCTCTCCCTGGTTTCAGGCACAGCTGGAGAGAGCTGGGGCTGGCTATGGACCGGTAGCTGGGCGGCCAGGGCAGCAAGGCCTCGGTCAGGCCTGCCGGCCCTGCTCACCTGGATGATCCGGTCGCCCTCGCGGATCCGGCCGTCTTTGGCTGCAATGCTGTTGGGATTCACCTGCAAGGCAGATGCATCACGGTGGCCCGGCACGCTTCACTAAGGTTCCCTTTGGGTAGCAAGGGGCAGCCTCACCTTGGGGACCCCCAACCCCCCAAAGCAAACTGAAGCCTCCTCCTTGCTTGCTCCGTCTGCAGCTCAGACCAGACGCTTCCAAGCTCCAGGAGGCAGGAACAAAACTGGGTCTTGGGCTAGTCACCGCTCCCCAGCACGAGCTGCGAACTTGCCAGCCGAGAGCTTCCCAGCCCCTGGCCACCACCCCCAGGCCCAGGCCCATGCCCCCAGCTGGCACTCGTATACTTTTTGCATGGAAACCTGTCACTGGCTGGGTAAATGGCGGCAGCCGGACACTTTCCCTCGCATACGTCCACACCAAAATATCAGCCCTGGGGCTTGGTGGACAGTCAGACAGTCATACGGAGGCTGACTTGATCAGAGTGCTACCAGCACGTGGGGGGCAGCTGGGGAGCCATCCACCCTCCTGCGGACACACAGACATCTGCCATGGGCCGGTGGGGAAGAAGGATCCCGTGAGTACCGGGAGAGGCTGGCTGCAGGGCGTGGGAGGGGAACAAAGCCTGGCTGGGACTTCGGCCTCGCTCACTGTCCCCATCACTGTCCCCATCCCCCCCCTGGGGAGGGCTGCCGGGATGAACACACATGGAAGACATCAGCTGCCCTATGTGATGCTAAGCAGGCCCCATCCCCAGCGGTCGGCTCTTTATGCGCAGCCTCAGTGCCCTGGGCGCAGCCTCAGTGCCCTGGGCGACAAGGACAGGCCACAGGGGTAGGTGCGGGGACTCTCCACGTGCCAGACCCTGCGTCAGCACCCGCCACCACGGTGCCTCCCCCCGCTGCTGGTGCCGTGCAGGTGGACACCATCAGAGTCTGGCCCTGATGTCCTGGCACACAGGGAGGAGGCGTGGGGCTCCACCGCCTCCTAGAACACTCTACTCCTGCGCCCCGCCTTCGTACCTCTCCAACATAGATGCCCAGGTCCTCCTCATCGTCCGTGCGGTAGCAAACCATCAGGCCTAGCTTGTCTCGGTGGCTGGTCTTATACAGCTCCACCTCCTGCCACGCGGGGAATGGGGGGCGCGGAGGAAGGAAGCCCCCAGAACGTGTGAGCGCGGAGGCGTGCTGCACGGCCGGCAGCCACAGCCCAGCCCCACGGCCCAGCCCCACCCCCAGCAGCGGCACATCACCTGAGCCAAGCTTCCAGCCTCCGACTCAGAGGGTCTCTCTTGCCATCCCCAGGGGCGCGAGTGTGCCACGGCCTACCCTACCGGGAAATGCCCAGACACACACAAGACACACGGGACGCACGGGACACGGACATGCGTGGGACACACACTCGCTGACACGGACTGGCTGAGGGACCTCTCCCGTGCCCCCCCCGACTCAGTCCAACCTGACCCAACCTGGCCCGTGAGCCTGAGTCACCAGTCGCGCGTGGGCAAGGGCCACAAGGCTCGGCCGCCTGCAGACAACAGGAGCCAGGCCTGAGCCGGGCTACAGACAGCCATCCCGGGGCTGGCCCCTGGAGCTGGCTGTGGGCCCTGTCCCGGCCTGGCCGCCTGGCTCACCTCATACTCCAGCTCGTCCATACGGTCTGCCTCCTGTGGGCCGCCCTCCATGAACTCCGCTGGGTCATAATACTCATGGCTGATGGGGGGGCTGCCCAGGAGAAGGGGGGTCAGGCCAACCATCTGGTCTCACGCCCTAGCCTCAGCCCCCAGGCTGGCCGGTCCCAGCGCGCTCAGCACGGAGCCCCTGCTTCTGAGCTACATACATGCATCCATGCAAAGGCCGGGAATGCTTCTTGGACAGGAGTGTGCAGGGGACTGCACTGAGGACACAGGCATGCCTACCTCTCCCCACCCCGCCCCACCCCATTGCCCAGCCCCCACCGGCCGACAGGGTACCAACTTCTCCAAACTACAGGTGTCCCTCCCACCTGGCACTGGCCCCGCTCATGCAACGCCCCCAGGAGTTATCCAGGCCCCAGAGGACTGCTGGGGAGGGCAGGAGGGCCCGCTCTACCTCCAGGGGCAGCCCTCCTGGCCCCAAGGCTAAGCGTGGCTGCTGGCGGCCAGGGGCCTCGCTCTCGGCAGAGGAGGGGATCCCGGGACTACCTCCCTGCAGCCCGGGTTTCGATTAGCGGAGTGAGCCACGGGCCTGGACAAGAGGCCCTTCTTCTGAGCGGGCCAGAAAGAAGCCGAAGAGATGGATGGGACAGACCAGGATGGTGGAAGATTCAGAGAGGGAGGCTTGAGAGGCAGAAGACAATGGACGGCAGAGGGGGACAGAGGAGGAAGAAGGAAGGGCCGAGGCAGCAAAGTCCCCTGGCCCTGGGGTAGCTACCACAGGGAACCTGTATGTCAGCCTCCCCTGGTCCCTTCACCGGCTGCTGTCCAGCCTGAGGCTAGAAGCCTAGAAATTTCTGAGCCCGTGGATGCCACAGTCAGCTCTGGAGGCCAAGGAGCCTGCTTCCCGCCTGAGAGGACAGGCCAGTCGGGGTCTCCCTGCCGTGCCCAGAGCTGCGGCAAGGCAGCGTCTGGGTGGCGTGCCCTCTCTGGAGGCAGGGCCCGGGGCCCTCCTGAGGGCGACTCACAGCTCAGACAGGACGTACGGCTCCAGGATGACCATGGGCGGGGTGGGCGGGCGCAGCTTGCCCAGCGCCATGATATGCTCAAAGGTGATGTCGGTCTGAGTGCCACTGTCCACCAGCTGCAGGTCATGGCACGAGCTGTCCCCCCGGAGGCGGGGGCTGCGTCTCAGCACCTGGATCACTAGGGGCTCCTTGGAGGAGCGCAGGGCCTCCAGGGTTTGCTCCTGAGACAGCTTGGAGAGCTCCTTCCCGTTCACCTGCGGCAGAGACACGCCCCCGTGAGCACGCGGCGAGCCCCGCCCCGCTCTCCGCCACCTGCCACCGGTGGCGGGTGGGCTCTCCACCCTCATTCTCAAGTGAGCCCCCTTCGCCTGCCCTACACGGTGCCGTCCGGGGCTCGGGGAGCCCCGGCGACCGTGCACTGGGTCTGGGGGCTCTGCCCTCGCCCTGGAACACGCCCCGGCCCTCCTCCAGCAGAAGCCACCCACTCCTCCATCCTCCTCACTCCTTCGGGCAGTACTGAGGCCAGAGCTGGTGTCTAGAAGCTCATCTGACAGCAAGGCTAGAGGAAGACCTTGATTCCTCTCCCAACGGGAGTCAGTCAATAAATGTCCTCGGGCCGGAGGGCTGGAAAGAGCACGCAGACACGAAGGACAGGATCTGTGTCGTCAAGGCAATGACAGACTTGCTGAAGAGAGAAGGTGACACACAGAGCCTCCCTCCTGACACTGCAAGGCAACCTAAGGGAGGTGCCAAGGAAGCGACCCTTACAAGACCATCACCATTTCTCTGGTGCCTTGATGTGCATCTCCCCCGGAATCCTGACCCCAACCACCATTGTGCAGATGAGGAAACTGAGGGAGCAGAAGGGAGGGAGTGAGTCAAGGTCATGAGCCAGACGGGGCTGTAGTGGTCAGAGTTGGGGGCGGTGTTCAAGGAGGCTGGGCTGCTGCAGCCTTCCAGGAAGAGACCCCCAGTGGTGGGTGGTGGGTGGTGGGCGGAGGGTGGAGTGCTCTCTGGGCCCCGCTGGGCGGAGCAAGGTGTGCCCTCAAGGCAACCGGGGGCAAAGGGCCGGCCCCAGCCTGGCCGCTTGTTTCTGCTCGTTTCTGCAGCAGCCTGGGTGCGCTGGGTGGGCCCTGGCTGAGGCCCCAACAGACACGGACATTGTTCAGGACACGTGCCACGAGGCCAGTGAGGGGCGGAGGGTGCAGATCGGGAAGCAGTTCCAGAAGGAGGGGAAATGGCGGCGGCAGCTCACGGAAGGGAGCACACGCACTAGTGGGGGTACTGCAAACGGCCACACCCAGCGAGTCACCACTGAAGCAGACCTTTGCTACCAAGGAAGCACAGGGCCCGCCACACCCCATCTAGGAAGGGGGTAGGGAAGGCTCCCCGAGCAGGGGCACCTGGCTCGCATCAGGAGAAAGGAGAGGGGAGGCTGGTTTGCAAGGGGAAGTGAAGGCAGCACGGAGAGTGCAGGGCCCACGGACCCAGCACCCGTGCAAGGACAGAGGTTCAGCAAGAAGAGGGAGGAGGGGCCGCACTTGGGCACAGGTCCCAGTCTCCGAATTCCCACAGTGCCACCTCTGTCCCTGGGTGTCTCAGGGGGATGGGGTTCTTCACACAGATGCCCAACCCAACTGCAAAATCGTGTCTTCTGGCTGCCGCATAACAGATCAAGCCCTGGCTGTCATTCCAAGGAGAAGGCCGTCTTAGGAAGCACAGGGAGTCCTAGGGCCCCCTGGCCAACCAGTGGCTCCTCTGAGCCATGGAGCCCAAATAATTACCTATCTGCTACTTGATTATGTCCTTGTAAATAATAACCTCAGTATTTAGGTCTCCCTCTCTCCAAACTCTCCATAGTCAGAAAAGATTTTTTTTTAAATGTTTTTTTTTTTTCAACGCTTATTTATTTTTGGGACAGAGGGAGACAGAGCATGAACGGGGGAGGGGCAGAGAGAGAGGGAGACACAGAATCGGAAACAGGCTCCAGGCTCTGAGCCATCAGCCCAGAGCCTGACGCGGGGCTCGAACTCACAGACCACGAGATCGTGATCTGGCTGAAGTCGGACGCTTAACCAACTGCGCCACCCAGGCGCCCCAGAAAAGATTTTTTTAATCAGTCGGGTCTAATCATCAAAGAAACACAGGTTCATTGTAGAGCATTCGAAAAACACAGAAAATCATAAAGAAGAAAACAAAAACCAGCCAAGAAGGTATTGGTTTGCAACTAATGGTAAGTGTCCGAATGTGGCGGGTACGGCCGGAGAGGCTGCAGGGTCAAGGCTGAGCGCGCAGGGGAGAGGCCCGCTGCAGGTGTGCATTGGAAAGGCGAGGAAAGGGCCATCTGGGAAAGCCTGTAGACACAGGGATGGCAGGAACGGCCCTGGAGCCCTTAGCAGAGTTGACTGTGAAGCTGCCAGGAAATTTGCAAGCCCCTTGTTAAACACGGCCGTTATCGCCATTTTGATGAACTAATCTTACAACGGAATGAATTATATTACAAGCAAAGGCAGCCAGTACTCCAAGCTCACGACTGTCTAATGATCTTCCTACCCTTTCCTGTTTGCACTCTCAGGGTTCCTAATGCGTCGCGTGTCTGGAAAGAGGACATCCTACATAATGGCGCGGGACCTGCATCTCTTTCCGTGTTCAGCGACATCACGCTGGTGGCCGTGATGGGAGTACTTGCACCACAGAAATTAGCAACAGCTCCAAAGTGGGGCTTTTTGTTTCGGACGCTTCCCAGCGCCCCAGCGCCCTTAAGTCAAGTGCTTCCCTAAAATGCAACAGGGCTGGGCTGTCCTCGGGATCTCCAAGGGGTAGGTGTCTCCCCGGAACTCCTGGAGCAGAGCCACAAATGTGCAACAGGATGCTCAGGTGACACTGAGAAATGCAGGAATGTCTTTCTCCCTGGAATCTGTTGGTTTTCCGGCTGCAGCGTTGCTATGGAAACTGGGCCCAGACAGTGGGGAGGGGAATGCGGGGTGGGCTGGGATGTCACGAGGAGGATGGGCGCCGCTAGAGATGGGTCATGAGTCATCAGAGTGACGCTTGGGCAGCCCAGCAGCCTTCCCTTTGACCCGCGTGTTCCTTCAGCCTCCTCTCTTTCCCCTTCCTCACGCAGGGTGGGCCCCCCAAGCCAATGAAGGTAAGCAGGGCAGAGACAGCCGGTGACCAGTAAGAAATGAGCCCCTCCCACAGGGGGTGAGAGCCACCGGGGGGGGGGGGGGGGGGTGCTACGGAAGTGTGGGGGATGGGCAGAGTATCTCGGGGGCAGGCACACAGTGAGGACCCAGTGTTGTGTTAAGACCTCTTCTCGTCCTGCCTCGAGCCCTGTCCTCATCCTGCCATCTCGAGTTAGAGAAAGTCGTGCACACCAGCCTCAACATTGTCCGAAACGAGGCCGGCTTGCCCTCAGATTCCCCTCCTCGGGTCACACGCAAACGTGCACACACGCCAGAGACTGTCCCCACAGAGACACCCGGGACCCACTCCCGCTCCTCCCCTGCTGCCCACACTCCAAGCCCCCGACAGGCGATCCAAAATGGATCAAAGTCCTAAATGGACAAAGCAAAATCGCCTACCTCCGAGGCGAGAGAACAATGTCAATGATGTTGCAACAGAGAAGCAATTCTTAAGGTTACAAAACAGACAAGCAAGAATGGAAAAGACATAAATTTGAACAAAGGACATAAGCACGGTGAAAAGAGATCGGCTGTGAGAAGATCCTTACAAGCATAGAACCGATAAAGGACTACCCAGAGCGTTACACAGAAGATTTCCAACAAAACAATAAGAAAATACAAACAACTCAACAGGAAAACCAACACTCACGGAAGAGGGAGCCCGAAGCAAGCCATAAGCATTTGGAAAGATGCCCCTTCTGGCCGCTGGGGTGTCAGCAGCATCGTGTCACAATGGCCAATGCGGGGAAACAGCCCAAGGATGTGCCGTGGGTAGAATCGATCAAAGAATCGGGCTCGCTCGTGCGTGTGGTGTATGGAAACACTTGTGCTCATTAAGGGTATCAGTAGGAGAAAACGGGCATCAGGATGACAAACCCAAATCCGCCCACAAGGGAAGGAATAGAATGGGGTCAGGGATGGGTGTGCGCAGGCGGCTTCGGACCTGCCTTTTTAGGGGAGAGACGCTGAGGCCAACGGGCCAAAAGCGAGGTCGGACGGCTGGAAGCTTTTCTGTAGTTGAGAAAGATTTCAAAACGGTTGCGTGTGGAGGGGCAGCCGGGGGCAGGGAGGCCCGCTGGGCAGCTCGCGATGCCATCACCTACTTGGAGGGCGACACTGGGGGGCTTGGGGCCATGGAGCTTTCTGGGCTGGGTGGCCTGATGGCTGTTACTGCGAATAGCCACAAAGCAGGGACAGAGAGCCGCTCCGGTTTGCCGAAGGGCGACTGTGCCAGGCTGTGTTCAGAGTGCTCGCACAAGCGCGTCGAGTGGGAAGCAGAAGAAGCGGGGGCCCAGCGCCGGGGCATCTCAGGCCACCGTGGAAGAAAGCCCGTCCTTTCTATACAAGCAGCGGTTGGGGGGGACGTGGGAGGTAGGTGCCCACGAGGGTGGCAGAGGTGAGGGCTGGGGGCATGTGAGTGTGGGTGGGTGGGAACGGGCATAGGGGTGTGGGTAGAGCGTACGTGAGGGTGGCCTTTGTGGGTGGGGAGTGGGAGCGGGTGGCGCGTGTGGGTGGGCGCTAGGGCTCGGTGGTAGGGGGGCGGGTTTTGACCCTGTGTTGAATCCCCTTCTCCTTCCAGAGGGTCTCCTCCTCCCCTCCCTCCCCCGCCATGTCCCTGCTTAAAGCTGGGTGAGCCTCTATCATTCGGTCTCCTCCGTCCCCCGCCTCACACATCCTTCTTTCCTCCCCCCGTAGCCGCTCATCACTGCCTGGCTCCCTCCTGTCACCCACACCCATGCAAGGACAGGTGCCAGGTGCATCCATCCCTGGCCGAAGAGTCACACTCGCTGGCAAGCAGACGCATGCTGAGGGCGCCACGAAAGGCCCAACGAAAACCCCGGGACAAAAAGGAGACCCAGCATGTGGACATGGCCTGACAGGCCTGCGATTCGACTCCCCACAGGCAGGCGAGACGTCCTCATCCACAGCTCGGAGGGGAAGCCAGGCCCCTAGGGGCCCCACCCGAGCCTCCGAGGTGGCCCTCAGCTCTGCTTCTACGTCTGTCTCTCCCACCAGGCCAGGGAGCCTTCTATCCAGAGGGAATCCACAATTAGGATCACACTGGCAATGCCACTTCTGATCTGGGGAGAGCGGTGCTTGCTGGCCATGCTCGTTGTCAGAAAGTCTATTAGAAGATGCTGCCTTCAGGGGCGCCTGGGTGGCGCAGTCGGTTAAGCGTCCGACTTCAGCCAGGTCACGATCTCGCGGTCCGTGGGTTCGAGCCCCGCGTCGGGCTCTGGGCTGATGGCTCAGAGCCTGGAGCCTGTTTCCGATTCTGTGTCTCCCTCTCTCTCTGCCCCGCCCCCATTCATGCTCTGTCTCTCTCTGTCCCAAAAATAAATAAACGTTGGAAAAAAAAAAAAAATTAAAAAAAAAAAAAAAAGAAAAAAAAAAGAAAAAAAAAAAGAAGATGCTGCCTTCATCAAGTACAAACCTCCCGCCTTTGGAACAATCCAGAAGAAATCCACTTCGTCTTGCGACACCCACACACGCCCGAAGCCCACCTCAACGCCCCCCCCGCCAACTGCCAATCCCGCTGGTGTCACAGTGCGCTCACAAAGCCAGCGGATCGTCAAGCACTGCCCCTCCAGAGAGGGGCTCGGTGCTCCCTGCTTGAGGACTCCGCACACACGGAGCCGGTCCCCGCTACCGACATGGGCCCAGGCGGGTTGGCCAGAGACCTGCCGCTCCAACCCAAGGCTGAGCTGGAAGTCACTCCACTTACATGGTGGGGAGAGGGGATCGAAGCCTTGGAGGTGCGCCCGTTGCTCTAATGTGGCCCAGGCGGCCCTCACACTCTCCTAGCATGTGGCCCGGTTCCCGTTTACACACTGGGAGAGCACTCGCTGCCCTGGGTCCCCAGACACCAAAGCACCTGGCAAGCCCCGGCTCCACAGGTCCCAAGGACAGTGGCCCCTCGCAGACCCCACGGCACTAAGGGTTCCCTCATCCTGGCTGACCCTGTCGCCCAGTCACACACTCTGTCTGAATCTCACCTGCTGTTAAGAGGGGAAACTTTCTGGAGAAATTTGTTAATAACTCTAAAGAATCTTGAAAATGTTCATCATTTCCCCTTTGATCCAATAAATCATCTCTAAGTAGTAGATTCTAAATGATAATGACAGCACGTGAATTACAAGGCTGTGCAGAGCAGCATAGTTTTTTGTGTTGCTGTAAAATATACCTAACACAACATTTACCATTTTTACCATTTAAAGGGTGCACTTCAGAGGTGCCTGGGGGGGGGGTGGGGCAGTCAGTCGGTTTAAGCGTCCAACTCTTGACTTTGGCTGAGGTCATGATCTCACAGTTCCTGAGTGTGAGCCCCACATCGGGCTCTGTGCTGACAGTGTGGAGCCTGCTTGGGATTCTCTCTGTCCCTCTCTCTCTGTGCCCCTCTCCTGCTCTCTCTCTCTCTCTCTCTGTCTCTCAAAACTAAATAAACTAAAACAAGTTTTTAGGTATACACTTCAGTGGCACTTGGCTCATTCACATTTTTCTGTAACCACAGCCTGTATCTCGTTCTGGCACATTTTCATCCCCCCAGAAGGTGACCCCCTGCCCCTTGTCTCCACATTCACCCCAGCCCCTACCGCTCTCTTTTCTGTCCACACATAAATGCAACTGAACAATGTCCTTAGCATGGTTTATAGGTTCTCGCGAGGCTGCAGGAGGCATCGGCACTCCATTCTGTCTACGGCTGAATATTCCCTACTGGTCCCCCAAATGCAGGGACCACATTTCGCTGGCCCGTTCATCTGTCAGTAGACACTGGGTTGTTTGCACTTTGGGGCCACTGCAAACAGTGCTGCCGTGCACCCCTGTGTGCAACTTTTCGTCTGAGTCCCTGTTTTCAGATCTTTGGGGTGTATGCCTAGGAGTGCAACTGCCAGGCCCTGAGGTCATTCTATACTGAACTCGTTGAGGTACCAAAATTCGTTTTAGTGGCAAAACCTTTACAACGATCTTCGGTATGAAGTGTCGACCTCACTGAAGCATACGGCTGCCCTACCACAGTCTGCCAACAGCAAGCCTGTTTCTCAAAAAAAGATATAAAATGACATGGGAACTCTGAGGCCTACCTTATAAAATATCTGTTTATGGACAAAGGCTGAGAAAGAATATATAAAAACACTGTGCGAGGGAAATCTGAGATTTTTTTCCCCCTTTTCCCAAACTGTATACAACATGCCTATACTGTTTTGGGGGGAAAAAGTGCTTATAAACTTAAAAAAAAAAAGAACGTGGCTGGAAAATTCTCACGATAAAATATTAAGCAAAAAGATCTGCTTAAAGCAGTGTGACCCCAATTCTGGGAGCAAGGGTCTCAGTGAGTAGGAGGCAGCCCAGCTCGGACAGAGGCAGGGAGGGACGGGTGGCTGGCTGAGTTTTCACTCGTACGTGTGTATGTGCGAATGGGTTCAACGTTACACAATACTTTCTTTAAAGACTATCAGGAAATTCACAAAAATAGAAAAGCGTTAGCAGTGGTTGTATCTTGGAGATGGATTTACAGGGGATTCTTCTCTCTTTTGTTTTTTATAGTACTTTCTCCGATGAACATCACCTTTATAATCAGAGAGAAAACATACAGAAACAACGTGGCCTGTGATATGTTCCGAGCTTTCCTCAGTTTCCCCACGGCTCCAGACTCGGTGGCAGGCTCTGGTTTGTGCTCCTGGCTCCTGGGCAGCCCAAGCGGGGACTGCAGCCTCCAGGCTCCAGCCCCTTGGGTGCCGATTAAAGGAGAGTGGTGGTAATGAAGTTACATCACACTCCACATCCACACCCGATCCGATCCGACGAGACTCAGGAGACACTCCTTTGTCCCTCTACTGCCTTCATTGCCCTGCCTGGGTGTCCCACAAAAGGAAGAGGCGGCTTCCAGGTGCCTGGAGTCCCAGAGGGAGTGAAGGAGGCCCCGGGGGGCCCTCGGGCTGTGGGCCCAGGTGGGGGGGATGGATCACAGCCACCCACCCCCTAGACGAAGTGGCCGAGAGGGCCCCACACCCACCGCAGGGGCCACTGGGAAATGGGCTCCAGAAGACGGAAGGGCCTGACCACGGGTCTGGCCAGTTAGCCTCAAGAGGCTAACTAGGGGCGGGGGGTGCCTGGGTGGCTCAGTCGGTTGAGCATCCGACTTCGGCTTAGGTCACAATCTGATGGTTTGTGAGTTCAAGCCCCGCGTTGGGCTCTGTGCTGACAGCTCAGAGCCTGGAGCCTGCTTCAGATTCTGTGTCCTTCTCTTGCTGTGCCCCTCCCTCATTCATGCTCTGTCTCTCTTTCTCTCAAGAATAAATAAAACATTTTTAAAAATTAAAAAAAAAGAGGTTAACTAGGGGGACAGGACAGGACTGAGCAGACACCCCCCCCCCCATTCCCCTGGCCCAGCCCCCTCTGCCTGCTCCCTACTGGCTCCCTCTAAGGTGGGATTTATGGAAGGTGTTCTGTGGGTGACCAAGGTGTGGGTCCCAGTGTCTCAGCAGAAGATGACAGGAGGGCCCTGGGGTTGGGAGAGAGCACTGATTCCGTAAGCACCAGCCAAGAGGCAGGGAGGCAGAGCAGACAGGCCCCCAGGTCTGCCTTCAGAAGGAGCCCATGCCCATCCCACCCACAATGCCCACCCCAGCCCCTCAATGCAAGCCAGGTGGCAGGGGTGGGACCCCTCCCCACCAGGGGGTGGACAGGCTTGGGGTAGCCAGTCAGGTAGTGGGGTGAGGAGACAAGACCCAGGCTTTAAAGGAGGGTCGGCATAACCAGTAAAGAAATTGAGTCAGTAACCAAAAATCTCCCAAGAAACCAGAGACCAGGGCCAGATGGCTTTCCAGGGGAATTCTACCAAACATTTAAAGAAGAGTAAACACCTATTCTTTTGAAGCTGTTACACAAAATAGAAATGGAGGGAAAACTTCCAAACTCATTCTATGAAGCCAGCATTATCTTGATTCCAAAACCACACAAAGACCCCACTAAAAAGGAGAACTACAGACCAATTTCCCTGATGAACACGTATGCAAAAATCCTCAACAAGATACTAGCCAACCAGATCCAACAACACATTAAAAGAATTATTCACCACAACCAAGTGGGATTTATACCCGGGATGCAGGGCTGGTTCAATATCTGCAAATCAATCAATGTGATTCATCACATCAATAAAAGAAAGGACAAGATCATGTGATCTTGATCCTCTCAATAGATGCAGAGAAAGCATTTGACAAAATACAGCATCCTTTCTTGATAAAAACCCTCAAGAAAGTAGGGAGAGAATGATTATACCTCGAGATCATAAAAGCCATATATGAAAGACCTATGGCTAATATCTCCTCAATAGGGAAAAAGTGAGAGCTTTCCCCCTAAGGTCAGGAACACCACAGGGATGTCCACTCTCGTCACTGTTATTCAACATAGTACTGGAAGGCCTAGCCTCAGCAATCAGAAAACACAAAGGAATAAAAAGCATCCAAATCGGTCAGGAGGAATTCAAACTTTCACTCTTCACAGGGGACATGATACTCTGTATGGAAAACCCAAAAGATTCCACCAAAAAACTGCTAGAACTGATCCATGAATTCAGCAAAGTCGCAGGATATAAAATCAATGCACAGAAATCAACTGCATTCCTATACACCAATAATGAAGCAACAGAAAAAGAAATCAAGGAATTGATCCCATTTACAACTGCACCAAAAACATAAAATACCTAAAAATAAACCTAACCAAAGGTGAAAAATCTATATCCTGAAAACTATAGAAAGCTCATGAAAGAAATTGAAGAAGACACAAAAAAATGGAAAAAGATTCCATGCTCCTGGTTAGGAAGAACAAATATTGTTAAAAATGTCAATACTACCCACAGCAATCTACATATTCAATGCAATCCCTATCAAAATAACACCAGCATTCTTCAGAGCTAGAACACACACTCCTAAACTTTGTATGGAACCAGAAAAGACCCCAAATAGCCAAAGCAATCTTGAAAAAGAAAACCAAAGCTGGGAGCATCACAATCCTGGACTTCAAGCTGTGTTACAAAGCTGTAATCATCAAGACAGTATGGTACTGGCACAAGAACAGACACTCAGATCAATGGAACAGAATAGAGAATCCAGACATGGACCCACAAACGTATGGCCAACTAATCTTTGACAAAGCAGGAAAGGCTATCCAATGGAATAAAGACAGTCTCTTCAGCAAGTGGTGCTGGGAAAACTGGACAGCGACGTGCAGAAGAATGAACCTGGACCACTTTCTTACACCAGACACAAAAGTAAACTAAAAATGGATGAAAGGCCTCAATGTAAGACAAGAAGCCATCAAAATCCTCGAGGAGAAAGCAGGCAAGAACCTCTTTGACCTGGGCCACAGCACCTTCTTACTCAACACGTCTCCGGAGGCAAGGGAAACCAAAGCAAAAATGAACTACTGGGACCTCATCAAAACGAAAAGCTTCTGCACAACAAAGGAAACAATCAGCAAAACTAAAAGGCAACTGACATAATGGGAGATGATATTTGCAAATGACATATCAGATAAAGGGTTAGTATCCAAAATCTATAAAGAACTTATCAAACTCAACACCCAAAAAACAAAGAATCCAATGAAGAAATGGGCAAAAGACATGAATAGACACTTCTCCAAAGAAGACATCCAGATGGCCAACCGACACATGAAAAAATGCTCAACATCACTCACCATCAGGGAAATACAAATCAAAACCACAATGAGATACCACCTGACACCTGTCAGAATGGCTAACATTAACACATCAGGCAACAACAGGTGTTGGCGAGGATGCGGAGAAAGAGGATCTCTTTTGCATTGCTGGTGGGAATGCAAGCTGGTGCAGCCACTCTGGAAAACAGTATGGAGGTTCCTCAAAAAACTAAAAATAGAACTACCCTACGACCCAGCAATTGCACTACTAGGCATTTATCCAATGGATACAGGTATGCTGTTTCGGAGGGACACATTCACCCCCATGTTTATAGCAACACTATCAACAATAGCCAAAGTACGGAAGGAGCCTAAATGTCCATCGATGGATGAATGGATAAAGAAGATGTGGTCTATATAGACAAGGGAGTATTACTCGGCAATCAAAAAGAATGAAATCTTGGGGCGCCTGGGTGGCGCAGTCGGTTAAGCATCCGACTTCAGCCAGGTCACGATCTCGCGGTCCGTGAGTTCGAGCCCCGCGTCGGGCTCTGGGCTGATGGCTCGGAGCCTGGAGCCTGTTTCCGATTCTGTGTCTCCCTCTCTCTCTGCCCCTCCCCCGTTCATGCTCTGTCTCTCTCTGTCCCAAAAATAAATAAAAACGTTGAAAAAAAAAATGAAATCTTGCCATTTGCAGCTACGTGGATGGAACTGGAGGGTATTATGTTAAGTGAAATTAGTCAGTCAGAGAAAGACAAATATCATATGACTTTACTCATATGAGGACTTTAAGAGACAAAGCAGACGAACGTAAGGGAAGGGAAACAAAAATAATATAAAAACAGGGAGGGGAGAAAACACAAGAGACTATTAAAAATAGAGAACAAACTGAGGGTTTGCTGGAGGGATCATGGGTGTGGGGATGGGCTTATTGGGCAAGGGCATTAAGGAGGACACTTGTTGGGATGAGCACTGGGTGTTATATGTAGGGCATGCATCACTGGATGCTACTCCTGAAATCATTATTGCACTAGATGCTACCTTGGTTGTAAATTAAAAAGTAAATAAATAAAATAAAAATAAAGGAGAGTCAGGAGGGAGTTTTGGTGGGGGTGGGAAGAACTTTCTGGCAATCAGGGGTGTTGGGAGTGAGCAAGGAAGGGGAGTGGGGCGTCAGAGGCTGTATGGAAGTGGGTCTGGGCGACTAGGCCACTGCCCACTGCATTCTCTCGTTCCCAGGGGGCTGAAGACAAGGGACTCCAGGCCCAAACCTGCGCTGTCTCCAAGTGGCTTCTCCAGGAAGCAGAGGGACAGTGGAGAAGGGGGCCCAGGCAGCAGGGAGGGCTCCCCTCTGCCCCAGGGCACCCGTCCAGAAGCTGACTGCTTCAGGCTGTGGCAAGACGTTGGGAGGGGAAGGGGGCAAAGCGCATGTCAGGAGCTCCGCGGCAGACAGCCCAGCAGATGAGCTCAGCACAGGGTTATGGGTGCACAAATGACCCTCTGTGTCCTCAGTCATCTGGGAACCACTGGAAGGAAGAGGGCATGTGTTCCCGAGCGCAGCAGGCCCACAGCCTTCCCCAGACTAACACTCATCAGAACACTGGGAGGACTGGAAGAACAGCCATGAATGAGGCAGACGTGATCCCTTGGGGCAGGGGAGGCTGGTGCCCCAGGGCAGAACCCAGGCAAGAAACCAGCCATCGGGCTGCATAACTCATCCCACTGAGTTATGTGGGAGAAAATGCTGAAGTGGGGACGGTCTCCCTGGGGATACTGGCACAAGACCTGAATGATGACAAGGAGGCGGCCACGGGAGGGACTTTGAAGAACATTCCAGGCATCACTAAGCCCTTGGTGCTCCCAGAGAATAACGCGCACACACAGGAGAGGCCGGCCATCGTCATGGCCTCCGTGAGGAGCACGGAGCAGGGGACCAAGTGGCGGCAGGGGAAAGACCAGCAGGCAACCACAGTGGCCCAGACCAGAGATAACGATAGCTTGGCCTGACATGGAGGTGGCAGTGGAGATGGGGACTGCCAGGACCTGCTGCTGGGCTCGGGACAAGGGACAGGGTGGGAGGAAGGACACCCAGCAAGCGCAAGAGAGAGTGCCTGACATCACCCATCATCAGGAAAGGGCATATCTAGAGCATACAGCCTCACCCGCCCCACTAGGGTTAGGTGGAATTAAAAAATGGAAAAGAGGGACGCCTGGCTGGCCCAGTCGGAAGAGCATGCGACTCTCGATCTCGGGGTCATGAGTTCGAGCGCCACATTGGATGTGGAGATTACTTTTAAAAAATTAAAAAATAAGATCTAAAAAGCAATGGAAAAGAAATGTTGATGAGGATGTGGAAAAATGAAACTCTCACACATTGCTTGTGGGAATGTAAAATGGGGCAGTGCATGTGGAAAAGTCTAGAGTTACCATATGACCCAGCAATCCCACAAGAATGGAAAACAGGCATCCAAACAAAAACTCGTACACAAATGTTCAGAGCAGCACTATTCATAATCGCCAAAATTTGGAAGCACCGTAAATGTCTACCAACAGATGGATAAACACAGTGCAGTAACACCCACACAGCGGGTCATTCAGCCACATAAACGGATGAAGTCCTGATACCTGCTACGACATGGATGGGAACAGTCTAGTCAGGGAAACGAAGGCAGAGGCACAAAAGGGCACATACTGTATGATTCCAGATGAATGGAAATCACACTCATCTGCACAAAGCAGATGAGTGGTTGCAGGGGGCTCGGGGAGGGGAGAATGGGAGTGCCTGTTTCATGGGTATGAAGTTCCCTTTTCGGATGGTGGACGTGTTCTGGAAATAAACAGTGGGGATGGTTGCACAACACTGTGAATGTATACATGGCACTCACGGTAAATTTTATGTCATATTTTTTTCCACAATAAAAATATAAGACTGCCGCCTAGATCCCCAGAGGCCACAGAAGTGAGGACCCCTGGGGAGGATGCAGGGGTTGGTGTAAACACAGGAGGTGGGCATGTTTTATTAATGGAAAATTTTTGTCTCTGATGTGAAGCCCCTGAAACATGCAGACATCCCCATTGCCCCATTCCACCTACATGTGTCCCAAACCCAAACCACCAAACTGGTTGTCATGTGACCACTGTTAAGGAATTCAACTAGGGAATGTTCTTGATTTAAAATGAGATGGGGCGCCTGGCTGGCGCAGTCGGTAGAGGATGTGACTCCTGATCTCAGAGTTGTGGGTTCGAGCCCTACATTGGGCCCAGACATTACTTAAAAATAAAAAAGAATTTAATAAAATAAAACCATGAGATGGAGGAGACCACGAGGGGTTGAACGTAGACAAGGAAAGAGGCCCATGGAGGACCATGAGCGGGTGGAGAGAGAGACCCAGAGTTTACGGGTCAGCCAGAGAGGAGGGGGGAATCAGAGCAGGACAGAGCGACGAGGAGGAAAGGACTGACCGTTGGCATTTGCATTTGTTAAGAGGTGGACCGCCGCAGAGGGGGGCACCCAGCTGGCTGGGGGGGGGGGGGGGGTTGAAGCTCGGCCCGTAGAGACTCAGCCTTTGGGGAACTTTTGCAAAGAATGGGGTGGGAGTGGCCGGGGGCTGCGGGAGAGCGCCGCCTTTGCATTTTACCAGGCGAGACACCGGAGCGGTCTGAACGCCGACGGGAGGTTCGCACGGGGGAAACTTCCTGCCCAGGACGGCGGGGTGGGGGTGGGGGGAAGGACTGCGGGGACCGGACCTCGAGAAGGGGTGGGGGCCGCCGGGAGTAGGCGAGGGGGCCACGGGGGCGGGCGAAGGCTGCGCGGGAAGCGGGCCGACCGACCGGCCGCTGCAGGGCTTGGGGGGGCGCGCGCGCGCGCGCGCGCGCGCGCGCGCGAGCGGCGGGGAGGGCTCGGCCCCGCCCCGCCCCCGGCTGCGACGCCCCGGGCGGCGGAGGGCGGGGCCCAGGCGCGCCCGCCCCGCCCCCCGGGCGCGGAGCCGCAGACAAAGAGGGCGGCGGTGGCGGTGGCGGCCGCGCGGGTGGGGTGGCACGCTCGCCTCCCGCGCGGGCCGCGGGTCCTCCGACACCCCGACCCCCCCACCCCCGGCCGGAGCCAGTCCCCAGGCCCTGACCTAAGGAGCCGGGCGCAGCGGTGCGGGGGCTCGCGGTGGGGGGTTCCTCGCCATGTCCCAAGTGCTGGGATCCGACATCTCTGGGCAAGGCGAGGAGGAGGCAGAAGGGCGGAGGGGGCTGAGAAAGGAGCGCTGGCCTGTGTGTCCGGCGGGGGCCTGCTAAAGGCCCCTCCCACTCTTGGTAACGCGGGGAGTAGGGGGTTAACTACATAAATTTCTAGTGGGGCCGTAGGCTGCTACGTGAGGACTCCGCCAACCCCACCTGCGGATTAAGAAATGGGCGGGGGGGGGGGGGAGCAGAAGCCGGAAGTTGCCCCCTGCCCTGGGGCCCCGAGTCCTGATCAATGGTTCTAGGCTGGCTGACCCGAGTGCCCAAGGGTATACCCTGGGTGTACCTGTGTCTCTGGCTTCCAGGGCCCAGAGAAGTGTCACGGGGACCTCCACACCGAGCTCCACACAAAGCGTCGGGGGGGGGGGGGGGGGAGGGGGGCGGGAAGAGAAGCCAGAGAAAGGAGGCCTGAGCCAAGGGCAGGCTCTCTGCACACTTCTCTTTTCAATGGCCCAGCACAAGTCCTCGTTCCTATTTTCCCAACTCTGGAGTTTGAAATTTGTCAATCCACAGGACCCTCGCAACATCTGACAGCGGATACCTGCATTCCCTTCAGGCAGCTGGCCCCCAGAGTGCACACTGCGACACCTGCTCTCTCCTTTCTACACACACGTTTTGCAAAGGAGGTGCCAACACCAATGCTCCCACTCCAGGAGAAACCACAACACCCTTAATATGCTCATGGATTTAGCACAACCCAATCATCAGCTGCTCCCACATCTCTCCAATTGTACCACTAATGCCTTTAAAGCTTGTTTGTTTTTCTTTCTGGACCCGGGATCCAATCAAGGCCACACACGTTACATTTGGTTGTTGTGTGTCTAGTATCTTTTAATCCAGAACAATCTATCCACTCTGTGTTGTTGTTGTTGTTTTAATTGCATGACATTGACCTCTTGGAAGAGTGCAGGGCAGCTGCCTTGCACAAAGCCCCAGAGTCTGGATCTGCCCTCGTTACATTCAGCTTAACTGCTTTGACAAAGTGCTGGGTTCTACCCCCTCCCCACCAACAGCATCAGGAGGTACTGGATCAGGCTGTCCTATTGTTGGGGAGGCTTGATTTAGTTTAATCACGTGGTCAAGGTCGTGGCTGCCAGGTCTCTCCTTTTCCCTTCCAAATTTACAAGAAACCTGGGGTAATACCTTGAGACCCTACGACTATCTTGTTCCCTGACCACCTTTATGTAATGGTTTTACCATCCAAGGATGATCCTTGCCTAAAGGAATTGCATCAGTGGCTAAAAAAAAGTCCTTAGTTTGTATTCCAGCGGGGACACGGCATTACGCTCCATCATGATGTCACTGGCCCGGCAACTGGCAGGCCCCCGGTCGTGGCTGCCTGGACAAACCAGGACAGCCAACCCCATAATCGTGCCCACCCCTTCTTGCCCAGGGGCAGGAGAAAGAAAGAAAAGGAAGCATGGGTGGGGGCTTCCTCCCAGAAGCCTTCATAGTTTGGTAGTTCGGTGTACGTGTGGGTGTCCATGTCAGCTGTCTGCACGTTGGTAAGGGTGGATGGGAGAGGAGGATTGGTTAGTTGCACCCAGCACAGAAAAGTAGACGATGTCCCTGGGGACCTCAGTTGGGCAATGACCCCTGGGAATTGGTTTGGTAGGTCTAAGGTGATGCCCTGCCTCTTGTTTATAACAATCGCATTGTAAGGTGGCGCTGATGTGCTTCAGGGCCTCACTGATTTACCCCATTTCTTCCGGAAGTCCTTGCTACTTGCTGTGGTCGGTCCAAGCACCAGCAGCATGGACATCGCCTGAGCACCTGTGAGAAAAGCGGAATCTCAGGCCCCAGACCCATTTAATCAGAGTCTGCATTTCAACAAGGGCCTCGCAGTGGCGTTGCACTGGCCCAGGACGCCCTCTCGAGGAACCGGGAAGGATGCGCGCGCACACCTGAATGGGGTTCAAACACCAGGTAGATGGTTCAAAGGGTCTCTCCTTCCCTCTCACCCCTTCCCACCCCAAAGCTGCTGAGTGGATGGGTGGTGGCCACCCAGGGTCTGCTGTAATCTGACCATCGGCCCCGGCTCCCGTGCCCTTCTAGCTGCGAGCAGGCCCCTCGGGTGCTGGGAAGGGAGGATACCCCATGCAGCCTGTGTGAAAACGCGAAGCAATTCCTGAGGTCATGGTCAAGATCAAGCTTTGGGTGTAAGCTCACCACAACTGAAAATATCCACCCACCCACCTCTGGGCTCACCTGACTGGTCCAAGGGCATGATCCAAGTCTAGCAGTAATCGAAAGGATATTCTTTATGAGGTGCCCTTCATTTCCACTGCTCACAGAAAGCAAGAGGCAGATTGCACTACAAAGAGGGGACATGCCTGCCACAGCCCAAACCAGCCCCTGAGCCCCAGCTTCTCAGTTTCCTCCTTTGGCTCCTAACTCGTCTCATGCCTTACACTTCTTCACAACTCAGGGCTCCTCTTCCTGTGTCCCCCCCCCTTCCTTTCCCATTAGAGAAGCCCCAAATAGAAAATAATAGTGAACATTCTTCTGTCACTGGACATTAACAGTGTCATGTCCATGAGTGAGGCTGTCTCCATCCAGCTGCCTTCACCACCAACCGAATGGCCTGATGGCAACAATTCCAACCCGGGCCAAATGAGATCCCAGGGGAACTGGTGCAGCTCAGCAAAGGTGGGTGATGTCCCCATGGCGATGACCTTGGGAGGTGGGCACTCTTTATTCCCACATGGCCCGTTCTTCCCTGGTGGGGACCCTAAAGTAGAAGGAAGGAAAGACCCGCCCACCCCCACCAGGTGCCCCTGCTGGGCTAAGTGCTTTTTCCTTCGGTGAGTGTGTGTTACACGCATTTCTTGTTTTTAAAAGCTTTACTGAGGTGTCCTTGCCATATGATGAAATGCACATATTTGGAGCATACAGTTTAAAGTTTTGTAAACATACACTCATGAAACCATCATCACAATCAAGACTGACCATTTCCATCATGCTGAAGTGTCCTCGTGTCCCTTTGTCATCCCTCCCTCCTGCCCATCCCTGCAAATGCTGATGTGCTTTCTGTAACTGCAGATTAGTTTGCATTTTCTAGGATTTTCCATCAACGGCTCAGACAGTCCTTGGAACTGAGGGAAGGAAGGAAGGCAGGAAAGGCATTTAAAGATTTTGAGACAGGGGTGCCCGGGTGGCTGTTGGTTAAGCATCGGCTTTGGCTCGGGTCACGATCTCACAGTTCATGAGTATGAACCCCGCATCGGGTTCTGTGCTGTCGGCACAGAGCCTGCCTGGGAGCCTCTCTTTTCCTCTCTCTCTGCCCCTCCCCACTCACACTGTCTCTGTACCTCTCTAAATAAATAAATAAGCTTTAAAATATATATACAAATACATAAACATTTAAATATACGTGTAAATATATAACAAAACATTTGAGACAATGGTAAAACATGGTGACGCTATGCAGATCATGGCTGTTGGACTTCAATGCCCCGTTCACGGACTGCACAATTATTCCCAGAGGGCCCACTCCAGGACAGGCGGTGTGCAAGGACACAGCCCAGTCCGGCTCACAGGACGCCCCCACTCAAGGGGGAAAGAGCACGTCAGGGCGAGGAGAGCCGCCGTGCAGGGTGGAGGAAGATGGAAAGAGGGGACAGGCGTGAGCCCACTGCCCTCCCCATGGCCCCCCGCAGCCCCGTGGGTCCTTCTCTCCCCCAACCGTCGCCTCTTTGCTCGTGGCCAGCCTCTCCCCTTGTGAAAAGGCCCAGGGGGAGGGAGAGAGGGGTCTGTGGACCCTCAGCACACAGAACGGTGGCTGGCTCAGCAAGCAGGTGCCGGAGGAAAGACCTTGCTGCCACAAGGCAGGCTGGTGTTTGACGTCTCCGAATGTGGACAGAGGGCGGAAGGTGGTGGTGGTGAGGCACTGGGCCCCCAGACTGAGAGAAGAGTGGAGGTGTGGCCAGGCCTGGCAGGGAGTGGGCGGAGTAGGCCGGGAGGCCAGTTTCCTTTGTCACAGGGGGTCTCCTATGCACCTGCCAGCAAGACCGTGATGGTGGCAGGGGGCGGGGGAACCAAGGTATGGAAGACTGGGGTGACCGGGGGGGGGGGCGACAAAGAGGGGCTTGATTAGATCCCTGACAAAGGGGTCCAGGTGCCAGAGGGCAGGACGCAGGCCCCCAGCAGGAAGGGCTCCAGGAAGGGCTCTCAGAAGGCACTGTGTGCCTTGGTGCTGATGCTCTCCCTCCCCACCTTCCACCGTCTGCAACCTGGATCCTTCCTCTTCCTAACTCAAGGGGCAAGACCGCAGGATCTTTCTACATTTTCAAGCTTGTCAGTATGTCGCATCCCCGCCCCCAGCCCCGCCCGCACCCCAACACCCCTGCTCGGTTAAGTGGAAGACAAGAAGAAGATGACAGAAATAGAAGTAGGGCTCCGACATGCCACATTTAGTGCGTGTGTGGCAGGTGCTTGTGGCTGGTGCTCGTGGCTGGTGCTCATGGCAGGTGCTCGTGGCAGGCCACGGCGGTAGAATAAGGGGCCCGAGCCGTGAGCATCTCAATAGCCACTGCAAAAGCATTTGATAAAATCTAACAACTCTTCATGATAAAAACACTCAAACTAGGAATAAAAGGGAACCTCCTTGACTTGATAAAGAGCATCTGTGAAAGACCTACAGCTAATTTTATACTCACTGGTGAAAGACTGGAAGCTTCTCCTGTTAGATCAGGAGCAAGGCAAGGATGTCTGCTCTCACCAGTCTATTCAATATTGTACTCGAGATCCTAGCCAGAGGGAAGAGGCAAGAAAGAAATAAAAGGCATCCGGATTGGAAAGGCAAATGTAAAACTATCTCTATTTGCCCATGACATAACCCTACATATAGAAAATCCTGAAGAATCCACTAAAAAACAATTAGAGCTAATAAATGAATTCAGTAAGGTTGCAGAATACAGGATCAATATCTAAAAATCAACTGCATTTCGATACAGTGCCAGTGAGAACAATGAAAAAGAAGTTAAGAAAACAATTCCAGGGGCACCCAGGTGGCTCAATCGGTTAAGCGTCCGACTTCGGCTCAGGTCATGATCTCACGGTTGGTGGGTTCTAGCCCCGCATCGGGCTCTGTGCTGACAGCTAGGAGCCTGGAGCCTGTTTCGGATTCTGTGTCTCCCTCTCTCTCTCTGCCCCTCCCCCACTCGCACTCTGTCTCAAAAATAAATAAACATTTAAAAAAATTTTTAAATAAAAATAAATAAATAAATAAATAAATAAATAAATAAATAAAACAATTCCAGGGGTGCCTGGCTTGACTCAGTCAGAAGAGCGTGCCTTGGTCTCGAGATTGTGAGTCTGAGTCCCATGTTGGGTGGAGAGACTACTAAAAAAGAAAAACAAACTTAAAAAAGAAAGAAAAAGAAAACAATTCTACTTATAAAAGCATCACAAAGAATAAATACTCAGGAATAAATGTAACAAAAGTGCAAGACACTGTTTAAAGAAACTGAAGAACCAGGGCAGCTGGGTAGCTCAGTTGGTTGAAGGGGTTGAGCAAAGGGCTCTTGATTTCGGCTCAGGTCGTGATCTCGAAATTCGTGAGACTGAGCCCAGTTTGGGAACACGTCGGGCTCTGTGCTGACAGCGCGGAGCCTGCTAGGGATTCTCTCTCTCCTTGTCTCTCTACCCCTCCCTTGCTCATGTTTTCCCCCCTCTCTCAAAATAAACAAACATGAAAAAAAGAAAGAAAGAAATTGAAGACCCACGTGGAAAGACATCCCATGTTCATGGGTCATACTCCACCCACAATTGATCTACAAATTCAATTCCGCTGGCCTCTTTTCAGAACCCGGCAAGCTGATCCTAAAATTCATATACAAACTGAAGGGACCCAGAACAATCAGAACAGTCTTGAAGGGTACAAAAATGGAGGACTCACACTTGCTGATTTTAAAATTTACTGACAAGGCCAGAGTAAAAGCAGCGTGGCACTGGCATGAAGACAGACATTTCTCCAGAAAAGATCTCTAAGTGGCCAACAGCGCACGAAAAGATACTTCACATCACTTAGACATCAGGAAATGCAAATCAAACCCGCCGTGATACCACCGCACAGACAGTAGGATGGTGAAAATCAGACGCACGTGTCGGGGGAATGTGGAGAAACTGGAACCCTCTCCCACTCCTGCAGGAATGTAAAATGGCTTGTCCCTGCCGAAGAGTTCCGCAGCTCCTCAAAAAATTAAACAGAATTACCATGCGATCCAGCAACTCCATTTCAGGGTATATACCTGAAAGAATTAAAAGCAGGGACTCGGGGCGCCCGGCTGGCTCAGTCGGTAGGAGCGTGCAACTCTTGATCTTGGAGTTGTGGGTTTGCGGCCTACGTTGGATATAGAGATTACTTAAAATCTTCTTTTTTTTTAAAGAGTAGACCCCAGGGAGGCCGCCCACAGAGTGCATCCTAATGACCACCACTCCAGCCAGCAGCACCGCTAGCTAGAAGGCAGTGGTCCAGTACCTCTGTGCTCTCTTTTTTTAACATTTGTTTATTGGTTGATTGATTTTTGAGAGAGAGAGAGAGAGAGAGAGAGAATGGGGAAGGAGCAGAGAGACAGGGAGACACAGAATCCCAAGCAGGCTCCAAGCTGTTAGCGCAGAGCCCGACGTGGGTCTTCAACTCCGAAACCCAAGCTGAAGTCGGACCAAAAATTAAATTTTTTTAAAAATGAAATAACGGGCAACCGAGTGGCTCCGTCCGATAAGCGTCCAACTCCGGATTGTGGCTCAGGTCATGATCTCGTGGTTTTTGAGTTCAAGCCCGGCATCGGGCTCTGTGCTGACAGTGCAGAACCTGCTTGTGATTCTCTCTCCCTCTTTCTCTTCCCCTGCCCTCCCTTCTCTCTCAAAATAACTAAATTTAAAATAAAAGCAGGGACTCAGATATTTGCACACCCATGTTCACAGCAGCATTACTCACAATAGTGAAAAGGTGGAAGCAACCGCAATGTCCATCAATGGATGAACGGATAAATATTATTTGCTACAGTCACACTGTCATGTTATTCAGCAGTAAAAAGAGATTTAGGGAGAGCGCCTGGCTGGTTTGGTCAGAAGCATGTGTGACTCTCGATGTCAGGTCATGCGTTCAAGCCCCACATTGGGTGTAGATATTACTAAAAATAATAATAATGATAATAATAATAAACTTAAAAACAGAAATGTAGTACTTATTTGGGCTACAATATAAATGAACCTTGAAAACATGGTAGGGGCACTCTTGATCTCGGGGTTGTGAGTTTGAGCCCTATATTGGGGGTAGAGAGCACTTAAAAAATATTTTTTTAAAAGAAAACATGATAGGGGCGCCTGGGTGGCGCAGTCGGTTGAGCGTCCGACTTCAGCCAGGTCACGATCTCGCGGTCCGTGAGTTCGAGCCCCGCGTCGGGCTCTGGGCTGATGGCTCGGAGCCTGGAGCCTGTTTCCGATTCTGTGTCTCCCTCTCTCTCTGCCCCTCCCCCGTTCATGCTCTGTCTCTCTCTGTCCCAAAAATAAATAAACGTTGAAAAAAAAAAAAGAAAACATGATAAATCTAAGAAGCCACACACATAAACAATCGAAGACTGTATTTGTATGGCTCGTATGGTTCAAAGTAGATTCGTGGTTGCCAGGGGCTGGGAGGCGTTGGGTTAAATGCATATATGACTGCTTAAGAAGACGGGGTTTCTGGGGCACCTGGCTGGCTCAGGTGGTTGAGCGTTGGACTCTTCATTTCGGCTCAGGTCAGGATCTCGTGGGATCGGGTCAGATCTCGTGGGATCGAGCCTTGTGTTGGGCTCCACGCCATTAGCCCTTAGGATTCTCCCCACCCCCCTCTTTCAAAATCAATAAACTTTAAAAAAAAAAAAAAGGAAGAAGAAGAAGACAGGGTTTCTTTTTAAGGCGAGGACAATCTTCCAGAATGAGGTAGTGGGGACAGTTGCACAGCTCTCTGAACATAGTAAAAACCGCCGACTGCACCTATTACCAGGGTATGTGAATTATACCTCAATAAAGCTGTCGTCTGTTCTGTGCATGTGAGCCATCAGGAGCAAAGGACCTGGAACTGAAGGCTAGGACAGAGACTTGGGGTTCTTGACGGGGTGGCAGAGGTATGCACGTATGTGCATTTCCCTGGGCTGCACTGTGTCCCCAGTGGGGTCCCTTACTCTCATACGGCGCAGAGGCCACAGGCAGACACAGCCTGGACAGGGAGAAGTGCCACTGACACTAGAGGAGCACCATGTCTACAGGCAAGGGGTCCGGCTGGTCTTTGGGGACAAAAGTTCCTTTCTGCTCTGAGAAAAAGATCAGACTGGGCCAGGAAACGCTCTCCCTGCTGTGCCTGGGGCTCCAGCCCCGAGAAATGGGGTCTTGTGGGACAACGGATGGTTTTCCCTGTTTTCCAGATCCTTTGTATTCAATCTTCTTTTGTCTCCTCTTTATTTTTTTTAATCAAAAAAAATTCTTTTAAAGTTTAGTTTTGAGAGACAGACTGAGCAGGCAAGGGGCAGAGAGAGAGGGAGACACAGAATCTGAAGCAGGCTCTAGGCTCTGAGCTGTCCCCAAAGAGCCCTATGTGAGGCTTGAACTCACGAACTGCGAGATCATGACCTGAGCCTAAAACTGACTGAGCCACCCAGGTGTCCCGAGTTTTAAAAAAAATTTTAAGTTTATTTATTTATTTATTTATTTATTTATTTATTTATTTATTCTGACACAGAGAGAGAAAAAGAGCGAGCGCAGGGGAGCAGCAGAGAGACAGAGACAGAGAGAGAATCCCAAGCAGGCTCTGCACTGTCAGCACAGAGCCTGACGTGGGGCTGGAACCCAAGAACGGTGAGATCATGACCTGAGCCCAAACCAAGAGTTGGGCGTTTAACCTGAGTGAGCCGCCCAGGTGCCCCAAAACTACATCCAGCCTCTGACTCGGTCCAAATTTCTTCAAGAGTTTTAAAAGGGATCAGTGTCCCCAGAGACTGGTCTGTGATGGCTGCAGCTCAGACTAGGAAATTGCAGAGGACACCTGGCATGACGGGCTCTCCTCCTGGGGGTCTACTCGCCCGGGGTTTGGCCTCTCTCTCAAGGAAAGCTTGGCTCTGAGCTTTGCTGCACAGGTTCACCCCAAGCGCTCCTCCCACATGGAGCCTCCCTGAAGGCAGTCCCAGCCTCAACTGTGGCAGCCTCCCCCCAAGTGCCAGGGGGAGCCCGAAGGGTCACCTCCGTGTCGCCTCTAAACCACGGCTCATTTCAAGCCTGTCGCGCTGCGCAGGTGGCCCTCGGCTTTCCACACACACCCCCATGAGGTCGGCCTTAAATGAAGTACTACATCAATCCCTCTCTGAGGAAGTGAAGAGCCCACAGCCTTGGGGTCGCTTGCCTTTCGGTGGAATGATTGCAAGAAAGGAAGCAGTGAGGGTGGGATCCCACGGTGTCACCGACCAACCAGTGCAGCCCAACCTTTCGCCGGCAGCCCCGGTGCCCCACCGCTGGGATTCCAAGGGACTGCCTTTCGGTCCGGGCCCGAGTTATTACCGAAGCCGATTCCACGAGCGGGTAATGACAATGGCCGAGCAAGATTTCCAAACAGCGAGAACACGACGAGAGGAAACAGCCCGGGGCGGATGGCGAGAAAGGAAGAAAGAAGGCGAAGGGCGGCGAGCGGGAAAAGCGGAGGGCGGCGCGCGCCCCGGGAGACAGGGCCTGAGACACTGGATGAGTGGCGCGGCCAGGACCGACCAAGGTTCCCCGTCCCCGTCCCGCCCCCTCCCGCTCGCAGTGGCCAGAACTAGGCTCACAGCACTAAAGCTGGGCTCCCGCGGCAGCCCCCATCCCCCCCCCCGACCGCTTCCCACCGATGCTCACAGGAGCTCCCCCTATTCCTCTCAAGAGACCCCATTCCCGCGTTCAACACCGCGCGGACTAGCACCCGCTCCCGAGTCCTGACCGGTAAACCCGGAGTTGAAGTGCATACCTGTCTGCGCCCAGTCTGCCCCTGGGTCCCGACTCCCTCCGACCTTGAACTCCCTCCACTCAGCCCCGGGGCGTGCGTCTCAGGCCCCTCCATCCGGGACATTTTCCTAGACACCCCTCTGAGCGCACACAGAAAGTACACACGCGCGGGGCCGCAGGAGCCTCCGCGCACACACAGACGGGGCACAGGCACGCACTCACGAAGTCACGCCACGCACAGGCAAGGAAACCCCGCTCCGGGCCACCGGGCTGGGCTCGGGTTCCGAGCCCGCGGCCGGGCGTATCCCCTCCCTCCTCGCGGAGCACCTGCCGGTCCACGCCCCCCGCCCCCGCCCCCACCCGCGACTCGGGGCCCGAGGCCCCGCAGGGCAAAGAGCCAGCCGGGCACCGCCGCCCGCACAGGGCGCACCCCGCGCTGAGCCCGCGGCACCCCGGGCCTGGGAACCCACCATTTGGGCCGGGCCGGGCCGGAGAGTGAGCGCCGGGCTAAGCACCCAGACCGCCCACGCGCTCCTGCTCCGCTGGGCCGCGGGTACCTGAATTCGGCCGCCCCCCGCGCCGCGGGTGCCCGGCTCCCTCCTCCGCCCTGGGGCCAGCGGGGCCAGCGTGTGCCGGGAACGGAGCCCGTTGCTATGCAACCTCCATCCCGCGCCGGCGCCGGCGGCACCGCGCCTCCGGGCTCCCGGGCCCGGGGGTGCAGGCGCACCGGACCCGGGGCCGAGCCCCACTTCCCGAGCCGGGCCGAGCCGGATCCAGGGCTCACGTCCCCTCTGGGCGCCCGAAGGATGCGCCCTGCACCCCATCCCCACGCAGCTTCATTCCCCCCCCCCCCCGCCATCTGTGGCCGGTTCCCACGGAGCGCCAACACCCAGCAGCCCCCGAAACTGAGGGCGGGAATGGCTCCCTACCTCTTCCTCTCCGAGCCCTCCAGCCCCAGCCAGGTCTGTGGCCGGCTTCTTCCCCAGGTGGCGCCCACGCCCCCCGCCCCAGCGGCCCCGCCGCCCTACCTGAAGCATCACTTTGTACTGCTCCTCCGGTTTCTGAACCACGCACATATTACATCCCATGGTGCTGGCCGGCGGGGGGAGGAGGGCGGGAACGGGAAAACGCCTTTCACTGGCCGGAGTGCGGGACCTCGGGTCCCGGGCCCGGGCCGGGGGCCATACCCTAGCGCAGGGGGCGGGCCGCCTAGCGGGGGAGGGGAGGACGGCCCGAGGGAGGGGCGGCTCCACGCCCCTCGGGTTAACTGGGCTGGCTGAGGCCGGGCGCGGGCATGCTCCCTCGCACCCGGCCAGGAGAAAAAGGGCAGCGGGGGATGGGCGGGCGCGCCGGGCGTTGCTGGGCGACGGCCCCCCAGGAGGCGCGGGGGCGCGCCGGGCCGCCGGGGGCCGTCAGGGGCCGTGGGCCGCGCGCCTCCCCGCCCGCGGGGCCCGCCGCTGCCGCTGCCGCTGCCGCTGCCGCTGCCGCCTCCGGCTCCCACCCATGGCCACCGGCCCCGGGAGCCCGGCCCTCGCGCTCGGCGCCGCGGCCCGGCCCGCCGACTGGGGGACGGCGGCGCGGCGGCGGTCCCCGCCCGCGGCCAGGCCCGCGCCCACGCTCCCGCCTCGCCCGGCCGCGCTCACGGCGCTCCCGGCGCCCGCTCTCTGGCCCGCAGTCGGCCCCGCAGTCTCCAGCTCCCGCCCGGGACGACGGGCACGCGCGCGCGCCCGCGGCGGCGGCGGCGGCGGCGGAGGGGGGGAGGAGGGGCGCGGGGACGGGGCGCACGCGCGCGGGGGAGGGGAGCTGGGCGGGGTGGAAGCGCGAGCGGCGGGGGCCGCGGGAGCGGGCGCGGAAAGGCGGGGGCGGGGCCTTGGCTTGGGTGGTCGGGGGGTCCCGGCTCCCCGCTACCGCCGGCGTCGGGTCCCCGGGCTCTCCGCGCTGGACGTGCGGCCGACGCGGTGCGGGCCCGAGGGACAGGCGTCCTGTTCGGAAGAGCGCCTCCCGGGATCCCCCAGAGAGCTCGGGGCCTCGGGAGGGGGCGCGATTTCAGCCCAGTTCCCGGGGTCTCCACCCCTCCCTCCGACTTCCCTTTAATGACTGCTTCTAGCCTTCAAGTGAGGCGTTCCCCCGCTGTCGTTTAAATGGACACCTTTGTTAAAATAAGCTAAAAACAAGGAAATAAAAAGAGGTGGGGGGAGAGCCCACCCGGGCTCCGGATGCCCTGGGTCCCTCGCGCGCGCGCACGGAACTGGCCCACCTGAGTCCCCTGCCTACCTGTGTCTCTCAGCCCCAGCCCGAGCTCGGGCACACCGCTTCGACGTTCCCTCCATCTGTTTCTCTCTCTCCCACAACCTGCCGTCTCTCTTCTTGGACAAGCCTGGAGAGAGAAGGCCTTTGCGTGGAAAGCAGCGTCGGATTGAGGGCTGGGTTCCCATGGGGTGCCCGGGAGAGTTGCTGAGCCCAAGCCCCCCCCTCCCCCCCCCCCCCCCCCCCCCCCCCCCCCCCCCCCCCCCCCCCCCCCCCCCCCCCCCCCCCCCCCCCCCCCCGCTGCAGAAGATCACTTGATTAAATTGCTGCACGCTTCATTTCCAGGCGTTGGCAAGTGACGGAATCATTAACCACACTGGGCAGTTTAATTAGACGGCGGCGGTTGGGGAAGGCCCCTTCTTCCTCCCTGACTCCTGGGCAAGAGGATAGGAATCGAACGGTGGGTCTGCTCCAGAGTTTTGCATCTGTCTTCTCCTGGCCTTCTTCTCCTTGTGTCTCCTCTGTATGTGTCCAACCTTCTCTTTTCTTATAAGGACACTGGTCATTGGATTTAGGGCTCACCCTACTCCAGCATGACCTCTTATTAGCTTGATTACATTTACAAGGGCCTGAATTCCAAATAAGGTCATATTCACAGGTACCAGGGAGGGGGACTTGAACTTTTTGGAGGACAGAATTCTATCCACCACACATAGCGAAGTCCAGATTCAAGGACAGCATAGACTGCTCCTTCTTTTTAATGTGTTTATTTCTTTTTGAGAGAAAGAGCGCGCGCACCTGAGGACACGACCAGGGGAAGGGGAAGGGCAGAGAGAGGAAAACAGAGCCCAAGTAGGCTCTCCGCTGACAGCAGAGAGCCCCATGTAGGGCTCAAACTAACCATGAGATCACGACCTGAGCCAAAGTCCGATGCTTAAACGACTGAGCCACCCAAGTGCTTGCATAGACTGGGTCACTGAGAATGATGATGGGGAGAGCAGCAATCCTATTCCCATTCCTTGGTTCGCAGCACCTTGTATTGACTATTGACTCATTGCATTTGTCACATTATGGAGTAAGGTTCCCCAGCACCACAGGATGTTTGCCCTGAGCCAGCATCTTTGCTGCACCTTCAATGGGCTCTGGGTGTTTCTGGGTGATGCAGTGTGAGGCAGGGCAGTGGCTCCCATGCATGTGTGCTTCTTGCCACACCTCGTTTCTTGGAAAAAGACACCCTTGCTCTGAAGTATTGTTCTGTGGCATACCATGTCAATAGATCAGGTGTGTGTAAGCCCTCAGAGGGATTGCTAGCAGAGATGCTGTGCATAGGGAAGGCAAATCCAAATCCAAAGTTGGACTAATTACTGCTCCCCCCCATCAGGGTGAGAGGAATCCGATACAACCTTTCTGCTACCAAACGGCTGGCTGGTCCCCTTAAGAAATGGCATCACACCAAGAGCTCCACATGATCTCTGCTTGCTGGTGGATTGGGCACTCAATGATGGCAGTATTGAGATCAACCTTGCTGAGAGAGAACCCTTCCTTCTAGGCCCACGCAGAACCTCCAGCCCTTCCACCACAGCCATTGCCTTCATGGATCCATTGCACCATGGAGAGAAGCTGGCTGACCACCACAGGGTTCCTTCTATCCACCTGGTGGCTCAGTTTGAGTTTCCTGCTCTGCCAGGGGTCATTGGCAGAGACACAGGAATCCACGTACCCTTCCCGTGCACTCCCCTAGGTACATTAGGTATCTCCACCTCTTCTCCAAAGCTTCTGGCCTCTTACTGTAACATTGTGATTTATGATGAAAATTATATATGTTTGGTCTTTGTCCCTGTTTTTGGCTCAGAGCTCTTAAAACTCTTGGAATTTCCTGTGATGAGAGTCATAAAGGTGTCTTTTGTTTTGTGAATGCGGTGACTTTTGTACGGCACCTAAGGATGGGGCTGGTTGCCAGGAGACCCAACTGAGTAATTAGAGGGTTGGAACTTTCCTTCCTCTTTCCCAACCTCCACAGAGGGAAGAGGGGCTGGAGATTGAATCAGTGGCCACCGGCCAATGATTTAATCAATCACACCTTTGTAATGAAGCCTCCTTTGAAACCCAAAAGGAAGAAAAAAGGAACAGGGTTTGGAGACCTGGGTTGGAGGTATGGGAGAGTGACATGCTTCGAGAGGACACAGAAGCTCTGTGCCTTGCCCTCATACCTTGCCTTACATATCTCTTCAATCAGGCTACCCCTGAGTTATATACGTTTATAATAAACTGGTGATCTAGTAAGTTTCTCTGAGTCCTGTGAGCTGCTCCACCAAATTAATCCGGCCCATGGAGGGGGTCTTGGAAACCTCTGCAGTGGCAGTGGGTCTGCCAGTACTTACTTAGCTCATGATGGACGGCCTCAGTCACGTAGGTACTTGATGGCCCATGGCCAGCTTCTTTTTTTTTAGCGCTTATTGATTTGTTTTGAGACAGAGCACGCACAGAGAGAGAGAGAGAGAGAGAGAGAGAGAGAGAGAGAGAGAATCCCAAGTCAGCACAGAGCCCGACGTGAGCCTCCATCTCACCAATTGTGAGATCATGACCTGACTGTCCATCTACCATGGACAGATCCTCTCGAGCCTTTAGGTTGGCTGTGTCTTATGGCTGTAATGGCACAGCAGTTTGCTCTGCACCCCACTCAAAACAGGTCATGCCTGTGTGTCCAAGACCTGCTTGAGCAGACATTCCACCAATTCAGTGATCTACTCAGCATCATGCCAAATACATCCCTTTCCTTGTTGGAGTTAGTGGCGGTTTCCTTTTGCCATCAGAAAATCCTAACAGCCTTTTGCCTCGTTGCGTCCGAGAGAACAAAATGGGTCACCAGCAGCTCTACTGGAGCCACTGGAGGAAATTTGGCCAGGGTTCTCAGTTCTTGCTGAATCTGCTTAAACCACCACAGTCTGATCCGGAAACCCGGCCTTAATATGTGCCGCTGGTGTTTCCATCAGTGCTTGAAAGACCCAGGCTTCATTAAGTTGGATTTAGTGAACTTCCTTGAATGGGTCATCCAAGAGACCTAGCTTAACTGCACAGATCCAAGATGCCTACCTTACTGCTAACTCGTTGTACATAAAATAAAATAAAACCACTTCAATGAGGACTCCTGGGTGACTCAGTCAGTTAAGCATCTGACTTTGGCTCAGGTCATGATCTCACGGTTTGTGAGTTTGAGTCCCGCATGGGGTGAGCTTGAGCCCTGCATCGGATGAACACAAGCCCTGCTTCAGATAAGCCCCAAATCTCTCTCTCTCTCTCTCTCTCTCTCTGCCCCTTGCTCACTTGCACCCTCTCCCAGAAAGAAAGAAAGAAAGAAAGAAAGAAAGAAAGAAAGAAAGATCCTAACAAATATGAAGCCCTCTGAGAGAGTGGGGGAAGAAAGATCAGACACAGTCAATTGATTCAGGGATAGCTACTTCGATCTGAGCTCAACAACGAGGAGGAGAGTAGAAGGACACCCCCGCATAGCAGGAGGGCTGTCTCCACCATGATTGTCATGGCTGTTGTAACATTCTTTAACCTGAAGACCAAATGCCAGGGCGAGCTTCACCCAAGTTTTTATCTGGACTGGTCCTGTCATGACTCTGCTGCTATCCCTCCATGCCCTGAAGCTTGGATCTCCTGAAGACACCATATCACCTTGTAGAAGGGTTCCACTTCAAGCCACACTTGGTAGCTGCAAAGAGGTCAGGAGCTTACTCTTTTATTTTTTCACTGGATATGGTTCCTGGTCCCCAGCCCAACCCTGCCAGATGCCCATCTGGGGAACCCTGTTTCCCAGTAGTCACTCATGACCTTGCCCACTGGCTTCCCCAGAAAGGAACTCCCAGGGAAGCTGAGGCCAGACCCCAGCCCAGAAACTCTGTCCGGCTTCTCTTCAGTTTTTTTTTTTTTTTTAACATTTATTCATCCTTGAGAGACAGAGAGAGACAGAGCATGAGTGGGGAAGGGACAGAGAGAGGGAGACACACAATCTGAAGCAGGATTCAGGCTCTGAGCTGTCAGCACAGAGCCTGACACAGGGCTCGAACTCAGGAACTGAGAGATCACGACCTCAGCCAAAGTCAGACGCTCAACCGACTGAGAATCCTAAGCAGGCTCCTGGCTCAGTGTGGAGCCCAACGCAGATCCCACGATCCTGGGATCATGACCTGAGCTGAAATCAAGAGTCAGACTCAACCGACTGAGCCATCCAGTCGCTGCACCTTTCTAGTTTTTTTTTTATCCAGATGCACAGAATCTGATTACTCACTATCCATAAAATTTGTCCACTTAAGACCCACTTTCATTTTGTTTATTTTTTTTTTAAGATTTTTTTTAAGGGGTGCCTAGGTGGCTCAGTCAGTTAAGCGTCTGACTCTTAACCTTGGCACAGGTCATGATCTCATGATTCGTGTGTTCAAGCCCTGCATCGGGCTCTACACTGATGGTGCAGAGCTTGATTGGGATTCTGTTTCTCTTCTCTCTGCTCCTCACGTGCTTGTGCTCACGCTCTCAAAATAAATAAATAAACTTAAAAAAAGATTTAAGGTTTAAAAATTTTGTATATAATTTATTGTCAAATTGGCTTCCATACAACACCCACTGCTCATCCCAACAAGTGCCCTCTTTAATGCCCATCACCCACTTTCCCCTCTCCCCCACCCCCCATTAACCCTCAGTTTGTTCTCTGTATTTAAGAGTCTCTTATGGTTTGCCTAAGATTTTTAACTTTTTTTTAAGTGTATTTTATTTATTTTGAGAGAGAGTGTGAGCAGGGACAGGGTAGAGAAAGAAGGAGAGAGAGAATCCCAAGCAGACTCTGCACAGTCAGCACAGAGCCCCACACAGGGCTTGATCTCACAAACCATGAGATCATGACCTGAGCCAAAATCAAGAATCAGGCACTTAATTGACTGAGCCACCCAGGAGCCCCCCTTTTTAGAGATCATTTAAAACTAATCTTGGGGCACCTGGGTGGCTCAGTCGGTTACGCATCCAACTTCGGCTCAGGTCATGATCTCACAGTTTGTAGGTTCGAGCCCCGCATCGGGCTCTGTGCTGACAGCTCGGGGCCTGGAACCTGCTTTGGATTCTTTGTCTCCCTCTCTCTCTGCTCCTCCCCCACTCATGCTGTCTCTGTCTCTCAAAAATAAAATAAAACATTAAAAAAAATCTCTGTATCCAACGTGGGTCTCAAACTTACAACCCTGAGATCAAGAGTCACACACTCCACCGACAGAGCCAGCAAACACCCCACATTTTATTTTAAAAATAAACTCATTAACACCCACGAAGCTACCACCTGACCGTGGCACAGGACCACTACCAGTAACTTACATGTACCATCATGACCCTATAGTGGCCAATAGCCTGCATTAAGACTTATCATTCTCAGGGCATCTTGGTGGCTCAGTGGGTTAAGCATCCAACTCTTGATCTCAGTCCAGGTCTTCACCTCAGGGTCTCAGGCCCCACATTGGGCTCCATGCTAGGTGTGGAACCTACTGAAAAAAAGATTTCATCATTCTCTTGCTTTGGAAAATTACAATAGAATATATATAACACAAAATTTGCCATTTTTACCATTTTTAAGTATAATTCAGACACATTAACTACATTCCCAATGCGCAACTCTAACCATTATTTCCAAAACATTTTAATCACCCCAAAAAGAAACTGTATCTCCATTAGGCACTGGCTCCCCATTCCCTTCCTCCAGCCCCTGGTAATTTTTTACCTATTTTCTGTTTCTGTGAATTTGCCCATTCTAGATATTTCATTTAGGTGGAATTGTATAATACTTGTCAGTTTATAACTGATTTCTTTCAATTAGTATAATGTTTTCAAGACTCACCCATGTTGTAACATGTATCAGAACTTCATATCTTTTTTTTAAAATTTCCTCCCATATCAAAAAATGAAAAATTCCCTCTCATTTCTGCAAATCCATGCCCTTCTCTGCAGTGGGAGGCCCGCAGGCCGCACTCTCAGGTAAAGACTATTTCTCGAGAAGCAAATGTCCCATCAGTCACTTGAACTCACAACCCTGAGATCAAGAGTTGGACGCTTAACCAACAGAGCCACCCAGGTGTCCTGAGAATTTTATGTCATTTTAAGGCTGAATGGACCACATGTGCCTTTCCATTTATCTGTCAATGGGCATTTGAGTTGCTTCCCCCTTGTTTTCGTATTTTTTCAATTTTTTTGACCATAGTTGACACACAATGTTACGTTAGTTTCAGGTGTACAACAGGTCGAGGTGTCACGCTGTGCCCACCACCATTGTGACTACCTTCTGTCACCGTACAATGCTGTTACAATACCACTGATTCCCTATGCTGTGCCTTTTATTCCTGTGACCTTCTTTATTTCATAATGGGAAGCCTGTATCACCTATTTCCTTTCACCCATTTTGTCCATCCTTAGTTTTTATTTTTTTAAAGAAATTTTTTCAATTATTTGTTTATTTATTTATTCTTTTAAACTAGGCACCATGCCCAACGTGGGGTTCGAACTCACAACCCCGAGATCAAGAGTCACCTGCTCCACTGACTACGCCGGCCAGGTATCCCCTTAAGAAAATTTTTAGGGGCGTCTGGGTGGCTCAGTCGGTTAAATGTCCGACTTTGACTCAGGTCATGATCTCACGGCTTGTGAATTTGAGCCCCATGTTGGGCTCTGTGCTGTCAGCTCAGAGCCTGGAGCCTGCTTCGGATTCTGTGTCTCCCTCTCTCTCTCTCTGCTCCTTCCCCACTCGCACTGTGTGTGTGTGTGTGTGTGTGTGTGTGTCTCAAAAATAAATAAACATTAAACAAAAATTTTTTAAAAAGATGTTGTTTGTAGCTGTAGTCCATTCAGGTTTTTACTGGCATGTAATATCCCATAATTCATTTCCCCGTTTCCTGAAGGGTTGTGTGAACATTTGTGTGCACGTCTCGTAGGACAACATAAGCCAGGTTTTCTCCTGTCTGTGCCCACGAGTGGAATAGCGCACACGTGTGCACGAGTGTGTATGCATGTGTTCAATTTGACCGGTGGGGGGCTCATCGTTTCCCAAAGTGGCCCTACCAATTTATCCTCCTAGTGGGGTATAAAAGATCCCTTGGAATCGATATCTTCAACTCCTGGCATTTTCAAACTTTCCTCCAGGCGGGTGGGTGGAAATGGTCTCTCACTACTCTTCCATTTCCCTGGTTACTGCTGAGGTCAGTCTTTTCTTCAGTGGTTTCTTGGCCATATGCATTTTCTGTTCTGTGTTATGCCTGGCTTTGGCTTTTGCTAGTTGTATTTTTTTTCCTTTTGCTTATTTATTTCTAGGAATTATTTACATATTCTGAATACTAATCCCTTGCCAGTTACATGTATTACAAATGTTTCTCGCAGTCTGTGGCTTGCCTTTTCACTTTCTTTAAATCTTTGGTAAACAGAAGTTCTCACTTCTAATATAGTTAAATCTACCAATTTCTGTTCAGGGGAATTAATACTTTTTATGTCTGGTTTCAGGAATCTTCCTCACCTCAAAGTCAGCAAGATACTCAACTGCATTCTTTCCTTTTTTGTATTTTTTTAAAGAGAGAGAGGGCACAAGTGAGCGAGAGACAGAAAGAGAGAGAGAGAGAATCTCACTAGGGGCAGAGAAGCGGGTCTCACCGAGGTGAGCTTGAACTCACTCAGTAGGAGACTCAAACTCACAAACGGTGAGATCATGACCTGAGCTGAAGTCAGATGCTTTTTTTTTTTTTTTAAACGTTTATTTATTTTTGAGACAGAGAGAGACAGAGCATGAACGGGGGAGGGGCAGAGAGAGAGGGAGACACAGAATCGGAAGCAGGCTCCAGGCTCTGAGCCATCAGCCCAGAGCCTGACGCGGGGCTCGAACTCACGGACCACGAGATCGTGACCTGAGCTGAAGTCGGACGCTTAACCGACTGAGCCACCCAGGCGCCCCATGATGCTTTTTTTTTTAAGAGAGAGAGGGGCAAACCAAGAAACAGACTCTCTCTCTCTCTTTTTTAATGTTTATTTTTGAGAGAGGCAGAGACAGAGCACAAGAAGGGGAGGGGCAGAGAGAGAGCCAGAGACACAGAATCCAAAGCAGACTCTAGGCTCCGAGTGGTCAGCACAGAGCCTGACTCAGGGCTTGATCCCACGAAACCACGAGATCATGACCTGAAGTGAAAGCGAGAGTCGGACGCTTAGCCATCTGAGCCACCCAGGTGCCCTTGTATTACTTAGTCTTGACATTCACTCCCACAAAGCCAACAACGAACTTAATATCTAAACCTACTAAAGAGAGTCTAGAACAAAACCTATGGACAACTCTCACTTTTGAATACAAGTGCAAACATTCTAAAGAAAAAACAAGCAATTGGATCTGGCAATACAGCAAAAGAGTAAGATATTATATATGACCAAATAAGGTCTAGTCCATAACTACAAGGATAGTTCAACATCAGGAAGTCCTGTCACAGAAGTCATTACTTGGCAAATCAGAGGAAACTACCTGATCACATCAGTAGGTGTTAATAAGGCATTTGATAAAATCCAACATTCGCTCTCTTAAAACCGAGTACAAACACGAACATGGTGGTGAGAGACAGTGCTTCAACTCTGCTGGTGATCTCACAAAAGCAGGGAGGTGCATGGAGACCCCCTACCAACTCCATTTTCAGCAAAACTGGGAGACACGTATCCTCAGCCCTAAGCAAAGTTTAAGGGTTTCCCAAAGTAGTTAGAATTCGCATGGGGGCACTTGGGTTGCTCCGTCACTTAACCTTTGGACTGTTGATTTCCCCTCAGGTCATGATCTCATGGTCCCTGAGTTCAAGCCCTGCACTGGGCTCTGAGAGCGCTCTGTCTCTGCCTCTGTCTTCTCTCTCTCTCAAAATAAATGAATAAACTTAAAAGAATATTTTAAAATGTTAAGAATTTGCATGGAAGCCACAGGGGACAGGCAGCCAGAGTAAATAGCAGGCCTGTCCGGTGATAGCATATCCCAGATAAGACCAGTGTACTTTGTCTAAGTCCGGGGCTTGCTGTGAAGAGGTAAACCTGTATCCGTTGCAAAAGGCCAGAGCTATAGGACCTCAGGAACAGGGGGAGGAGATAGGCCCTGTATTACGCAAGGCTGAGTGGTACTTCATTTCTGTATATGTATGCGCATAGTACAGGAGCTTGGAGAACTGGGGCAAAGAGAATGGAGATCGTAGAATCCATCCAGTAGAATCCACACTGTGGCATGCGTGGGAGGTACATTGGCAGCATGTGAATACCACATTGGCCTAGTGCTGGCAGAGCCCAGAAAATGTTAATGTACCAACACTTTCCCTATGGTTAGTGCTTTCTGTGTCGTAAGAAATCTTCCCCAACCCCATGATCATGAAGATGTTCTCTCGTTGTCTTCTCCAAGCTTTGCTGTCCTTTTATTTTTAGATTTTCAGTACAATTGGAATTGATTTTATGTATAGTGTCAGGTAGTAGCCAAGGTTTTTTCTAAGAAAGGAAAGGAGAGGAGGGGAGGGGAAGGGAGGAGAAAGGAGAAGAGAGGAGAGGAGAAGAGGAGGAGGGGGAGTGGAGAGGAGAGGAGAAGAGAGGAGAGGAAAAGACTTTTCTAGGCTGAAGATGCTCTGGAGGGCTCTATAGGGTCTTATCAGCAGGTCCAAGGTGGTTGTTTTGATTGTTTTAACAATGCCAGGAAACCAGCCAAAGTACTCCTTTCCTTTAAAAGGACCTTGCATTGAGATTTGAGTCTCTTTGGGGGCCTGGGGGCCTTTGCTTATACAGAGGAGTCTTAGGCATTTTTAAATTTTAAGGGAAGCCCTTGGAAATTCTTAGGGTCAGATCACAATTGCCTCCTGGAGTAAATGCAAACTAGGGGTTCCTGGGGAGTGGATATTGTCCATTCTTTCTTTCTTTCTTTCTTTCTTTCTTTTCTTTTTTTTTTTTTTGCAACTCTCCACTCCTTAAAAACTGAAGTTCATTGAAATGCAAGTCCCTTTGAGGGCAGAGGCATTTGCTTATCCATATCAGGTGTGGGCTACTTGTAAATTGTAAGGAGGCCATTGGAAATTCTCAAGGCCAGATCACAGTTGCTTCCTGAAACATAACCATCCTGTGAATTCCTGAGGTGGGGGGGGGGATACTGTGAATGGATCACACTGTCAATTCTCAGAGGGACCCTTCCTCTCTCTGCCTCAGACCCCAGGATCTCTGCACAGACTTGCCTGTGGCCTCAGAACCACTCTCCCTGTTTGGTTTCTACCCATCACCCATCTTTCTGTGGCTCCTGGAGAGGGCTTTTGCAAATGCATCTGTGTCCTTGGGAAGGGGTGGTGACCCAAACCGGGTGTGGGGGGGGGAGGGGGGTGTCTTCTACTATCTTTGGGTCTCTAGCTGCATCTAAGAATAAAACTGACATAACACAGCTGAACAAGAAAAAAGCACAGATTTTGTTGAATTTTTGCAGGTACACGGGAACCTTCTCAAAGCCTGAAAACCTGAAGAAGTGACCAAAGCAGGCAACCTTTCTTTTATACAAAGAAGTGATGAATCTGAAGAATTGGCAAGACAGAGGATAAAGGTGAGTTTAACGAGGTCTGTTTGTACAGATTTCTCGGTCCCCCGTGCCCCACGTACTTTTGATATTAACACTCATTTTTAAATAAACTTATTTTACTCTTAGCCAGCTTGGCCACACATTAAAAGTCCCTTTCAAAGATTCCTTTCCACATTCTGATTTTACCCTATGTTTTTCTTCTTTATTTTATTTTTAAAGATTTTTTATTTTTATTTTATTTTATTATTTTTTTTGAGAGAGAAAGACAGGGCACAAGTGAGCAAGGGCCAGAGAGAGAGAGAATCCCAAAAGGGGCAGAGGGAGAGAGAAAGAGAGATAGAGGCAGAGAGAGAGAAGCAGGGCTCACCCCAAGTGGGGCTTGAACTCACAAACCGTGAGATCTTGACCTGAGTCAAAGTCAGATGCTTAATGACTGAGCCACCCTGGTGCCCTAGATTTTTTTTTTTTTAAGTAATCTCTACACCCAATGGAGGACTCAAACTTACAACCCCGAGATGAAGAGTCACATGCTCTACTATGAGCCAGCCAGATGCCCCTGTTTTTCTTCTTTAAACAATCAACCTCACTTTAGGACAAAATTACTTTCTTTTCCCTCAATAAAAAAAAAAACATCTCCAGGGGCCCCCCGGGTGGCTCAGTCAGTTAAGCATCCGACTTCGGCTCAGGTCATGACCTCATGGTCCATGGGTTCGAGCCCCGCATCGGGCTCTGTGCTGACAGCTCAGAGCCTGGAACCTGCTTCAGATTCTGTGTCCCCCTCTCTCTCTGCCCCTCCCCTGCTCATGCTCTCTCTCTCTCTCTCTCTCTCGCTCTCAAGAATAAATAAACATTTAAAAAAATTAAAAAAAAAACCCACCTCCATTTCTCATGCCTTCTGTAACCAAAAACACATCTTACTTTCCTGGCATACAAAGCTGTTTCTCTTAGTCTAGTAGCTATTACTAAGAATTCCTAACCCTTAGAAACCTTAATCTCTAGTGAAAACTAGACAGTATTGTGAAATATACCAAGATTCTTTCGATTTGCCGATTTATGAGGACATTTTATAAATTCGGGAAGCATATGCCTTTGGAATGGCTGTAATTTAAAGAGCAGTTGAGGCAGTCGCACAGGCAGATATCTTTTAGTTTCTCTGCAATAAAAAGGCAAGAGTAGATAAACTGGTGTAAGGAAGAGCCCCAGTTGTCCAGACCACCCAGGTCAGTTTGATCTCAACCCCTATTCACACCTGTGCAGACGGACCCCCCCCCAACCCCAGTGACCCACAAGATCTCCTTATTTTCTACAAGTAAAGTTTACTTTGCGCTACCACTCCACATGGTGTATCTGTGACTCCCCCGGGAGCGGACCCTTGTTGGTTTGGTTACATAAAGATATACTTGTTTTTTGAAAAATTGGTTCTTCATTGCCAGACTGTTGCCATCCTTGTAACGTGGCAAGGGTCTGCTCCTGAATCAGAAATTAAGCCACTTGGTTCTTCCTGGCCTGCTGGTAAGCCCTGTGTTTTGGGTTTTGCATTTTTTCACCCACCGTAAACATTTAAGGTGACTTAAATTATGAATAGATGTTGGCGAAAAGACTTCTATAAAGTTATGAAAACAATCTTCTGGCTATGTCTGACCTGTTAGGTTCATCATCCTGGAAAAACTGGTTTTGTTCTCCGAGGCTTTGGATCTCCTTCTGGACCCTTTATTTTATTATTTTTTTAATGTTTATTTATTCATTTTGAGAGAGAGTGAGCCTGAGCAGGGGATGGGCAGAGAGAGGGGGAGAGAGAGAGTCCCAGCAGGCTCTGCACTGTCAGCGCAGAGCCCGACGTGGGGCTTGAACTCTTGAGCTGTGAGATCCTGACCCGAGCTGAAAGGATCACCGACTGAACCACCCAGGCGCCCCTCCTTCTGGACCCTTTAAACGCCTGTGGCTGGACATTATTCAACTGCCACTCAGCATGGGTTGTTAATGTGTTCTTGTTATTGTGTATGTGTCTTCCAGATAGGTTGAAGCTTTCTCCTGCTGCAAGGCCAAGGTCCTCATGGTGGCGAGGAAGCTGTCAGAACGTGTTTCTCACTTGCTCTACCTTCTCCAGTCTCCAGTGATCAAGGAACCCCCTTCACTGGGCAAATCATGTGAGCTTTGACAAAAACCCGCAGACTTCTTGGAATTATCACTGCCCCTGTCATCCTCAATCATCAGGTAAGGTCAAGAGAACTGATGATCCTCAAACTTCAAACTTATAGATTTGTCAGAACTGCTGGACTTCCCTGGCCTCGGGTATTGCCTCTAGTGCTATTGACTGTCCAACTCTTGGTTTTGGGTCAGGTTGTGATCTCACGGTTTTGTGGGTTCGTGCCCCGCATCAGGCTCTGTGCTCTGTGGCAACAGCATGGAGCCTCCTTGGGATTCTCCCTCTCCCTCTCTCTCTGCCCCTCTCCCGCTCCCGCTGACTCTCTCTCTCAAACATAAATAAATTTTTAAAAAAACTTTAAAAAGAGCGTTAAACATGAAACCCTTTCTCCTTTTCCTTTCCTGTATCTCCCAGGCCATTGCAAAGTGGGGAAGTCACTTCTGGAAATTAGACCAACCTTTTATTTCAGCCCAGGAAGAAATGTAATTATGCCCCAGTTTCTCACAAGCAAAGCAAGAGATTTCATCGGTTGACTCCCTGCATTGAAATTGTTGAGTTAGAAAGGCCTTACCAACAAGTGTTCATGAACAAGACTCATTCCTCTGGCCTGTCCTGACTTGGTTAGGGATAAATGTAAATAAGTCTGTGATCCGAAATTTTTCCTCAGTTGAAATTATTACAGAATCTTCTGCTAAAGATCCTTAGGTTCTCTAGCCCACATAGTTGTTGAAAATAGGATAGCCTTGGATTATTTTTTAGCTGAGCAAGGAAGTGTCTGTACTGTGGCTGATATCACCTGTCATATCTGGATTCACACTTCCGGGGATGCTGAAATTCCCTCCCATAAGATCACGGAGCAAGCCACTTGGCTTCAAAGGGTGACTCCTTCACTGAGGTCTTTCTCGGATTGGTTTGCATCTTGTGGGCCATGGCTCTGAAGCGCACTCCAAACGTCATGAACTGTCCTGGTTATAGTTACCAAAATCCCCCTGGTGGATAGTGTCCTCTCAAAAGCTGTAAATGCCTGTTCACAGCTACTGACTACCAAGCAAGTGATGTCCCTGCAACTGGAACTTCAGAGGAAAAGTGAAAAGAATGGCTGACTTGAGGGTTGTGGACCTGGAATTGTAGCCTGTGAAGATCACAGGGATTCTGCAACAACGTGACCCGTGAGTATCACACTGAGGCTCGCTAAGAGCCACAAGCACCACAGAGCAGAGCCGTGGCGCAAAGACGTGCTAACGCCTTAGGTTTCAATCACATCTCTCTGTTACGCTGACAGGCTAATCAAAAGGGGGAAATTGTTCAGAAGAAAACCGCAGGCCCCAAATAGCATGACATAGGCCAAGTCACCCAACCAGGGCTTAGTACCCAAGCTAATCGCACTGTCAAGTTACCCTAGAAATGTAAGTCGTAATGGTCAGTCAGAAATTTTCTCATCAGTGCCAATGAAGGAATCTGTCCCATGGGCCTTCTCCATCCCCCAAAGGAAGATGAGGTCATCCACCTAATAAGACTCCTTGTGTCCTGGGGCACCTGGGTGGCTCTGTTGGTTGAGCATCCTACTCTTGATCTCAGCTCAGGTCATGATCTCAAGGTTTGTGAGTTCGAGACCTGCTTTGAGGCTCTATGCTGATGGTGTGGAACCTGCTTGGGATTCTGTCTCTCCTTCTCTCTGCCCTCCCCTGCTTGTGCTCTCTCTCTTTCAAAATAAATAAACTCAAAAAATAAAAAAGGACTCCTTGTCCTTCCCCCTAAGGGAATGTGACCTTGCCTGGAATAATGCTTTTTTTCGTATTTTGCTAATAACTTTTGGGGCCTACCTTCTTCCCTTAAAAACCTTCCACTTTGTACAATTCCTTAGAGTAATCTTCCACTTGCTAGACAGGATGCTGCCCGAATCATGAATCACTTTGAATTTACACAGTTGAATTTTCTTCTTTAACAACTTGTTGAAGCCCTGATCCCCACTGGAATGATATTTGGAGGTGGGGGGATGTTGGGAGGCAATTAAGTTTATTTTTTGATTTTTTAAAATTTATTTTGAAAAAAAGAGAGCACAAGGGGGATGGGGGCAGAGAGAGAGGGAGAGAGAGAATCCCAAGCAGTCTCCACACTACCAGCGCAGAGCCCGATGCGGGGCTCGAACTCACGGACCATGAGACTATGACCTGAGCCAAAGTCAGACGCTCATGAGTGAGCCACCCAGACACCCAGCACCATTCTTTTTTAAACTTTTTTTAATGTTTATTTATTTTTGAAAGAGAGAGACAGAGCATGAGCAGGGGAAGGGCAGAGAGAGAGGGAGACACAGAATCCGAAGCAGGCTCCAGGCTCCGAGCCATCGGCACAGAGCCCAATGCAGGGTTCGAACTCACAAACCATGAGATCATGACCTGAGCCGAAGTCAGACGCTTCACAGACCGAGCCAGCAAGGCACCCCCAGCATCGTTCTTTTTTATTGGAAATGTGGAAGTATTAGGGGGTGAGTGCCTTTTCAAAATTTTCTCTTGTTTTTCTAATTCTTTTATAATGGGTTTTATTTTTTCTACTGCAGCTTTTCACAAAGGATATTGTTTTACACATGATTATGGCTTATCCTTTCAGTAAAATTTTTTTTTTGGTTCTATATCTCAAATTGAACCACCAGGGTGCCAGGGTGGCTCAGTCAGTTAAGCATCTAACTCTTGATTTTGGCTCAGGTCATGATCTCACAGCTCGTGGTTCAAGCCCTGCATTGGGCTCTGTGCTGACAGCTCGGAGTCTGGAGCCTGCTTCAGATTCCGTGTCTCCCCCTCTCTCTGCCCCTCCCCTGCTTGTGCTCTGTCTCTGTCTCTGTCTCTCTCTCTCAAAAATAAACATTAAAAAAATATTTTTAAAGAATCCTTTAAAAAAAAGAAGAAGAAGGCACAGAGTAACCAAATCAAGTGTCTTCCCCCAGGAGCTCTACAGACATCCCCTCCAGAAGGAGAAAAGGGCAACCTCTCCCCAGCAGTTTTCTGGGCAATTTGGAAGCAAGTAAGAACACACATCCCCAGAGAACCTATTTGTGTGGAGACCACGAAGGAAGAGGAACAGTAGAAAGGTAATCCAAGATACCAGCTACCTGTACCTTCCCAAAAAGGTAAGGATGGGTTAGCCTTAGGAAACACTGTTGACATACAGAGTCCCCAGTCCCCACCTCTGAGATTCCCTCAGCCTTTGAGTTTTGAGCCTTTTTTTTTAGACTTTAAGTAACCTCTACACCCAACATGGGGCTCAAATTTGCAACACTGAGATCGAGAGTCGCACACTCCATCAACTGAGCTAGCCAAGCACCCGGAGTTTTGAGCCTTTCGTTGAGTGTTTCCTAGCTGAGGTTCTTGTCCCTCTAGGCTCCTGATTATCCTGTTCCTGGAGTTTCTTCCTCCTCCAGTCTTTTTCTACAATCCCTCTTCCACTATCCTAGTTTCTTCAGACAAGGAAATACAGTCTCTTTCTTCCTTTCTCTCCCTTACAGGTTGGCCAGAGTAGAGCTCACTCTCTTTAGAAAAAAAGTTCCAACTGAGCAACTAACACAGCAGTTTTTGGTTTCTTTTGTCCGTCTTCCTCTGGAGTCCCCCAAACAGGGTATCTGCTGCTGAGCTTGGGTAATCGTCAGTCCCCACCAGTTTCCCACCTTCTCTTCATTTGAGTTTCGAGAGTCAAGACAAAGGTGGTCAGGGACAAGGAGCGATTTTGATATACCCTTGGATCCATGGCCATATATTTTCAGAGACAAAAATCCCCAATAAAACCGAGGGTGAGACATGTGAGGGACTCACTCTCTCCTGAGCACGCCGCTGCAGCTTCTCTCAGGTCACCTGTCCCCAAAGGCTTTGTGTACGGCCGTCAGTAACCCTTCCCAGTGGGTCTCCCATGCCTTCAGTTTTTCCAGACTCATGGAGGGTGGTGGTGTCCGAACCCCAGCATGCTTGCTCCACCAAACGAGCAAAATCTGGTTGTAGAATTCCACAAGCGAGGCTCGAAATGGAAAACACACTGGCAAATGCTTTTGCAAACGTCTGGGGCACAGGGCGAAGAAGGCTTTAAACAGGTAATATCAGATGACAGAAAAGGCGAGTGGATGACCTCAGAGGCCCAAGTAGCTTCTCAATGGCAGCAGCTTTCTGGCCACCCAAATAGGAAAGACTGCCTTTCCTTGCATTGAGACAAGAAAAAAGTTAAAATTACATGGCATTTTTGGTCTCCTTTCTGATATTGACACCCATCGGCCAAACACCTTAATAATAACAGAAAGACAACAGGAAAATCTCCAAACACTTAGAAATGAAATGATATACTTCCTAACAATCCATGGGTCAAAGAAGTGTCCAAGGAAATTTTAAAAAATACACTGAACCGAATGACAATGAAAGTATAGTGGCCCCTGGGTGGCTCAGTCGGTTAAGCATCTGACTTCAGCTCATGTCATGATCTCACCGTTTGTGAGTTCAAGCCCCACATCGGGCTTGCTGCTGTCAGTGCAGAGCTTGCTTGGGATTCTCTGTCACCTTCTCTCTCTGACCAACTCCTCACTCTTGCATGCTCTCTCTGTCTCTCTCAAAAATGAGTAAACATTAAAAAAAAGAAAATGAAAATACAGCTTCGCCAAGTGTATGGGACACAGCTAAAGTAGCACTGAGAGGGAAATTTATACACTAAATGCATACATTAGAAAAAAAAGGATAAGTCTCAAATCAGCAACCTGAGCTCCTACCTCGAGGAATTAGAAAAAGAAGAGTAGAATGAACCTAGAGCAGAAGGAAACAATAAAGATAAAAGGACATCGGGGTCACCCAGCTGGCTCAGTTAGTAGAGCATGTGACTGTTGATCTCAGGGTTGCAAGTTCCAGCCCCACACTGGGTATAGAGCTTAAAACATAAAATAAAAAATGAAAAAGAGGACATCAAAATCAGAAAAACAAGAGAGAATCAATGAAACAAAGAGCTGGTTGCTTGAAAAGATCAATAAAATTGACCAACCTCTGGAAAACTGACAAAGAAAAAAGAGAGAAAACACAAATGCCTGATATCAAGAATGAAATAAGGGATGTCAACACAGACCCTCCAGGCATCAAAGGGATAATAAGGAATTCGACCAATAACTCACACACATACGTGTGACAAAAACAGAAATGGAAACGGACCAATTCCTCGAAAACGCAAACCACCACAACTCATCCAATATAAAATAGATCGTTTGAATCACCCCATAACTATTAAGGAAATAGAATTGATTTAAAATCTCCCCCCACAAAAAAAAAAAAAAAAAACAAACACTTCCAGTCCCAGATGGTTTCACTGGAGAATTCTGCCAAACATTAACAGAAGATAACTGTCCATTCTATACAATCTTTTCCAGAAAATAGAAGAGGAGGGAGCACTCATCAATTCATTTTATGAAGCTGGTATTATTCTGGTACAAAAACCAGACAAAGACAGATAAAAATTAAGGCAAACTACAAACCAGTATCCCTGAATACAATGAATATAAACAGGAATTCTTTTTTTTTTTCAACGTTTTTTTTATTTATTTTTGGGACAGAGACAGAGCATGAGCGGGGGAGGGGCAGAGAGAGAGGGAGACACAGAATCGGAAACAGGCTCCAGGCTCCGAGCCATCAGCCCAGAGCCTGACGCGGGGCTCAAACTCACGGACCACGAGATCGTGACCTGGCTGAAGTCGGACGCTCAACCGACTGCGCCACCCAGGCGCCCCCAGGAATTCTTTTTTTACACAGTTTTTTAAAGTTTTTATTTGTTTGGGGGAGAAAAAGAGAGCATGAGTGAGGGAGGAGCAGAGAGAGTGAGAGAGAGAGAGAGAGAGAGAGAGAGAGAATCCCAAGGAGGATCCAAGCTCTCAGTGCAGAGCCTGACTTGGGGCTTGATCCTTTGAACCATGAGGTCATGACCTGAGCACAAATCAAGAGGCAGACACTCAACTGACTGAGTCCCCCAGATGCCCCTAAACATAGAAATTCCTTTTTCTTTAATTTCCTAATGTTTATTTATTTTTGAGACAGAGAGATGAGCATAGAGGGGCAGAGAGAGAGGGAGACAGAGGGTCCGAAGTGGGCTCGGTGCTTAGAATGGAAAGACCAATGTGGAGCATGAAGTCATAAACCGTGAGATCGTGACTTGAGCCAAAGTCTGATGCTTAACTGACCGAACCACACAGGTGCCCCTAGAAATTCTCAATAAAATATTAGTGAATGGAATTCAGCAGGATAGAGAATTATACACCAAGACCAAAGAGGGTCTATTCCAGGGATACAGGCTGGTTCAATATTTGAAAATTAATCAATGCAATCCACCATATTAACAGCTTAAAAAAAGAAGAAAAAATACATCCTGGTATTAATTGATACAAACAAAATTTGACAAAATGCAACACCTGTTCACGATTAAAAACTCTAAGAAAAATAGGAAGAGAGGGGGAAGCTCCCTAACTTGATTACAAGCAGCTACAAATGCTCTACAGTTTATATTATACTTAAAAGTGAAAGACTGTTTTCCCCTTAAGATCTAGAGGGGACCAGGCAAGGATGTCTGCTCTCACTACTCTTATTCAAATAGTGCTAGAAGTTCTTGGCAATGCATTGGCTTGCAATGCAACGCTTGCAAGAGTTAGGGCAAGAAAAGAAAATAAAAGGCATACAGGTCAGAAAGGAATAAATAGGGGCACCTGGGTGGCTCAGTTGATTAAGCGTCTCAACTGTGGCTCAGGTCATGATCTCACAGCTCGTGGGTTCGAGCCCTGTGTTGGACCCTGTGCAAACAGCTCAGAGCCTGGAGCCTGCTTCGGATTCTTTGTCTCCCTCTATCTCTGCCCCTCCCCTGTTCACTCTCTGTCTCTCAAAAATGAATAAACATTTTACAAAAATTTTTAAAGTAAAGGAAGAAATAAAACTGTCTTTATCTGTAGATGACATGATTGTTTATGTGGAGAATCCCAAGGAGTGTACAAAAAAACTCCTGGGACTAATATGGGAATTCATCAAGGCTACAGTCTACAAGATCAGTGTGCAAAAATCAGTATACTACAAATGAACATATGAACACCAAAATTAAAATACAATATCAGTTACAAGAGCTCAAAAGAATATTTAGGTATAAATCTAACAAAATATATATAAGACTTGTATGCTGAAAATTATAAAACCTCATGAAAGATCTAAACAAGACTCAACATAGAAGAGATGTCAATTGTCCCCAAATTAACATGCAGATTTAATGCAATTCCTATAAAAATCCCAGAAAAATTTCTTGTAGATATAGACAATATTATCCTAAAATCTATGTTGAAAGGCAAAGAAATTAGAATAACAAGCGATCTTTAAGAAAGAATAAAGTGGGCCAGACCTCAAGCTGTATTACAAAGCTGTGATAATCAAGACAGTATGTTATTGGCACAAAAACAGACAGATCAATGGAACAGAATAGAAAACCCAGAAATGGACCCACAAACGTATGGCCAACTAATCTTTGACAAAGCAGGAATGAATATCCAATGGAATAAAGACAGTCTCTTCAGCAAGTGGTGCTGGGAAAACTGGACAGCGACATGCAGAAGAATGAACCTGGACCACTTTCTTACACCAGACACAAAAATAAACTAAAAATGGATGAAAGGCCTCAATGTAAGACAAGAAGCCATCAAAATCCTCGAGGAGAAAGCAGGCAAGAACCTCTTTGACCTGGGCCGCAGCAACTTCTTGCTCAACATGTCTCTGGAGGCAAGGGAAACCAAAGCAAAAATGAACTACTGGGACCTCATCAAAATAAGAAATTTCAGCACAGCGAAGGAAATAATCAGCAAAACTTTTAAAAGGCAACCGATGGAATGGGAGATGATATTTGCAAATGACATATCAGATAAAGGGTTAGTATCCAAAATCTATAAAGAACTCGTCAAACTCAACACCCCAAAAAACAAAGAATCCAGTGAAGAAATGGGCAAAGACGTGAATAGACACTTCTCCAAAGAAGACATCCAGGTGGCCAACCAACACATGAAAAAATGCTCCACATCACTCCTCTTCAGGGAAATACAAATCAAAACCTCAATGAGATACCACCTGACACGTGTCAGAATGGCTAACATTAACAACTCAGGCAACAAAAGATGTTGGCGAGGATGCAGAGAAAGAGGATCTCTTTTGCATTGTTGGTGGGAATGCAAGCTGGTGCAGCCACCCTGGAAAACAGTATGGAGGTTCCTCAAAAAGTTAAAAGTAGAACTACCCTACAACCCAGCAATTGCACTACTAGGTATTTATTCAAGGGATACAGGTGTGCTGTTTCAAAAGGAGACATGCACCCCAATGTTTATAGCAGCACTATCGACAATAGCCAAAGTATGGGAAGAGCCCAAATGTCCATCGATGGATGACTGGAGAAAGAAGATGGGGTGTGTGTGTGTGTGTGTGTATATAGATATTTATATAGATAGATATATAATGGAGTATTTCTCGGCAATCAAAAAGAATGAAATCTTGCCATTTGCAACTACGTGGATGGAACTGGAGGGTATTGTGCTAAGTGAGAAAGACAAGTATCATATGACTTCACTCATATGAGGACTGCACTCATATAAAACATGAACAGGGGCGCCTGGGTGGCGCAGTCGGTTAAGCATCCGACTTCAGCCAGGTCACGATCTCGCAGTCCGTGAGTTCGAGCCCCGCATCGGGCTCTGGGCTGATGGCTCAGAGCCTGGAGCCTGTTTCCGATTCTGTGTCTCCCTCTCTCTCTGCCCCCTCCCCCGTTCATGCTCTGTCTCTCTCTGTCCCAAAAATAAATAAACGTTGAAAAAAAATTTTAAACATGAACATAAGGGAAGGGAAGCAAAAATAATATGAAAACAAGGAGGGGGACAAAACATAAGAGACTCTTAAATATGGAGAACAAGCAGAGGGTTGCTGGAGGGGTTGTGGGAGGGGGGATGGGCTAAATGGGGAAGGGGCATTAAGGAATCTACTCCTGAAATCATTGTTGCACTATATGCTAACTAACTTGGATGTAAATTTATGAAGTAATTAATTAAATTGAAAAAAAGAAAGAGTAAAGTGGGAAGAATCACTTTTCCCAACTTTAAGACTTATTATATGGTTATAGTAACTGAGATGGTGTGGTTATTGGTAGAGGAAAGGCACACAAATCAATGAAACAGAATAGAGAACCCAGAAATAGACCCTCACAAATATACCCAAATTGATTTTCGACCAAGACGCAGAAGTAATTCCATGGAGTAAGGATGGACTTCCAAGGAACCACTGGAGCAACTGGACATCCATAGGCCAAAAAATGAACCTTGACCAAAGTCTGACACCTTATACAAAAATTAACTCACAATGGATCATAGGCATAAATGTAAAACTCTTAAGGAAAAAAAAAATAGAAGAGAAATCTCTCAGGACCTAGGGCCAGGCAAAAAAGCTCATACATATGACACAAAAACATGATCCATACAAGGAAACATTGATAAATCAGACTTCATTAGAATTAAAAGCTTTTGCCTTCTGAAAGACTGTGTTAAGTAAGGGGATAAAAACGCAAGCTACAGTCTGGTAGAAAATAGTAACAAGCCACATACCTGAAAAAGGACAGGTATCTTGAACATATAAAGAACATGATAAATTGTCTTCTGTAGCTGCCCCAGTGTGCCTGTCCATCACACGCCCACTCGTGCGAGAACGTGGATTAAAGCCTCGCTTCACTGTGCTCCAAGTCCCTGCGTCCCTCCTTTGATTGTGTCGATGGGCTTATTTCTAACGGGAGGAAAGTCTTATCTCCAACGGAAGCACAACACTGATTCCATTGAACTGGAAGTTAAGACTGCTGCCCGGCCGCTTTGGTCTCTTCCCTAGGGGCAGTTACAGCAGACTGTTTATCTCCTAGCATGCAAGTCCCCCCCTCCCCGGTTCCTCATTGGCTGAGTACTGCAGAGGTCACAGTCTTACCCGGACGTTCCCTATGCCCATGGAAGACTAAAAGCAGTCTGATTGGAACAAATATACATTCCCTGAGGTGATGGAGAGACTTTTAATCCCTCCTCCCTTTGTTCTTTGGAGCATGCTCATTGCAAAGCCTGAGAAAATAAGCCAATGAATCGGAGAAGGGAAGAAGAACCAGGAAGTGAAATGTCCAAGGGTTTGGGACTCCATTAAGGGGGGGGGGGTGTACATATTTCCAATAGGTTGTAAACCTACTGTTAACTAGACAGCACAGCTTTTATTTGGTATTTCTGAAAATGAATCATTTCCCTTCTCAGACCTCCCTTTGGAATTAAGACCTCTAGGACAGCAGAGCATAACGTCACAGGAACAGGAAGCAAAAATTTTGCTGGCAGGTCACTAGGAGTTATAGGGAGTTAGTGTCATTTCCACCCCTTGATTCCTGGACCCATGAATCCTAGCTATGGGAGAAAGAGCACCATTTACTAGATGTTGATTCAGAGTATATATAGCTTTCTGGAAAACTTTGCTCTAGCCCTGCAAGGTATTGCCACCTAGCCAGCACTGTAACTGAGTCTTCCAAAGGCCATTCCACTGTTCTATCAAGCCAGTTGCTTCAGGATGGTGGGGAACATGGTGAGACCAGTGAATTCTATGAGCATGGGCCCATCAACACACTTCTTTTTTTTTTTTTTTTTTTTTTTTGGTCACACTTCTTTTGCTGTGAAGTGAGTTCCTTTATCAGAAGCAATGCTGTGTGGAATGCCATGAGGGTGGATAAGGCACTCTGTATGTCCACACATGGTGGTTTTGACAGAAACGTTGTGTGCAGGGAAGGCAAATCCATGGATTTGAGTAAATGTCTGTTCCAGTAAAGAAAAACACTGCCCCATCAATGATGGAATGCATACCATGTATACTAATATTTAAAGTTTTTAAATTTGGTATATTATCTAGCTTCTTGCTTGTTATCTTATTGAATTAAGGCCAGACTGATGAGAATTTAGTTGCAAAAGATAATATATATCTCAACTATTTAATATTTTATTTTGATAAATCTCATGGTAGAGGAATAATAATATATTGTCAGGAATGGAAAAAGAGGTTTAAAAAATTTTTTTCAGTTTATTCATTTTTTGAGGGGGGGAGGGGCAGAGAGAGAGGGAGAGAGAGAAGCCCAAGCAGGCCCCGCACTGTCAGCACAGAGCCCAAGGTGAGGCTCGCACTCAAGAAACGTGAGATCATGACCTGAGTCAAAGTCGGATGCTTAACTGACTGAGCCACCCGGTGCCCCGGAAAAAGAATTTTTAAAGTAATTTTCATAAACTCAGGATGTTCATTTTAAACTTTTACCTAAAATGAAGGAAGTGATAGTATATTTTCAAAATTCAACTTCAATCCTTCACCAAGAGCCAGTTCCAACAAAGTATACTGTGAAATTATAGTCAAATTTGAATAATCTTTTTCTACTATTTTTTAATCTTCATGTATTTATTTTTGAGAGAGTGAGCATGAGTGGGGGAGGGGCAGAGAGCGAGGAAGAGAGAGAATCCCAAGCAGGCTCTGTGCTGACAGCACAGGGCCCGACACGGGGCTCAATCTCACAAACCGCGAGATCACGACCTGAGCCAAAATCAAGAGTTGGATGCTTAACCAACTGAGCCCCTAAATGATCTTTTGATGACAGAAATGGACCTCATATTTTAGAGACTTTAGGGTTTACAGTTGACAAAGGGTGTTAAGACACACCTTGTAACTTGGTCCTACTGTGCATACCTAACATACACCTTGTTCCACATATGATTCACCACCAAGTTGGACAGCACAACTGACCTATATCATACTCAACAAGGCAAGGCCACTAATTATGCTCTTTAGATGTCTCAGCATTGTTCAATTACAGTCCATGTTTCAAAAGCTTGCGACTTTCTTTGGTGAAGCTCTACTAATAAGGAATTCACTCTGGTTTTTTTCTTTCTGAACGTGTTTTTATTTTACTTCCTCCTCAAAGTTTATCAGTTAGCTTTGGTATGCAGTGAACCTCAACCAAACAATAATTCATTCACTCACAATTACGTGTGTCAGCGATTTAGGCCACGCTCAGCTGCATGGTTCTTATTTTGGTCTCGCCTGGGCTCACTCATGTGTTTACTGTCACCTGACAGGATCGCTGGGGTCACTGGGGCCTGTGTCTTCAGCAGACAAGCCCAGGTGGATTCACATGGTAGTGGTCGTAGTATTCCAGAGAGCAGCAAGGGAGAAAGTCCTGACGTACAAACGCTTTTTAAGCTTCACACTCAGTAATGTCCCATTGACCAAAGCAAATCACATGGCCAAGGCCATATTTGACCATGCAGAAATGGATCCCATCTCCTGAAGGGAGGAGCTGCAAAGTCAAGTTGTAAAAGGACGTGAATACAGCAATAGGAAGAATTTATTGCCACTTTTGTGGTCTATCATAGATACTTTCATTGGATGCAAGTATTCTACACTTGTACTACCCTTTTACCTCTCCAGACTTTATTCTGGCTATTTTCTTCTTTTTTTTTTTTAAGCTTATTTATTTATTTTGAGAGTGTGTGTGTGTGTGTGTGTGTGCGCACATGAGCGAGGAAGGGGCAGAGCAAGAGAATCCCAAGGAGTCTCCATGCTGTCAGCACAGAGCCAGACGGAAGCTTGATCCCACCAACTGTGAGATCATGACCTCAGCTGAAATCAAGAGTCAGTCACTTGACCCACTGAGCCAAATGTGCGCCCCTGGCTATTTTCTTCTGACCTAACTTCCAGCTCACTGATTTTCTCTTCAGCCCCTGTTTAACCAACCCACTGAACTCTTAATTTTGGTTGCTGTATTTCACATTTCTAGACTTTTTATTTTATTCTTTTTGTAGTTTCAAAATGTCTCACAATTTCTCGGTTTTGTCTTTTATGTCCTTAAATGTATTAACTAGAATTATTTTAAAGTCTATAGGGGTGCCAGGTGGCTCAGTCGGTTAAGCATCCAACTCTTGATTTTGGCTCACATCGTGATCTCACAGTTTCTGCACGCTGACCTGCTTGGGATTCTCAATCTCTCCCTCTCTCTCAGCCCCTCCCCCAGTCACGCTCTCTCCATCTCTCTCAAAATAAATACATATATATAAATAAACAAAATAAAGTCTGGCATTAATTCCCTTGCTGGAGTCCCTGGAGCTCTGTTACTGTGTTTTGTTTGTTTCTTTGCTTGTTTTTTAATGAGCTCTACACTCAATGTGGGGCTTGAATTCACAACCCTGAGCTCAAGAGTTGCCTGCTCTACTGACTGAGCCAGTGAAGGGCCCTTCTGTTATTGTTATCTGCTGCTTTTGTAACTTTATTTTTTATTACACTTTCTTCCCTCCCTATCACCTGGTTGTTTTTAATTGAATGTTGGACATTGTATATAGAAAAGTGCATAACTAAAATGAGGCAAAGGATGATGCTATCTTCCTCCAGAAAAGATTTATATCTGCTTCTGGCAGGCAGCTAAGACACTAGAAATCTTGGATTTCCTTAATCCAGTTTCTAGGTATTGAAACAGCTCAGGTCTTGACTACAGTCCCTTATGGGACAGGGCTACAGTCCATTTATAGGGCTATTCTATATACAGTTTATGTTTACTCCTAGACCTTTGGGTTTTCAACTCAAAGATGCCACCTCTTTGGTGGGCCCTGAACCCGAAGTCAGGATCCCTTGCCTCATAAGTCTGTCCACAGCTGTGCCCAGTTTCTCATACTCCCAGCTGACTCTTCTGGAATCAGCAACTGAGATCACTTCTTTCTGTTTCCCCTTTCTCCCATATCTTGGCCCCATAATGCTTCACTACCTGTTATCTCTTCTTGGATATTTTCTTCCTTTTTTTCTTTTTAAAGATTTTTATTTAAAAAAATGTTTTAAGTTTGTTTGTTTATTGTTGAGAGAGAGACAGAGAGAGTGAGCAGAGGAATAGGAGGAGCAGATTCCAAGCCGGCTCCAAGCTGGCTGACAGCACGGAGCCCAGCATGGGGCTCGAACTCACAAACTGTGAGATGAATCCAAGTGTTGGATGCTTAACCGACTGAGTCACCTGGGTGCCCCCTTAAAGATTTTTAAAGTCATCTCTACTCCCAACATGGGGCTTGAACTGACAACCCCGAGATCAAAAGTCACATGCTCCACCAACTAAGCCAGCAAGGTACCCCTGTCACTCGGATATTTTCAAGCAAATGTTTTCCATAGTTGGTTGAGCTTGTCTGCTTGTTCTCGGTGAGAACTGTACTTCAAATTACTTACTCCTTCCTCAGTGATGGATGTCCACATTGCTTGTGCTTCCCGGGCACCACAAACAAAGCTGCAATGAGCTTCTTTTACACATGCCACCTTACACCTTGTGTAAGAACTACTTTGTGGCATATACCAAAAAACAGAATTACTAGATGTGGAGGCTAGGCATCTACTTAATACTCATATGTTGTTGTCCAGAATGGCTGTGTCTGTCTATATTCCCAGTGGCAGTACACAGGTGCCCCTATATCCCTACACCTCTGCCAGCATTTGGTATTATGTTTGTTTCTAGATGTGTATGTGTATTTGCCAGCTAATGAATAGAAAGTGATAGCTCATTGTTGCTTTCATTTGGATTTTTGTGATAACCAATGGTTTTGAGCATCTTAATATCTTTTTGAGCCTCTTCTCTACATGCCTCTTAACATTTTGGGGGTTTTCTTCTGTAAACCCCTTCTTCCTCTACTTTGCCCATTTTTCTTCTTTTGCTAGGTATATTGAGAATATAATTGGCATATAACCTTTAAAGTGCACTATAAGTCAGGATCCAGCCAGGAAAACAAAAGGTACACAAAGTATTTCCACAGAGCAGATTTAATATAGAGGCTTGATTAACCAAACAGCAGACGCCTGGGTACTAGAGGAACTGAGCACAGAGGCAATGAGGGCGGGAAGCCACTCCCACCTTCAAGACTGGGAGAAGAAAAGGAAGGTGCTGGGTTATGGACCTCGAAGCTCAGAGGAGGGGCTCTGCAGAGCTGGAAATCAGACTCTGAGGAGAGGGTGCTGAGTGCCTGCTGCCCGTACTGCCAAGGCCTAGAGGAAGGGCCACACAGGTCTGGGACTTCGACCTCTGAGGAAGGGTGACCCCTGATGAGTTCTAAGAAAGCTGAAATTAGCTGGAAATCAACTGATGCTCCCAGGCTGCAGGCCAAGGCTGGGTGACAGCAGTAGGAACAGAAAGCAAACAGGAAGGAACAGGATCTTTGTCCCCTTCTCCAGGCTTACAGTCTTCCTCTAGTGTCCCTGCTGCTGGAGCCTAACAGAGAGCCAGGAGACAAGGAAGAAATGTGGTTGTGGAGTCCCAGTGCGAGCATCACAAAGCTGTATTTACCCCCCTCCCCTCCACCCACCGTGCCCCCCTTGGCTTCTCAGCATCAGTACAAACACTTCTACATGTATTTGAACTTCAATCGGCAATGATGACAACTTTTTGTCTCTGCCTGACAAAATGGCAGCATTATTGATAAAAATATGACCCTACCTGGGGCGCCTGGGTGTCTCAGTCAGTTGAACATCTGACACTTGATATCAGCTCAGGTCATGATCCCACAGTTGTGGGATCGAGCCCCATGTCAGGCATGGAGCCTGCTTAAGATTCTCTCTCTTTCTCTGCCCCTCTGCATCACTCGCTCTGGCCCCATCTCTCTAAAAAAATAATAAAACCAACAACAACAACAACAACAACATGCTCCCACCCTATCCCCAAGGAAGAGAGACACAAAGCCCCAACAGCCTTTGTAATCATCTCCAAATCACAGCCACAGTATTGATAATTTCTCCTCTAAATAAGTCGTAGTTCCATTTGAACATTAAGTGACACAGTGACTAAATTGTAAAATTACCTATCAAAACAATTGCTATATAAAGTACTAAGGGGAAAGGAAAGGAAGCAGAAAATAAATTATAATAATGTAATATAATATAATATAATATAATATAGGAAGAAATTGTACATAGCTGTAATACTTATTTCTATCACTGGTCAGGAGTCCAAAATTGATTTTTGTTTGCTTCTGTGTTTTAATCCAATTTACACAACTGTGTTACTCTCAGCAAAACGATTGCTAGGAGAGTATGCTTACGTCTGGTAAGTAATCAAAGCATTCCTTCTAAACCACAACGATGCCTTCCATATACTTTCTGACAATATTTTGGATAAGCAAATTTTCTATGCATCTTTCAATAAACATTTATGGTGTACTTAATGCATAGTATGTATATATATATGTATATGAAATATGTTTATCTATATGTGTGTATTCTATTTTTTTAGGGAACACCCTCAGAGACATTCAACTAGTAATACCACTTATGTTCTGCCCAGGTTGAAGAACCAACAAAAACTCCCTAGTAATATGTCTTTTGCATGGTGATTGAAAACATGGGCTCTGGTGCGAGACTGACTGAAATATGGGGATTGTATGACTTAATTTATGTGCAGAACTTGGAACCATTTCCCACATATATAATAAGCATTCAAAGCTAGTATAGGTTATTATTATAATGCTCACTATCACTATAATTATAATATGTAATAATTATTCACAATTATTGTTTTTATCATTATTAGTAATATTGTTAAAAAGTTGGTTTAATCTCCGGAGAACTTGTTAGAGGAGCAAATTCACCTTTTCAAGGACCATAAAACTGTTTATATTCAGAAAACAAATCAACCAAAGTCAAATATAAAAGCACTGAGCTTAGAAGGAAGGTTTCTTCTGCTTGGGACTGAAATGGTGGTAGAACGTGAATTTGAAGAAGGTTGGACAAATGGAACTTAAATGCTGTTTGGCAACATGGCAAGAAGACATCAACCAAGACCCTAAGACTCCAAATACTTTGTACCATCTCATAAAAAGTACGAAAGGACTAGTGGCGTCCCCTTTGGAAGAAGTGCGAGAACAACGTGGGACCGAGGGTCACTGATACGGCCAGAGACTTGGCCAAAAAATACAAAGACTATTAGAGTGTATCCTTTTTGTTATATATCCATCTTAAATTTACTCTCTTAACCATTAGAGTGCTTAAGATAACCATGTATTATTATTTAATATGCTCCCTAAAGAGTTTAATGTCTTAGAACAAGGACGTGTAGACTGTTCTATAAACGATCAGACTGTACATACTTTAAGTAGCCATAGGCGACACTGAAATGAAAAAGCTTGGCTGTGTTTCAATGAAGCTTTATTTGCAGCAACAGGGGATGGGCCAAATTGGGGCTTGTGGGATATTGTCTGCCAGTGCTTGTCTCAGAAGAGTTCAACCACTCTTCTCCTACAACTTTCACTCCCAGTGAGTGCTTGAGACTCGCTAGGAACTTCAACGTTGCTGAATCTCGAATGGTTTATAGAGCAAAAAAGTCCACGCCACTAGAGCGTGTGTCTGAAGAGGAGGAAGGCAAGCAGCTGGTCAGCCTCGGGTCACGTCTCAGTAGTGGCATGGAAGAGACAGGAGGTGCTCTTGCTCAGATTATCAAGCACGTGCCACGGTGGGCCTCTAACGAATCTGGGTTCGAAGATTGAACTGTAACAGACCAAGCAGAGATATTCCTACTAAGGTGAAACTGGAGGAAGGCAGTTGCATAGGAAAAACTCCGTGAATAAGGCTAACTGATGAAAGGAAATGAAAGGAAATGGCTCCTTAATATAGGGCAGTCACTGGACTGTGAACATGACAATGACAGAGAACATGCCTTGTCGTGTGTTTGGGGCCCTAACACAGAGCCTGCACTCGGAAAATGCTCCCTAAATGTTTGTTCAAGTGTATCCACTCAGGTGGTAATAGGGAATCCAATCTAACCGTACCAATAAGGAGTCCAGGTGGCGTCACCATTGAACACTGTGTCTGTATGTGGAAGATGTCTGGCTCAAAAGATGACAACCTGAGAACAGAGTCTAGTCCTAGAAAGTAGAAATACAAAAGCCAAGCAGAACTTTGTGAAACGGGAAAGAAGACAGAAGGAAAAATCCAGGCACTACTCCAGAACAGGTCAGCACTGGAAGAGGAAGAGTCATTGGAATTCATGTGTCATGAGAAAGTATGAGCATTTTATGTCTACAGTACTGGATTCCCAATCTGGCTGCTGAAAAAGAGACTTGGAGCTCCAAAGGCAGTCCAACAAGGGACCTGTCAGATATGATTGGAATACTGACTTCTAAGCCTGCAAGAAAGTCTGAGCTTCAAAACTCAAGGAGGTTGATGATATATTATCCCAAGTCAGGGAAGATGGTCTGGAAAGAGTGGACCTTATAGGCATAGGTGTTTTATGGATATAGCCAGGAAGGATAGGTTGAGAGGCTGAGTTATTACAATACAGTGTAATCACTAAAACCATGAACCTCAGAGTCAGATAGCCTGGATTTAAATGTTGACTCTTCCCCCATTGTTCTACCCCATTTAGCTTTTACTCGTAAGCAAGTTATTTAATATATAGTGTTTATCTTCAATTAGCTTTCCTACAAAATGGGCATAAAAATAGCACCTACCTCATAAGATTGCCTCATAAGAAACTTAATGAAGGAAATATGCAGAGTGCTTTATGTCTGGCTATCCAGTAACTTTTCAATAAAGGAAAGACTTCAAGTAGGAAAAGAAACTGGTAGGGATATGGGTTTAGCACTTCCTACATCGGTGTTTGTTAAAATATATTTAGATTTCTCAAAGCACAGATCCAGGAGCACAAAGCCCATTTTTACATTTTCTTTTCTATTTTGCCAAGAGCCAGCACTCGTGGACTTTGCAAATTTTGCTAAAAGCAATTTCCAGGATAGATGGAGAGCCTCCAGCAAATCAGAACCCAGCCTGTGGATTCTGGTTGAAGTTCAGAGAATGAATCTCCCAAGCCTGTTATGATTTTAATCTGAACCTTTGGAGGGGTCAAGGGAACATCGTACAGGAGCTTTTATTCTTTAGGGTTTTCTGGGACACAGTGACCTCTCCTCCCAAACCCTGCAAAAGCCCTAATTTGGACACAGTGTAGAGGAAAACTCAGTATAAGGAGAATGTCCTCAGTCTCCCAGACCTCCCCAGACATGAGCTTCAGAGACTCACTTCAGAGTCAAGTAATACTAGCACATGGCATAGCACCTGATGCCAACTGCCTTTTGGAGCCGATTAAAACCAGAGCTCGGGTGCTATGAAATCTTGTCACAAATGGCATTTTCTTTTTCCCCCATTCTTCTAGACGTTAGGCGGTTTCAGCTTCCACCTGAGCTCTGTCAAACATTTCAAATACGATACGTCTTCATTGTGATCATAAGGCACTTAAATATTCTCGCAAAGGTGGCTTGGAAGATGTTTTAACCCATGCCCAATTTAAATATCATCTTTTCGTCTTTTCTCTCCTGAGTTGAGAGGCAAAAAGTTCAAATCAGAAAAGAAAATTTTTAGTTTCTGCGTTCTCTTATTTGGAATGATTGCGCATAAGACCTGCGTAGCCTCCAGACATTGTAACGCTTAAATTATGTTTTCATCCAGCAGAACCAATATGGTCCTTTGTCATTAAACAGTTACTCCTAAGGAAAATATCAACAGCACAAGGACATTTCATTTGCATTTTCTCTTGGACCTCCTACATCAGAATCAATAAAAGTATTACTGAAAAATGGTGATATCTCAGCCCCACTCAAAATTGAGTCAATTAAAATACTAGAGTTGGGACTCAGGAATCTGCTCCTTGGCAAAGATTCCAGATGATTCCTGTACACTATAAAACTTGAGGATCAATGATTTAAGGACTCAGTTCTAACACTAGATTTAAAAGTTAAAAGGATTTTAAAAGTAATATTGCACAAACTTTGTAATTCATTTGTGTCTGTAATTTCTACCATTTCACTGATTGTTTTACTATATTAAAATGTTGTACTACTAAATTCATAAAGCCAAATAAGGGGGCGCCTGGGTGGCTCAGTTGGTTAAGCACCCGACTTCAGCTCAGGTCATGATCTCGCAGTTCGTGGGTTCGAGCCCTGCATCGGGCTCTGTGCTGACAGCTCGGAGCCTGGAGCCTGCTTCGGATTCTGTGTCTCCCTCTCTCTCTGCCCCTCCCCTGCTCACACTCAGTCTCTCTCAAAAATAAAGAAACATTTAAAAAATAAATAAAGCCAAATAAAAATTTTAATCATGAACCAAATATGCAAATTTTCAGTATCTTTTTCTATTGGCACCATATATAATTTTCTTAACTTGAAATTTCAAAAAGAATTACATTGTTTTTCACAAGAAAAAGAGGAAAATAACAAAAACACATGAAACTGTGACCAAGCATTGGAAAATAGGAGCCAAGGGACTCTCACAAAGGGGGCACAAATGAGGTAAGCCCTATAATTTCCCTGGCTTCACTTCAGCAGACTCTTCTAAGAACACAGTTCTGGGAAGAGGGACTGAACCAGATCAAGGTAGTCTTGTTGCGTTGAGGAGATAGAGATTTAACTGTGAGAAAGTCGAGGCAGGAAGAATTTTCAGGCCAGGGACCTGGAATGAGTTACACAAAGGAAGTACCTCAAAAATCTAGGTAGACGTCTACTTGGGCGTGTTGCTAATGACCAAGTTGTATATGCATGAAGTGAAGTTCCATGATATCAAGCAAAACCCAAACAAAATGGTTAACTACACAATTCCTGAGCTCACACAGGGGTAGAAGATATTCATCTTCTAACTAGCCAGACAGTAGAATTCTCAATAAAAATTCAGGGTATTTTATCAGAGACCCCAGAGAGTCAGACCTTAATAGTAATGCTACACTAGTCCTAGATAAAAAGATATTCAAAACTTTTCTTTTTTTTTAACTTTCTCTTTTATTTTTAAAAATTGACATCCAAATTAGCATATAGTGAAGCAATGATTTCAGAAGTAGATTCCTTAATGCCCCTTACCCATTTAGCCCATCCCCCCTTCGACAATAAAACTTTTCTAACAAAGACTAAAACTAACTTAAGGGGCGCCTGGGTGGCTCAGTCGGTTAAGCGTCCAACTTCGGCTCACGTCATGATCTCATGGCTCATGAGTTCAATCCCTATGTCAGGCTCTGTGCTGACAGCTCAGAGCCTGAAGCCCGCTTCGGATTCTGTGTCTCCCTCTCTCTCTGCTCCTCCCCCACTAACATTCTCTCTCTCTCTCTCTCTCTCTCTCTCTCTCTCTCAAAAATACAATAAACATTAAAAAAAAAACTAACCTAAAAGGATCAAGTTGATTGGCAAGTGATTTACCTGCCTACCAAAATAAACAACATAATTTTTGAACAAAGACAAAATTCACACACACATATATATATATTCTGTGAAAGGGAGGTATATACAAAATGATCTCCAAAGGCCAAAGGGGCTGTAAGACCAGTTTGATGAGAAATGATTTATGCAGAGAAATTAGCACACACAGAATAAATAAACTTAGGCAGCTGCAAGATGAGTAGATCTTTGTCCCAAATTGATTTTTATACCTTCCTTCTTCTTCTGTCTTTTCCATATTTCTCTTACCAGCAGCTAGCACTTTGGCCGCTTGAGGATCTATAGCTGGTGGAGTTTCTCAAACTTTAATTCCTGAAGGGTCTGAACACCTTTCAAATGTTTTCTTTAACGTGTATTCATTTTTGAGAGACAGAAAGAGACAGAGCCTGAGCAGGGAAGGGGCAGAGAGAGAGGGAGACACAGAATCGGAAACAAGCTCCAGGTTCTGAGCCGTCAGCACAGAGCCCAACATGGGGCTCGAACTCACGGACTGTGAGATCATGACCTGAGCCGAAGTCGGACACTCAGCCGACCGAGCCACCCAGGTGCCCCTGAGCACTTTTCAGAGTGCTGTCTCCACTCTGGAGCCATAAATTGGCTGCAATTCATGGGGCAGTGAGTCTCTGCTGTGAGTGGATTAGGCCCGCAGCTGCAGCGAGGGCCAGGTTGGCCTTGGCAAGGGACAGTCTATAATGTTGAAGTCATACATAAGCCCTCCTGTCACCATAGCCATTTAGTTCAAGGGCCCGTTGAGACAACACTGGAGTGGCATCCATCTGGCTATTGAGAGTCTTCCCTACAGTGAATGCCCTTCTGAGAGGCCCATCTACATTCCTCTTCCCCAAACCTGTCCCCCAACTTCCAAACCTGTTCTTGCCAGGTCACGACCTTTCAGCCAAATCATTAGCAGTTTCCTATGAATCAATGTTGATCCATACTTCTAGCCATCTCCCAGGCCAGTCAGAATGACCGATCAACTACATCAAGTTAAATAGCCACTACATGGGGTGCCTGGCTGGCTCCGTTGGTAAAGAATGCAACTCTTGGTCTCAGGGTTGTGAGTTCAAGCCCCACGTGGATACAGCACAGCAAAGGAAACAATCAACACAACTGAAAAAGCAGCCTGCAAAACGGAAGAGAATATTTGCAAATCATAAATAAGATAAACGGCTAATATCCAAAATGTGTGTTTAAAAAAAAAAAACTCCTACAACTCAATAGCAAAAAACCCCAAATAGCTCAATTTAAAAACCGGCAGAAGACCTGAATACACATTTGTAAAGAAGACATACAAGAAGGGGTGTCTGGGTGGCTCAGCCGACTCTTGGTTTCGGCTCAGGTTGTGATCTCCTAGTTCGTGAGTCTGATCCCCACATCAGGCTCTGCAGTGCAGAGTCTGCTTGAGATTCTCTCTCTCTCTCCTTCTCTCTCTGCCCCTCCCCTGTTCATGCTCTCTGTCTCTCTCTCTCTCAAAATAAATAAACTTTTAAAAAAATTTTTAAAGAAAAAAGAAGACATACAAATGACCAACAGGTTCATGAAAATGTGCTCAACATCACCAATCATCAGGGAAATGCAAATCAAAATCACAATGAGGTACCATGTGGAAGGTACTCTCCGTCGGAAGAGCATGTGAGTCTTGATCTCGGGGTTGTGAATTCCAATACCATATTGGGTGTAGAGATTACTGAAAGAATAAATAAATAAACTCAAGAAAAAAAGAATAGGTATCATCAAAAAGACAAGAGATAACGAATGTTGGAAAGGATGTGGAGAAAAAGGAGCCCTTGTGCACACTTGATAGGAATGTAAATTGGTGCAGCCACTGTGGAAAATAAGATGGAGGGTCTTCAAAAAAATCAAAACTAGAAATGCCAGATGATCCAGCTCTCCCAACTCTGGGTATATATCCAAAGGAAACGAAATCACTATGTCAAAGAGACATCTGCCCTCTCGTGTTCAGCAGCACCATTCACAATAGCCAAGACATGGAAACCACCTGTTTATTAATGGGTGGATAAAGAAAAGATGATGTGGCATACATATATGAATATATTTTCCACCTGTAAAAAAGAAGGGAGTCCTGTCATTTGGGACAACATGGATGGACCTTGAGGGCATGATGTTCAGTGAAATAAGTCAGAGAAAGACAAATACCATATGACCTCATTTACATGTGGAAGCTAGGAAAGTTGAATTCATGGGGCACCTGGGTGGCTCTATCAGTTAAGTGTCTGACTCTTGATTTTGGCTCAGGTTATGATCTCACAGTTCTTGAGATCAAGCCCTGCATCAGGTTCCGTGCTGATGGTGGGGAGTCTGCTTGGGATTCTCTCTCTCTCTCTCTCTCTCTCTCTCTGCACCTCTCCCGCTCACACTCATGCTCTCTTTCTCTCAAAATAAATAAATAAACTTAAAAAAAATAAGAAAAAAGCAAAAAGCTGAACTCCTAGAGGCAGAGAGTAGAAGGGTGGTTGTCAGGGGCTGGGGGGCAGGTAATGACGAGATGTTGGTCACAGGGTACAAACTTCAGTTATAAGATACATAACACGGTGTTGTATCCCTCAAAGTTGCTATGAGAGTAGAATTTAAATGTTTTCATCACAACAACAAAATGGTAATTCTATGAGGTAAAGGATACGTTAACTAACCTTATTGCGGTAAACATTTCGCAACGTATACACGTACCAAACCAATGGTGTATATCAATTTTACCTCAGTATAGCCGGAAAAAAGAATTTTATTTATGTATTTGTTTGTTTGTTTTTGCTTGTTTTTGCCACTTCTGCCCCCTGAAAAACAACTTTTAAAAACGAACAGACAAAATGAACAAATCAAGGGGCGCCTGGGTGGCGCAGTCGGTTAAGCGTCCGACTTCAGCCAGGTCACGATCTCGCGCTCCATGAGTTCGAGCCCCGCGTCTGGCTCTGGGCTGATGGCTCGGAGCCTGGAGCCTGTTTCCGATTCTGTGTCTCCCTCTGTCTCTGCTCCTCCCCCGTTCATGCTCTGTCTCTCTCTGTCCCAAAAATAAATAAACGTTGAAAAAAAATTAAAAAAAAAAATGAACAAATCAGGAGACTACAGATGCTGGCGAGGATGGGGAGAAGCGGGAACCCTCTTGCACTGTTGGTGGGAATGCAAACTGGTGCAACCACTCTGGAAAACAGTGTGGAGGTTTCTCAAAAAATTAAAAATAGACCTACCCTATGACCCAGCAATAGCACTGCTAGGAATTTACCCGAGGGATACAGGAGTGCTGATGCAGAGGGGCACCTGTACCCCAATGTTTATAGCAGCACTTTCAACAATAGCCAAATTATGGAAAGAGCCTAAATGTCCATCAACTGATGAATGGATAAGGAAATTGTGGTTTATATACACAATGGAATACTACGTGGCAATGAGAAAGAATGAAATCTGGCCTTTTGGATCAACGTGGATGGAACTGGAGATTGTTATGGTAAGTGAAATAAGTCAGGCAGAGAGGAATACTACGTGGCAATGAGAAAGAATGAAATCTGGCCTTTTGGAGCAACGTGGATGGAACTGGAGATTGTTATGGTAAGTGAAATAAGTCAGGCAGAGAAAGACAGATGCCATATGTTTTCACTCTTATGTGGATCCTGAGAAACTGAACATAGGGGTGCCTGGGTGGCTCAGTCGGTTAAGCGTCCAACTTCGGCTCAAGTCATGATCTCACAGCTCATGAGTTCAAGCCCCACATCGGGCTCTGTGCTTACAGCTCGAAGCCGGGATTCTGCTTCAGATTCTGTGTGCCTCTCTCTCTCTGCCCCTCCCCCACTCGTGCTCTGTCTCCCTGTCTCAAAAATAAATAAACATTAAAAACAATTTTTAAAAAAAGAAACTTAACAGAAGACCATGGGGGAGGGGAAGGGGAAAAAAGTTACAGACAGGAAGGGAGGCAAACCATAAGAGACTCTTAAAAACTGAGAGTAAACTGAGGGTTGATGGGGGGTGGGAGGGAGGGGAGGGTGGGTGATGGGCATTGAGGAGGGCACCTGTTGGGAGGAGCACTGGGTGTTGTATGGAAACCAATGTGACAATAAATTTCATATTAAAATAAATAAATAAAATAAAAACGAATGGACAATCTGCTGTACCGCTCAAGGGCCTGTCCACTTGGAGAATTGTACTTTGCCATGGTCCTTAGGGTAGCCCGGAAGCGGTGCTGTCACGCTGCAGCCATCTACTTCCTGGAGATTAAGCAGGGCCGTCCTCACCCTCCCGCACCCACTGCTCCTTAGTCAGCTGGTCACATGAAGCACTTCCGGAAGTGCAGACAAGGCTGAGGGAGGGGAGGCCATGCTGCAGGAGTGGGCTGAAGCCACGTGAGTTTCTGTCTCTAAAATTCCACTTGCCGTCATCACGATATGCGAAGGTTTGATGGGGAAGGCCAACACCTAGCTCCTGATGGCAAACTCGGGTCGCATGGTCACCCATAATCCTAAGAGTTCATTGTCTACCGGGGCCCAATAGCAAGCCGGATCTGTTTTTCCAAAGGACAGTGGTTTTCAGAAGAAGGCCAGAGGCTCCTCACAATATCACTACTTTCCACGGGCATTTCAAATAGGGTTAGATCTGCTGGGTCACAAGGTCCAATCAGAAGAGTAGCTTGCACTGAAGCCTGGACTTACTGCAGAGTTATCTCTTGTCTCCCCACACAGAAGTGGTCGCCTCGAGTGACACAGAAACAGGCCAACGTGTCACCGTCATATGTGACATATATTCCCCAATCTAAAAGGGTCCACCAGACATTACTTTTAAAGATAGCTGGTGCAAGGTGCAGCCTCCTGTCTTTCACCTTGAAGAGGGGATTTGTACATGCTTTGGAGCACTGAACTTCTGGAAGCTCCACTGAGGTTTTATTTCCCTGTATTTTCATGGGGTGTAACTCCCACCTTCTGGTTTGCTTATATCCTACTGGGGCATCCATGGTACTTTCCGCTTCTTGCTCATCAGATTCAATCAGGATGTTGTCATCCACGCACTGGACCGGTGGATCCTGTGAGGGATGGTACGACCAAGTCTCTAAGTACTATGTCAGAGAGGAGGAGACGTGACGTGGCCCTTAGGCAAGACTGTGAAGGTGAACTGTTGGACATTGAAGTGCTTCTGGTAGACTTAGTGAGTTGGCATGGGCAACTTATCTGATAGGATGACAGCTGCGGAGCAGGGGCCAGGGGCTGTGACGCTCTGCTTTGGTAGAGAGACTGCCTCTGGGGCAGCATTTTCGATGGGAGTCACTGCCTAAGTTCGCCCTCATCCACAGTCATCCTCCAAGATGCCTCCACCTTCTGCACAGGGTCAAATAGACAAATGGGGGTGCAATCACAAATGCAACTTTATCTCTCTTTTTTTTTTTTAGTTTATTTATTTTTGAGAATAAGAGAGAGAGAGAGAGAGCACATGTGCGCAAGCGGGGAAATGGCAGAGACAGGGAGAGAGAGAAGATACCAGGCAGGCTCTACACTGTCAGGACAGAGCCAGATGTGGAACTCACAAACCATGAGACCATGACCTGAGCCGAAATCAAGAGTTGGATGCTTAATTGACTGAGGCATCCAGGTGCCCCTCTTTTTCTTTTAAGTGGGCTCTATGCCCACCATGGAGCCCAATCTGAGGCTTGACCTCATAACCCTGAAATCAAGACCTGAACTGAGATGAAAAGTCAGATGCTTAATTAACTGAGTCACCTAGGAGTCCCACAACTGCAACTTTCAAGTTCAAGGCACTAATCTCTGCAAATCCTTCTAGGAGTTACACCTTTGGGGTCCTTCCTCAATATCAAGCCAGGGATGTTCTGACATCTTCATTTGTTTTGTTTTGGTTTGGTTTGGTTTTTTGCATCAACTCCTTGGTTTTTGTTTGTTTTTTAATTCCAGTATAGTTAACACACAGTATTATATTAGTTCTGTGTGCAATATAGTGATTCAACACTTCCATACATCACCCAGTGCTCATCACAGGTGCTCTCCTTGACCCCCATCACCTGTTTCCCCATCTCCCCACCCACCTTCCCTCTGGCAACCATCAGTTTGTTCTCTATAATTGAGAATCTGTTTCTTGGTTTCTCTCTCACTCTTTTTTTCCCCTTTGCTTATTTGTTTTGTTTCTTAAATTCCACATATGATGAAATCATATGGTATTTGTCTTTCTCTCACTTTTGCTCTCTAGCTCTATCCATGTCTTTGCAAATGGCGAGGTTTCATTCTTTCTGTGGCTGAATAATGTTCCATTGTGTATATACACCACATCTTCTTTATCCATTCATCCATTGACAGACACTAGGTTGCTTCCATAATTTGGCTATTGTAAATAATATTGTTATAAACATAGGGGTTCATGTACCTCTTTGAATTAGTGTTTTTGTATTTGGGGTGTAAATATCCAGTGGTGCGATTACAGGATCATAGGACAGTTCTATTTTTAACTTTTTTAAAAATATTTTTTGTTTTTAAATAATCTCTATACCCAAGGTGGGGCTCGAACTCATGATACCAATATCAAGAGTCACATGTCCTACTGACTGAGTCTGCCAAGTGCCCCTATTTTTAATTTTTTTAAGTTTATTTATTTATTTCAAGAGAGATAGAGCAGGCGGGGGAGGGGCAGCGAAAGAGGGAGATAGAGAATCCCAAGCAGGCTCTGCACTGTCAGCGCAGAGCCCAATGTGGGGCTCGAACTCTCAAAAACATGAGATCATGACCTGAGCTGAAACCAAGAGTTGGATGCTTAACTGAGCCACTCAGGTGTGCATGCCCCCCCATTTTTAATTTGTTGAGGAACCTCCATACTGTTTTCCACCGTGGCTACACCAACTTGCATTCCCACCAACAAAGCAAGAGGGTTCCTTTTTCTCCAATCTTTGCCAACACTTGTTGTTTCTTGTGTTGTTGATTTTAGCCATTCTGACAGGTGTGAGGTGATATCTCATTGTGGTTTTGATTTGCATTTCCCTGATGACGAGTGATGTTGAGCATCTTTTCATGTGTTTGTTGGCCATCTGGATGTCTTCTTTGGAGACATGTCTGTTCATGTCTTCTGTCCATTTTTTAATCGGATTATTTGTGTTCTGGGTGTTGAGTTTTATAAGTTCTTTATATATTTGGGATACTAATCCTTTATCAGATATGTCATTTGCAAATATTTTCTCCTATTCAATAGGCTGTCTTTTAGTTTTGTTGGTTGTTTCCTTCACTGTGCAAAAGCTTTTAAGTTTGATGTAGTCCCAATAATTTTAATTTTTGCTTTTATTTCCCTTGCTTCAGGAGACATATCTAGAAAAATGTTGCTACAGTTGATGTCAGAGAAATAATTGCCTGTGGTCTCTTCTACAATTTTTATGGTTTCAGGTTTCACATTTAGGTCTTTAAATGCATTTGGGGTTTATCTTTGTGTATGGTGTAAGAAAGCAGTCCACTTTCATTCTTTTGCATGTGGCTGATCAGTTTTTCCAACACCATTTGTTGAAGAGACTGCCTTTTTCCCATTGGATTCCCATTCTTTCCCGCTTTGTCGAAGATTAATTGACCATATAGTTGTAGGTTTATTTCTGGGTTTTCTATTCTGTTCTATTGGTCTATGTGTCTATTTTTGTGCAGTACCATACTGTTTTGATCACTATGGCTTTGTAATATAACTTGAAGTCAGGAATTGATTGCGATGCCTCCAGCTTTGTTTTTCTTTTTCAAAATTGCTTTGGCTATCAGGGTCTTTTGTGGCTCCATATTTTAGGATTGTTTGTTATTGTCCTGTGAAAAAATCTGTTGGTATTTCGATAGGGATTACATGAAATCTGTAGATTGCTTTGGGTAGTATAGACATTTTAACAATATTTGTACTTCCTATCCATGAGCATGGACTGTCTTTCCATTTTTTTGTGTCATCTTCATTTTCTTTCATCAGTGTTTTATAGTTTTCAGGGTACAGGTCTTTCACCTCTTTCATTAAGTTTATTCCTAGGTATCTTATTATTCTTAGTGCAATTGTAAATGAGATTGTTTTCTTTTTTTAAAAAAAATTTTTAATGCTTATTTATTTTTGAGAGAGCACGAGCAGGGGAGGGGCAGAAAAAGAGGGAGACACAGAATTCGAAGCAGGCTCCAGGCTCTGAGCTGTCAGCACAGAGCCCAACTCAGGTCTCGAACTCAGGAGCCGTGAGATCATGACCTGAGTCGAAGTCAGACACTTAACCGACTGAGCCACCCAGGAGCCCAAGATTGTTTTCTTAACTTATTTCTGCTGCTTCATTTTTGGTGTCTAGAAATACAACCAATTTCTGCACATTAATTTTGTATCCTTCAACTTTACTGAATTCCCTTGTCAGTTCCAGCAGGTTTTTTTTTTTTTGGTGGAGTCTTTTGGGTTTTCTATATATAGTATGTCATATGCAAACAGTGAAAGTTTTCCTTCCTCCTTACCCACTTGGATGCCTTTTATTTCTTTTTCTTGTCTGATTTCTGTGGCTAGGACTTCCAGGGCTATGTTGAACAAAAGTGGTGAGAGTGACATTCTTGTCTTGTTCCTGGCCTTCAGAGAAAAGGTCTCAGTTTTTCCACATTGAGGAGGATGTTTGCTGTGAGATTTTCATATAGAAGGCCTTTATTATGTTGAGGTATGTTCCCTCTAAACCGACTTTCTTGAGGTTTTTATCATGAATGGATGTACTTTGTCAAATGCTTTTTCTGCATGTATCAAAAAGATCATATGGTTTTTGTCCTTTCTCTTATTGATGTGATGCATCATGTTGATTGATTTGTGAATATTGAACCACTCTTGCATCCCAGGAATAAATTCCACCTGATCGTGGTGAATGATATTTTTTTTAATGTTTATTTTTAGAGAGAGTGAGAGCAGGGAAGGAGCAGAGAGAGAAGGGGAGAGAGAGAATCCCAAGCAGACTCTGGCTGTCAGCATAGAGCCTGATGCAGGGCTACAACCCACAAACTGTGAGATCATGACCTGAGCCGAAATCAAGAGTGGGATGCTTAACCGACTGAGCCACCCAGGTGCCCCTAGTGAATGGCTTGGATTTAATGTGTTGTTGGATTCAGTTTGCCAGTATTTTGTTGAGGATTCTTTCATCTATGTTAATCAGAAATATTGGCCTGTAGTTGTCTTTTTTTGTGGTTTCTTTATCTGGCTTTGGTATCAGAGTCATGCTGGCCTCATAGAATGAATTTGGAAGTTTTCCTTCTATTTTTTGGAATAGTTTGAGAGGAATAGGTATTAACTTTTCTTTAAATGTTTTTTTAACATTTATTTATTTTTGAGACAGAGACAGCATGAATGGGGGAGGGTCAGAGAGAGAGGGAGACACAGAATCTGAAACAGGCTCCAGGCTCTGAGCTGTCAGCACAGAGCCCGACGCGGGGCTCGAGCTCACGGACTGCAAGATCATGACAGCCAAAGTCAGATGCTTACCCGACTGAGCCACCCAGGCGCCCCGGTATTAACTCTTCTTTAAATGTTTGGTAGAATTTGCCTCTGACGACGACTGGTCCTGGACTTTGGTTTGTTGGGAATTTGTTTTTTAAAAGATTTTATTTTTAAGTGATCTCTACACCCACTGTGGGCCTCGAACTCACAACCCTGAGATCAAGAGTTACAATCTCCACTGACTGAGCCAGGCAGGTGGCCCATTTGTTGGGAATCTTTTGACTATTGACTCAATCTCCTTGCTGATAATCGGTCTGTCCAAATTTTCTATTGTTCTGACATCTTGATATCACCTAATTTAGGCCAGGATTGAGTTCAAGTTTAAATCTCTTCCACACATATTCTCCCAGCTTTCTGCCAGTATTTACTAACAAAAATCCTGTTATACTTTTGGTGTGTGCCTGTTCTCCTGGAACTCGCTGAGAGACCCTAGTTATGGGTTCAATGTCACCAGGGGATGGTTGTGGGGGTTCTTGAGGAGAGTGGGTACTCATTTGTATGAAAGCCCTAAATATTTCTTACTTTTTGTAGCCATAGGGCTCCAGTACTGAAAATCCAGCTCAATTGAATTATGCAGATTCAGAATCCCCAAGTCAGTTGAGTTCCCAGCCTCTCCGCGTTTCTCAGGTGAAAGACAGGGTGATGGGAAGGAGTGGGGGAAGGGGGGCTCAAAGTGGTGGTGCTTTCAAGCCTGAAGATGCAAACAAACCAATACACAAAGCCCCTTTTTGGGGATAGGATTCCTGACACCACGCCTATTACCACTTTCTCCATCAGTCTGGATCCTGTGAGGAAGTCAAAACAATGGCAGATCCTTCCCTGGTTCCTTTCAGAGAGAGCACAACTCTGCCGATGACACCTTGATCCTGGCCTCCTGGCCTCCCGAAGTGGGAGACGATACATTTTGGTTGTGTGAGGCTTCTGGTTTGTGGTCCTTCCTCACAGCAGCCCCTGCAGACTCACGTAGCCCTTATGGCTGGAACCACAGGGGTGGGGGTGGAGGTGCAACTCCTCAAACTTAGCAAGAGATGGGGGCAGGGCTCACCTAGTGCCGGGGTCCCTGAGCTCAGAAGAGGGCCCTTGTGGGGCTGGGACCCCAAAGACAGTAGCTTAAGAAGTGGCACACCCACTGTCTGGTTCAGCGCCTCTCCTCCCGGGCACGTATCTCTGAGGAAGGACCGCGAGTACCCACTTGATTCACGATAGCCAGAACTGGAAACCACCTGAATGACTACCAACAGGGACATGGATAAATTGTGTGTGCATACAATGGATATTTGTCAGCAGTGACGAGGAGGGAACAGCTGACACAGACGGCCACCGGCCCCATTGTCTCTGGAGCGGGATATTGGATGGGTGGAGGCACGAGGGGGCTTTTCACAGTGATGTAAATGTTCTGCAGTTCCATCTGAGTGGCAGATTCGCAGGCGAAGACGGCGGGTGTCCACTTCATTTCGTGCAAGCTCTCAATAGAGCCATTTTGCAGGAATTTTCAGGGCCGAGAAACTATTCTGTGCGATCCTGTGAAGGTGGATCCCTGTGCTTATACATTTGTCCAAATCCACACGACACCCACCACGGAGAGTGAACCCTGATGCCAGCCGTGGGCCCTGGTTAGTGATAACACACCGGTATTGGCTCATCAGGGGTAACAAGTGGCCCACATCCCTGCGGGATGTTAGTAGAAGCGGATACAGCTGAGGAGCAGAGTGAGGAATGAACTCTCTAGGAACCCTGCCCTCGGCTCCGTTTCTCTGCAAACCTAAACTTGCTTTGAAACCCAAAGTCCACCGGGGCGCCTGGGTGGCTCGGTTAAGTGTCCGACTCTCGATTTCACCTCAGGCTGTGATCTCAAGGTTTGTGGGCTTGAGCCCCGCACGCGGACAGCGCACAGCCTGCTTGGAATTCTCCCTCTCTCTCTGTCTCTCCCCTGCTTGCACTGCCTCTGTCTCTCCAAATAAAAATAAACTTAAAAAAAACCCGAAAGTGTATTGATTTTTTAAAGGAGATATTCGGTTATTGAATACACCGCAAGGGGGGTGGCGAGAGGACAGCAGAGGAGGGGCCGTCTGCCAAGTCCATTAACTTTTTTTAACACCCAGGAAGGCAGCCCCGGGCAGATGCAGTAGGTCCACATCGTCAGGACCCGAGGCTCCTTTTATCCCCCAGAGCCCGATAGCTTCCCTTCATCGGTGTAGCATGCACCCCCCCCCCCCCCCAGGCCACTGTGGCGTTCGTGTCCCAGCGAGGAGCTGGAGTGGGGCAGGGGGCCCAGCCTCGAGATTACCCACGCACCCACGTTCCACTGCCCCACCTACTCACAAAAGGGGGGGGGAGGATGTACCTTGAGCTGAGCACAATTCTATTGTTATGTAAAAATAAGCACAGACACTGGGGACGAGAAACAGAACCCGATTGCTACCCTTGGAGATTAGGCGGGACGATGAGTGTAGAGTCAAGAGAAGCAGAGAAACGGGGCAAGAACCGCGGGGTGTTGTTACTGATGGAAGCTATTACGGCACCATTGGTCTGCTCCCGGGACTGGTCAACAGAGACAGAAAAATCAGAGATGCAGAAAAGGGAGCAATCCCCGAGTGGGGCACGGAGGGTGGGACCCGGTGCCCAGGCGCAGGGAATGACCTCAGCGAACTGCACCTCACCCACGGGGCCGGGAGATCAAAGGGTTTGGGTCCAGGCCTTGGGGGACTGACTCGGCCGTGGAAAGCCGGGAATTTGGGGGAGAAATTCTGATGCTTTCTGTGCTCGGTTACACATGAAACAAAGGCTGCTACTGAGATGTGAGGCAGGCAAGAGTTCACCGTGGAGAGCCCGGGGTGGGGGTGGGGGTGGCGGTGAAGGGCAGACGGACTCAGAAATTCCCAAAGCAGGCTGGCCACGCCCGCGGGCCCACTGAAGGCTCGCCTTCATTTAAAGTGTGTTTTACTAGGGACGCCTGGGGAGGGGTGGGGGGGGTTCAGTCGGTTAAGCCTCGACTTTGGCTCAGGTCATGATCTCACCGTTCGCAAGTTCGAGCCCTGCATCGGCACTCTGTGCCGACAGCTCACAGCCCGGACCTGCTTCGGATTCGGTCTCCCTCTCTCACTGCCCCTTCCCCACGCATGCTCTGTCTCTCAAAAATTAATAAACATTAAAAACATAAATAAAGCGTGTTTTACTGGGCGCTGGCACTGCGGCAGGGAGCCGGGCGGGTGCTCACAGGGGTGTGGGGCAGGGCCTGGCGGGGTAGAGGCCGGGAATGGGCCGGCAGGTGGTCCCGGCTGCCCTGCTTGGCTCTGGCACCTACTGGTCGGTGTGGGACACGGCCGGGGGGCGTCGTGCTCAGTGAAAGGACAACAGTTTATCTTCATGTGCAGGTTTTTATTTGCCTGTCATAATTCTGATATTTATGTACATATATATATATTTCTTTTGTTTTTTGTAAAGGGCTCATCAACAGACCAAGCAAAGGCATAGAGGGACACCTTGCCTGCCAGGCAGGAGCACAGCAGAGCTGGGAGAACCAATCTTTCCTTTTTCCTTTTTTTTTTTGTCTGTTTTTATTTTTCCTAGGATGGGATCATCAAAGCTAATTGCTATAAAACCTAGAAACCACCTAGAGACTCAGACATCTGCCTACACACTAGTGGCATATGGGGGAAGGCAAGGGCACAAACTTTCAAAGTCACGGTGTATTTACATTCCCAAGGTTGAGGGGCGGGGGAAGCTGAGCACGGGAACTACTCAGACAGGGGCTGGGCGGGGTGGCTAAAGGGTTCTGGGCTGCAGGCGGTGGCAGGGGCAGTGGGGGGGGTGTGTGTGCCTGCCCCACACCCTGGCAGTGACAGAGGCCACTTGGATGCTGTCTGGTGGGCACCGAAGGCAGCGTGTGTATAGAACTCCTGGAAGCCGGCCGTAGGGCAGGGTGGGCAGTGGGAGGAAGGTGCCGATGAGAGTGACACTGGCAGGTGGGGACTCTGGGCTCTCCAGATGGCCTCCTCTGCACCCGTGGCCAGCTTGCCCAGCTCCCATCCTGGTTGGAGCAGATGGTGGGGACGCCGAGTTCTGTCCCCGGTCCCAGCCAGGCTGTGTGAAGAGCGGCCAGCCCTACTTCCTCTCTGACCAGCCACGGCCTCTCTCTGCCCAAAGGCTGATGAGGCAGCACCTGAAGGCTCCCGATGTGTGGGTGACTGGCCCCTGGGCTGGAACAAAGCGGTGTGTGCCCCAAGAAGGGGTGTGGCTGGGTTTTGGCAATAAAGTGGGGACCGGGTAGTCAGAGGGGGATCAAAGGCAGTGAGTTCCTCTCCTCTGCCCCCAACTTCAAGCCTCCCACAGGCCCAAGGCCAGAGCGGGGGGCCGAGGCCTGGTAGAGAGTGGAAGGAGCCTCCGTCCCAAGGTCAGCACAGGTGTCGGGCTTGGGAGCCTTGGCCTCTGACTCCCGTGTGGCCCAGCCCCAGGCTCCGCCCTGCCTGGCCTTGCCTGGCTGGAACCTGCTACTCTAGGGTCCCAGCAGGGTTGATGGGGGAGGCGGCCCCCGAGCTGTCATTGCCTCCCGCGGCTTCCTTCTCCTTCTTGCCGCTGTACTGGCCGATGAAGGAGCCATCCTCATTGAACTGGACGTCCACGCTGCCCCCGTAGTCGGCCAAGCTGTCATCACTGCCCAGGGGCTTGATGTCTCCATTGAGGGATGGCTGGCTGCTGCCAAAGGCCTTCTCCTCATTGTCACTGTGGGGGCAGAGGGCAGGCAAGAGTGGGAGGCTGCCCGCTAGAGCCCGGCAGGAGACGGCAGGTGCTAGCCCAAGGGAGGAGGCCTGGCCCAGGGTCCACCTGCCTTCCATGCGCTCTGAATGCACTGGGGCAAGGGTCCTCATCCTTGACACATACCGGGGGTCGGGGTGGGGGTGGGGGGGCAGGTGACACGCACAGAGCCAGAGGGGCAAGGCCCAGGCCTGCCCAGGATGCTGGGGGACGCGAGGAAACAAGCGGGCGCTCGGCCTGTAGGTGAGCCGGACGGGGGCGCCAGTCCAGCTGGCAGCCCTTCCACAGCCCAGAGGGGGGAAGCCAGGGAGGTGACAGGTAGGCCCAGAAACTGAGCGTCAGCATGGGGACGAACTGGGGCATGTTGGCTTCTCCCAAAAACAGGGAGCTGCGGGGCCAGAGGGCTGGGGGCGTGGGGAGCCCCGGCAAGCGGGGGCCGATGGCACTCCCAGGCACACGGTCCGCAGGAGGGCCCCTGCTATCAGGCTCTGACAGTGTCTTCCCACCGCCCCTGTCTTACCTCTCCAGGGACCTGACATCACCCAGCGGCACAGAGAAGAGAGAGAGACAGGGTCAGATATAAGGGCGAGAGCAGTGCTGGGCGGCTGGCCAGCACCTGCTCTTACCCCCAGCTCACCTGTACTCGCCGAAGGTCTCGTCCTTCATCGGCCGGGCCTCGGAGTCCACCTGGGTGTCCTCCTTATCCTTCACTGGAGACACAGAGAAGGCCCGGCTATCCCTCCCACCCCCGCCGGACCCCGGACATCAGGCCCCATCCCCGGCTTGGGGACACGGGCGAGGCTTGCCCCCTGTGCTCCGAGGGCCCCGGGGACTCTCTCGGCAGCGCTCAGAAGCCAGGAAGTCTTCGACGTGGACCACTCACCCGACGTGGGCCTGGCTGCCGTTTGCTGCTGGTCTGCGCAGAAGCTCCCTCTGGGCCCCCCGCCTGCCCCCGACATGCCCATGCCGTCCTGCCGGAGGCTTGGGGACCGGGGGTGGGGGTCATGTACCCGCTCTACCGCCCTCACCTGAGCCCCAGGCCGGGGCTTACCTGAGTATTTGCCACCCTTGCTGCGCTTGATGAAGCAGAGGATGAGCAAGACGAGGACCAAGAGGATGATGGCGCTGATGAAGCCGATGAACCAGCCCTCGGTGGCGAAGCCAGCGGGAGGGAGTCTCACGCGGCCTGCGGGCAGATCGGGAAGACACGGAACCCGGCCCCAGGTGAGACACCCACTCCCAGCCCCTCTGTGTCGGGAACTGGCCGGGGCTGGGGGAGGACCAGGCCGGCAAAAACCACAGGGGCGGGAGGGGACCGAAGCATGCTTGAAGCTGGCTGGTTGGGGAGGCCCTCGGGGGGGAGGGGGGACAGGGGGCACGGAGATTCCGGGAGGAGGAGTGGGGGCGCGGCATGGGGCCAGGGCGGAGGGACGCGTCACCGGTGCCATTGGTCTTCACGGCCATCTTTAGGAGCACCCTCTCCTTGAGCAGGTGGATCTCATAGTCTGTGTCGGGCTGCAGGTCCCACTGCGTGTAGGAGCTCTGGTTGTAGCTGACATACTGCGGTGGCAGATGAGGGCCCGTCTTCTCGTCTGCAGGGGCGACAGGGCAGCAGAGGTGAGCAGGAGTGCCGTGCGGCGCCCTGGTTCCACACCGCCCCCGGGGGGCCTTTTGCGCTCACCTCCCAGGGCTTTGAACCAGATCTGGAACCCAAAGTTGCACTGGCCCTCCTTGGGGACCCAGGAGACCACGCTGTAATTCTCGCCAGCCATGGCTGAGATGTTGCCAAAATCCGGGGTCCCTGGGGAGCAAGAGGGCGTTGTGGGACCTTGAGGCAGCCCAAGGCTGGTCATCCTGGGCCTGGCTGTCCGGTGGGGCCTTCTCAGCCCCCTCCAGCTCACCAGATAAGGCCATGGTGCCTCCTTCCCGCACGATGGCCTCTCCAGGGCCCTCTTTCGTGGTGGCTTGCAGCTGGAAACGGTACCGCAGGTGCGGGCTAAGGTTGGTCAGGTTGTGCATCCGCAGCTCAGGGTCCGGAAGGTCAAAGGACAGCTGCTCCTTGTCCCCATCATCCACTGCGAGGACAGACTGGGAGTTGGCCGTGACCTCCAGCTCCGCCCACCCCCCAGCCGCCCTCTACTTGTCGGCCGAGCCCGGCCGGGACGACGCACGTACACGGGTGGTAAGAGAGCACGTAGCCAGTGAGCACGCCGTTGTGGCTGAGCGGGGGCTGCCAGTGCAGCAGCAGGCTGGTGTCCGACTGGCACTCCACGTGCAATGCCTCAGGGTGGCCGGGCACTGCAAAGCACAGACACGGTGGCAGGTCCTTGCCCGGCCAGCCCTGGGGGGGCGGCGGGGACAGGGCCGTGGGGTGCAAAGCTCACCTCCTTCTGGGGTGCTGAAGGTCATCTCGCTGGCAGGCCCCAGTCCTCGGCCGTTAAAGGCCTGCACCTCCAGATGATAGGAGCTGTAGGGCCGCAGGCCTCCCAGGACGGCGCTGGTGGTGTTGGCGGGCACCACCACGTGCCCTTTGTGGACATGCCTCTTGCTGTGCTTCCTCTGACTGCCCTCCCACCAGTACGTCACCTGCAGGTGGACGGGAGGCCCCGTAGGGACGGAAGGTGTCCAGCAGGGCAGACCCCCTCCCCGCTCCGGCGCAGGCTTCCCACTGCCCTGAATGGAGAACCTTTCCTCCTACCCTGATGACTCTAGGACAGCAGGTGGCAGAGGCCCGCCCCAAAGCCTGCCACTCCCGGTGGCCTCGCACCTCACCCTGGGAATCCCCTTGCCCCCACGCCTCGAACCCTTACATTGTATCCCCGAAGGTGGCCCTTGACCTGGGCTGGGTCCACGGGCCACCATCTGACCAGCACGGCACTCGAGTTAAGGATCTTGATGCCTTCCAGCTCGGGGCTTGCCTCGGGGTCTGGAAACAGCCGGTGGCATGGATGAGGGCCTGTGGCCTCCGGAGGCCAGCCCAGAACCCTCCCACAGAAGGGAGATAGATTTGGATGCTACGTGGGGGGCGGGCCGTTTGATGAGCACGGTGTGTGCACAGTGCCAGGGTCTCTCCTTGCATACTGTTTGTCGGTTGCAAGGGCAAAAATAGTACACAAAGGAGTAACCAGGAAGGATCTTGACCAGGTGATCAAAACTAACATCTCGTAATGTTCCAGATGCAGGGAAAAGAAAGAAGCAGGACAACCAGACTTGATGGGGGATCTGGGACTGGACCCCGGACCGGGGGGAAAAGACAGCACTAATTGATACAATTGGAATATCGGCTGCCAACTAGGTAAGTACAGTGGTAAATCAACACTAAATGTGCTGTCAGGATGGCACTTTGGTTATGGAAAAAAACGTCCTTACTCCTAGGATATGCTCTATGGAGAGCCCCGGCGTGGAGGGAGGAGTGTGGGCCATCTGTGCGCATTCGGGGCTCCACCCCCCATGGGCGGGGCCAGCCCAATACCCACCCCGCCATGGGCGGGGCCAGCCCAATACTCACAGTCTTCCCCAGAGTAGCCAATGGTAATCTGGGGCTCAGGGCCTTTGCCCTGGCTGTTGACAGCCTGGACCTTGATCTCATAAGGCACAAAGGTGGACGTGTTGGACACAACCAGGAAGGGGTCGCTCACGATCTGCTCCTGCCAGGCACCCCGCGTCCCCTGGGGGCGCCACTGGACGCGGTACTGAACCTGGGGGGCGTTCCAGTCCATCCACCTAAGCGGCTGGAGGAGGAGGAGCACCAGAGGAGCTGGTGGGCCAAGAGCACTCGCCTCCTTTGACCCCCTCCCGAGCCCAGCCATGAGCCCAGCCTCATGTCCCGTCATCCTCTGGTCCTCAGCACAGCCAGGGGTCACGGCCAACACCTGGTCCTGGCCTGATGCCCCGGGCCACGCTCAGCCCGAGGGGGAGGAGGGGCGCCCTCACCTTCCAAGTGATGACCATGTTGCTGGTCTCATTCCCTTCCCCCTTCACGTCCACAGGGTTCTTCTCTGGGGCTGGAAAGTAATGTGTTAATACATCAAAGCCATGGGCTCCTGCCGAGGCTGCGAAGGCCAAGGACCAAGGAAGGAACAGCCCTTTCCGGCCCTGGGAGCCGGGAGCCAGCAGTTCTGGGGGAACCCTGCCTCCCACCTCGCACTGGAAACCTAGAAGCACAGGGGCTTGGGCACAGTCACCTCTCTAGGCCTTCCTTGCAGGAGCCCAGGGGCCCTGGAGTTGGAGGCGCCCCTCCCAGGTGGCTCACCTGCCTCAGGCGTGACCACGGTCTCAGAGGCCGGGCTGGGCTCTCCAGAGCCATACTTGTTGATGGCAGTAACTCTAAAGGTGTAGTGGACATAGGGCGACAGCTTGAGGGTGGTGGAGGTCTGGTTCCCGGGCACCTTGCCCAGACTATACCATTTCTCAGGCGCCATCTCCTTGTCCTCAAATTCAATGTCATACTCTGACAAGAAGCGAGCCGGCAATTAGGCGTGTGGCATAGAGGGGAGGGCTACATGGGGCTGTAAGTCCGGGTCTCCCTGAGGAGGGGAGGGAGCGCCCAAGGCAACAGGCATTCTCAGAGTTCCAGGAGGAACTGTGAGCCCCAAACCCAGGTGCTTGCCCCGTGGGGTGGGCGGTCCTGGAGCTTTGGGCCCGGGAGGACGGAGGTCCCGCAAGGAGGGCAGGCTACCCGGGGTGGCCGCGGGGAGGTGGGTGGCGCCACGCTCAGGCCTCTTACTCTCAATGGGGGCGTTGTGGTCCTCGGCGGGTCTCCAAGACAGGCGCACCTGGCTCTGCTTCAGCAGGTGGCGGTCAGACAGCTCCAGCTGAGGCACCGGCCCGGGGCTCCCTGAGGGCCACGGAGGGTGGGTTCTCTGGCCCATACGCCAGCTGGCCACCCCCCTCCCCAGCTTGAGAAGGCCCTGCAACGTGACCCCGGGCTCTTGTGCCCGGAGGCCCGTGCCCCCGACGCCTGTAGGTCGGGAGCCCGACACTATCCTAGGACTCACCCACCACCAGGAGCTCGGCCCTGCTCTCCACTATGTCCAGCTCAGTGCCAGCCACGCAGCTATAGTTGCCCTGGTCACTGTAGTCCAGGCTGTGGATGACCAGGAGCCCGTCCTCTATGAAGTACCTGGTGGGGAGAGGGCACGTGCTTGTCCTTTTGTTCTGCTGCCCCCCTCCCCCTCTTGCCAGAACCTTCCTGCTCAAAGCAGGGGTGCTTCCCAACGGATGAGGCCAAGAGGTCTGGACATCCTGCCCTCCCCACTCTGCCCCCTTCCACCAGGCCCGGGTTGGGGCTGGGCCCGCACTTGTCATCGTCCCCAGACTCCTGCAGGTTTCGACCGTCCCCTCGCCAGGTGATGCTGTGCTGCAGGGAGGGGTCAAAGGAGGCCTGGCACGTGAATGTCACTTTTGAGCCTTTCTTCTCGATGGCACTCTGCGGCCCCTGTGTGATCTGAGTGGCATCTGGGGGCAATGATGGAAAGGGAGGGTCAGTCTAGTGTCCTCCAGAGACCATAACCCTCCCTCCTGGAGGAGCTGTTGATCACATCAGTCGGGGGCAAGGGGGGGGAGGGGGTATCATCTGACCTTTGACCTGCAGGTTAGCCACAATGGTCACATTGTTTTGGTCGTTGGCAGCCTGGCAGAAGTAGTGGCCAGTGTCGTTGGTCTGGAGGTCCCGGATGCCCAGGGTCCCGTTGGTGTAGGGGAAGAAGCGTTCATCCTGTAGCACGGTCTTCCCTTCCTTGTCTAGCCTAGTGTGAGCAGAGCAGGCCTGGCTCAGACCCCACCGGGCTGGGCTGGACTCCCCGCCCTCCCCAGCTCCCTGGGCCAGAATATGGCTTAGAGGCGCCCCCTTCTGGGAGGGTCACTCACCACTGGACGCTGGGCACAGGGGCTCCAAAGGCCTTGCACAGGAGATAGGCGGTGCTGCCCTCCACCACCATGTATGTCTCGTTGTCTGGGGTCAGGATCTTGGCCGGAAGCTCTGGGGGAGAAGTAGTTACAGGGGACGGGGCAGGACTCAGGGTGGGGCGAGGGCCCGTGAGCATCCAGGGCAGGCGCGGGGTTCCGCAGGGCAACCTCTCCCAAGAGGGCCCTTGGGTGCTTCCCTGCACCCTACTCCCACCCCTGCCAGACTGAGCCTCTGCCTTCCAGCGTGCCTCAGAGGCACCTCCCATCCCAAGCATCCAAGTTTTACCAATTACTTGAGCCCCACTGACAGTCGACCTCTTCCTGAAAGCCTTCCTGGCCCACCTTTGTCTTCCCGGAGGCTCCGGGAGAGGAGCCACCAGGCTGGCCTCGGGCACATCCTGGCCAGGGTGAGCCTCCGCTCAGTGACACCTGCTCAGTGACACGCGGTGGGCCAGAGCACTCTCTAAAACTGCTTTTTCATCTGTAAATGGTGGCAAGACCCCACCCTTCCTCCACAGCACTCCCCCCTCCCAGCCCCGCCCCAGTCCCCCCGGCCGCCCCAAGCCACCGCTATTGATGGGGGTGGGCGAGATATGGGGTGGAGGGCCCCAGCGAGGAGAAAAGCAGCTGCTGGCCGAGTCAGTCTGGTGGCCTTGCCTGGTGGACTGCGGGGACAGGTGGGTTACTCACGAACGACATAGATGTAGGCATTGGCCAGCAGCAGCCCGTGCCGGTTTCGGGCCTCACACTGGGTCACCATCGTGTCGCTGGGCTGCATGTTGCTCAGGATCAATGCTCCACGCTGGATGCGGTACTTCTGGTCCTTGGCCAGCTCTGCGTGAGCAGCAGGCGGGCCCCGAGGCCCAGGGCGGAGCAGTGAGGCACAGCGAGGCTCCTCGTCACCCTCCCCTTCCTCCCCGGGGCCCCCCAAGCTCCCTGCCCCTGTTCGAGGCCCCGCTCACCCTCCACGGGAATGCCATTGATTCTCCAGGTGACCTCGGGCTGGGGCCTCCCTTGCACTTGGCAATCCAGGCGGGCAGTCTCTCCAGGCCCATACAAATGGCTCTGGGGCTTGTGTAGCCAGTAGGGGGCAGCTGCGAGAGAGGTGGCGAGCTGCCCTGAGCAGGGGCGGCCGGCGGCCAGCTCTGGCCCCAGACCCAGACCCAGCCCACCCCCTGTGACAGTGGGCACTGCACACTGCCGTCCCTGGAGGTCGCTCCTGGGAGGCCGCGCGACCCAGGAGAGGCACCATACCCTCCACAGTGACATAGTAGGTGTGCCGGTCGCTGCCCAGCGAGTTCTCGGCCAGGCACCGATACTCGCCGTCGTCCTCCTCCACCACGTTCAGCAGCTGCAGGGTCTTGTTGTGGTTCTGGTAGGTGACTCGGTCGGCCGGCATGGGGCCACTTGGGCGCAGCCACTTGATGGTGGGTGTGGGGCTGTCCAGGGCCACAGTGGAGGGAGGCCGAGGGAGGGGAGCACAGTGGAAGAGAGAGCGCGAGCCTGCTCAGCCCCGGCCCGTGACAGAGGTCCGTTTGTGCCTGCCCACCCCCACCCGGGGCACCCAGACTCACAAGCCCTCAGCGATGCACTCCAGGACCAACGGCTGCCCCTGCAAGGCCACCAGGTGGCTGCTGGAGTTGGTGGGGAAGAGTAGGCGTGGCTTCCTGTCGATCATGCTGTTGGCTGGGAGGAGAAAAGGGGTGGGTGGCACGGCCCACCCCACCCTCCACCCACAGAGTTACCAGGCCAGGTGGATGCCCCTGTGAGGCCCTAGGGCCTCTGTTTCCTCCTCTGTTAAAGGGAGGGCCCCTTCTCTGTTCTCGCCTCCTGGGAAGGGGTTCGAACAGAGGCGAAGCGGGAGCCAAGCCATCCTGGAGGAAGACCAAGGTCGCCTGATCTTTGGGATGGGCCGTGCCAGAGCGTGAGACAGCAGGTGAGGAGGAGGGTGTATCAGAGTCTTAGGGACTCACTGGCCTTGACCCGGAGGTCAATGGGCTCCTTCTGGATGATGGTCCGGGTGCCAGGGAAGTGGGCGTGGCAGATGTAGTCCGAGTGGTTGTCCGACGTAAGCACGTTGGCAAAGTAGAGATTGCCGTTCTGGCCCATCGTCACCCGCTCATCCTGTTTGATGTGCAAAATCTCTGTGGGGGCAGGTGGGGGGCAAGGAGGCGAAGGTCAGGCCCCCGTCCGGGAAGCTGTACCCACTGACACCTCCACCCCAGGCAGCAGCTGCTTGTGGGCACCCACTGCTATTCATCCAGTAGATCCGGAGCGGCTCTGCGCTGGGCGGCGGGTGGCAGGGCAAAATCACCGATTCCCCTTCCTCCACCTCCACAGGTTTCACCGTCTCCTTCGGCCACTTGGGGGCACCTAGAAGGGACAGAGAGAGGCTGGCACTGTGGGGCCCAACTCTCCTCCCGGTCAAGGCAGGGCAGGGCAGTGGAAAGGAGGAGGGACGGCCAAGAGGGTGAGAGGGCCAGGTGGCGAGGAAGTTCACACGGTGGGAGGCAGAGACTCGGGGTCCTTTCCGGGCTCCCCATGCCACACACAGAGGACCAGATGGCTGTGAGGGGCCAACCCTTCACAATGCTTAGCTCCCACCCAGAGGCCTAAGATGGTTGGGGGGCGGGGGGGAGGCTGCGGTGCAGCGGTGGGGGAGGGGAGCTGCGGAAGGATGTGGGAGTCACAGACCCTTCCATCATCCTGACACAGAAACCATGGCAACAGTTCCCAAGGTAACCCGCGGGGTGGAGAGGAGAGAGGAGCATGCTCAGGAGGCAGAAAGCTCAGGGAGGACGGAATGCAGAGGGAAAACCCCAGGGACAGGGTGACACAGATAACGATGGAGCTGGCTGGCGGGCAGAAAGGAGGGAGACGTTGGGGCCGGGTCGGAGGTGGAGGGAGGAGGGGAGAGCAGAGGAGAGAGGCCACAGAGTGACGGGTGCAGCGGAGAGAGACGGCCCAGGGTGGGGCAGGAGATGGGGCCGCGGAGGCACGGAGGGGGCAGTGGGTCACACGGAGGCAGAGCAGGCCCGAGGGAGAGCGAGGCAGGTCAGCAAGGCCGAGGTGGGGCAAAGCCCAGAGGCAGAAACCAGGGAAGGGGAGACGGAGGGGACCAGGAAGGCAGCGCGGAAAGGGACAAAGCAAAGAAGCAGGAGGACCCTGCGAGGGAGTGAAGGGGGAAGGCGGCGGGCGGCCGGCGGAGCAGCCGGTGTCTTCCGCCCACTAAACCGGCAGCTGGGGGCGCGTGGCCACCCCCGGCCCGGACCCCCACACACGCTCCCTGAGACCTGTTCGGAGACCCTCTCGTGTACCCCCAGGCCCTCCCAGGCCCCTGCGGTGCCTCGCACCCTCAGCCATGAGCTGGATCTCGTGAGACATGGCGGTGCCCAGCTTATTGCTGGCAAAGCAGCGGTAGGTGCCCTGGAACCTCTGGGCGAAGTTGCTGTTGTTGCCCGCGATGGTGAAGGAGCCGGAATGGGGAGCCTGGTGCACGGTCACACCCGCTTCCTCCTTGGGTTTGAAGTGGACGCCGTCCCGAGTCCAGCGGAACCTGTGGGCAGAAAAGGGCTCAGAGGCCGAAGGCCCTGGAACCCAGGACAGGGGCTGGCACAGGCTGGAGGCCACGGTGCGAGCAGCCAGGGGCCCCGGGGACGGGCCGTGCAGGGCAAGGACCAGGGGACACGAGAGAGATCCGGGGCATCCGGGCGCAGAAGCTGGGCGGCCCTGGGAGGCAAGAGGACTAGAAGCTGAGGTCAGCAGTGAACAACGGGGCTTAGAAGGTGATGGTCACTCACTGCACTTCAGGTCTGCCGCTGGCCTCGCACTTGAGGCTGATGTCGTCTGTGGGGAAGACAACCAGGCGCCGTGGAGACTGTTCGGTGATGACAGGTGGTTCCATCACTGGGGACAGGATAGGGAAGAGGTGGTGAGGATGGGGTCTGGCTGGCTTCACGGCCTCGACCCCCGTCCCACTGGGAGGGAAGGCACGGTCTGAAACCCTCAGAGGCCCCAAGGCCGCGGAGGTGGGGGGGCAAGGAAGAACGAGCTGGAAACAACCCGGCTGGGCCACAGGCGGGTGGGCCATGAAAAGAGGGAGAGAAAGGGACATGGCACAAAGGTAGAAAGGGACAGAACAGAGAGGACAGCCACAAAAAGTACAAAGAAAGACATCTGAGGGAGAGATGAAGCCAGAGACAGAAACCAGGAAGTCACGGGGACAGAGGGAGCAGAGAGGACGCAGTGGCGACAAGAAGCAGGAGAGGGTACAAGAAAACCCAGGCCAGGGCAGAGACAGAACAAAGATGGCCCATGGGTGAGACAGCGGGACGAGGACCCAAGAGCCGGAAAAGGCAGCGACCCGCACAGGGCACAGGGCTCACAGAAGTGGAGCATGTGTGGCAGGGGGACTCGCTGGCACCCCTCTTCCCCGCCCCTCCCGCCCCGGGCCTGGGAAACACTCCCCCCCCTCCCCCGACTTACCACGGTATCCTTCATCTAAGAAGTCCGGGCAGCAAGGGAGAGAGCGGAGAGAAATGCTGACACTTGCAGACCCCCTGGGGAAGGGGATGGAGGGAAAGGGGGCTACGGGTGGTGTCATATGGGGGGGCACAGGCCAGGCTGGGGTTGTGGGGCAGAGCAAGGCCCAGAAGGACAGGACGGTCTCGGGGTGGGCTAGGCTGCGGCCCCAGCACACAGGGAGAAATTCCTGCCTTTAACAAGGAATGCCCTCTGGACAGACGCTTGCATCCCACGGGTGGAGGCGCAGAACTGACCCCCCCTCCCCCCCAGAAGGTGGGGAGGCAGGCAGCCCAGCATCCAGGGCACCCTCCCCCGCTCCAGCCCACTTCCCTCCTAATCCAATTAGCACAGCTCAGTGTTTTCAATTACCCAGGCCCAGCCTTCAGAGCCCGGCTGCCCCCGCTCTCCCCCCCAGCCCTGCGAAACCCTCCCAAAGGCCTGGTTGCATCCGAGTTTCCATTGCCTGCAGGGCTGACTCCAGTCTTTTCTTTCTCCCCTTCCTTCCTCCCGGGCAACGGGCGGCCACCAAGTTGCCCGGGGCTGAGGCCAGAGCTGCTGCTTCCCTGCCACAGGACTCGGCCCAGCACCAGCCAGGGCGGCTGTGAGGAGGGGAGAGGAGGCGGGGAGGCAGGACGGGGGAAGGCAGGAGTGCACAGCCTCTGAAAGCTTTGTCTCTGCAGAAGACCTCAGTCGCGGGTCCCCTGGAGAGAGGAGGAGGCTCCCGGGGGACACTGCAGAGGGAGCCCGGGGCTGGGGAGGGGCCAGTACAGGCAGTCTAGAGCAAGAGACAGTGACCGGGATGGAGAAAGTCGCCTGGGTGGAGGAAGACAGGGAAAGAGACAAAGGGGCCCAGGGGCAGGGAGAGAGACAGCTCTAGCTGGAGGGCAGGTTCCTACAGGGCGGCACCGGGTGCCCAGAGCGGCCCACTTCTCTCTCTCCAAACTCTCCCTGCCCCTCCCTCCACAGACGGACACACCCGGCCAGACGGCCCCGTCGCTGTGGCAGCAGGGCAGGCCAGGCGGGTGCCCAGGGTGAGGCCTGAAAAGCGACCAAGAGGAGACGGAGGGGAAGGAGGACGAGCACATGTGTGTGAGTCCAAGCACACATGTGAATGCTCGGGAGTGTACCGCACGCAGGACGTTTGTGTGTGAGTGTGTTTGCATATGGGTGTGTCTTGACAGAGTACGTCTGAAGGCCGTGCGTGTGCCTCCGTTCAGTACCGTACACCTGCCTCTGTGTGTACGGATGACTCTGTTCCTTTGTGTCTAAACCCCTCGCTTGTGTGTGTGTGCGTGTGTGTGTGTGTGTGCCTCCTATGTGTCTTCTCCGGGGGCTCTGCTCCATCTGTATATCTGTGCCTGGTTGGATACAGGTGGCTCGTCTGTGTCTACCCACGTGTGCATCTATGTCCATCTGCCACAGGGAATCGGCACAGGCACGACTGCACGTACCTCCGTGTGCATATCCCAGGGGACATCCCCACCCTTTGTCCCATCCGTCCCTCTCCACCTCCTCCAAACCCTTGGCTGCCTCCCCCCAGCACCAGGTGTCCTCCAAGCCCGCCTCCCTCAGCCCCTACCCCATTCCTGGCATAGACAGTGCTCCCCAGCGCCAGCCCCCGGCCCATCTTTCAGGGACACTGGCCTCCCCCAGGTCCGGGCTCAGAGACAAAGGTGGCAAGGTGAGGGAGAAAGGACTGGAGCCACCAAGGAGCAGGCTCGAGATACACAAATGCTGCTGCCCTGCGAGATGCCCCTCACACAAGCCCAACAGCCACTCACAGCAGTGTGTTTACACTTCCTGCTCACACTGGGGAGAACACATCATCACGGTGACACAGACTCCACACACAAATGGGTACTCACAGACGGCCCCAGCTCACATGCACGCACGACCCACTATAATCAAGTGCTAACAAACACCTGCAGACCTTCACAGACCTGACCAACAAGTAACAGTTACAGCGACTCACAAACTTATTCATGTAGGAAATCAAAATCACACTCAATAGCCGCACCTAGTCGATCACAACCACACACATCCACACACACCAAATATACTGTCTGTGCAACTCACAAGCATACACAAATGCTCATGTTTTGTCACAAGCCCCCAGTCATACTCCCTAACACCCGCACACCTACCCACGACCCTCCACGGACGGAAAGCTCCAGCAGTCTCACCCCTTCAGCCCCACCCAATCGTCAGGATTTACAAAACTGCCGGGCCTTTGTAAGGTGTCTTGTCCTGTGGCAGTTCACACACAGAGTTACCAGAGGCCGAAGATGAGGTTACTCAGGTCAGAAACAGGGCAAAACTTGAATCCAGGCCTTTGCACAAGCTAGCCCAGGACTGGGGGCCGGCCCCGTTCTCCCGCCCGCCACAACACCGGGGGAGGGTGGGAGAGAGCGGGCCAAGGGAGAGCACCGAGGGGGCCCTTCCGGCGCCGAGCCCGCTGTCCGTGGTCCTGAAACCGCCCTCCCCCGCCCGCGCCGGTCCCCTGTCCGTGGTGCTGACACACCCCGCGTCTTCCACCCTGTCCTTCTCTCCAGAGGTCCGGGGTACCTCCTGTCCACTCTGTACCCAGGAAAGTAGAGGGGAGGGTCCAGAGCCGGCAGAAGGTGAGGAGGCAGAAGATAAAAGAGGAGCCCAGCGCGGCGGCGAAGGGAGGCGTCAAGGCTCCCTCCAGCTACTCACATTCCTCGGGGATCTGGATGAGCAGGCAGGGGCTGCACAGAAGGAGAGGCCACAAGTACCGCAGCGACACGGCCATCTTCCCGGCGGCGCCGGCGGCTCGGCACGGCACAGCCGGCCGGGCTCGGCTCAGGCTCCGGCCGGAGGGAAGGGGGCTGGTGGGCGGCTTGGGGCGGGAGCCAGGGGTGGGGGCACTGGGAGAGGGAAGGAGGGAAAGGAAGGGTGGGGGAGGAGAGAGGAGAGAACGGACGACTTTAGTGACTAACATCTGGGCGAGCCCGGGCTCCTGGCCCCGCCCTCCGCCCCGCCCCCAGTGGGCCAGCTCCCCCATCCCTCCCTCCCCCGCACCTTGGAGGGAGAAACCTAGAAGTCTTAGCACTGGTTAGGCCTCCAGGTTGCCTTTCATTCCCTTTCTCCTCTCCGTCTGTGCTTCCACACCAGCTGCCTCTTCAGCATCAACTTGTTGCCCCAATCAGCTCCCCTGGGCATGCCACAGGCCACTCTGTGCATGAGTGTGGATGTGGATGGGCATGTAGCCAAATATACACATTAGTATTTACGTGGCTGTGCGTGTGCATGCAGGAGCACATTTGTATATGTCTTTTCTGGAAAGGGGGTGTGTGTCTGCAAGAATCAACGCATGGGTCTAGATAGCTGCATGTGCACACAAGAGCATGTGTGTGTCTTCTTGTGTGTCTGTACCTCTGGGGGATGAATCCTCGTGTCTGCTATCTCTGTGTGTGCACACAAGCATGAGTGCACATGTATGTAGAGAAGAACTCTCGTCTGTCTCATTGCCGTGGGTTTCAGAGCCAACTGATCTCTGGGTGGTGTTCAGGCCTACAAAGCTGGTGGGGGACAGGAAGGTCTTGGGAAGTGGGGACTGGGAAGGGAGGAAAGGGGCCCGGGAGGGTGGCATTTCACAGAACAGGTTGAAGACATGGAAGAAGGGGGAAGGAAGCCTGACCTCAAGATGTGGCAGGAGGAAGAGAAGTAGAAGAACACCTCTCTGCTGTCCCTCATGCCCCTGGGGGGGGGGGAGGCAATAGAGGTGACTGTGGCCTCTCCCCTTCCAGATGCTCCAAGCCAGGGTCAGGAGGAGCTCTGAGACAGTGTTTCTGTCACCTCTCATGTGTCTGGCAGGCCGGGTCTTTTTCTGAGTCTTCAGGGCTCAACTGCTAGATGTGTTCACCCCAGCCCAAGTGACACCAGCCGTACCCACATTCTCCCTGCATGCAAGAAGCCCTGAAGACCGGAGGCCCAGGGAAGCGGGGGGGGGGGGGGCGGGGATTCTCTGCCATGACTACAAGAGGAAACACACTCCCAAGAAGACAGCTGTCTTTGACTCCAAACAGGAAGGGGTGTGAGAAAGAGGCAAGGAGAGAAAGTGCAGGTGGGGTAAGAGTAGGTTGCTGGTTGACAGAGAGCTTGGAGGCTGGAGCTGGGGTCTGGATGCACTCTCCAAGACCATACTGGACATCTTCATTGTGCCCAGCCAACACCTTATCAAAGGGGGACGAGGCCTCATCCAGAATGCTGAAGGGGAGGGGAGGGAGGCCTGGAATGCCATGCTAAGGCATCTAGACTCTGTCAGCAAGGGACTAGGAGACATAAATTGGTTTAGTGTAAGGGGACCCGACAAGAGTGGGGAGTTCAATAGACTGCCTGGGGACTCAGTAGGGGAAATGGATGGTGGTGAACAGCTGGAGGGGGAGGTGGAGAAGCACCAGGACAGGTCAACATGGATGGGCTGAAGGCCAAGAGAAGGACTCAGAGGGCAGGAAGTGGCGAACGCGAGGCCAGTTCCCAACTTGCAAGAACCGAGCTGGGGCCCAGAAGGAAGGAGCAAACAGCAGACCTGTTCTGCTCCCACCTTCCCCCACAAAGCCCGGACAAGCAGGGTGGGCCCCAGGCGGCCTTGGCCTCCACTTCAAGGCCTGTAGGAAACAGTAGGAGACTCAGATCAGAGGGCAGGCGATCAAACGACAACCTTGGGAGCTCTGAGCACTCTAGTCTTAGAAGGGGGGAGGGGAGAGAAACCAGCTAGGGGAAGCTCAAAGAAGGGCCTTCCTGCACAGAGGAGGCCAGGGAGCTCCCTTTGCTGGAATGATGATCACGGTCATGGGAACTCGTCTTTGTCCTCAAAATCTAGGCTCCCAGAATCGGGTTCGGCATATATGCCCTGGATGTATATGCAGGGAAAATGCAGTACTTCCGAGCCCCTGGCTCCCCATTCTCTGCCCCATCCCGATGTCCCACAGTCTCACACCCAACCTCTTTTAGTCTCCTGGCATTTGCCACCCAGCTTGCCGCCTTCCCGGGGAACTCAGACAGGCAGGAGCCAGAAGGTTGAGGCCCCTGACAGCTGGGAGGGGGCTCTGCCTCTTCCCCTCCCACCGCTGCTGGGTCTCTGATCTCTCATCATTCCTCAGGCAATTACAGAGCCAGCAGCTCAGGTTGTCGGCTCAGCAGGCCCCCCAACCCCCATCAGCACCTCCAGGGGCAAGGAAGGCGAGAGTGTTCCACAAGCTGGTGTACAGATGGAGCCAAGGCCACGTCTGCGAGGGGTGGGGATGGGCTGGGGAAGACTGAAGGGTGACAGACAGGGTGAGAAAGAGGCAGGAGGGAGCAGGAGAGGCTGAGGAGAGGGGCTGGGGGAGGGAGGGCAGGGAATGGGAGACAAAGACAGGATGCTGGACCACCACCACGGTAACCAAGACGGAGAAATCCAGCAACAGAGACCGGCATCGGGGAAAGGGCGAGAGAAAAGGAGTACAAAGGGTGAGAGGTGGCCACAGAAAGACCTGATGGGAAATGGTCCAAAGAGCAAGAAGAGTGAGTGGTGTGCGTGTGTGCACATGTGCACAGACGTGGTGGTGCCTCCTTGAGTGTCCTTGTCCCTGGGGGGGGGGGGCATGCCAGGCAAAGGACTGGGAGGGAGGAGGGAGGCGGGCCCAAGTAGGGGGGCTTCTTGGGCTTAGAGGTCAGGCTGTACTGACAGGCAGAGAGACAAACAGCAGAGAAGCTGTTGAGCCAGGACCAGAGAGACAAAGCCCACAACAACAGAGACAGAGCAGCAGGTCCCTGGCCACTTGTGGCACTGGGGCTAGGAGACAGTTGTGAGGCAAGATGAATGAGCCACTGCTGGCTGGCCCTCCTGGAGGAGGTGGGGACCCCCACAGCAGGAAGGGAGAAGCACTCAGAGTGAGCAGCCGCCCGGCTGGAGGTAGGCGCCCACACGTCTCCAGGCACAACCGTGAGTGTCCGTGTGCATGCCCGCACTTTGTGCTGGGGCGATGCACAACAAAGGCAGGCTGATCCTGAGTGGGTCTAGCTGGGAACCCATCCCCCCAGACACACCGCACCGCACAGGCAAGAAGAAAGGGCGTGGCAGGCACCGAGGCAGACTGCCGTCCGCTGGAGCCTGCACAGACACTCAGGGCTCAGGGCGGCAGAGGAGCCACGCCCCTTGCTGCACCCTCAGTCCCTGGGTCCCCTGGGGAGTCTTCTCCTCTGGCCTCCTGTCCTCTTACTGAGGGGGACTTGGAAGGTCGTGGGTTGAAGCCGAGATCTGGGGTGGCTGCTTTCCTCCCTGACTCCTTGACCATACACACACACACACACACACACACCCCTCACGAACATTCAAGGATGCCCCGCGTCAAGGGTGTCCCGCGTGAGTGAGTGCCCAGGTCCTGTGTAGGGTCCTCCGTGTCCCTCCCATCTGATAGAAATGGAGTCCCTCCAGGGGCACGTAGCCAGAGGGCCCTCCAGCTCAATGTCTGTTGAGAATGGCAGCTTCCCATGGCCCGGCAGGCCCACCAGGGGCAGGGCTGGGGGCTCAGCTGGGGCTCAGTGCCCCAGGTGTGTGAGACGGTCAGGGTGTGGGTGCTGGGTCCACGTCCTTGAGGCTCAGGGAGTGAGCGCATGGGGGCATCCATGCCCGAGCTGTCTGCCAGAAGGGCTGGTGGGGGTCTTTGAGCCCGTCGGTGCGTATATGAGGGTATGGGTGTCACCTCCACCCTACGCACTGTGTTCCTTTAAGGCTCCTCCTCGCCTTCCCCCCCCCAGGCTGTGGCTGGCGGGTTTCCATGGAGATGGAGCCCAACTCCCTCCACTGGCAGCGGAGAGGAAAGCCTGCCTGCCTGCCTGCCTGTCTGCCTGCAGCAGCCTAATGGGTTAGATAATACATAAAGGAGGCTGCTGGGTGGGAGCCCCCACAGGTATCTGGGGCCTGGAAGTGCTAAAGGACTGCCACCTTGTCCTCTGTGGTTCCCACCACCTCGCCCCTCCCAAGGCCCTCCCCAGAGTGAGCCCACAGCCCCCTCAAGGCTGCAGTCTCCAAGGCAACAGCAGCTCACCTGTAATGGACCATTCTCCTTAAAGGATGAGGAAGGGGTGGGACAGAGGTTAACCCTTCATGGGAGAGCAGTGAGAACAGACCGTCTCCACTGGGGAAGGAAGGGGGCATCTCACCATCTGCGGCCAGAACGGCTTTTCTCCACCCCCTCACGTGTGTGTCTCAGCCAGGTGCCCCATTTTATTAAATAAATCCATGGATACCACTTACCACACGCCAGGGCTCTTCCAAGCACGTTTACACACATCGCCCAATGAATCCTTAAAATCACCCCGGAGAAGGAGGTCCTATCATTACCCCAATTTTACAGATTAGGGAACTGAGGCTCAGAGAACCAGAGCACAGTGTCCAAGGTCACAGAGCTGGCACTAACGTTCACCAGGCGTAAGGTTCTAGATGGCGTGGAGGTTCCCAAAGCCACCAAAGACTACTCTGGCAGGGGGGAGGTCAGCTTGCCTCTCAGGCATGTGTAAGGCATGTGTACGTGTGTTCCCAGAGGGCCAGGGGCCTGGACGAGGATGGCCTCCAAGCCGTCCTGTCCCCTAGGGAAGGGCTGATTTGCTAGGCAGATGGCAGGCAAATGGGGGGGGGCAGGGATGGAAATCTTGGGAGGAGGCCACGTGGAAGTAGGATGTGACCCATATCACGCCTCAGCACAGAGCAGGGACCATCTCATCCCTAGGCCTTGGGCTTTACTCGACCCACCATTCAAGGACACCACCCAAAGAGAAGGCAAATTCCTTTCTCTATTAAGCTTGGGGACAGCGTGCAGAAGGGGAAACTGAGGCCCAGGAGAGCAGAGGCCAAGACTCATAGAATGCCAGTGCTACAGCCAAGTTTCCCATGCACAGTTGGGGAAACTGAGGCCCACAGCCCGAAAGCTGCCTCCCTCGATGCCCTCTAAGCCTCCCCTTCGACTTTGGAAAGTGGGCTGAAAACAAGACCAGAATACCCCCCCATACACACCTGACAAATGAACCTGGCACTAGAGGGGGCTTCGGGGGCCAGGCTAGAGGGCACAGCGTATCTCTCATTGCTATGGGCTGGCGGGGCCTATCGCTAGAGCAGGCAGGCGGTGCAGGGAAGGTGCTGCTCAGATACGTCAGTCCGGGGACACCTGGACCAAAAGGGCGGGTGGGGGCGCCTAAAAATGGCTCAGAGACTGCCAGGCCCCTCCGGCCCCCTCGCGGCTCCCCACTGCCAAAGGGCTAAAGAACAGAGGGGGCCCAGGAAGCCTGGGGTAGACAATGGGGCCTCTGTTGTCCCCAGGGCCTCAGCATTCCTAAGGCATGAACGCAGGAGGCCAGGGGAGGGGTCAGAGGGCACCCCCCCACACACAGCGGGAAGCCCCACATCATGGGCGTCATGCATCGGGCATGCCAGCCTCTGTGCCACCGCCATCAGTCCTGCCCCTTCCCCCACACAGGCCCACGGGGCATCTGAGGGGACCCATTCGGGCACAGAAGGATCTGTGTGCCCACGCTCTCTCACGAACACACACAAATGCACACATGCAACCAGATAGATGATCCCCACACATGCAAAGAGGAATACCGGAAGCTACGCACACGCCCATGCCCAACATCGCCCCCATGCAAACATCCAGCCTGGCTGCCCTCTCCCAATGGGCCTAGCTCCGAAGGCTCTAGACGGGAGAGCTGAGGGAGGGGCTCCCGGTAACTCATCTCCTCCCTTCAAGCTCAATCAGACTGACATCAAGATGGACAGGCTCAGAAGGCCCCCCTGGCTGAGTGCACAAAGCCCAGGACGCTGCCGCCTCCTGCTCCACCCAGTCCAAGGCTGACAAAGCCGTCCGTCCTCGGTGGGTTTAGGGACAGAGGCTGGCATGAGCCGCTGAGAGGCAGGACAGTGGCTGGGCACTCCCTCAGAAGCTTCAAGACCTAGAGAGAACACGAGGGCCCAGGCGGGCTCCCGAGGCCCTGGGTGGGGGGAACTGGACAAAGAAAAGCTTCTGGAAAGGCCAGCAGCCCAGAGCCTTCCCCTGCAGAGGGACCCCCCTCCCCCCTACCATCTGACCATAGCCTTTAAGAAGCCACAAAGATCCTGTTGATATCTGGGGAGAAGGCAGGCTGGCCTTGCTAACTGCCTGACCCCCGGTCCTCTGGCTGGTGGCCAGCAGGCGCCTCCTGTCCACCCCTCAGGTCAGATGAGGCCCCTATGGGCAGTGTGGGCCCAACCCAAAGGCATGAGCAGTCACCCCCGTGCTGAGGCTCAGAGCTGGGGCCAAGCTCAGGGCCATGGGGAGTGGGGCAGGGGAGAAGCAGAGAGAGAAGATAGGCAGAAGGGGAGGGGTGGGGCAGGCAGAGGAAGGGGGAGATAAGGAGGGGAGTAGTGCCCTCCCCACAGCGAAACTCAACTGAGTGGGGAGAGGGAGGGGGACCTGGAGAGGTGGGTGGCTGGCAAGGAGAGCGCAAGGGGGGGGCGCGGGGAGGGCAGAAGAAGGGAGGCGTCCAGAATGGGGCAAGTCAGAGCAAGCAGGAGGGTGGAAGACTGGAGGGCAGGGCCTGCTGAGGGCCCATCCCAGCGGGCCCCACCCAGGGACCCAAGCCCGGGCTTCCCAATCACGGCAGGAGTGGGCAGGGCAAAGACAGCTGCCAGCCTGTGACCCTAGAGGGGGGATCAGACCCGCCGCCTCCCCCATTGTCTGACTCACAGGGTGGGGCAGGGCCCCTGGGACTGCACTCAGGCTGTCACCTCCCCCCTCGCTCCTGCAGAGGTCTGCACCGGACCCCCATCTCTACTCCATTCTCCCCCAGCGCATGCCCCTCCCCAGGCCCCCAGACAGCCCTGGAAACGCATCCCCCTCACCCCCAAACTGTTCAATCTTTTGCCCAAGAAGGGGGTCCGGCAAAAGCTGCCATCACCTTTGCCCTGGCTCTCCTGGAGGCTGGCCTGGCACTGATGCGTGACTGGCACGGCCTGGTTGGGCCTCTCCGCGAGGCCATGTGGCCCTCACTGCTCAGAAGAGGGCCCCGAGACGTGCTTTCCAGCTGCGGCCATTTAGAGTGGCCCCAGAGACGTTGGTCTTGAAAGGGACCTTGGAGATGAATGTGATAGCCAAGAGGGCTGAGACTCAAAGCAGGGAAGGGACCGAGGGTCCCAAGTCACTGGGCTGGAGAGTGGCAGTATGGCACACGGGGCTGCTCCCTCCAGCCTCCCCAGCCGGCACTGCCCAAGTGGGTGCCATGGAAGGCACCCACCCCAGCGGCAGAGAGAGGCTTAACAGGAGAACAGTCCGATGCCCCTGCCCACAGGAGTAGACCTTGGACCAGGCCTTCCGTCACTCCTCGCTTCCCTTTTCCTTCAGATAGTCACAAAGGAAAAAAGAAAAGCAATTCGTACCCTCTGAGGACAAAGATGGTGTTGGGCTGGTTTGTTACCGGTTTTTCCATCAGTGGCACGGAGCCTGGCCCAAGTGGGCACTTGCCCAGCAAATGACCGTCCACACCACGGCCACCGAGGAGCTCCCGGCCGGGGAGGAGCTCATCACTGCAGGAAGGGGACCCTGCCGCCTCGGGGCGCGCGCCGTGCACACACTCGCACACTCGGTGCTCTGCAGGGGGCTGGGGGGCTGGGGGAGGAGCCTCTGGGGAGCGGCCCGTAGCAAAGCAAAGAGACTGAGGCCGGGGTGTGCTGAGCGGTGATCAGATCACCAGCGCTCCTTAATTTCTTTTGTTCTTTTCTGTATATTTCAAGCGTACCACAGTAAGATGCATTACTTCTGGGGTCGCGCACACACAGACACAAGTGAGTAGGGAGAGAAGGACGAGAAAGCAGCAAACAGAAACGACGGAGGAGCCAGAGGGCGCCGCTGGTCTCAGCCCCGATGCCAACTTGCCTTGTGGCCGTAGAAAGCCAAGAGCCCCTGGAGGCTGGGGAGCCCAGGGGTGCGTGTGTGGGTGCTTCATGGGTGCAGTGCCAGGTGAGAGGCTGGGCCAGACAGAGTCCCGCCGCCCACAGCAAGGAGCTGATCGGGAGAGAGAGGCCCCGACGGGCCCCTGCCGCAGCCACCCCGTAAGGGACAAGAAACACGAAGCTCGGCAGCAGTTTGTGGGAAGAAAGGCTGACTGGCTTATTCACTGTCAGGGCCACGTGAGTCAGCAGAGATGGCACTGGGTTGCCCAGAAGCCCCTGCCCTTTGGGTGGAGTTAACTGGAAGCAGGGCACCTACTTGGAGGGGGGTGTCAGGCCTGCGACTCCTCGGGCCGGCAGATGGCCCTGGGCCTGCCTCCCGAAGACAGACAGGCAGTGAGGAGCCGGGCTCCAGATACCCTGTAGGGGGCGGCAGGTTGCACCACGGTGCTCTTTGCAACCCCTGCCAACGGAGAGATCCCCAAAATCGACCCTAGGGAGGGGGGAGGAGGAATTGCAGGCCCCTCCCATAACAGAACCGAGATAGAAAGACTTGGCAAAAGACCCGCAGTGGGCAGGGACATCGCCATGGGCACCTTGCTTTCCAGAATCCCTGGCCGCGAGCCAATGAGACCCTCCCTCCCTCACCTGTCCCCCACAGACCCGCATTCTACACCCCTGTGCACAGCCGCCCATCTGTTGGTGCCCGGGCTGACCTCACACGGTGCGCCCTTTCTTAGCCACAAGAGCCTGCGGAAACTGAGGCCGCGGACACACCCTGCGCCTCCGCAGGAGGAGACCCCGGTCCCGGGGCAGGCTTTCGCAGGGGAGCCCCGGGGAGTCCAGGCTGGGGTTTGGAAAGAAGAGGGAGGAGAACAAAGCCCCCCTTCCCCACCCCTCCGCCTCGGGGCGGAGGGCCAGGCAGCGCCCTGCCCCGTCCTCACCCCTCCCCCATGGCAGGGGCAGCCTAGGCCAGCCCCTACCACGCAGGCGACGGGATTTTCAGCCAAACAGAGCCGTCGGCTGGGGAAGAGGGGCAGCCACGCCCAGGGCCACACCCCACGGCGGCCGATGGGGGGTCGCTCGGCCCGCACCGCGCTCCCTTTCTCACACACGCGCACACACCCGTAGGGACGTGCCAACTTGGGCCCCCCACCTGCCCGCACGGGCCCTGCCTGACTCCCCGCTTGGTGTCCCTCTCCAGATCGGCATCTTGGGCGTCGCCCAGGTACCGCTCACCTGTCGGGCTCCGGCCCCCGGCCTCCCTCCCCCGCCCGGCTCCCGTCCGTGGGGCCCGGAGCCCGGTGCCCGGCCTGGGTGGGGCTCCAGCCGCCCAGCCCGCAACTGCGGGCAGGGCCGTGCGGCGCTCCTAGCTCTCGTCCCCCGACCCCGGCCGGGCAGGGCTGGGACGGGGGGCCGGGGACGCCGCAGCCGCAGCCGGGGCGCGAGGGCAGGCCTGCCCGGCTTACCTGCGCTGCGGCCGCCGCTCGGGCTGCCCGCCCAGCCTCCGCGCACGCCGGCCTCGGACCCGCTGCCGGAGCGCGTCTGCGATGCCGATGCTGCGGCGGCAGCGGCGGCGGGGCGGGGCGGGCGTGCGCGCAGGGGAGGGGGAGGGGAGCGCAGGGGAGGCGGGGGAGGAGGGAGTGAGATCACCTCCCCCGCCGCCCGCTCCGCCCCGCCGCGCCCTCGCCCCTCGTCTCCGCGGACCCCGGCTTCCGAGCCGGGCTGCCGAGCCCGGCGCGGGCTGGGAGTCCCCTGTGGTCCCCGCCCCCCGCGGGACCTCCGGGGGACCCCCGCCGCCAGGTCCCGCCGGACCTGCGCCCGCAGTCCCGAAGTCCCTGGCCCGGGAGTGCCCCGCATCCAGGCGCCCGCGCTGCAGTGTTGGTTCGGGGCAGGGATCACGGGGTCGGGGTGCCCCCGGGGCGCGGGGCTGGGCGGTGGAGAGAGGAGTCGGCTGGGGAAACATCCCCCAGCCCTTTCCCGGCCCTCGAGGGCGCTGATGAGCGACGGGCACCCACACGCAACGGGTCCCGGCCGCACCCTGGTCGTGGGGTGTTTGGACGCTCCCCAACCCCAAGGGACAAGATTCCTGAGGCCCTGGGCTCTCTCCCGCATCCCTCCCATCCTAGGCCCCCGATCCGGTCCAGTGGGGCCCGCGGTCCTCCATTTCAGCCCACCAAGGACGCTCCAGGGGCGCAGGCAGCCCGGAGCCCAGGGGCCAGGAGGTCGCGGAGAGGGAGCCCCCGAGCCGCCCCTCTCATTTCCTAGATTTTCCTCCAGCTCCCTGCCAGCTTTCCCAGACCCGTGTTTTATTTCTTTGTGGTGGGGATTGGCCCCATCTCGACCTTTCCCGGCGGCCCCACTCTCTCTACAGCCTTGCACTGGAAGCCCGGGAAGAAGTTCCTCCCCTGCGCCCCCCCCCCCCTCCCGCGACCCCCCTGGCCGTGACCTCAGATGGGAGGCGGAGGGCGCAGCAATTCCGGAGTGAGCCGAGCCCGGCCTCAGGGCAAGGAAGGCCTAGGGCCCAGATGGCAGATTGCGGCCGTGGTGGCCACGGTATTTTTATGAGCATGCCTGTTGCCCAATGAAGCATTCCGGGGCCTTCAGCTCAGCCTCTCGAGACCCTCCAAGCCATGCAGGAGGCCCGCGTGGGAGGGGCCCGGGCATCCTGGCCTGAAGTTCCCATCTCCCTTCCACCTCCCCCTGAAGGGGAGGCTTGGAGCCCTGCCCTCAGTGACGGTCTGGATGCCATGTTCTAAGGGTCTTTTATTTTGTTTAAGCTTATTTATTTTGCGAGAGACAGAGAGAGAGAGCAGGGGAGAGGCAGAAAGAGTGGGAGTGAGAGAATCCCAAGCAGGCTCCGTGCTGGCAGCGCAGAGCCCAGTGCGGGGCTGGAAACCACCAAGCGTGAGATCATGACCTGAGCAGAAATCCAGAGTGGGATGCTTGACCCTTAACCGACTGAGCCCCGCCAGACGCCCCTCTAGGGGTCTTTAGAAGGAGACCGGTGAGGAGGTCAGTCTGGGGCGTGCAGGTGGAGGGCTGCTCGGAGGGAGGAGCCAAGGGAGCTCCGCCCCCCACCCCACCCCCGGGGCGCCAGGGGCCCAGGGTTGGGCGGTGGTGGGCCCAGGGTTGGGCGGTGGTAGACCCAGAGCGGGGGAGGGGGGGGTGGGGGGGGTTGATGGCGGAGCTCTCCTGCCACTCGCCCGGCCCTTGCGGGAGCAGGGAGGAGGCTGTGGGCACCGGGCCAGTTGGCCCGGAGCTCCGTAAGGAGGGCGGGGGCGGGCGCCCAGGAGGGGGGTGTTTTCCATGAGGCACTGAGCTGCTATCTGCTTCCTGCCTGCTCTGATCCCACAGCTGATAGGCTCAGCCTCTCTCCTCTCTGGCCACCTCTGCCTCTCCACTCACCCCAAACAGTTACCAGCCTCTTCCTCCAGCCTCGAAGCCTTTGCTCCTTTCAGGAGGGTGGGGTTTGAGGCTGGTGGCCCTGCTGCCATTGGCAGGAGGGAGGTAAGAGGACGCAGCTCGGTGAGTCTGCTCCCCCCTCAGTGCACGATGGTGGGTTCAGTCTCCACGGACCGTGCCCGCGGTCACCACTGTCACAACACGAAATAGCATTCATTGAGCCCTGCCACCGGCCTGCCCTTGTCGGAAGCACGTTTCGTGTGTTAGCACGTTTATTTAACACACCGACCCCGGGGGAAGTCCATCATTAGACCCCAGTACAGATGAGGGAACTCAAGTCCCAAGAGCACAGCGGTGCCCCTCTCCCACTCGTGCTCTCTCTCTGTCTCGTGGGAGCCTGTTTGGAGGCGGTGGTCTCGGGCCCCTCCAGTGGTCCTGCGTGCTTCCCACCCCCTATGATGAACGTTCTCTTGTGATGCTCACTGCAAGCGAGGAGCCTGTGGTCCAGAAGGGAGGCCATGCAGCCCGAGGGGGGGGGAGGGGGGGGAGGCGCCGAGCCGAGTTTCTGCTCACCTGCTCCTCCACCCGTCACTAGGGCCCCATTTCCCAGATGAGGAAAGCAAAGGTCGGACGGGTCACGTGACTTCACCAAAATGACCCGGAAGGTGAATGGCACAGCTGGGGTTTGAACTCGCCTCTGTTTGACTGCAGAGCCCATTCTCCCACTTCTGCGTCCCAAGATAGAGGGGCCAGCAGGAGTGACAACAGGAAGAAGAGAGGTCCCTGGGCAGAGAAGCAGGAAAGATTGGCCTCGAACACACGGTGAACCGGGTCTCCGCTGCCACACGCTCGCTGTGGAGACCGGGAGGCTCTGCAGAGACAGTGGCTGGGTCTCGCCCACTCACCACCTTCAGTGGCCTGAGCTCCTCACGGCTCCCTGTGACCCACGCGTCTTGGGCACAGCAACCAGATGAGGGCAGCCGCCCAGAGTCAGGCCAGACCCTCCCCCACAACAAGACAAAGGCCACGTGATGAGGGAGCAGGAAGAAAGTGCCAGCAGGTTGACAGGGCGGACTGATGAGCCTGACCCACCTTTCTCTGGTTTTCTCCTTTCCATTTGTCTGCGTCTTCCTGTCCCAGGTGTATCTCTTCAAGCAGCATGTCGTCGGGGTTTGGTTTGCTTTGATCCGGCCTAACGATCGTTGCCTTTTTAAAACTCGGCTTTACGGAGGCATCGTTTACATGTAGTAAAATTGGCCTCTGTGAGGTGTACAGCTCGACGATTTTCGATAAACGTCCCGTAACCACCGCCACAATCAAGATATGGAATAACTCCATCACCTCCCCAAATTCTCTCCTACCCTTTTGAAGTCACTCGCTCCCTCTAGCCCTGCCCCCCCCCCCCAATCTGCTGCCTTCGCTGGAATTTCAGACTGAATCGTGCCGGGTGTATTCTCTTGGCTGGCTTCCCTCGCTCAGGGTGGTTTTCGAGACCCATCCATGTTGGTGTGCGTGCGCACGCGGCAGTGGTTCGTTCCTGTTTATTACCGAGTAGCATGCCAGTGTTTGGCCATATCCCGCTTTGTTTAGCCACAAGCCCACTGGGTGGTTTCCAGCTCTGGGCGACGCTGAGAGGAGCTGCTCGAAGCATTAACGTACAGGGTCTGTGTCCGCTTTCATTTCTGTAACCATCACCGAGCTGGGGCTGCTGGGCCAGAGGGTACGTTCTTCTACCTTTGTCTTTTACCTGGAGGGTTCAGTTGATTCTGTCGGTGGTGTTTGCTAAATGCTTGGATTTGTTCTTGCCTGCCTGTTAAGTGCTTCCCATTTGCCCGGCTTTCCACATTTCTCTTTCTCTGCCCCCACTTTCTATCAGTGAAGGTTCAGGCCGGGGAAGCAGAAATCACTCCAGCCATCTTCCGCAGAAAAAGGTTTGTGAGGGGCGCCTGGGTGGCGCAGTCGGTTGGGCGTCCGACTTCAGCTCAGGTCACGATCTCGCGGTCCGTGAGTTCGAGCCCCGCGTCGGGCTCTGGGTTGATGGCTCAAAGCCTGGAGCCTGTTTCCGATTCTGTGTCTCCCTCTCTCTCTGCCCCTCTCCCACTCGCGCTCTGTCTCAAAAATAAAAGCATTTTTAAAAAATAAAAAAAAAAGATTTTGTGGGCCTAAGAAAGGGGGTGGGAAGCATGCAGGACCGCTGGAGGGGCCCCAGACCACCGCCTCCAAACCGGCTCCCACGAGGAGCCGCCGCCCCTGGCCTCCGCCACCGCGGGCACCGAAGCAAATGCTGAGTTCAAGAAGACAACACCGTAGCCACGAGTCAGGGATCACCAACCCAGGACGGGAAGTCACCGCGGCCATAAGGAGTGGAGGCCCACCCAGCACAGGAGCGCTGCCGCCGAAGCCGCATGCTTCTTCGTCCTTGCCATCCAGCAGGAAAACCGCTCCGCACGGCAGAAACACGGCCTTCCTTCAGCCTTCCCAGTCTCAGGGGAGGGCACCCGACTGGCAAAAGCCGACCTGCCTCCCGGAGCCCAGCCCGCACCGTCTGGGAAGTGCCGCTCATTGCCCCCGTTCTTGGTTGTCATTTACATGGATTGAATTTGTGTTCTGGAATCTTCCTTTTGGTTTAGAAGCACCGCGAGAATCTTTGAATAGTGACTCTAGATATTTTGACATGCGTTCTTTTTTTTTTTAAGTTTATTTATCTATTTTGAGAGAGAAAGGGAGAGAGCGCTTGAGCAGGGGAGGAGCGGAGAGAGAATCCCCAGCAGGTTCCGCGCTGTCAGCGCAGAGCCCGTCGCAGAACTCAGACTCACGAACCGTGAGATCGTGACCTGAGCCAAAATCAAGAGTCGGACGCTCACCCGACTGGGCCACCCAGGCACCCCTTGATGTGCATTCTTAGTAAAGCCCAGAGTTCATCAATATCTCTGTTCTGGTGGTTTTAACCTATGGCCACAAATTCTTTGTTGTTCCTCCCTTCAAGAGGTGGTGACTCCTTTCCTCCTCTTGAACACTGGCTGGACTCCATGCAGCGGAGGCCAAGGTTGGGGCAGGCTCTGTGATACACAGCGTGGCCATCTGTTAGGAACTGAATTTCATGTACCCCTCCCCTTCGCAGGCTGAAGCCTTCACCCACCATGTGGCTGTATTTGGAGCCGGGGCCTCTGAGAAAGTCAGTAAGGCAAAATGAGGTCATAAGGGCAGGGCGCTGATCGGAGAGGATTCCTGTCCTTATGAAGACAGACAACAGAGACTTGTCTCTCTGTCTCCATCTCTGTCTCTGCCTCAGCCTCTCTCATTGCTCTGTGAGAACACGGCAAGAAGACAACCATCTAGAAGCCAAGAAAAGGAAACTGACCTTGTCCGAACTTGATCTGGGACATCCTGCCTCCAGAACGGTGACAAAGTACACGGCTGTCGTTTAAGCCACACGGCCTGTGGCCTTCTGTTGTGGCGGCCCCAGCTGCCGAAGACCCCACCTCTGTGTTCATCGCTGCCAGTGACACTTCCGCAGCACCTGGCCTGGCTGACCACACTTCAGTTACCTGTTGTCTTGTGTCTCCTCCAAACCCCCGGGCTTTGAACGGAATGGCCCGGGTGACACCCGCAGTCCCGCTCAGAGGCTGCAGACGCTGTAGGAGAAAGCCGTGTCATTGTGTAGATGGGTCTCACTGAGGATTCACGAGCGCCAGACCATCTGGCTTGTAAGGAACGCAGTGCAGGTGCGTGCCCCCAGCCAGCCTCCGGCCCCTTCCAGACCTTCTCCACATACTGTTGACTTGGATGTAAAAGGGACAAATCGGGGTGCCTGGGTGGCTCGGGTGGGTAAGCATCTGACTCTTGATTCGGGCTCAGGTCAAGATCTCGCAGTTCCGTGAGATCGAGCCCTATGTCACGCTCCGTGCTGATGGCGCAGAGCCTGCCTGGGATTCTCTCTCTGTCTCCCTCTGTGTCTCTGCCCCTCCCCCACTCACACTGTCTCTGTCTCTCTTAAAATAAATCAATTTTAAAAAATTTTTTTAAAGGGACAAATTCAGCACAGCCATTTATTTGCTCTCCCTTATGAAACCCTACTAAAATGACAGCAAGTGAGTTTTTAAAAGCAAATGGTGCCAAGGACGAAAGTGATAGGAGATGAGGCAACCCCAACAAGAGCGTGGGGGTCCGGCAGTCACCCCCGCAGCGGCCCCAGCTGAACGGCGAATTCCCACGGCAGAGCTCACCTGTGGCGCATAAATCAGCCGTGCAGACAGGGGTGAGAATCTGTGCAAGAGGCAGATAGACCCCCACATGCCGCCCCCCATCCCCGCAGAAGAGGAAGTTCTTTCTTTGGAGACGATGACACAGAAAGTGCCTTCGCTGGGCACCACCAGGGACAGTTGCAGGGGCAGCACGCTGGGGACAGGAGGACAGGGCAGGTGAACATTCCCAGCAAACATGGGGTCTTCCGGCCCTCTCGCCCTACTCAGTTCAAGTGCGGACAGCCAGTCCCAGGCACCGGACTGGAGATCTTTCTCTAGGCTCTTTGGCCATTCCAAGAGGAAGGAATGGAAGCCAGGAGGTGGCGGTCACCACCGAACACTGCTCAGTGCCGAGGACTGGCCGCACACGAACCTTACCTCTGGCCTCTCCCTGTGGGCCTCGGGCCTCGATTCGTGACCCTGGGCTCCTCGGGGCACCTCCGACCCAGCGAGCGACACCTCAGACCCAGGACATGTTCCCGATGATGTGACAGTAGAGAAGTCGCAGCTGGAGATGGCCAAGGCCTGGAATCGACTAGATGCTGTTTTGCAGTGTCTGCTGGAGAAGAGTCACATGGACAGGGAGCACCTGGAGGAGGAAGCTGCGAGAACGCCTTGGACACCCACGACTTAGAATTGCTCCATTGCGAGGGGCGCCTGGCCAGCTCCCTCGGTGGAGCATGTGACTCCTGGTCTCAAGGTTGTACGTTCGAGCCCCGTGTTGGGTGTAGAGATTAGTACAAATAAAATCTTAAAAAAAAAAAAAAAGACGAATTGTTCCATTGCAGGCATTGGAAGAGGAGGAGGGGAAAGGGAGGTGGGTTATGGGCCAGCTGAGTGAGGACCTCAGTGATCCAACAGGTATGTGATCAAGCTGTTTGACCGGAGCACGGACTTGGGTCAGTTCAGCCAGAACACATCGCTGTACCCACTCTGCCGGGCCTGGATGCCCGACAGCCCCTCAGGGCAGGAGCGTGAATGCCCACTCGGTTCACCACTGCCACCACTGCCTGAGGACGAGGAGAGGTCAGAGGTCACTGACTGCCTCCACCCACCACCCCCAGACCACCTGGAGGGGCTTGCGGGATTTCCAGTTCAATCCCCGTTGCAGCCCGAGACCCAGGGTACCCCTGATGATGAGCCCTCCAAGCCTGAGCCCTCAGCACCCACACCCTGGACATTCCCCTCCTTCACATCTTAAAAAAATAATAATAATAAAGAGAGTAGGGCCACCTGAGTGGCTCAGTGGGTTGAGCGTCCGACTTCGACTCAGGTCATGATCTCACAGTTCGTGGGTTTGAGCCCCGCGTCGGGCTCTGTGCTGATGGCTCAGAGCCTGGAGCCTGCTTCTGTGTCTCCCTCTCTCTCTGCCCCTCCTTGTGCTGTCTCTCTCTGTCTCTCAAAAAAATGAATAAACAGTAAAAGAATTTTTTTTCAATGGAGATGAAATCGAAGAAGAAAACAGTTTGTGGGAAACAGGACCATGAGGGATAAGAACACAAATTCAATCCATGTAAATGACAACCAAGAACAGGGGGGAATGAGTGGCACTTCCCAGACGGCGCCGGCCAGGCTCCGGGAAGCAGGTCGGCTTTTGCCAGTCGGGTGCCCTCCCCTGAGACTGGGAAGGCTGAAGGAACAAGTCAGTAGGTGGATGTTTGCATCTGTCTGGGATGCAGAAAGTTGCAAGACTTTGGAAGCACTGTAGCCTCCAAAGTCATGGATTGTTTTTTCTTATAAGCCCATCAGGGAGCTGAAGTTGCCACAGTGGGGGGAAAAACAAAGTGGGCCAAAATGTGAAACACAACAGGCCCTTCCCAGGAAAAAGACACAGGGGCACTTTTATCCTTGGCGGCAGCGGCCCTAGACTCGAGGAAGAAGGGAGCAGAGAACTGTTCGCTAACGTTTAAAGGTCGTGTGGCAGTGCAGTTTGAATCCCCAGCCTCAGACAGAGGAGTCTGTGTTCGCCCAGCAACTCTCTTCCACGGGTTTCCCCGCAAAGGCTGGAGGCAGCATAGCTGGGCTGATATGCTTTCCCTGAAGGTATCGGTGCACTAACGGGGTGAAGTGTGAATGCAGGGGCAGGAGAGCTGAGGGCAACCCCACTTCTGCCGGCAGCAGTCCATGGCCGGGGAAGGACAGAAGACCTGACCTGTCTTAAGGCAGGGGAGGGGGACTGACAGAAACCTTCCAGCCTCCCTGAGTCCGACACTGAGGACAAAGCAAAAGCCTGCTACGGCAGCAGTCGAGGCAGAAGACCTGAGAGAGACACTCCTGAGGCACCTGTTCATGGATCTGCTAACGTCGCAGGGTGAGGTGGAACTGAAAAAAAAATCTCCAGGCACTCAGATCACAAGGCCACAATATTTTATTTATTTTTACTTATCTGTTTAAGATTTTATTTTTATTTATTTTTAATTTTTTTAATGTTTTTATTTATTTTGGAGACAGAGAGAGACAGAGCACACGCGGGGGAGGAGCAGAGAGAGAGGGAGACACAGAATTGGAAGCAGGCTCCAGGCTCCGAGCCATCAGCCCAGAGCCCGACATGGGGCTCGAACCCACGGACCGTGAGATCATGACCTGAGCTGAAGTCAGACGCTCAACCGACTGAGCCACCCAGGTGCCCCTAAGATTTTATTTTTAAGCAACCTCCACACCCAACGTGGGGCTCGAACTTCCAACCACGAGATCAAGAGTCGCACGCTCCATTGACCGAGCCAGCCGGGCGCCCCACAAGTCCACAATTCTTTTTTTAAAGAAGCATCTGGGAAGGGCTCAGCTGGGTGGTCCCGCCCGAGGGTCCTTCGTGCGCTCGCTGTCCAGCTGGGGCTGGAACAGTGTGGAGTTGGAGCAACTTAGAGCTGCGTGAGCATCTCTCTTCACGGGTCAGAGCCCTTCCATGTGGTCTGTCCATGAGGGGCTAGCTTGGGCTTCCTCACAGCATGGCAGCCTCAGGGAAGCTAGAGGCCAGAAGACTGAATATCCCTGCCAACAGGGCCGAAGCTGCATTGCCTCTTCCGACCCAGCCTCAGAAATCAGGCGGCATCGCTTATGCCACATTATGTGGATTATTTATTTTTGAGAGACAGCGAGAGAGAGAGAGAGAGAGAGAGAGAGCAAGGGCAGGGAAGGGGCAGAGAGAGAGGGAGACACGGAACCCCAACTGGGCTCAGCACAGAGCCTGATGCAGGGCTTGAACCCCAAAACTGTGAGATCGTGACCTGAGCCGAAGTGGGATGCTTCACTGACTGAGCCAGCCAGGCGCCCCAAATTCCACCTCTTGATGGCAAAATGGCAAGGTTCCAGAACAGCAGAATGGGAGATATTGTTGGGGCTACCTCTGAAAAACACAGTCTGCCACACACACAAGTTAAAGGCAGAAACTGTCGGGCTAGATAAAATATGTTATTTACAAGAAGCACACTTTTAGCATAAAGACACAGACAAGCTGAAAGTAAAAGGATGGAAAAAGATATATCGCACAAGCTCAGCGTAAGAAAGCTGGTGTGACGATATTAGTATCAGAATAGAATTCAACACAAAGAATATTATCAGAGATAAGCGGGGATATTTCATAATGGAAAAAGGGCAATCAGTCAAGAAATACACAAATATCCAAATGTAGTTGGAGTCTATAACATCTTTTTCTCAGTAGCTCATAAAACAAAGCGGGGGAAAAATCAGTAAGAATATAGATGTGAACAACACTGACAACCAAAGTGACCTAATTGATATTTACAGCATACCACACCCAACAACAAGAAAATACACATATACACATTCTTTTCAAGGATGGATGTAACATTCACCGACATAGACAATGTTCTGGACAACAGAACAGAGTTCAAGACATGACAAAGGATAACAGCCCTACAAAGTAGGATTTCTGACCACAGTGATGCTGAATCAGAAATCCGTAACAGGGGCACCTGGCTGCCTCGGTCAGTAGAGCATGCGACTCTTGATCTCGTGGTTGTAAGTTCAAGCCCCACATTGGATGTAGAGATTACTTAAAAATATTTTTTTTAAAAAAGAAAGAAATCAATAGCAAAATGATATGTAGGAAATTTCCAAATATTTAGAAATGAAAAAATACACTTCCAAATAAGCCGTGAATCAAAGGGGAAGTCACAAGTTAAAACCTGTTCTAATACAAAAAAAATCGTATTGAATTGAATAAAACTAAAAACGTAAAATATCAAAATTTGGGAATTCAACTAAACAAGCGATGAGAGGAAAACGTATAACATTCACTGTTCATATTAGAAAAGGAAAAGGGTCCCAAATCAATTTGAGCTTCCGCTTTAAGAAACTAGAAGGGGTGCCTGGGGGGCTCAGGTGGTTGAGCGTCCGGCTCTTGATTTCGACTCTTGATTTCAGCTCAGGTCATGATCCCAGGGTTGTGGGATCAAGCTCCACTCATCAGCCTCTGCGCTGAGCATGGAACCTGTGTAAGATTCTCTCTCTCACACCCTCTACCCCTCTCCCCTGCTCTCTCTCTCTCAAATAAAAAAAAATTAACAAGTAAACTACAAAAGGAAGAGCGAATTAAATTTAAAATAAATAGAAGGAAGAAAATAATGAAGAGCAGAAGTCAAAGAAATAGAAAACAGAAAAACAATATAGTAAATATATGAAACCCAAAGCTGTCTTTGAAAACATTAGTGAAATTGATAAACCTCTAGCTAGTCTGATCAGAAAAAATGGAGAGAATACACAAATTACCAATATCAAAAATGAAAGAAGTAAAATGAAAGAGAAGACACCACTACAGATATTACAGACATTAAAAGGATGGTAATAATATGCTAATACATTACAATACAACTTAGATGAAATGGATGAATTATGTGAAAGATACAAACTATCAAATTCATTCCAGAGGAAATAGACAACCTGAATAACCCCGTATCTATGAAAGGAGTTGAATTTGTAGCTAAAAACGTTGCCACAGAGAATTCTACCAAATGTTACGAAAGAAAGAACACCAGTTCTACACAAACTCTTCCAGAAAATAGAGGAAACAGTTCCCAACTCATCTGACAAGGTAAACATTATCCTTATACCAAAACCAAAGATGTTACACAAAGAGGAAACTACAGACCAGTGTCCGTTGTGAATACACACACTGTAAAAATATTAACCGAAATTTTAGCAAATCAAATACAGCAATATATAAAAAAATAATACATCATGACCAAGTAACGTTCCTTTCGGGAAGGCCAGTTTGCTTTGACATTTGAAGATCAGTCAAGGTAATTAATCATATTACCAGAACAACAACAAAAAAGGAAAAACTGCATGATCATCTCAATAGATGCAGGAAAAACATTTGACGTAATTCAACACCTACTCATGATAAAAGTTCTCAATAAAGTAGAAATAAAGGGAAACTTCCTCAGCCTGATAAGGGGCATCTATGAAAAACCCTAGCAAGTGTGATAAGGCAAGAAAAAGGAATAAAAGGCATATAGATTAGAAAGAAATGTAAAAGTGTTTTTATTTGGGATGGCATTATTATCTAGGTAAAAAAAAAATCCTAAGAAATCTACAAAAACCAATTGAACGATTAAGTGGGTTTAGCAAGGTCACAGGATAAACAGTCAGTATGCAAATATCAATGGTATTTTTATACACTACACACAACAGGCAATTCCCCCCAGTTGTGGGGGGGCAACTGGATAGCCACACGCAAAAGAATGAACCTGGATCTTTAATCCATACCACGCACAAAATTTAACTCGAGATGAATTACAGGCCTAAATATAAGAGCTAGAAATACCGAACTTCTAGAATAAATCATAGGAGAATAGCTTTGTGACACCGAATTAGGCAAAGGCTTTTTAGATAGGATACACAAAATACAAACTGTGAAGGAAAAAAAAACTGATAAAATTCGGTATCTTCAAAACACCTTAAGTTGGTTTTTTCTTTTTTTCTTTTTTCAAGTAGGCTCCATGCCCAACATGGAGCTTGAACACATGACCCTGAGATAAAGAGTCATGTGCTCTACCAACTGAGCCAACCAGGTGCCCCTAAGGTTTTTGTTTTATTTTAAAGAGACGGTTAGGGGCTGGCTCAGTCGATAGAGCACGAGACTCTTGATCTGAGAGTTGTAAGTTCCAGCCCCACCTTGCAGGGTAGAAATTACTTAAAAGAGACTGTAATACAGTGACAAGGCATACTGGCAAAACAAAACATATATGTTAAAGAACCTGTATCCAGGGGCGCCTGGGTGGCTCAGTCGGTTAAGCATCTGACTTCGGCTCAGGTCATGATCTTGCGGTGTGTGAGTTCGAGTCCCCCATCGGGCTCTCAGATGCTGTGTCTCCTCCTCTCTCTGTCACTGCCCTGCTTGCACTGTGTATGTGTGTGTGTCTCTCTCTCAAAAATAAAGAAACATTAAAAAAATTTTTAAAGAATTTGTATCCAAAATATATTAAAAGTGAGGAGTGCCTGGGTGGCTCAGTCGGTTAAGCATCTGACTCTTGACGCTCGGGTCATGATCTAACAGTTAGTGACATTGAGCCCTGTGCCGGGCTCTGTGCTTTTCTCTGTCTCTCTGCCCTTCCCCTGCTCGACCTCTTTCTTTCTTTCTCTCTCTCTCTCTCTCTCTCTCTCAAAATAAATAAATAAACATTTTTAAAAATTCAAAACACATTGAAAATGAAAACACTCTTACAACTCAGCAACTGAAAAAACTTTAAAAAATTGACAAAAGATTTGACTAGATACTTCAAAGATACTTCAAAGATACTATGCAAATGGCAAATAAATATATGAAAAGATTCTCACCATCATCAGTCATAAGTAAAATGCAGAATAAGTTCCCAATAAAATACTGTTGAAATGGTTAAAATCAGAGAGGCAGAGTAGTGGACCTCATCAACTGACCCAGCAGCCTCAGTTCTAAGGATTTACTCTGGAGAAATTAAACCATGTGTGTCCGTGCGTCAGATCTCATTAAGCAATTTGTGAATTTGATTGGCTATTAGTCAGACCTCAGAAAGTCTGATTTTAAAAAGCGAGGCGGGACAAGGAGCGAAGTCCTTGCGTACGTCGTGGCAGCCAGAGTAGTGGGAGCGCCGAACAACGACGCAGCCATAAGTGGAAGGGAGGCGAGCAGAGGAAGAAGGGTGGGTGGCGGTGGCGGTGGCGGTGGCGGTGGCAGGGAAAGGATGCCGGAGGCTCATTATGGAGCGAGGTGGCGGCGATTACCCAGGGGGCCCCTGGAAGGAGGTGAAATCAGGTGCCCCCGAACAATCGGCCACTTTAAACCACGCGCCTGGGTAACTCGGACCAAAAAGGAGACGCCTCCTGCCGGGCTGCCTTCCCCTCGGATGAGGACCTCGTGGTCATCCGGGGTCAGAGGCCTCAACTGCTCACCTGTCTTCTACACCCCTGGTCCTCAGCCCCTGCGAGGGGTGCTCCCCGTCCTGCGGGGGACCCTGCACCCCCCAGGCTTCGGGGCTCCTCGTCCAAGTACCACTCTCCTCTGTCCAGAAACTTGCGAGCAAGCTTGGTCTAACTTTCAAAATGACTTATTCACTCTCGTTCGGGCCTCAGGTGAGTGGACGCCTTGTCTTGCCACCACCGTTGGCCCATACACATTTCGATACATGTGCACACGCATGCACGCACGTCGTTTTATTAAATGTATCTTTGGCCCTTTTGATCCCATCCTCTGACCCAATGCCCTTTCACCCCGTTGGAGCCTCTGCTTGTCACTTCAGCAGGTGTCAGTGCACTTACTCTCCCACGACCCTGCAGGATCTGCCACCTGCGGGGGGACCCCATCAGGACGGATGCCCAGCTGGGGCAGCTTGCTCCCTCGCCGGACCCCGGGGCACCTGTGTCCCCTCCGGCCTCTGAGCAGATGTTCTCCTGGGTGTTCTGGCCCCATCACCCTTACTCTCCACGTCCTCGGCTCCCTCGTCTTTCTCTCTCATCCCTACAGTGTCCTTCAAGGGTTTATTCCGGGCCTCAGAAACGTCCTTCCTCTCCATTCTGTCAACCTGTTAACGGGGTCCCCACATTTGGCCCCTGTGTGGTGGCAACAGTCTCCCCTGGGCTGCCGGCCCCCAGCCTTCTGGGCACAGGCCTGGGGGCAGGGCCCGGGGCCCCACGCCCCACACCCCCGTGGCACAGGGCCGGAAGCACTTGCTGTTTGTTCAGCAAAGCGTTCTGATTACAGAAAGCCAGTGAAGAGCAAAGACCCGGGGCCTGCCAGCTCTGATCACCTGCCCACCCCAAGGCCTCCTGTCTTCTCCTCAGACATGGGGCTGGGGCACACACGAGCCCACACTTTGGCCACCCACAGAATCCTTTGTGCAGATGCAATCCTGCAGGGATGGGGGGGGGGCGCGTCTGCTCAGTCCTGTCCCCGGCCCGAGGCCTGCTGGGGTAACTGGCCAGCCATGTGGTCAGGGCCTTCTCCAGTCCTTCAGAACCTGCTTCTCAGTGCTCCCTGGGGAGAGTGTGGGCCCATTCGGCCACCCCCCCCCCAAACATTTCTCAGGGATCCCCCCTGTCTCCTCCCCAGAGCCCCTGCCCATCTGCCTGTCTCAGGGAGGAGTGGTGTCCAGGTCAGTGCCCGGCTGTCAGTTCACTCTACCCAGAGGACAGGGGCTTCTGGGTAACCAGGGACCATCTCTGCTAACTCATGTGGCCCTGATGGTGAGTAAGCCAGTCAGCCTATCCATGAGCTGGGGGGTGGCTGGGGCAGGGGCCTGCCTGAGGCCTGTCACCTCTGATCAGCTAGTCCCTGCAGGTGACGGGCCTCGGCCAGCCTGGCCCAGCATGTCACCTGGCACAGCGCCCGGGGCACATGCGCGCCAGCCTTGGGGGCTCTCAGCTAAGGATCCAGACTCTCTCCAGGATGCCCTCTGGCTGTGGTGGCTTCTCAGTTCCTCCTGAAAGTCCCAGCACTTGTTCTGGCTGAGCAGGGGCGAGCTGTGCGTACGGACTCCCCATGATGTCTGGTCTACATGTGGACACAAACCCTCCCTTGCCTCTGGGAGAAAACCAGTGAGGAAGGGAGGGGGCTTCCCCAACATTCTTACCCCGGGCTCAACAACAGGAAACAAGGAGCGTAGGGAGCAGAGATGGGCGAGGAAGTGGCCTCATGGCTCAGGGGCCCCACCCTGCCTGTCACTTCTCTGCTGGGACCCATCCCTGCGTGGCCTCGCTCAGGTCCCGGCAGAGGGACCCGTACAGAGCTTCCGGCCCTGGCCTCCAGCGCTGCCCTACGTGCAGTGAGCTCTTCACCTGCCGGTTCCAGGCCTTTGCCCAACTTGTCACCATGGTCCGCGTTCGGGTGTTGGCTTCCCCTTTAAACGAGGGAAAAGCCGAGGCCCCAGGAGCTGGGCAGAGCCTGCCCAAGGTCACACAGCTGGGGCAAGACAGGACAAAGGCTGCTCTGCGGGTGCCTGGGTTCCCCCACACACACCCGGGGCAGACGAGGGAGGTCCCATCCCTTTGTGAGGCCCCAGCCCAGGGGGGGACAGAACGAAAAAGGACGTGCTGGGTGTGGTGTGACTCTCTACCAGGGGCTCCCTCGAAAACGCTCTTCTATAATTGTGCCCAGAACTCCACTTCTACCGTTTTTGTTGATCTGGAAGGCAGTAGAAAGTGGTTTCTTTGCTTCTATGTTATTAACGGCAGTGTGGTTACAGGGGAGAGAGTGAGGATGTTCCTGTTCTTAGGAGGTGTGGCTGAAGCGTTCAGACGTGGGCTGTCAGCATTCTGCAACCTGTCTCCTAGCAGTGTGCGTGTGTGTGTGCGTGCGCGTGCGTGCTCGTGAGATTGTGCGAATGCACGGCACGTGTGGACGTAGTATGTGCGCTGTACGTGCAGCGTGCAGGGATGCAGTGTGCGGGGGGGGGGGGGGCGGTGGTGCATGATGGCCGTGCTGCCCCCTGGGCCCTCTGGCCAGGAAGAGGAGGCCTCAGTGTCGGCCGGACTTGGGCCTGGTCAGCGCGGAGCTGTGCTGGCCTCTAGCCTTGTAGGTCATCAGAGAAGACAAACAGGAAAACGGGGCCAGCTGGGCCCAGAGCCTGGCCCTGGGAGGCCTGCAGGCCACTGCCTCGGGCCGGGCCGTGCAGGCCTTGTGCGAGCCAGGCCAGGGTCCTGGCAAGAGCAAGAGCGGGAGAGGGTGGGGAAGAGGGAGCCTGGGATGGGAGGGAAAGGCTGGGCTGGGGTGGGGAGGGATCCTGAACACCGAGGACAGGAGAGAGGGGGAGCCCAGCCCGAAGCCCCTGGCAGGGAAGCCCCACTGTCAGGCCGTCCACACAGTGTGGGAACACGGGTGTTTATCTGTGTCTATGTCAAGTGTGTGTGCCTTTGCGGGCATATGGCTGTTGCACACACTCGGGCGTGTCTGTGTCTGTGCATGTTACAGAGAGGGAGACAGAGATCTGAAGCCTCCTCCTCTGACGACAGGTAGCTGCAGGTGGGGCAGGAGGAGGGGGGTGTCCCTGGCCCCCACAGGACCCTGGGGAGGAAGCTGGCTCTCACAGGGGCACATTAAGCCCTGGCTTGTACCCACCCCACACCCTCCCTTCCTGTGCCTCATCTCCGGCAGCCCTAATTGAGGAGGGGCGGGCCCTTCATAGGCCTGGGAGGAGCCACCACTCTGTAGTGGGGACTCCACGCGAGCTGTCACCCCTTCCTCGCCCTGGCCCAAGAGGGACAGCAGGAGCCTGGCTGGGGAAAGGAGTCAAGCTGTGCCACGAAAAAGCTGCGTGATCTTCAGTCAGCCCCGCCTATCTCTGGCCTCAGTTTCCCCACTTATGAAATGGAGCTGAGCTAACTGATCTCCCACAGCCCTGCCACCTAGTAAGATGGGCCCTGTGGGGGCAGAGGCAGGCAGGGGTTGAGGGGGATGGCCAAGCTGAGGACCCGCCTGAGAGGGTCCAGGCCCTCAGGGGCTGGGGGGGTAGGAGTCTTGGGGACAGACCTGGGAGGGCAGGGACAGGAAAGGCAGCACAGGAGGCCAGGGGACTACTTCCCGCCGCCACAGGCAGGAGGCCAGGAGAGGCACGTGGGGGAGGAGAGGGAGAGGAAGTCCCCTCCTGGGCAGGTCACTCCCAGAGGCCGGGCTGGGGCGGGGCAGGCGATGGAGAGCAGATCCGAGCTCTCGGGCCACCTTCCGTGCCTGCCACTGCCCAGCTGCCCGGAGCCCAGACAGCCCAGCCAGGTAAGGGGCTTCGAGGGGCCCCGGGGACATGCCGGCCTCTCCCTGGCCAGCCCCAGCCCTTGGATGGCCACCTCTCCTGGCCTCTGTTGGGCCGCAGGGGGAGGACACGGTGAGGGGGAGGGTCTGCGTGTGTCTGCTCCAGGTCTTGCGGGCTGACGAGGTGGGTCCTAGGGCTCGTGCGTCTATGTTACCCTGCCCGGTACTGAGAGGGGCACAGCGGGCCCTGAGGTTCATGTCTGGCTCAGGGGACCAGACCTCACCAACCTTGATCTGGCTAAGGGTGTACCCCCCCGAACCCCATCACGAGAACACACACACACGAACGCGCACACGCACACACGCAGCTGCACACAGGCTGGATCCCCACCCCCCCCCACCCCCCGCTGCCCCCCCCCACACACACAGACCTGTGTAGAAATGGGGCAGTGGGCCTGGCCCCTTGGATGAGAGGCTGAGTGCGACACCCTGTCTCCTCCAGGCGCTCAAGACACCTGCCCGAGCTCCACCACGCTTATGGCATACAGCAGCACGTCTGGTAAGGCTCCAGCCCCTGGGCCCCTACCCATCCCCCACCAATCCCTCCACAGGGATGAGCCAGGTAGGGTTAGGGTTAGGAGGAAGCAGAGAAGCCCCTCTTTCAGACATCTGCTTCACCTGCCTCTCCAGGCTGCCAATGTGGGGAGGGGAGGGGATGGCCCTGCGAGCTCCCGGGGAGGAGGGGGGAGGTTGGGAGACTGCGGCTGCCAGGAGCCGGGACACCGGAGGGAAGCAGGAGGCCCAGCTGGACGGCTGCTCAGGCCGCTGGCTCCGCCTCTCCCGTTGGAACTTCCTCCGGTCCAGGTCCCCCTGCAGAGCGCACGCCCTAACCTGGCCCTCTTCCTCCACCCCTGCCCAGCCGTGCCCCGGCCCCTCTCTCGACCTGTTCCACCTGGCAACGGCAGCAAGGAGGAGCTGTCGGACACCCGGGACCCACTGCTGGCCCAGGCGGAATTGGCCCTGCTCTCCACAGTCTTTGTGGCCGTGGCCCTGAGCAATGGCTTGGTGCTGAGCGCCCTAGTGCGCCGGGGCCGGCGGGGTCGCTGGGCGCCCATGCACGTCTTCATTGGCCACTTGTGCTTGGCCGACCTGGCCGTGGCTCTGTTCCAAGTACTGCCCCAGCTGGCATGGGATGCCACTGACCGCTTCCGTGGGCCCGATGCCCTGTGCCGGGCAGTCAAGTACCTGCAGATGGTGGGCATGTACGCCTCCTCCTACATGATCCTGGCCATGACGCTGGATCGCCACCGCGCCATCTGCCGCCCCATGCTGGCATACCGCCACGGAGGCGGAGCCCGCTGGAACCGGCCGGTGCTGGTGGCCTGGGCCTTCTCGCTCATTCTCAGCCTGCCCCAGCTCTTCATCTTCGCCCAGCGTGACGTGGGAGACGGTACTGGGGTCCTTGACTGCTGGGCCCGCTTTGCTGAGCCCTGGGGCCTCCGAGCCTATGTCACCTGGATCGCCTTAATGGTGTTTGTGGCACCTGCCCTGGGCATCGCTGCCTGCCAGGTGCTCATCTTCCGGGAGATTCACGCCAGCCTGGTGCCGGGGCCGGCAGAGAGGGCCGGGGGCTGCCGTGGGGGGCGCCGGACAGGCAGTCCCAGTGAGGGGGCCCGGGTGTCAGCAGCCATGGCCAAGACCGTGAGGATGACGCTGGTGATCGTGATTGTGTACGTGCTGTGCTGGGCGCCCTTCTTCCTCGTGCAGCTGTGGTCGGCGTGGGACCCCGAGGCGCCCCGGGAAGGTGGGTGTGGCTGGGGCTAGGGCTGGGGCTGGGGCTGCGGGGGGCCGTTCGCGCTCGACCGCACACGCACCTTTACCCCCACCGACGCACGTGCTCACGTGGACCGCCATTCCCTAGGGGCAGGAGGGGCTGCCGCGCCCCTGCACGGGCACTCTTGGCCCCAGCCCGGACCCTTCCACCCCCACAGGGCCCCCCTTCGTGCTGCTGATGTTGCTGGCCAGCCTCAACAGCTGTACCAACCCCTGGATCTATGCCGCCTTCAGCAGCAGCGTCTCCTCTGAGCTGCGCAGCCTGCTCTGCTGGGCCCGGAAACGGGCCCCCCCCAGCCAGGGGCCCCCCGAGGAGTCCTGCGCCACCGGCAGCTCCTTCCTGGCCAAGGACACTTCCTCCTGACAAGCCAGGCGGCGCCTTCCTTCTAGAGGCTCTGCGACGCTCAGCCACCTACCTGGAGCTGGCCCCGGGAGCCCCTGGGAAAAGGGGTCCCTCTGGGACTTGGCTGTGGCACTAAGAGCCAGAGGTCAGCTCCTTGGTGCTGGGTGTGGGGACAGGCTCCGGCGGCGGCAGCGCGGTGGCACAGGGCTCCCACCCCAGCCGGTGCCTTCCCGGAGACGGAGGTCCCAAGGAGCCCAGGAGGAAGGAAAGGGGGCAGGGCCTCGCTCGCCCCCCTGGCCCTCCCCTCTCGCTCTCCTGAATAAAAGTTCCAGCTCATTTTCCACCCAGTGAGCCTCCTTGCATCGGGGTGACAGTGGTCGTAGGGCAGCGTGGAAAGACCTTCTGAGACTGCCCCCCTCAACACACGTGCACAGCTCGGGAACCCCCCACATGGGTGCAGGCCCCCAAACCACACGGTCTGGGCAAGGGCAACTCGGTGCTGAGCACCCGGCATCTGACCCTGCCACCGCCTGTGCAGCCTCCCGAGACAGAAAAGGGGCTCGCACGGAGGAGTCAACGCACAGGTCTTTATAAACAGTGGCCAACGCCTGCCCACCTCCACCAGGCTGGCACCCTCAGCTCAGGCAGAGAGCAGCCTGGGCGCCCACCGCCCGACAGTCACCGATGAGCCCCTCAGCCTCGGCCTCCTTCCTCAGCTGCCTCCCAAAGGGGTCCGAGCCGGGGCTAGGGCAGGCAGGGGGGCGTTGGGGCGGCTGTACCTTCCTCTGTAGAGGGGACAAGAGCAGGAGCCCAGCACTTGCTGGACAGACCAGGGAGCAGCGCGTCAGTGCTTGAGGGGTGAGTCCAGGCCCTGGGGATGGGACAACGCAGGTGACGCCAGGGCCCCGGGGCCGCGGGAGAAGCCTTTGTTCTTGCCAAGGCGGCTGCAGGCTGGAGGCTTCGCGTTGCCGGGTCCGGGGCTGGGGGAGCCGGCGGTTGCCGGCCCGAGGCCCTGGCGGGCGGAGGTCTTTCCCAAGAGCTCCTTGAACACGGAGTCCATGGTCTGTGCCACGGCCTAGAGGAGAGAAGAGAAAGGGAGGGCAGCTGTTGGGAGCCGCCCCACCTGCCCTGCCCGGTTTCTCTTCTGTCACTTTCGGCGTGGCCGTCACAGCTGCCTCTGGGGACAACAATTCCTCAGCCCAGCCCCGAAGCGGGGACCCCTTCGGCCGAGGCCCAGATCTCCCCTCCTCCTCTCATACCCACCGTCTCCCTGGCCTCCCAGACGGTGCCCACCCGCACCCCACCCGGCCCTGCCCGCCACGTGCCTCCCCTGGGGTCTCCCGGCTGCCCTACCCCACCCTTACCCCTTGGCTCCGGCCCCTCGGGCATTTGCGTCTGTGTGGCCCAGCTCCCCGCCTTGCCCCCGGACTCCTAGGCCTGGCCACCCCACCGGGCCACAGCTGGCACGCAGCCAGTCCCCGCTCTCACCTTGTCTACCTCCACATATCGCTCCGGGGAGGTGGGGACCAAGCAGTGCCGCCTGTGCCCAGCGGGACCCCCGGGTGTGCCCAGAGGGGCCTCAGGTGGGGTGCATGGCTCTGGCCTGCAGGGGACGGACAGTGAGCCTGGCGGCACCTCCTCCCGTGCCAGGGCACGGCCAAGGCAGGGGGAACAGCGAGGCTGGCCCGGTGGGTCCCTCCTGCCCTCCTCTGGCGTCCCTCAGCCAGACAGCCCTCCCCCACCGGGCCCCTGTCCACGCGGCCACAGTCAGACCCCCGCCCCTTCTGACCGGGCGCGGCGCTCGGCTCCCCAACCGCAGTGCTCAGGCCGAGGTGAGCGAGGGGGGCCGCCACGGCGAGTCCTCCCGAGGAACCACCTTTTCCTTGCTCACCGGTGGGCAAATTCTGTGGCCGGGAGGACGCCTGGACTGCTCAGCAGCTCCCCCGTAGCCTGTGGTCCCTGGCCGGCGGCTTGCTTCTCTGCACTGGGGTCAGAGAGACAACCTGTTGGGAGCGCCCATTCCGGGGGCAGGCCCCGGGGGGCCGGCCGGCTGGGGAAGCAGGGACGCGGGGCAGGGGACGAGCCGAAAAGCTGGCTGAGCGAGAGGCGGCCCACTCACCCCGCGGGCAGCGTGATGTACTTGTGCGGGATGAGTCCCCGGGTGCCCGCGCGCTCGCCCCGCCACCAGTCGCCCGAGGCCCGCTCGAGCAGCCGCAGCACATCCCCGCGCTGGAAGCTCAGCTCCTGGGCCGTGCGGCCCGTGTAGGCAAAGCAGGCCACGGCCTCCACGGCCCCCTCCAGGTCTGGGGAGAAAAGGGGGTCCGAGCTGGGAGGCGGAGCGGGCGGGCGCCCAGGAGGCCGGGCCCTCCTCGTCTCGCAGCTCCCTCACTCACCGTCCTCCTGGGCCGGGGTCCCGGCTTCCAGCTCTGGCTCATTCTCCCCCGCCAGGCCCTCCAGGTGGGCGTCCCTGAGGTCAGAGGGAGGCATCTGAGTAGGTGACGGGGTTCCCCGGTGCTCGGCTCCCGAGCCGGGCCCGCCAAGAGCCTACCCCAGGCAGCTGGTAGAAGGCGGTGCCATGCACTTCTCATAGACGGGGCCAGGCAGCAGGCTCACGGGTGGGAAAACCCGAGACGGCTGCACGATAAGCGTCTGCACCAGCTGGTTCACCCGGCCCTGCAGGGCCACCGGGTCCTGCCCCGCGGGCACGGGCAGCAGTGTCGGCCCGAAGCACACGGCCAGGTTGTAGGGGTCCATCATGTTCTCGTCGCTGTACTGAGCCAGGCTGGGGAGCACACACGGGTCACGGGCAGGGAGCTCCCTGCCCGGTGTCCCCTGCACCCCCACGGGCAGCCCTCCTCGTCCCCTAAGGAGCACTCACTGGTTGAGGAAGGTGAAAAGGTAACGCAGGACCACCAGCACGGGTCTGGGCAGCCGGGCCAGCAGTTGGCTCACGAGCTCCACCCGCTCCGCCACGGCCTCCAGCTCTGTGGCCCAGGCCACCGCCCGAGGAGAGGAGCGCATGAGTGTGACCACAGCCACCAGAGAGCGGCCCCTGCCCCCCACCCCCCCAGCCGGCCTCAGGCCCCGGCCTCACCTGCAGAAGCGAGTAGGTCCGCGAACAGGTCCGGCGGGAAGAGCGGGGGGTCCAGGCTCCGAAAGTAGAGCTTCAGCACCCCAGCCACGGAGTCCAGGTCGTGGGCCGTACAGCCTTCCACCAGTGGGTCCTCCCCTGAGGGTGACCGAGGGAGCAGAAGGCCGATCACAGCGGCTCTAGCTAGCCCCCACGCCCACCCCATCCTGCCGGTCCCTACCTCTCTCGAAAGCGTCGCGGATCTCTGAGACCCGGAGCTGGGCACCTGACACCCGGAAGATGCCCTCGTGCTGCAGGCCTGAGGGAGGATGAGAGCGGACGGGCGCTGAGTCCCACCCCCCACCCCGCGAGGCTCCGGTGCCGGGTGCCGGGCGCCAGGCCGGCAGTAGGAGGGCCCGGGGGTGGCTTACCATTCAGGTTAATGAAGCGGACACAGCTCTCCACCACCAGGGGCACCGGCTGGCCTGAGCTCTGGGAACAGAGAGGGTGTTCACGTCACTGTCCCTCCTTGTCATCTGCTCACTTGTATTTGCTCTTAACGATCCATTATGGCTATCGGCAACGACGTGTGGCACGCGGTTTGTGAGAGTCGCTCCCACGTGTCTGATATCCCTGGGGCCGTTCTAGGCCTTACACTGTTTGCTGCTTAAAGTTGGCCGGTAAAAGCGCAACCGGATTCTCTACGTTGACCTGGAATCAGGTGACATTGCAAAACTCAAATTTGTTCGCTTAAATAGCCCCCTGCTTCTTCTCAATACGTACAAAGTGCGTCATCACGTCATAAAGAAGGCTAGCGCTATTTCTTCTTTTCAGGCCTTTCTCGCCTCCCTCATTTCGCTTTCTAGGGTCCCCAGTACCGTGCTAGCCAGAAGTGGGGCTTGTGGGCTCAACTCGTTGCGCGTCCCCGCCCGAGGCTTTCTGTAGGTGGCTGGTACTAGTGAAAGATGTTCCCTTCCATCAGTGGAGGCCGGACAAGGCCCATCCAGGAAGGGACAGTTGGCCGGTCATCGGCAACAGAGGACACGGGAGCCCCGGGCTGGACAGAAACCAACATGCGGGGGAGGGCCTGAGCGCGGCTGCACTGTGAGGCAGGGCCAGTACCTGGATAAACTTCTCCATGTCTCCCCCGAAGAGCTTCTGGTTATACTGGGAGCTGGGGCGGGGCTGGCGGCTCTTCTGGAGTTTTCTCTGTGTGTACTGGGTCCTGGGGGGGCAACGGAAGCTGGCTCGGAGGGGAGGGGGCATGGAGAACAGGATGTCCCGCCCCCTAGCCGAGGCAAACGGGGCCCTGGAGCCCGCGAGGTATCCCAGAACCCAAAGGGCAAAGCGGAGACTTGAAGCCGCGGGACAATGCGCAGCAGAGGTGAGCCTCAAGGAGGCGGGGTGCGGACACTGAAGCCTGGCCCCCGCGGCACAGCACCTCCTCCGAAGCAGTCCCACGTGAAGCACTCACCGAGACGCCTCCCACTCCTCCTTGTCACCTGGGGACGAGAAAACATTGCTGTACGTCTTGGGCCGGCAGGTCCTTAATGCACCGCACAGAGAAAGGGATGGCCCGAAGGTCAAGGGTGGTGGCCAGATAGGGGCCGGGACCCTTGCCCGGCTAGCCCCTGCATGCCGACCAACCCCTCCGGGCAGAGAGGAACGTGGGCTGGCTGGGGTTCCCAGGCAGGAGGGCTGAGGGCAGGTGCCACTCCTGGCCCTGGGGGTGGGGAGGAAGCAGCCAAGGGCCGGGACGGGGACCCACCTCGCTGAATGGCCTCCTGCAGTTTCTCATGCTTGGCCTGCAGCTTGGCGAGGATGCTTCGTCCACTCAGGTACTCCTGGAGCTTCTGGGAAGCCCCGAGAAGAGCCCAGAGCTGTAATCCCTGCTCTGGGCCCTTCCAGCGCCCTGCCCCTGCCCCTGCCCCTGCGCCCCCGGGGCCGCACCGTGATGTAGAAGGTCTCAGTCTCCTGCTGCTGGCCCCGCCTCCGGCCAGCCTGCCGAGAACCCGGATCCGAGCTGGTGGACTTGAGGGACTCGGTGGAGGGGCTGGCTTGGAAAGAGTCAAGCGCGTCCCCGTCTTCCGACGCCACCACCTCCAGTAAGGCCTGCAGCGTGGCCTTCAGAGTCTTGCTCACCTAAGGAGGGGACGGCACCAGGGGAGGAAGCAATGGGGCACAACGGAGGGACAGGAAGTCCAAGTCAGAAGGGAAGGGGAGGGCAGGCCACGGCCACCTGGCTCCACGTCTTCAGTCCCGAGTCCCCGCCGGAGCGCGCATACCTCCTCCGTCTCGATGGTCTGTCGGTCCAGGCGGCTCTGGATATTCTGGGCCCTGGGCAGGATCTCGTCCCGCAGTTCTATTTCCACCTGGATCTCGGCCACCTGTGTGGGGCAGCGTCCAGGGCACTGAGGGCTGAGCCTGGGGACAGAAAGCTCAGACGTGGAAGTGGGGCTGGGCAGTGGGCGCGAGGGAGGCATGCACATTTCCTCTGCCTCGGCGGCTGCTGTCCAGAACCACCGATCCGCGCGCCATGATACACCCGCTCCGGAAGACGCTAAGGGCCCCTCCCCAAGAGACAGGAGCACGCATGTGTGAAGACGCTGGGGGCAGCACTCCTCGTAACAGCCCCCAGACAGGAGCAGCCCGAGCATGTACCAGCAGATGAAAGGGTAAGCAAGTGTGTCACATCCGTACAGTGTAATGTCACTCAAGCCACAAAAACGATGTCCTGGCTGCCCCACGCTATGATGCAGGTGAGCCCGGAAGACATTCTGCTAAGTGAAAGAAGCCAGACAGAAAAGGCACATGTCGTATGCTTCCGTGTACATACAACTCCAGAAGAGGCAAATCCACAGAGACAGAAAGCAGATGAGCAAGGGGCGCCTGGGTGGCTCAGTCGGTTGAGCGTCTGACTCTTGATTTCAGCTCAGGTCACGATCTCACAGTTTGTGAGTTCGAGCCCCGTGTCGGGCTCTGCGCTGGCAGTACAGACCTGCTTGGGATTCTCTCTCCCCCTCTCTTTCTGCCCCTACCCTACTCTCTTGCATACTCTCTCTCCCAAAAATAAATAAACATTAAAAAAAAAAAAACCACATCATAAAGAGAATGGAAAGTTACACAGTGAGATGAGTGGGTGCCAGGGACTTGGGAGTGACTGCTTAATGGGTCCAAGGTTTCTTTTTAGGGGTGAACGTGTTTTGGAAGGAGATAGTGGTGATGGTTGCGTAACTCTGCATATATTCTAGAACCCACTGAATTGCACACTTTAAATGGGTAGATGACATGGTATGTGGCTCATACCTCAATAAAGCAGTTCATTATTTCTTTAAGTTTATTTATTTTGAGACAGGGCAGTGGGGAGCAGAGAGAGAGGGAGACAGAGAGAATGTCAGGCAATCCTCTGCACTGTCAGTACTGAGCCCGATGAGGGGCTCAAAGTCATGAGCCATGAGATCGTGACCTGAGCCGAAGTCGGACGCTCAACCGACTGAGCCACCCAGGCGCCCCCTGGAAGAGATTTGCACACTTGTGTTCACCGCAGGAGGACTCACAGCAACCAAAAGGAGGAACCAACCCAAGTGTCTATCAACGGATGAATTGATAAGCAAAATGTGATCTGTCCACAGAGTATAACATTATTCAGCCTTAAAAAGAAAGGAGGGGCTCAGTCCTGGGTGGCTCAGTCCGTTAAGCGTCCGACTTTGGCTCAGGTCATGATCTCACCATTCGTGAGTTCGAGCCCCGCGTCAGGCTCGGTGCTGACAGCTCAGAGCCTGAAGCCTGCTTCAGATTCTGTGTCTCCCTCTCTCTGTTCCTCCCCTGCTCGCACTCTGTCTCTCTCTCTCTCTCAAAAATAAATAAAGATTTAAAAAAAAATTAAAAAAAAAAAAAAAAGAAAGGAGATCCTAGGTGGCTCAGTCGGTTAAGCACCAGGCTCTTGATTTTGGCTTAGGTCACGATCGCACAGTTCATGGGATCGAGCCCCAAATCGTACTCTGCAGAGACAACACAGAGCCTCCTTGGGATTCTCGGCCTCTCTCTCTGCCCCTCCCCAGCTCGAGCTCTTTCTCTCTCTCTCAAAATAAACATGAAAGAAAGAAAGAAAGAAAGAAAGAAAGAAAGAAAGAAAGAAAGGTGGGGCACCTGAGTGGTTCAGTCAGTTGGGCGTCCTACTTGGGCTCAGGTCATGATCTCATGGTTCATGAGTTCAGGCCCCATATTGGACTCACTGCTGACAATGCAGAGTTCGCTTCAGATCCTCTGTTCCCCTCTCTCTGCTCCTCCCCCGCTTGTGCTCTCTCTCAAAAAAAAAAGGAAGGAGTTGCTGTCACAGGATACAACATGGATGAACCTTGAGGACACTAAGCTGAATGAAACCAGCAAGTCACAATAGACAAATACAGTATGATTTCACTTGTGTGAGTGATCTAGAGTAGTCTAGATCTAGACCTAAATTCACAGAGACAGGAAGTAGGATGGTGGGCGCGGAGGGGGGGTTGGGGAAGGGGGAGTTAGTGTCTAATCAGGACAGAGTGTGGTTTGGGAAGATGGAAAAGTTCTGGAGACATGAGTTCCAGCCCCACATTGGGTGTAGAAATTATTTAAAAATACACACACACACACATACACACACACATTTAAAGTGGTAAATTTCATGTATATTTTAGCATAAAAATAAAATTTAAAAAGTCTATTCAGGCCCTAGGGAACACTGACATTAGAAGACCCTCGCTTGGGGCGCCTGGGTGGCGCAGTCGGTTAAGCGTCCGACTTCAGCCAGGTCACGATCTCGCGGTCCGTGAGTTCGAGCCCCGCGTCAGGCTCTGGGCTGATGGCTCGGAGCCTGGAGGCTGTTTCCGATTCTGTGTCTCCCTCTCTCTCTGCCCTTCCCCGGTTCATGCTCTGTCTCTCTCTGTCCCAAAAATTAAAAAAAAAAAAAAAAAAAAAAAAAAACGTTGGAAAAAAGAAGACCCTCGCTCAAACCCATACAATTAGCAGCAAACTAGAGATCTGCCCTCTAGAAAGGATAAATCAGAGGGATTCTGGACTTAGGGACAGTAGTCACAGCCAAAGAAGGGGACAAAACTTCCTAGTGATGAGAAAGAATAAAGCAGCCACTGCCATCTGGAGCTGCCCAGATGGGACTGGGTGTTATCCTACTGAACATAAGGAATGTCACAGAGCATCAACATCACACAAGGTCACTCTGTGACCACGATAGGGGAAGACCAAAGCAAGACCACCCCATAATGACATGTGAGGGCAGACCAAAACAAGAACTCTGTCCCAGCCACAAAAATGGCCAAACCTCCCTCTGTTTGGGCTACTATGAGTAACGGCTGCCTTCGTGTCCCTTCATCCCCCACCCCACCCCCACCTCTTGCCTCCCAGATAAGATTTATGAACACATCCAATCAGAGTTACCCCTGCTTCCTCACAGTATCTAGGCCAGAGCCGAGTCCTTCCCCCAAATCCCTTAAACTCAGCCCCAGTCCTACTGACCCTTTCTAGCACCCTCTTACCAGGACACTCGCCAACTCCCCACCATGGGGGTCTCCCTCAAAGTAATGGTCTGAGTCCCTGAGGGGAAGCCCTCTGTTGACAAGCTCTGTTTGTGCACATCACATATCTTTAAAAAAAATTTTTTTGTTATTATTTATTTTTGAGAGAGCGCAGGTCGGGGAGGGGCAGAGAAAGAGGCAGACAGAATCCCAAGCAGGCCCCAAGCTGTCGGCACAGAGCGCACCTCAGGGCTTGAACTCACGAACCGTGAGATCATGACTCGAGCTGAAACCAAGAGTGGACGCTTAACCCACTGAGCATGTCAACTACCTAATCCACCTCTCAGCGCTTCCTCTTAAATATGAACTGATGGCCAAGAATTGCCAGCCATTTGAGGGAAGCTCTAAAATGAAAGAGAAAGATGAAAGCAAGCTTTTTTAAAAACTGCAAGAACAAAGAAAATGCAGGGAGCAGAGAAAAATGTCAAGAAAACAAAAATGAATATTTCAGAATGATTGGACATGATATTATATCCGTGAAACAAGAACAAAGGGTTATTTTAAATTGGAATTTGGACAACAAAACAGAACTCTTAGAAACAAAAACTGTGAAAGTAAATTGTTTTAAAAAGTCAACGAGGGGTTGAAGAAATCACTAAGGAAGCAGAATTAAAAGGAATAGAGGTTGGGGAATAGGAAAGAGAAAAGATAAGAAAATTAGAGAACCAACCCATGGAGTCCAGCAACCAGTTACAAGAATTCCTGAAAGTGAGAGAAAAGTTAAGAAGTTAAGTTAAAAAGTTAAGTTAAAAGTTAAGAAGTTAAGTTAAAAAGTTAAGAAGAGGAAGTGATCGAAGGGATAATATGAGCCCCAAACCTAAGGACACACGATTTTACAGTGACAGCACCCAGCAGTTGTCCAGCATGGAGAAGGAAACAGGATCCCCGAAGAACATCACTGTACAATTTTACAAGGGGGGAAGAGACTCCTAAAAGCTTCAGGGAGAAAACTTGCAGGTCACACACAAGTATCAGAAATCAGAATGGCATTGGGTTTCTCACCTAAGCACTGAAATCCTAGAGCGATGCCCTTACCAGTCTAAGGGAAAAATTATTTTCAACTCTGAATTCTATATCCAGCTAAACTACCAATCGATTTCAAGGATAGAATCCAGGCATTTTCAGACAAGCAGAGTCACAGATTGCCCGCGGGGGCGGGGGGTGGGAGGCGGAGGAGGGCAGAGGGTGAGGAGAGGGTGGCGGGGCTGAGCACTAGCCGGCGCTGGGAGGAAGTCAGTAGAAAAGCAACTAGCAGGCTGCTGTGAAGTTGAACACAGGGAGGGCAGCCCCAGAAGCAACAGCCAGAACACTGGGAGGTGGCTGTTTCTGGGGAGTGGAATCGGGAACAGAAAGGGTGAGTCAGAGAACTGCTATGTGGCATCGTAAGCCTTGAGTAACATTTGACTTTTTCAATTGTGACTCGGGTCAAAATACAGAGTAAAAAGCTAACAGCTCCGTGTAACCCCAGGCCATTCAGTGCCCTCCAGGATAAACTGGTAGAGGAAAAAATAGCTCAGAGACCAATGAAAAGACGCTAGCTATATTCTACCGCTGCTTTGGTTCATTTCCCCTCAACCTTGAATTACAAAATGTCAAAGCATGCAGAACATTTGGAAGAGGAGTATATGGACAGCCATATACCCACCTAGTACCTGCGTCAACCTGGTGATCTTTTTGCTGTGTTTGTCCTGGTGGGGACATGTGCGTTCATTGGCTGAACTGCAGAAGTGAGCGGCACAAGTTTGCTCGCTTCAAACGCAAGTGGCCAAACTTACAGGGAGCCTCGTTTGCCTCGAGGACATTGAATGAGGGCTGAGCAATCAGCTGCGTGCAGGAGTTGAGACTCCCGAGCCAAGTGGAACTCATTTGACTGGACCACTGTGACAACAGAGACCAGAGAGCACAGAGCCCTTTGCCTCGCTGCTTGGCACATGAGGGGCAGGCGCCGTGACCCTCACCTCATCTCCCTCGTGGGGCTGGTAGTCGAAGCGCAGCGGGGGACAGAAGGCGACTGCGTGCACCTCCAGAACCTTGGCCTTGTCCCCTGGAGGATCTAGGGCCTCCACCGCCTCTTCCAGGCTGCCGAGACCCTGCATCTGGGAGGCCTGGGTGCGGGTCTCGGCAGCCGTATAGCTCCGGAGCACCTGGCCCAGGGCTAAGTGGAATCCTGTGTCACAGCACTGGGGAGGAAGCAAGAACGCGGCTCAGGGTGGGCCCCGGGGCACAGGGCACCGGGCGCAGCCTGCCCGCCTGGCACTCACATCCATGAGATCCAAGACGTCGTGCAAGTAGTAGTTGCTGACGGCAGCATTGACGCTGGCCAGGCTGAGCAGGTACTCGTTGCGAGCCTTTGTGCACTTGACTTTATGCTCCAAGAACTTGGCCTGACGCTGCTCAAGACCGCACAAGTACACCAGGGTCACCTACTCGGCCAGCCGGCCCCCATCTCAGGCCTTCCCTGGGATCTCCACCTCCACACCCCGTCTGCGTGCAGACCTCTGCCCCTGATGTCCCACAGGGCCCTCAAACGAATGGCCCAGAAGTCGCAATGTCCTCCCCTGCCCCACCCTGTGACGCATGAACTCGGGCCGGCAACCCCAGGTGCGCCTCAGCTTCTCCTGGCTCGGGGCCTCCCCATCCTTTCAGGGGCCACCTCAAACGCTCTCTCCCCGCACGTTGGCCAATCACCCATGCCACGCGTCCTCTTGCCCCTCTGCAACCTGCTGGCACCGTGCGAGGCCGGGTGGCTGGGTGGACGGATGGCCTCGGGAGCACCAAAGCTCTCTTGACTCCAGCTGGGTAGGGGAGAGCTGGAAGCACGGGGCAGACTGTTCTCCTGCCCCTGCGTCTACCACCCCAGCTTGAGGAGCCGTCCAAAGCCAGGAGAGCTGACCGGAGCTCCGTGGCTGTCCTCTCCCCAGCCCGACGTTCCCCATCCACGCACCACCTCCCGGCAGGCCCCAGTGAGGGCCAGGGACTCGCAGGGACAAAGGCCAGAACCGGAGCCTTCGAAGACGGGCGCCTTCCAGGCCCACCTTTTCCACCAGCCGCCCTCCCTTCTTGAGGGAGCTCTTGCGGACAGGGCCCGCCTCATTGGTGGCCGCGGCGGCGGTGGCGGCGGTGCGGCCCGCCCGCTTCTCCTCTTGCCGCTCAGCCTCCCGGAGCTTGGCCTCAGCATTGACGCTCTCCATGTGGTACACGTGGTACGTCTTCTTGGCCTGCGGGGAGGAGCGAGGCCAAGCCGCCCTGCTGAAGGCCACGGCCACAGCCCGGCCGCCCCGTCCTCCCCACCCCCCCCCCCCGCCCCCCGCCCCGGGGCCATCTGGGATTCAGACCCGGGAGGTAGCCAATCCCACGAGAGCGCTCAGCCTAACCACCCTGTGCCCAGAGCAGAGAGAGAGGGCTGTGCTCGCAGTCCCCAAACCCCAGGTCTGTCCCGGGCTCTCGATCCTCTGATCCTTGAGCCCGGCTTGGGGAGATGTGATATGATGGCTTCCCTGCGCCGGGGGCGGGCCCTGCCCTGTCCTCACCGTCTGAAGCTCCGACACCACCTCCAGGAGCTCCTCCTGCAGCTGCTGCTCCAGATCCTTGGTCTGAGGACGAGAGTGTGACCACAGCACTGCCCCCGCACTGCAGCTGCAGACCCGGGGCGGGAGGGGGGGGGGAGGGGGGACGGCGGGGGGGCGGGGGGGTGCTGGTGCTGACAGCAGCACTCAAGGCTCCACCCGGCTCCCTGGGCCTGGCGCCCACCCGGCCCCGCCCCGCCTAGACCCTGAGGCCGTCCACACCTCCCTTGCCGCGTGCCGCCCAGGGCGAAGGCCTTACCTTCTTGACTATGCGCCCCACATCCTCCGCGATGTGACTCAGGCGCTGGGCCAGGGGCCCGGCCAGCACCTCGCTGAGGGTGGCGCTCTCCCGGCTCTGCTGCCGCGTATGCTGCAGCAACACGGCCCAGCAGTGCAGGGGCGACAGCAGGGACGGCTCCTTCCTGGGGCAGAGGGGCACTCAGACCGGGAGCGGGGGAGGCAGGCTTCGGGCTCTACTGTGGCCACCCCACCCCGCGAGTACCCACCGGAAGCTTTGGTGCTCCCGGCCGCCGCCCCCCAGGCGGCCGCCTCGGCTGGAGAAGCGCTCGGCCAGTTTGTCCAGGCCCCGGGAGTACTCCAGCTCCACCTCGGCGCGCCGCCGCATGAACTCGGCCAGCTCCTGCAGCAGGTCCCGCCGCAGCTCGCCCTGCAGCTCCAGGCAGCGCAGCTGCTCGCTCAGCTGCCAGCGCATCTCTGCGAGGGACCGTGGCTCAGGCCCGGCCACGGCCTGAGCGCCTCCCCCCCACCCCCCGCGCCGTGGTTGCCCCCCAGACGGAGGAGGGGAAGGACACTGGCCCCCCCGGGGTGGGGGGGGCACGCTGGGCTCAGGGCAGTCCGGGGTGGGGAGGGGGAAGGGGCCTCTGGGCTAAGGCTAAAGGGAACCGGCCAGGCCCAAGCAGTTGAAGAACAGGAAGGCTGTTGCGGGCAGACGGGCAGCGGGGCCGATCAGGGGTGGTGGGAACCTGTCACAACGGTGGGAACCCAGAGCTGCCCCAGTGCCATCTGGCCCTGGCCCTAGCCAGGTGCCTTTCAACTGGGCTTCTCGTCACTCCGTGGTTCCTGGAAAGCCCCTGAGCTGTGTGTCCTGCCACTTCCTGCCCTTCGGGAGCCCAGGACCCCAGGCAGGGTGGCGGCCACGCAGGGGCAAGGCTGCCGTGGCGCTCTGCCGAACCTGCGGCGAACTTGTGGCCACCAGTGGCCTCAGTGGCCGGGAAGCGTGCCCTTGGCCCCCCACGGGGAAAGGGCAGCCCCCTCGGCGGGGCCAATGGCCAGAGCAAGCTGGCTGGGGCTGACTAGGGAAAGGGACTGAGGGAGTTGGCCTGCTTTCGGTCTCCAGTTTCCACCCCCGGCACCCACCCACAGGGCACCCCACCCCCACCTCCTGGCAGAGGCGCCACGCCCAGGGCCCCCACACCGCTGGCTTTTGACACCTTATCGCGGGCTTGATTTGGCAACACTGCTCTGCCCACGAAAGCAAAGAACCGCCTGAATGACACACTTAACCTGCTACAAACACCTTCTGCCACCCACCGGGCGCCCAGGTGGGCATGGGGGCTCCCGGGTCACAAGTCCCGGCCCGGGCTTCGGGCAAAAGGGTCGCCCACTTATTTATCTCCATCCGTGTGCCCAGGGAGGGACATTAATCGATTTCTCCATTCCACAGAATGTTGATTACATACCCAGTCTGTGCCAGGCATGTTCCAGACGTGGAGACAGTGTGACAGAGGGCTGACCAAGTGCTTGCCCTCACAAAGCCAGGATGGGAAAGGGGGTGCAGATCACAAGGGGCCACACACATACTAGAACGTCCAGGAGCACGGGGTGCTGAGGAGGCAAACCCAGCAAGGTGAGAGCAGAGCTGGAGGTGAAGGCGGGAAGGGGTCCTTCTAGAGGGGGGCCAGGAGCTGAAGGAGGTCACACAGGGGGCGTGGGCCGTTGGAACCAGTGTGGCTGGAGCAAGCCGTGGGCACACGCAGATGGCACAGGGCCCGTGGTCAGGGAAGGACTTCCAGCCAGTCACCGAGAGAGAGAGGAGACACAGCAGCCGAGCACCACGGTCCGGCTCCCCCCTGGGCTGCCATGGGGAGGCCAGGCAGAGGTCAGGTGACCTCTCCGGTGGCAGAGAGAAAGTGCCCAGCTCCGGTGGCAGCTCCAGAGCCGCGCTAGGCAGAAGACAGCGAGGCCTCAGACCAGGGAGCAGGTGAGGGAGGAGGTGAGAAGCAGCAGGGGCCCAGGTCCACTGAAGAAACTGCCCTGCAAACAGCTCAGCGCCTGTCCTTGCATTTGTGTCCTGCCAGTGACTTCCCAGGGGCCGTGGGCGTGGCGCCGCCTCCGTGGGTACCGCTTGCCGGCATCCCCATCTCCTTGTCTGCTCTCCCTTTAGAGAAGGTGTCTTTCTTTCTTTTTTTTTTTTTAATTTTTATTTATTTGAGAGAGAGAGAGAACGAGCAGGGAAGGAGCAGAGAGAGAGGGAGACCCAGAGTCCGAAGCAGGCTCCAGGCTCCGAGCTGTCGGCACAGAGCCCGACGCGGGGCGCGAACCCACGAACCAAGAGATCATGACCTGAGCCGAAGTCAGATGGCGGGGGGTGCTTCCTGACAGGAAAGCCGCTGCAGAGCAGGGCAGGGCTGAGTGACCCAGTCCGCTCACACCCTCTGAGGCCGGGCTCCAGGCGCCAGGGGGAGCGGGCCCTATGCCACCTGCAATCCGGGGATTCGTCACCGAATCAGGGCAACATTTTTGAGATCAAAGTGAATCTCATTTCATTCCAAGAAAGATCTGACATGTCCCCACTCACCTCACCTTCCTCTGGTGTCTGCCCCGCCCTCCCAGAGCACCGGGTCCCTGGAGACCAATTACAACCGAACAGTGCTGAACAAAACAGCACGCCAGCCGGTTTCATTTTTTCTTCAGGGCAGCCGTGCCTCGGTTAGATACGCTGGCTGTGTGAGTAGACTGAGCATCACCTGAACGCGGCGAACTGGTGCCCAGTGCCCCGCCTCGGCCCGGCACTCTCCAGCTCTCAGATCTCAGCTCAAATGCACTCATCATCAACCCTTTCCCGACCTCCTCCCAATCTAGCTCTGGCCCTCCTCCCACCCCCTTCCTCCACCTCTGCGCTCTCCCCTTTTAGAGTGGCCAGCATCATTCTGGAACCTAATTGTGTTAGAGGACGTTTGCTGTCTGAGGGCAGGGACTGGTTCCCTTTTGCTCAGCGCTGTATTCCCCGGGCCTGGGACAGAAAAGCTGCGTGCAAAACAGCTGTGGAAAGGAAGGATGGAATCCACATAGGCCTGAATTGCAGAGCTGAGCCTCAGGCCCCACCAGCACTTCCTGTGAGCAAGGCATACGGTCTCACTTCTGCTGACCGAAACCACGACTGTGCTGACCTTTCACAATTTAGGGTGTCAAGACAGTGATCCTGGTTTTTTTTTTTCAGCATGGTAAAAAGTTTTTTTGGGGGGGGAGGATGGGTTTACAAGCTAAAGTCACTGGAGGCCTTGCTCAAATTCCCAATTTTTCAGTGTGAATTAACTGACCCATATTTGCTGACTGAAGAGTTTCCAAAGCCCTTCAGCCTCCTGACGTTTTGGGGAAACGGGTTGGGGGGTCATTCTCTCCACCTGCAGAGCTGGCACGCCCTGCAAAGTCACCTCAAGTTGGCTCCGGGCAGCAGGAGCTACCAGAGGGGAGGACCCAGGCACACTTTGGCAGAAACTGCTCGCATTGGTTAATTATGGTGGAACCTGCATCTCTGGGTTGGAAGGAATTTCAAAGGTCATCTCCGTGTCCCTCGGAGGAACCGTGACCGTGTGCAAGGCACTTCTCCCTGAGGTTCGGTTTCCTTCGTCGGGAAAACAGAGCGATTGAGAGTCATATATGGAGGGTCACACATCTGAAGACACGGGGAAATTTTAGGGCCCCAACTGTTGGCACTTGGATGCTACCTGCTTTCCTTCGCAAGAGTCACGGTGCCCTGAGTAAGACCGACAGCAAATTTGCAAAGCTGATTTGCATGAGATTTGCACAAAGTGTTTCTCAGAACCCAAGGAGGTCTACCCCCAGAAGGCTTCGAAGCTGGCCCCGCTGTATCTCTAAGTGCCGGTTTCATCCTCAGACAGCGGCCCTCAACTCTGAGCCACCTCGGTGCCCACCAGAGGGCCAAAAACTGGTTTCAAGGCAAAGCCATCGCTACTCCAGCCACCTAGGCACGCAGACTCCTTACCTCGGCCTCCCCAGCAAAAGTGAGGTGTTCGATTTCACTGTGGCTAGAATGCCACTTTCAAGGGGGCCCCCTTCCCTCCTCGGGCTCCTTGGGTGAGGTGCAGGGGGACCCAAGGAGGGCAGAGCGACCAAAGGAAGGGAGGGAAGAAGGTAGGGGGAACAGCCCGCGGTTGAGGCCAAGGGGAGGCAGAGAGGCGGGCAAGAGGCTCGGGCTCCCTCCCTCAACCCCCTCCGGAGGTCGCGGGGGGCTGGGGGGGGGGCGGGGAGCGGAGCAGCGGGCCCTGGGCCAGCGGCGGGACTTTTCCGGGTCTCCGCAAGGGAACCGGGCCGGCAGCGCCCGGCGCCCTCTCACCTTTGACTTGCGCCTCATACTCGGCCTGCGGCCCCCGCTCCCGGCGCAGCTTCCCATGCGCGGCCATGGCTTCCGGGCGGCCGCGCCGTCGAGCCCCGCTGCTCCCACGCGGCCGCGAGAGGGCCGGGCGCCGGGACCTGGGGCTCTGCAGCCAGCACCCTGCTCTGGCTCCGCCCCGCCCCGCCCCTCCCCCCCCCCACGGCTCCCGGGGCGGGGCGGCCCCCCTCCCCTGCCTGGCGCCACCCGCGAGGGGTTCCTGCCTGGCAGGGTCCCGCTACAGCTGGACCTTGCTGCCCCCTCGTGCTGAGCGCTGGGCACACACCTGGGCTGCCCGTGCCCAATGCTCAGCTGCCAGGCAGCCAGGGCCAGTGTGAGGGCCTCAACGTTCCAGGAAGCTGGCAGCCCCCAGAAACTGTCTGCTCACCGCGGCCCAACCACACCCTTCACAGCACGGCCCCTGGGCCTTCAATGCCAGTGGGCAGCGCTACTGTAGCTGCTCCGGGCCCTGGACGCCCCTGGGTCACCTGCTTCCCCCAGACTCCCAGGACATCAGATGGGACCTACCCATCTCCACTGCCAGCCATGGAGATAAGTGCATGCCCGGAGAGGCTGGTGGGAAGTTCCCAGGGTGGGTGGGGAAGGAAAGTCAGCGCCAGAGAACAGAACCTCGGCCATTGTTCCCTCGGGCCCCCGCCCCCCTTGTTTTGAGGAGAGCAGGGTTTGGCTAAGGTTCCCCTTCTGCTCAACCCCGTAGGGAGGAACAAGCCTCATTTCCCCATAGGTAGTTACCACTTCCTACCACTTCCTGCTGCCGGAAGACACTCTTGTGCGTCCCCCACCCCAGCTTGCACCTGCCCTGTTTTAGGCTTGGGGCTGGCGGGGTTCAGCTGTCCTCTTCCCCCCTCAGAGCAAGGCCTTAGCAAGCCTGAGGGCAAATCTTGGGGCCTCCCTTCTCTGGGAGTGCTGGAGTTTCCCTCTACCCCTCTCTACCAACTGGAAGCCCAAGGGCAACAGAGTTTCTCCAGTAAATTGGGAAGGCAGGGTGCAGGTGGCAGTTGACAAACCGGAGTAGACAACGGTCTCCAGTTGGGAGGGAGGGAAATCCCCGGGGTAAAGATGGTGGGAGAGGGGCGAGGCAGTGAGGCTCCAGACTTGTGCCCAGGGAGGCAGGCCTGTAGGCACCAGGGCAAGGAGTCCAGGCACGCATGTGTGTGCACGGATGTCAAAGTCAGGCTGTGTGCAAATGTGGGCACATATGACCTCGACCTACAGCTCTGGGAGGAAGGGAAGGCTGTGCAGGTACTTCCCGCCTTTAAACTATGAGCAGTTCTTTTGCCCAGAAGGGGAAAACATACCTCCTCAGCTCCCTGCCCACCCACCCCAACTCCCGCCCAGTACCCAGGCCCTTCTCTAAGACACCACGTGTCCATGGGGCCTGGGGTCAGAAGCCCCGGGAGCCGGCCAGACACCAGCAGGCCAGGACCTGGGCTCCCAGCAGCCGGTCTCAGCAGTACCACTGTTTGAGTCCTCCTACAAGGCAGGTGAGCCCCGTCCAGAGGCATGCACGGGCACTCCCGCCCCCAAACCTGCTCCTGTGTCAGGGACCCATGCCCTCATCAGCTAACCCCAACACACCTCGCCCCCTACGCTCCATCTGAGCCCTGACTGGTCCCTCAAGGTCCCTCACCCACGCAGCAGAGCCATGCATGGAGCTCAAGCCCACAGGAAACTGCTGTGAACTGGCTTCAGCCCCTACTTTCAAATAGATGGACCAGAAGGAGATGAGATCAATGGGGAGACTGTTACAGCTATCCACGTCAGAGCGAGAATACACAAGGGCATGAATCAGGCAGTGAAGGTCCCATATGAAGATGCTGTGAGGCCCCTATTTTCCTACAAGCCTACTTTCCAGAAGTGTAAGAATGGGGGTTTCAGGGGCACCTGGGTGGTGCAGTCGGCTGAGCCTCTGACTTTGGCTACAGTCATGATCTCACCCCGCGGGAGTTCGAGCCCCACATCGGGCTCTCAGCTATCAGTGTGGAGTGCACTCCAGTTCCTGTCTCCCTCTCCCTCTCTCTCTGGCCCTCCCCAGCTCGTACTTTCTGTCTCAAAAATAAATAAAAACAAGGGTGCCTGGGTGGCTCAGTCAGCTGAGTGTCTGACTTCAGCTTAGGTCATGATCTTATGGTCTGTGAGTTGGAGCCCCACATCAGACTCTGTGCCCGCAACTCAGAGCCTGGAGCCTGCTTAGGATTCTGCGTCTCCCTCTCTCTCTGCCCTTCCCCTGTTCACATTCCGTCTCTCTCTCTCTCTCTCTCTCTCAAAAATAAACATTAAAAATTTTTTTTAATAAAAAAAAATAGAATGCCGGCTTCAGAGGGGCACCTGGCTGGCTCAGTCGGAAGAGCATGCAACTCGTGATCTCAGGGTAGTGAGTTCAAGCCCCACGTTGGGCATAGAGATTACTAAAAGAATGAGAAAAATAATTTTGGGGTGCCCAGGTGGCTCTGTCAATTGGGCGTCAGACTCTTGGTTTCGGCTCAGGTCATGATCCCCGGGTTGGTGAGTTCAAGCCACGCCTCGGCTTCCAGCTGACGGTGTAAAGCCTACTTGGGATTCTCTTTCTCTCCTTCTCTTCCCCTTCCCCAACTCATGCTTGCTCAAGCTCTCTCTCAAGATAAATAAACTTAAAAAAAAAAAAAGTTTGGGGGCTTCAAGGGTCAAGGTTGTGCACCCGGTCTGTGTACAGGTTCATCGCTTGGGGGGTCGTCTCCGGAGCCCACCCCCAGGCACGCAGCGAGGAGGTAAGGCGGGGCGGGGGCCGGCTTTCCCACCCTCGGCCTTCCGGCCTCAGCTCGGCTCAGCAAGCCGGCACAGAGGCGGCCCCTCCCAGAGGCGGGCGCTGCAGAGACGCGGGAAGTGCTGGGCCCCAAGGGCCACTCGGGCCTGCGGCTTCCCCTCTCCCCTCCCCGCCCCCGCCGCGGCCCCCACCTCCGCCCAGGAAATCCGACCCTGGGGGCCGCCCAGCGTCTACTCGCCGCCGGGGACGCAGGGCGCGGAGGGCAGAGGGCGGTCCAGGTCCCTAGGGGCGGGCCCAGGGAGGGAGGAGAGCGCAGCTGGGCGCTGCCGTGGGAGCCTCCGCGGGCTCCCTCCCACCCGCGCCGGGGCGCGGCCGCCGCAGCGCGCATGCCCGCCCCGCCGCGGGAAGTCCGGCCCCGCCGCGGGAAGTCCGGCCCCGCCGCGGGAAGTCCGACCCCGCCGCCGCCCGACCAGTCAGAAGCCCTGGGAAACAAGCCCGCCGCGGCTTGCGAAGCGGAAGGGACTGACGCCAGACGCGCGGGGCGGGGCGAGGCCCCGCCTCCCGACCCTACGGCGAGCGGGCGAGCCGGCGGGCTCGCGCAGGCGCACTGTTCCGCCCTCCCCCTCTCTAGTCGCCGCTTCTCAGGCGGCCTGCGGGTCACGTGCCAGGCGCCGGCCAAAGAGAGAACGGAGCTCCCGCCGCCCGCTGGCGGATTACTCAGCCTAGCAGGGGCGCGGTGGACCATCTGCAGTGGCAGGCGCGTGAAGTATGGTGACAGCTCTGGAGTGTTGGGCTCCGCTGGGAGGTGGGCAGCCCGGGCACGGCCTGGCCAGGGACTAACAGCAGCAAGTGATAGTGCCGCCGCCAGAGGGAAGGACAGGGACAGAGGCACAGGAGCAAATCTTAGGGTTGGAGTAAAGCCATGAAAAACGGAGGACTTAGGGAAACAGACCCAGAAATGCAGAGCACAAACTGCTGGTTGCCAGAGAGGAGGGGATGGGCGGGAAGGGCCAAACGGGGGAAAGGGAGTGGGAGATCCAGGCTTCTAGTTCCGAAGCGAGGAAGTCAGGGACTAAAAGGCGCAGCCTAGGGAAGATAGACAGTGGTATTGTGACAGCACTGTATGGCGACACATGGTAGCTGTGCTTGTGAGCACAGCGTAATGTATACACTTGTGGAGTCACCGTTGTACGCCTGAAATTAATGTAACATTTGCCAACCACAATAAAAAAAAAAAGAGGGCTTCTATTCTCCAGGAAATGATATGATCAATTTGTGAAAACCCAGAGGGGCACCTGGGGGGGGGGCTCAGTGGGTTTAGTGTCTTTTTTTTTTTAATGTTTATTTATTTTTGAGACAGGGAGAGGCAGCATGAATGGGGGAAGGTCAGAGAGAGAGGGAGACACAGAATCCGAAACAGGCTCCAGGCTCTGAGCTGTCAGCACAGAGCCCGACGCGGGGCTCGAACTCACGGACCGCGAGATCATGACCCGAGCCGAAGTCGGACGCTTAACCGACTAAGCCACCCAGGCGCCCCAAGGGTTTAGCGTCTCTTGATTTCAGCTCAGGTCATGATCTCAGGGTTCATGGGTTCCAGCCCTGAGTCGGTTCTGCACTGACAGCATGGAGCCTGCTTAGGATTCACTCTCTCCCTCTCTGCTCCTCCCGTGCTCACGCCATCCCCTGCCTCTCAAAAATAAATAAACATTAAAAAAATCATAGAATACACAACACAAAGAGGGAAATAAACCCTGGACTATAGTTAATAACGTTTGGATATTGGCTCATCAACTGTAACAAAAACAACATTTAATACAAAATATTAATAATAGGGGAAACCGGGGGGTGGGGGGGAGAGGCGACGGGAACTGCACTGCCAGCTGTTTTGTATACCTAACACTCTACTAACAATAGTCTATTAACTTGCAAATTAAACCTTAGGTTATGGAGTACATTCCACAGGAGTTGTGGTGGTAGGTGGTCAGTGGTGGAACACACAGGACTTGCCAACCTTCTGGATGGCAGGGTAGGGAGGAATCCAGCACAGTTGCCAGGGCTCAGGGCATTACCAGGTAGGGCAGCAACAGAGAAGCCCAGTGAGCAGCTGGACTTTACGCATCAGGAGCCCGGCAAGGGAGCAGTAGAGCAGGGCTCAGAAGCCAGAGCGCCTGCCTCCCCGGCAGGGACTGGCTTCCAGAAGTCCGGGGTCTCCCTTCCCCGGACCCATAGGGGCCGAGAGCCATCAGACTTGGGAGCCCTGCCTCCAAACCCCCGACAGAGCTCTTTCCTTCTACTTGGGCTTGGCAGGACGCACCATGCCAAAAGGCTTTGAGGTCCACATCCCGGGACACAGAGGGACCCGGGAGAGGCAGCCCCTGCCCCCAAGGTGCACACTAGCACACACGAACTCCCCAAGGCCACTGGGTGAAGTTTATTGTGAAACCTTGAGGGGCGAGGACAGGACGGGCAGGTCGGGGTGGGGAGAGGAGCAAGTGCAGGCTCTAGGAGGCAGAGTCGGAGGCCTCTGAGCTGTCCTTGACATCGGTGCTCTCTGTGGTCTCGCTGACCTCGCTCAGATCCTTGCTGTCACCACCACTATCCTCAGCAGCCAGGCCCTTGTCCTCACGACAGGCCTCTCCCGAGCTTGGAAGCGAGTTGCCCCTGCTCTCCACCTTGTTCTCGATGGAGCCCAGCACCACGTGCCTGCCCTTCTCCTTCAGCTCCAGGTGTCGCCTCAGCTGCCGCCAGGAGCCCAGGAAGAGGCAGGAGGAAGGAGACAGGTCTGAGTCTCCAGACCACAGAGACCCCCTTCTGCCACCCAAGCCACGGGTGAGGGCAGCCTGCAGGACTGAGTCAGAAGACCCGGGTGGAGTCCTGGCTCTGCCCTCTGTGGACCTGTTTCCCGTCCCACAAAGTGAGGGTGCATGTGCCTCCCCCACGGGGTCTGCTGCAAAGCCTGTTGAACGGGCCTGGCCCCTGAGGAGCCTGGGGCAGGCCCCTGACCTTCTCCTCAGCCCAGCTGTCTTACCCCTGAGCCTTGGGGACCCTAGTTCTCAGTACACTGAGGGACCTCCTCCCTCACCTCTCACATCACGCCTCAGGCGGTACAAGCTTCGGGAGAGTATGCGATCTTGGGGCGATAGGGGCCCAGCTCCCCACCTGTCAGCTGAAGAAACTGAGGCGAACGGGGCCGTGACTCCTGGCAACACAGCCGCCAAGGCTGGCACGAATCCATCTCGCCTCTGGCCCCAGAGGGCTTCCTACCATCTCAGCACCCCGGTCCAGAGCTGCCCCTGACCTCCAGCAGGGGTCCCCCCACACCCCAAGCTGCCCCTGACCTCCAGCAGGGCCTCCTATGCTTTGCCTTGCTTCTCCTCATCTGTGAGACTGTGGCCCTGGCCCTACAGGACACTTACCTCATCAGCCATCTGGGTGAGGTCCCGCTTCATCGCGTATGCATCTTCCCCATCTGCGTAGTATTTGGGTTCCACTTCGCTGATCCTGGAGGCAGGAGGTGGAGAAAAGAACGACCCAAATCAGGGGACAAATTCTCACCCTTCCAGCATCATATGCTAGTGGGGCAGGGTATCTGTTTTCCCCCAAAGGGCCCTTTTGGAGACAGCAAGCCCCGTTTCCAACGTGGCCTTCCCTTTGCGCCGTCCAGCAGCAAGCGGTAAGCAGCGTCCAGCGCCTTTACCCCTCTGGGGCCTGCCCCTGTCCTGTGTCCCTCATCTGGCTACCAAGGATCTGTTTCTGTGCTTTCTTGTGAACTGAAGCCCTGGATTCAGCCATCCCCTCCCCCCCATGCCCGGTTCCGTGTCACTTACTGAACAAGGCTGATTCCCGGGCCTAGCAATTAGAGCTGAGGAGGAGGGGCGCTGCGGTCGCGGGTCCTGACAGCCACCACCAGGCCATTTGGCCCCTGCTCTGAGCAGCTCAGGGGCCAAGGCTGCACGGGGAGGTGTGTGTGCATACTCGGGGACCTTGCCACTGGAAGGGGCACTGGACTTGATGGCCTAGGAGAGCCCTGCCGGCCCCAAGACCGTGGGATTGCTGGCCACCAGAGACCTCTACGTCCAGGTCAAAGATGCCTCCTTGGATGCCCTTCCCAATAGTCCCTCTTTATCCGCCACCAAGCTGAAACTGAATGCCGTCTCAATGGGCCCTCCAGCCCAGCCTCACTTTCAAGTAGCTTTTGCTACAGTGTCCTGCACACATCACTTCCCTGCCAGGCTTTCTCTGTCCCGTGCCAGGCACACAGAGACTCCCACGTCCCTGAGTGGACCTGCCCTCATCCACCAGGACACCCAGGGCTCTAGATCCCTCCACTGCTCTTGCTGATATCCCTACCTGTCTGGATGTGCTTAGGTTTCTGTAGCGCCATGTTCTCCTTTCTCCTGGTCCCGCTTAGATGCTTCTAGGTGCCAGCTCACCACGAGTGCTGCACCTTGGCTTGTCCTCATGTCCTGGGCCCTCATCTCTACTCCTGAACCTTTACCCAAACACCTGTGTGCTCTTCACCTAGCCCCAGCCAGCGTCAGGCGACACAGCAAGCCACACCACTCTCCCGCCTCACAACACGCCTCGAGCGAACTCCAGCAGGCAGGTGCCGGCACCACAGACACTGGAGTCCGCAGCCTGCTCCCCACCTCAGCTGACTCCAGGTCTGTCCTCCAGCCACCCCCATCCTCCCGCCTGGAAGGCGGCTCAGCCCACCTCAGCCGTCTGGATGCACCAGAGCTGGGACCACCCCATTCCATTAGAAAAATCTGGAGCTACTTACTGAAAGTTGAGGGTGTTGGAATAGAGGTGCAGGGCGGCCCGGTTACTGCAGGGGAACAAGGAACTGCTAAGCTGAGCAGACTCGGCCACACAGTGACAGCGCATCCGGGTCCTCCGCCTCCCCCTCCACCCCCCCTCCCCAGATCTCCACACACCAGGGCACCCCAGGACCCCCATCAAGACATTGTCTCCTCCCCCACCCCCTCCCTCCCTCGGTCCTGGCTTCCACCTCTTCCTGACATGCAGGGAGACGTATTTGGCGTTGAAGTTCTCTATCATGGCTCGGGAGGCCTGGTCCATCAGCTTCTGTGCCAGGCCGAGGCGCCGGTGGGAACGCTTCACAGCCTGGTGGGAGAGGGCAGGGGACCTCGAGGGCTGCCCCAGGCAAGCCCACCTCCACCCCTGCCGCCACCCCGGCCGAGCCCCACGCACCAGTGAGGTGATATGTCCGTGGGGCACATCATCCGGGTCCTCCTCCCTACAGCAAGAAGAAAGGAGAGGCTAGAGAGGAGCCTGGTGCAGATACGCTCAGGGCCCCACAGCCCCAGCGTGTGCCCAGAGCAGGAGCACCAAGTCCTCTGGTGGCTCCACCGTTCCCCCAGACCCAGGGTGGGCTACAGCTGAGGCTCTCCAAACCCCTCGTGCAGCCAAAAGACAGGCGTGGTGTCAACGGAGTTCAATGGAAATCCTGATCGTGCTAGAAAGAAATGAGCCATCGAACCATGAAGAGACGTGGGGAAACTTTCGACGCATAGGACTTTGGTGAAAGAAGCCAGTTTGAAAAAGCTCCATACTGTAGGATTCCAGTCATAGGACTTTCTGGAAAAGGCAAAACTACAGACACAGGAAGTAACTGTATCAGTGGCTGCCATGGAGCGGGGTGGGGGTGGGGGGACACGGAGATGAGAAATGCAGTAACACCCAAGATTTTTAGAGCAGTGAAACTCCTTCTGATTCTGTAAAGGCAGGTAGATATGGGTTGTTATACATTTGTCCAAATCCATAGAAGGCTACCGTGCAAACAGTGAACCCTAATATAAAGTAGACTGTAGTAAAAATGTAGCAAGACTGGTCCATCAGCTGTCACCAACGTACTGCAAGATGTTAACGATCCAGAAAACCAGGGGGCAGATGGCAGGAGGTACACGGGAACTCTCTACGCTTTCCACCGGACTTTTTGTAAACCCAAAACTGAACTAAAAAACAGTCTCTTGATTAATTAAAACAAGAAAAAGCAATCCACGCAGACCCAGCAGGCACATGTTGATGCCCACCCCCCAAATCCACGCCCCACCCCCAACTCTGGCATAGGGTTTCTGTCTCCTTCCTTCGTGACTCACATTTTGGCGAGGACGTACCCCACAATCTTCCCGTTCTCATCCTCTGCGATGTAAGAGAGCTAGGTAGGTGACAGGGAGAAGAGAGAAGTCAGAAAAGGACCTCCTGTCAGAGCTGGAGGAGGCCTCGGCAGACACTTGGTCCCGCTGCCAGCCTGTCACTGTGTGCATGACAGGAACCGAACGGGTGGCGAGTTCAGTGACAGCTCCTGACCTCCCGGGCCAGTGGCTTGGTTTCCTTCGGCACACCCCACTGCCGGTGCTCCGAAATCTGCCCCTGTTGGGTTTCCCTGGGTCTGCCCCTGCCCCGCCCCCCCCCCCCCCCCCCCCCCCCCCGGCCAACCGCAAAGTGCAGGGACACGCACCTGGGGCCAGGAGAGGCCGTGGTAGAAGTAGTACTTCATCTGGTAGTTCTCGGGCAGGCACAAGAGATTGCAGTGCTGCATGTTCATCAGGTCCTCCGGCTGCGGGGCAGGAAGGCCAGGGGCTGTGGTGACTCAGGAGGCCTCGGCCACGTTAGAACCCTGCTCCCTGTCTACTCACCGACCCCCACCCCCGCAGGGCTGGGCGGGCGCCGCGACTATCTGTCTGCACAGGCGCGGCGCACTGCCGCTGTGCAAAGATCATCTGTTCCGGGAATGGAGCTGCGCGCCGGGAGGCTCCGGGACACCATCCGACGGAGCCCCGACATCCCTGTTCCGGTAGGTCCACCCCACCGGGACGGTGGCCTTCACCTGTCCGTGCCCTGCGGCCGCAGGCACGCGGGGCTGCCGGCCCGGGGCTCGGCCGGACCCCTCGGGAGCATGCGCACGCGGCCACCGGGCCCGCACCCACGCGGCGCGGACAGCCTCCCGCCCCTGCCCCTCACCCTCGCATTGCGGATGTTCATAACGGCGGCGGGGCTCGCGGCTCCCAGCGGATCGGAAACGCGCAGTCAGCTGCCGCCGCGCTCCAACGCGACGCCTGGGCGGCCAGGCCGGGGCTGGGGCTGGAGCTAGGTCTCCGGGCTCGCGGGGGTGGCGGCGGAAGGGGCGGCGCGCGCCGGGCCCCGGCCACGGGCCGGAAGTGCGCGCCGCCGAACCCGCCCTCGTGGCCGCTCGGCCAATGCGTGGGGTGGGCCGCTGCGGGGGTGGGGCGCGCCCGCGGGGCGGGGCGCGCCAATGGCCCGGCGAGCCCCGACGAGGGGCGGGCCGGTCGGCGGGGTGGGGCGGTCCCGCGCGCGCGCGGCGCCCCCGGGGCCGGGTCAGCCCGTGCCCTCCAGCCGGCTCGGAGGCCGCCCTCCTCCCGCGACCTCCACAGACGCGCGCACGCGGGCACTGGAGCACGCTCGGTTTTATTTCGCGCCTTCGGGGCTGGGGGCGGCGGGAGTGCACTGCGTGCCGGGGCTCTGGGCCAGGGCGAGGCGGCTCAGCAGGGCGTCCAGCATCTCCTCGCACATGGCGAGGCACCTCGGCACGTGGAAGCAGCCTGCGGCGGAGAGGCACGACAGCGGGTCGGGAGGTGCAGGGGTGGCCGACTGCCCCGAGCCCCTGCGGCCCTGCCCTGTCCCCCACTCACCTTTGAAAGGACCCCCCTTGATGGTGAGAGCGACCTTCCCCTCTCGGTTCAGGTAGCCAAACCATTCACCGTACTCAGGATCGCGAAACTGGAATAACAAGACCGTGACAGCCATCGCCTGGGGGGGGGGCTCCCAGGTGCCACGGGGCCAGGGAAAGAGGGGCCCACCGTCCCCACCGCACGGCAACCCGGGGGTCAGAGCCGGGGCGGGCCCCAGGTAACGTGGCTCCAGAATCAGTGCTTTTAAAGGTGAGATGGTGTCCGGGACACAGATGAAAACGTGGGGCTTTTCCTTTCTGCCTGGGGCTGGGAGTGGGCCGCGAGATAACCCGCTGGGGGAAGGGGCTCCAGGCTGTGATCTGAAACGCTACAAGAAGGACTAAGAAGCACCCTGTTTGGGGACGACATAAATGTAATATATCGTGATAGTGCTGCTGGTCACAGAGAGAGACGCGAGCGTTCTATAAATGATTGGAACACTTCAGATGGACATGTTTTACTGTGTATATACAGTGTACCTCAATACAACTGATAGGAAAAAGCAAAAGTAACTTTGTAGCAAGTTACTTACTCGGAGCCTGTGTTCCAGTACATGACACTGTAGACACCCAGCACCGAGATCCCACTCTTGGCTGCCTCCCCATGGGTCCCAAATACATCTTCCCCTCCCTCAGAGCTACCTGAAGCCTGCCCCTTCCCAGCAGTTCCGTCGACCTATTATTCTGTGTGCCTTCCTTCCCTCTGCCAGCATTACCATCAGGCACCTATCCCCTTCGGGCCTGTTAGTTCCACCCAGACACCCAGGATGGACCTCAAAGCCCTGGCCTAGGCCCCTCTGCTTCCTACCCTCAGAGACACTTCGGCGGACCCCTTCTCGGAACCATCATAGACGAAATCAATGACATTGAAGTTCACTATCAAAATGTCTTTACACTGATGCCTCTGTGGGGTACGTGAGTGGCTCAGTCGGTTGAGCGACTGACTTCGGGGCAGGTTGTGATCACGAGGTTTGTGAGTTTGAGCCCCTGCATTGGGCTCTCTGCTGTCAGCTTCAGATCCCCCTCTCTCTGTCCCTCCCCCCTGCTCATGCACCTGCTCTCCCTCTAAAAAATAAATAAACACTTGGGGGGCCCTGGTTGAGCATCCAACTTTGGCTCAGGTCACGATCTCACGGTTTGTGAGTTCAAGCCCCAAATCAGGCTCTGTGCTGACAGCTCAGAGCCTGGAGCCTGCTTCCGATTCTGGGTCTCCCTCTCTCTCTGCCCCTAACCCACTCACATTCTGTCTCTGTCTCTCTCAAAAATAAATAAACATTAAAAAAATTTTTTTACATAAATAAGCACTAAAAAAAATAAATTCGGGCCTATGAGCTGTGTCTATTCATGTCATTTCTCTAGTGACTTTGTTTATGTCCTTTATTTTTCCACTACTCGATCTGCCACAGGAAGAATGTACCTGTTTTCCTGTCCAGGTTTTCCATGGATATCTGAATTATTGCTTTAGGTATTCTGTTATGTTGGATAGCGTGTACTGATTTACCTGTTGGTGATAACCTTTGCAATTGCTCAATGCTATCACAAGCTCTTGAAAACGTATTCTTTAGACTTTGCTTTATGCAATTAACACTGCTGGCCTCTAACACATGTTGTTTATGAACGCATTCCGCATTAATAGCCTCAGTTGTCCTGATGCCGTGTTTGGAAGCCGTGATGTGTGCGTGCAGTATTGGAGATGCCTCTCTACCTGCCGTGGAATGTGAACACATTGGGGATTTCTACCGGTGACAAAGTCGGGCACTGCTAATACCACTGTGGAGGCGAGTGCTGAATTCCAATCAGAGGTCAGCGCACATGGGGATGTCATTTTCTCCCACGTTTCAAAGCCCACACACCCCAGAACGAGACCCCCTATAGTTCCTCCTGTGCTGGGGTTTACCAGTGGAGTGCATCATGGCTCGAGAAACACATCAGGAATCTTCATTCATCACCAGGCGCAACAGCCAAGGTGTCCCCTGAGCGGCAGCTGGTACGTCACTCTGTTCACGGTGCTTGGCCTCTGAGGGACCCCTGGCTTCCTTCCTACCTCACAGCTGATTCATTCTTGCCACCTTGGCCGGGCCCTCGTATTCCCTCTTTCCTCTCCTGTCTCAAAAGCTTACTTTGCCTCACGGCTCACAGTATCGTCTACATTCTTATGACACCCAAGTGATCGTGGCCAGCCCAGACCTTGCCTGCTCGACCAGACTCTGACCCCTCTGACCGGCTCGCACCCCAGGCCGGGCCCCTGTCCTCACCGGCCAGGATGGACAGCTACAGTCTCCCACCTCCCTGCTTTTGCCCGCGGTCTGGAGTCTCCCTCCCAAAGCCCCCGGACCCAGGAATGCCTGAATCACACAAGGTAACTCCTCTGTGCAGAAAGACTCCTGCCTGTATTCTCTCCCACTTGCACTGCCCCCCCCCCAGACCCGTATTTCCTTGTTTATATTCTGCCCCTCCTCCCGTGGAAACACCAGCTCCAGACGGGCCGCTTTGCTGACTGACTAGAGGGTCCGGACCTCTAGGAACCCAGACCGGCCGAGGGACCGTGTCCAGTGTGGGGGAGAAGAAGGGGGTGTGGGGTCAGCCAGCCCAGCCCAGCGTCCTCCCACGGCCAGAAAGTCCCGGGGAGGAAGGGCTGCCCGCTGTTTCCTCCACACCCATGCCGAGCCGGGAGCCCACTCACCTGGTGGAAGGTGTAGTCGGCCACCCGGCGGAAGAGGTGCAGTAAGGCAGGGTCCCCGCTGTCACTGTAGCCCATGAGGAAGGCAATCATGGCTTCGCTGTGGGGCCACCAGAGCTTCATGGCCCACTCCAGCTGAAAGCACAAAGCAGTGGCGGGGTCTGAGGGCCCTGGGTCCCACCCTCTGCCACCTCTGTCAGCAGGAAAGCCACCCCCATTCTCCAGATCACGGCTCAGACCCATCCGGCCCAAGCACTTGGAGCTTCATCGTAGGATGGATGTCTCTGAGGGTCTGAACGGCCCCTCTGAATGGGACTAGCTTCCTGAACGGGATGCACCCCACGCAGCCCCTTCCGAAGGGCCAGGGTGGGGTGACCTCTCCTTTAACCCTAGAATCGAAATCCCGTCTTCTTGTCAGTCTGTCTAAAGCCTCTTGGACACTCGGCTCCTGCCGGTGGCAGGCTCAGTCACCCTCTGCAGGGGCAAGTCTGCCCCAGCTGCTGAGGCCGCAGAGTCACCCAGAGCGCCTTTCAAGGACAAGGGGGACGTACGTGAGGTTGAGGGCCACCGGCCTAGAAGTCAAGAGTTTGTCACCAGGATCACACGGGGCAAGTTCATCACTCTGAGACCCAGGTCCCCCTCTGAAATGGGTGATGACAGCACCCGCCTCCCGGCGAAGAAAGCCTTGAACAGGCTAGTACCGTGGGCCCCGGGCGCATTCCCACCTGGGTGGGGCAGAGGCCGTCCGCATCCTGGAAGTAGAAGAGGCCTCCGTGGTCAGGGTCCCACCCAGAGCGGAAAGGCAACAGCAGGAACTTGTCGATAACGTGGGCTCGAAGTTCGGGATCGCCCTTCCTGATGGCATGACGGAGCAGGAACCAGCCGGCCTCCAACGCATGGCCTGACAAGGGTTCCAAGTGAGGCAGACAGAAGAGCCTTCCCCAAGCAGGGGAAGGGGTGGGGGAGCTCAACCCCCCTGTGCTGCCCGCAGGCGGCTCCCTTTCTCCTTCACTAACAGCAGGAGTCGCCCTTAGCCCCTTAGCGGGCCCAACGGCCACCCCCCTGCAGAAAGTTTGCCCTCGCCGTCTGTCCTCGACTCCCTCTCCTGCTGCTGACACCCCAGCCTGGGAGGTCTGTCCCCGCCTCCCTGCCTGGTCCTCAGCAGCAGGTGGAGGGCACAGAGGGCTCAAGGCAGCCCCCAGGCACTCCCCACACCTGAAGCCCAGAACCCAAGAGTGAGCGTTCCCTTCCTCCTGGGCCACCCCCAGCCCACCCTACTCCTCACCTGGGTTCTGATGTCGCCCCAGGCAACCAGAAAGTTCCTCACCATCCTCTGACACATTCTCCAGCACAGCCTGTCCATCCCTCTGTCGCGGGAGGAACAGAGAAGCTAAATGTGCCTTCAGCCCCTGCCATCCAACCAGAAAGATGCCCCCTCCCTCCCCTCTGTCACCTGCAGTCTTGGGCAGGCCAGGCTCACAGGGGAAGAGGCCCAAGGGCCTGGGTGCATTCTGACCCTTGCTTCGGGCTGGGCCCTGAGAGGTGGGAAGGGGGACACACTGAATGGGGGCCGAGAGTGGGTGGCCTGGGTCTGCCCACAGAGGCCCGGAAGGACTTGGCTCTGGCCAGGTCTCCTGCTCCCTCTAACACGCCAGGGGCTCCGACACCCTCCCTCCTGCCCTTGGCCCCTTCCTCCGGAGCTCTCCTGGGCCCTCCGCCTTCCCCAGGGTGTAGGGTCCTGCGCTTCCCCGGCCTCCGTGTCTCCCCATCCGTAAAGGGGACCATCGGCGCCCAGCTGGGGTGGCGGTGGTGGGGCGTGAGCCAAGGAGGTGCTGCAGGGGGTGGGGAGCGGGGGTCCCCCGCTCCCCAGCCCCCCGAGACCCGTCCTGGCGGCCAGCATCCGCCTCCCGTCCCCCGGACACGTCCCCAACCTGAACATGCTGCAGGATCCTCTGGGCGCACCAGTCCCCCAGCTCCGCGTAGTTTTCCGCCAGCTCCTCGTCCGCCTCCCCCAGCTGGTCCACGAGGTTGAGCAGCATCATGGGCACCGCCATGGACTCAGAGGCCGGGGCCCCGGGGAGCCGGGGCCGGCCCAGCCCCGATGGGTCCTCCCGCACCCAGTACACGATCTGCTCCATCATCTCCACTGCTTCCCTCTGGGTCGGGAGAAGGGAGGCGAGGGGAAGGTCGGGGCTGAGGCCGCATCCCGGTCCCTGAGGTCCTGCCTGGGGGTGGGGTCCTGACCGGGACGGGGGTGGGGGGAGAGCCCCCTCCTCCCACCCACTCATGGGACGCCTTCACCGAGGGCCGACTCTGGGCCCAGCGTCGTGTCGGGTGCTGGGGGCCGTGTCGGGTGCTGGGGGCCGGGGTGGATCTGCCCCACCCTGCCTCGGGGGTTCCCAGTGTGTGGGTGCAGGCCACTGCCAGGCATCCAGGTCAGGTCTGAAAGCACAGGGGGCTCCAGGGAGGAGGGAGAGCTCCCTCCCGGCCAGGGCAGGGCAAGGATTGGTCCCTTTATGCCTGGTGCCCAGTGTAGGGATTCAGAGGTAGAGACTTCTGGGAGGGGCCACCGGTGACAATACAGCACCGCGAGGGGGGTGTAGCCAGCAGCCCTGGGGCCCCGGGGTGGGGGGGCCGAAGAGAGGATTGACTTTGATGAGAGACCCGGCCTGCAGGCAGAGCCCGGGGCGGGGAACGCGGGTACCCAGGACTGGAATGCATCAGGGAGACCCACGTGCAGCCTTCCTCCCACACACCTGGTAACGCGCTTCCCCCGTCACCCTCCACAGCTCGTTCATGGCCATGGTGTAGAAACACTCGCTGAAGATGGTTCGCTGCACCTTGACCGGGCGGCCGTCCCGCGTCAGCACAAAGGCACACTTCTTTCCAGGAGGTGCCACTCGGGCATAACGCAGCAAAAATTCGCCACCTGGTGGTTGAGAAGTCGGCCTGCTAGAACTCAGGTGAGGACACTGCCACCTTCCCCTTCCTTCCCACCCGTGAGCGTCCCCAGGCCCTTCGCTGCTTTTAGACCTCTCTAGGAACTAGAGTACACTTGGAGGTGCCTCTGGGGAGATGGGGGGAGGGGAGGGGACACCTGCTTTTGCCGCGTCCAGAAGTTCGGGGCTGCGGAAGCGCTCGAGTTTGCGGTACAGGCGACAATACATCCACACCTGTGGGGGAGCAGAGGGAATCTGGCTTCAGTGGGGAGCAGCGGGGTCCTCAGGGCTGGGACGAGCAGTGCTCAGGTGCCGCCGTCATGGGAGGAAGAGCGTGGAGGGGACCGGCCTCGTGTGTGTGTGGACCGCGGACAGGCGGAGCTGACGTCCCCTACCTGCCTCCCCTGCAGCCACACATACTTGAGGTCATCATACACCTGCCCGTCTCGGCCAAGGCACGTGAAGAACCCCCTGTGGGAGGCACAGTATCAGCGAAGCGGGGGAGGGGCTGTACACACACACACGCGCGCGCACACACACACACACACACACACACCACCCCCGCCCCACCGCCCTGCGGGGCTCGGCAGATCTGAGTCCGCGGAGAGCGAGGTAGGGGCTCAGGAGGGGCAAAGACCCCTGCTGAGGACACCACAAGGGGGAGACGCACCCATGCTCCTGGTCGTGGGAGTGCTCCACCCAGAAAGCCACCACGCGGTCCAGCTCCTGCCCCACGCGCTCCTTCCAGGCCTGCAGAGCCTCCCGCTCCTGCTCCTTTTCCATGTCCTGAGGGGAACTCGGGACTTGGAGACCCGCCTGCCCCGCAGAGGTCCCCAGCTTCCCAGGCCCCAACCTTCTCGACAGGTTCCTCTGTGTCCCAAGTCACCCCAGGCTCCTGTGGACCCCAGGACCACCTGACCCGCCCCCCTTAGGCCCCCAGGCCTCGGGACCCAGACCTCAGGGTCTCCCCGCACCCGTGCCGGAGGCTGCCCTCTGGCCCAGGACCGGCCCCAGGACTGACCCCACCGTCCCGGGAACCCTTCATGACAACGCCGTCCCCACTACGGGCCCCACCGCTGGGCTGCCGCACTCGGAGACCCCCGCTCATCCCTCCTTCTCCAGGAAGCCAGACGGAGCTGGTCGCTGTCCCGTGACTGTCATTCAGCTGACCCAGCGGCGCCCCACCCGACCCCTCCTCCGGGAGGTGCCGCAGAGCCTGGGGGCGGGGCTTGGCGGTCGCACGACTCCGCCCCCCGTGCTCCGGCACCGCCCCCACGCTGGCCCGGCCCAGACCCCTCAGGCCCCGGAGTCGGAAAGGAGGCGGGCAGTGGCCGCTGCTGGGCGCCCTGGGCTCAAGATCCTCCTGGGGAGAAATGCTGGGTGAGCTGGCGGGACAGTCTGGGACGGGGAATGCGGGGCCGACTCCCTCACATGGGCTCCCAGTCACCTCTCACCACCCTTCAACTGAGTTGGGATGAGGGGCGAGTGGGGGAGGGGCTGGGCAGGGCAAGGCAGCCCAGAGCGGTGGCCCCAGCTCGTGCTTAGGGGAGGTGCTGGCTTTGGGTCCAACGGGGCTTGTACCTCCCCGCCCCGCTCACAGATGCGTGTTGTCAGTATTCATGGTATTTCCCTTCACGTCCAGCCTCTCCCCTGCCTTCCTTGCAGTCCGTCGGTCCCCGTCATGCCTAGCAAAGGGCAAGCCTTGGTATGTGGGAGGTTCCAAGGTTCCTGGCCTTGGGTCCAACGGACGGCGTCTTGGCCAGTCCCGAGGCAGAGAACTGGCCCCACTCCTCCCCGTGCGCATGGGCCTCTCCCCAGAAGGCTGCAGAGCGCTGTGCTCAGATGTGAGCCGGCACCAAAGATGCTGTAGTGACACGGCCCCGAGTGCCTTGCAGGCCGAGGGATGGTGGAGTGGCGGGTGGAAAGAACCCGGGCGGCCGTCCCCAGTGCAAGCATCCACAGAGCCGTCTGTCGCACGGCTGGCACGTCTGCACGGGCCCTCCCCTTCTGGGGCCAGCCCCACGTGGACCCTTTGCACCAGCTGGTGTGCATCCTCCCACACAGAGGCATTGTTCCCGCTGCTCCAACCTGAGGGACACATGTCTGCCGTCTCCCTGGGTCCCTGCCCCCTGGAGACGCCTGGGCTCCAAACCAGATCAGAGCTGGTGCCGTGGGGAAGACGGAGCCATGGCTCCTGGTGTCAAGATGGACGGGACAGGACCCAACACAAGACACCGTGAACCCGATGGAGGGAGCACCGGGGGGGAGATTACCCTGGGAGGCTTCCCGAGAGAGGTGGCCATGAGCTGGCACCGCGTGGGTACACGCACGCGAGGGGAGAGAGGGAGTGACTAGATGAGAGGGTGACGAGGACGGCCTCTCCCCACAGCCCTTGGGTCCCCGGCAAGAGTGACGGGATGCGGCACAGCCCCTCCTGGCTGGTTGGCGGGAAGTACCAACCCCGCCCGTTTAACCCCGGCACACCACCCACCCTGGCAATTGCGCCAGCAGCGGGGCTGCGAGGAGCTACTTCGAGAGAGTTCCGTTCCTTCTCTTTCCGGGGCCTGGCCCACGTGCAGGATGGAGCCCGGGCAGGAGAGGATCCGCTCCAGCGGCACCTGCTTGCTGGGCCTCGGACACGGGAACCACCCTGCAGGCGATACCCGTGCGTCCCGGGGAGCGGACACCGCAAGAGAGCCCAGCTCAGTCCTCCCCAGCCATTCACGGAGGCCCGTGGCCGATGACCCGCTTTCTAGACAGGGAGTCGGGAGCGGCTGCCCAGGGCACTCCTCCCCTGTGTTCTAAACCCCGGCTACTGTGGGACCTTCTGCGGGCAACCAGGCCCTGGCCCAGCTCAGTCCCAAGGGCCAGGGGCCTTGGCAGACCCTTCAAACTTGGGAAGCAGTCTTGGATGGAGAGGCGCCCGGGTGGGGTGGGCAGCCCTGGGGGAGGGTCACACCCCTGGCCTCGAAGTCCCATGAGCCCAGACACAGTAAAACAGAAGGTGCTTATTTCAAAAAAAGTCTTTTAATTGTTCAAAATAGCACAAAACGACATCGCACTATGGTAATATTGAGTCACAGGGGTTACTCTACAATAGATGAACGGGTGTACTGTTCTCAGAAACAAGAGAAATCCAAGGGCGCTCAGGAGAGGGGACAGGGAAAACGACAGGACCAGGCGAGTGGGCTCCAAGGTGACGGACTAAACGTGACATTTTCCACAGCGAAATCTACTATAATACAACGAACCAGAGGCCCCAGAAGGTGCGGGCCAGCGGCAGGGCCATGCACAGGCCAGGCCCCTCACCGCGGCTGCGTCTCCAGGGTGGAGATGGGGAGGGGGGGGTCCGGAGAGACTGGCTGCTCGCTCGAACTTGTCCCTCACAGCCTGCTCGCAAGCCTGAAGCCTGGGTGTGGGGCAGAGAGCCGGACCGCCAGCCACACTGGGCAGAGCCCCAGGCCACCTGGGTTTGGCCCTGGGAGGACGGCCACGGCCCTGCAAATGTATACAACTGCTGGCTGGTGCTGATAGCCCGCCTCTTCCCCGGGCTCCCTCCCGGTGATGCCGCACACGTGCCCTCCCGGGCCACCTCGGAGACTGAGCTCCCCTCCGTCCCCCGACCCCACCGCTCTGGACACCACTCTGCGTGGAGACGGCCGCTGCGGGAAGCTTGGCGGCCGAGGGCGGCAGACAGCCGAGCCAGACAGCCGAGCTGGTCATGCCAGGGAGGGGGCCCGGGGGCGGAGGGCGGGGGGCGGGCCAGGACCTGCTCCTCCTCCGGCAACTGTCAAGTGTGGAGCAATCGCCTACAAGTGTGGAGCAATCGCCTGAGGGGAGTGAGCTTCGAGCTTCGCCAGCTCCCTCCTCCCTTGTCCCAGAGGCCTGGGGACGGGCAAAGGGGCAAAGGGGCAGACCGCAGGGGCCAGCAAGAGGAAATCGGGCCAGGCGGCAAACATCACGCCTACAGGGGAGAGTCCACACCTCTCCTGCCCGGGCTGCCCCCAGCTTTTCTTCCAGAAAGATCCCTGCCAAGGCTTAGCCAAAGAGAAAAAAGTAAAAGTTAAAAAAAAAAAAAAAAAAGAAAGAAAGAAAAAGATACACGTTCTGTACACAACTAACAACAATGAAAAAGGGACAAAACCCCACACACTAAGGCTAAAATTACAATAAAAATGTTAACTTCATCAATTCCAACTTAAAAAAAAAAAAAATACAACAAATGCAGCAGTTGGTGGTGCGGCCCCTACCCCGACCCAGGGGCCAAAGCCGGGCTCGCTGGGGGCTGCCCTCCGCCCCGCCGGGAGTCAGGAGATTTGCACAGAACACTGCTCAGGCCACCACCAGGGGCCGGTTCTTCCCCCTTCCTTTCTCTTTCTTCTTGCGTTCTAGCTCTCTACCCAGGAAAGAAGAGGGAAGGGGAGAGGGTCGGAGTACGAAGGCCGCTGAGAAATCGCCAGGCTGACGGGGCTGGACAAAGCTCAAGCACGGGCCGCCAGGTGGCGGAGATGCAAAGGGAACAGGTAAAACGGAAGCAGATGGGACATGTGGTGCGAGGGCGGCCGCCGGTCTTCTCGGGCCAGGGGACGGGCTGGGGCCGGCTTCCTTCCGCTTCCTTGCCGCACCCCCTCCGCCCCGGGCCGCCCCCCCTCCCGAGAACCAAGGGGAGAAGCTGCAAGAGGCACGCTCTCCGTTCTGTCTTCTTTGTCCAAAGTCTCTGTGTAGCGCCCGTCGAGGGCCCCGGCGTGGCTGGGGTCGGGGGCTCACTGCCACCGGACGTGCTCGCTGCTCTTCCAGATCTGGGTTCTGCTCCCACCCGCGGCAATGATAAAATGTGCTTTCTTGAGATTATTTTAAAAACAGAAAGGGAGAGAGAATGAGTGGCGGCCAGTGGCTCCTGAGGGTGAAGTTTGAGCGCCGGGAGGGTGGGGTGGGTGGGCCCTGGCAGGTGGCGTTCCTGAAGCAGAGGGGGGGTCTGGCGAAGAATCCGGGAGCAGGGAGCTGCCTCTCACTGACCATCTGCCTTAGATTTCTTTGGAGCGGATTTCCTTGGAAGAAGAAAAGAAAGAGGAAAGACACTATCAGCAAGGGTCCCGGCAGTGCTGGGAAACCGCGGGAGGGACTCGAACCTCTGTGGTCGGGGCCTGGTAGGAGTTCATACCCAGTTAGCACTCTCCAATCCTTCTAGGGAAGAGAAGAGCCATACTATCGCCACTGCTCCTTCTTCCCAGTGGTTGAGCCCCCAGCCTTCCAACCCCCAGCCTTAGAAGGTTCCCGAAAGGGGCATTCTGCTTACATTTCCGGAGAGGACATGGGCCGCTTGCTGGCTGGCTTGGCGCCGGAGCTGTCTTTACTGGTTTCTGAAGGGAAAGACGGCACGGTAAGCAGCTCAGCGAGGCGGGCAGGCAGGACGGCTTCAGCCACATGGCGGCACACAGGCCGAGAGGGCCACCGTGGGGACAGCGTGGCCCCCACCCGCAAGCTCCGGAGCCCGTCGGCCCGAGTCGGCAGCCGGCCACTCGGCCTGCGTGTGCCACCTCCCGCGGTCGCCCCTGGGCTCAGGCTCCAAGGCCCTCCCTGTCCTCCCATCATCAGCCTCACGGGAACTGGCACAAAACCTGACAGGGCATCCCGGGGCCTCCGCTCCCCCCCACCCCCCTGCCGCCTGGGCTCGGGCCTCACCCTGTGCCTCCTACTTCAAGTTCTTGCCGTCCCTATCTCACCTCAAACAACCCTGGACAGCATTCCCCGAGCCCACAGAGGAGGCAAGGTGCCCCTCCTGCGCCCTCCAACTCCTCCCTAGCACCTGAGGCCACCTCCCTTGAGTCTATAACAAAGCTCCAAAGTCCCGCTTGGGGCCAGGTCAGCCCACCCCACCCGAGGCTCGGCCAAGGAGCCTGACGGACGACACCCACCTTGCAGCCACCTGACTTGGGTGGCAGGGCCGTAGCCCTTCTCGTTGCGGGCGGCGATGCGGAAGATGATGGCGGGCTTGGTGGTGTAGTCAATGTGGGCGTTGGAGAGGCTGGACGACTGCACCAAGCAGGAGGGGCTGGGCCCGCAGTACACCCGCATGAAGGCCAGCTGGGCCGGGGCAGAGCTCTTGGGCTCGCCACCGGCCTGCGAGCTCTGGATGGCCAGGTACACCGAGTACTCGATGATCTTGCCGGACGTCACGGACGGCGGCTCCCAGGTGAGGTGAGCACCATCTGGACTCTAGAAGCAAGGGGGCAGAGGTCAAGCCATGCCTTCTTTGGCCTTTATACCTCGATCTCCGTCTGCCCGCCCAGGGACAGAGGAGCGAGAATGCGTCACAGCTTCCAGAACCCACCACTCAGACTCCGCCCCTCTTCCTGACACAACGGACCCGTCTCACGGTAGACACAGCAGACGCGAGGAGCTGGGAGGACGTGGCCTCGCCTGCCCCAACCTGGAAGGCGGCCCGGCGTAACAACAAAATAAAACGAGCGGGGACTGAAGACACAGCCTTCATCCACCTGCTCTGCCACCTAATGTGTGACTTGGCACTTAGCCTCTGGGTGCCTCAGTTTCCTCATCAGGTCCCAGACCTCCGAACGAGCCACGGGGAACGCGGCACGTAACAGACCCACACCGAACACGAGCTGCCGTGTCAGGGAGCAGGAGGACGACGGGGAGCCGGAAGGAACCTGCCCCCGTCACTCCAGCAACCGGTGACAGCCAGGACCAGAAGCTGCACTCCATGACCGGCAGACAGTCCATGTCCTGGGGCCCCTGCTGAGTCACCCCCACGTGGCCCAGCACAGAAGGGAGAACCCCGTGTGTGGACTGAGGTTGAGCCCGCCCTGCCGCGGGCAGGCGGGGGACGAGCTGGGGATAGGCCCGCCCCACGGCGAGACTCACTTTGCTGATTTTAATGGCACAGGGAGCCCCCGGGAAGCCGGGCAGACACGTCTTGAAAGCAGAGATCTCGCTGAAGGGCCCCCGGCCGCAGGCGTTGACCCCAGCGACACGGAACTTGTAGGCCGTGCCCGGCTGCAGCTCCTGTTTCTTCAGCTGGCTGTAGTCGGGGACGGCGCCCGAGTCATCCTGGCACAAGAGGCCGGGAGAGCAGGGAGAGAGAGAAGAGAGGCACGTAAACCCCGCTGCCGAGCCCGCAGTTCTGGGGTGGGGCTCTGGGGCCAGCAGAGCAGCGTCCTGTCCCGGGGAAGATGTGGACCCATGTGGGAGAGGGAGACGGGGAAAGGGCTGGCAGCGGCGGGAGGGGGCCAAGCCTGCGCTCCTCTGCTGCTTCGAGAGGCGCAAGAAAAGCGCGTGGAGAAGGCTCTACGCCTGGCTGTGTTCGGGGCCGGCCCCGAGACAGGCACCCCTGGGAAGCTTCCGAGGTTCCCACGAGCCTGGATACCTGCCTCACGGCCAGGATCCACCCCGCCAAGGGCATCGGCTCCCAGGAAAACTTACGTCAGATGGGACGGCATCGTCTGGTGGCAGGAAATAGTGTGTCACCATTACATTGGTACCCTTAATGACGCCCACGTCGAACCACTGGTTCTCCTTCTTCACAGGGGCTTTGCTGGGCGGGGGCGGTAAGTCTGGCTTCTGGAAGAGGAGAAGGAGGGCTCACACCCTCAGCCTCTGGGGCGCAAAGGCAGCACCCCCCGAAGCCCCGTCGTACAAGACTCACCACGCCCAGGGACTCGATGCCATTGGCCACTTCAGTCAGGGTCGCCGCGGCCTGTAGTTTGGCAGGGCTGGCTACCACGACCGGCTGGGGGGCCACAAACGTGTTGGACGGAGCCAGGCCTGCGAGGAAAGAAGACGTCAGCGGGCACGGCCCCAGACACCCGGCTGCCACGGGTGGGGGGGTGGGAGGGGCTGCCCTCGGGCCACACCACACGCGTCGGCTGGCCGGCCCCGCTTACTCTCAGTGGCCGTGGAGGGCAGCAGGGCCACGGTGTTGGGGACGGCGGCGGCCAGCTCGTTGAGGCAGTTGCTCTCGATGGCCGGGTCGTTGAGGCTGTCGGCAGGCGCCAGGGCCTCGGTGGGCAGGTGGTGGTGCTGCTGGGCCTGTGCCTCCTGCAGCTGCTGCTGTTGCTGCACCAGAGCGGCCAGCTCCTGCTGCGTCAGCACGATGGGGATGGTGGTGGCCTGGCCCTCCTGGCCCTCGGCGGACAGGTGGCCCAGCTCGGCCTGCGTCACGGCCGCCGCCGCCTCAGACGTGTCCATGGGCTCCCCGGTGCCTGCTCCGGGGGGGCGGGGGGGTGGGAGAGAGACGCTACTCAAGAGGAGCGCCGGCCAGGGCAATCTGTCGCCGGCCGCAGGCCTGCAGACCTTGTTTCCGGGCCCTCCCTGGCCCAAGGGACCCTGCCTAACTTTTTGGGTGCCGTGCCCGGCCTGGCCGAGCCGCCGCACTGGTCCCCCACCCCGCCGCCGTCACATCTGACTCAGGCCGCCTGCTGTGGACTGAGCCACCTCTCCTCAGGCCGCCCATCACTGTGGCCATCCGGCCAGAGCTGTCAGCAGGGAAGCTCCAGAACCCCGTGTCTTTGCTCCGCTAGAGGGCCCCATCTCCCCCTTGGGTCTCCCGTATGGCCTCGACAAAGACAGAGTGGCGAGCTGCCCCCCCACCCAGCACCTACCCATGACGGCCTGCTGCGCAGCCTGGAGCACCGCCTGGATGGCCAGGGCCTGGGCCTCCTCGGTGGCTGCAGCCTGGGCGGCTGCTTCAGCGGCAGCGGTGACCGCCAGCTCCTCGGGGGTGAGCCCCGTCACCATGAGGGTGGTGGTGCCTGCCTGGGCCTCGGCCATCAGCTCTTGAGGAAGCGACAGCTGGTCTACTTCAGACTGCGTAGGCGGGGGCGGCTGGACCACCACAGTGGCCACCACGGCGGAGCTGGCGGGCTCCTGGCCCGAAGACGGGTCCCCTGTACCGCTCAGATCCACGGCAGCTTGGAGCTCAGGGGTCTGGGAGGCTGACAGGACCTCGGCGGACTCCCCCATCAGGGGCGTGGAGGCGGGTTGCAGGAGCTGCCGTGGCGGAAGCTGCTGGCGGGGCCCTGGCGAGGCCTGGAGTTCCTCTGGGGGCTGCAGGATGTCAACAGCAGAGAAGGGCATGTCAGAAGTTTCTGTGTTGGCTATGGTCACTGTTATCGTGGCTGGGATGGGGACTTCGGTGGTCAGAGCCCCTGGGGTAGCCTCAGTCATTGATGAGATCTTCTAGAAAGGGAGAGAAGCCCCCGTCAGCGGGGAGGAGGGAGCGGCCAGAAGCAGGCAGCCTTCATCCTTCCCTGTAGGCCTCGACTTTCACTCTCCGTGGGCCAGCAAAACCCCATTCAACGGGGAGGGGCAGCAGGTGACCGAGAGAGAGCGAATGCAGCATGAAGAGAGAGACCCTTGGGACCTGCTGGCTGATCTTCACCCATCCTCAGAGACGCTTCCTGGTCTAGCCAAAGGGGCACCCAGGCTCCCGCTGTGTCCCTCTTACAGGTTACTGCCAAATGACAAGCCGTGGGAAACACGGAGGAAACAGAAGCGTCTGCAAGACGCTAGGCCTGGGTGCCCCAGGCGGCCCTTTTATGGTCAGCAAGAGGGCCGAGGAACGGCAGCGTGCTCGGTGCAAGAGCGACACCTGGTGTCCAACTCGGGAATGGTACAGGCCACGGGTGCCGTGTGCAGCAGAGAGGAGGTACGAGGGGATCCTCCCGGGGCTCTTACCGGTACCGAGGGGCCCGGGACCGGGGTGGACTGTGTCACAGTGGTCACAGCCCTCGTCAGTGTGGAGGACACGGTTGTCGTAACGGCACTGGAGCTGGTGATGTTCACGCTGTCGCCCTGGGTGCTCTCCACGTCTCCCTGGTCACTGGCGGCTGGTGGGGGATCTGCAGAGGAGGGGGGCAAGCAGAGAGAAGGGTGACAAGCACTAGGCCAGTAGGGGCCTGTGGGGGTGGGGAGGCAGGTCAGCAGGAGCCCGAGAGCCTCTACCTGGCTTTGCCCCCGGGGGACACTGTCACCTGGAGAACTCTACCCTCTGCTGGGAAACCGAGCCCCAAGAAATCTAAGTACCGGCCCGTGGCTAAGGGGACCTCTCGGTTTCCACCTCCCTCAGCCCCCGAGCCCCGGGCTCGGGGAGACGACTAACGCCGGGCTGGCGGCCTTCGCTCACCTTGGTTTGAGCTCATGTTCGAGGTGACGGTGGTGGCCGTGTGTGTGGTGCCCGTCTCGTGCGTCTCACAAGGGGGGTTGGAGCACACCCTCTGCGTCGGGAAAGGAGCCAGCAACGAAGCAGCAGCCTGGGGGGCGATGGAGGGAGGCGCCGCCACCTCCAAGCCGGACTCCACGGGGAGCAAGGTGCCCACACCGACCGACATGGTGGTACCGGTGGACGTGGTCTGGTGTGTCTCGCAGGGGCGGCCGGCGGGGGGCTGCTGCCCGCCCTCAGGCTGGCCCGCACCCCCGTTGGACGTGGCCGTGGTGGGCGTGTGGGTGGTGCCCGTCTCATGGGTCTCGCAGGGCGGGTTGGAGCAGACCCGCTGGGCGCTGCCGGCATTCGAGGTAGTGGCGGTGTGGGTGGTGCCCGTGTCATGGGTCTCGCACGGCGGGTCGGAGCAGACTTGGCTCGCGGTGGCCGAGGGGCACAGCAGCGCCTCCAGGGCCGTCACAGTCACGGCGCCACTGGCCGAGCTCTCGTACGCGGGTGTGGGGGTCCCCCGTGCCTCGCCGGGTTCTCCGGCACCCATGGCGGAGCGGACCGTGGTGGGGGTGTTGGTCGTGTGGGTGTGATGAGCCTCCGGCTGGCGCCCCACGGACGCCAGCTGACTCAAGCCGGCCACGGGGCCGCTGGGTCTGACCTGGCCACTCACGGCGGCCAGCTGCACGAAGGTGGCGCCGCGGCCACCGGCCTCCACCGCCAGGGCCGGCCCAAGGAGCGGGCCGGCCGAGCATGGGGCCCCGGTGGCCAGCACAGTCATGGCGGTACCGGTCACGCCGGTCTGGCGGGTTTGGCACGAGGCCTTGACGGAGCCCTGGGCTCCCTCCGACACCCCGGCGGCCATGCCGACCCGGACCACGGCAGGAGCGGTGCCGGCCACGCAGGCACGGCGGAGGTCTCGCTGCTGGCCGGCGCCGATGCTCGACACAGCGGTGGTGGCGGTGCTGGTGGTGCCGGTCTCGTGGGTCTCGCACGGCGGGTTGGAGCAGCCGTGCTGCCCAGCCATGTTGGACGTGGCGGTGGTGGCCGTGTGTGTGGTGCCCGTCTCGTGGGTCTCGCACGGCGGGTTGGAGCAGACGCGAACCACGCTGCCGTTCTGCTGCCCCACCGTCGAGGCCACGAGAGAAGCAGCCGCCTCCTGTCTGTCACAGACGAACTGCACTTGGGTGGGCTGCGGCTGCCCCCCGAGGTTAGCCACGACGGTGGTGGTGGCTGTGTTGGTGGTGCCCGTCTCGTGGGTCTCGCAGGGCGGGTTGGAGCAGACCAGAGTCACGGTGCCCGGCTGCACCTCACCCTGGCCTGAATCGGCGATGGTGACCGTGGCCGTGGGCTGTTCTGTGGTGGGCGAGGCCAGAATGGACACAGGGAGGTCATGCACGGGCTGGGCCTCGACTCCACTGGGCGCCGTGATGAGCGTCACCTGGGTAGGCTGGGAGACAGGCTGCGGGAGACGCCAGATGGGAAGTCAGCTCGGGAACTTCCCGTCTGCCCGTCCCTCCCACCATCCTGTAGCGCCACCCATGCTGCCGGGACCACGTCGGCTCCTAAAGGGACAGCCTCCTTGGTCAATCCAGAACCCGCTTGCCCTCTGACCCCCAGACGCTGGCTTGCTCAGGGACCGGGGAAGAGACACGGTCCCCACCTCAAAGGCCACAGGCACTGGGGAGCGGCTGTGGGGTCAGGGAGGGAACCCCGCTAACCCAGCACCACACAAAGGCCAGCAACAGAGGCTTTGCCGCTTCTACGGACTCAGCTGAAGACGGACGAAGGGAAGAAAAGTGCCATGTGCACGTGAAGGGGATCTGTCACGTGCTCTAGATCGCGAGTCGAACAGCCCAGTGTTCAACCACTGGAAAGGCCTCGCGTCTGAGGTCTCAATACGACGGACGGTTAGACAGTGACTGAGAATCACATGGCGCGACAGGGACGCGGGCCCCGGGTGCAACGCGGGGGAGGAAAAGAGGACGTGGCGCAGGGCCCCAAGACAAAGCCCAGAAGCCTTGAGCTGGGGCTCAGACATGCCCGCCTGGGGTCACAGACGTGTGCCCCCCCCCCCCACCCCTCAGCGCCGTGCTCTCCGGCCGCCCTACCTGCATGGTGATGGTGGGGGTGGTGAGCCCGCCGGCCGCCGTCAGCGTGGTCTGCGCAGCCGACACGGTGATGGCGGTGGGGTTGATCACTTGGCTTGAGAGGGTGGCGATGGTGCCCAACGTGGTGATGGGCGTGGCCAGGGAGGCGCTGGTACTGTGGCCCCCAGCTCCGGCAAGGCTGGTGGAGACGGTGCCTGTCACTGTGCCCAGGGTCGTGACGCCTAAGGGCAGGAAGGGGGCGGTAAGGCCGGTGGCCGCGCCTCCTCCCTTCCGGCAGCTCTCCTCCGGCACACCCCAAGGGAAGGGGGGGGGGGGCTGGGAGAGGGCGCCGGCGCCCCCCGCCAGCCCTCCTGTGGGGAAGCGGGCCCAGCCTACAGGCTACACACCTGTGGTGCCCTTCACAACCAACGTGGTGACTGCTGGCTTGACGGCAGAGACGGTGACGGGGGTGACCAGGCGGACACCCCCCATGGGCACGGTGCGGAGGATGGTGCCCGGCTGTCCGGGGGCCCCCTTTAGCACCACCTGGAATGCCAGAGGAAATCGCCCCTGCGTCACTCTCAGCTTGCCTAGAGCCTGGGCTGCCCCCCTCCCAGGCCCCTCAGGACACGTGTGGCCTGCTGGGGTCCTGGCCTGGACACCGGGGTGAGGGGAGGGCCCGGCACGCCTCACCTGGGTCACTCCTTGCTGCCCGTGGCCAGTGGCGATTTTAGGGACAGCTGTGATGATTTTGGCAGGCGCTCCGGTTCCTGAAGTCATCACCTTGGTGGTGATAATGGTGATGGGGGACTTGATGCCCGGACTGCTGGTCACACCTGGACGGGAGAAGGGCGGCTTGGCCTCTGGAGCTCCTCTTCTCTGGCGCCCATTCCCCACTTCCCTCGGGCCCTCTTCCAAGCAGTCCCTCCCACTGCCCCTCACTGCAAACAGAGTGCCAGGTACAGCCGCAGCCCCGCCACCTCCCTATGAACGTGCGACAAGAGGCAAGGAGAGAGAGGAGAGAGAAAAAGCAGAACAAAAGCAAAAGCACGCCGCAGCCCAGCCCCCATCCGGCATCCGCCGCGCACCGCGGAGGCCCCTACCTGTGGCGCCGGCCTGCGTGATGATGGCCGACATGGGGATGGTCTTGATGATGGTGGTCGTGCCCGGCTTGGTGGTGCTCGGGGACACGCTGCTGATGCCCAGGATGGTGGGCTTAGTCCCGGCCCCGCTGGCCTGCGTGGTAGTGATGATGGTGGTGGGCTTGCCGTCCGCGGAGGTTACCAGCTTCAGGATGGTCCCGGCCGGCAGGGGCCCTTTGGTCTGCGACAGAAAAACACGTGGAAGCCTACTCAACAACAACGCCGACGACGACAACGTCTAGATGCAAAGAGTGGCTCAGCCGACTAAGGATCTGACCCTTGATCTCAGCTCAGGTCTTGACCTCAGGGTTGAGCGTTCAAACCCGGCGCTGGGCTCTGTGCTCGTGTGCTGGGCACAAAGCTTACTTAAATTTCAGAAAAAAAGGCCAAACAAAAAGTACGTCTCGAAAAGGAAAACCACCGGAGGAGAACAAGGTGAACGGACACCACCGACTACCACGATGCAAACTGTGGCAGAAAGTCTGCTCCGGCTACTCTCCACCGGTGGCCCGAGCCGCTTAGGGGATGTTCTGAAGACTGAGAGCGACCGCACCAAGCAGCAGGACTTTCTGCACCACACGTGCTCGAGGGATCTTCTCCAGGAGGGGACACAACTCCTTCCTGTGGCCCGGAGCCCCCTCGTGAGTGTCAGAGTCTGGGTCCCACAAGCTCACCTGGATGATCTGAGTCACCGGGCCTGTAGATGCCTGGCCTGTGACCGCTGAAGTCTGAACCGGTTTGGTCTGAACCACTGACATCACCTTGCCCAGGTTGGAAATCTGAAACAAAGGACGGAGCAAGGAGTGATCCGGAAACCAATTACGAGCACGGCTTGGGTCCGGCCTCTCCTGACCCGGGCCCAGGCCCGGGGTAGCGCCACAGGCCGGTCACGGCCCCATGCAGCAGGGTGGCACCCGTCACTCACCAGAGCACTGCCTCCTGGGACAGAGATGGGGCTCTTCACCAGGGTGATGGTCTTGGTGACTCCACCCACCACTGTGGTCACCACCTGGGCTTGCTGGGCCACTGTCACAGTTCCCGACTTATGCACCGTGATGATGGGGCGGGTGGATGTGTTGGCAGCAGAGGAGACAGACGTCCCCACCTGGGCGGCCGCAGTCTTCAGCATCCGAGTGGCCGGGTTGCTCACCTTGAAGGGGTGGCGACGAGCCGTGAGTGGGGCAGGGCGGAGAGGCCCAGCTTCCACCCAGAGGGGCCCGAAGCAGCTTGCCGGGCTTTGCCTTTCCCGCACCGACGGAGAGCGCGGCCAGCCTCAGGCTGCCACGTCCCGAAAAGTACCCACTCATTCCAGAGCCCGTGGCAAGCGGCAATTACGGGCCGGTGGCCCCACGAGGGCAGGTCCAAAGCCCGGAGGGAGTGACTGCTGTCTTAACACGGCGCTCAGAAGCCCCCGGCCCCGAGGCTGCCCCGGCTCAGAACCCGGCACAAGGAATGCTCACCATGACCGGCGAGGAGGCCACCTTTACAGTAGCCGGGAGGGTGGTGGTGCCTGGCGTCACAGCCACGGTTTTGACGATGGTCGTGCCTGCTGGGACACTCAGCACCGTGGGCGCTGACGAGGGCGGGATCTTCTGGGTGGCGGCAGCTGCAGCTGCCAGCGCGGCCATGCCGCTCATCTGCGGGCTGCTGCCAATCACCTGCGGTGGGCACAGGGGGCATGAGCCCACACTCGGCACCAGGACCGAGGCTGCCTCGCCCCCTACTCCAGACGCTTCAGCAGAACCCATCGAGAGGCCCGGCCCTGCCCGGAGAGCCTCCATCCCGCCCGGCGTCCCTCTCAGCAGCACCTGTCGGCCCCACCTTGGCCCCTGCTGCTGACTGGGTACGGTGGCCCAGCAACAGATTTTGCCAGAAGCTCTAGATACTTTCTAAAGACCACAGAATTAGACACAGCTCTCTCCTCCTGGCCCTGGGTCAAACCCCAGGTGCCTAGGTCCTCCCTGCAGGCTTCCAAACAAGGAAGTTCACGTTTAAAATGCCCTCGTCTGAATCAGATTCAGACAGCAGGGAAGTCCTTCCGAGGCATCAACTTATTAACTCGTGAGAACAATTTGCCTCACCGGTACATTCCTGGCCTAGAAAAGCCCAGGCTGAACGGCACTAAGGCTGGGTGCCACCAACCACCAGGAAATCCCACCCCACCCACCAGCTCCTCACCGTGCCCTGGGCACTCTGCGTCGGCACAACCATTCGCACGCCTGCAGGAAGGGAGGTCACGGTGACGGGGGCTTTCCCAGCCTGGCTGGCAGGTCGCATGGTGACCAGCGGGGTTCCTGTCGTGGCCTGAGGACCGGTGACTTTGAGAACAGCAGGGACGCCTGGCGAGGGAAGGAGGTGGCCATCAGCAGAGGCCCGGGCCTCCGTCGCACCCGGTGCAAACGCAAACTGCTTCTGGGACCTGCTGGCGCTTCACATCCGGTCCTTCCAGACACCCTCAGCCACTGTCCCCGCAAGCGGGCCCGAGCTTTCTCCCGGCCCCAGCGCTCGGCCACAAGCCAGTGCCGCCAACGGCCAGGTGTGCTATCTTTAGCGGCCCTCTCGGGCACACGGCCTCCCGGCGAGTAGCCCCTACCCTCTGAAGTGCGAGGCCCCGCTCACCTTGAGTCCTGGCCGCCGTGGGCACGGAGATTGAGCTGCCGGGTACCGTCGGCAAGACCTGGATGGCGGTGGTGGTCGGGGGCGCGGCAGCAGCCTGGGGCAGGAGCGTGATGCCTACCTGGGTCAGCGGCTGCACGGCAGGTGCGGCTGCTGCCGGGGCGGGGCTCTTGGGAGGGTTGGCGGGCACAGACGGGACCGGATTGGGCGTGGGGGAGGCGGCAGTAGCGGCCGTGGCGGGAATGTCATATTTCTGGAGCTGCAGAAGGTAACTGTCGGCTGTCGCCACGGCCCCCCAGCTCACCTCCAGGGAATTGGTGTTGGCTCGTACCAGCTGTACCCGGGCCGGGGGTGGTGGCTTTTCTGCAAGAGGGCACGGCCGGTGAGAAGGGGTCGTGCTGGGAGGCCCCGCGCTGTGGCTCCGCTGCGCCGCGGCAGGCCCGCAGGCCCCCGTGCAGCCGCCTCACCTGTCTCCAGGTACCACAGGTCCTTGCAGCAGACCTGGTTGTTCCAGGCCTTTCGGTAGCCGTCGCGCCCACTCCAAATGTACAGGCGGGTGTTGATGGCTACGGCACAGTGGCCGGCTCGGGCCCGGGGAATATTGTCCTCCAGCGTGTCCATCAGGATGGTCTCCCAGGCCATGGTATCTGGGGACGGTGGGGTTGGAGGTCAGTGAGGACGGCAAGCGAACCCACAACCCCCAGTGGCCCTCTGGCCTTTCGCTGTCAGGGATGGGGAATCCAAACCAGGAAGTCATTAAAGAGTACTAAATTAAAAACAAACAAACGAACGAACGAAAGATAACTCGGTACGGCAAAAAGACCGTAAAAGATGTAATTATAAACCACAAACTGGGGAAACTATTTGAAACGCACAGCCAGAAGGTCTCACTTCTCGCACATCAAACAACACAAGAGCCTATGTAGAAAAGAGACAGGCAAAGAGGAACGCAAGTTACGGAAAAGGCGACAGGAGGATCTAGGGGAAAATACATACCCTCGCTCAAAATAAGCGAAATGCAAACTTAAACCATAAGGTGCCTGGCAATTTGATTCCCGTGCCTGTGGTAGCCGGGGTTCAAGGTGAGCCAGGGGTGCTGGGGGGCCGGCCCGTGGGGAGAGTCAATCACCTATTGAACTTGGCGAAGAGCTGTTTGACGGTCGCCGCGCCAGCACTGCCGGGGGCATTTACGCGGGCACAGCCTCTGTGCAGGATGGCTTGGCGACATCCTTCGACAGTGATCCTACCTCTAGGCTTTTACCCTTCAAATACACTTGCACGGAGGTGAGGACAGTGCAAGGATACTCACGGAGTAGCGTCTGTGCAAGTTTCAACACCTCGATAGCAATTCAAAAGAATGAGGCCGCTCGCCGTGCGGGGATGGGACGGGACGGTCTCCGAGACAGAGTAAAGCGAAAAGCCAGGCGTGGCGCGGCGCCGAGAGCAGGCTGCCGTCGTGTTTGTTTATAAAGGAACCTACAGACGACGCTTGGACATGTAGAAAAGTCCCTGCAGTGGGGAGGAGAAGCCACCAGCGCGGCTGCCTCTGCAGGATAGGAGGCGGGAGGGAGGCTGCGCACGGTTAAGCGTCCGTGCTTTCGACGGCGGGCCACGTGTAGGAAAAGAGCCTACTCAAGAATGAAAGCAGGGAGCGCCCTCAGAGTGCTCGCACCAGTGGCTGCCTCTCGTGGACTCGAGGGGCACGGGCCTTAGAAGCACACCCCACACAGCTCTCGGGACCGAGGAGGGCCAGCCTCCCGCAGCCCTCCGCAGGCTACTCCGAGCCCGAGGAGGCCATACCCAGGTTGAGACAAGCCAGTGTGTTGGTACACTTCCACTCCTTCTCGTGTGTGGCCACTTTGACGTCATCCATGACGAGAGGCACCCAGCCACCAAACACGTACATTCTGGGACGAAGGAGGGAAGAGTAGGAGAGGGTTGTAGAGGAGGTGCCGAGCTAGAGGCCACCTCTTCCATCCAGAAAGTTCTAAACACGCTTGGTCCTCCAGCTCTCCCCGGGAGAGGCCCCCAGGGCGCATGAAAGCTCTCGATGCCACCCTGTCCTTCTTGGTGGCTCAGCCCTCACAAGACCTGCGTCACCTCCACCACGTGGAGCCGTTACTCGAGCTCATCTAAAGCTCACCTCAGTCCCCATCATTCTCATATTCGCTTTGGGACCGTGGCATTGACAAAGACACCCGGCTGCTCGTGGAGAGTATCTAGGACAGTCTGCACCCCTCTACCCCGAGTCTGTCTCGGTCTCCCAGGGCCGGAATGTAAAGACAGGGCTGCGGAAGGCCAGCCCAGCCGGAAAGGGGCCTCGGCAGGCCTTAGGAATTGCAGGAACAAAACCGAGAGCCCCGTGGGGGTGGGGGCGGGCCGGGAAGACAAGAGCCGTGGCCGCTACTCACTTGTTTCCTATGGTCGTGGCTGAGTGAAGACTCCGGGGAAGAGGCGCCACCCCGCTGAGACTGGGCTTGTTCCACGTCAGAGTCTCTGTGCAGAGCAAGGGAGGGAGGAGGGTCACCTACGCCTTGCCAGACACGGGCCCTCCGACCCAGAGGACGCTGCCCAGAAGCAGGGAAGGCTCTGGAAGATGGGTGCCTGCGCGCAGTGTAAGAATTCCGGGCCTGCGCTCCCTCCAGCCTGCGACAGGCCCTCTGGCCGGCAGATGCCAGCATTTCCCAAGCCGCGTTCACCATCCTGGCGGCTGCGCCCCTCCCACGCTTCCTGAGCACCTGCTAGGAGGCAGCTGCGTCCCTCGGGGCTGGGGCGCGTCCCCCACAGGCCCTGCACTCCACGCCCCACCCTCCGCTAGCGCACCGGCCCCCACCCCACCGTCCACAGGCCAGGTGCCAGGAATCTCACTCGCGATCAACGGTTTCCTCTGAGTGCCGGTGCTGACCTACCAGACGGGTGCCACCGGCCAGCTTCTCCCTCAGCCTGCCTTCAGGTCGAACACCCAAGCTGCTTCCTACCAGTCCTCACACCCGCCCTGCTTACCCGCCCAAGGAGCCCCTCGAGGTCTTATGGTCTCTCAACATCCCACCTGACCGTGACACACCAGGGCATGCCACTCCTGTTAGAGTCTACCACGGACGAACGCTACCTCATCTAGATTAATTCCATCCTAGGAAGATCTTTGCTTCTCTCCCCTTATCCTCCTGTAGGACGGCAGACCAACTCAGCCAACCGAGCCTCGCTCTTTCTTAAGAGCAGTGCCACAAGCTCGGGGCAAAGGTGACTGACGCACATGGGGGCCCCCCGCCCCCCGGCCAAGAGGATGAGGGGCAGAGCAGCACACTCGCTCCCTGGGCCGTCAGCCCCGTCTCACCACCCTACGCCGGTGGCCCAGCCCAGTCTGCTAACTTTGCTCCGAGGCTCCCGGAACAGCCGTAGCCATGTCTTACCGATATCCAAGGTCCAAAGGTCCCCCAGCCTGCAGCCGCTCATCCCTCCGTAGATCACCAGCTTGGACTTCTTGTTGTCTTTCTCAGTATAGACCACAGCAGTGTGGGACTCCCGGGGTGGAGGCAGAACGCCGTAAGTGATGGGGATGTCCCAGGCCACCACTCCGGAGCCCGGCCGCAATTCCAGGATGTATAAGTCATTCAGGTACCTGGAGAAGAAAGGTCAGTTCTGGCAAGCGCTGACTCCACGCACCAGAGGCCTCGGCAGCTTCTAGGGGTGAACGGCAGACTCCCTGGGAGACAGAGGGGGCCAAATCTACGCTGAACTCCAAGTTCCTCTACCCTCAGCCTGGAGGAGGGGCTGCCAGAAGCTCCCAAGGATAAGTGTGAGTCCGAGGGAAGCGGCAGGCTGCCTCGCACACAAAGCCGGGCACTGTACATGGGCCCCCAGGGGAAGAGGGGTGCTGGCTTGGGACTACCTTCAGACTTCACGAAGGCACTCAGCCACCAGCCTTGGAAAATACCACCACTAAGTCTGCAGGTAGCAAGGGCTAGGAAGGAGAGCGCCAGCCCCAAGGTGGCCTGAGGAGCAGAGACCGGCCCAAGGCAAGGTGGGTTGCTGACCCCCGGGCCCAGCCCTCCTGCCATGCCACCTCCTCCTGGTTAGAGACCTCGGAGCCAGAAACTCCTTCGAGGGCATCTAGCGTCACCCTCTCACATCACAGAAGGAAGGAACCCGGCACAGTGCCATTGGCTGGCATGTGGCAAAGCACACCCACCCTCACGGGCTTGCACACGGAGAGGGCGAGGCCTCACCTCGGAATGTTGTTCTTGGGGTCCTCGCTATCGTTGGCCAGACCCCCAAACAGGTAGCACTTGTTGCCCACGAGGGAGAAGCTGTGCCCGAGCCGAGGACACGGAGGGGGTCCATTTTTGGGCGTCTTTGCTTTGAGTCTCTTCCATTCCCACCGGCTTGCCTGCAAAATCAAGACTCGGGGATTTAATCAGGAACGAGCTGGCCACCATCGGGGCCTGGGCCATTTGTTGTGGAGGGAGGGCCTGGTAGGGGTGAGGGAGGCACGGGACCATGGGAGGCCTCCTGGGCAGCCTCCCCACCCCCACCCCCACCCGGGGAGCACGCTGGGGGCCGTTACCTGGAGCTCGTAGAGGTCATTGCTGTATTTCCCATACTCCACCATCCCACCAAACACCAGCAGGCGAGTGCCGTCACACACGAAGCCATACGCGGCACACCCAGGGGGGATGTCCCCTCTCACGGCTGGGATGAACCACTGGTTAGTCGCTGGGGGAACAAAAGGAAGCGGAAGAAGTCAGAATACCTTGGGGACTCCTAAGAACCAGAGCCCCCACTCCTCCCACTCCCCAAATCCAGCAGCCCACGAAACGTGGCCTGACAAAGGAGGAGCCAAGACAGCGCCTCCTTGTCCCAGGGTGTGGGGCCTTCTCATTTCAGTATCCAGTCCCAGCACCCCATCCGAGCCATCTTTTAAGTCCCTTGCCTCAGAAGCCACCTTGCGACAGCCTGCAACCACCTGGCTTCTCATCAAGGTCGTCTTAATAAGCGGGAAGTCACTAATTCATTAGCTTCTGGGAACGTGGGCCCTGACTTCCTTCCCCAACTGCTCAGTGGATCATTGGAAAGAAAGGTCTAACACCCAAGATACCCTCTCGGTGGCCCCATGCACCTCTTCCTGGGGGCACGGGGGCCACACCTCCAAGTGGTTCACAGAGTGACCGTGACCAGCCAGTGCCCTCCCTCCCTGCAGGTGCCAGTGGCAGGAGGCGAGCAGGCGAGGGTGGCCAATCAAGGAAGTCCAGTCCGCTGGCTGAGGAGAGCCAGGGAGGGGGGCAAGACTCCATCTCGGCTGGCGTTTCCTAGGTGATGTTCCACACCACCCCTCCCCTCATGCCACACCCACACCAATCTAGAACATTCTTGAAATCCAGAAGCGGTGGCAGTAGCATCAGCTTCTGAGGCAGCCTCCACAGCCTCTGCTGGCTGCAGAAGCGTCCCCCGAATCCATCCCCTGTAACCGGGGCTGGGGTGGGGAGACCACCAGAACCATCCAGCACCCCGCTCCTCCCCTCACTTAAGGCTTGTGTCCTATGTTCAGCTCCCCAGACACTTGCCAAGCCAGGGCCTCCCAGAAGAGTCACGGGGCACACATCCTCCTCTTTTTGAGGGGTCCTTCTCATTACACATTATTTATTTTTTTTTTAATTTTTTTTTTTCAACGTTTATTTATTTTTGGGACAGAGAGAGACAGAGCATGAACGGGAGAGGGGCAGAGAGAGAGGGAGACACAGAATCAGAAACAGGCTCCAGGCTCTGAGCCATCAGCCCAGAGCCCGACGCGGGGCTCGAACTCACAGACCGCGAGATCGTGACCTGGCTGAAGTCGGATGCTTAACCGACTGCGCCACCCAGGCGCCCCATCATTACACATTATTTAAAGGACTCTCCCTAAACGGCACGCCACACTCTCTCCAAAAACCTCAAACCGGGCGCCAGATGCAAATCTGATTCGGTGCCCCTAAACCGGTATTGGTCAAACGTCAGTGACTTGAGACGGAGGCACCGGAGCATGAAAGGGGCAGCCCTGGAGTCCAAATGAGGGTCAGGATAGTCCCACAGGGAGGGCCTCGGGGGGGGGGGGGGGGCCCGGCTGCTCGACTGCTTCTCAGTCTCTGCACAGGCACGTACTTGGTTATGCATACTTGGTTATGCATACGTCCTTCCTGCGTACTAGGTAACAAGTCCTTTGTTGTCACCCTGGGGCCTCATGTACACATTGGCCCAAAGGCCTGTCCTCATCTAAAAGCACACCAGTAACCCCCAGGACAGTTACAGCCTTTCCCGAGGTGAAAGCGTTCCTGTCGCTCCCCACTCCCCACCTCTCCAGCTTTGCTTTGGAACAGGCTGTTGACCCCCTCCCCCCCCTCAACGGTTCGGTGGGGTCACTGGGACTCCAGCACGCCCAGCACCACTGTCCCCCTCTGCCGTCGTCCTGGTGCAGGTGCGAGGCTGCACTGCCTGCTGCACACGCGTGCGCCCAGACCCCAGGTCCCAGCTCCCTCCCTCACTGTCATTCCTGGGGCAAAAACAAACCAAGAAAAGCAGCAGCTTTCTGTGCCGAGGCAAACCACCCATGCACAAATTGAAAGAGACGGAGTTTCATCCAACTTACCAGGATAAAAAGCTGAAAGAAACCTGGGAGACTGCCTAGGCCAAGCTCCCTCAATTGATAAAGGAACAGAACCCAAGAGAGGAAGTGACTTACCTGAGGTTATAGAGCAAAACGGACAGACACAGGCAAGAACCTTGTCACCAGCTTAAAAGCGACCGCTAGGTGCCCACCGTACAGGGAGGAATCGGCTATCCTCGCCCACCTGAGCGCCCTCTGGGCTGATGCACGCAGCTACGGGGCCACCATGGGGCCAGCGGTCAGGCCTGGGACAAAGCTACACGGCAAACAGGACCGACCCGCTGCTTTCCTATCCCGCTCTCATCGCTGATGCGGCCGGCCAGGCTGGAAGTGACCTGTGACACCCCTCATTTAAGAGGCGCTGATCTTGTTCTAGAACACGGGGCAGGGGCCCTACACCGCCATCAAGAGCGGTCCATCAGGCACTTGGTGGCATGAAGCCACAGCCCCAGTGCTGCCCTCCAGATGGCACGGCCGCTGCCTCAAACACACCGGCTGCTCTCAGGTACCCCTTAATCACGTTATCTGTAGCTCATCCAGCGGGTGACCCCGCCTCCGGTCCCTTGTTCTCCATTCGCTCCAGCCGGTCAATGCTCGCAGCTGGGGGCGTGGTCTGAGGAGAGGAGGCCACCTGCACACAGGACCCTCCGTGGGCTGGTCAGAAACCTGACTCCACCTTGTCTCTCCTCAGCAAGCTTGACACCCGCAGTTTCCGTGTTTCATCAGCCGCTCCCACCCCTTTCCACACTTGCCAAACCCACCTGTAGTTGCTCCCGTCAACCTCTATGCACCCTCCGCTAGAGACCCACACCCGCACAGTTGGGTAGACCGACCGACCGGTAGCCCTTCCGTTCGCTCGGTCATAACACGGCACTTCCTGTGTGGCAGACGCAACACCAAGTGCGGGGAGGCACGGAGTAGACCGCTCCCATCCTCAAGCTTCCAATGTAGTAGGAAGGCTGCCACGCCCTCCCCCCCATGATGGGAAAAGCAGCCCGGGGCGGGGGGGGGGGGGGGGGGGGGGAGTCTGCACCAAGGTCAAGTCTGGGGAGCACAGAACAGGGCAATTTGGCAGAGGGGGCTTCTCAGAAAAGGTGACTTTGGAGCCAGGCCTTGAAGGGTGAACAGGATTTCCTGACAAATGAAACTAATAGGGCCAATCAGGAAGTGACTGCAAAAGCCAAGTGAGAAGAGGGGAGGTCTCATAATGGAGGGGGAACGGATCTGAGACAAGCTCAACTTAGTGACCAATGAGCTACAGGGACAGAGGAGCAGCGAGGTGTTTCCAAGGAGGTGGCCTGTGACTGTTAACTGAAGAAGAGAGCCCAACTATGTCCAGGAAGAGCTGGACTCCAGGCACTCCCGCGTGACCCTACCACCGGCTGGCAGGGTGACCCCTAGACCTGTCACTTCCCCTCTCAGACCCCAATTTCCTCATGTGCAAAAACAAGGAAGTGCCGCTAGATGCTTTGCAAAGCTCCTTCCAGCTGTTAACAGTCACTGGACATTAAAGAATCACGGACGCAGACCAGCCTTGGGCAGCTGATGTGGTGACCGGTCACAGTCTTCCCTCGGTACCAGGTCCTCCATAATCCGCTTTGCTACCCTGAAATACAACTCCCCAAGGCCAAGGACAGTAGCTACCCTAAGAACTCCCAAAGGCCAATCAAGTATCCCACAGCCGCCGTGGTAACCGCCGCTGAAGAGGAAGGACACACTTTCTCACACACACCTGCTGGCCCCCAGCTCGTCACCCCCAGACCACCGAGCTAACCAAGACGGCAAAGTGCTCACAAGCGCCCCAAACGCGCCCCCTGGAGCCACCGAGCTCAACAACAAGGAATGGGTCTCCCGTCCCGCAGAAGGAAGAGGGCGAGAGAAGAAGGAAGAGGCGCAAGGATCTGCCCTGCCCTGACTTAAACCGAAACGACGGCAAGCGGAAAGGCAGCCAGGCAGCCGTGCCGCCACTGGCGGCAGGAGGGCAACACCAAGCCCCATCTGTCCCGAAGGGAGCGCAAGAACCCTGCAGCTACCAGAAGCGCGGACACACAGCGAAAGCCGGCCAAGTTCCTGCGCCCTTCAGATAATGGGCAACACTTGGTGAGGACCCGGGAGTTGGGTCTGCTGGTGACTCTCCTGAGAAATCGCCTAAGGAGTTGGTAAGGGCAGTTTCCAAACTGCTAACCGGAGGAATCCGGGGCTGCGGCCCTTCGGAAGGCGGACTACCCTCTACTACACGACCCACGCTTGCAGATGGGGAATGAATTAATGCCAAAGTGGCCCGATTCATTTTCATAAACTAATGAATATGCAGAAGCCCCTGGAAGCAGTGGACTTCAGAGCTGATGGTAATTAGGCCCCTGTCCTACTTTCTAAAATTGTATTTCCCTGTTAAGGAGCCTGCTCCGGGCCTTGTGAGAATAAAGACAGTCCAAGGAGTTTAGAAGGTTCTGCTCAGGGCGACGGCCTCTCTAAAAACAGCCCTGCCCCTCAGCCTCACCTTCCCCGGCTGACTGCGGCCACAGCAGCTGTCTACGCCTGCAGGGAGCACCGCCAACCAGCCCGGCCTCGCTGGAGGCAACAGGTGCCAAGAGCCAGAATGCAAAGGGTCGCCATCGACCCACCAGCCTTTGAAAGTCAACTCGGTAGGGGCAGCCAGCTACAAGGTGCGGAGAAAACTGCACTCTGCCTCAAGGGAGGGGGAGGGGAGCACCCAGCCCTCACTGCTCTAACCACTTTCTCCCTTGGGCGCCAACTCCCAACCCCAGAGCACCCTCACAGGTGGGAGGTGGGGCCCAGACTCAAGGAGCTGGTATTGCCAGAGCCCTGGGAAAGGACAGACCTGGAGAAATGGAGCCTGCTAGATGTGATGCCTGGGGGCAGAGCTGGAAAACAGCTCTCAGCCACCACCGACCCCAACGCACCCCCCCCCACCCCCCACAGAGGGGAACGTCCTGAAAGACTACTGACAGGCGTGTGGGTGTGCAGGGCGCGCTGTGAGACTGCTTTCCCCCCTCCCGGGGGGGGGGTGTCTTGGGCTCTCACCCGCTCTCCCCCCCAGAACACAGCGCACACAGGCCCGCTGGCCTCAGGGAGAGTGTCCAGCCCCTCCTTCTGAGCAAGGCGAGGCGCCGTGAGCCAACGTCCCTTCCACAGGCAACGGCTCCGTGTGCAAACCAGGCCAAGGGGCCGCCACGGGCAAGAGGCTGCAGGAGGCTGCGGCCCAGTCCAAGACCTGGCAAGGACGCCAGGCAAGGGGCACGCACCGCAGCTTTGTGTGTCCCGAGGAATCCCGTTCCTCCCAATTAACAGCGCCCTGGGATTGGGGGAGATATGAACGGGGGCACGGCAACCTCGGCCTCACAGAAAGAGGAGAGGTAAGGGTCCACCTAGCCCACCATGGGGTCACTGGAATTCACCTCCTACACCGGAGGGCCCCCGATCCAAAAAAGAAGCAATTTGGAGCAAACACCGCAGAACTAAATGGCAAAAGGGGGAGCAGCAGCAACGCCGCCCTATCTGTGGGTGCACAAACCCTGAGACGGTCACCCAGCGGGGCACACAACCCCCCAGGTCGGAATCAGGGGCTCAACTCTGCCCCTAATCCGTCATCTAGAAGCTGTCATTTCTTCCGAAAAAGCATCAAAGAGGAAGAAGAGCTGAGCAGGCGCAGAAGGAGGGAAGAAGGGGGTGGGACTTTGCCTGCGCCAAAGGGACGCATCCGCCAGCCCGCCCGCCCGCCCGGCGGGGTAACGGTGTCTGTCTCGAGTCAACGCCGGCGACGCCCCCGCCCCCTCACCAACCGGACTGGATTTCTGTCGGATAATGAAAAGCACCCCTCAAACGCAGGGGGGGGGCAGAGGAAGAACGGGGAGAGAGCAGGAAAAGGCACAGAAGCCGGGCCGACCAAAGGGTCTCGGAAGAGAGAGAGCAGATCAGTGCGGAGGGAGAGGGAGGAACAGGAGGGAGAGGAGGCAGGAGGGAAGGGGAAGAGAAAGGAGGGGAGGGAGGGCGGAGAGGAGGGAGGGGAGGAGGGAAAGAGGGGGAGGAGGGGAGGGAGGGAAGACGAGGGAGAGGGAGGAGATGGAGGGAGGGAGGGAAAGATCCCAGGACCCAGCGGGCTTTGCACTCACCCGTGTTGTACACGTGCAGTTCGTCCACTATCCCCTCGTTGCCGCCGCCAAACACCACGATGAGTTCCTTGATGGCCACGGCTCGGTGGCCGTGGCGGGGCCGGGGCACCGGACCCGACCAGCCCACCACTCGCTTCCAGCGGGGCTGCAGGAGCACCGCTGGAGAGTTGGCGGGCGACACGGCCGAAGCCATAGTTACGGGAAAGGCCGCGGTGGGGGAAAAGTCACCAAGCGGGAAGGGAGCCCCCCAATTCCTCTCACACACACCCCCTTTCGTCTAAGGTAGCTCTCACGGAGAAGCGGTTCCTCACACAGCGGTGGACGGTTCCATGGAGGCCGCCATCTTAACTACCCTCCTTCCCTTCGGCTCTTCCCCTTCTTCTAGCTCACCCCGTCTCTTCAAGAGCCTCCCGAAACTTTCGAGCGCCTAGCCCCGAGAAGCCGGAGGCCGCCGAGTCCCGCCGCCCTGACAACTCGCTCGGGCGCTCCCGCTTACAAGCTCGGGCGGGAGGCCCTGGGAGCCGCCATCTTGAGCCGTCCCTCTCTCCTCCCTTCCTCAGTCGTAGCCCTCCCCCGCCGGAAATGGCGGAGCCCCGGCCCGGTTCCCACACCCCCCAAGTCCCCTGCACTGGCCGGCTTCCGGGGCGGGTGGAAAGGAGCCACAAGCGCCGCGGTTGTCCCAGCCCCGCCGGCGCTCACACCACAATTGTGGGAGCCGCCATCTTGAGACCGTCCCGCTTCCCCGCCCAGCGCTTAGTGCAGCCGCCGCTCCCGAAACAGCCTCGACACTCGTGAAGGACAAAGGCGCGCCGGAGGCCAGTGGAACGAACTCGAATTCTCGGGGGCTGGTCGGAGACTCGCGCCGTACAGCTTGTGAGGTCTCGAACCTCTCCCCTGAGTCCGCCTCTGCTGCTCAGGCTGCGCCTGCCGCCCTGGGAGCCGCCATCTTGAGACTAACTCCCCCTTCCCCCCTATTCTCTTCCTCCTGGGTCAGTTCTTCCACTGCAAACCAAACGCAAGGCAGCGTCCGATCCTCGCTTCCCTCTTTATGACTCCTTCCCACAGGAGCCGCTCCAAAGAGCCAGAGTTAGGCCCCGGAGTGGCAACTGTACGGCAGGAGGAGCGGTAACGGCAGGGCGCTCATGCCTCCTCCCTGGGAGCCGCCATCTTGTGTGAAGAAGTAACAACTAAACATGGCGGCAACGGCGGTCGGGCGAGGGGGCGGAGTCGGGCTACGTCACTGTTTCCCCCCCCCCACCCCCCGCCCTCGCACGGCTTCTCAGAGCCAAGGCCTCTTAAAGGACCCCCGCGCTGCCCCGGGGCGAGGGCCCAGGTCCACCGCGCGCCTAGCTAGGGCTCAGGCCGCTCTCGGGTCAGGCGCAGGCGCGCCCAGCCCCGCGGCCCACCCCCTCCCCCCCCATTGAGCCCTCACGCCTCCGCCCTGGGAGCCGCCATCTTGCCACTTCCCTTCGCCCGGCCGTCCACGGGCGTCAATAGCGACTTTCAGCACAAAACAAAGATGGCGGTTGAGGCCTCTGGTGAATGCCCGGATGAGGATGCCTCAAACGAGCTCGGCCCCGCCCCCCCTGGGAACATTCCCCCGGGTCGTTTAAGGAACACACGCCCGAGGAGTTGCCTTTAACTGGCAGTGGGGACAGGGCATAGGCTGCTGGGGACGGCCGACGGGAAACGTTAGAGCTGCAGCTCGGGCCGGAGAGTGCACGTTTCCGCTCCCCACACCCAGGGGCCGCGGGAGAAGCGGCCCAAGACACGCCGCGGGGGGAGTCGGAGGCGGGGCGAGTGGGCGGTGACGCAGCCGGCTCCCAGGCTCGCCGGCCCCGCCCCCGAGCGCCGGCGCCACCGCCCGCGCTCTAACGAAAGGAGACGCGCCGCGCGCCCGGGCCCGCTCCCCGTCCCCCGCCCCGCCGGCTGCAGGGCGGGCGGCCAGGCCGGCGGTACCCGAACCGAGCGGGCGGGCGCGGGAGAGCTCCGTGTCGCCCCGCGTCACCTCGCGTCACCCCGCGTCACCCCGCTCCGCCTGCTTCCCAGAGCCCGGCGCCCCGCCCCGCGCGCAGGCGCAGGGCCGCTTCTCGGGTCCGCCCTTTCCCGAGATTTGAATTTTCCCCAGCCAAGATAGAGAGGCAAATACCCGGATGGTGATCGCTGGCCTTTTCGCGCCAATACTGTAAGTTCTCGCAGCAACCTTAAGAGGTGGGTACTGGCATCCCCGTGTGCTAAATCTTGCAGGAGGCCGGCCGGTGGCTGCACGGTTATCTGCACTGGCAGACTCAGGCTGTAGTGCAGGGGCCCTGAGCTGGTGTCTGTGAGCTTGAGGCAACCACAGAGGATTTTTCCACTTTCTCTCAGCTTTATTTCATTTTTATTTTCACCAACCCCGATTTGAAATTTGGCGTTTCCCGCAACTACGAATATAGGCCACAGAGCACACACAGAGTGTTAGCCTGGTGGCCTATGGAAGTGACACCATTTCAGATCACTTAGCTTTTGTTGTAGTCATCTTGAAATGAACTCAAGTACAAGACCTGCCCGTACGTCCTGTCATTTAACTTACCAGTAGAGAAGCACATATATTACCATATCACACATTTTCCAAAATATTTTCATACCATCTCTCGACCTGTTAAGTTTATGTTGTAACTCTGTTTCTGTGTATTTGGAAGCATTTGTTTGGGAAAGGCCACAGAGACCTGTGGCGGCCAGAGGACAAGAGCCCTGGGGCCTGTATATGGGTGTGCCGCCAATTGCCCTAAATGACCTTGGGTATTCACCTCCCCTCTATGGCCCCGGGTCCCTCCCCGTAAAATAAGGAAGGTGAGCTGCTGGTTTCCAAAGACCTTGACTGAGTTCAGCAGTTCTCTCCCTGGAGTTCAGGAGTCACTGGAGTTGTTCGAGGCTTCTTGGGTATCCAGGTGTCCCAGAGTGACCTCACCTGCAAGGGATGTCCCACATTACAGCCTTCAAGCTGGCACCCCCTTATCTGCAGAAAGGCAGCAAGGGTGGTCGGGACAGTCAGGGACACAACAAGCAGTGGTCATAAATGCTACAGGGAAGAAGCCAGCACTGTGACAGGTGACAGTGGCTCCTGCATAAATGCATATAGCCGCGGGAAGCAGGGGAGAGTGAGGAACATGTGTTAACCCCTTAGCCAGGATATCGTCCTGCTTTGCAGAACTTCTCCAAAAGACTCCACAACTGTGGGCCAGTGCCTTTGGCCTTTGTGTGCCAGGTGCTGGGGGAATCTGTAAAGAACTTTGAGGGTCATGTCACAAGGGTCATGGCAGGAGCCATGGTGTATGGAGGAGCTAGGCCATAAAGTACCCAGCCTGGTCTCCTTGGTGGACTTGGGAAATTGGTTGGATGACATGTCACTTTCAGCTTGCACAAGGGCTCGGGTGGACTCTGCCCAGCAGCCAGAGAGAGGAGTCACTCTCCACGCCCTTCCTGGACCTTCTCTATCAAGCTGACAGTGTTTTGCTCCTGTCCCCGGCTCTTACCCATGCTTGCTGGCAGACGGGAGGGTCAGGCTAGCGCAGGTCCCAAAGGCCTGGCACTTCATGACACAGAGCCGGGCCCCGGATAGGTGCAGGTGAGCTGTCCCAGCTGGAGTCAGCAGCTGAGTGGGGAAGCCGCTGCAAGAGAATGGCAGCTGAGTGGAAAGTGTCAGCAGACGTGAGGCAGGAGGGGAGGCGGCCTGCAGAATCTCACTCTGGGCAGGACAGACCGGGCCTAGGGAGCTTTCAGGACTCCAGCGGGAGGGCACTTGGACGTGTGGCCGAGAGACTGGGACGTGATCACGCGTGGAGTAGAGAGCCAGCCACCAAAAGGTGTTAAGCGGGACTGGCACGATCCACTCCAGGGGCGCTCTTGCGGAACGTGCTGGGGGGGGGGGGTTGGCTGTCGTGCACAGACCACATTAGCAGTGGGCAGCCTGGGAACGGGAACCCCAGGACAGACCTAGCCCCCTGGACCCAGAGGCTCTTAGGGAAAGAGCTGGGGCGGGCGTGGACCGCAAGCTGAGGCAGAGGCTCACGCTCAATGAGGAGCTGTAGAGTCAGTATGGGGGCTCTGGTTCACTGAGGGAAATGCTGGGCCCCATGGTCCTCCTTAACAACGGACCCCCGAGGCAGGACGGGAGCAGGAAAGGCCAGCAGCACTGTCCCCAGAAAATAGAGGTGGCTGCCCAGGGCCACGTGAAAAGCGAAATGGTAATGTGCCAGTGAAAGCATAGGAAGGACAGAGACATGTGGGCTTTGTGCTTGAATGGCCGTGAATTGAAATTGAGCAGGTATTCACAGAGCTTGGGAAGGAGAGCGGGGGAATCAGACCCTGCCCTGCCCTTTCAGGGCCTGCGTTGCAGGGGGAAATGGAGCTGTGCCTCAAAAACAAAAGGTGCTAAGTGGTCTCCACCTGTAAGAATTTAGTCCACACGAGGACTGCTCCTGGAGGTACTGGAGGCATCGCCATTCTACACGTGTGCAAACTGGGGCCCAGACTGGTGAAGGCCCAAGGTCACACAATTAGCAGGTGTGGGGAGCCGGAGTTTGAACACAGGCAGTCCCTCTCTTCCCCACCGGCCTGCCGTTTTGGCTTTGAGTCATTTTCAGAGCGCGGAACCTTTTCTCTGTTCCATGGCAACATGCTTCTAGGCTACTGGGCCAAGTCACAGCGCAGCTGGCCCCAGAGCAGTTGACAGTCATGATAACTGCATGTTCTTTTTAAACTGTCTGCTTCTCCAACTGCAGGAAATGGAAGGTTTATTGTGGGCCAAGGGAAGCAGGGGATTTGGGATGGTGTGGCGCTTCGGGGCAGGGCAGGAAGGCCCACCCGGCAGATGCTCTTCCTCCTCCCGCTGTCCTCTCCCCCCTTCCTTCCCCTCCTCCTGCCCCCTCCCCTCCTCCTCCTCTCGCACCGCCCCATCCCTTGCCTTGGATTCTAGAACTTGGACCACAGGGAATGGTGTCAAACTGGGTATTTGGTGAAAAGGGCTTGGGGCCAGCTGGAAACTTCAACATTTATGACACCACTGAGGCAGGGAAGCCCATTCTGAATTGTAGCAACAGTCCTAGGAAAGGTTGAAGTGTGTGAATGCAGCGGCTCTAAGGGAAGGAGGGCAGTGAGCCGGGTGTCACAGTACACAGATGAAGGACTGAAGGACAGAGCGCATGGGTGTCAGGAGAGAAAGGCATGAAACCTCTAGGGGAGATCTAGATGATTCTAGAAGCCATGATTCTGGAAGCCATGAGTAAGAAGGTGACCATGCTGTGGGTAGCGCTTCACTTTTATTTCTGGTTGGTTTTCTTTCTTTCATTTTTTAATTTTTTAAGTTTTTTTATTTTTTGAGAGAGCAGGTGAGCAGAGGAGGGGCAGCGAGGGAGAGAGAGAGAGAGAGAGAGGGAGAGGGAATCCAAGCAGGCTCCGCACCGTCAGCACGGACTTGGGGCTCGAAGTCAGGAACAGCGAGATCATGACCTGAGCCGGGGTCGGTGGCTTAACCCACTGAGCCCCCCAGGCGCCCCCTGGATGGTTTTCTTTCTAACCACCCTCTTTTTGTAACCACAGAGGAAAAAGGCAGAACGCCCTTCCACTTCTGCTCCCCAGTCGGCGGAGCCACGGCTGGCCCAGCGAGGGGGGCCGGGGCGCGTTGCTTGGCGGAAGCCGAGTGTGTGAGTTCTGACCTGCCAGTCACACCTGCGGTTCCGCATGCAGCCCGAGTCCACGCGGGCGCTGTGCCACGTGGCTGTGGCCAGCTGCTTCTGCCTGGCCGTCGTCTACGCGGGGGTTTTCGACGGCGTCTCCATTCAAGTGGGCTACGAACACTACGCTGAAGCCCCGGTCGCCGGCCTCCCCGTCTTCCTGGCCATGCCCTTCAACTCACTCGTTAACGTGGCCTACGTGCTCCTGGGGGTGTACTGGCTGCGGAGGAAGGCGGTTCCCCTGGGGCACCCCGTGCATGCGCGGAGGGCTCGCTACCTGAAGGACGTGTTTGCCGCCATGGCCCTGGTGTATGGCCCGGTGCAGTGGCTGCGGGTCGCCACGCAGACGCACCGCGCCGCTGTGCTGGACCAGTGGCTCACATTGCCCATCTTCGCGTGGCCCGCGGCCTGGTGCCTCTCCCTGGACAGGGGCTGGAGGCCCGGCCTGTTCCTGGCCATCGAGGGCCTCTCCCTCGGCAGTTACGGCCTCGCCTGGCTGCACCCCTGCGGCTTTGAGGCCGCACTGGCCGCACACATCGCGGCGGCCGTGGGCCGGGCCCTGCACGCTCACGGGCGCCACGGCGGCGCCTCCTCGGGAAGGCACTTGGCGCTGGGCGTGCTGTCCTGCGCGGGCTTCGTGGTCCTCAAGCTGTGTGACCACCAGCTCGCTCGGTGGCGTCTCTTCCAGCGGCTCACGGGCCACTTCTGGTCCAAAGTGTGTGACGTGCTCCAGTTCCACTGCGCCTTCTTGTTTCTGACCAGTTTAAGCACCAGCCGGAGACTTCCTCCGGATGGGAAGGCGCGTTGAAGCGCGGAGAGAAGCCGCTTCCAGCCACTGATCGCCACCGTGTCGCCGGTGTGAAATTTCCTTCCCGGGTGCGACAGATGCGAGGGCTCCGTGGAGGGCCGTCCCTTCCTCCGAAGCCACGGGCTTCGGTATTTAGGCGTGAGATGTTATGCTGTGTGCCACTTACTTTCAAAGAGATAAAGCAAATAGCTAAGTGCAGGGGGTTCAGGGACTCATTGTCCTGCTCTTGTAACTCTTCTGTACTTTGAAATTCTTTCCAAATAAAACGAGCCCGAGAAATCCATCACTCTCATGGCGGCAGGGGAACGTTTGTCTGCAATGGCTTCGCGGTTCAGGTCACGTCCGTGGGCTGCTGACGGGGAGACTGAGTCACAAACCCATGCTGAGCAGACCGATGTGGCATCAGTGACGGCCGTGCTGACAGCAGGTCACACGGAAGGAGCCACGTCACCGCAGACCCTTCACGGAACCAGACAGGGCCGTCCGGATGAAGAAACACAGATGTCAAAAGTTGAATTCTCAACGCAACGTTGCCCTCAGAGCCAGGGTGTGGCTCAGATGTCCTCCGTAGCAGTGGTTACTGAAGTGTCACGTGTCTGTTTCCATGGAGAGACCCAGAGCAGGGCATGAGCCAGCCCCACACCCCTGCCGTCCCGGGCCCTCAGGAACCACGGTCTCCTGATGGCGTGTCAGGCAGGGCCCTGGAGTGGGCATCTTGAACCCCCCCCCCCCCATGCTTCTCGTGCAGACAACAGTGTCCGAAGCAGCGAGCCCAGGGGTGACACTGTGGCCGAAGAGAGGCTGAGGGTTTCTGCCCTCTTCGGACCCTTGAAGGCCGTGCTGTTCGTGTTCTTTCTTCCACTTGTTAATGTGCTCTTTTTTTTCCATTTTTTTCATGTGCTTCTTAGACGCCTGTTTTATCCCCCGCTGTCTGAGAGGCGTTCAGTCTGTAGAAACAGAGGTGAAGACAGCGTTCGAGAGGACACTGTGTTCCTTCCAAACGGCCTCTCGGGATGGGCTGCCTACACGCACCCACTCAGTGTCCCCCCAGGCCCCTCTTCCTGGAGCCTGCGGGTTGCCATGTGGACCATTGCTGTGGAAACCGGGTCCCTGTACTGGATGTTCTGTCCCAGCTGGGCACCCCGCGAGCGGGCGGTGGGTCCTGACCAGGCCACCGCCCGAAGAACCCCACAGGTGGGGGCCCACGAGCGTCGCCTCTGCTTGGGCAGCGGCCAGCTGAGCTCTGCCCCTCCCGCAAGGCCTGGGCAGATGGTGTGGCCTGGCCCGGGGTCTGGGGCCCAGAGGCGGGACGCGCCAGTGCGTGAGGAACAGGCTGGCATTTGCTTGGGGAAACAGCTTTGTTCCATGGCAGTGTGTTAAAGGCTCCGGATGCCTTAGAAGGGGAACAGCGCTCTGGGGGTCGCCAGGACGGCCACCCTTCCCTCAGGCCAGAGGGAGGAAGGACCGGGAGATGTGTGTCCTGCGTCCTGTGTCCTGTCCTGCGGGGGCCCGGTGAGAGGTGAGGGTGGGTGGGTGGAGGGAGAGGGGACCAGGGTCTCATATGGGGTGGGTTGCTCTCGGCAGCTGTTTCTGTCACCAACGGGGCGGGTCCCCTGAGAAGTGTCGGGGTTCTGCATAGCTGTGTTCATCCCACACCTTTGAGCAGTAACTTTTCATTTTGTTTCATTTCGTTTTTACCAATACGTATTTAATAAGTAAGCCTGAGAACCTTCTGGTTTTCATTCCACTCCTGTGTCAGGCTGGGTCCCCACAGGAAACAGGTGGCAGGCTCAGATTAGGGTGATTCAGGACAGTTTCATGGAGAACTGTGCACGCCGCTGGGGGGCCGGGGGGCCCTGGCGTGGGGGGGGGGCTGCACCCAAGGGGACACGGGAGGGTGTGGGGACCTCCAGAAACCTGAACCCCTCTATCCTGCTGGTCTCTGTCCAAGGTTATCTGATAAAACGCAGCAGCACAAATGATGTTTCAGTTCCAGCCTGTCCCAAATACCACGTGCTTGTAGTAAGAAAATTGTTTCATTATTTATCCTAAATTCACATTTAACTGGGTATCTTGTCTTTTTATTTGCTAAGTCAGCTGATCCAAGCAAAGCCAGAGGGTGGGAAACTTCTGTTCCTCAGCCCAACCCCTGGGTTGGGGCCCCTGGAGGAAGAAGGCAGGGGGCTGTGCCCCCGCCCGCCCTCCCCCTGACCCTGCCCACTGAGCTCTACCGCCCTTCCCTCTTCTCCTTGGCCCTGTTGGCAGTGTGGCGTCCCTCTTCCCGCTGAGAAGCTGGTGGTCACTAGAGGGGCCCTCTCCCTGCTTTGGGCCTAAACGGTTCAGAGGTCCCAAAGCTGGGAGGGATCTCGGAAACCGTCTGCCCCAACTCCCTCACTTCACAGAAACTGAAAGTCTACAGGTCCAACTTGGCTGACGGTTGCATCAGAAATGCAGGCATGCCACCTCCGTGCCCAAAGTCCCACCCACGGCGCTGCTCTGCCTGTCCCCGGAAAGGGCGACGGTGGGGTTTCAGCCTGGTCTCCTCCTTGCTTTCCTGTACCACAGCCTGGGAATCCGAGCCCCCCCACCCCCACCCCCACCCCGGTGAAAATAGCTGTAGTGGCTTTGCTGCCCGTGGATGGGATACAGGCTCGTGGGGGTGGGGGACGGACCACGAGTCAATGGAGAGGACTGGCGGGATTCTGGGGGCCCTGCCACCGGACACGCAGGCGTGTGCAGGTGCGTGACAGGTGCAGACACTGCCCGAGGGCCCCTTGCACTTTAGTGACGTTGTGCCCATGGCTGTGGGTAATCGTGGGCTTCTTCACCCTGTCCTCATCTGGTGCCCTGACTCCTTCCCAGCTTTCGTTGCCTGCAAGGGTCCTCCGCTTCCATGCCCTGGAACGAGCCGCCTTTATCTGGGTCCGTCTCAGGAGTGTCATCGAAGGGCATGTGGGTTTGACAACCCTGGGCTGCTTTTCCACCTGACGCTCATGATTCACGTTTCTACCAGCGACATGGAGGCCACCCCCGGCCGCCCCGTACCAGAGAGGTGTGAGCACACGTTTTCACTTTGTGCCAATCTGATGGTGGCAAAGCGAGATCTCATCGCGACTTTAATTCCTGCCACCCCCTCCGTACACTGGCACACACGCGCACACGCACGTATGCAGCTAGTGCTCAGGGGCTCGTCTGTTGCAAGTTTAGATTTGTCTGTCAGTTGCTTGTTGATATGCTTCCCTCGTTCTGCAACTGTATTTTCTTAATTTGTAGGAGCTCTTTTTTATATTATAGATATTAATCACTCATCTGTCATACAGAGACAGAGTGTGAGCAGGGGAGGGGCAGAGAGAGAGTGAGACCCAGAATCCGAAGCAGGCTCCAGGCTCTGAGCCGTCAGCACAGAGCCTGACGCGGGCCTCGAACTCACAAACCATGAGATCATGACCTGAGCCGAAGTCGGACGCTCACCTGACTGAGCCACCCAGGCGCCCCATGCAGCTGTCTTTTCTTAATTTGTAGGAGCCCTTTTTTATAGTATAGATCTTAACCATTCATCTGTCATACAGATGGTAAATATGTTTTCTTTATCTATCGTTTGCCTTTTGACTTTGTGGATATTTTAAAGTAACACGGTTGAAGATTTACGGAGTCCTGTATGTCTAGATGTCTGTCTTTTTCTACATAGTTTTTGGGTTTCGGGTCTTGCTGAAAACATTTTTCTGGGTGCGTAGATTATACTTGTCAAACCTTAGCATCCTAAGGTTTGCTTAGCATCCTATGGCTGCTTCAGATCTCTTTCATTATAAAATTTTAATTATTCAAAGATTATTCAAAACAGGGGTACCTGGCTGGCTCAGTCGGTGGAGCCTGTGACTCTTTAGGGATCGGGAGTTCGAGCCCCACGTTGGGTGTTAAAGATTTAAAAAATTAGTAAAAACCATAATTGTAAAAACAGAATCTACGTTTAGAAATAAAACAGAGCGGCTGTTATTGTCAACATGACAGTTTGCCAAACCAGAGTTAGCCGGCGCTCTGGGACAACAGCTCCCTCTCACCTGGGAAGATCTCCGTAAGTTGAAATTTTTTAAAAATTATTTTATTTAGTCAACACACAGTGCAATATTGGTCTCAGGAGTGGAGTTCAGTGATTCATCACTTGCATACAAGACCCAGTGCTCATCACAAGTGCCCTCCTTAATGCCCATCGCCCATCTAGCCCGTCCCCCACCCACCTCCCTCCGTCAACCGTCAGTTTGTTCTTTATTGCTAAGAGCCTCTTATGGTGTGTTTCTATGTCTCCTCTTTTGAAATCTTTGCATGAGGATAAACTGGGTGATTTATGTCCTCCGCTCAGCCCCCAGATACCCATGTGATTAGGGAGCAACTCTTCCCCTTCTGAGTGGAGGCTTGTATCCCGGGTCCTTTCCGTGGTCGCCGTGCCCATCGCCAAGACGAGCGCTGCGTGCGCTGGGCCTGCGGCTCGCTGATTTCCGGGGCCTGGTCCCTGGGGGTCTGGCGAGCCGCCCAAGCACGCTTGCCGTCTGCAGCCTGGGCCCCGGGAGCATGGCAGGTGCTTCCAACCGTGGTCTTGTTTTTCTAGTCTTTTTTCCATTTCCTGCCCTTCGCTTTGATCTTTGCCCTCTGTGTCTCTTCAGAATCGCTGACTTCTGGTTCTACTTCTGCCTCTTCTTTCTCAGCCCTGCCTCACTTCCACGGGGGCCTCTGCCGGGCTGTACGCGCTGCCGCCATCTCGCCGGCTCAGGTCTCTTCCGTTGAAAGACGGGAAACCCGACGGATTAAATTGGAGCCCCGTCCCTGCCTTCCTGCCCCAGAGGAACGCACCGTGCGGAGATGGGGACACCCTTGCCCCACAGGCTCTCATACCTTTCCCACGGGTGAGAAGTCCTAGTGCGCGCGTTGTGACTTTCCATAACTGTGCCACACGGTCCAGACCTTGCATGTGCGCCCTTCACGAGGGTATCTGCCCGTGCGCCCCTGCACCTGTGAACCCACAGCCGTTTCAGCAACCTCTTCCCTGAGCCATTTGGCAACTTGTAGCCAGGTGCAGGGGCGCACGGGGTACCGGATACCATCGGAGGATTTCCCAGCCACGGACCTAACACGGTCTTGAAAGGAAAAGAGATGGGGCGCCTGGGTGGCTCGGTTGGTTGAGTGTCTGACTGCGGCTCAGGTCGTGATCTCACGGCTCAGCCCGTGAGTTCGAGCCCCGTGTCAGGCTCTGTGCTGACAGCTCGGAGCCTGGAACCTGCTTCGGATTCTGTCTCTGCCCCTCCCCTGCTTATGCTCACTCTGTGTCTCTTGAGCATAAGTAAACATTAAAAAAGAAAGAAAGGGAAGGGGAGGCAGACACCTGCTCCCACATCGATGAACCTCGGACACACGGCTGAGTGAAAGAGGCCAGACACGAAGGGACAGATACCGGAGGATTCCACTCCTACGGGCTGCCCGGAGCAGTCGGATTCAGAGAGACAGGAAGCAGGGTGGGTGCGGGGCGGGGCTGGGAGAGGGGGAGGGGGAAGGGGAGGGGAGGGGGATCACTTTGGGACGGTTGCACAGAATATGAATGTTCTTTATGCCACAGAGCCGAACTCTTACAAATGGTTCAAATGATACATTTTATTTCTGCACTTAACCACATTAGAAAACACTCGGTGTCGACCTTTGCCTTTCACCAGCGGGGTGTGCTCTGGGAGTTCTGTCTCCTGCCGAGGGGAGGGTGCAGGTGAGCAGCTCAGCGGGGGTCCGTGGGGAGGGGGCCCGGCTCCCCACGGCTGGCTCGCCTTGGAGACGGAAACGGCATCACACTGCCAGATGCTAACAGTTCTCGAGGGCTTACCGTCTAGGAAAGTGAGTTTAGAGAAGCTGGGGCGCCTGGGTGGCGCAGTCGGTTAAGCGTCCGACTTCAGCCAGGTCACGATCTCGCGCTCCGTGAGTTCGAGCCCCGCGTCGGGCTCTGGGCTGATGGCTCAGAGCCTGGAGCCTGTTTCCGATTCTGTGTCTCCCTCTCTCTCTGCCCCTCCCCCGTTCATGCTCTGCCTCTCTCTGTCCCAAAAATAAATAAACGTTGAAAAAAAATTAAAAAAAAATAGTAGAGAAGTTGAATGACCTTCAAGTTCAAGGAGGTAGGAAGTAGTCAAGGTGGGGTTTGCCCCGGGGCTTTAGACTTCCCTCCCTTGGCTGTTGGCTGTTACTTTCTTGTTTGTGACTGAAGCCCTCACCACCGTGACTTGGGATCCAAATCTCATTTTGAAAATACACTTTTATTTTTTTAATTTTTTAAGTGTTTATTTTTCAAATGCTTATTTATTGCTTTTTGAGAGACAGAGCGCGAGCGGGGCAGGGGCAGAGAGAGAGGGAGACACAGAATCCGAAGCAGGCTCGAGCTGTCAGCACAGAGCCCGACGGGGGGCGAACCCAAGAACTGTGAGGTCATGACCTCAGGCGAAGTCAGAGACTCAACCGACTGAGCCTCCCAGGTGCCCTGAAAATACACTTTTAAACTGAGATCTACATCACATCCCATGCCATTCATTCTTTTAATGGGCCCAAATCACTGGTGTTTTGGTATATGCTCAGGGTCGTGCAACCATCACCCCTGTCTCATTGCAGAACGTTTCCATCATCCCGAAAAGAGCCCCTGGGCCCATGAGCAGTCACTCGTCAGTCCCTCTCCCCCCGCCCCCCACCCGGCCACTGACACCCACTCGTCTGCCTCCATGGATTGCATGCTATGGACGTGTCATAGCAATGGAATCACTCAGTATGTGTCTTTTGTGTGCGGCTCCTTTCGGTCAGCGTGTTTCCCGGGTTCATCCATTTTGTGGGGCGTCTCTCTTCCTTGTAAGGGCGCCAGAGTATTCCGTCGTGCGCACGCACAACCGTCCCTTATCCGTTCGTCCTGCTGCTTCCACCTTTTGGTCCCTGTGGGTTACGCCATGGATGTTTTCCTTTCTCCTGGGAGCACAGCTGGGGTGGCAGGACCGGACCATACGCTAATTCCACGTATGGTTGTCAAAGCCGCCACACCGTTTCCCACGGGGGCAGCCCGTTTCGCATGCCCAGCAGCCAGGCAGAAGGGTCCAATTTCTCCACAGCCCCGCCGGCTTTTGTTATTGATTTTTGATCGTGATTGATTTTCACGTGGCAGGATGCGTGGTGGGCCAGGTGCGGACAAGGCAGGACCGACAGATGTCACCTCTGAGGGGACTTCAGATGGGGGCGCGGTGAGAGATTGTCATGGCATATCGAAACCACAACATGCAGGCATGCGCCGCTTACTAGAGGCACACCTAACACATGACTGCAGAAGATTAGGTGTGAAAGGATGAGGAAAAAGATAGTGTTGGGCACCTGCTAGCCCAGGGAACTGGAGAGCTGTGGGACAGAGTCGACTCTGGCACAAAACAACATTTAGGAATAATGTTAAAATACTTTCAAAATACATAAAGCAACAATCAACAGAACTCCAGGGAGAAATAGACAAATCTAACATCGTGGAGGTTTCTGTGGGCTTCCCTGGAAGGTATCGGAGTCAAACAGAAAACAGTCTGTGACGCTGCAGAAAATGTGAACCAGCCTGTGACTTGGGGTGCTCTGAGAGGCTGCTGTCCCCCCATGTCTGTGAGCGGCATCCGAAGCCAATGAGAGCATTGTAGCCACAAAGCATTCTTGGAGCCCAGCACAATTAGGTCAGGAGTAGTAGCATGCGCGCGCGCACGCACACACACACACACACACACACAATCGCCATACGTTGCAAAGTTTTCAAGATCATGATGAGAATTTAAAAATACTTAGAACTACATTAATAAAAGTAAAGTTTTTCCGCTGAGCCAAAGCATATTAACTGTGCGACCTGACCTTTCCCTGCGTGGACAGCGGAGGCTCCGTGAAACCAACCCCCAAGGGTAAACACCCTTGTGGCCTCTATCCCTACACATTGCTTTTGCGTGTTCGACAACTTCGCCTAAATGGACGCATATGACCTGTGATATTTGTACACATAACAGGACATCTATTCCTTTCTAGAAGTGAGTGGCGTCCCAGAATACTGACACAGGGAAACTAGAGGGACCCTGTGAAAAACTGCTTTTTTTCCCCCTGCTTTCCTGTTTCTCTTCAAGAGCTAATGCTTTCTTTGGAGTCTTCCAGCACAGCAGGTGACATCTAAGGAGTCACGGACGGGGTTGTCACAAAGGCTTTCCAAGCCCATGGACTCATCAAGACCCCTGGCACCAGGGCGCCGGTGACTTCTCGAGGACACGTCGACCCTCGCCCTTGTTCCTCAATTACGGAGAAGACGTGCACCGGGCCGCTGTCCTCAGTAACAAGGCCAGGCCCCAGGCAAAGATGAGACGCCTCGCCCTCTCCTTTCTGAGCGTCCCCGATGCTCCGTCTGTATGTACATTCTCTCTCAATCAACCCCGCTCTCATTTCCTCTGCCTCGCATTTCATTTCTATCCTGTGCGAAACCAACGACCGCCTGGGCTGCTCCCGCGGGACCCCCTCTGAGTCCACGGACCCAGCCAGTCTGCATCAGTGCAGATTCACCAGGTTTGTCGACCTGCTCATTTTGCTAACGGGCATTCGGTTGCTTTGCAGCTGCTACAGTCACCCACGCGTCTTTGTGGGGACAGACGCATTCATGTGTTTTTGGTAGAACCTAGCAGTGGAATTGCTTAGGGTAGGTGAAGTTCAAGTCCGTAAGAACTTCTTTCATAAGGTATCCACAGTGGCTGTCCCAGCTCACAGCCCGCCCCCCCCCCCCCGCCCCGGGTCCATATCCTCACCGACACTTGGTATGACCAGTCCCTCTAGCGTCAGGCATTCGTCGGTATGTGTGAACTGTCTTCTGGTTTTCTCTTGCACTTCCCCTTGACTCAGGAGGTGGACCTTCTCTTCCTCTCGGTCCGCCAGAGTGGGCAGAGCCAGAGACAAGGGTGGCAGACAGACCAGGAGAAGAGGGGTTTCGCGAAGGAGAGGGCAGGAAGGCCGGGGGAGGGGCAGAGCCCAGCTGGGAGAAGCACTGCCCCCCCCTCCCCAGGGGCCAGGCTCCGGGCTCCTCACTCTCTCCCGGGCTCTGGGTGGGGCCCCTTGTGCCTTTGCTCCAGGCTTCCTGGCTCCAGACGGAGGGGCCCCGATGCCCCCGTGGGCCAGGACAGGGGCCTCGGGGTTTTAAGGCACACTCCCGCAGCAGGATGGCTAGGGAGGCGAGGAAATGGACATTGCCAACATGGGCCCCAGAATAAAGAGAACAGCCGAGCAGAGAAGAAAATGGGGAGAGACGTCAGTCTCAGACCTTTCAGAAGCAGGTAGTTCTGGTGTGTGAAAGAAAAGAAAGAAAAGCTTCCAAATGTGTTTTATGAAAGCGGAAGGACCTCTCCTCCCAGGAGAACATTAGCGCCACAGATGCCCCGTCTGTGGGTTGGTTGCAAGAGTCCGGGCTGATGAATGGACGCAACTGGTCTCCAGACGTGACAAAGACAACAACGAGGAAGACTGCAGATCACTATCACTGATAAATAGTAACGCACATTTTGAAAATAAAAATACTGCTGATATAATTTCCAAAGCAGATTAAGAAGTGAATATACTTTGCAGTACAGTCACGAATGAGACGGGTCTGGTTTGGGCTCCCCTGGGGCCCCTCATCTAATAGAGGACACGAATTTATTTATTTATTTTTTATTTTAGACAGAGAGAGAGAGGGAGGGCACAAGCAGGAGACAAGGACAGAGGGAAAGAGACAGAATCCCAAGTAGGCTTCACACTGGGTGTGGACCTGGGGCTCGATCTCATGACCCTGGGATCACGACCCAAGCTGAAATCAAGAGTCAGCCACTCCACTGACTGAGCCACCCAGGTTCCCCGAGGAGAGGGATTTAATAAAAAAATAATTTAGCCCCCCCCCCCCACAAATATATAGTCAGAAAGTGTGACATTTGTATTTGGGGTGGGGGTATAAGGACTATTTCCGGGCACAAGAAATAGCACTCGGCCTGCTCTGCACCTGTGTTTTAACAGACAAATTCTAGCCGTGTGACCTTGAGCAGGTCAGCTAACCTCTCTGAACCTTCCCCCTTTCACCTATACAATAGAAATGATAACTGTTGCTTCACTGTATTGAACTGTGCCCATATAATTTATCATCTATAGAACGACGATTTCAAGAGTAATGGGGGGGGGCATGTGGGTGGCTCAGTCAGTTAAGCGTCTGACTCTTCATTTCGGATCAGGTCACGATCTCACGGTTTGTGGGATCCAGCCCTGCGCCGGGCTCTGCACTGACAGCCAGGAGCCTGCTTGGAATTCTCTCTCTCCCTCTCTCTCTCCTTCTCTCCCACTCATGCTGTCTCTCAAAATAAGTACATAAACATTAAAAAAGAATAATAAAAGGGTACTGTTGCAAGAAAAAAAGGAGAGAGAGAAAGGAAGGAAGGAAGGAAGGAAGAATGAATCAAGTGAAGTTCATGTCAAGAGTGCACAGATGATTCAATTAGGAATTATGTTACTATAATTAGTAATATGAATGTATCAGAGGGCAAAAACATGACATCAGTAGATGTCTAAGAGATATTTGAAGTAATTCCACTTCTGGGCGTAAACTCAAATGAATCGCAAGTCGGGACTGGAACAGATATTTGTACCCCAAGCAACCAATAATGAATGAATAAACAAAATGTCATATGGATAAACAAAATGTGACAAGAGACATACAATGAAACGTTCTTCAGCCTTAAAAAGGAACAAAATTCTATGTTTTTAAGATTTTATTTTCTGGGGGGTGGGAGGGAGGGGAAAGTGGGTGACCGGCATCAAGGAGGGCACCTGTTGGGATGAGCACTGGGTGTTGTATGGAAACCAATTTGACAATAAATTTCATATTTAAATAAAAAAGATTTTATTTTCAAGTAATCTCTACACCCAGCGTGGGGCTCAACCTCACAATCTCGAGGTCAAGACTCGCATGGTCCACAGACCAAGCCACCGGGCACCCCAAAAAGGGATAAAATTCTTTTTTTTTAATTTTTTCAAACGTTTATTTTTGAGACAGAGAGAGACAGAGCATGAACGGGGGAGGGTCAGAGAGAGGGAGACACAGAATCTGAAACAGGCTCCAGGCTCGGAGCTGTCAGCACAGAGCCCGACGCGGGCTCGAACTCACGGACTGCGAAATCATGACCTGAGCGGAAGTCGGCCGCTTAACCGACTGAGCCACCCAGGCGCCCCAAAAAGGGATAAAATTCTGATACACGTTTCAACACGGGTGAACCTGGAAAGCCTGCTAAGTGATATAAGCCGAGACAGCAAAGGATGCATAGAGTACGATTCCATTCTTTGAGATCTCTGAAGTAGGCAAACAGAGAGACATAGTAGGGTGGCGGGCGTGGTGTGGGGGCACGGGATGGGTGCTGGGGAGCGGGTCTCTGCGGGGACAGAGTTCAGTCGGGGAAGATGGTGACGTTCAGGGAATGGACGGTGGGGGTGAACGATCTGAACTTAAATGCCACTGAACTGTGAACGGCACAGTTAAAATGGTCGAAATGGTAAATATTTTTTTGAGAGAAAGAGAGAGCGCGCCTGAGAGCAAGCAGGAGAAGGGCAGAGGGAGACAAAGAATCTTCAGCAGGCTCTACACCCGGCACAGAGCCCCAGGCCGGCTCCATCTGACAACCGTGAGATCGTGACCAAAACCAAGAGTCCGACGCTTAACCGACTGAACCACCCAGGTGCGCCGAAATGGTAAATTTTACGTGCCTATTTTGCCACGATGCAAAATATAAGAAGAAAGGTTGGTGCCAGACGTCAGCTGGGAGCGAAGCATAGTGTTCGGTTCCAAGGGAGGGCATCCCACGAGAGGGATCTGGCCTCGGAGGTCACTAGTTCCCCTTCTCCCAGACCCCATCTAGTCAAGGCACAGACAGGGCCACCCAGGGTCAAGAACACTCCACCTCTCAATGGGGTAGTGGAAATGTTCTGGAAGAGCAAGTGGGATGGGAAGTATTATTCCAGCCATATTTTGTTTATATATATATATGTATCAAGCCACAAGGCAGAAGGCAAGTCAGATGATTGTACGGCCGAGAATTCCAAGAGAGTCAAGTGCCAAAGAATTCCAGGAAAGAAGCGAACGCCGTCAGAATTAACCCCCAAACAGAGTGGTTTCTACGCAGAGTCAAGTTACAGGATGCAGCGGGGAACCCTGTTCGGTACCCAATTCCTGCAGCGACACCACCACCCGCAAAAAGTGTCGTTTGCCAAGATGTCAGTCGCCGTTTCTCTTGATGACCAGGCCCCACCCCTGTCGAGGGCTGGTCCCCGGCCCCAGCTCCGACTGGCGGGAGACAGCGCGGTGGCGGCGAGCCCAGCGGGCGCCTTTACCAGTCGGGGAAGGGTCCTGGGGTCCCGTCCGCCGGAGCAGCCTGGCCAGTCCCACTGTCTCTTGGGGCTCGTCCGGTTGGAGCATCGGGTTCACCCCTTGAACCAGTCTCGGGAGTGGCCTCAACGCCACGGAAATAGACACACGTAGTCCCCCTTAAGCTGTCGGAGGCCAAGTGCATCGTTTTCCAGGACTCCTGTAGGTACTGTCATTCTGGTTCTTACGATGGCGTCCACTTCAAGCATGACCCTTGTACCCGATTCGAAGCGCTCCCCGGCGCGAGGACTCCCGAGTCGCCCCTCAGCCCTACCTACCGCGCAGTCCTTGCTGCCAGCGGCCCTTTCAGTAGGACATGCTTGTGGGTAGAGCCAGTGAGACAAGCCACCGGAAACCCCCGTCTCCTGGCTGTGCCGAATGGTGGCCAGCGGGCTGCCCGTGGCAGGGCCCTTCCTGGCTACTCATCGCGCCAGCCCTGCCCGCCGGGACCTCCACCACTTCTAGATGAGACAGGGTGACCCGAGCAGGGGACGAGACCCCCATGCCTTCCCGTCAAATGCCACACCAGCCGGAGCCCCTTGTTGCCAGGGCATGAGTGTGACAGCGGGAGGTCCCGGGAGGGCCAGTTCTGCTCGGTTATGCCTCCCGGCAAGCTCCACGGAGCGGTGGTTTCCCCCACATGCGGCAGGTTTTGACCTCAGAATGTGAGCAGCTCAGCAGAGAACTGAAACCAAAGACAGTCACCCGGCTTCTGGTGTCCCAGCACTCACATGCCTTTACTATGCCAGGAAATTCTTGTCTAGGAAGAGGAAGTTGCAAAAAACTTGATTATTTCAGGAACTTCCCCCAAATCTATTTATCCAGACATGAAATTGAAATCAGCCAATTAGTCAGCCAGCCCTCACCAGGGTCAGTGTTCAGGGGGTCATTTATTCTTGGACCTTCCCTCCAAAGCCTGTGCTTTGAGGCAGCCACTGATCTTAAACAACTTCACTCAACCCCCATCAGATGCCGTCCTTGAGCGTCCTGTCTTAAACCAGACTCGACAAACCTACTTGAAAACACCCCGCCGTTGACCTCACACTTCCAAGAAGCTTGATTTCGCTTGACTCTGGGGGGAGTGGGAGCCACCACGGGCGTAGGGGTCCTGGCTGGGAAATGTGAAACCAACATCCTTTCCTAGCCCCGTGTTAAACCACAGTGGCGGCAGACATGACTTCCTGTCCCCATTCCACCGTCAAACTGGGTAAGACCAAAGTAAATGAACTTCTGGCTCCAGAACATACCCGCTCCCGGAAGGTAAGACCCAACACTTAGTGGAGCCTCATCTGGGCTCTTCCTGAGTCACGCCCCTAGGCTGTGTCCACCAATCCAAGGTGACGATGTCATAGCCTCGGCCTGGCCTCCGGTTCCTACCCTGAAATCGCCGCAGGCTCTGAGGCTCTGTGCGTCTGTTTCTACTGCACTGACCCCAGTAGACTCAGCTTTGTTTGCTCAACGGGGTTTTCCGGTGGTCGTTTTGGGGGACCCGTCACCAATAGCTACAACTGGGAAATGGGGGGACCCCCTTTGTTACCTCTGACGGGCTTGGTGGCTTTGGCGGCTGCGCACAAGGTAGAAAGAAACCACACACGTGTTCGGTTCCCGAGTGAATCAGTCCAAAAGGCAGAAAAGTGTCGGAAGCCAGACGGGTGCCCCGATCCCCTGCACGCCTCACCTGTGCGCAGGGCCTGCGAGCATTCTTCCTGGGCTCGCCACCTTGTGTGACTGCCTGTCTGAAAGGCAAGGACGGTTCACTTACCACGAGCATAGACTGTGCCTCCGGACCTTTAGAGGCTGTGGCTGCCTGTGTCACTTTTGTCCTATTGAGTTTTTGACTTCTTTTGCAGACAGTTTTGGAGATCTCTCTTTTGCAAAGAAAGTCGTTCATCTAAAAGGTATTGGCATAGTTATCATTAGTGCTTAGTAGTTTTTGTTTGAATTTCTTCCTCAACCTGAACCTTATTTAGAAGCGTGTTTTAAAATATGCACTTGGCTCAGCAAGTAGTTTTTGGAATGTTTTGTACACGTTGGAAAAGTGCGTATCCTGTTTGTGGGGCACAGTTCTCTGTGTCAGATCAATGTTGGTCTTCTGAATAAAACGTTTACACGTTGAAAGATAAAGTCATAAGAGAGGAAACATGAGCGACCTTTCAAAATGATCATGAAGTGGGAAAAGCCATTTAAAGCCTGATGGTGCAAACCGGAAGCCACGAAGAAAAACATTAGTAAATTTTTGCATGGAAACCTCCACGAACGAAGTTAAAGACGCATTGTCAACCCAGATGGAATATTCGCCACACGTGCGTGGATAGGTCACAGGTATGATGCTGACTATGCAAAGAACTCTCCTAACCAACGAGAAAAAGTTGTGAGGGGTGCCTGGGTGGTCAGACGGTCGGTTAAGCGTCACGACTCCCGATTTCCACTCAGGTCACGATCTCAAGGTTCGTGGGTTCAAGCCCGGCGTCGGGCTCCGAGCTGACAGCATGGAGCCTGCTTGGGGTTCTGTCTCTCCCCTCCCGCTTCTCTGGCCCTTCCTGTCCGTGCTCTCTCTCTCAAAATAAATAAACTTAAAAAAAGAGAAAATGTTGTGGAACTCTCGGCACAGATAGGACTAGATGGTACGCAGAAAAGAAGTTCAGAGGCTGATGAACATAATGAAGAAACTGCAAATAAAAAGCGAGCTCAGCTTTTTCACTGATATTTGTGAAGGTGAAACTTCTGGCCAAAGCTGGTGTTTTGCAGGCCGCTTGGGCAACATCTGGCAAAATGATGTAGCAATCTGGCTGCTAGAGGTCTCCGCGGAACACAGCCTGGCCTAAGTGTGCAAAAAACACAAGCACAAGGACTCTGGATTGTTCGTGACAGTCAGAAAATCTGGGAACAGCCTGGGTGACCTCCCAGAGAGTCCCTGCGCAGTGCATGTGTCGTCAGCCCACACGGTGTCTGCTTTGGGGTCTCTGGAGGAACGGAGTGGGTCGTTTTGTGCCACAGGGAACAACCTTTATGCACGGTGCTGGGGGGCCGGGGCGGAAGGTGTGGGGCCGGGGTGTAGGAGTCACGGGAGGTGACGGGAGGTTTGTGCAGCCACTCTTGGTGGAGGACACTCCAGGCTGAGACGGTGAGGACACGTCTGTACCGTTTGCGCGTGTTTGTAACGAGCAGGTATTTTTGAAAGGAGAAGTTTGTCTTCAAAACGTGGTGTCTCAAAATGTCATGGCTAGGGAAAAAGGGGGGGGCATGGTGGCCGGGAGCGGGACTCTGATCCCAGGTTGGCTTCGGTCCCGGCCGCCCGCTGGTTGCCTTAGAAACGAGCCAAACGTGGGGGAGTCGGTTACCTCGGGCAGCCACGGAGCCCGTGACTCAGCAGAAAACCCCACCCAAGAGGGAGGCCTCGCTCACCGGTTGTGCCCGCCGACTCCCATGCTCTTCTAGAAAAACAGCAGAAGGTTGATGGGAAATGCCGGGAGGAGAGCAGCGGCATCGTGTGTGTGCGCTGGCCCGTCCTCGGGGGACCCCGGGCCCGGGCGCCGCTGGCCGTTGGCGGTGTCGAGTGACGGCTCAGAGTCGGGCGCTGCCTTCTGGCCGGTTCCCCTGACGGCGCACGGCTCGCCCCCCTCCCCGCGTCCCCCTCCACGTCCCCCGGTGGCCGCAGCCACAGCGGGCCTGAGAGCAAGGGCTTGGCCCTTGGCGAGTTTAAAAAAAACCCGAAAGCCAAGCCAGACAACCCACCCGCCGAATGCGGGTCGTAAAGCAGCCTGGGCACAGATCTGTGCTGCACGAGGGCACACCGACGGGCGGAGTCGAACGTGTGGTTTGCGTGAGGCGCCCCCGCTGTGGGCGCGAGCCGAGCGGGGGTCGAAGAGGATGCAGCGCGCTGAGCCCCGCGGGGGAGGAGGCCGCACGGCCCCGGGGAAGGGCCCGGGTGCCCGCAGGGGCAGGACTCGCAGGGTGGGGGCCCGGGCCCGGGCGGGGGGTCGTGGAGGGGCCGCAAGACGCGTGGGAGACAAACGCGAATGGGAGGGGACAGGATCCTCCTGAGGGTCCCCAGGCCACGCCAGAAAGCAGCTGCCACAGCCGGACAAAAGGTATGTTCCGGACAACGGGCAGCGGGATTCCGGGAGGGTACGGCATCGCGAACATCAAACAACAGAGCCACGAACACAATCACAACTAGGCACATTATGACAGGGAAAGCTGGCGTTCGGGGGGCAGAGAGGGAAAGGTGACGACCCGAGGTCCGCTGGCGGGGAAAGACAGATTTTGGAACAAGGCTCGGAGCGTGTGACCACGGCAGACCCCTCAGCCTTAAGGTTCCTCCTGAGGGGACCTGGCTAAAAATAACGCGGAATGAACGTGTGGCCCACAAGGACCCAGAGGCTACAGACCACGCCTCCCGCAAGGGGATCGAGCCAGTCGCGGCCGCACAACCCAGCACGTAGAGCGACCGGGCGGCCGATGAGGGTAGGACCTGAGAAGGACCGAGGGGGGGGGAGGGGGAAGGGCTGACCAGAACCTTCCGAAACCAGAACGGCCAAACGTGACGGCTCGGCGTCAGAAACAGAAAGGCGGCCAACCTGGAGTCCTGTGCCCGGCAGAGGAACCTCTGACCGTGAGGGCAATGGGCGCCCGGGGGGCTCAGTCGGTTGAGCGTCCCACTCTTGGTCTTGGCTCAGGTCGTCATCCCAAGATCGTGGGATCGTGCCCCGCGTCGGGCTCCTGCTTAACATTTTCTCTTTCTCCCTCTCCCTCTGCCCCCTCCCACGCTCGCTCTCGTGCCCTCTCTCTCTGAAAAAAACATCAGAAAATAAAAAGAATGAAAAAATAAAACCACTGCAGGTGGTCCTTCAGGCCGAGGGAGAGGGTCCTGCGCCCGAAAAGATGCCCGACACCGTCAGTCATCCGGGGCGGAAGGGAAAGTCGCGGTAGAGTAGCACCTCACGCGTACCGGAATGGCTGCCGTCCAAAAGATGGACAGTAGCGAGTGACGCGGACGACGCCCGCCCACGGCCGGTGGTGCAACACCTCGGCGCGTTCGCCCCAGCCCTGAAGAAACACCCGGAGGACACGCGTGCGTCCCCCGTAGCGTGTTTGTAGTCTGTGCTGCCACCGGAAACATCCTCACGTCTCCGCTGTGGGACCCACACAGGGTCTCTGGCGATATTTATAGGAGTCGCCGAGACCAGAATATTCATCGGAGTCCCCTGTAGTGACGTTACCCTCCCGTTCGTTGCCTGACCTTTCTGCCAAAAAACGAAGTAATGTGCGAAAGAAAAGGAGGGACGGAGGGACCACGGACACAGGAACCCAACGGCAGGAATGCGCGCAGAGCCCTCCAAAGAGCACACTCGTGAGTAAGCGCAAGGAAAACTGGACCGTTCAACACCCGTCATGCCTTTGGGGTTCGGAATCTAGGAAAACAACAGTGTCAAAGGCAAGGGGGAGGGGTGGACGTGGGGGCGTGCAGGGGTGGCTCTGGAGCTGCAGCATTTCGCACAGCCGGTGGCTACGGTTCCACAACGCAGCTCAATCGTGTGCAAATAGTTCCAACGATAAGTATTGCCTGTGTGTTTTGCCAGGATAAACACGCGCGCGCAATCCAGTTGGTAAATGTGGTAACGTGTGCGTGGGAACAACGATGGCAAGGCCGGGTTGGAGGGAAAAAAGAAACAACAAACTGCGGCTTGAAAGACGCTGTATCTCTGAAAAACAGCTTTATGGAGGTCGACTGGAGACACAGCACGCCGCGCGGTTCTTGAAAGCCGATAACCTCGCCCCGCAGCCCCTGCCGCCCCACCCGCTGCTAGGCCGCCGCTGACCAGGCTTCTGTCCCGAGAGGTGAGCGTGCACCGCCTACGACTGCACAGGGACGGATGGACCCGGGTTGTGCGTATACTGCGGTTTGCTCCTTTCGCTCAGCGTACTTATTGTGAGAGCGGAAGAGTTCTCTTCTTACTGCTGAGTAGTCTTCCGTCGTACCGACACACCGTTTGTCTCTCCAGGCGCCTGACGTCCATCCGAGTTCTTTGCACCGTCTGCCTGTTTCGTTGTGGACGGAGCTGCTGTGAACGCCCGTCTTCGTGTGCATGTATGAATTCAGTTCTCCGACACGCATCCCACAAGTGGAATATTGTATCAAATAGTATAGGTGGATGGTAACATTTTAGGATGGATGGTAACATTAAAAAAATTTTTTTAACATTTATTCATTTTTGAAACACAGAGAGACAGAGTGTGGCTGGCGAAGGGGTAGAAAAAGAGGGAGACACAGAATTCGAAGCAGGCTCTAGGCTCTAACGCTTCAGCACAGAGCCCGATGTGGGTCTCCAACTCATTGACCGCGAGATCATGACCTGAGCGGAAGTCGACTGCTTAATCAACTGAGCCACCCAGGCTCTCCAGGTAGATGGTAACATTTTAGGGTGGGTGGATGGATGGTAACATTTTTAGGTGGATGGTACCCTTTTTAGGTGGATGGTAACATCTTAGGGTGGATGGTAACATTTTAAAGCACTGCCAAAGCGTTTCCCAAAGTGGCCAAACCGTTTCACATCGCCACCGGCACTAGATAAGTGTCGCCACTGCTCTGCGATCCACATGTAAATGCAAAGGGCCTACCATACGTGAGACGATAAGGAAGAAGAAGGAACTGGTGGGCTCACGGCCCAAACAGATCAAGACTCACTCTACGGCTACAGTTACAAGCCTAGTGTGCTGTGGGGACAGTGCTACCTGGATACAGTGATGTGACAGGACAGAGGCTACAGAGAGGCCTGTGCGGGCACAGCGGGCAGACTGATGACAAAGTCCCCATTTTGGTTCCTTGGGGACAGATGGTCTTTTTACTGACTGGGATGGGATGAAGTGGACGTGCGGGGGGGGGGGGGGGGGAGGGGGTAGAAGGACATCTCAATGGCTGTCTACCAGCAGAAACAAAAATCAATTGGAGATGTGGCATGGACCTAAATACGAAAGGGAAATCAAGGAAGCATCTAGAAGTCAGGGGAGAGTATCTTCATGACCTTGGGATAGGCAAAGGCCTCTTACACAGAGAACAGAAAGCATTATCCAAAATGGAAAAGATTGATAACTTGGACTTCCCCAAAATTAAGAGCTATTCATCAAAAGTCGGCATTAGGAGAGTGAAACGGTGAAACTCTGGAGCGACAGAGGACGTCCGAGCCTCATAGCCTATATCAACGAGGATGACGACGTGTGGAAGCTGGGAATGCACCTTTCATGTACAGACGGCCCATGAGCGTGTGTGCCGCTGCTCGCGGCCACACTGGCCATCACAGAGATGCAGAGGCCACAGCGAGGCACCTGTCAGAACGACCCCGGGTCGGACAAGCTGACGCCGTCAAGCGTTGCCGAAGATGCAGAGTGCCTGGAACAGGGAAGCATCGGGAAGGGCCCACCAGGCAGCCCCGAGGAGCAGCACCCCTGCTGCCAGAACGGGTGCCCGTGCCGCCTTCGCTCCGTGTCGGTCTGGCTCCGCCGAAGCCCCGTTCCTCAGGATCCCGTCCCCTGTGCGGTCCTGGGGCAGGGGTGGCCGCAGGAGAAATCCGCGTGGGGCTCGGCCAGTGAGAGCTCCGTCCCACGCGTTCCTGTGCCATACAGGCCGGTGTACGGCCGGGTGCCGTGCGGCCCGGGCGACGGCCGTCAGTACCGATCCCGGCCGTTCCAGATTCCGGGCCCGGGGCGGGCACAGGCCGTGAGGAAGGTGCCCGCTGGTTCCGTAGGCCACCCGCACAGTCGGCGTTGGGATGAGGGCTGGGCTGGTCTGCCCCCAGCAGAGGGCCACGTCTGCTTTCTGGGGACCAGTGCCGCCGACCCGCAGGCCCGCAGGCGGTGCAGAAGTCACAGCCTTCTGTGGACCCGCCGGGTCTGACCCTATCCATATTTATTCTTGTCTTCGCTGTGCTGGCCCCGATAAAACACCTGAAAGAAACGAGGGCACGTGTCACCATGCACTAGAATGTTCACAGCAGCTTTATTTACGGCGGCTGCTGCTGAACACAACGCGGATGTCTGTCAAGGGCCGCAGGGACACAGCGTGCTATCGTCACACAGTGGCCGCTACGTGGAAGTCAGAACCAACACTACGTTTCAGTACGGTAGCCAGTGAAAGCAGCCAGACGCAAGAGCCTGTGCTATGTGAGTCCATTAAAAAACATGTTTTTAATGCATGTTTATTTTTGAGAGAGAGACAGAGCACGAGTGGGGGAGGGGCAGAGTCCCTCTGTCAGGGCACAGCCCGATGTGGGGCTTGAACTCATGAACCATGAGATCATGACCCGAGCCGAAGTCAAACACTTAACCGACTGAGCCACCCACATGCCCCTACACGGTCCCCTTTAAGTGAAGCTTAAGAACACGGAAAACTAATCTATGTGTGTGCTTCTTTTGTGTGAGGGATCTTTCTGGAATGATAGAAGTGCCCCTGTGCTGGTTTTAAACACACCGACGAATTCTTTGGCCCTCCTCCATCCAAAGTGGGACACTAATTCCTTTCCCCTTGACGACGGACCGCCCTTAGCAACTTGCTTCCAATGAAGGGACTGCGGCACAGGCCAGGCCACCAGAGGTGACAGAGCCGCCCCCAGGACGAAGCCCCATGGAACGTTCAGGTGTCTTAGCCCCAGGGGGTCCTCCACTGACAGCCTGCGTCAACGGCCAGCTATATTGAGCGGAGCAGGTGGCTGTCCTGTCTGAGCCCTGCCCAGACTGCGGGTTTGTGGGAGAAATACACGTCATCGCCTCCCCCCTGAATCTCGGGGTGGTTTGGTACATAGCAGACGTTTCCTGGCCCAGGCCATGGCCATCACGTGGCTGTGTACCCCTGTGAAGTCACTGAGCTGTACGGTAGATGCCGAGTACTTGCCTGCCTTCAAGTCATGCCTCCATAATAAAGTCTGTGAACAAAGTGTAACCGCTGGGGCGCCGGGCTTGCACAGCGGATGGAGGGTGGTGCTACACACCAAGACGGGGAGCTGGTGGCGACCGGGAGGCCAAAGTTCCATGTCCGGCTTGTGATATCTGTGAGACGGCACGCAGGACTCGTCTGGCGGGTGAAGGGCTCAGTGGAGACTTCATTGTTGGAGATGTCATTTGGGAACGATCAATCCACAGACGGTGTTTAGGGCCACGAGAAGGAGCGAGGTCAGCACAGGAGTGAGCAGAGGTAGCAAAGGGGGCCCCGCCCCCCCCCACCCGCCAGGGACTCCCACCTTGTAGAGGGGACAGGGCGGTGTGGCAGAGGTCACGAGAGGAGAGCAGTCCGAGGGGCCCATAGGATAAAGTCAGAAAGGGACTAGCCAACCCGATCCCTGGTGACATCGACACGCCACTTTGGGGGGGTGGTGGGGTAGGAGCCAGGTTAGAAGCCTGGCTAGAAGCTCTCCTGTTGGAAAGGCAACGGGAAGAAGTAAGGAAACAGACAAGTGTCTGGAGAAGTTTCGCCGTAAAGAGGAGCGAAGAGTTGGGGCTGTGACTGGAGAGAGGTGTTGCCTCAAAGTTCTTCAAGAGTGGATGCTACTGGGACCTATCTGAGAACGCAGGAGAAAGATGGGGTGACGTCAGGAGTGAAGAATTCCTCAGAACAGACGAGAAACTTGTGATTCTGGCCATGGTGGGATAACAACTACTAGAATAGCCCTCTGGTAGTAAACAGCTAGAAAACTAGGCAAAATCCCGCAGACGACAGGCTGTGCCGGACCATGATCACAAGGAGACCCGATGCCGTGACCCGTATGAGCGGCCTGGACTTCTGCCTCGAAGCACTTCTCAGATCACGGTGCAGGAAGGGGTGTCCTGAGTAGGACTTGTGGTCTCTGCTATTACAGCTAACGAGCCAATAGTGGAGAAAAGACAGAAGACCGGAAACATTTGAATAGAAAACACATAGCAAGATGGTGGACTTAAATCCAACCATTACAGTGTTAATGGATTGGGCACCTGAGTGGCTCAGTTAGTTGAGTGTCTGACTCTTGTTTTTTTCCAGTTTCTTTATTTATTTTGAGAGAGAGAGAGAGAGAAAGAGACGGAGAGAGAGCACAAGTGGGTGAGGGGCAGAGAGAGAATCACAAACAGGCTCTGCGTGGACAGAGCCTGACCTGGGGCTTGAACTCACAAACTGTGAGACCACGGCGCAAGCTGAGATCAAGAGTCGGACGCTCAACTGACTGAGCCACGCAGGCGCCCCTAAACACAGCAATTCAAAGGCAGAGATTATGAGACTGGTTACAAAAGCGAGACCAGGCCACAGGCTGTCTACAGGTGCACTTGAAAGGAAGACACAGACAGGTTAAAAGAACACAACTGAAAAAGTCACACCAAGAAATAAAGTAAGCATAAGGAAGTTGGAGTGGCTACACCGAACAGAGCAGATGTCGAAAGGAGCAACATTACCAGGGAAAAAGACGGCCGTTTCCTGGTCATCAAAGGGTCAACTTATCAAGAACATATCGTAGTCCTAAAGGCGTACGCGCCCAAAGGGAGCCTCAAATCAGATGCAGTAAAATCTGACAGAACCGAAAGGAGAAAGACAAATCCACAAGTGCATTTGGAGACTGTGATATTTTTCTTTCAGTCAGCCAGAGACAGCCGGTGGAGAGATCCGCACGGCTACCGAGGACATACACAACATTACCAATCACCTCGAGCCAAACGACACTTGTAGTTCGCGCCACCAACTGCGGAATATCCACTCTTTCCAGATACACGCGGAATGTTCGCTGAGCTGAACCATCTGCTAAACCATACAAGTCTCAATCATTTTAAAAGAAATGAAATTAGACATTGTAAATTCTCTGTCCTACAATGTAATTAAAAATGCATAACAAGGTGTCTGGCTGGCTCAGTCGGCTAGAGCACGTGACTGTTGATCTCAGGGTCGTGAGTTCAAGCCCCATGTTGGGCATGGAGCCTACTTAATTAAAAACAAAAAAACAGGGGCGCCTGGGTGGCCAAGTTGGTTTAGCGTCCAATCTCGGCTCAGGTCATGATCTCGCGGTCCATGAGTTCGAGCCCCGCGTCGGTCTCTGTGCTGACAGCTCGGAGCCTGGAGCCTGCTTCCGATTCTGTGTCTCCCTCACTCTCTGCCCCTCCCCTGCTCATGCTCTGTCTCTCAAAAAATAATAAACCTTAAAAAAAAACTAAAAAAACCATTATTAACTCAATGATAATGAATATAGAACATATCTAAGGGCATAGAATACAGCTAACGATGTTCTTAAAGGGAATTTATAGCTTTAAATGCTTAGGCTAGACAAGGAAAGTTTTAATTTTTTTCTTCAAGTAGGCTCTGTGCCCAACATGGGGCTTCAACTCATGACCCTGAGATCAAGAATCACACACTCCACTGACTGAGCCAGCCAGGTGCCCCAGGAAAGGTTTAAAATAAATGACTTGAGGTTATACTGTAAGAAGCTGGAAAAGATTGGGGCACCTGGGTGGCTCAGTCAGTTGAGCATCTGATTTCAGCTTGGGTCACGATCCCAGGGTGGTGAGATCGAGCCCCACGTCAGGCTCCATGCCTTTTTCTTCTTTCTATATAGAGAGAGCATAAGCGGGGAGAGGGGCAGAGGGAGAAGGAGAGAGAGAATCCCAAGCAGGCCCTGTGCTGTCAGCATGGAGCCCAGCGTGGGACTCAGACCCACAGTGAGATCATGACCTGAGCCAAAATCCAGAGTCAGATGCTTAACCGATTGAGCCACCCAAGTGCCTCTAAAGATTTTAAAGTAACCTCTATACCCCAACATGGGGCCCGAACTTACAACCCTGAGATCAAGAGTCACACACGCTACCAACGGGGCCGGCCAGGTGCCCCTAAAGGAACTGAAATTATAACTAAAAACCTTCCCACAAAGAAAACTCCCGTAGAAACGGCTTCATTGGCAAACCCATCAGTCACTTAACGAAGTAACACCAAGCATACACGAGCCCTTAAAGAACGTAAGAGGAGAGGGAACACTTTCTAAAGCCAGGTGCACATTACCAGAAAACTGCAGGTCAACCTCTCGCATCAACATAGACGCAAAACCTCCCCAGGGATATTAGCAATGGTGAAAGATGACATTTTGCACCCAAGTTTGAGTACAAGGCACGGATGTCCATTTTCACCACTTCTATTCAACACTTGGTTAGAGGCCCTAACCGGTGCAATAAGGAAAGAAGAAAGGCACACAGATCGGAAAAGAAGCAGTAAGTCTCTGTATTTCCAGAAGAACTGACTGTGTAAGTGGACTACTGCAAGGTATTTACCGCCCTCCCAAAACGACTAGAGGTTGGTTCATTCCTTGGCTTTGGCACCAAAATAAGTAAATACATTAAAAAACCTACTAGAGGGGCGCCTGGGTGGCGCAGTCGGTTAAGCGTCCGACTTCAGCCAGGTCACGATCTTGCGGTCCGTGTGTTCGAGCCCCACGTCGGGCTCTGGGCTGATGGCTCAGAGCCTGGAGCCTGCTTCCGATTCTGTGTCTTCCTCTCTCTCTGTCCCTCCCCCATTCATGCTCTGTCTCTCTCTGTCCCAAAAATAAACGTTGAAAAAAAAATAAAAAATAAAAAAATAAAAAATAAAAAACCTACTAGAGCCAGTAAGTGAGCCTGAGCGAGGCTCAAGATGCAAAGCCATTCTTAAAAACTCAACTGCATTTCCAGAAACTCTCAATGATCAATTAAAAATGAAAGGACGATACCAATGGGAGCGGAAACCAGAGGCTCCAGACGATTTTCGGGGGGAGAGGAGTGTGTCCAATGTTTTGGGTTGGATAGTTATGAACCCCGAGACGAAAAGCATTGGAAGAACTCGAGGCTTTCGGGGCAAAAAAAACTGCACGAGCACAGGCAGAGATGGAAACGTAAGCTTTTATTCCTCCGGACGGCTTGGACTTCACCAACGCCTAGCTTCATGGGGCACGTAGTGTGACTCGTGACCGCAGACACAAAATCACTGTGAGCCTGTGCTACTTTTGAAGACACTCAGTTACATGAAACCTGACTTGCTTTTCACAACGTGAGTCCCGTTTTCTTCGTCCCTCTCCGCCTCACTTCCAACGCCCCCCCTTCCTGGGGCTCCTCACCGGCCGGGTAACACAAGGCTTGGGCTTAGCCCAGCCTTGGGTTTGTGGCCCCTCTGTCACAATCAGTGCCCGGGCCCGAAGCTGAGCCTGTGGCCTCCGGAGCCGGGGCTGGTGCGACACCCGTCGGGAGGCGCCCCCGGGGGTGGGCCGGAGTGCCAGGGGATCACGCTAGGCTGGCTCCCAGGTCCCCGGTGAAGCCTGCAGACACCAGCCCGGTGAGGGGACACCACTGGGCTCTCTGGGGTGGCTCCGAACTCTCGTTCTAGCTAGTGAACTGAACCATAGGACGGCCACACCTCACTTTTCCGAATCACAAGAGCCCGGGGGGGGGGGGGGGTGCGGCGCAGCCTCATTGGCTCTGTCCTACACGGTGGCCCCTTCCCCCCAGGGCTTCAGCGGAGTCCCAGGGGAAGGGCTAAGGGCCGCCCTGCCCAGTTCTTAGGGGAGCCAGCTCCCTGCTCCACCCGGCAGCCACACTCACATCTCTCCCCTGGCCTGTGAGGCCGGCAGCCTTCAGACACGCATTCCTCCCACACCCTTGCACCCCTCCGGTGAGAACAGCTCGCCCGTCCCCCAAACGCCGGAACAAAGGCAGGCCTTTGCGGTGTCCTGCCTATCGACAGCTAGCAGCCGGCTCTGAGCCCAGCCTGTGCCCGCGCGCCTGGAGCAGCTGGGGCCACCTTCTGCTGTCCCCTGCGAGGAGGAGACCCCCACCCCCCACCGCCCACGGGCTGCTGAGGATTCGAGAGCCACGAGAACTTCCAACTATGAGAACTTTGACTTCCAGGTTTGGGGAATCCGCCAGGTGAACACATCAACTCTGAAATTCGTCGCTCTCTTCTGGCCCCTGCCTGTTTTGGCGCTCCACCCCTAAGCCTGCAGAAGGAGGAAACGGCAGTCAGCAAGTGCGGGAGGCGCTCCGGCTGCCAGAAGGCCTGGCTCGAGGGCCAGGCTGTGCTCCCGTCTCGGCTTCTGGGCTTCTCGGCAGAGAAGGTGAGGGAGCTGGGACGAGGCCTCGCCCCGAGTACACAACTTCCAGAGGGAGGTGTGGGGGGCAGGCCTGTCTCCAGCCATCGTCGCAAGGGGTGGCCTGCCTCGGAGCTGCCCCCACCCCCCCACCCCCCTCGGGACCAGGCGCTGCGTCCATGCCGATCGGAACAAACGCTCTGCTGTCTGGGGCCGGCGTGAAGAGGCGAGCCCGAGCGGCCCTGGAGGCCGGCCGGCCGCAGGGCGCACCCGTGCCTCTAGCCCCTGGCCCCATGGGGGCCGGTCCCAGGGGTACCTGGGAGTGAGCTGGATGACAGCAGCTGTAGGCTGTCCAGGACCCCGTCCTCATACAAGGCCAGCTTCTGCACCATCTTCTGCCGGGCTGGGTTGATGACGATCTGTGGTGGCTGTGATGACAGAGAGCTACCCAAGAGCGGTCCTGGGGTGGAGAGAGTGTCCTCTGAGCTGCAGGGGCCGCTGTCCCCGGGAACTCGTCAGGGACGCTCCTGGCCAGCCCCAGCTTAGTTCCCTGCCCCTTGGGACCCACGTCCTCGGTGCTGTCTCTGACGGGAGGGCCTGGAAGGGGCCGCGCCGTTGCCCCAGCTCCTGGCCAGGCCAGGAACCCCGTCCTGCATAAAGCCCTCCTTGTTCCCAGCTTTCAGGGAGTGAGCTCCTGGCCTCTTCTCACCCACCCGGAGGTCAGGGCCTGGAGCTCGCTAAGGACACAGGGAGATTAAGAGCAGGACCCTAGTTCTCTCCTGCCAAAGGGCTGGGGGTGGGGCGTATGGGGACCGTCAGCAAAGGAGGCCCCTGGTCCCTCTTTTGGGCACCGGTTCTCAGCTACCTTCCATAGCTGTCAGCCGGGGCCCTGGGCCGCTCCCCCAACTCGACGCTTGGGTGGCACCCCCTTCGGTACCGCCGGCCGTCCCGAGGGATGCCGGGGCCCACACGGCGGCACCTTGCCCGGGGCTGCCGGGCAAGGCCAGGCCTGGGGGGCAGCTCGGGCTCAGGTGCCAGGAATGCAGGGCAGCAGACAGGCCGGACACACTCTCGTCACTCTCCACGGGCTGGTTGGGGCCCTTCTGGAGCCAGTCTGGAGCCGGGGCTGGGGCTCCTGGGGGAACCGCCAGGGGCCGCAGCGGGCCGGCAGCGCTCGGGGTGCTGCCGGCCGTGGAGATGTAGGAGTTCTCCTGGGGGGAAGGGGGGCCGTGGCCGGCAGCCTCAGGCTCCAGCGCTGGCCCCGCCACGGCCGCCTGCAGCCTCTCCAGGCTCTCATACACCTGTGAGGACAGAGAGACGCTCTGAGGGGGTGGCCTGGGTGGGGTCTCCGTGGCTCTCCGCAGGCAGGCCAGGACTGGCCACGCGGACCGGTCACGGCCCTCACATAAGAGGGCCCTGCTCCGGGCCACCCGTGGTCTGTCCTGGGGCTCAGGCTTCCTGGGGGGCAGCGGGGACCAGTGAGCTGGCACGCCCTGCATCTGTCCTTTGCCCTTTTGTCCCTGTCGCAAGGAATGCCGAGAAGTCACGGCCCCTAAGATAAAGGACCAAGAATGGCTTTTCCCTCTCTTCCAGAAAGCAAACCTCACTGCCCCCCTGCCCTCAAATGGGCAGAGGGAAAGAGGGGAGGGGCAGGGAGGGGCCAGGGAAAGGCAGATGCAGTGGCACAGTGTACCCAGAAGGGGGCGTGGCAAAGCCCTTTGCTTGTGTCTGGCAGGTGGGGTTTGGTGGGGCTCCGGCCACCCCAAGCGGATTTGAAGGCCAAGCGAAACACGTGTGAAGACCCTGGCTCTAGAAAGAGGTCCGGCAGCTGCCACGTCCGGCTCCCCGCGGAGCAGCACCGGGAACACAGGGCTCCCGACACGCTGCTGTCCCCCACGGGCAGCAGAGTCCCAAGTGCTTCCCACCCTACGCCGCTGTGCAGGGCTACCTGGGTCATGGGGGGTCTCCTTTTGGCCCGCCGGTGCAGACAGCAGCAAGCCAGCTGGCCCAGCGCCAGGCCCAGCTCGGGGGGGCACGGCCCGGGCCGGGGGTCCAGATGCTTCTTACAGATCTGGGCGGCAATTGGGGCAGCCCAGGCGTCTGCGGCCAGACCTGCTTGGAGTGTGGTCTGGGTGCTTTTCAGGGCTAACCCGGCCTCCTCAGCCTCTTCTTCAACCAGGTCTTTCTGTGGGACGGATACTATGAGTGTGGCCACTGTGGGGGAGGTCGTACCTTCAGTCCCATTCCCCAGGCTCTCATCACGGACTCCTGTGGTCTTTGTTCAGACTTATTAAGCACCCACTGTGTGCCCAGCACTGCCGGGACACACCCTAGGGACACAGTGACAAACGGAGCGCTCTGGGTCCACCTTCATAGAACTGACTTCCTGGTGTGGGAGAGATACGAACAAGCCCATAAAGCAATGGGACACTTCAAAGGACAGGCCTGTGGGGCTTCTGACGAGGGCCTGAGCAAGTAGCACTCAAGCTGGGATCTGAAGGCACGAACTCGCCAGAGGTTAGAGCTAAGAAGGGAGGGGAGGGGCCCAGAGAGAGGTACCCAGGGGCGCAAATAGGACTGGAGATCATCTTGAGTTCTGACATGGGAAGGACCAGGAGGAAGCACCTGGGGTGGGGGTGGGGGGGTCTTTCAGAAGGAAGGGCTCATAGAAAGGCCCTGGGGCAGGCAGCAGGGAGCTGGCTGAGTCTGGAGGACAGAGGGATGTGCTCATGGATGAGGCCGGCGAGGGAAGCATGGCTCCCGTCCGGCTCCCCGGTTCCGGCCCAGACCCGGTGAAACTTGGGAACAGACAGAAGCAACCCCGAGGCGAGAACAGGGGCAGCAGGAGGTACACCAGTTGTCAAACGTACAGAACCAACACCGATGGAGCGGCCCAGGAAGTGCCTGAGCACGGCGCGGGGATTAAGTCTGTTCCCAGGGGAGGGGCGCCTGGGGGGCTCAGGCGGGTAAGCGTCCGACTCGGTTTTGGCTCCGGTCATGATCGCACGGTTTTGGGAGTTCGAGCCCCGCGTCGGGCTCTGCGCTGGCGGCGCGGAGACTGCTTGGGATCCCCTCTCACCCTTTCTCTGCCCCTCCCCCACTTGCACGGTCTCTGTCTCTCTCAAGCAGACAAACAAAAAAGTCTCTTTGCAGGTGGGGAAACGGGCCCAGTGAGGAGCAGGGATTTGCTCCAAGACCGTCACGCTGGGACTAGAAGCCAGGTCTGAGTCCACGGTGAGACGAATGGGAAGCAGCTGGCCCGATTTCCCACCACTGCCTCCCCTGGGGCCCTGGGTTCTGTTTCCCACCACAGCTTCTTGGCCCCGAGCTCTGGGACTGTCCTGTTGGGCCACCCCCTTCCCCGCCCACAGCCCGGGTAGGGGCTGGAGAGGCCATAGCATCTGCAGAAGACAGACAGGTTTTTCCTCGGCAAGGTCAAGGGAAGCTGTTTGGCGCCCTGCCTGCTTTCAAAGATGAGTCAGCAGTAGCAGAGGCTGGCTTCTGTGGGGCACTGCATTCCAGATCATTCCACCCTCCAGGGCTGCACCTGTTGGTTACCAGGAGTAGCGCTTCCCTGCCTCCCTTTCTGCCTCTCTCTCTGCTGTCTCCTCGCCTCTCTGTCTCTCTCTCTCCTCTGCCTCCCTCGCTGCCCCACCTCAGGAGGCTCACCAGATACTTGGTCTTGGTACCATGCGTCCTCACGGCCCTCTGGCCAGCCAGGGTCTCCAGCACTACCTGGAGAGGGCAGGACGGAGAGTGTGGCGGTGGCTTCTGGGATGGCAGGGAGGGCCACACGCGGGGGTGGGGGGGCTCGTGGGGTGGACCGGCCCAAAGAGGCTGCTGAGGCACAGATCCGGGCGGACGGGGGCTTGGCCCTCGGACGCGCAGATGGGGACCGGCTGCCGGCAAGGACGGAGCCACGCGTTATGGGACCAGAGCTCCGGTGGGAGCACACACGGGGAGTGAATTGCAGGGCGGAGGCGAGGGCCCGGGTCAGGGAGGGAGGGGCCCCGGAGCCGAAGCTCCGTTAGCTTCCCGCCAGGTCGGCCTCTGGCCCCACGGGGAGCTCTTCAGGCCCCGGTGCCTTCGCTGGGCCCCGGCCTCCCATCCCCCCGTCGCCTCCCCAAAGCGGCAGAGGGGCCTGCGGCTCACCACGCCGAAGCTGAAGGTGTCGGTGTCCACGGCCAGCCGCCCCGTCTTGATGTACTCCTCGGGCAGGTAGGCCAGAGTGCCACGCACGGTCCGCGTCCGGGCCACGGTGCTGCTCTGGCCGGGACTGGCTGCTGCGAAGCGGCTGAGACGCGCCAGGCCAAAGTCTCCCAGTTTGGGCATCAGTCTGTCATCCAGAAGGACGTTGGAGCTGGGGGAGGGAAGCGGCGGCGTCAGCTCGGCCCCGGCCCGCTCCACGCCCCAACACCTGCCTGGAGCCGACGGAAGAGGACTCCGGGCTGCCAGCTCGCGCCTCGCCCACAGAAAGTGGCTGGTGGCGGCCGGTGGTCCCACTGCCCGGGGGCTCCCTCACGCGGGCCAGCCCCTGCTCCTTGGTGGGGCCCGTCCTCAGCCTCTGCTTCCATACCTGTCCTGTGCCCGGCTCTCCGTGACCCGGGGCCCTCAGCTCCGATGGCCCGGGCCTCGGGGCTGCAGCCCGTCCCTCACCTCAGCCTCAGGCAGGAGAGGACAGGCCTATTCTCATGGGGGACACCCAGAGCAGGGCTCCTTGGGACTCGGAGAGTGAGCGCCACTGCTCCCTGCCGGCAGAAGGTTGGGGAGCATCATTCCCTTGCGGCGGACTCCGCTCTGACAGCTGTCAGAGGCCGCAGGGGCCTGGCCGTGTCACCTCCTCACCTCTTGATGTCTCCGTGGATGAGGCTGGGGCTGTCCTGATGTAGAAACTGAATCGCCCGCGCCGTGCCCAGGAGGATGTTTAGTCGCTGAGGCCAGGAGAGAGGGGGGCAGGCCTGGCAGAGGAAGCAGAGGGGCACAGAAGAGGCTGGAAGGGCCCCCGTTCCTGGATCCCAAGCCTCCCTCTGCCTGTCACTGCAGGGTCTAGACAAGTCACTTCACTGCCTGGACCACAGTCTCCCCTTCTGGAAAACCACGAGCCAAAAGTCCATGAGCTACTTCACAAGAAGGTCAAGGCTAAGCTCTTCCAAGGAGGGGAGGATGGCTGGGGTGCGCCCTTCCTCCTGGGGTGAGCGGGATGTCGGGGGAGGGAGGCATTCTCTCCACCTCCCCCAGCACAGCGTGCTGATCTCCAGAGCTGAAGTCCCTGAGTGCCGTGAGCCCCTGGATCTTGTGGGCACGTCACGAGAGGGGGCTCAGTCGTGGGTCCGGATGGTGCGGTCTACCGCCCCCTTTCTCCAGGGGCAATGCTGACAAGACCCCTCAGCTACTCTGCTTGCAAAAGGGAGAAGCTTGACTCCGGCCACTGAGTCAATAACCCTCCTTTGATTTAATTTGATTGATTGATTCTTAACTATTTATTTCTATATCTTTATTTGTTTATTTAGAGAGCAGGAGCACAGGACGGGCAGAGAGAGGGGGAGAGAAGCCCAAGCAGGTTCCATGTTGTCAGTGCGGAGCCTGCCTCCGGGGCTCAAACCCACGAACCGTGAGGTCGTGACCTGAGCTGAAATCAAGAGTCAGACGCTTAACCCGCTGAGGCACCCAGGTGCCCCAGTAACCCCCCGTTTAGAGGCATCATGACCCAGGCTTCCCAGCGCGCGAGAGCAGCCAGAGGGAGGCCCCGGGAAAGGGTGCCGGGGAATATGGCAACCCACCTCGGGCCGAACCCCGGACCCAAACCTGCCTGCCGGTGGGACCCACTCACGGAGCCTGAGCGCCCAGGTGCCGACAGCACTGTGGGGCCGGGGAAGTGTGTGCGGCCAAGTAGGCCTACCTGGAAGTGGAGGCGGTCTTCCAGGGAGCCACTGGGCAGGAAGCCATAGACGAGGCAGTAGAAGCCACTCTCGGCGCAGTAGCCGGCAAAGTCCACGATGTTTGGGTGACGAAACCTGCTTCAAAAGTGGGACCTGAGTGCTCTGGCCTCCAGCCTCCACCACGCTCTCCAGCTGGCTGTCGTGGGGGTGGGCAGTCCCCGGGGGCTCGAGGGAGCCAGGCACCGCGGTCCGCGGTCCTGGAGGCCGATGGGGCCCCAACGCGGCTCTCTCTCTGCCGCCACCCGGGAGGGACGCCCCAGGCTCACCGAGACAGCTGCTCCACTTCGGTCAGGAAGCTCTGCCTCACTGTGGTCCACTCCAGGTCTGCCCCCTGCGGCCCCCAAGGAAAACGAGGGCGGGAGGCAGCGTGAAGCCTTTGCGGCCAAGGCTTGACGGCCACTCACTGCCACCTGACCCGAGCCCAGAACAACTGAGGGGCTGGGGACCTTGAACTGGGGAATCAGAGGGCTGAAGGAGGTGCACGGGGCAGCGTGTCCCGGGGAAGGCCCAGAGAAGCGAGGGTCTGCTGACGACCGGCCAGGGCCTTTGCAGGGGTGCTACACCCACCTCCTTCAGCCTCTTCACAGCATACAGCGTGTTCCTCATCACAGCCCGGTACACACACCCGAAGCCGCCCTCCCCGATCTTCAGCTCCTCTGAGAAGTTGTGGGTGCCTTGGGAAATCTCAGTGAGGGGCCAGCAGAACGGAGAGGGGTGGGCCCCCTGCAGGAGGGACACTGGGCTCTCCCGGTTAGGCTGTGGGAAGATACCCTGGATCAGGTGAAGTCCTCTGTCTTCCTCTGTGCCCCAAACCCTCCCCTGCGCCTGAAACTCACAAGCTCTTGCTACCCCAGCTGCCTCCTGGCCGGCCCTCCTGGCTGGCTGGGGTTCACAAGTGTACCAAAGGCTACCTTTTTTGCTCCTCGTCTTGACTCTTTCTCTGCCGGCAGGCCCCACCTACCTTGGTAGAGGAAGGGTCTGGATATGGTGGTGGTGGCTGGAGGGCAGCAGGGCTTGGGACAGGACCCAGCTCAGCCCCAGAATGGGTTTGGGAGCCTGGAAAAACTTCATAAAGACACCAGTGAGAGGCAGGGAGAGACCAGCGGCATGGTCTACGACAGTGGCCATGGTCAAGGCGGACCTTTCCAAAAGACCATCAAGCCCCACACCAGACCCCTCTTACCTGGGGAGGGGAGTGTGGAGGCTGACGTCTGCAACTTCCGGGGGCGGAGGGCCTCGGCCTCAGAGGGTGCAGGGGGGCTGCTGGGCCTCGGGGTGCTGGTGCCGGGGGGCAGAAGGGGGGCGGGAGGGTGCCCTGGGATGCCAGGGAAGAAAAGGGCGGTTAGGCCCAGGCGGGGGAGGGGGAGGAGGGAGGAGTCCCGTGGGAGGTCCTGGGTCAGCCCGGGATCCCGGGGTCCCCGGGGCCGCTCGCTCACAGGCCGTGATGATATCCCGCGCGCGGAGCAGCTGCAGGTGCGTGAGGATGCGCACGAGGTCGGCCACGCGGGCGTTGCGGTTGATCCAGGGCCACAGGACACTGGCCGTGCGCTGCCCGGAGCGCTCGCACAGCCGCAGCTCGGTCTGGTCGCGCACGATCAGGGCGGCTGCGGGGCGGGAGGCGTCAGGCCCGGGCGCCCGGGGCCCGCGCGCCTCCGCCCCAGCCTCTCCCAGCCCGCCGCCACCCACCGAACTGGCACCAGTCGGCGGGCTCCAGGGCGTCCATCACTTTGTAGAAGCGGCACATGACCCAGGGCGGAACCTCGTACAAGAAGTGCTGGGCGCCGGGGGCCGCGGGGTCCCCCGGGCCCGGCCCACCGGCCATGGCCGCCGCCGCGCCAGGGCCTCCTGGGGCCTCTCGGGGCCGCGGCGGGCGCGGGCCTTGGCCGGCCGGGTCCGCGGACACTGACTCACTTCCCCTTTAAGCCGGCCTCGTGCGGCGCCCGGCGGGGCGGAAGGGGCGGGGTCCGGGCCCACCGCCATCTTGCCCGCCGCCGCCGCCGCCGCCGCCGCCGCCGCCGCCGCCGCCGCCGCCGCCGCCGCCGCCGCCGCCGCCGCCGCCGCCGCCGCCGCCGCCGCCGCCGCCGCCACCACCCCCCCCCTCGGCCAGACGGGGGCGCCGCGCGTGGTGTCTCCCCGCGGAGGCCGCGCCCCTTCGCCCTGTGAGGCGGCCAGGCGGGCTTCCCGGAGGAGGGGCCGCCTGAATGGGGCCCCGAGGGATGGAGGAGCGCGGTTCCGAGCCGTGGGACAAAGGGCGAGGCACGGCCCGGGACACGCCAGACCGGGCTACAGCCGGGCCTTGGGAGAGTCATCGGGAGGTCCCCGCAGGAACTTCTGGCTTCATGTGGGGGGGCAGTGCAGAGTCGTCAGAGATCCAGGCAGGGCGAGGTCAGATAGGGGCCACACAGAGGACCCCCGCCGAGTCCCGGCAGCTGGCCGGAAGGCCGGGCGCAGGGAGAAGCGTCTGGAAGCTTGCAGGGCAGGCTACCCAGCTCAGGGCATTGTTGCCCACCTCCTCTGCCCTGCATCCTATCTTTTCCGCTCCTTGAGGAACCTGCTCCAGCAACTGTTAGCTCTTTGCGGTGTTTGCAAGTCTTCCTTCTTTGCTGGCCTCTTCCCACTAGCCCATAAAACGTATTTACACCTCTTAAAAACAGGCCTTCAGCTTCCGCCATCCCTCCTCCCTCTGGTGGCCATGCTTCTGGCTCACTTGGCGTTCCTCCCTGCTAGGACCGCAGACTCCAGCCTCTCCCCGGCACCAAGCTCGGCTCCCAGCCTCCTTGAGGTCTTCACCACGTTAGTGTCTCTTGCCCCTTCCCACAGTGGTCTGCAGCCATGGACTTCTTTGGATTCTCTGGAGCTCCTCCATTCCAGCAGCCACTATCCTCCGCTCATTTCCCTGAACATCTCGGGAGTCCGCTTCTTCCCCATAGGCCCATTGCTCTCACTGCTCCCTGCTACCTGGGGGACCTTCGGCCCCTAGCTCCCTCTGGGCAGAGCTGCCTGCTGCCCCTGGGGCATCCTTTTGGAGCCTCTGCACTTGTTTGCCTCCCCCACTAGATGGGGGAAGACCCCAGCAAGCAGCAGCGGTGCCTTCCTCTTTTGTTTCTCCAGTTGGATGCGTGCTTGCAAGGCAACAGGTGTCCTTCCCTGACCCCCCGCCCCCGGCCCCCAGTCCCGACCGGTAGTGGGCTCCTCTCCAGGCTGTCCTCCCGACATGGGCCTCCAATGGGAGGCTCTTCCCAGAAGCCACAGCCATTGCCAGCCACACCCTGAGCCCCAGTGGCTTCTCATGGGACAGCCTTTACAAAGACAACCGACTCTGGTGCGGGAAAGCCTCCTGCACGCACACACTGAGCTCTATCTAAGGGAAGAGCAACGCGCTCCTCCTTGCTCACTGCTGTACAGCGGCTCCCAGGACGGGCCCGGCACGCGAGAAATGCTCAGTATACACAGGTCGCATTTCAACCCTTTGTTTTAACATTCAAGGCCAGGATATTGGAGTGCACCTTTTAGCAGCTGTGTCCACATTTGCATGTGAAGCGGGGCTCTGAGCCGTCGTTCCCTCCAGCCCGGCAACAGCCTGCTGAGAACGGCTGCGGCAGGGCGCGCAGCTCCTGAATGCGGGCTTTGCAAAAGGTCTGCACACCCACGGTGATGACAGCGCCCCCTGTGGTCAGGGGGCCAGGTCAGCAGAGGCCTCGGGAGGGTCCTGGGCGACAGGCACAGGAGGAGCCGCAGCCGGGGGATGGCTGGGTGTTTCCCAAAGCACCTGGACAGAGAAGGTGCCCCCGCCACGGCCCCCAGGAGCGGGAAAGTTGTGCTTCTGTGCAGAAGGCCTGCGGCCCGCTGGCCTCTGGACCTGGGGCACGGCGGGCCGCCCCCGCACCGGGCCCTTCCAGGCCTGCCACCCCAGGGCTCCCTGTCACACGCAGGAGCAGTGTGCCTGGAAGGCGTAGCCTCGGAAGCCAGGGGGAGGTGGTGTATGGAGGGGACTGCTCTTTCCTCCCAAGGCCGTCCTGACAGCGGCTGGCTGTCATGTTCGGGGGCAGCCAGATGGAATCAGGAGACACCACCATGCTGTCCTGTGAGCTGTCTGATAATGAAAGCCCAGACCTTGAGTCACTTTCACAGAGAGATTTATCGAGAATGCTAACAGCACAGGATACAGTACTTCCCAACAAAAGGTGCAAACGCGTCACTTAGAAAGGCATGCTGAGTATTCTTTGCTTTCACACGTATTAAAAAACTTACAAAAATAAAATAAAACTGCGTGCTGCCCATCTTTTCAAATAGTAAAAGAACCTCATGAAAAAATCACTTGATTTTACAACAAAAGACACAAACGGACATTTTTATGTAAATTTATAAGGCAAACTCTTTATATAATAAATAGGTTACAGGGATTCAGTGGGGGGGGTGTTTTTGAAACGTATACAGGTACATTCAGACAGGTTTACTGAAATGGTACAAATTTCCTTAATAAATTGCCTTTTGTTTTTAAATATATCAGTGCTTTCAGTCATTTGGCTATACACAAAGAACCTTTTTTTGAACACTACAAAAAAGCAATCAATATTTTTTGTTTTTAAAACAACCTACTTATTTTCTAAAGTAATTGTCCCAAAACACAAAAACCAAAGGTGAATGTGATGGAGGGCTTTTGGAGACATCTCTAACCAAGTCTGTCCTGGGCTGCTCCCTGGCCCGCACACACCTCTCTCCCACCCTCGGCCGGGTTTCCGGCTGGAGCTCCTCTGTCTAGGGCGACCGGTGTCACTGCGAATCAGGAGGGGGCAGCCACCCTGCCTGGTTCTTCCCATGTGCAAATAGTCTTGACAGTCAGCATTGTCCTTGCCTTTGGTGGGGGGGGGGGGCTGCGTGCTAAGGGAGCACACATCTGTCCCTGTTCCATGAGCCCAGAACAATGGTGTGGGTAACGGCTTTTTTCAGAAGGATCTGGTTTTGCCAAGGAAAGGGAAGCATGAATTTGTCATGCCCAAATTTTGCTGGGGATCAGATGACAGCAAAGAGAGTGCACCCCTCCCCCATCATCAGATCACCCCAGATGGTGAAGAATCTACAGGTCACATGAAGTGTTGTGGACTTTGGGACAGGGTGGGATGTGATGGAGGTGTCCCAAATGGTAATGCCCACCACCTGGCCCGTCCAGGAAGAGCCGCATCGGGTGGAGAGTGGCCATCTGCCCTGCGAACACACACTTGACTCTGTGGCCACAGTGGAGGTCCCCAGGGAGGTGACCACCTTTCGTCTGAGCTGTGCTACTCGGGCCGGCCCTATCCTCCTCCCGCTGATGCGAGGTCGGCTCTGCCCACACCCCTCCTGTCTCCCTTCAAAGGGACACCAACCTTGTCTGTCCTTGAAAGTAATGATGATGCTAATAATCTCAGGGGGAAAAAAGGCAACAGAATCCACTGGGTGGAACGAAACCTGGTTTTGCTCTTTGAAAATGGCAACACATCAGCTATTTGGTCCGTTGGTTTAGGCTTAACTTCCTTGGGTGGCTTCTGGCTGATCTGGGCAGGGGTCATCTCTTCGGAACTCCCCTCCTGGGGAAAAAGGACAGCCCCCCTCATCTTGGTCACCATCCCCTCCCTCCAAATCCTTTTGTTTGTAAAGAAAAGGTGTCTAGAAGCATTTGTCTCTGGAACAATTACTTTAAACATGGTTACAATACAGACTTCAGTTCAAACACAGAAGAGATTTACTTAGCAAATTTCCTTTCACCCACCAAAAATTACACAAATATAAGCCTCAACACCACAGTTAAGAGGACCAGTAGAGAGAACCTCATGTTTGGAACACAAAAGGAGAAAGAAAAACCAAACCAAACCCAAACGGAAAAACCCCAGAACAATGGGAGGGTGAAGGAGGAGGGGAGGAGAGCAAACACAGCACACGTTACAGTGTCCGGGTACACGGGAGCCCAGCGCGAGGAAAGGGCTCGGCACACATTGAGTAACAGTCCTGGTGATATTTGGTCATATATTCATCAACTACTGACTCTGGAGCGGCCGTTATTGATTGAAGCAGTGACAAATCAAACGGAAAAGGAGGCCTTGGTAGCAAGGGAAGGAGCAGGCTTCAAGTTCTGCAAGCCTTTTGCACTCCACCGTCCAGCTCCCCAGAAACACTCGACTGGGTGGGCCCTGCTCCGTCCAGGCGGGCGAGAGGTCACCGTGTGAGGCTAACTCGGGCGCTGATTTCAGTCGGAAAGCACGTGCTTTCAGTGGACACATGTGGACACCCACCTGTTAGCGGCAAACACCGGGGGCAACGGCCCCCTCGCCTCGTCTGCCCCCACCCCAGGCTGGGTGGGAAGGACGCTGTGACCCACCGCTAATACTGACCGCAGGCTGGAGCCGGCCCCACACTGGGCCCACAGGCTGCCCCGGGCCCGGGGCCTCCGAGGGGCCCACGGCTAGCCTGGCCACCCAAAGGGCTTATGAGCGTTTCTCTTTTGGTTCAGGCCTCAGAAGAAGTACTGATGCAGGGAGGGAAGCTTTTGGCCCTGGTGATTATAATGCTCTCTGCTTTGGAAGAACAAGTTTCTGGGTTTTGTGTTTTTGTTTTTGTTTTTGGTTTTTTTTGGTGTTTTTTACTTACTTAAAAAAAACGATCAAAAAGAAGTGTTACGGCTAAACTCTAGCGGATATTGCTCGTTAAGAATTACAAAAGCAAATGCGGTTACTCGTAGGACGGGGGAGAAGAGAAAGGGATGTTTCTGGAGTCTTTGCCACCTCCTAGAGGGGACCCGGTGGACTCTCGTATGTGGTTCTGGGGTCCCTGGTGCTCTACCTGGTGCAGCTCACACATTCAGAGAGGTGACAGGCCCCCCAGCTCCCCTCCAGTCTCGGCAAAGCGGAAGCCCTACTGGTGGGGAGGTCTGTTGAGCCGGCCCTCCAGACGCCATCACTCTGCGTCACCGGGAGGGGCGGGGGCGGGGGGTCAGGCCACTCCCCTCCCCGTGGACTCCAGCTGCCCCACCCAGACGGCAAAGGGGGCCAGGTGGTGCCAACTACATTCCAGACTTTGCCAGGGCAAGGAAGCGCTCTCGCGCCCACCCGCTGAGGTGAACTGACTCGCACCAGCATCCTGGGACCTTTCTCACGAGCATGGGAGAAACAGTGCAAAACCCGGACGCTGCCTGGAGCCTCCTTAGCTTGGCACAGGGAAGCCCTTAAAAGAAGCGAGGAAAGACCACGGATCTGCTTGGACAGAAGAAGTGACCAGCAGACAGATTTGTAGTTTTTTGTGTTTTTTTTTTTGTTGTTTTTTTGTTTTTTTTTGTTTTTTGTTTTTTATTTTCCCTTGTCCTATGCTATGGTTATCAGAAATATTGTAATTAAGCAACAGGTATAATTTTAACAGGTCTTTTTGTGTGTGTGTGGAGCCACAAGCAAAATGAGTTTATAATTGTGCAATATACAGATATATATATAAAAATTCAACTGCTCTGTGTGTCTAGTTGGTGCATTAAATAAAAGGGACAGAAAAACTAAAAGCGAAGCTAAAAAGCAAAACAAAAGCCCAGGATAGAGACCAAGCAGGCCTATGCGTATAGTCTATAAGGTACTGGATATAATCAGGGTCACCAGGAGGAACAGCTCTGTCACTGGACACACAAACACCGAGGGAGAGGGACTACCAGTGGGCAGGAGCCAAACCTCTTGGCCTTTTCATCTCATTGTCTCTCGCTGCTGAGGACCTGAGAAAAGGGGAGCCGGAAGGGGGCTGGGGAGCAAAGGCAATTTGCAGGTTTCCCGGATGCTCTCAAACTCCAAGGCCGGACTTCCCTTCCGGAGGGTCTCGGTTCCGCCCGGCACCTGTTCTTACACCTGCCGTCCCTCCGGCCCAGGGGCTCTCGCTGGTGAGGGGCGAGGGGGACACGCACCACAGTGGGTGCTCAGGCCACTGTCTTCCCCTCCGACCGCAGAAGGGAGCACCGCTTCACCTAGGCCCTGGGCCCCAGGGAGAGCAGAACGGGGGAATGTCCTCAGGGCACAGGTCAAGGCTGAAAGGGACACCTCACCCTCACCTTCCTAGTTGCCTGGGCCCTAGGACCCTAGAACTCCCTTTTTCCTGAAAAACCAGCACTTGGGGAGGGCCCTGTCGAGATGAGGAAGGAGCAAAGAACAGGTGGTGCTCGGTGGTGAGGACGTCGCAGGCCTCTGGAGTCACTGGTGAAACTCTGCTTCCCACACCAAGCGCTGGGCTCCTACAGGTCTGGGACCAGGCGGGCGGCCCCACAGGACAGGATGGCCCCGAGCCTCAGACCCAGCAGCTTCAGGCTGGATTCCCCTTTTCCTGCAGCACTCACCACATGTCAGGCCAAGCTCCAAGTTGTTTTAGATCAGCATTTCTGCAAAAGCTTGGTCTTATTCATTCAGCAACATTGAAATGTGGTTTTCTGCCAAATGTTTTCTAGGTTTTCCTTCTGAATTGTCAAGAACAGGTTTCAGTGTTCACTTTTTTTTTTTTTTTTTTTTTTTTTTTTACCATTTAATATGTAACTTCAGACCCTGGGGGAGGCAGTATCCTAGCGATTGATAACAATTAGACTATGCCTTTTCTAAAGATCGATAACAGTAGCTGAAAGAGAAAGACGCAAAAATGGAGACTCAACAAACCCCTCCAGAGTGGACGAGTTTACTGATGAAGAGAGCAAAGGGGGGGCCCTTACAGAGAACAGAGTAAGATCAGGAACGCGACACGGTGGGGCCGCAGGGGCACAGGAGCAGGGCTTCTACCACAGGCGGGGCGACGCTGCCATTGCTTGCCCCCACCCCCACCCCCACCCCCACGAGCCAGGACTCCGGGAACTGGCTAGGCAAAGGCCCGCAGGGCTCTAGACATAGCTCGCTTCCTGAGGTCTGGCCCATCAGTCCTAGAATCTGTGTGTGTAACTCCGATCAGGAAACGATTCGGGGTGACACTGGCTAGGAAAGGGTGCGCAAAAGGCTTCTCCAAGAACCTGCACCTGTGACCTTCCCTGGCTCCATCAGCCCCGAGAGCTGGGTGGGAATGCTCTGGAAAGGGGGCACGGAGTTCGGCTGCCGGGCTCTACCTGGGCCCTGCAAGATCCAGTCGGTCCCACCTGGTGAATTCAGTTCATACCTTTTGCTCCTTCCTGCGCTTCGGCTGCTTTATTAAAAGTTACTTAGATGCAGAGGTCCTGTCAGCTAGAGAAACCCCTTTCCCTCTAAACATGGCAGTTTGTTTCGGGCTAGTACCCTCTTTCACACCCCCGTCACAGCAGTGAAAAGCTGGGCAGAGGAGCAGGTGACAAGTTGGGGCTCCTCCGGGTCCTAGTGCCACCACTGGTGGCCTCGAGCCAGGAAGGGTGCCCTTGAAGACTGTTGCCCACACCTGCACGGGGTCTCAGGAGTAGAAGCCAGGTGCTGGCTGTGGCCAGGGTCCCCGGGCCACCACCACGGCTTGTACCCTCCAGGAAGTTGAGGGGCTGGGGTCCTTGGGTAGTTTGGCACTGACGGACTTGGGGAACGGGGCATTTCTAGGTGTGTCCTGTGCCTTCTGATGTGGGAATACAGCAGCGGCAGAAGGGAGCTGTCTTAGAGCCTGGCTGTGGCTCAGTGCCCTGCTTCACTACAGTGTCAAGGCCAGCAATTCCACTGGTTAGGGCAGGCCCACCAGTGGGCAGGGCAGAGCTGGGCTAGGCATTGTGGGAGGAGCTCGAGGGCCTATGGCATTCTGTTGGGAGAGGAGGTAGTAACTAACAACTAGAACGAGGGCTGGGGTGACTGAAAGGGACTCTGTGACCTAGCCCCACAGACAGGTATCTAAAAGCTGTTGGTTAATTTCTGTACTCTTCACACAGTCCCTAAAAGATGCCCCCAATCTTCGGGGTGGCCGAGTACACACAAAATTGAGGTCACACCCCCAAACTGGGCTGGACACAGCTGGTGAGAATCCCATGGCCTGGCTTTCCCTCCAACCTCCTATCAACCTGACCCAGGACAGGGGTGGCATGGGAGGTGCAGGGCCCCTGCCTGCCAGGGCGACAAACCACCACGGCGACCTGCTTAATGGTGACTTACTCGTGGTGCTTTTATTAGGTGCAGAAGAGGGAATGTGGAGGAAAGGGGAGAAGGAGAGAAAACCCTACAGAGCCCCAGGCGCTGCCTGCGGCTTTGGAACTGTAAGGAGAAGCAGCCGGGGAGTGAGGGGCTGCAGGTCAGGCCGGGCAGAAGGAAAATGACACTTGAAACGCTGTGCCCTCAACCACCAACACCCAGGCAGCCCCTGAACGGTCCTGGGTGAAAGGGGGGGGGCATGGTGGGCCCCACACTCGTCTTCCCAGGACCAGATGGTACTGAGCTGATGGGGAGGCCAGCTCTTGTCTTGACACTGGTTCCAGGAGTCACATTCCACTGGACTAAGTGTAATGCATAAAAACCCAACCGACCAGAACGGATGGCGTCTCCACCACAAACTGGCCGGACGCTGTACTCGCGTGGATAGGCATCCTTTGTGGGTGCCTGGAGTGCGAGGCTACTTCGGGGTCAGGAGCCTTTTGTCCTTGAAGGAAGAGGGGTCCTGAAGGACTCGCCTCCTCCTCCAGCCACCCCCCCTTCCCTTCCTGGGGAGGAGTCAGAAGTGAAGCCCAGAGGGTCGACAGCAGAGCGGGTCTGGTTGTGGGACTTGCTTTTGCAGCATAGGGGAATGGGTACAGAAACACTACGAAGGCCAACTATGATTCTGCAAACAGAATGGGGGCAAACTCCCTTGCTTCTAACCATTCCGGAAGAGACAAACGCGATTTTTTCTTAAGCTACTGATTGGAACTGTCAACTATGGTTCCTGATCACTAAGGACTGGCAAGGAAGTGCTAGACAGTTTTTAGGATGTTTCACTCCTTCATGGTTACACCGCAGTAAGGAAGCCAGGGGACAATAACTGAAATACACGAGACAACACGCACTTGACAGTTCATGGCAGCAGCTCGCATGGGACGTGCTTGTGGGTGTTTCTGGAAGCATAAGACTGCTGTCTCATTTGCTACTTTGATAAGGTACTTCTCAGTTGGACAGATTTAGATATAAGAGACATCTCTGTAAACACAGAAAAGGATATACCAATATGATGAAGATATGCAGCTAGATAAGGACTTCCTGAACAGAGAATGAGGGGATGGGGTCCTAAATGGAGACTGATCAAGGAACACCCACAGCAAAGCCAAGCCTCTAAGCCCCCACACCACAGCCCTGGCACAGAGGTGGAAACCTGGGGTGGGCTGGCCCCACCCAGTCTCCGGCAAGCAAAAGCCACACATTTTCCATCAGAAGAGAACTCGTGGTTAACTCAGAGGAGGAGCGGAGGGGCCAGGGGGCTAGGCGCTGGTCCCGGCCCAGATCTGGGGCACCTACATTCCTTCCCACCTGCTGCCTTGTTGCACTGCACTGTGCTAGCTGGGCCTGGAGGAGGCCAAGGTCAGGGCTGGGTTACTCAATGACTCTGGCAGGCCAAGGGGGCCTCTGTGCTACCCTCAGCTCCCAAATCCTAATCCGCCCAACTTCTCCTGCCTGTTTCTCTCAAGTAGAAGGTTCAGAAGGCCCAGAATGCAGGGTCTGACCAGGGAAGGGAGCTCCCTACGAGAGCAAGATCGTGCTGCTCTCTTGCCCTTCAGAGAAGCCAAGGTGCTAGGGCCAGGTGGACTCGGCAGAGCCCAGGGCTTCTTCAGGGCTCAGAACAGGGTGCGGCTGGGGCTGGGGCTGGGGCTGGCAGTGGGAAGGCCAAGGGCAGGGTGAGATCTGGGGGGCTGAGCTGACCAGCATCAACTCAGGTAAAGTTGGAGACTGCGGGTACCTGGCGCAGAAGGGATGAACGAGGAGGGAAGAAATGAAAGGGTGAATGAGAGAAGGCAGAAATGGAAGGACAGAAAAGAAACCAATCAGGAAGTCCTTATAAAATTGCAGCAAACACTTAGAGTTTCGGAGCTTCGTGGGAACCCTATGTGCTGAGCCCACTTTAAAACAAGCGCAGGTATATACAGATCCAGGTAGTTCTAAACACCGTCACGTCTGGTGGCTTGAGGGACAAAGTGTCACCAATTCAAGCCAGTTTGCTCTCAGAGCATGTTTGTTTTGAAGTGGGAACATGAAGACTCAATAGTGCAAATAGTTCTAAGCTGTCCCTAAAGGAGTAGAATTGGAAAGTTTTGGAAGAACATTTTCCCCTCCTTTCCCCTGGCCCCCCAACCTGTCCACTAGGCCTCTGTCTACCAGTCACAGACTGCTCTGAGCGACTAGGAATTCCATCGGCCCCACTGCTCTCTGCCACCCGGAGGAGTCGGGGCCAGCCTGCCCGCGCCCTGTCCTGCGGCTTCCACGGCCTCTCTCTAGCGCCACCCACTGGAGGACGGCCCCCCCGGCCGTCCTCTCTCCTGCGGCTCAGGCCAATCTACACCCAGCAGCTCAAGGACTGACTACCTCCTAGCCATGCCGGAACTGGAGCGAACAGGTGCTTACTTCCCTGTTCTGTGAAATGTCCTAGTCGGTTTTGGATTGGGGCTGGCGTGGGGCCAGATTTGTGCCACCATGGGTGAGATCACACAGGCTGTAGCCACTGGCCATCTCTGTCTTTTTCTCTAAAGAATCCAACTGTCTCTCCTGCCTCACACCTCCTTGTCCCAACGTGGGTGGGGAACTGGGGTATAGGGGTGGGGCAGGGGAGGGGGAGAGGAGAGGGCAGACTGGGGCACCAACGGCACCGGCACCGAAAAACGGGCGTGTCCTCTCAAGCACTCACTGTCCCTAATGACCACACAGGGGGGAGGTCCGGGTGGGAGGGGAGGTGCAGGCACACCCTAAGAAGCCTGGTCAACAGCTTGTCTGGTCAGTAGTATCTGCAGCAAGCCTTGTTGAAGGAGCCTAGTTTAGAAAAGTGCAAAGCTACTTCTGGCCCTGGTTAGGTCTTCAACCTGACTGTGCTTGTCGGTAAGAAAAACATCCCAATGCTCCAACTACTCCCACCCTGAAGCCACGAAACTCTAAGTTTACTGAAAGAAAAAAAAATATTTTTTATTTCAGTTAATCGGGAAGCTTTGTCAGAGCCCTACCCATAAGGAGAAGAGACAACAGCTGCCTTTATTCTTGTTGGTTTGCTTTGCAATCCGCTCTGTGTAAAGTCAGCTAACTCTCTCGGTCACGGGCGTCCGGCTGTCCACAGGCTCCTCTCTGTTTGGCCTCGGCATGGAGGACGAGACAATGTCTTTGCGCTCTCCCTCCCCTCGGTGTTTGTACTTTTCTGCGGCCGTGGCAGCGGTCGCGACTGCGGGCTGAGTCTTAGCTGGCTCCTTGGGGCAGCCGTCGCTCTCCAGCGAGCCTCCTCTCGGCATCTTCTCCTCTTTGCAGACGCTGCTGCTCAAGTCCTGGGGCTCAGGGGGGCTGGCGGGGTCCTCGGAGCTCTGGGGCTCGGGCGGGGGCGGGGGCGGGGGCGGAAGCAGCGGCGCAGGCGCCTTCGGGGGCTCCGAGTGGTGGTGGTGGTGGTGGTGCTCCTTCTTGGGGGGCGAGGAGGCGCTGCCGCCGCGCCCCTTGGGGCTGCTCTCCTTGCTTTTCCGCCCGGGGCTTTTGCAGGTCTTCAGTCCCTTTCCGCTCTTCTCGCCGAGGGTGGACACCAGCAAGGGCTTCACCACCTCCTTCACCTCGATGCTGACGGTCTCCCGGGTCTTGCGCTTCTTGATGGGGAGCACGGTCTCCTGCACGGACCGGATAGAAGACTCCTTCACTGCTTTCTTTTTGGCCTCCGCAGCGGCGGCCGCCACCACACTACCTGGCTTTCGGCCCCGCTTCTTGGGGATGGCCTGGGGGTCGGCCTCGGCTTTTCGCTTCCTGCCGGGGCGTTTGATAACCATGACCTGGGCTGACGTGGTGGCCCCACCCCCTTCGGCCTTGCTCCCCGGCGAAGCTTGAAAAGGCATCTTGACCAGCAGCTTCCCGGGACTTTTCTCCAGGACCCTTTTCACCTGCACACCCTCTGATGCTGCTGCCTTGGGTCTCGCAGTGCCGCTCCCTTTGGGGCGTCCCCGACCTCTGCCAGTTCCTGGAGCTTTGGGAGATTTGGGCTTCTTAGGTGGTTTCTGCTCTCGCCGGGAGGGGCTCCCTCTCCCAGTTACCGTGAAGTCAAAATCATTAGGGTCCAGGGAGGTGTCGCCTACCTTTTCGAAGTACGCAATCAACTCCACTTTAGAGCGAAAGGCTTTTCCCTGGGGACTGTGGGAACAAATGGAGAGACACAAAGAATGATTAGAAGCTTCCACAGGAATGTCAGATATGGGGCAGAGCAGAATGTGGTGAACTCTCCGACAGGATGCTCTGCAGCTACAACCTGCCTGATGGTGCTATTGAGCGAGAGGCCAGTCACATTAGAGGAGAGCCAAACGGGCTAAAACAGAGGGGCGCGGCCACAGTCAGGTCGCACTGGGTGGTGGTGGGCCCCTTTAGGGCGTGCTCCAATGACAGAACAGCTCAGTGCTGGCTGCTCTCTGGCTCTTGCCTGGATGCCCCTGACGATCCGTCTGCCACCAAGGCCCCTCCTCTGGCTGCCCCCCAAAGGGGCCAGGCCTAGGGACCTTCTTGAGCCACCAGGCTGGGGCCCACCCTGCTGGCTGGTGCCTGGGTCCAGTCAGTAAGTAGAGCACTCCTCTGTCTGAACCTGGACATGCCGCTTAGCCTCTCTGGGATCAGTTTCCTCATCTGTCAATAGGATAACGCTTTGCTCACCCTTCTCAGAGTTGTTGGAATCAAACGAGGTTGTCTGCAAATGTCCTTCAAAGTCTGTTAACCTTTTCTGGATCGTCTAAGGGCCAGAACTGAAATGCACTACTCATTCAGTCTTCCTCTGAAGCTCTGGCTTGGAAGTTACTCTGTTTCAATAGAAAATGCCCAACGACCAGCCCGAAGCTGGACAAATGCACAAAGGACAGCTGGAAAGGCACATGGTGCTCACTTGTGTCTCTCCCCGGAAGCCCTGTCAGAGAGCTCACCTTTCCCAACGTGATCCACAGAGTGGACCGAGCCCCGTCAACTCCAACCCTCGCTGTGGCCCTGGGCAGGCCCTACTGCTATGCCATCTTCAGACAAGACCCAAGGGCTGGTGGGGTAAAGTCACGCCCTGCTACCCTGTGCATGTCTCACTCAGGGCAGTGATCTCTGCACACGGTCATTCCAAACCTACCTGGTTGGGCCCACAAGTGGTGTTCATTAGGGAAGTCCCCCCTCCCCGGACCCAAGATAGGGTGATGCACACACATTTTCCTGATCGACAAGCAATGAAGAGCTGCCACTCTTAAGGGATCCCCATTAGTTTCTTAGCACCTGCCCCCCGCCTCCTGCCTACCCAGCCTTCCCTGCTCTGCAGACGACACGAGTTGCCCTTACTTACTTGATCAAATACACATCATACTTCCCAGCGGAGCGGCCAGATTTCCTTTGCTTCAGCTTTCGGGTCCAGCCTTCAGGCAGAGTGGGATCGTCATACATGGGTCCCCGGTCACGAATGATGGAGCGCCGCTGTTTAGGGGAGGCAGAAGCTTCCGGGACGGCTGGGGCTGTGCCTGACCCTTCTGAGGTCTCCGCTTTGCCTGCCTCTGCTGGTTCAGCAGAGTGGTGGGCGGGTGGCTGCAGGGGCTCATGCTTGCCCTCTTTGTCTTCTTTCTTATCCTTCTTCACCTTTTTGAACTTCAGAGGTTTGTCCTTGAGGCCCTGGAGATCCTGGTCTTCTGACTTTTCTTCCCTGAAGTGTTAAATAAGTATGTAAGCATCACAGGGAACACAACAGCAGTCTGTAGAAAACGTCAGCATCGGCAGGCCTGGAGCACGCCGGCGCGGGTGGGGCTCTGAGAGACAGGGCCGCTCCCCGCCAGCCGAAGCTCATCGGATCTTGACGCCTTTTCCCTTCAGGAGGTCTTTGGGGGCTTTGGGCTTTGCCCCCCTGCTGTGACCACTGTGAGGCCTTCTGCCCCACGCCCACCCCTGGCATGCAGGACAGTAAACACCTTGTACAGGTGGCATTCTTCTGGATAGAAACACCATGTGGCTTCTTAGTACACTGCCTTGGAAGAGGCCACTTTACAAACCGTGCCCAGGGGCCTCTGGGCTTGCTGGCTAACAAGAGGCCCTTGGCTGCCGGAGAGGGAGCTGCCCACCCAAAACGTGGGCAGGGCTACTCTTCATGAAGGCCTGGCTTGGGTGTTACTATGGCCTCTGTATTTTAGATTTTCTCCCATGCGTGCTTGACCAAAAGCAATTGTGGGGCACAGGACGACTCGCTGATGGTGACACAGCCTAGCGCTACCCCCCGGGGAGGTGGCACACAGCACAGTGCTGTGGTAAGAACATGCAGGTTTGGAGCCAGCCAAGCTGAGCTCAAACCCTGACTTGGCAATTTCTAAACATGGACCTGAGCAAGTGACCTCAACATCCCATACCTCAGTTTCCTCATCTCAACAATAGGTACCAACACCAGAGGCACTATATAAAGACTGGCCAACTCGGGCAATCGCAAACGGTTGACATTCCCTTATAACACAGGACCGCCTCGACCAACGACCACCCAACGACCACCGGAACGGAGGGGCAAAGACCAAGGCACAGAGGAGCACCCTCCCCGCTCCTCCTCAACTGGCAGAGCTCCTTCCCCATACTTTGGCTCCACCTGGCAGGGTCCCTTCCTTGTGTGTGTCAGAAATGATCACCACGAGGCCCCGGGCCCTGGAATCAGAGCCTGGCCACGATGTTCTCAGGCAGGGTTTAGAGGGCTGGAACATGACCCGGGGCCGGGGAGGCTTGGGAGGAATTGTGGGCTCGGGATCGGCTGTCTGCTGGTCTCTCAGCAATTCATTCTAGAAAAGAATCAGACTATTCCTGTCCTCAGTATCTTAGCCCTAGAGCTGTCCGGTCCCATATGGCTTGTGTCAGCACTGGTCACTGCCTCACGGCCGGTCTGCCCCAAGCAACTTCCCCCTTGTTCACACAGGGGAGACTCCAATGAAGGCACTGTGGTGTGCAATGCAAACCTGATTCAAATGATGTGGGTAAGTTGCCAAAGGCATGTTAGTATCAGGACTTGGCACCATTAGGACATGCCTTTTTTGAACAGCTCAAGTCAGGGGTAGGGAGACAGGCTCACCCCTGAGATTCTCCCCATCCTGGGTCCTCCTCTAGCAGTTCAGGGCTCTGAGCCTGGCTCTCACGGTCACCCTGATTCAGTCCAAGGCCCGTAGGAGACTTTTTCTTGCTGAAAAGTGAGGGTCCCTAGCCTGTTACAGCACAGAGCTTAGTTTTCCATTTTCACAGTCTTAGTTTCCCAGCAGGAAATGAAGAAGGATCCTGGGAAGCTGGGCGTGGCCTGCAGCCCACCATCACATAGGGGAGAAAGGGAGCTTGCCAGCATCAGAGTGGTGGATGGACTGGAACAGTCACTTTCACACAGTCTACAGGGGCGCTGCTGAAGGCCAGGGCTGCTCCCTGGAAGCTGGACAGTCCTAGAGTCAGAGAACAACACTGCACCCGTGGGAAAGGTCTGGCTTCTTCAGAATGCTCACTTATATTCCCCAAATAGTTTAACCACTGTAAGGTCAAGTACAAACCACATGTCCCAGGAACTCCTCTTAGATACAATCAAGGGTGTCGATGCCATCGATGGCAATCCCTTCTAGAACTCTATCCTCAAGAGACACTCCCAGAAATGCAAAACACAATAGGTATAGGAGGTTATTTGTAACGGCATTATTTTTCGTGGCCCGATACTGCAGACAACTCAAGACAGCTGCCAGCAAGGATGTGAGGAATGGGCAACACCATGGCCACAGCGTGGAGAGCCATGCAGCTGGAGAGGGTGGAGCCCCTGCAGATCACCTACAGATCGATGGATCATAGGCCGCCTTTCGCCTTTCATGTGATCAACGAGGTAAGAAGCGCTTCCTAGTCCTGGGTGGGTGCGAATGAGGGAAGGTACAGGCACAAGGTAAGACGTCTTGGAATCACGTACGAGCTTACATCATAACCAAAATGAAAATGAAAATAAGAGGTGACAAAACCATACTATATTGAACACAAACACAAACAGATGAACTGTGTATCAAACTGACAATATACCGCAGAGAAAAGATTTATTTCAAATATCTCTGACCACAGTGCTCTGCACATCCTTGGTGGGATATATCTAAGACCGAGTATGACACGTCAGGGGCAGGGAATGCACCCTGTGTCCATGGAGGGAACCAGGCCAGCCCCTGGGAGAAGTGGGTGGTTGTGGTTCTGAGGTGGCCTGTGGGGATGGAAAGGCAGGGGAGTGCTTAGAAGGAGAAAGGGAAAGTCAAAGGACACAGGGGCTGGCTGGAAGGGCTCCTTGCACTAGATGACACTGTGGCAAGGGGAGTATCCAAAAGAACACACTGACTGGAACACAATGAGGGACAAAAGAGAGAAAAGCCTACAGGAGGCAAGGGGGCAAGCCATATGGCTATGTGCCAGAAGGTTCTGGGCAGCAGAGAGGCCTCAAGAGAGATGTGGAGGGCTTTGTCAGGTTGCTACTGGGGCGCCTTGGGTGGGGGGTGGGACGAGGGCTCTTATCTTCAAAGGATCACTCTACTTTTCGATCAGAGCAGACTGTGGGGAGGCCAGAGAGGAAAGCAGGGAAGACCCGTGAGAAGCCTGTCTTTTTAAATGTTTGTTTATTTTTGAGAGACAGAGCACGAGCAGGGGAGGGGCAGAGAGAGGGAGACGCAGAATCCGAAGCACATTCTAGGCTCTGAGCTGTCAGCAGAGCCCGACATGGCGCTCGAACCCATGAACTACGTGATCATGACCTGAGCCGAAGTTGGCCGCTCAACCATCTGAACCCCCCAGGCGCCCTGAGAAGCCTGCTCTTGCAGTGGTCTCCTTGTGGCCCAGGGTGCAGACAGCGGAGGGTCTGGGATGTGATGAGGGGTGGAACGACAGAGCTGATAGGCAGGCTGGTGTGGGTGAAGGGAGGGGATGAACTGAGGATCATGGCCAATGCCTAGGAGGATGGTGGTGCCACTGACTGAGGACAGGGAATCCTGGGCCAGGAACAGGGTCTGGTTATAGCCACCTTGACAGAGGTTCAAGGAGAGGAGAACGTAGCTCTTTGATACTAGTCACAGAGGGGAGACCAAGCTGTGCCCAGACTCTGACTCGGGCCCAAGTGAACTGTTCGGGTTTTTTAAAAAAGCTTTTTATTGTGATAAAACAGTTATAACATAAAATTTACCTTTAAACCCTATCTAAGTGCATAATAAACAAACTTTTTTTTTTAAAGTAGGTTTCATGCCCAGTGTGGACCCCAATGCAGGGCTTGAACTCATGACCCTGAGATCAAGACCTGAGTCGAGATCAAGAGTTGGACGCTTAACTGACTGAGCCACCGAGGTGCCCCATAAACGAACTTTTAATAGCACCAAAGCTGAGGAATAAAAGGGCCTTTAACTCTGTGATATTTTGGTTCTTTTATTTTAAAAAAATGTTTATTTTTGAGAGAGTGAGCAAGAGAGCGAGTGTGTGTGCGCCTGCAAGCAGGGGAGGGGCAGAGAGTGAGGGAGACACAGGATCTGAAGCAGGATCGGTGCTGGCAGCAGAGAACCGGAAGCAGGGCTCGAACTCACAAACCGTGAGATCATGACCTGAGCCGAACTCGGACACTTAATCGAATAAGCCACCCAGGTGTCCATATTTTAGTCCTTTTAAGTTAAAATTCTGTGAAGCAGCTATGACAATATGGTGATTTTCAATTCTGTGCACTGAGGTGCACACAGGTGTTGGCTACTTTATTTTGACTGCTACTTCTCTACAAAAACAAATGACAAAAGCCCACAAAGAAGCCTGGAGGCCATTCCACTGGGCGTGGACTGGAGGTAAAAATGCAAAACAGGTAATCCACCTGCTCAGTCCTAGGGTGCCCCAACTCCCTAAGGCCTCCCCACCAGGGGTTTATGGAGTTTGCTGAAACACATATTTTTTCAGACACCAAACGGCCCTCTTTATCATCCCTTGAATCAGACCACTTATATATGCATGCACACACAGAATCTTGAGATGAGAACGGAGCGAGCACCTAGTTCCCAAGTTCATATATTCTGGAGTTGAGAGTACCCTCAGAAAAGCCACCCACCCAACTCTTCAGGGTTACAGATGCAAAGGAAGTCCAACCACACAAGACAACTCATCTGAGGTTACAGTTGAGTTGATGTGTGTTCATCAACCACCCTTGCCTTGAGCTGGACTCTGCCAGGGGGTGGGACGTCAGAGCAGAATTAACATCATTCTTTGGTCTTCAAGAGCCCTGTTTAGTCAGGGGGGCAACGAAGTAACAAAAAAACAGTGGCAGCCTTCCCGGCTCCAGGCACAGGGGAAGCCCAGAGATGGGGATTCCCCGGAGGAGGAAGGCCTGAGCTGGGTTTCGGGGCTGATGGAGCTCCACCAGCTGGCAAGAAGGGCTCAGGACAGGCCAGCGATATCAACAGCCCCATCCCTAGGAGGAGGAGCGACTAACGACGCCTATCCTGTGTAAGCAATGTCTCTGGACTGGCCTCTTTCTCATCTTCTTCTGGGTTAAGATGGCACTTCTGAGAAGCCGTCCCTACTCCTGCCCCACCCCCCAATCCCATGAGCAAGAACGCCCTACGCACCCCAGTGTACTTGGAATACACCATTATGTAGGTCAATGCCCCCTAGACAGCGTGTGCCTTTTTTTTTTTTTTTTTTAATTTTTTTTTCAACGTTTATTTATTTTTGGGACAGAGAGAGACAGAGCATGAACGGGGGAGGGGCAGAGAGAGAGGGAGACACAGAATCGGAAACAGGCTCCAGGCTCTGAGCCATCAGGCCAGAGCCTGACGCGGGGCTCGAACTCATGGGCCGCGAGATCGTGACCTGGCTGAAGTCGGACGCTTAACCGACTGCGCCACCCAGGCGCCCCAGCGTGTGCCTTCTTAACCGTCATCTCTCCACTCGATGCACAGGGCCAGGCACAGGAGTGCCAAGTGGCCACCACAACCCAGACGCTGTACTACCTATGCTTCTTTTGATGGCTGTATCCCTTTGACTAACAGCTTTGACGAGCACGGGCTAGCTTAACAACCAAGCAGGCACGCTCTGAGTAAGCGAATAAATGATGAGTTTGGGTGCTACTGTAGCCTGCTGATTGCTGGCGGGTTGGAGCTGGCAGGGGACGAGGCTGGGGCAGTCACAGTGAGGGCCTGGGAGCACAGGCAGTGACAGTCTATGGTGATGGGGAGGGTGGGGTCACGGGGGCAGCAGTATGGAGGATGGCTACACTGGGAGGATGGGCTCTAGGCTTCCAAGGAACAGCATCAGGTCTGTAGATGCTCCTCCTGTGCAAACTACGTAAAATGCTAGACCGAATGTCTTCTAGAAGACACTGGAGAAGACACTTTAAAAAGTTTTACCTGCACTTGCAAGCTGGCGAAAAAGCAAGGAATGTATGGTTTAAAGAGTAAGGGAAGGAAGGTAGGGGATCCTGTTGTATGGAGAAATCTGGCAGGCGCCCCCCTTAACAGGTGATCAAACTGAGCACCACTGGCCATGGCAGAAGTGCCATGCAGGAGGACCATCAACACTGTCCCATCCTGCAAGAAGAGGTAACTAAGGTCATAAGGAAACAACTGGAAGAGTCCAAAGAGAGGGGGCATTCCACCCAACTGTGGAACTGGACCCTTCAAAACCGTCTGCGACCTGGAAGAAAAAGTTCGGGAGCAGCTCCCAATTAAAGAGGACAGACAGCACGAGGCAACAAGCGATCCGGTACCGGCCCCTGGTTCGAAGGCACTAAATGGGTAGTAATGGGGCATGTGGGGAACATGAAGATGGTCCCATGTTAGCACGGCGCCAAACTCCTGAGGGTGAAAGTGCACCGGATGCTCTTAGGAGTGTGATGCAGCGGCCGTGACTCAGGGAAACGCATGGTACTGACATGGCAGCACGGTTGAAAAGGGGTGTGCGGAAGACATCCGTGTCACCGAAGCTGTGCTGGTTGACAGCAATATTCTGAAGCAGTTTCGGGCAAGCTTTCTAACAATGAAAGGGAACACCTTCACATTACACGAATACATTAAGAGGGACAGCTGGAATCCCTGTGGAAGTGCCTTTGTTTAGTGGCTCAAAGGCCCACAATGTTTTCCACAGTGTTATGCTCTATATGGTGAAGCTGTGAGCGTGAATGAAGGGAAGGTGTCAAGATATTTTCTGGTGTTTTTTTAAAAAAAAATCCTTGCTGAAGGCAGCCCTGCCTAGGACCCTACTTTAAATGTCAAAAGAACTGTGCAGTAGAATCTGTGTCTCATGTGCAAAGCAACACAAATCTGGGGGTCACGGCGAAAAGGGTCGGCTGACGGCAATGCTGGGCGCAAATGCCAGCGGGGAACTCAGTGTGCCCTGGTGTTCTGTGTTTCAATGAAAATTTTAGCCAGAATCATCTCTGGTGTCGTTAGCAAGCCCTGGTTACCAAATCACATAGGTTCGGCGTGGTGTACCCCACGCATTTTTCCCCGTAACAACTCTTCTTATTGTGTCATTTGTAGAACACGGGATTTTTTTTTCCAGAAATGCACATATCACATTGGAACAGAAAGGCCTTCACTAACCTTAAGTATCTATGAAGCATGAAAAGCTCTTGAGTAATAAAACATTATCTAGTAATTGTGCTGCTAGAACGCAAACATTAGATCCAATCTTTTCTTTGATCTGGTGAAGGAAAATCAGAGTTGCAGGAATCTTGTTTTCGAGCCAAATCACTGTATCCCAAGGGGTTTGATGGAGAGTACTGCCTGTACTTTGATAACGGAAGGAACCTACAGTAACCCTGCGGAAGACTGCTCTGGGAAGCTGCACCCAGCACTCGTTTGGCCCCAGGCTCCTGTACATTACAGGGGTGCAGGCAACCAACGGTTGGCAGGTGCGGCTGGCCCAACAACTGAGACTGAGGAAGGACTACTCAGTCCCCAAGGCTTTCGGATTACAAAAGAAAAAGGCTACAAAGCCAGGTGAAAGCAGAGGCTGAAAGGTGCTTTTCACCTGAATTGGCATCCAGCTCCCTCCAAAGTGAGCTCCAGGGAACCTTCCAGAGGCACAGCAATATCCCGGTCCAATCTCAGTCATGTTCGCATGGGGCCAATGTCAGGATATAGCATTTCTCAGCACCTTTCATTTCTAGTCACCCATTCCCCTGAGTTGCAGAAGGAACCCAAGTATCACAGTGGGGCTGCGACCCATGAGGGCAAGGTGGTGACTACTTCCTCAGGCGAAAGGCCAGGGAGCAAAGACAGAAACAGCCTTCTGGCAGGGGCTGCTTCCACCCTGCAGCGTCATTCACTCGGTGCTTCCAATCCTTCCTACCCTCGGTCTGAGCCGCAGAATCTCAGAATCGAGGCGGCTTCTCTGCATGAATCAATAAAGGCAGCAGCACTCTGAGATGCCAGCTTCAGCCCCTTTAGAGATCTGAGAGAAATCAAACTGGCACTGGAAGAGAGTCTCAGTGGTGTCTGGGGAGCAAAAGAGCAAATGGGGTTCCGCTCAAAGGCTATAGCCGTAGAACCTGAAGTTCAGTGGCTCTGAATTCAGTGTATTTTTTTAATACCCCAGTTTTCAGAAGATGCAAGAGAAACCGCCTATGTTTTCAAAAACTAAATAAAATACAGCTCTTGACAGTCAAAGGGAGAATCTCCCCCAAGTGATGGCCCCTGGTGCCACACACTAGCTCTCCTCTTCACAGCACGAGGCCGTCACACGTGGGCAAAGACAAGCAGGGCCCCACCAACACTGCTGCTGTGGAGAACAGGCAGGCGGCAGCTCCTGAAAAGGTCCAACATGGAGTTCCCACATGACCCAGCAAGTCCGCTCTAGGTATAGACCCAAGAGAACTAAAAACAGAGACCCGAAGAGATATTTATACACCTGTATTCACAGCAGCACGATTCACAGCAGCCAAAAGGTAGAAGCAACGCCTGTGTCTGCTGACGGACGAGTGGACCAGCAAAATGTGGTCTATCCATACACTGGAATGTTGTTCGGCCTTAAAAAAGAAGGACATTCTGACCCAGGCTACAACATGGATGAACCTTGGGGACCCTGTGCTGAGTGAAATAAGCCAGCCACGAAAAGACAAATACTATACGATTCCATGCATAGGAAATGTTTAGAGCAGGCAAATCCACAGAGACAGAAAGTAGATTAGTCATTACCAGGGGCTGGGAGTAGTGGGTAACAGGGAGGGACTTCTCGAGTACAGAGTTCTTTAGGGGTGATAAAAATGTTCTGGGACCAGGCAGAAGTGATGGTCGCACAACACCGTGAACGTACTAAATGCCACTGAACTGTACACGTTAAAGGGTAAATTTCACGGTATGTGAATTAGATCCCGATTTTTGTAACATCCCGCTAAAATGACAGCTGACTTTGTCTATTGCCCTAAATCATAAAGGTAGGTTTTATGATGCCCCAGCAGGACTCAGAGCCCGCAGCTGTCTCCAAGCAACCCTGGCTGGCTGGCCGCAGGAGGAGCCCAGGCAAGTAGCCGTGCCGTCTGAGGAAAAGAGGCCAGCGTGGAACCAAGGGTGATACATGCCAGTAGACTGGACCAAGCTGACCTGAATGCCATCTCTGAAGCCCAGGACATGGTAACTATGACAGCTGGAAAGAATTTAGTTCAAGAAGCTTAATGACATAAAAAGAAAAAAAAGTTTAATGACTAGGCATTTAGCCGAGTTGAAGGTTGTTGGCTAAATATTGAGGGCGTTTGATCCTTTTTTTTTTTTTTTTTTTACTGTGGTAAAACACACATAAAATTTACCATTAGCAGCACTTAGTACATTCACAGCGTTGTGCAACCATCACCACTATCTAGTTCCGGAACATCTCATCACCCCTCGGGGAAACCCCACACCCATTAAGCAGACATTCCCCAAGGCCCCCTTACTTCCGGCACTCGGCAACTACTAATTTTTCTGTCTCTATGGATTTTACCTGTTCTGGACATTTCATATACATGGAATCATACGATATATGGCCTTTTATGACTGCCTCCTTCCACTCAGCATGTTTTCTAGGTTCATTCACGCTGTAGTGTGTATCAGAACTTAATCCCCTTTTACGGCCAACGTTCCATTGTATGAGAACACCACACTTTTTTATCCCGTACGTCTGCTGATGAACACCCAGGTTGTTTCCCCCTTTTAGATGCTATCACATCTGTGTACGAGTTTCTGCATGGGTATGTGTTTTCAATTCTCTCGGGTCTGTACCTAGAGTGGAAATACTGGGTCCTATGCGAATTCTACGTTTAACCTTCTGAGGAACTGCCGGGCTGCTGTCCACAGGGTTTCCTTTGGAGTTGATGAAAATGGTCTGGAACTAGACAAAAGTAACGGAGGGCAGCAGAAACCGCTTCCACTCTGGAATGCTTAGCGGGTAAGGGCAAGCTTTAAACAGAAGTGATCACAGCGAGGCCGCTGGGAGTGGCGCGAAGCAACGTTTCATCTCACCGACTCACTCATTCAGTAGCTGACATCCTTCAAGCACCTTCGAGGTACGGCAGATAAGCTGTGCCAGGGCCGGGGGCGCTACAGCAAAGAGACAAGCCTTCTACCGGCACCCGCTTCTCTTTCTGCTGGTGCTGACCATCTTCTAAAGCAGACAGTACTGAAATCGGCAGTTGTGAGGAGTGTTGTGAAAGGGGAGACCCCAGAAGGGAGGGGAAGAACTCCAGAATATGGATGAAATGGCAACACTGTGACCCGAGGATGTGAGGCTGCTGGCGGCAGGGGGGAGGGTCCAAGATGGTAGAGCTGGTGAGGTTGTGGGTCATGACGGCAACCCAAGCAGGGTGGCTTCAGCCGCGGCTGTCTCCATGAAGGCAACTGTGCGGGGAGCTGGCCAGAGGAGAGGAGAATGGGAGGAAACCAAGAATCCAATCCTCATTCCTGATGTTTCTGTTATTTCGTCTCTTCCCCTGGAAAGCCCATGTTGTTTGACCTTGCTCTCCATTCTCTACCTTCCACAGCCAGCAACTTCTCTTCCATCACGTTCCCCGGTGCCTTTGCTCCTACATGCCGCAGGGTGCTCGTGGTGATCCTCTGCGCGAGTGCCCGGACCCTGGGCCTCCAGTGTCCTCATGACAAATATCCAGTCTTTTATTTTTTATTTTTTTTTCAACGTTTATTTATTTTTTGGGGGACAGAGAGAGACAGAGCATGAACGGGGGAGGGGCAGAGAGAGAGGGAGACACAGAATTGGAAACAGGCTCCAGGCTCCGAGCCATCAGCCCAGAGCCTGACGCGGGGCTCGAACTCACGGACCACGAGATCGTGACCTGGCTGAAGTCGGACCCTTAACCGACTGCGCCACCCAGGCGCCCCTCCAGTCTTTTAAAAAACATTTTTTTTTTTTACCATTTATTTATTTTTGAGAGAGAGATTGACAGAGCAGGAGCAGGGGAGGGGCAGAGAGGGAGACACAGAATCCCAAGCGGGCTCCAGGCTCCAAGCCGTCAGCACAGAGATCGACGCGGGGCTCAAACCCACGAACCGCGAGATCAGGACCTGAGCCGAAGTCCGACGCTCAACCGCCTGAGCCATGCAGGCGCCCTGACAAATATCCAGTCTTCAACATCCCAGCAGCCAGTTTCCACGTGCACTCACATATTTGCCTTTTTGGTCCCCGGAAGTACATTCCCACAGCTACCTCTTCCCCCACTTTTCTGTTGGTGCTGTTTTCTTCTTACCTTTGTATACTTTAAGTTTTACAGACCTTTATCAGAACGTTGGCTGCTTTTGTTGAAGAACAGAATATCTGCCAAAATAAATTTTCACCAGAAGCAATATGTGTTTGGGGGAAAAAGGGGCAGAAAGGAGATCTCCAGTAACGGATGAGAGAACTCTGCAGAAGAGCCAGCTCACTTTGTTTTCCTTACTGTGCCTCCCCCTATAGTGTAGGTCACCTCCTATCTGCATGCCCGACAAGCTTCTTTTTCCCAGTGATGACATCTGAGCCCACTGAAACAGCCAACAAAATAGAAAAAAGAAGGGAAATCTCTATCGGTGCTGGCAAATAAGGGTGCCAGCGACGGCTGAGGTACTCCGAGAGACTGTTGTAGATACGGCGCCATCGGGCTCCGTGTGAGTCCCGTACTGGTCGCACTGCTCTACCCTGCTCAGACACGGGAGTGCAGGAGGGACCCGTCAGCGAGGTCTGCACACAGGACTCCCCAACAGCCCTAGGAAATCTTCAAGGTCACAACAACAGGACCTCGGAGCCAGGCTGGCCTGAGGGCAGTTTGCTGGTGGCAAATGGAAGGGCCTGAAATACCACTAGTACCCTCCACAGAAAGGCCAGTTAATAGGCTGGGGGGTTTCCCCGGGGAACTGCTGAGAAGGGGGAGAACAGAGAAGGGCTGCAGTGCCCCAGGGAGCCCGCACTGCTGGAACACCCAGAAAGAGACACACAGGTATGGATGGAGGTTCCACCTGTCCCAGCAACCTCCCCAGCAGCAGCCTGGGCCCCCGCCCTACACCGACCCTGGCTTTGGATGACAGGGGTTCAAAGTCATGGGGAAGCAGTGGGCAAGCAGCAGGGACTAAAACCTCCACCCCATAGATAACTCTGGGGACTGGCTAAAAAAGTAACACACCTGGTGACAAGAAAAAAATCTGCACATTCAGTCACTTCCCTGTGTCTAAACACTAACCAGGGAGAAAATACAACGGGAAGACTGAATACTGTTCTTGCAGCCCAGAGCCCACTGGAACTCCCTTCTCGGAGCTGGCATTTACCTGGAATGAGCACGTGTGAACAGCCAGAGCAAGTATGGGGGACAGGGCTGTGACTTGCTTTTCCTATGACCACTTCCACTTCCACTGCATCACATACCACACAACAGGATCAATTCCACATGGGTTAGAGAATTAGCTTCAAATGGCTGGTTACAACCTCCCACGGACTTGCTCCCTCCCAATCTCTAATAAAACCTAGAAACAAACAAAGGTGGGAAGACGTGTGAGGGGAAGACTCTGTCAAACAAAGGAAAGGGACATAAAACCTGCTCAGCAGCCTACTGGAGTTCCTGCCCTACCCCCAGAAGCTATGCTGGGGAGCCAAAAATACCCAGAGACCTTAGCCAATAAGCTGGAGAGAAGCAACTGGGTGGAAGTCTGTCACTTTTCCTTTTAGACCCAGGGACTACAGAACCTCCTGCTGGGAGGTACCCAGCAAAGTGGGTGGGTGGGGGCTCGACTTCTCTGGAGTAGAACACAGACCCAGGGAACTGCCCAGAGCCTGGGGTGTACCCTTCGTGCATCCCTACAGGAACGGTACAGATGTCCCTCAAGCAGTTGGAATGAACCTTGGTATAAGACATTTTTTAAAAATTTATCCATTTTGAGAAACAGAGACAGAGAGTGCACCTGCACGGGCGAGGTGGGGGGAAAGGGGGCAGAGAGAGGCAGAGAGAAAATCCCAAGCAGGTTCCACGCTGTCAGCACAGAGCCCAACACAGGGCTCAATCTCACAACTGTGAGATCATGACCTGAGCTGAAACTAAGAGTTGTACGCTTAATCGACTGAGCCACCCAGGTGCCCTGCTATAAGACATTTAACACAATTCTTAGGAAAGAGAGAAGAATCCAGAATACTGCTAATGACTACCCCAGGGCACGGCTCTCCCAGTGTGCAACTTCTTGCTGACCACACAATATTGGGCCCATGAGAGCCCAGAAGAGAAAGCGGTGAGAAAGGATACCAAGAGACCGGGAAGAAAAAGCCAGGAACTCCCCCACTGTACCAAAGCAAACAGAATATCTGGAAACAGCATGGTAACTCTGCAAACATATTATGGCCAAAAGAGGGGGGAAAAAAAGGAATAGGGAGGGAGATGGCTCAGGAAAGGCCAAGTCTCCCACCAAGAAGAGAACACACTGCAAGGAAGAGAAGGAAATTCCTCACAACTTTGTAAGAACATGTTCTCAATAAGAAGGCAAAGATGAGATGATAAAACACAGTAAAATGAAAGGGACAAATTCGCAACCTAGACAAACTTCAGACTAAAACACACCATTTCAGAGCTAATAAATACATTCACAAACAGCCAGAAACAGAACATATATAGCTGAAAATCAAATCAGCCAAACAGTGAATGCAGATGGAAAAAACAAGAGCTAAAGCAATTACAGCAAAGCTAACAGCATTGGAAGAGGGACAAAGACAATCCAACATAAGGATAATTTGTGTCCCTATAGTAGGGAACCCAAAAAATGGAACAGAAGAAGCTACCAAAAATGTAAGAGAACAGACCTGAAACAAAGATGAGCTACATTTGCATCTTGAAAGAACACAATGTGTTCCCAGGAAAATGTGATAAGGAACACTTCAGTGAGACACACTCTGCTCAACCTCCTCAACTTCAAGGATAAAAGAAAGAATGCTTAGCCCAAATGTCCATCTATGGGTGAATGGATAAAGAAGATGTGGTATATATATATACAATGGAGTATTACTTGGCCATCAAAAAGAATGAAATCTTGCTTTGCTATTCGCAACTACATGGATGGAACTGGAGGGTATTACGCTAAGTGAAATGAGACAGTCGGAGAAAGACAAATATCATATGACTTCACTCACAGGAGGACTTTAAGGTACAAAACAGATGAACATAACGGAAGGGAAGCAAAAATAATATAAAAGCAGGGAGGGGGACAAAACATAAGAGACTCTTAAATATGGAGAATAAACAGAGGGTTGCCTGAGGGGCTGTGTGGGGGGGTGGGCAAATGGGTAAGGGGCATTAAGGAATCTACTCCTGAAATCATTGTTGCACTCTATGCTAACTAACTTACATGTAAATTTAAAAACAAATTAAATAAACATTAAAAAAGAAACAAAGAAAGAAAGAATGTTTCTGGTATCCTGAGGGAAAAAGCAAAAGCAAACGACTTCCAAGGGGCAGACATCAGCAGACCAGGAGCTCTAACCATCTATATGGTCCCAAGGCAGCTCAGTGCAGTGGTGGGAGCACAGGCTTGGGGCCAGCCTGCAATGAGCTCAAATCCTAGCACGGTCATCTGTGCTGTGTCCATGTGTGTGCAACACACACCGAGCAGAGGTCAGAGGTGAGGTCAGGGAGATGGGCAGGGGCCTGATCCCTGGGGGAGGCCTCTCTGAGAGGAGTCTGAACCCAGACCTGAAGGAAGTGAGGGATGAGGGAGTGGGTCATATAAAGTGGGGCCCAGATATAAGGAGCAGAAAGAGCCAAGGCCCCGACCTAGGAACAATCTGGCATGTTCTAGGAAAAGCAAGAGCAGTGGGCTGGAGCCAAGTGAACAAGGAGGAGAAAATGAACTAAAAATGAGGCAGGCTGGCCCATGTAATTTGTAGAGCCTAGTGCAAAATGGAAACTCAGGACCTCTTGTTCAAAAATGGACGAGGGGGCGCCTGGGTGGCTCACTCAGTTGAGCGTCTGACTTTGGCTCAGCTCATGATCTCGCTGTCCGTGAGTTCGAGACCAGTGTTGGGCCCTGCGCTGACTGCTCAGAGCCTGGGGCCTGGAGCCTGCTTTGGATTCTGGGTCTCCCTCTCCCTCAGCCCCTCCCCTGTTCAAACTTTCTCTCTCTTAAAAATAAACAAACGTTAAAAAAAATAAAAAATGGAGAATTTTGAGATGGCTACAGTAAGACATTAAACCAAGCCCGGTTAGGGGCGCCTGGGTGGCTCAGTCGGCTGAACGTCTGAGTTCAGCTCAGGTCATGATCTCACAGTTAGTGGGTTTGAGCTCCACGTCAGGCTCTGTGCTGACAGCTCGGGGCCTGGAGCCTGCTTCAGATTCTGTGTCTCCCTGTCCTGCTCATGCTCTGTCTCTCAAAAATAAATAAACGTTAAATTTTTTTTAATAAATAAAATGTATAAATAAACCAAGCCTGATTCTTCTAGGCCCCAGACATTATAGAGGCTACATGCCCAGGAAGCTGGCTTTGCTTCCAGGCAATGGATCCTGGATTTCATTCTGAGAGATAAGAGGCCCCCAGAGGAGTGACATGACCAAATAAAGTTTTATTTTTTAAAAAAAAATTTTTTTTTTAAATTTTTTTTTAACGTTTATTTATTTTTGAGACAGAGAGAAGCAGAGCATGAATGGGGGAGGGTCAGAGAGAGAGGGAGATACAGAATCTGAAACAGGCTCCAGGCTCTGAGCAGTCAGCACAGAGCCCGACGCGGGGCTCGAACTCACGGACCGTGAGATCATGACCTGAGCCGAAGTCGGCCGCTCAACCGACTGAGCCACCCAGGCGCCCCGACCAAATAAAGTTTTAAAAAATCATTCTAACGATGTGGAAGATAGAGAGTGTTAAGAGGGGTGAAGGGACAGTGAGACACAAGATGTTGCATGGTGAGCTCACAGTTGGGGTAGTAAATATTTACTAGGGATGGACATCTGTGAAAAAAGGGGGCAGGAAGTGGACCTGGGAAGAGGAAGAAGCTGAAGTGTACCACAGGCCCAACAAAGTGCCTGAGCACCTTGGATAGAGATGGTGGGGTGGGACGTCGTAACCCCACCTCAGTCACCTCAGTGCTGCCCTGAAAGCAGCGACATGACCTCGGCAAGGAGGATTCTGCAGCTGGAGCCCAGCAGAGCCCAAAGGAGTTGGAGGCCGCCTGCGGACCACACTCCCTGCAGTGACCTCTGCGCTGCAAAGGGGCCAATGCAGGGTGTAGGCACTGGCAGTAGAGGGCGTGTGTGCGCTGGGGGCAGGGGGAGCACAGATCAAGGGTTCTGACCTCCAAATTTGATGTTTTCAACACTGAGGCATTTCACCTTCTAAAGATCTAAAGGGCAGCTGGACATGTGAGTCCGCAGTTTGCGGGAGAGGTCTGGGCTAGAGACAAATATCTGGGGGTGCTCAACACAGAGGTCTGAAGAGGCAGGTTGGGGCACCTTGGACGCCAAATGTGGACAACCCTCTCCCCACTATCTGTAGTTGTGATGAGAAGGAGTCAGCAAAGGAAGTAGAGGAAGAGAACCAAGGCAGAGGAAGCACGGTTAGGTGTATCTGCCCAGATTATCGGTGGCAAGAGACAGAGACCAACTCTGGCTGACTCATGCAGACAAGGACTTGATCAATAGGCTACTGGAAGATAGAAGGTGGTGACGTTTCCATGACAAGAATGTACTTAATACCACAGAACTGTACGCTTAAAGATGATTCAAATGGTAAGTTTTGTTATGTGTATTTTACCACAATAACAAAAATTAAAGAGAAAAGGCTCCCCGGTGGCCAGACTATCCTTAGAAGGCTGGAGGCAGAGGTTTGAGTCTAGCTGGCCAGGAACAACATTCCAAATCTCACTGCTGTCAGGCAGGTGCAGGGCAGCTAGCGCTGCCTCTGCCACCCTGCAGGGGGCAGCGCTGACCACCGGCACCACGGCCAACGCGTGGCCCAGGAACTTGTCCTTTCTGCAGCCCAGACGCTGAGCAAAGGCTCCTCTCCTGGCCCTGATCCCCACTGAGGACGGGCCTGACCAGCATACGGGACACACACCCATACGCTTGTGCATAGCTCAGGCCATTCTCTCTGTAAAGAACCAGACAGTAAATACTTTCTGTTTCGCAGACCACATGATCTCTGTCACAAACATTCAACTTGCCTGGTATACTGGGAGAGCAGCTACAGACAATGCATAAAGGAAGGGTGGGGCTGGGATGCAATAAAACTTTATTTATAAAACCAGGCAGTGGGCCAGATTTGACCTTGGGATATAGTCTGCCGACTGCTGCCCTGGTTGAAAGGGAAACTAAAAAGGAAAGCATCTGGCATTTTAGTGACTACAGTCAGGTCACCTGGCCTCCCATCAAATTCATAAGGTGGAGGGAGAGTTCCCCCAAACAAAGAAGGGGGCTCAGATGTGAAATGAGGGATCTAAAAAATAAAACTAAGCCAGTGATGCTGCACCAGAAAGGGTGGGGTCTCCAAAGAGACACACAAGGAAGGAAGGGTTTCCAAGAGGGAACAACCACGTCAAGAGGAAGACTCGCCACTGGCCGTGGCAACATGGCCTCCCACGGAGGGGGACATCCACGGGGGGCTAACAAGACTGCTCCGTGGACTGTGGGGGAAGGAAAACTTCCACGGACTGGGCTGAGCAGAGTGGCAAGTGAGGAGGGGGAAGGCGAGGAGTCAAGTCTTGAAGAGCTTGACCAAAGGGCTAACAGAAAACTGCGTGGGAGCTGAGGAGGGAGTGCACAGTGAAGATGGGAGATTCTACAACATGTTTTTATGGCGATGGGCATGAGTCATGAGAGAGAAAACTGACAGGGTCCCGGGGAGAGTGGAATCGGTGAGCTAGGAGCACAGGAAGTCTGTGTCACCAGCGGAGCTATTAGAGCTCTGTGGGTAGAGCAGTTTCCAGTGATGACAAAGTCCAGGCTGTGATGATGGCAATGGGTGGCAGAAGTCACTGCAACAGAGGAGGTTAAGGGCCATCTTATATGCACACTTAAGTCACCTCTGGAATGGAAAGGACTGGGACACAGGAACAAAGACTGTGGGCCTGGCACCAAATCCTAGGCAGAGGGGGACCGTCTGGGGCAGCGAACAAGCCTGTGACAGGGAGTGTGTGAGCTTGCAAAGCGGAGTGGCATGAGTGTCACAGCGTGCTTTTTATGAGCATGGATCCTGAATACAGAGGACACAGCTTCTCCTTCTCCCTGGGGTCTATGGGCTGTGTGACCCATGTGACCCCAATGTGCAGTCAACAGTCTGTTCTCTCTGCATGAGGTACTGGCAGGGAGCCAGGACTGCAAGAGAAGGATGTAACCCAAATAAGGCCTGGGGGCTTAGTAAGGGCTCTCTTCAGGAAGAGACACCTGAACTGAGTCTTCAAGAGTAAGTGGGCGGGGCGCCTGGGTGGCTCAGTGGGTCGAGCGTCAGACTCTTGATTTTGGCTCACAGTCTGTGAGATTGAGCCCGCGTCGGGCTCTGTGCTGACAGTGTGGTGCCTGCTTGGGATTCTCCCTCTGCCCCTCCTCTGCTCTCTCTGTCTCAAAATAAATAAATAAGCTTTAAAAAATAAGCAAGAAGGGTAAATGTGGCAAGGGAACCATGGACATAGCCAGGAGTATGAGGGCAGGCAGCTGAGGGGTACATGTATGAGAAAAAGAACAGCAACAGAAGAGGACAGAAAGAGGCAGGGGTCGTGTCAGGGGCCCCAATGCCATTTGAAGACAGTGGTGCTGTTCTTGGGTTTAAAGCAGGGGAGTGAGAGCTGACTCTGGGGACGTCGTGGAGGAGAGTTGGCAAGTTACTGCAGGAGTCCTGGGAGATGAGGGCTTACACCAGGTTGGTGGAGGATGGGATGTAGAAGACAGAGGTGGCAGAAATAAAGGAACGGGCAAGGGTGGGCTGGCTCCCCGGATGTGGACAGCAAAGGGTGGGGCCGGGTCCCAGTTTGCATGCCTGCTGCTGCTATCAACTGTGACAGAGACCAGAGAACATGGGGTTTGGCTGTCTGGTCTTCAGATCTATCCACTTTACTTTGGGGGAGGTGGTAGGGCAGGCAGTGGGTTGAGGAGAAAAGGAGGGAGAAAAAAGGGCAAAAAAACTTCAAATGCCTTGGGTAAAATCTGACTAATGTGCACATAACCCCACGTGCCTTTTCTCACATGAAGCAAAACAAGTTTTATTTCCTTCCAACTTCTTTTTAAGTGCCCTCTGTTGCCACCTAATGGGATGTCAGCTGAAACCCAGAGACTTACCTGTGGACTGCCCGGTGGGCAGTGGGAGGCTCCTGAAGCGGGGCCGGGGAAGGGGCAGCATTTGGGTGGAAAAGGGCCTGCCCAGCTAACTTGACATGTGTGACACCATCTCTAGGGGCCATGGGACCCCCGACTGGAAGATCAAAGCTTCCTGGAGCTCACAGAGCTACTCACTCATTAGAAATACCTTGTTCAACCTATGATCGTTTTCCAGACATGCTCTGACCTTGATTTCTCTGCGCTCCCAGGACCAACGGTCAAATTGAAGTGTACTGAGGAAACCACTGTGTTGTCATCCATGAAACTCTTACTCGGTGGACAAAAATTCTGGGGTACTTGAGTTTAGCTGAGCTCAGTTTTGGGTTCTAGTGTTTCACGTGCCACCTTTAGGTTTAGGTTTATAAATCTGGGAATGCAAAAACCAAACTCCTAGCGAAAAGTCTTAGCTCTGGGGACAAAATAAGGAGCTACAGCCCTCGCTGCGTATTCATATGGTAGAAGGGCAGGAGTGAGCTATTAATTCCATCATGGGGCCCAGCCCTCACGTCCTCTTCTAACCCTAATTACCCCCTAAAAGCCCCCCCCCCCCCCGTCTTCAAATACTATCACATTAGGAGTTAGGGAGGGAACATATGAATCCTAGGGGGAGGGGACAAACACTTTAGTCCATAACAATGGAGATATTTTCTATTGTTTAAAAAAAATTTTTTTTCAACGTTTATTTATTTTTGGGACAGAGAGAGACAGAGCATGAACGGGGGAGGGGCAGAGAGAGAGGGAGACACAGACTCGGAAACAGGCTCCAGGCTCTGAGCCATCAGCCCAGAGCCTGACGCGGGGCTCGAACTCACAGACCGCGAGATCGTGACCTGGCTGAAGTCGGACGCTTAACCGACTGCGCCACCCAGGCGCCCCTGATATTTTCTATTGTTAAATGGAAAATGAAAAGACAGTGTATGGCACTATGTACACTGTGTGACACCAATTAAAACTCAATCTGAGAGATGTTAGTACAACAATGCAAATGTATTTAATGCCACTGAATTGTACGCTTAAAAATGATTAAGACAGGGGGAGCCTGGGTGGCTCAGTCGGTTGAGCTGACTTCGGCTCAGGTCATGATCTCGCGGTTTGTAAGTTCGAGCCTAACATCGGGTTTACTGCTGTCAGCCTGTCAGTGCAGAGCCCGCTTCGGGTCCTCTCTCCCCCTCTCTCTGCCCCCCACCCCCACTTGCGCTCTCCTCCAAATAAATTAATATTTTTAAAAAATGGTTAAGATAGTAAAGATTATATGTATCTTACCACAATAAAAAAAAAAGCCTCAGTCCAAGAGAAGGCAAGAAAGAAAAAAATAAAGAACAGAAAATGTGGAAAAATCGGAATGTACAAAATGGCATAAACAAAACTACATTACTAATTAGATATTAACTAATGAAACAGATTTTATAAAAATCCAGCTATCTGCCATCTTTCAAGAGCTATATCTGGGGCACCTGGGTGGCTCAGTCAGTTGGGCGTCCGACTTCGGCTCAGGTCATGATCTCACGGCTCGTGAGTTTGAGCCCCACGTTGGGCTCTGTGCTGACAGCTCGGAGCCTGGAGCCTGCTTTGGAGTCTGTGTCTCCCTCTCTCCCTGCTCCTCCCCTGCTCACACTCTGTCTCTCTCTCAAAAGTAAGTAAAGATTAAAAAAAAATTTTTTTTAAAGTGCTACATCTAACCCACAAAGACACAGAAGTGAAGAAAATGAAAAGTGGTAGTGCTGACGGAAAACACAGGTGATGCAGTGCTACTACCACCAGATGAAGTCACATTCAAGCCAGAAGCACTCTTAATTATAAAGACAGTCACTTGATAATGTCAAAGGGTTCAATTCACCCAGAAGACAGAACCATTTCCCTCAAAATAAATAATAGAGCCCAAATCAACAAAGCTTATGAAGACACTGATGTGTCTGCCAGCACAGAAGACTGAGACACGTCCCCCAGCGGTGGGCAAATCAAGCAGACAAAATGACAGTAAGAAGAGAGGATACTTTCATAACCCAGTGAACGAGACTGGGGAGGTGAGCTCACAGGGGCCCCCGCACTCCCACCTGAGAGCCCGACATTCTGCTCAGGCAGATAACACAGACCACGTTCTCATACCACGGTGCAGTTTAGCTAGAAACTTGGATTTTTACAACGGCAACTAGAAAACAATCCATAAAACCACATGCTTGGAAATGAAAAAAAGAAAAAAACCCACATTTCTAAATAGTTTTTCCGGGGGCACCTGGGTGGCTCAGTTACTTAGGCGTCCAACTCTTGATTTCAGCTCAGGTCATGATCTCACAGGTTCATGAGACCGAGCTGTTGCATCTGGCTCTGCGCTGACAGAATGGAAACTGCTTGGGATTCTCTGTCCCTTCCTCTCTCTGCCCCTCCCCTGCTTGTGTGTGCTCGCTCACTCTCTCAAATAAATGCACGTTAAAAATTTTTTTTATTTAAAAATTTTAACGTCTGTTTATTTTTGAGAGAGACAGGGAGAGTGCGTGCGCACACGAGCAGGGGATGGACAGAGAGGGAGATACAGAATCCGAAGCAGGCTCCAGGCTCCGAGATGTCAGCACAGAGCCCGACGTGGGGCTTGAACTCACTGACTGCAAGATCATGACCAGAGCCGAAGCAACTGAGCCACCAAGGCACCCCTAAAATTTTTTAAAAATAATTTGGGGGAGTCAAATAAAGGATCATAAAGGGAATTAAAAAACCCTTTCAGCTGCCTTTAAGTGATGACAGTACACATCAAAACTTGATGCATACATGTGAAATAGTTTGCAGGTCAACTTTAAGTGTTTATATTTGCAAAGAAGGAAATCAATGGGTTAAGTCTATAATTTGAGAAGCAAGAAAAAGAAAACCAGAGAATGTCCTCCAAGAAGGTAGAAGATATACAGAGATAAAAGCAGAATGTAATGAACTGTAGACACACACAGCAATACAGGACAAAAATGCCCCAAGTTTGCTCTTTGAAAAAGTAATAAAACCAACAAAATTCCACAAGACAAGGAAAACAGAGGAGGAACAAGTAAACAATACTAGAACAAAAAAGGGGACATAAATACAGATGCTACAGAAGTTTATAAAAGTTAGGCACAACTTCATGCTAGTAAACTTAGCAACAGAAAAAATGGACAAAAATATACCTTAGCCACACTGACCCAAGCAGGTGCAGGGAAAATAAAATTAGGTTTCAAATTGTGTGTACGTGCACAGAACACCTCACAGGAACTCTATCAGATCCTGGAAGCGGCTGTTCCCTGCAGAGGGGCCAGGGTGGCAGCAGGAACACTCACAGACCAAGGGTCACCCTAGAGTGTGCAGTTCGTGAGTTATGAACAATGTGAATAGGTCACCCACTCAACAGTGGATCCAAACACGCCTGTAGACAAGGAAAGGCCTTGCCTGGCTGGGTGTGCAGGCTGATGGGGAGTGAGCTGTGTGGCAGGAGCAAACCCCCAGTATTAGCTGGCACTAGGTGTTCTCGCTCCTTCTCACCTTTACAAATTTGGTAGGTAAAAATGGCATCTTTGTTTTCACTTGTGTCTCTGATTATCATTGAGGTAGAATTCTTTTGCTATCTTCACTGGACAGCTGTACTTCTTTTTTTAAGTTTATTTATTTTGAGAGAGACAGAGAGCATGAGAGAGAGAGGGAGAGAGAGAGAGTCCCAAGCAGGCTCCGCACTGTCAGTGCAAAGCCCGACGCGTGGCTCGAACCCACGACCTGTGAGATCACGACCTGAGCTGAAATCAGGACTCAAGACACTTAGCCCACTGAGCCACCCAGAAGCCCCCTGTGCCTCTTCTTTTATAAATTTCCTGTTCATGCTCTTTGTTTGTTAGCGGTTGACTAGTTGTAAGTTTGCAGTAAGAGCTGCTGCATTCAAGTCTAGACTGGAAAGGAAATTTAAAATTCTCCCCAAGTGCACTCACAACAAGCAACTGTGGAATAGCCCAAAATCATTGTTCCCAGTGTCCAGCTGGAAGCGTTAAGCCTAGAATGATTCACTGGATGGTGGTGATCTGCAACTGAACTATTCCAACACTTCAGACTCACCCAAATCCCATAAAATTGCACCCAAACATACAGGCATGCATGCATTCATTCACCAAATAGCCTCTGTTTGTCAAGCACTGTGCTCTGAAGGAGGCCAGGGTCATTCAAAGCGGGCACCAGTGGTGCTTCCTATCCTTCCTCACCTGCTTTCCAGAAGAACCCTCTGACCTGCTGTCAGTACTCTTAAGTTACTAGGCCATTAACCAGACAATATATAGTCGACCAAACAGCTCAGACCAGGATGGTTTCCCCAATACTTTCACAATCATCACTTGACCATCTCACTGAATGCTCGGCAACACAGCAAAGCAATGTCGTCAAGGGCAACACAGGCTCAAGGAGGGAGAAGTGACCTGACAGGTAGTAGGTGAGAGCTGGGATTTAATCCTAAGGTGACATGGCTCAAGAACCTATGCTTGTCTACTATACTTAAGATAAAATTGTGAAAGTAGCATGTTTTTACCTTCCCTAGGCCCCATGTATTACATCAAGGTCCCGTGCTGCAAGCAACAGAAACTAATGCTAGTTAACTTCAATCACAAAGGAATTCTTCGGCAGATCTGGAAATGGAGAAAAGACTAGAGAACCAAGCCCAGAAAAGCAACTGCTCAACTGAAAACACAGCCACAGTTATACCACCGGGGTCGTCCGGGTGGACACCCAACCCTGGGCACCACCACCATCATCACCTCGTCACTGGATCAGCCCCTAATGCTGGCTTCCTGATACATGTGCCACCACCATGACGTCTCTCTCACTGTCCCTCAAGAGTTGAGGTGCCTGAGGACAGTATGGGTTTGGCCAAGCCTACATCTCACGACCATCCCCTAGCTTCCAGGGAGCAAGGAGAGGGAACATTCGTCCCCTGTAGCAGGCGCTGCCAGCCACCCATCCACACCCAGGTTCGCCGTCAGCCATCCTCACAGGACCCTGTGCTCGGAAAAGACATTTTCCAGCTTCCCAGCAGAGCTGGGATGACACACTGGCCCACGAGACAGTGGCAGAGTGCACTGCCTGTCCTATTCTTCATGCCTGCTCTTGCCCCGTGAACTGCGGGCAGAGCACACCTCCCTGCACTGGCCCTGCACTTGCTCACAGGTCTGGCTTCCACTGATGAGCCTGAGGAGGAAGAGACTTTAAATGGCTTCTGTGTCCCTCCTCGATCCTTTTGGGGATGACGTCTGCTTAAGAAGAGACTGTCCCCGGCAGTTGTTTCTCCCTCCCGGGTCCTGGAACGACAGGCCCGGGAACGGATCTGAACCCTAGCTGGCAGCTGACCTGGGCCTGTGAGTGAGAAAGAAACGACTGCTGTTCTAGGCACCGCCTGTCCCTCAGTGCAAAATGAGAGATGTGGAGCTAGAGACGGAAGTTACTGAGCGGGCCCGGAGGGTGAGCCAGCAGCCGCTCTTCCGCCCTTCCTCTATGCCTCTTCCTTCCCGCCTGGAGAGGGGGGCGCAACGGCTAGAACCGCAGCTGCCCCGCTGTGAGCACGGGCAGCCCTGAGGACAGAAGTCACTTGGTTAGGGCGATGGAAGAAAGAGACTGAGGGATCCCAGATACTTATGGAGCCACTGCAGGGGCCCTGGGCAACCTGCCTCCAGCCTGCAGGGCATAGGAGAGAAGATAATCCCTTTCTTGAGTAGAAGCTAAGGTCTACTTCTACCCAAGATCCACAAAATGGGGAATTTAACACCAAAAAAGGTATTAAGGTGCTTAGAAACAAACAAAACCCACGACAACATGTTCAAAATAAGCTATATGTGAGGTTTACTCATTACATGGCTTTTTCACTGAAGTTAACACAATCACTATTAATTCAAGCTACTGAAAACTGACAAATTCTGAGATTCTTCCTATTTCTGTTGGCTAAAAATGCAGCCTTTGATTTGTTTATAAGTGAATTCGAGGGACAAAAACAAACCCAGATAATTCAGAATGTACTGAGGACCACACATATGTCTTCTATGAGATAAGCTCTCAGCATTATTTATTCAAAAAAACCCCGCTTCATTGCAAAAAATGTAAAAAACCTAAAAGTAAAACAGTTAATGACAAAACACACTACCACCTACAACACCAAATTCCTTTCCTTGCCTTCACAGTAATGGGTGTCAGAACCTGCCCAGAAGGGAAATAAAAACATTGTTCAAATTGCCGAGACTCCAAAAGTTCAATTAGCCAGATCATTCTGCTCTCCCAAACTGTAGCCACTGAGCAGGAAAAGGAGCAACCCAAGCCTGCTGAGGGAGCCTGGACATCAGATCCAGGTAGCAGGCGCACACACACACATGTGCCTGGAGGCCGCGTGGTGAGCCAGAAACTCTGCCCCTTACCGCTCCTGGGAAACTCCAAGTGACCCCGCCAGCTACTCTTGCCAGGCACTGTACTACACAGGGGAGGGTCCCGAGGGGTCCCATGGGGTCTCTGCTCCGGAAGCTCATAAGGGAAAGGCCACTAGGGAAAGAGCAATGTGCCAGAAAACCACTGTCCCTTTTAGCTATACGGGCTGCACCGGATGTCTGTAGGGGTCACTAAGGGCCCAAGGAGGGGAGTGGTCAGGCTCCTGAGGCCTGGAAGCTGGGGTGGGGGGTGTCAGCCTCTTCTCAGGAATCAGTTCCTGAGTTCCGTCTGGTCAGGCAGAAAACCGTAAAGGCCATTCTCATGGGTACTTTAAGCAGCACATCTGTTGGGAAAACACAAATGTTGTTACACAAATACGAAGCCACGGGATGCAAAGATACCTGACAGCCTTTACACTTCATTTCTCCTGTTTTGCAAAGCTGCACTGGAAAACCATGCTATTAAATTATACACTCCTCGAAGATGTATGTTTAAAAAGTGGGGGAACTGTGTGGGTGTTTTGTAGACTTTTCATCAATTTGTTCCATGTTTTCAGATAACTGCAAACCCCCCAAAAGTAACTCAAACTAATCACTCCACATATCTGCCCTTTATGTGTACCTTCTGACTCCAGACTGCAGGTTTGATTAACCCATAAACAAAATCGTTCCTCTTGGCCACAGAGAAGCTAATGAGTCAACAGTAGAGCAGTCTGCATTCTATTCTGTCCCTCTCAGCAGAAGACAAAATCATAGGGCAAGGTCCCACTACAGAATTCATCCATTCATCCACCCATGCGAGAAGTATGCACGATTCTAGGCACTGGAGATACAGCAATGTAAGAGGTAAAAAAAAAAAAAAATTCCTGCCCTCCTGGGGCTTAGATGCTAGTGCGAGAGACAGAGACAGAACACAAATAAAACCAACGGGTAAAAGAGCATACAGAAGATGGTGACAAGCGCTAGGCTAGGCAGGGAAAACTGGTGGGGTAGAGGCAGGCTTCAACTTTCAGGGAGGGCCACGCTGGGAAGGCGACACTTGAGCAGACTTGAAGGAGACCAAAAAGGGACCCATGTGATACCTGGGGGAAGAATGTCCCCAAGACAGGGAAGGGCAGAGGTATAACCCGAGGGTCCAGGCAGGGAGGTTAGGGAGGCCGCAGTGGATGACTGACAGGAGAGGTGATCACACTATAAGAACTTTGGCTCTAATTCTGAGTGAGAGGGGAGCCCAGGGCAGGGTACTGAACAGGAGAGGGCCACACTCTGGCCTGCATGTTGCAGGACTGAACAGAGATGCAGGTGGCAAGCAGGAAGGCTGGGAGCCTGGACCAGGATGGGACCGGCAAAGATGGGGAGAACTCGTCAGGGAGAACGAACAGGGCCTGTGGACGAAGAGGACCTAATGTGAAAGCACTGTGGGTAACTAGCACCAGGTTTCTGGCCTAAGGAACAAGAAGATGGGAGTTGCTGTATATTGGGAAGGGAAAGAACAGGGAAAGAGAACGCATCCGTGGGGGGGGGGGCAGGTGTTGAAGCCCAGGCTTGAACAGGGACAGCCAGAGAAACCTGTTAGAAGACGAACAGATATTAAGGTGGCACTGGGAGCATGGGTTTGGAGCTCAGGGGACCTGGTCAGCTTGGAGATATAAATTTGGTATATAAGTTTGCAAATGGATAGAGAACCCCAAGGGTGGACAGGATCAGCTCAGGAGTGAAGGTGGAGAAGTATGAGCCTGAGGCCCTCCAGTATCATGTGGGGTGCAGGGAAGAGCCAGCACACACTCACCAAGGACCTCTTGAGGACTACTAATGAACACAGTGGACAATCTTGCCCTGCGGAGTTCTGCCCCAGCAGGGATGACAGACAAATACGGTCGGTCACCTATTCTGTTAGAAAGGGACCAAAGCTGTGGTTTGGGAAAAAACCAGGGTGGTCAGAGTAGGCCCCACTGGGAAGACACACATTGGTGCAAAGCGTCAAGGGAGGGAAGGGACCGAGTCATGTGGATAACTGGGCATCAGGAAAGAGAAGTAATAACTGGCTCCTGGATTTAACAACACAAAGGCCATCATTCGTGTCAGGAAAGGGCCGACTAGAGAGAGCTCAAGAGAGTATGTAGAGAGAAAAAGTGGAGTCCCACTGGTAAAAAAGAAGCAAACCCGGAAGGATGGTGGGGTCAAGGGCCACTTTGGTCCAAGTTAGAGAGGTAGCAGTAAGCTTCAAGGGGGCTGGGAAGGATGCAGCATCGGGGAAAGAATCTCTGGCACAGGAGAGGGCGGCAGAGATGGCCCGGAGCAGGAGCAAGGGCCCAGGAGAGGAGGGCATGGGGTGGGGGTAGGTGCTGGCGAGGAGCCTCAGGGCCTGCTGATGTTCTCTCTGGATCGCTTCCCTGCTCTCCAGGAACTAGGAAATGAGGTATCAGCTTCGAGATGGTGAGACAGCTGATGAGGGTGGGTGGGAGAGGCAGGGAGAGAGATTGGGGATCTGCGGTATGCTGGCCGGAGAAGGCAGGGGGCTCTATTCAGCTGCATGGCAGAACAGGTGTGGGGCAAGCGATGACTACATTTCACCAGGGTTCACGCTTCGACGACGGACTATGACAAAGCATGAAAGTGGTGAGCCTGCGGAGGTGGTGTGCCAGAGAATTAAGACAACTGCCCATGCCGTTCACACTGGGAAGGAGAGGAGTTGAGGATTCGAGGGAAGCCTGGGCCAGAGAGCAGATGGAGCCTTCACTGGTGTCTGAATGCCTGCAAAGACAAAAGCTTATGGGAGCTGGGTACAGAGGCAGTCGGCTGGACACATAGAAGGAGCTCTGTTTTTGCAGATGATGGAAATGATTAGGGCTACATTTTTTGGCACCAGTGGCTACTGGAAAAGCTGTGTGACTTTGAGAAAGAAGAAAAAGGTGTGGCTATCCTTCAGAGCACGTGCATCTTTAAAAGGTCATATAGGGGTGCCTAGGTTAAGCGTCAGACTCTTGATTTCGGCTCAGCTCATGATCTCACGGTTTGAGATTGAGCCCCATGTCACCACGGAGCCCGCTTGGGATTCTCTCTTTCCCTCTCTCTCTACCCCTTCTCCGTGCACACAGACAGTCTTTCTCTCTTCCTCTCTCTCAAAAGAAACTTTAAAAAAAAAAGTCATTTTGAAGAGCACAATTGTAAGCACTTGCACTTTTTTTTTTTTAAAAAAGGAGGCGTTACGCCCACCGTGGGGCTTAAACTCATGACCCTGAGATCAAGAGTCACATGCTCTACCAACTGAGCCAGCCAGGCGTCCCAGCACTTTCATTTTTCTTTAATTTTTAAATGTTTATTTATTTTTGAGGGGGGGGGGAGGATGAGCAGGGGAGGGGCAGAGAGAGAGAGGGAGACACAGAATCCAAAGCAGGCTCCAGGCTCTGAGCTGTCAGCACAGAGCCCGATGTGGGGCTCGAACTCACAAACTGTGAAATCATGACCTGAGCCAAAGTCAGATACTTAACTGAATGAGCCACCCAGGTGCTCCAGCACTTTCATTTTTTAATATTCCATCTCCATGTCTGGTCATAGCACAGGGTACAGGAGTATGAAAACAGACTTAAAGGGACCCTTGATTTTAACTACACAAACTTTCCAGTGAACAACAAGGTTGTCCTGTTATAGCTCCCCAAAACTGTGGCAGCCAGTCAGTCAGGAGTTACATGGGTGCTGTGTGAAGACTACTCAGGACGAGATAAACATCTCATTAAGTCTACCACGAACTCTGTTAGCCAAAATACTGTGGGTCATGCTACACAAAATAGAACTGAATGGCCACTGTCCTTCTGCTTAGGGCCTGGATTCCACTGGAAAACAACTGTTCTGTGGGAACTCCTGGCCTTCCCTAGGCCCTTCTGCCCTTGTGGTGGACAGGCCTCTATAGTGGGTTCAATGGTGGCCACAAAAAGGTCCATACACATCTTAACCCCTAGGCCTTGTGAACATGACCTTATCTGGGAAAAGAGTCTTTGCAGACATGGTTAAGTGAAAGGTCTTCAGATGAGTTCCTCCCAGATTACGGTGAGAAGCCAAGTGCAGACAGAAGCACCATTGCAGTAACGTGACCACAAGCCAAGGAAAGTCTAGGACTGCCAGGCAGTTGCCAGCCACTGGAAGAGGCAGGAAGGATTCTTCACTAGAGCCTCGGGAAGGAGTGAGGCCTTGCAACACCTGGATTTTGGACCTCTGGCCTCCAGCACTGTGTGAGCTCTAGTCTAGTGAGTCTCACTGGACTCCTGAGCCTTAACCAAGGATCCACGTTCTACTCTCCCCACTCTTACCAAAGAGTAAGTTCCCACCCAAAGCCCACCCTCCAATGGCCGCTCTCCGTGCAAGGACTCTGCTCTTCCAGGGCTCTGTCTCCTCCTCTTCATGCAAACAAGCTCTCATAGCCATCCACCTGAAAAAGACCTTCTGCAACCCTATCACCCTAAACCCCACTCCCATTTCTATGGTCCTCATCATAGCCCAACTTCTCAAGAAGAGTTGTCTATATTGGGGCGCCTGGGTGGCTCAGTCGGTTGAGCGTCTGACTTCAGCTCAGGTCATGATCTCACGGTCTGTGAGTTTGAGCCCCGCATCGGGCTCTGTGCTGACAGCTCAGAGCCTGGAGCCTGCTTTGGATTCTGTGTCTCCCTCTCTCTCTGCCCCTCCCCTGCTCATGCTCTGTCTCTCTCTGTCTCAAAAATAAATAAAAATATTTTTTAAAAAAAGAGTTGTCTATACCTGCTCTCTACTGCCTCACCTCCCACTCACTCCAACCTGGCTTCTGTCTCCATTGCCTCTGATGAAGTTCACCATATTACAGCTAGGTCCCTGCTTAAAATCCTTCGCTCCTAGAGAATAAGCAACTATATACATGCACTTGTTACCTAGCCCTTCAAACCTTGAAGAAACAAAGTATAGATGTATGAAGAGAAAGAAACCTCCAACAGAGATGACAACAGGAGGAGACTTCTGAACAGATATGGTTCACAAATTTCTAAATGCTGGAAGTAGGAGGAATGTATTGACTAATGGAACAGAACAGAATGTACTACAAAGAATATGGGAGCCCAGGTGCCAGTCAGAAGCCCAAAGAGGCTCTCAGAGCAGAGGAGACCAGGGACAAGCAGCCCCTCAAACTCTCATACATATGAACCACTTAGGGGGCTTGTTGAGCATCAGACTGTGATCCAGAAGGTTAGGGCAGGGCACTTCCAGAAAGCTCCCAGTGAGGCTAATGATACTGGGGCCTGTCAGTGGAGCACACTTTGAGTGGCAAGGTGCCCCTTTCTCCCGTGGGCAAGAAACCAAGGGTCTTTTCTAAATCTGTGGCTTGAACCTTCCCTTCCTCCTGGCAAGGCTCCCAGTATGGCAGGCAGCAGCCCAGGTGAAGCCCGCCTCTATCTGGCCTCTGAGAGTCCATGGCATGAGGGTGACTCCTATCTGCTTACCCTGCAAAGCCAACTGCTGGTTAACCTGCCCTACCTGCCCTCCATAGAACTCCTACTCCAAATCCTCTTTGGGGGAGAGACCCCACAGGAAGTGGGGGACTCCACCAGAGCAGAGGCAGCATGCCAGCTACCCAGGCCTCTCGTCCCCAACCTGAATGGCTTTCCAGGGCCAGGGGAAGAGATCCAGCGACATGGAAGAGAGACCAATTCTGTCCCTAGAGGAAATATAATATTCTGGGAGAAATTCTAGAAGACAACGTAGCCCTAAAACCAGAGCAGAAGTGTCCACAAACAACAAAGAAACAGACAATAAAAGAGTTCAGAGATTAAAAACAGATTAGCTACAAATACAAAACAACAGTGTGGCATTGTTTACAATAGGAAAAGGCTCAAAAGGCTCCAAATGTCCATCCACAGGGAGCTGCTTGACTAAAGCATAGTTTATCTATACAACAGAGTCCATGCAGCAGGGACATAAGAATGAGGACGGGAAAACACCACACTGTCATAAAAAAGGAGGGAATTTACACTGATACCGATTGATCTCCAGGACAGACCAAATGAAAACAAACTGAAAACAAAATGTGAAACAGTATATCCATCGTGCTAACTTTCTGTGTAAGAAAGAAGAAGAAATAAGAATACATGTCTATAGCTTATCTTCGTAAAAGGAAACATTAGTAGGATGAGCAAAGAACTAATAAAATGATCACCTAGGGGCGCCTGGGTGGATCAGTTGGTTAAGCGTCCTGACTTTGGCTCAGGTCATGATCTCATGGTTCTCGGGTTTGAGCCCTGCGTCGGGCTCTGTGCTGACAGCTCAGAGCCTGAAAGCTGGCTTTAGATTGTGTGTGTGTGTGTGTGTGTGTGTGTGTGTGTGTGTGTGTCAAAAATAAATAAACATTAAAACAAATTTTTAATTAAAAGGGGATCAAGGGAATAAAATGGAAATATGACTTACAAGTGTATATTTCTTACATAGGCGGGGCTTTAAAAAAATTAAAGTCTATTATACTAGATTCAACAGACATCAACTTGCATTTTAATGTTGTTTACATGTATATAAAATGTGTGCATATAAACCCTTAACGTAAAGAATCACTATTACAATCGTTAACTTTTTGTTATTCTACAATCATAACTAAACAAGGTTCATTCAGTAAAGTAGCAATCCCCATAATAAATTAGACTTGACTTCTGAACCATTAAATACTTGACATATTCCAAAAACAGAGAAAGGCGCAACCAACACTGAAAACAAATAAACCTAGCTGTATATCAAATAACATAACCACATAGAAAAGAACTATTCCAAGTGACTTTTCCCCAACATATTATAAAGAAAATATTCAAACATACAGAAAAATTGAACAAACTGCACAAAGAATACCCACATACGCATCACCTCGATTCTGCTGCTGTTGACATCAGCCATTTATCCATCAATCCACCTTATTTTTGATGCATTTCAAACTTCTCACACTAGTACACCCAAACACTTTAGCATGTGTATCATTAACTAGAGTTGAAAACTTATTTTCATTTTTTTAGTAAAACTTACATCCAGTAAAGTGACAAAATCATTTAATGAGTTCTGTCAAGTACATCCATCTGTAGAAGCCAAATCTCTATTAAGACAGAAAACATCACTATGGCCACAGAAAGTTCCCTGGCCCCACTTCTCATTCAGTCATACTCAATATCAAAATACAACATTTGGTATTGTCAATTTTCAATTTTGGCTATTCTGGGGGTGTGTAGGGGTGTTTCATTGTGGTTTTAATTTGCATTTCTCCGATGGGTACTGTTAAGCACTTTCTCATGGTCATCATTCAGATGCCTTCCTTTGCGAGGTATCTATTAAAATCTTGCCTCTTTTTATTATTTAACTGTAGTTTACATATTCTAGATAGAAGTCCTTTGTCAAATATATGACTCTCTATTTTCTCTATGACTTGTCTCAACTATTTTCTCAGTGATCTGTCTTTTCATTTTCTTAATGGCATCCTCTAAAGAACAAAAGTTTTAAATTTTAATGTTAAAATTTCCTAGTACCTAAGAATGTGACCTTATTTGGAAATAGGGTCCTTGCAGATGCAATCACTTAAGACGAGGTCGTCCTGGAATAGGGTGGACCCCTAATCCACTATAACTGGCGTCCTTATTAGAAGACAGCTATGCAAAGACACATATTATGAGGAAAACACCATGTGATGAGAAAGACAGACACTGCAGTTATCCAGCTGCAAGTCAAGGAACATCCAAGATTGCCAGCAAACCACCAGAAGCTAGGAAGAGGCAAGGAAAGATTTCTCTACAGGTGTCAGAGGGAGCATGGCTCTGCTGACACCTTGGGTTGTAAGCCACCCAGTTTGTGGTATTTTGTTACAGCAGTTCCGGGAAACTAATATGGATAGGGTCAAGGCTCATTTTTGTCTGGTATAAATGTCATTTGCTATCATCCAGAACCATCTGGTGAAAAGGCTTTCCTTTCTCCCATTGAACCGCTCTGGTGCCTCTGTTAAAATGAAATAATCATAGAACTTTGGTCAATTCTGGGCTTTCTATTCTATTCCACTGAACTACGTGTTTATCCTATGCAAGTACCAAGCAGTCTTGATTACTGTAGGTTTATAGTAAGTCAAAATCAGGTACTGTAAATGTTCCAATTTTGTTCTTTTTCAAGATTGCTCTGAAAATTCTAGGTACTTTGCATTTCCATATACATTTTAGCATTGACTTGTCAATTTCTACAAAAAAGCCTTTAGTTATGATCAGAATTATATTTTTTAACCTTTAATGTTTTTATTTATTTTTGAGAAACAGAAAGAGACCAAGCACGAGTGGGGGAGGGGCAGAGAGAGGGGGACACGGAATCTGAAGCAGGCTCCAGGCTCTGAGCTGTCAGCACAGAGCCTGACGCAGGGCTCGATACCATGAACTGTGCGCAGGGCTCGATACCATGAACCGTGTGATCATGATCTGAGCCGAAGTCGGACGCTTAACTGACTATGCCACCCAGGCGCTCCGACTGGAATTATGTTTAATCTACAGATCAGTATGGGGGAACTAACACTGCAAAGATCGATCAGTCTTTCAATCTGTGAACACAGTATATCTTTCTATTTATTTAGGCCATTAATTTCTTTCAGCAAGTTTTTCAGTTTCAGTGTATAGACCATGTACATTTTTCATTAAATTATTCTTAGAGGTACTGCATTATAAAATTCACTTTCCAATTAATTTTTGTATAATTGACCTTGTGTCCTGAGACCTTGTTGAATTCACTTTTTAATTTTAGTAAAGGTTTTTCTTTCTTTCTTTTATAGACTCAAATTTTCTACATTACCTCCAAAAAAGAAAGTTTTATTTCCTGTTAACATTCATGCTTTTTATCTTTTTCTTGCCTTATTATACTGGCCTAAACCTCTAGTACAATATTGAACATAAGTATTAAGGATGGAGATCTTTGCCTTTTTCCTGATTTTAGGGGTAACATGTTCAATATTTTACCATTAAATAGTTTATCTGTAGCTTTCATAAATGCATTGTATCAAATGAGGAAGTTCCCTTCTAATCTGGTGAGTTTCTATTATGAATGGGCACTGAATTTTGTCAATGTTTTTTCTATGTTTACTGAGATAACCATATTTTTCTCCTTTATTCTCTTTTTCAGAAAGTTTTTACTTATTTAAGTAATCTCTATACCCAACACTAGGCTTGAACTCACAATCCTAAGATCAAGAGTCACATGCTTTTCAGACTGAGTCAGCCAGGCATCCCTCTCCTTTTTTCTCTTAATATGGTGAATTATAGACTGGTTTTGAATGTTAAATCATATTTGTGTTCCTGGGATAAACCTCACCTGGTTGTGACACATTATCTTTTTATATACTGATGGATGTGATTTGCTAATATTTTATTAAGATTTTTACATTATGTTCATGACGGATATTGGTTTGAATTTTCTTGTCATGTAATGTCTTCATAAGATTTGGTATCCGGGTTATGCTGGAGTGTTTCTTCTTCCTCCTCTCTCTTCTAAAAGCTAATGTTTATGTTAAGATTGGTGCTATTTCTTAAATGTTTGATAAAATTGACCAGTGAAGCCAAACCATCTAGGCCTAGAATATTCTTTTTGGGAAAATGTTTTAATCATGAATTAAATTTTTTTTGTTGTTTTTTTAAGTAGGCTCCACGCCCAATGTAGGGCTTGAACTCACGACCGCAAGATCAAGAGTCACATGCTCTACTGACTGAGCCAGCCAGGTGCCCTGATAATGAATTAAATATTTTCACTAGATGAAGGACTACTAAATACTTTCTATTTCATATTATGTCAGTTTTGATATGTCCTGTTTTTCAAGGAATTTATCCATTTCATCCAATTTGCTAACTTTAGTTGTTTATAACATTCCCTTATAATCCTTTTAATGTCTGAAGAGGCTTCAGTAATATCCCTTTTCTGCCTGATGTAGGTAACTTACATACTTCTCTTTTTTTCTTGATTAGTCTGGCCAGCAGATTATCTGTTGATATATTCAAAGAACCAATTTTTGGCTTTGTTAATTACCTCTAATTTGGCTGTTCATACCTCATATAAATTTCCCTCTAAGTACTCCTTTAGCTGAATCCTATAAATCTTTTTTTTTTTTTTAATTTTTTTTTTTCAACTTTTATTTATTTTTGGGACAGAGAGAGACAGAGCATGAACGGGGGAGGGGCAGAGAGAGAGGGAGACACAGAATCGGAAACAGGCTCCAGGCTCTGAGCCATCAGCCCAGAGCCCGACGCGGGGCTCGAACTCCCGGACCGCGAGATCGTGACCTGGCTGAAGTCGGACGCTTAACCGACTGCGCCACCCAGGCGCCCCTGAATCCTATAAATCTTAACATGTTTTATTTTCATTATAATTTGTTACTGCTTGAAACTTTTCCTAATTTTTCTTTTGACTTCTATTTCTATTCAGAAATGTATTAATTTTTAAATAGTAGGGGTTTTTCTTCTAGATCTTATTGTTATGATATTTTAATCCTGTTCTGATCAAAGAACATAATCTATGTTTCAAACTTCTGAAATGTCTTGAGACTTGTTTATGGTCCAGTAAATGTTACACTGTTGAACTATATTATGTACTTTTGAAAAGACTGTGTTCTGCAGTTGTTGAGTGTGTTATTCTATAAATATCAATTAGGTCAATGTGGCTGGTAATGTTCAGATCTGTATCCTAATTCTTTTGTCTAGTTCTAACAATTATTGAAAGAAGAGTATTAAAATTGCCAAGTATGATTATGAAATTTGTCTTTTTCTCTTTAATTTTGCCAATTTTTCTTCATGTATTTTGCAGTTTTATAATTAGGCACATACACATTCATGACTGTTAATGTATTCCTGATGAGCCGACCCTTTGCTCATTATGAAGTGTGTGTCTCTTTATCTCCGGTAATATCCTTTGTTTTAAAGTCTCTTTTTTTGATATTAGTATTGCTACTCCAGTTTTCCTACGCTTTCTGTTTGTTTGCACGGTATACCTTTTTCCATCCTTTTTTTAATCTAGTTGTGTCTAGCATTAAAACTGCTTCTCTTACAGGGATGCCTGGGTGACTCAGTTAAGTGTTCAACTCTTAATTTTGGCTCAGGGCATGATCTCATGGTTCATGGGATCAAGCCCCTCATTGGGCTCTGTGCTGACAGCTCAGAGACTGCTTAGAATATTCATTCTCTTTCTCTCTCCCCCCCTCCCATGTGCACGTGCACACACACTCTCTCTCAAAATAAATAAATAAACTTTAAAAAACTGCTTCTCTTATAGACAACAAAAGTTGGGCCTTGCTTTTTAATCCGGCCTACAGTTTCTGCCATTTAACTAAAATGTCTAATCCACTTTTCATTTAATGTAATTATTGATATGAGTGGGTTTAGGATTACTTATTTGTCCTTTCATTACAAGTATATTTTCTTTTACATTCTTGAGCACAGCTTACAACAGTTGCTTTAAGATCCTTCTCTGCTAGGGGTACCTGGGCGGGGGGTGCTCAGTTGGTTAAGCATCCAATTCTTGGTTTTGGCTCAGATCTTGATCTCAAGGGTTGTTGAGATAGAGCCTTGCATCAGGCTCTGTACTGACAATGAGGAGCCTGCTTGGGATTCTCTCTCTCCCTCTCTCTCTGTCCTTCCCCACATCGCATGCACTCACTCTCTCTCTCAAAAATAAATAAAATAAAATCCTGTTAATTCCAACATTTGGGTCATCTTGGGGTAGGTTGCCATTGATTGCCTTTTTTTTTTTTAACTTTTTTAACGTTTATTTATTATTGAGAGACAGAGCATGAGCATGGGAAGGGCAGAGACAGGGGAGACACAGAATCTGAAGCAGGCTCCAGGCTCTGAGCTGTCAGCACAGAGCCAGACGCAGGGCTCGAACTTGCAAACCACGAGATCATGACCTGAACCGAAGTCGACGTTTAACCGACTGAGCCACCCAGGTGCCCCTGATTGCCTCTCTCTTGAACAGGGGTGGGCAAACTATGACCTGCAGGCCCAATATGACTCACTGCCTATCTTTGGAAATACAATTTTATTGGAATGTAGTCAGGCCTATTCATTTATATACTGTCTATGGCTGCTTTCACACTACAACAGCAGAACTGTGTAGCTGTAACAGAGACTATATGGCTGGCAAAGACTAAAATAGTTACTATGTACAGAAAATAATTTGCTTACCCCTGCTCCTGAGTAAGGGTCACATTTTCCTATTTTTTCAAACGTCTAGACATTGTGAATGATACACTGTTAGACTCTGGATTCGGTTATACTGCAATAAAGACACGGATTTAACAGGAAGTCAACTCAGTAGAATTCAAACTCCAAACTGTGTTCCCTATGGTGGGCAGCATCTGAAATCTCTGTTCATTTCTTTTGCCTTCGCTGGAATTTAGCAGAGTTATATGAAGAGTTTGGGCCCCCTGCCTGTGGCTATCTGCTTTCCGGGATTTCTGCTCTTGGTTTTCAGCTGCTGTGGTTGCTGTGAACTCTCTGTCCTGTGATTCTTCAGCCCTTGAGACTGCAGGTTAGTAGTAATATTGGTATTGTAATTTTGTAACTACTTTATATATTACTAGATAAAGCAAATAAGTAGGCTAATTAGGAGTCAACATTTTCAGTTGATATATAAGGATAAAATAAAAGTTAAAGACAAACCCTCAAATGTTAAATTTCCACCAAAGACATCATTATGTATTCATGAGTCTAAAAATTATCTTTTCAGCATTTTTAGCTTTGTCCATTGAGAGAACCTAGAGAGAATGTCACCCCAGTGAGAATGAGCACATCTAGCACCCAAAGCTTGGCTCCTAAATACCATTTTCCACTAAAAGGAATCGGAGCTCTTGGAACCAGTTCTGGGTCAGGAAAAGCACACATGGAATGTCTTGTGCCAGAAAGCAAAGAATCACTCAAAGACTAATTAATGAGAGTATGCCAAGAGGACACAGGTGCCAGCATGAAGGGACTCCCACTGATCAAATTTGGAATAATTTTATTAAAAAGATAGTGACTGTAGCTGAATTGCAAAACATTCAATAAATAAAAATCCATGAGTTCATATTGACATAAAAGAGAAGAGAAAACACAACAGCAAAGGGTTTGCCACCACCTGGAGGTGACTATTACACCAACTCCTTGCTCTGGAATCTAGTAATTAATTTAGTAATTAAAGGCAAAGATTTAGCGCTTATGCTATCTTTTTAGGAGGAAATATAGTTCCTCCTTACTTGGTAAGGGAAAGTTCTTTACAGAAGAATGCCAATACTACATGTAGAAGAGAGGACAGAACTAGAAAATCCATCATTTTGTAACTGCCAATGAAGTAATCGATTGAGGCAAGGATCATCGATGAATGCTAAATCATTAGGTGAACTGCTGGGCAACAGGATCTTTGTATGGTGCCAAAGCATACCACATATTACTTCTCAATTACAGCAGGAAAACTGTACATCTGCAATGGAGAGATCTGGTAGTCATCCGCTTCTTCAACCAAGTGGTAAAACACAGCATCAGGAGCCACAAGAGAACTAACCAGAACGTGCCTCCTGATTTGATACTAATACAAAATACTCTTGCCCAAAATGTTTGCCTAAGTAAGCCCTAAAATCTAACCTCTTGTTTACAATTAATATAAAAGATAAACAGGGGGGCGCCTGGGTGGCGCAGTCGGTTAAGCGTCCGACTTCAGCCAGGTCACGATCTCGCGGTCTGTGAGTTCGAGCCCCGCGTCGGGCTCTGGGCTGATGGCTCAGAGCCTGGAGCCTGTTCCGATTCTGTGTCTCCCTCTCTCTCAGCCCCTCCCCCGTTCATGCTCTGTCTCTCTCTGTCCCAAAAATAAATAAACGTTGAAAAAAAAAATTAAAAAAAAAAAAGATAAACAGGGAAAGAGACACATCTAGAATGTGGGTCTTCTGTAAAGCAAGTGGGCTAGTTGCTTCATAAAGCCAATGTCACAGGTGGACTGGAGGTGAGGAGGCTGTTCTTGTCAAAAGAGAAAAAGGAAACATACTCAAATATAACGAATAAATCTTAATTGCTCTCTAGCTCCCCTCTTCCCAAACAGCTGTAAGAGACATTTGGGAGAAATCAGAATTTAGAATGGCTGTCTGATGATAACAGTAGAGAACTGTTAATGTTTTTAGGTATGCTCAGGGCATTGTGTTGTATTGGAAAATATCCTTAATTTTAGGAGATGTATGCTGAAGTACTTAGGGAGGAAATGTCATGATGTCTGCGAATTCCTTTCATATGGTCAGCATAAAGACATAACAATGCACATTTTTTTTAGGTTTATTTATTATGAGAGCACACCTACACACGAGCAGGCGAAGGGCAGAGAGAGGGGGAGAAAATCCCAAGCAGGCTCCGCACTGCCAGCGCAGAGCCCAACACAGGGATCGATCCCATGAACCGTGAGATCATGACCTGAGCTGAAATCAAGAGTCAGACACTTACCCAACTGAGCCACCCAGGTGCCCCTAAAAATGCACACATCTAAACAGACCAAGCAAATATGTCAAAATGTTAACAATTGTTGAATCTAGGCAGTAGGCACACAGGCTTCACAGTAAGTAGAAAAAAAGATTTGGCTGAAATAAAGAATTTAACAGAAGGGATGGAAATAGAGTCTAGGAGACATTCCAAAATTCAGAGTGAAAGAAAACAAAAGTAAAATATGAGAGAAGATTGAGACAGAGGACCAATATAAGAAGTCCAAAATTAAGCTAAGAGGCATCTCCATAAAAAAGAGAAAATGGAAAAATGAAACATTTTTTAGAAAAGAGTTGACAATAGGCAAAAGTATTCTGACTGAATGACCCCAGCACAATGAATGAAAAAGACACAACTCCAGACACATTCTCATGAAATTCCAAGACCCTAAAGAAAAAGAAAAAAAATCCTAAAAATTTTCCAGGGAAAAGAAAAGAAAGACACCTTCAAAAGAACCCCAATCAGACTGACATCAGATGTTTCTTCCATTGGTAACTTTGAATGCTAGAAGACAATGGAAGCAATGCCTTCAAAATTAGGAGGGAAAATGATTTTCAACTTGAAATTCTATGCTCAGTCAATTGAGTAGAAGAGCAGAAGAAGGACATTTCAGACATGCAGTGACTCGGAAGACATGTCTGTTACAATGCTTTTGGCTGCAAGTAACAGAAAAGCCAACTCCAACTGGCTTACACAGTAAGAAAATGTATTCTCTCCTACAACTGGAAGCCCAGAGCGGGGGCAGGCCCCAGGCTCCTCCTGTCCATCTGCCCCCAGATCCTTGGTGAGGAAGTGCTGTCCTCAGGCTTGACACCTCAGTCTGAGGTTACACCAAAGCCGCCAACAGCATCTTCCTTATTTATACCCAGTGAGGGTCGGTTTACCCTGAACATGCCATCAAAGCCCTTCCCTTCATTCTGAGTGGACTGAGAACATAGGTCTAACCTGGATCAGTAACAGTTGCCAAGGGGCACATAGGTGGCCCACTTGGTTGAGTGTCTGATTCTTGGTTTTGGCTTGAGTCATGATTCTAGGGATCATGGGATCGAGCCCTGCATTGGGCCCCGTGCTGGGCTCCGTACTGAGCACGGGGCCTGCTTGATTCTCTCTCTCTCTCCCTCCCTCCTTCCACCCCTCTCCCCAGCTCACACTCACTCTCTCTCTAAAAAAAATTAAAACACAGTATCAGTTGCTAAGGGAATGCAATGTGTGGAATGTCTTAAGGATCCCTGCTGGTGGCGGCAGCAAGGTAGAAAGGTAGATGACACCAGGGCCCTGTTAGGAACGGGGAAAGAGGGAATGGATATGGTGAGGAACAACCGTGTCCATTACAGTTTACTACCCACACACCCTATCCCAGTATCCAGGAAATGAGGAATAAACCATGTAAAAGACATGGCTTCTGAGAAACAGTGGCTCCAACCCAAGATCTCCGCGAAGGGAAGACCCGGGTGGCAGCTGTGTACCACCTCAGAGAGCAAGTACTCATCCAGATTGCAGGAGGGGGACAGAGAGCTCTGTCCCCCTCTGGGAGGGGGGCAGGAGAGAGGACGATGCAGAACTACAGGAAAGAAACAGCACGGCTGGAAAGATTTTACAAAACCAGGAAATACTATTAAGGAAGAGCAAATGGCCATCAGAAACAGTGGGGAAAACAAAGATCTGTACAAGAAAGCCAAGGTCCAAACATGAAGCACGTTAAATTCTGGCAAAGATTGTAAGCAGGTGATGGGAGTGTAAGAAAGGAGAATCCATTTTACCTTGCTTGGTCATTCTCCTTTGAGTGGTCTAGTGACTGTGACTCCAGACCTATAAAGAAGGGAATGTAATCCTAGCACTTGTGACTTGGCCTCAGGGTAACAATATTTACGTACGTGTAACGGTGTCAAGGATGTTGACAGGTGTTCATTCAACTTTATTTATTTACTTTTTATTTTTCAACGTTTATTTATTTTTGGGACAGAGAGAGACAGAGCATGAACGGGGGAGGGGCAGAGAGAGAGGGAGACACAGAATCGGAAACAGGCTCCAGGCTCTGAGCCATCAGCCCAGAGCCCGACGCGGGGCTCGAACCCACAGACCGCGAGATCGTGACCTGGCTGAAGTCGGACGCTTAACCGACTGCGCCACCCAGGCGCCCCAAGTGTTCATTCAACTTTAGAATTAACCTACGACCACGTGGATGTAGTTGGAGGGCAGAGCACAAATGTTAGTAATTGTAAGAATGAATATGATCAAGTATAGCTTTTATTTTTTTATTTTTTAAAATATTTTAGTTTTACATAATCTCTACACCAATATGGGGCTCAAACTCACAACCCCGAGATTGAGAGTTGCATGCTCCACCGACTGAGCCAGCCAGGTGCCCAGGTCAAGTATAGCTTTTAGGTCAAGGTGGGAGGAAGAGCAGGGTCGCTAGTATCCTCATCTTAACAGAGGGGAAGTGCCACACGGCCGCAAGCTGACAGAAGAGGAAGCACCGTCCGGAGTCAGAGAGAAAATGTGAGTGTGAGTCTCAACATGGGAGGTGATGGAAGCTAAGCCATCCTCTTCCATTTCAGGGAGTTAATTCTGCAAAGTTGGTAAACCAAGAGAGATGGATAAGCAGATGATTTAATTTTGAAGGTAACCATTAAAGAAACTGAAAGTAGAAACAGTTAAAAGCTGTCCTATCTGGGTTGTGGAACAGAAAGGGGAAGGGGTAGGCTGTTGTTTTCACCATAACCTCTTTTGAGGAGTTATATTGTTATTGAGTGGCCGTAGTATTTTGATAAAAACTCAAACGCCAAACAACCTAACCCTCCAGTAGTTTTCTATTGCTCTGAGATTAACATAAAAAATCCTGCACCTAGCCTGTCAACCTCTCTCTGCCTGCATCACCACCACCTGCCCCGCCCCAACTCTGCTCCAGCCACACAGGGCTTTGTAAGTGCCTTAGAGGGCTAAGCTCCTGCCAGGCTCGCGGCCTTCACACATGCCCTTTCCAGTTGGGAAAGCCCTCCTCCACTCTGTGTCCTGCCCACTTCTGTTCACCCCTCAAGTCTTGGCTTCAGCACTGCCTCCTTAGCACTGGTTTCCTTATCCCTCCCAAGGCTTCACTGTTCCCCCATTACTCATGAGCATGGTGAGTAACCACCCCTCCCCCCACCACCGCCACTTGGCCTTCAGAGCACTTAACCTGCTGTAATTACATAATTACTTGTGAATTATTTAAGTCTGTTTCTCTTGCCAAACTTAAGCTCCACGAAGAAAGGTACCAAGCAGTCTCCACCTGCCTACTACAGTGCCTGAGGTACTGGAGACACCTAACTCCTTCGTGGGATGAATGGCTGGGGGACAGCCTGATGAACTGCAGATCCTTTGGCATGGAGCAGCAAGGAATTCAGTATTTAAACTGAACTGTATCAGCCAGATGAAAAAGTTACTAAATATGGAACAGTCCTGTCACTCAGAATTGAGTGTCAGTATAACAAATAGTCCTATGAAATGTGTGGTGTTTCATGAGTGTCAGTGAGGAAGCTGTTCAATGTCACCCAAGGTCCCGCTGCATCCATTGAGAGGTGACCTGGGGCTTGGACTGAGGCCTTAGCATTAGAGGTGGTGAGACACGGCTGGCTGTGAGGTCCATTTTGAACACGGATCCCCACATGAGTCGCTGGTAAGGGAAAGAACAGAAGGCAAAGGACAACTCCTGGAATTCTGCATTGGTAACTGGATGGATACTGGTGCTATTTACTGGGATAGAAAAGACAGGAGGAGGGGCGCCTGAGTGGCTCCGTGGGTTAAGTGTCCGACTTCGGGTCAGGTCATGATCTCATAGTCCATGGGTTTGAGCCCCAAGTCGGGCTCCATGCTGACAGCTCAGAGCCTGGATCCTGCTCCGGATTCTGGGTCTCCCTCTCTCTCTCTGCCCCTCCCCTGCTCATGCTCTGTCTCTCTCTCTCAAAAATAAACATTAAAAAAAATTAGAAAAGACAGGAGAAAAAGCAGATTTGAGGGGAGAAAAAAAAGCAAGGGAACTGTTTGGGACTTGTTAAGTTTGAAATGTCTATGAGGAACTCAAGTGGAAATACTGAAGAGGCCATCCAATGTGGGGTTCAAGAGGGAGGCTAGATATGCAGGCACAGAGTGGAATCATCAGCACACAGCTGAACCCAGCAAAGCAATGGAAACACATAAACAATGGATATGCCCCAAATTAAATCGAGGCATAGTCATCAATGAAATGTCATGTGATCATCAAAAATGACGGCGTGAAGACATTAGCCAGATGTTATCTGTAGATGCCAGATTTATGGGCAATTCTTTCTTTTCCTCTTTATTTTCTAAAAAAAATTTCCATTGAACAGATATTATTTTTATAGTTAGTAAATACAATCACGTTATTTTCATCTTAGAGAAAGGTGGTGTTATCAATCTACTTTTACTGACACAGATATCTACAACCCATCACTGAGGAAAAAAGGCAAGTTACAACAGTACATTTATAATATCATCCCATTTATTTAAAACAGTATGTATGTATGCACAGGGTGCATAAGGAAGACTCTAGAAGAATTTTAATTTTTAATGGTTATTTTTGAGGGAGAGACAGAGTGCAAGTGGGGCAGGGGCAGAGAGAGAGAGGGAGACACAGAGTCTGAAGCAGGCCCCAGGCTCTGAGCTATCAGCACAGAGCCTGATGTGGGGCTTGAACTCACAAACCGTGAGATCGTGACCTGAGTGCCGAAGGCAGACGCTTAACCGACTGACCCATGCAGGGGCCCCAAGAAAAATGTTTAAAATGCCAACAGCAAAGGTAACTTTAAGACTATTATTTATCGGGAAATACAAATCAAAACCACACTCGGGTATCACCTCACGCCAGTCAGAGTGGCCAAAATGAACAAATCAGGAGACTATAGATGCTGGAGAGGATGTGGAGAAACGGGAACCCTCTTGCACTGTTGGTGGGAATGCAAATTGGTGCAGCCGCTCTGGAAAGCAGTGTGGAGGTTCCTCAGAAAATTAAAAATAGACCTACCCTATGACCCAGCAATAGCACTGCTAGGAATTTATCCAAGGGATACAGGAGTACTGATGCATAGGGCCACTTGTACCCCAATGTTCATAGCAGCACTCTCAACAATAGCCAAATTATGGAAAGAGCCTTAATGTCCATCAACTGATGAATGGATAAAGAAATTGTGGTTTATATACACAATGGAATATTACGTGGCAATGAGAAAAAATGAAATATGGCCTTTTGTAGCAACGTGGATGGAACTGGAGAGTGTGATGCTAAGTGAAATAAGCCATACAGAGAAAGACAGATACCATATGGTTTCACTCTTATGTGGATCCTGAGAAACTTAACAGGAACCCATGGGGGAGGGGAAGGAAAAAAAAAAAAAGAGGTTAGAATGGGAGAGAGCCAAAGCATAAGAGACTGTTAAAAACTGAGAACAAACTGAGGGTTGATGGGGGGTGGGAGGGAGGAGAGGGTGGGTGATGGGTATTGAGGAGGGCACCTTTTGGGATGAGCACTGGGTGTTGTATGGAAACCAATTTGTCAATAAATTTCATAAAAAAAATAAAAAAAACTGAAAAAAAAAGACTATTATTTATCAAGAAATTTATGTGGTATTAAGCATTCTTAAACAGTTTTAGTTGCATTACACTTTGCACGGATTTTGCAAAAACACTAAATGGGTTCATAAAAATATTTGACAGAATAGTTTGAAGTAAGCTTTAAATGCCATTTTGTCTCCCTTTCTGGCACTTGTGCTCTAGGGCTTTCTTTACTCTTTTCCCCACATACTGACTACTCAAGGGCTGGCAGTTCCGATGTCTGCAGTCGCACGGCGTAACATACACACTGGGTGTTCTTAACCTTCTTTTGCCGCGGGCCCTTCTGGCTCTCCGCAACCCTTCTCAGAAGAATGTTTTGAAATGCATATAATTAAATACATAGAAACTGATGAATTATGCACATCGAGATGGTGCTGGAGTATTATGTGCTTCTTTGGGAAACCATTAAACACCTAGGTCTAATAACTACCCTAAGTTTGAAGTATGATAAGGACAAATGATGTTTCCAAAATATCTGTAACTGTAATGTGGTAAGAAAGCATCTTTCATCTCTACTGGTGACAAAGTCACAGGTACTCCTAACACTACCATGGTCTGTGGCCTACATTTGTCATTGAAGGAAAACTGAATTTTCAGTGAGAGGTTAGTGAAAATCAAGATGAAGTATTTTTCCCATCCAAGGTTACGGAACCCGTGGATTTTCAACCATGAGTCAGAACTGTTGGTCTAAGAACATACAGACCAAACAGTAACGGCAGTTTTCTCCACGTGGTGGAACTTCCACAGTCATTTCCATATGTGTTTTCCACAATGATAAAACTACTTGTGGAATTAAAAAATAAAGAGCTTATGGGGCGCCTGGGTGGCGCAGTCGGTTAAGCGTCCGACTTCAGCCAGGTCACGATCTCGCGGTCTGTGGGTTCGAGCCCTGCGTCGGGCTCTGGGCTGATGGCTCAGAGCCTGGAGCCTGTTTCCGATTCTGTGTCTCCCTCTCTCTCTGCCCCTCCCCCGTTCATGCTCTGTCTCTCTCTGTCCCAAAAATAAATAAACGTTGAAAAAAAAATAAAAAAATAAAATAAAAAATAAAGAGCTTAATAAATACTACATTTTTGTCTTAAACAACTTAGAAGAATGGCTAAGCAATTTTAGACAGCTGCATACAAGCTACATTAACATTTTTTATAGGGTGACCACTTAAAGACTTTTCAACTTTCCCTAACTCCTTAAGTATTACGACGACTTTAATCATTCCTATGTTCTTATGAGCCTAGAAAAAAAAAAATCACTAGAATTATTTATTCTGGAGTTAAGTGGAACAAAAAGACAAACTGTCACAACTGCAGACGTTTGTGTTTTTTTGCCAAGTGCAATTCCAAAAACAGCTGAAAATATTAGAGCAAATTAGCACTAATATGGACCGATACCTTCTGCTGTTTACAAAAACACAAAAACCAGAAACACACAAATTTATACTTTAAAACTGTATTATTGAATATGTATAGACAAAATTAAAATATAACTTATCAAAGTACTATCAAAACTTGAGTACCACTAGAGGCCCCAAAGAAATCAAAATACTTTAATGTTTTCAAGAAGAATCCACATGTAGAGGTCAGCTCATGCTTTAAAGTGCTCACGTCTGTGTTTTAGCAGCAGTGTGGAATGCTGCAAAGATGGGAACAAAGGGAAACGTGCGTATCTCAGAAGCCTGCTTTGCTTTCTTTCAAATCTAAAAATAAAACCTTCGGACTGCCCTATTAATAAATCTAGAAAATGGATGCCTTTTTTTGTGTGGAAAGCTTTCACAAACAAAGAAATAAAAATATCTTCTTGGTTAATAGGACCAAAGGATGTAAACATAAACCAGATGTCAATCCCCGTTTCTCTAAATTCCATTCTCCCTCTGGGCTCTGGTGGGGCTTCTGTTATAAAGATGTTTCTACAGCACAAGGAGACATGTTGAATGAAGGTCTGTACAGAGCAACACGGACCAAACTCAAAAGCCAAGTACCAAGTGAAAAGAGCGAGTTGCAGAATGTTACATCCAGTAGGACACCCTCCCGCAAGCCTGTAAAAACAGTTTTGAACGTTATACATTCTCACGTGTAACGCAGCATAAAGCCTGCATGGAGAGCATCCCCATCACCTGCGGAGGACAGGCCACCTCAGGGAGGCAGGGCAAGCAAGTGCAACCGTGCCCGGGACTTCACGGGAGCCGTCACATGGAGCTCCATAAAGGAGGCTGATGTGAACGGGGCAAACTGCTAACGTTTCTGAGGTCCAAGTGGAAAGCACCGGAGTAGCTAACGCTTGAGCAGAGTGCAGAGGCTGGGGAGGAAGAGGGCCAGGAGGACTGCAGGAAGGCAAGACCTCAAAGACGGGAGGGTCAGGATGGCCTAAGGGAGGGTCAAGGAGTAGCCACACAGAGAAGAGGTAAAGAGGGCTCTGATCCAACCTCCTGAGCCCAGGCTTGTGGGAATCGCAGCAGTGCCATCCGTGGTGGCTCATCAGGGTGGACCTGGCCCTTGACAAGACACAGTGAGCTTGATTATGCACTGCTTTCTTCACCATGAAAGTCTTGGTAAAAAAAAAATAATAAATAAAAATCAGAAGAACTAAGCAGTGAGTTTGGCACCAGAGTGGACGGTCATGCCACACAAGCTCCCGCCCTCCTCTCGGCATGGAGTATCACAGAAGGAAGTGTGCTGGAGAATGGGAAGCCCTCTCCTCATGGGTCTCCTGGGGCAGAAGTGGAGGGAAGGAAGGTTCCATAAAGAGACCTGGAGGGAGAGCCCCGGGGCCCTGATGGGTGGGTGGGAAGCCAGCTCAGGGCAGATGGCCTCTAGAGCCATGGGGATGGCAAGGGGACAGGATGGATGGCCAGAGCTCCTTACACTGCCTTCTGGGGCGTGGGAACATCTCAGAATGGGGTGTGACTTAGAAAGAAAGCAGAGCCTGCTTAGCACAGCTGGTGTGGTGTGTCTGATTTCCTACCAGCACACTCTGCAAACTGCTCCTAGCCCTTAGGCCTGGCTTGCCGCACCTGTCTCATCTCCATCCTCCAAACTCCTCAGGCCCAGCCCAACAGTTCTCTCTTGTCTGAGCCTCTGTGCATGCTGGTCTCTCCCCCACTCCTATGTTCCACCTTCTCCTGGACTAGCTAATGTTGCCTTATGGTTCAGGTCGTGGAGGTCACTTTTCAAAGAAGTCTCCTCCCCAATCTCACTTTCAAGTCTAGGTGGGACCTCTCTAACGTTGATGTGTTCCCTCAGTGGTCAGTACTCCTCCATCGTAGCATTTGGCCCCTTGTAAATAACGTCTGTTTGCCGATCTGTATCTTCTTTTAGATCAGAAGATCACTGAGGATAGTGGAAGTCTGCACCGTCTAGTACAGTAAATGACAGAATAGACACTCAATTGGTATAGGGTAAATTAATGAAGTATTGCTCTATAAAGTATCAAAGAGAATGACGCAACAGCATTCTGGTCCTGAATACTTCCAGTATATTCCTTATGCATATTACAATACAAATGAGACAGAAGGTCCAGCAGCTTCAGGAGACCCTGTAACTCTGAGTCCCAAGGAGCCACTGCAACTTAGTAGCAAAATAAAAATGCTCCATTTTCTTCAATATTCACAAACGAGAACTGGCTGAAGTTCCCCTTGTCAAGTAAAGGGTCCTGCCTCACAGGCTCTGCTCACATGAGGTCACATCTGATGAAATGGAAGCTTCCGAAGTTTTGCTTTCTAGTGCTAACTGCTAAAAATTATTTCTTCCTAGCCTAATTAACAGCTCTCTAGTCTCTACAAATAGCACTGCAGACATAAATTCATGTGCTCATCTCCTCATATGTAGTCTTTTCTTTAAAACTATGCAATTAAAAGGTCACCCTTGACTTGGCAATATCTCTCCAAGTTTAAAATGCACATACCCCTTGACCAAGCAAGCCCCATCTCTAGGAATTTCTTGTATACTAGTAAAGCAACCCTTAAAAAGAATGATACAGCTCTATAGAAACTGATACCAATCTCCAAGATACATTCACTAAAAAGAGCAAATTTTGGAAATGTGCATGGCATTTCACTGTTTGTGTAAACACACACAAACACACACACACACACACACACACCCTTGTTTGTGTGCATATGCCCACAAAATATATAAACACGATTATAAAATATAATATAATATGAGGTACCTAGAATAATCAATTTCATAAAAACAAAAAGGAGAAGGGTAGCTGCCAGGGGCTGGGGAAGGGGGAATAGGGAATTACAGTTTAATGGAGATGGTTTTGGTTTTGCAAGATGAAAAGGATCCTGGAGATGCATAATGGGGACGGCTGCACAAGAACATACTCCGTGTCACAGAAGTGTCCACTTAAAAATGGCTAAAATGGTAAATCTTGTTACGTATATTTTACCACAATTTAAAAACTGCACACACACACACACATACATACATGCATACACACAGAGATTAACAAAAAAACAACTGGTAACGATGGCTGCCTCCAGGGAGAGAAATGGATATCTGGGGACAGGGTGGCAAGGAGCTCTTTAACCATACAACCTTTTATACAACCTTTCTCATTCTGTATCATATACTTATTTTTAAAATTCATGAAAAAAGCAGCCTCATACAAGAAACTTTTTCCTTAATCATAAGTTGTTCATATCCCTTCTCTAAGTAAAAAAATACTTCTCATTCCAAACCAGGATTCCACTTCAGTTTTAAGGTTATTTATTAGATTTAAATGATGCAAGCTGCAAAAAATTACACTTTTCCCCCTAAGAATATATTCACCAAAAGCCTGATTTTATTTTTATCAGCTATTACAGAAATGCTTCAAAATCATAGAAGAAAATTACCATTTTTATCAGTACACAACTTTTATTCCATCACAACCGAGATAGCCGAATATAGAACTGTTTCAACAGCAAAAAGCCTTCATCATAATTCAAGACAAAAATCAGCCCGCAATTACATGAGACAGAAAACAAACTATGCTTATGTTTCAGTCTACCCTAAGCTCTAACTTCTGTGTCAGAATTTTAAACACACACACATGCACACACCCTCTGGATTCCTCCTCGTTGATCCAAAACCTACTTTGTGAAGATCCACTATTTTCTTGAGTCTTCTGGAATGAGTGCTGCGGCCGCAGCCACTGGCACTGCAGCCTCTAGAGCCCTGCCCCAAGTCAAGGAGAAGGCAGCACTTGCAGGGCCCAACGCTGCCCCTGCCTGGAATATTTGTTGGGTGAATGAATAAATGATTATCTGCTGACAGGCTTGCCATCAAGTCTCACAAAGAAAAACTTCGGAAAGAGAAAAGTAAGAGATGTTTGTTTACTTGAAGTCGACATATGATAAAGGTGAAGACCAGATGACTGACTGAATCCCCACGCGGCTATGACACGACTGGCTAAGTGGGCTCTCGATCCCATCCTTACCCGATGCTCAATACAAAACCAGCCATTTTTATAACCATATGAAAAACAAAGGACAACTTACCTAGAAGATTCTTTTGTATATATCAATACAGTACATCACGTTTTTTTAGGAAGAAAAAATATATAGACGAATATTCACACGTTCTTTAAGTGGGAAAGGATGTTCTAAGTACAAAATCAAAAGAAGAAATCATAACAGAAATTGGATACGGCAATATGACAAGCAGAGAATCAAAAGATATATGACAAAGTAGGAAAACATCTGCACGACGACAAACAATATCCTTAATACAAGTTCTTACAAATCAACGTAAAAAGAAACATCCTGATGGAAGAATAAACGCAGAACATGAATAGGCAATTCACAAAGACCAAATACAAATGGCTGATGATTACTGAGGTTCAGCCTCAGTAATAACCCAAGGAGCACAAATTTAAAAGATGGGCATCCAATTCAGGGAGGGTATAGGAAGCGGTACTTTCTCAGACTGTCATGAGAACTGAGACAGCCATTTTGGAAGGCAATGTGGTGGCACCCATCAGCAATTCCAAGCCTAGGTAGCCGTTCTTCAAAAAGAGTGGCACACAAGGAAGTTCAATCCTGTAGTATGTTTAATAGCAAACCAGTGGGAAAACCAACAGGAGGACAATGCAGGACAGTAAGTCAGCACCAGATCACACTGCTACTTAACAGAAGTGAGGCAGAAAGAAACGTATCACATGGATTTGGATAGATGCGGACTATGTATGATATTATCCTCATTTTGTTAAAAACACAAAGAGTGCAGGGGCGCCTGGGTGGCTCAGTCGGTTAAGCGTCCGACTTCAGCTCAGGTCACGATCTCACGGTCCGTGAGTTCGAGCCCCGCGTCGGGCTCTGGGCTGATGGCTCAGAGCCTGGAGCCTGCTTCTGATTCTGTGTCTCCCTCTCTCTCTGACCCTCCCCCGTTCATGCTCTGTCTCTCTCTGTCTCAAAAATAAATAAACGTTAAAAAAAAAAAAAAATTAAAAAAAAAAAACAAACACAAAGAGTGCATATTTGTAGAGCCTGAGAAGACTCAGAAGGATCTACATTCATAGTGGTTACTCTGGGTAATGAGCACGGAGACTAACAGGGAGCTTTCATCTTTTTACACAGTAGGCTTTAAAATGGTTTGTTTTCCATAAAAGCATGCATTATTTTTATAATTTCTTAAAAAAGGAAAAGAAGGAAAATAACAAGATATCAAACACTTATCTACTAAACACAGGTTCTATCCTTGGAGAATTCCTTTCAAAGTTTCTTGCAGCTTAAGTGGCTGTGTCTTTCCCACTCATAAGTACTAAGAGATATTTTTTACATTTCTTAGAAGGAACTAGATAGAGTGACCACTGCCTGTTTTATAAAATCCATTCATAATCTGAGAAAAAGACTATTAAAAACATAAGCCATCCCCCAGGCCTAACATCTACCAGAAGAAACCCATTCACTGCCCATATGACATTTAGTCCACGCAATTTCTGAGACAATGCACAAAGCGCCAGCCACACAACTCCCACCAGCATAAATACGTGGTGCACAAAGAACGTCCTGTCAGCAGGGCCCAGAGTACACCCCGCAGCAATCAAGGAGAAATGACAATCTGAGTCACAGGATCAGAAGTGGAACCAAATTTGGGACTTGCAGGCAGTGCCAGGCTCTTCACTCCTTCACACCTTCTATTCTCCTCCACCCAAATCCCAGCCCTTTACATAGTCCCCAAACAGGCTGTGTCACGGATGTCCATAAAGCTTTAGACTGAGGCGTCCGAAACTACCAGAGAGACACAACAAAGTGCTACTGGGGGGGGGGGTCTCAGCTGGAATCATAATGGCAGCATATGTGTAAACTCACATTTTTTCTTAAGGAAAAGAACGGAAAAATTCAATTAGTATGTTCTGCCTTACCACACGGAATGTTTGAAATCCAGGTGTCAAAACATCAAACGGGGAGTGACCACTGATTTTAAAAAAGCTGGAGATATTGAGCCTGACAGTTGAGAAATTAAGGAACCACTAATTTTTACAAAATTAAAGTCCACACGATGGTACCAAAGTAGCCCAAAGTGTGGCTGAGAGAGCACCTGAGTGTCAGACCTTGTCTGGCTTAGATCCTCAGCTTTTCAAAAGACATTCATTCTGCTCTAGAGTCTCAAGAGCCAGAGCCGTGTCTGGGTGCTCTCTTCAGTTCCCGTGCACACCTTATTAGCCATGGGCTCTGCTGCTCTGGGACAGCTTTCAGGAGGCCGTCCTTCTAGGGGACCACTCATCAGTCCCCATAACTGAACATGTTTTCCCACTGAGCACTAACACTGACCAGGAAGTCATTTACCCAAGACCAAAGCACACAAAGCACCACGCTGAAGACCGCTAGGCGACAGCAGCAGTGGCAGGTGAAGAGCTCAGTCAAAGGGCTCTCAGCTCAGCTGACCTGCTTCAAGGTGAACTGAAGTTGCAGATCACCAGTTCCGGCTCTAATCTGACGCCCGCCCCCAGATCACGCTGTGGCTACCAAGTAACCCTACCCAAACTGACCTTTCAGGGCTCAGGGAAGTGACTTTTTTTTATTATATGGCACAGTTTGGCACAGTTATATCTTTAGTCTTTGGGGTACTTTTATACTGTCCAAGAGTAGTACATCTTGTTTTTTTTTTTCCTTTTTTTTTTTTTTAAAAACAGATGGCCAAACCAGGACATATACTAAAAAAAAAAAAAGGAAGGTTACTTACCTGAGCCCTAACATTCCAGCTACCATGGAATCCTGTTGGAGCTGGTCTACAGAAGCAAGATGTATTCTGGGGAGTCACATGTCACATCAAAGCAGGAACTGGTGAGTCTGTATTTTTATGGAGCCTAAAACAAAGAAAATCGTAAGTTGAAAGCCCCCATTGTGCTGCACGACCTTTTTCCCAGGGCTATTTGGGACATTCTGAAGATAAACATATAGACAAAGTACTATACTATTTCCCAGCTTACCTACTAGAAACAAAGGATAAACCGACTACTAGAACATAACACACATTACTAAAATAAAGATTCGTGTGTGTTAAAATCAACACTATCACAAGCCTTGTCACCTCTGAGGGACATTTCGACACTTTTATACAGCAGACCGTTAGTGGTGATCCCCAGTAAGTATTTCTTGTGCTATGTCATGCAGAAATACTCAGGGAGAGAACACATGTTCAACAGAACATGCAACATCAAAATGTCATCCCAAAAAGAACATGCAAAATCCAGAGGCAAAGTGTTCCCTTTTTCTTTTTCAAGCAGCTGAATTTGAAATGAGCTGCTGTAACATCGCTTAAAGGAGCTTTAACCCTGAGAAAGAGAGAGAGAGAGAGAGAGAGAGAGAGAGAGAAAGAGAGAAAGCAGCACCAACAGAAACCAAGCGCCCTGGGAGATCCAAAGCCCTCCTCCAAAATACGCACGTGTGCTTCAGAGCGATCACTGTTAAGCCTCTCAGATCAGTAAATCGTGATGTTCAACAAACTAAGTTATTAATTCGATAGTTTCTGTTTTGCTTTTGAACATGTTCAAAAGACTTTTGTCATTACATTTTTTTCATCAATATAACCATAATTTCCTTGTTAAAACCTAAACCGCCCCACATTAGCTAATCTCTGGTACCCTTGCTGGCCCAAGAGCGGCACTTTTATCTTTAGACTAAAAAAGCCTAGAGCATACGACTTCGAGACTATTCACACAAGCAATTACTCATGTAATTAAACTCAGAGGAAGGGCAACACCAACTAAGTCTTTACCACTGGTCTATAACTACCAGGATACCACCTAGAATTATCTGTTGAGGTGCAGTGAGGCCTTACAATTCCCTTAGATAGTCAAGTCATAGAATGCTTTGAAATCCAGAAGTCAAGGTAACAGTACTACTCAGCTATATCATAAAAATCAAACTGGTACCCTGGCTGGGAGGCCCTGGCAAAGCCACAACTTCTCACAGCCACAATCTGTTTTTTACTTGTAAACTGAGGGAGCTGGACTAAGGTGCCTTCCAGCTCTGAAATTTTTAAGATCTTTGATTAACTCACGATTTCATGGAAAAAAAGAGCCAGCAAATGAAAGCAGGTAGACAAACACCCAATAAAGCAGTAATTTGTAGGTCTACATATATGGTGCCCCCAGCTCCTAGGCAAGGAAGACAAGTGAACCCTTCCTAAGGCTCGCTCCTGAGAGTTCAGACATCTGGAGTAACTGCAAAACAGCCACGGTGAGGACACCTTCATATGCCAGCAGACCCAACATAAGTGTGCCTTGAAGAAATTATAAAGGCCAAGGCTTTATTCATGAGAATGACCACCCCTCTTTTGCTATGGGAGTGGGGATACCCTGCCTGCTGCCAAATTCCCATTCAGTTCCCCCGAACACCATTACCTACCATCAAACATGGTAGAGCCAAGTACTTAGTAACGGCATGCGAATCAAGATTTCAAAAGGAAAAAGGTCCTTGCAAGAGAAAGGCAGAAGAGAACAGATAAAGGCATAAGAGCGTAACTTTTGTGTAAGTGAGCCCAAGGAAGAAGACATCTGTCCTGCTGGAAACAAGGTAAAGGCACAGTGGTGACAACGGCAATTTGACTGGAGAAGGCTGGTATAGAAAAATTGAGGACAAGGTCCTTCTGTTGGAACAGCAATAATGCTCTACGGAAGAAAACAGGTTGTGTCTGCACGCACGTCACCAAAGCAGAGGGTGGTGAAAACAAGCAGGTGTCCTGCTGTGCTCCCTGGAACTCACCACCAGTCTAGGACTGTGTTTCCCCCACCCGTCCAATCCCGTGCACTTAAAACACTACAGACACCACAGTTGATCCCTGAATAACTCAGGTTTGAACTATGCGGGTCCACTTATATGCAGATTTTTTTTCAGTACAGTCCTGTAAATGTATTCTCTCCTCCCCATGATTTTCTTAACAACGTCTTCTTTACTATCTATATCGTAAGAATACAGCATATAACACACATAACATACAAAATACGTTAATCAACTGTTTATGTTAATGGTGAGACTTCCGGTCAACAGTAGGCTATTAGTAGTTAAATTTGGGGGGAGTCAAAAGTTATACGTGGATTGTCACCTGCATTGGGGGTGCGGGTCAGGGCCCCAATCCCTGCATCATTCAAAAGTCAACTGTAGTTACTACAAACGTGAAACATTTTCTGTGATTCTCTCCTGGTGACCACCACAGAGGTAGGTATTCTCATCGATAACTCAAGCAGCCTAGGACACACTGCTCCTAACCAATTAAAAGATGTCCACTGATATTTGCCTTTTGAAAAGATTACAGGTTCCAGGACACAGATTTATCATGCAAATAGTCCCAGGCAGATACATTAGTGGTGGAAACGGGACTGGAGTAAGGAACTAACAATTTTACCTCTGCTCTTCTCATTCTATGTCCACATGGGAGAAGCAGTATTCGAGTGGGGGTGACATCATATTGGACTTATCTAGCCAAACTCCACAGGGTGCCTCCCCACCATCTAGATTTGGCTACATAGAAACAGAGCAAAGAAGAAACAATGACTCTAACTGGAGACTGCATATAGAATGCAAAATTGTATTCTAACCCTCCCAATAGGGAAACAGCACAAAAGGGGGAGTACGGTTTGAGCACATCATGCTCTATCAGGTGAAATAAAGACTTGCTACTCTAGGTTTCAAGCATCCCAGGCACATTTGTAACAACAAGAAATAGGACGGTGTGATAGGCCCCTAATAGCAAAAAAGCCATAGAGTCAAGCTGTCGGAATACAGAGTTCAGATGCCACCAGGCACTTTTCGAAGAAACTATACTCTGGAAGCAGCCTGTGCTGTTTAGAAGGCTGGGGGTATGACGGACAGCTAACTGGAGGGGCACCCGAGGAGGCAAGTGCATTGCCAATGATGCAAAACAGAGTCCTCATCCTGTCACATCAGTGGCTCAGATGCACAAACCTTGGAATCTTTGTGTGTCTGTGGACAGGAATGTCCCTCAGTGTTCGGCCATGAAGCTGACATGCCACAAATCGGTGTCTGTGGCAACTTATTTAACCGACAGTACTCTACTAGATTGGCTGTGCCCCTTACGGTTCTTCTGTGTCCGGGTAAGAAAATAAAAGTGTTTCCTAGGCTTCTTGACTGGAGTTTGAAATAGAAGTTCTAAAAAAAACCCATAAATAAGCCTATTCCCTAAATCCTTGGTGGAAATTCCTAAAAGACCTAAAAAAAAAAAAAACCCAGACACCGTTTTTGTTTTCATAAGGATCCAGCATATTTCAAAATACCCAAGAGGTCAGCTTAATCTTGTTAACTGAAATCGCTGAGATCCAAATGAAAATTCTGGCCACGAACCCCAAATTTCTCCGCAAGTAATAACTGCCTGTTAACAACAGTCAATTTTACTACCATGGCACCAATAAGCTTCATTTTTCTAGTATAACAAAACACCTGAAACTTGTGAGAGTCTTCCAAAGTCTAAGCCACTTGGCATCACGCGCTGCTAGATTTGCTTCCACCATCACCAACCACCCCCCTGAATTCGAGCCTACCATCTCACAATTTGGGGTACTGATCCCACACAACAGAGACACAATGTGTGAATGGCTCTGCAGAGTCCATTCCTGTTCCTGGAAAAAGAACCAAAAGCACACATCTGCCTGACCATGAGTCAGGAATATCACTTTTGTGGTGGAGCCCATTTCTGCTGTGACCAATCCACAACGAACACACTCACGACACAGGCGACCACCACAGAGGTAGGTATTCCAGAGCAAGCTTTCCCAGGCTCGGGTCCACTTAGCAAGGTCATCAACGGTCTTCTCGGTGAAAGCAATTTTTTTTAAACTCTTTACGATGACATTAAGTCTTAAGGGCAAAACCCACAGAAACAATGCCACACCACGTAAAAGTCACCTGAGTTTCAGTCTGGGTGATTCAGTTATACCCAAACTAAAAAGGAAATAAACTTTCAGGGGCAATTGAGAGGAACCACAGCGATGCGATGAACTTGCCCCCATCGTAATGATGATCTTGAGCAGGGCGCGCTCCAGGACCATAGGAGCCGGTTACATACTATGTCCCACTCCACTTATGTAACTGGAAGATCTCCGGCGAAGGGGGGCGGGGAGGATGGGAGGGCGCTCATATTCTGAGGCCACGGAACCCCCCAAAGACCCTGGGGGCGCACTCCCACCGAAGAGCCTCTGGTGCTCCCTGACACGCAGTCCCCTACCTACGGCTCCTGATGGGAACTATAACCGCCTCTTTATGATGAGTTGTGGGACCAGGAACACAATGTCTAGTCCCTTTGGTGGGTGGACAATAATTCCCACCTACTTGCTCCTGCTAGAAAGAAAAGGAGATGGTGGACCGACTCGCTCGCAGTGGGGGCAGAAAGTCATGGAATGGGCGAGAAGGAGGGGGAGGCAAAGCCTGGAGATGGGGGTGAGAGCGCAGGAGCCCTTGTGGCGCACTCTCCCGACGGGAGGCGGACTGCGCACGCGCGCCGGTGGGGGGGCCGAGTAACGGCAGAGGGGGCGCGCGAGGGAGGGAGAGGGGAGAGCGCGATCCAGGGAGAGGCTGGGGCGGCGGGCGCGCGACGACGCCGCGGGCCCGAAGCCCCGAGAAGGGCACGACGCGCGCGCAGCCCCGACAGGCAAAACCCCGGCGACAGGGGCGCCCGCGGGCCCGGGGGCCGGGATGCGCGCCGGAGGCGGGAGGGAGGGGGGCGCCAGGCGAAGGCTGCCCTGGGAGACCGCGCCGAGGACGGTCACCGCGAGTGCGGGTGACGGGCCGAGGGGGGAGCCGTCACCGGTGGCGGCGGGAGGGGGAGGGTAGAGAGGAGGGACGCCATCCGCCAGCCGTGTCGCCCGACCCCGCGGGCCCCTCCCGCGCCACGTCCCGCCCCTACCCTCCGCCCCCCGGCAAGGGTCCCCGCCCGCGGCCACGGCGGTCCCACTCACAGTCTCTCCTCCTCGCCTCCTCCTCCTCCTCCGCTCGGCGCGGCAGCGGCGGCGGCGGCCATTTTCCGGACGGCTTTTACCACAGCCCTCTCTCTGAGAGGAGGGAGCGCGCGCGCCGCCGACGCCGGGACCCCGCACGGCCGACGTCGCGCCCCGCCCTCCCGGGCGGCCTGCGCGCTGCTGCACCTGCGCGCCCGCGCCCCGCCCCCGGCGCCGCCGCGAGCCCGCCCGCCATTGGGTGCGGCGGCCAGGGTGGGGCGGGGCCTCGGCGACGACGCTACCAATTGGCTGGGGTTTGTGTCCATTCCGGCCAGGGAAAAGGGGGTGGAAACCGTGTCAAGCTCCCGATTGGTTGCCATCGACCGTCATTTGGGGAAAAGAGGCGGCTTGGGCGCGGAGGGGCAGGTTTAGTGGGAGGAATTTGAATATTAAGGATTAATAGGCCCTTGCGGATGCTGGGGCAAGTAAAGGCCTAGGCTTCGCACGTCTTTTTGTGTGGCCCTTCCGGGCCGTTGACCCTCTGTACACAAACGCACAAACTGCGCTGCCATAAGAGTTTCACCGCACCCGCATTTTCTCAATATCGTCACCTTCAGTAGAAGCAGCAAAGTTGCCTGTCCTGGAGCCTGACGTTGTTCCAGACGAGGGACCTTCGAGGGACCTTCGTTTCAGGGGCCTACCCATTGCATTCTTTCATCTGAGCCTGCCTCTCATAGGATCAAGGAATAAATAACAAATCACAGCCCTGGCCTTCCTGAAACTCTGGTCGGAGAAGACGGTGCATGCCAGGACTGCACCGAGACCTGTCATTTTATCAGATGGTTTGCTGGAGGTGTGGCGAAGGGGCATTGGGAGCACAAAGGAAGCAGCACTTAGCTCTGCCAGGAGGGGAGAGGGAAGACTTCCTAGAGGAGCTGATTTGGGAGCTAAGATCCAGCAATTCTGTGTCAGAAAAAATATTTAAGAGTATGAGAAAAGTTTCATCTAATGGGATGTTCAGGACAGGACTATTTCTCAAGGCAACCTTACTCAGATTCCAGCCACCATCCAATCCATCCAATGCTCCTTGTACTAGTTCTGTGCTTAACAAGGAATCTTCTAGTTCTGCTTCTTCCCCCCGCTTCCCACTTCATTTATTAAATACCTGCTATATGCCAGGTTCTGGACTCACGGTACTGAACAAGACTGTAAACTAACATTCTTGTGGCAAAGATTTATACTAAACATGTAATACAATAAATAAGTATATAATATAATGTTACATAATGATAAGGGCTTTGAGACAGATAAAACAAGGGTGAAGGAGGAGCTATCTAGATATCTGTAGGCTTTTGCCCTCATTTTATTCCCCCATATGGATATCTGAGGAGAGATATCCATTTGGCAAGTTGAAAGGCCCTGCGGAGATACTATGCCTGGAATATTGGGGAGAAAGCTTATGTGGCTAGAGAATGGTAGGGTGCACAGTTGGAGAGGCAGCTAGAGCCACCATGGGAACTGGGATCTTCTGAGATGAGAAGCCTTGGGAGGATTTTGAAGTGAGAGTTAACATCATCAGATCTATGTTGTACGTGCGGTGTGGAGAACTTCCATGGAGGGACAAAACTAGGAGGAAAAGCCCAGTCAGGATGCCCTGACAACAGTCTAGGACGGGTGATCATGGCAGTAACTAGGGTGGTGGCAGGGGAGGTTCTGCAAAGTTGTGAGAGTCAAGCTATATTTTTAAAATTGGGCAGAAAAGATTGGATGTGGAGTATAGAGAAAGAGAGGAAACAGGGATGATTCCTGAATTTTTCACTGAGCAACTGAATGAAACAGTGCCTTTCACTATGATGGGAAAAACTGTAGGAAAAACATATTTTTGGAGGTATAGACCAAGAGTCCTGTTTTGGCCGTGTTAAGCTTGGAGCGCCCATTAGATGTGCAAGGGGAGATGTTGAGTAGGTGTTTGGGTTAATAACTCAACAAGTTCAGCATCCAACTCAAGAAGCTATCAAAGAAACAGCAGAGTAAACCTGGAGAAAATAGAAGGAAGAAAAATAAGGATGAGTAGAAATCGATGAAACAGAAAGAAATGATAGGATTGAGAACACCAGAAGCTGATTCTTTGAAAAGCTGGGGGAAAGAGCCAACCCTTTAACAGTCTAGCTATAAAGAGAGAAAAGTCAAATTATATTAGAAATGAAAAAGAGACGTAACCACAAATACAACAGCTTATACAACAGATAATAGATAAAACATACATTTTTAAAAGGATATTATGAACAACTGTATGTCGGAAAATTGGAAAGCATAAACAAAATGAATAAATTCCTGGAAAAGCACAGATTACCAAAACTGACTCTAGAAACATAACACCTGGATAGACCCTCTATAACCACAAAGAAATTGACTATATACCATATTGTAAAAATCTACCCCCTGCCAAAAAAAAAAAAGAAAAAAACAATGAGCTCAGAGAGCTTTACAGATGAATTCTACCAAATTGTTAATGAATGGGTAATTCCAACCATACACCGAGGAAAAAACCTCGCAACTTATTTTATGAGACTAATATAACTACTATAATGAGCCAATGAAAGTGTGCCACAGGATGTGTAAGTACATGGAAAAATTCTAGCCAAATAAACAGAATCCAGTGGAATATAATGATATAACCAAGTTGAGATTTATCCTAAGAATGCAAGGATGGTTTAAAATTAGAAAATCAACCTTAAGAGATTTAAGGGGAACAAATTATATGATTATTTCAATAGATACAGGAAAAGTGTTTAATACAAGTGTAAAATACAACGACTACTTACGAGAAAAACAACAACAACCTAGACAGCTCTGAATAGAAGGCAGCTTCCTCAATCTGATCAAAGGTATCTATTTTTTTTTTAATTTTTTTTTCAACGTTTATTTATTTTTGGGACAGAGAGAGACAGAGCATGAACGGGGGAGGGGCAGAGAGAGAGGGAGACACAGAATCGGAAACAGGCTCCAGGCTCCGAGCCATCAGGCCAGAGCCCGACGCGGGGCTCGAACTCACAGACCGCAAGATCGTGACCTGGCTGAAGTCGGACGCTTAACCGACTGCGCCACCCAGGCGCCCCTCAAAGGTATCTATTAAAAAACTTAGCGTAAACATATTTAATGGTGTGAAGTGGGAAAAAAGCAAGAAATGGAACAGGAGCTATGGTGCAACATCATTCATGTAAAATAAAACACATGTATCCTCCTCTAATTCTCTTTTAAACCCCATCCTTTGTGTTTCACTGTGAGGAGAAAGAGCCATTAGACCTCGTAGAGAAAGACCTCAGCAAGTAATGAAAATCTGGAAAATGTGGGGTGCCCAGGGGGCTCAGTTGGTTAGGTATCCGACTCTTGATTTTGGCTCATGTCATGATCTCAAGGTTCGTGAGGTCGAGCTCCACATCAGGCTCTGCTCTGACAGTGCGGAGCCTGCTTGGAATTCTCTCCCTCTCCCTCTCTCTCTCCCCCCACCCCAACTCATGCTCTCTCTCTCTCTCTCTCTCACTCACTGAAAACAAATATTTTTGAAAAACCTGGAAAATGTAATTAAAGATTCAACTCACTCTGGCTACAAAAATTATAAAACAGCTGGGAATGAACTTAAGAAATGCCAAAAACCTATATTTAAAAGCTATAACACTTTACCGAAAAACATAAAAGAAGACCTGAAAAAAAAATAAGGAAGAAAGAAACTATCATACTCCTAGAAGGAGGTCGACATAATAAAGATATCAATTTTGTTGAACCATTCATTTATGCATTTTTATTTGGTGATGTTTATAACAGTACCCTAAACCTAATTTGAGAGACACTGGATGTCATTAGTTTATTATAAAAGAGAGCCATGAAAATTATCTACCTGATGAAAGATTTCACAAGTTCACTGGAATGGGCAGCTTCACTTGATGCCATTTCGATAATTACGTATTTCAGTCTCCATTCTTGCCAAGACTGTCTCCATCTCTAAATAAGAACCACTTGGGTGCCTTCACATTCTGGGAGAACTTGATCTCCAACTTTCATACCAACCGCTTGAATCTCTCCACCCTTTCCTTCAGAGCCCTAGCCAATGACCGTTGCTTGCAAGACTTTTCCTTGAGATTTTTCTGGAAGCACAATGCCTCCTTTAGTTATAGTTTTGGCTGCACTCCTTTCAACCAAAAGCCGGTCAAAGAGGGGAAGAAACTCTCTGAACACCTGTCCTGCTTTGACTCTGGCCGCCACAGCGCGAACTCTGCTTTGGAGCTGCCGCCGCCAGAAGGTGTCAATTCTTCAGGAATTAATCTGGAAATTTTTTTCCCAAGTCAAAATCGAGGAGTTTTTGTGGACTGGAGCAAGTTCACTCAAGATTGGGAAGAGTAAGTGTACAAGACTAGAAGTCAAAACATTTTTGAAAGAGAAAACCAATGGAGAGGGTCTTGCTAAATACCTTAGTTTCAATAAATGAGGCTTAAATAATCCAAATGCACTTTTACCATTGAAAAGTAGAAAAATATACTAGAGTTTTCAGTATACACTTGTTGGGGGGGGGGGGCGCCTGGGTGGCTCAGTTGGCTACACACCTGACTCCTGATTTCGGCTCAGGTCGCAATCTCACAGTTTGTGGGTTCCAGCCCTGTGTCGGGCTCTGCGCTGGCAATGCGGAGCCTGCTTGGGATTCTCTCCCCCTCTCTCTCTGCCCATCCCCATCTCTCACGTGTGTGTGTGTGTGTGTGTGTGTGTGTGTGTGCTTGCGTGCACTCTCTCTCTCTCTCTCTCAAAATAAACAAACTTAAAAAAAATATTCACTGGTAGAATTAAAAATGTGTCATTTAAAACATTGGGTTATACTATTTTTTAAATGGGTCCCCTCAAAATTCAGACTGTACAAGATAAAAACCAGGAAAACACAGTATGAATAGCAGTTGACAGAAAAACAACAACCAGAAGGATTTTATCGATAAAACAGACAGAGCACCAACTTCTACTCAATCTGTCTAAAACTCCCTTGAACTGATAAGATTGTACATATTTTTTAAAAAGCAAATGCAAAATGACACTGGAAAATAAGAAGGGTAAAAACAGACGGTCCAGAGTTTTAGAGCTAGCATCTCAGATGATACCACAAAAAATTGAAAACATAAATTTGTTTCAAGTACTATGGGACATTTCCCAAAGTTACTTATGAATTAGACTCCTCAAACCAAAAGTCTCAGTCAATTCCAAACTGTAGAAAGCGTGCAGTCCAGTCTCTGGCAACAACAGAATAAAATGAAAACTTAGAAACAAAAGAATGGGCAAAAGTAAAACGAAACGAAACGAAAACCACTCTCAGCTTGGAAGGGTTAAGACAGACTTCAAAATAGCTCTCTGGTTAAAGGGGAAACAGAAACCAAAATGATAAGCTCTTCAGAAACGACCAACTGTGACAGTTCCACGTATTAAAACCTAAGCTGTGTGGCCAAAATGGTCATCTAGAAGAAGTTAATAACCTTAACTACCTGTACTAGAAAACAGGAAAATAGGCCAGAAATGAATAGACTTCGATACATCATGGTCACTCTCGTGCGTGCCCACACGCAGAGTTTTCCTTCTTGACCCAAAGAAACTCGCTATAAGAACAGTATTGAGGAACAGAAAGAAATAAACCCATCAAAGTGAAGAGAGTGTGGCGAAGACGGGAGGTTCTCCACAATGGGCAGATTTCAAGTTTTTTGGAAAGCAGGTAGGAATTAGTTGAAAGAAATAGGCGGGAAAAAATCGAGCCTAGCATATGTGATAAGGGAGCTACAGAAGACGTGGGAGCGAGTTCGCCCGATGTAAGACCAGAGAGTAGGCTCTGAATCGGCAGGCCTGTGGTACAAGGGCAAAATCAAAATCAATGGGACCAGAGAGTGGGAACGTCCCCTCCTCCTCTCTACCGGATAGCCGGGCTGACAGCTGGCGGAGGCCCGCAGGAAAAATACCCGACAGTTCTCTAAAGAGTTTGAACGAAATGTCTGTAGAGAGCCAGGGCTGCCAGCATGGATGTTGGCAACTCCTGGGCAATTTTATCCTCATTCTAGCATTTGCAGAATGCGAACACGCTTCTTTGGCTCCCCGTCCTACACAGAAGAGTCGTAGCAGGAAAAACACACCTATTTGCCCTAAAGCAGATTAAATCCAAAATAGCTACCCAGCCCTTCTTTATTAAATTTAAATCAACCATGAAGGATCATCAGAAATTTTAAGGTCTTCAACATTAAAAATAACCAAGTATAAGGGCACCTGGGTGGCCCAGTCGGCTGAGCATCCAACTTCAGCTCAGGTTGTGATCTCGCAGTTTGTGAGTTCGAGGCCCACGTCGGGGACTGTCAGTGTGGAGCCCACTTCGGAATCTCTGCCCCTCCCCTGTGCGCTCTCTCTCTCTCTCTCTCTTTTCAAAAATAAGTAAAATTATTTTTTTTTAAATCAAGTATAATCTGTAGGGAAAAATGAGCTCAGAGGAACCCCAGAAAATGCAGGTAACATATGGAAAAATTTAATTAGCATATTCAGAGAACTGAAAGAAACTATTGTATCCACAAAACAAGAATAGAATAGTATGTGAAAGGAGCAGAAAACAAGGGGCACCTGGATAGCTCAGTTGGTGAAGCGTCCGACTTTGGCTCAGGTCATGATCTCACAGTTCATGGGTTTGAGCCCCACACCGGGCTCTGTGTTGACAGCTCAGAGTCCGGAGCCTGCTTCGGGTTCTACGTCTCCCTTTCTCTCTGCCCCACCCCCGCTTGCACTCTGCCTCTCTTTGTCTCTCAAAAATGAATAAACGTTAAAAAAAAATTTTTTAAAGGAGTGGAGAACAAGAAAGAATTATTGGAAATTAAATGTGATTATTGAAGTTCAAGTTTCAGTAGAAATATCAAAAGGCAAAACTGAATAAATCTCCCAGGAAATAGAACAAAACAACACAGATGAAAAAAATATGAGAGGAAATATAAGGACTTCAAAGAATGATCTAGGAAGTCCAGCAGGCAACTAACAAGAGTTCTTGTAAGATAAAACTGAGAAAAAAAGAACAGGAATCAGAATAAGTCACATCAGACTTCATTACAACACTGGATGATAAAAGACAATAGGGCAACAAGTTTTAAAAAGATAATAGGTAATAGGGTGATGCTTTAAAAATTCCAAGAGAAAATGATTTTCAATTTAGAATTCCAGCCAAAATATCCATCAAGTGTGACAATGGAATTAAAATATTTTTAGATACGGAAGGGCTAAGAAAACTCACCTCCCAAATATACTTTCTTAGGAATCTACTTGAGGATGTTCTCCAGCAACACAAGGGTGGAAGCCAAGAAAAAGGAAAATGTGGGATCCACAAAACAGTGGATCTAATCCAGGACCACAGTGATAGGAAATACTGGAGATGCCAACTGGGCAGAAGGCCTGATTGGCAATCAGCGTGGATTGGACTAGGAGAATGGCAGGCCCTGGGAGAGAGGACTCCAAGAATTGAAAAAAGAAAGAGCGTGGGTATGTGAACTCAATGTATTAGCTGTTGCGATTGGGAGTTGGAAGAAAATTGAATGCGACGATGGTAATTAGTACGAGAAAATAAGGAAAAACAACTAGAAACAGCCCTAGAAACAGGATGAAAAAAGAACTTATGAGGAATTTACAATCAAAATAGGAAAGAAAGCAAAACATATCATAAGTTTACCAACCGATGGTGCATAAGAAGAGACAAATAACTCGATGCTGAAACAAGTCTTTCCTGATGGCCCAGGGCTCACCAAATTTGACTTATACAAGGGAAATGGAATCCTAGCATGTCTCTTCTTCAGCTGGCATCAAAATATATTTCTGGGAATGCCAGCTGCTGCAGCCACTCTGGAAAACAGTATGGAGGTTCCTCAAAAAATTAAAAATAGAACTACCGTATGACCCAGTAATGGCACGGCATTTATCCACGGGATATGGGTGTGCTGTTTCGAAGGGACACTGGCACCCCCATGTTTATGCAGCACTATCAGCAATAGCCAAAGTATGGAAAGGACCCAAATGTCCCTCGACGGATGGATGGAGAAAGAAGATGTGGTCCATATAGACAATGGAGTACGACTCGGCCATCAAAAAGAATGAAATCTTGCCATTTGCAACTACGTGGATGGAACTGGAGGCTATTACGCTAAGTGAAATTAGTCAGAGAAAGACAAGTATCATATGACTTCACTCATAGGAGGACATTAAGAGACAAAACAGATGAACATGAGGGAAGGGAAACAAAAATCATATAAAAACAGGGAGGGGGACAACACAGAAGAGACTCACAAATATGGAGAACAAACTGAGGGTTACTGGAGGGGGTGTGGGAGGGGGGATGGGCTGAATGGGGAAGGGGCACTAAGGAACCTACTCCTGAAATCATTGTTGCACTAGATGCTAACTAATTGGGATGTACATTTTAAAAAATAAAAAATTAAATTAAAAATATATATTTACATAAACATCATAACGTATATTTGTGTCTTTGGTTTTCACCTGGTAGAGTCAGCCTATGCACAAAACGCAGAATGACAGGCTTGTGTGGCAGGATGGGACACGGCCCCCTTCTCCTTATGTGTAGCGTGAAGGGTTGACTCAGCAGGCCCGTGTGCTCCTGAGAGAGGCCTTGGGGAACCCCTGCCGCATCAGATTTGATAGTCATACTGCTCTCTTTAGTTGTTTGTAAGTATAAATAATACACTCGAACCTCCTGTGCTGTTAACTTTCAATAGAAATGTATCTTTGACCACTCGACAGCAGCTTCACTTTACCTTTGCGCTGTCGGAGCTAACATTTACGTGTCATCCCGATACAGGTGAAAAGATAATCTCCGAGAAGTAAGAGAGTGGAGGGAAGGGGATCAGAAACATTGGGCTCTGAAGGGGTCCGAGAAGTGATGCCCATTGTTTCCCCGAGTGTCATGGAACGTGACGATACGATTCTAGGGCTCATTGGAGTAACTCTGCAAGATGGGCCACGGAAACGGTGACTCAACGCATTGATGAGACAGCACAGCTCTGCTACTGAAAGAGGCAAGTGATCAGTGGGACTGAGAGCTGCCCCGAAGAGACCCAGACACCCTCGGCACAGATGCCCCTTTCCCCCTGTTTGTAGAGCCCTGCTTAGATTCTGGCTTCCGCTCTTGTGTGCCTCAGGAAGAAACCCTGCTGTGGGAAACTGTGGGGGCCACTAAGCTGGGTTCGGCCCGCGGTAAGTTCTGGCAAGTCCTCTGGGGCCTTCTGGGAAGCCACAGCCCCTCTCTCCTCCTGGGCTGGGTTGGGTCCGGAGGTGACTTCTGAAGCAGTGGCGACAGCTCACTGAGGCATCAGGGATGTCTTTAGGACATGTGGTTAAGGGTTCCCCTGTGGTTAAGGGTTCTGTTGCCTACATCACAAGTTGTTTGTGACCCTGGGGGGCTTATGGCCCTTCTGTGAGGTCTTGGAGGGATTAGAGACTTCCTCGGTATCTGTTATTTCCCAGTTTGGGCTTTCAATTTCGTTTTCTTTTTTTTTTAATTAAAAAAATGTTAATATTTATTCATTTTTGAGAGAGAGAGAGAGAGACAGACAGACAGACAGACAGCACGAGCGGGGGAGGGCAGAGAGAGAGGGAGACACAGAATCCGAAGCAGGTTCCGGGCTCCAGGCTCAGAGCTATCAGCACAGAGCCCGACGTGGGGCCCAAACTCTCGAACCCTTGAGATCATGACCTGAGCCGAAATCCAGAGGAGGAGGCTTAACCGACTGAGCCACCCAGGCTCCCCTAATTTTGTTTTCTTTTGTATTTTTTTTTTTACCCCTTATGTAGGTTGGCTACTGTTTTATCTTTTTGTCTTGTTTTTGGGTTCTCAAAGAACCAGTTTTGAGATTATCAGTTCTCTGGTTTCTCTGTGTACCAGCTCAGTACTTTCTGTTCTCATCATTCCTGTTTTCTAGGCATTTGGCAAGTTTTCTTTGACTTTTTTTAACGAAATATTTTTTTTAAGGGAGTTAAAAAAATTTTTTTAATGTTTATTCATTCTTTGAGAGACATAGAGAAAGTGTGGGTGGGGGAGGGGCACAGAATCGGAAGCAGGTTCCAGGTTCTGAGCTGTCAGCACAGAGCCCAACTCGGGGCTCAAACCCATGAACCGTGAGATCATGACCTAGGCTGAAGTCAGACGCTCAACTGAGCCACTCAGGTGCCCCTTAAAGGGAGCTTTAAATTCTAAGGGTAGGCTTCTGTTTTGTTTTCCATTTTAGTTGCTAACATTCTATTCCAACAATGTGTTCATATTCTTTTCTGTTTTTTGAAATTTCTTCAGGACCCTTTCTGGCTTAGTATGCGGTCAGTGGTTCGTCTCTCCCTTCCCTCTGCCAAGATGCCCAGCATGGGCTTTTCCTTATTGTGGTCTCAAACTGGCTATTTTAGGCATTAAGGTCCTCCCAGGAAAACAGAAACCACTTCAAGTGAGGGCATTGAATGCCAGGAAAGGGTCACCTAGGACTACTGGGAGGTTAATGTGCAGGCAGCTTAGAGATCCACCTGGATAGGAGATCACTGCCATTCCTAGGGCGGAATCAAGGAGGGCTCCTGGTGAGAGCTGCAGCTGCCGCCCCTGAGACAAAGAGGAAGAGAGTCCCCTTCCTCCTCTTCTCTAGTCTTGCTCATGCCTTCCATGATCAATCCCTGCCAGAAACCGGCTAAGCCCCAAGCCTGGGAAGGGCTGGCAGCAAGGCCTCTCCCCACAGGGTGAGGGAGAGGTGAGCAGCAGATCTCAGGACAAACAGGCCCATGGGTGAACTTTAAAAGCCTAGGAAGTGGGGGCGCCTGGGTGGCTCAGCCCGTTAGGCGTCCAACTCTTGGTTTCAGCTCAGGTCACGATCTCATGGCTCATGGGTTCGAGCCCCACATCAGACTTACACTGACAGCATGGAGCCTGCTTGGGATTCTGTCTCACTCTCTCTCCACCCCCGCACACACACGCTTTCTCCCTCTCTCTCTCTCTCTCTCTCTCAATAAATAAATAAATAAATGAAAGTCTAGGAAGTAAGTACACTCTTCCCTCCTCCTTCTCTGCCTGCTTCTCTGGCGAACTTTGTGTTTACGGCATTGCTTTCAGATCTTCTAGTGCTTTTATTTATGCCTTTAAATAATCCAGTCAAACCTTTACTACACGACTGATCAACACTGAACGATATCTACTGACAAGGGCAACTTTTGTCGAGAGCTCAGGGCATCGGGGAATCTTTCTCCCACCTCTCCTCCCTCCATGCTTGCTTCCGTTCTCTGACTTCTCATTTCTGTACCCTCGCGGCTCTGTGTCTCGCGGTTCTCGGTCTTCACGGACAAATGTCCCGGCTCATTTGAACAGCCCGTGCACCGGCTGAACTCCTCAGAGACCGGTCTGCTCTCAGCTGCCGCTCTTTGAATCAATGGAAACAGTAATATTAGCGTCTGACAGAGGGGAATTCGGAGAATATTCAGTGGCACCCACACAGTCTCCGTGTACGTCAATAAAGGGAGCACGTTGCCGTCAAGAAGCCACTGTAACGAATGCTTACGGACAGAGCAGGATTTCACTGAAGCAGAGCTTGCACAATTTGCTGGAAGTCCCTAAAGAAATGGGCGGAAGTAGGACAGTCCTATTCTTGGGGCAAAACAAAGAGAAGGACACAAGTTAGCATTTTGTATTCTTTTACGGGATGACGAGTCAGGTTGTCAGGAGGCAGACGACAGGAGTGAGGGGACAGTTTAGGCCAGAGACTTTACCAGGGCTTCCGCGAGGACGGCAAGGCGGGACAGGCCTAGGAGTCTAGAATTGACTGATTTGAATAGTCTCAGTAGGCCCTGGGCTATGGGGGGGTGTCTCTACTTGCCCGACACCCGACCCTGGGATGATTAAGGCAGAGGAACAGAGCCTGCTGTGCTGTAGGGGCCAGCTAGAGGCTGACCTGACCCGGATCGGCTAGTTTGCATACCACAGACACGCTCCTGGCTCTAGCCGAAGAATTGGCCGGCCACGGGAAGGGCAGTGTCTCCCCGGCCAGAAAGGGGTTTTTTTGTCTGTCCGTTTTTGGATGTCAAAACATCATAATACACAGAAAATTTAAAAATCTTTCCAATAGAGCTGGCTAACACTATACATTTTTTTTTTAACGTTTATTTACTATTGAGAGACACAGACTGTGGGCAGCGGAGGGGGCGGAGAGAGGGGGAGACACAGAATCCGAAGCAGGCTCCAGGCCCTGAGCTTTCAGCACAGAGCCCAACGCGGGCTCGGACTCACAAACTGCAAGATCATGACCTGAGCCGAAGTCGGTCGCCTAACCAACGGGGCCACCCAGGCGCCCCTACTGGCTAACACTATAATCTGTGACACTAGTTGTCTACGTAGCAAACTATGCGTCCCGCGTAAAATAGCGGCAGTGCTGGCCTGTGCTATGCCTTGGCTCTCCTTCCCTTCGGGCACCTATTTCCCCCCAGTGTTATCGAGTCTGGACACATGTTAGCTTTCGTCCCCTGCACCGAAAAGTGAACGCCATGAGGACAGGGCTGCGCCTTGTCCTCTGCTCTCTCCGGGGCCAGAAAAGTGCCTGGCCCACAGTCAGCGCTCAAATGTCAGGTGCCCTAACAGATACATTCCCCAAACACACTTGTGTCCCTAAAGCCTTTGTTGTCAGTGTCAAGAAGGAACTAGTAGCTTCATCAGACTTCTTCACTCCGCTAGCTCGGGTCTAGAAGGATGCACGGAGGCAGTGTTGCAAGTCTGGACAGGGTGACAGGGAAGGCTCACTTGGTAGAAAGGCACGAGAAGGTTGATGAATATAAAAGCTGAGTGATAAATAAGGAGAGGGCAAGCACATCATTGGAGAGAAGCCGGACAGAGTTTCTGGGCCGGGGTCTGGCCTCACCCTCCCTGGGAGTTCTTTTCCGGGGAAGCCAGTGGGCAAGGTCATGAGTGACCATTGGGAAACAGGGCTCCCAGATGGGCATCCGACAGGGCTGGGATGGGGATTAAGGACCGCATATGTCTGTCTTTTTTGTGACACTTTTCCGATCTAAACTGGCCGCCCCGGACCTGGAACCTGTATTCTGCCTTTAGATATCAGTGATAATTTGTCTACTTTATAGAAGTCCCGGCTGATAGTGATTTTCCTCCAGCATCTAGAAGGATGCACCTGTTTTCACCCACGTGCTGGGCATTCTGTGGGCCTTCAGTTCTGACAGAGTGGCTACAAGCTCAGTCCCACCCCAGTTCCCCGGAGAAGACACGGCTTACGCCGCACCTGGAGGCCCGGATCTGGGTACGGAGGAGGGGTCTCCACTCTGAGCACCCAGGCTGGAGACATTCACAGGGTCTCCCTGTTCCAGGTAGAATTTCAGCACCCTCAGCAGGTGCAACAGGGCGGACGTCCTTCAGAGGGATGAACGAGAAGGAAATCGCGCTACACCCGTGCGGGGGAATGCTACTCAACGACAACGTCAAAGTAATCATGCTAGCGAAAAGAAGCCAGACACAACAAGGGTCTACACTGCACAATTCCATTTATTATAAAACCCTAGAAAAGACAAAGGAACAGGTAGTGACAGAAAGCAGATCGGTGTTGCACGGGGATTGGGCTAAGGGGAGTGGTGAGAGGGGGGATTCACAGACCAGATGGGCACGAAGAAGCTTTCGGGGGTTCTGGGCTATGCTCATCATCCCGATTGTGGTGGTTTTACATGAGTAAACAAGTGTCAAAATGTGCCAAATTGTATACTTTAGACAACACCCTTTGATGTATGTAAGTTCCATCCGAATAAAGCTGTTTGAAATACAGTGCATCAAATATACTGCACGGTTGAAAGGACAATCCTGAGGTACACAGCCGTGTCGCCACCTCGAAGCTGAATAAATCAACACCGCCAGGTGCCTGTCCACAGCTACCGGCTGTCACTCCAGCCTGCGCTGTTGTGATAGTCACTGCCTCGTATACATTAGTTCGTGTCTCTCTCCTTTCACTAACCTTTATGTTTATGTTATTAAATATAGCCACAGTTAATGGATTTTCATTCCTGTATGATATCCCTAATTTTTTTACGTTTATTTATTTTCAACAGACAGAGCGGGAGTGGGGCAGGGGCGGGGGGCGGGACACAGAATCCGGAGCAGGCTCCAGGCTCCGAGCTGTCAGCACAGAGCCCGACGCAGGGCTTGAACCCACAAACCATGAGACCATGACCTGAGCCAAGTCAGACGCTTAACCGACTAAGCCACCCGGGCGCCCCCTTTTAAAAAATTTTTTTAATGTTTGTTTATTTTCGAAAGGGAGAGAGAGACAGAGTGCAAGCAGGGGAGTAAACTTTAGAATCAGCTTGTTGTATTATGATTTTGATAGATATCACATCGAATGTGTAATAAATCCACTTGGAGAAAATTGACACCTTTAAAGTATTGACGCTTCCAGTCCGGCCATGTATGTGTCTCATTTACTTAGGTCTTCTTCCTTAACGTCCCTCATTAAAGTTTTATAACTTCTTCCACAAAGGGCTTGCAAATCTTTTATAAATGTATTCCTAAGTGTTTTTTTTTAAGTAGCCTTCATGCCTAGCGCAGAGTCCCAATGCAGGGCTTGAACTCACAACCCTGGGATTGTGACCTGAGCTGAGATCAAGAGTCGGATGCTCAACTGACTGAGCCACCCGGGCGCCCCTATCTTGTGTTTTTTTTAATGCTATTGCAGGGGCGCCTGGGAGGCTCAGTCGGTTGAGCACCCGACTTCAGCTCAGGTCACGATCTCGTGGTTCGTGAGTTGAAGCCCCACATCAGGCCGTCGGCCGTCAGCACGGAGCCCGCTTCGGATCCTCTGTCTCCCTCTCTTTCTGCCCTTCCCCCGTTCATTCTCTCTCTCTCCACATTGAAAAAATATATAATGCTATTGCAAATGGTGTATTATTTTTTCAAATTTCATTTTTGAACTCTTCGCTCCCGATAGAAATATAAATAATTTTTATATATGGATTTTATATCCAGCAACCTTGTTACACTCTCCTCGTAAGTATAATAATTTATCTCTAGATTCTTTGGTGTATCGTAATACACATCAAATCACCGGTGAATGACAGCCTTCCCTCGCCTTTAGCTTTTACTTATTTTTCTTGCCCTGACTGGAACGGACATTACAATGTCAACAAAAGTGGCGACGGTAACGAGCAGCCTTTTCTTACTTCTGATCTCCAGGCAAAGCTTTCATTTTCTACCACTATTTTTATAGGGCTTTTGTGAAGGAAGCTCATTTTAATTCCCAGTTTCCTGAGTTTTCTTTTTAATGAATAGTAGACATGTTATCAAATGCCCTTTTTTTTGCACCTAATGTGATGACCATGTAATTTTTCTGCCTTAACCTATTAATGTGGTTGATTACAATAAATTATTCTCTCTTTTTAAGAGGGATTCTTTTTTAATTTATTTTTTAATTAATTTTTTTTTTTACTTTTGAGAGAGAGAGAGAGAGAGAGAGAGGTGGGGAGGAGCAGCGGGAGAGAGAGACTCTCAAGCAGGTTCTATGCTCAGTGAGGAGCCCGGCTCAGGGCTTGATCCCATGAGCCAGTATTATGACCCGAACTGAAATCAAGAGTCAGATACTCAACTGCCTGAGCCACCCAGGTGCCCCAATAAATTATATTCTCTTGTTAAACCAACTTTGCACTCCACAGATAAATGCAACCTGGTCACCACGTGTTATCATCTTTAGATGTTGCTAATATTTTGCTTGGATTTTTTGCATCTATGCTCACGAGTGAGCTCGGCCAATAATTTTCTTTCTTGTAATGTCTTTGACACATTTTGGAGTCAGAGTTATGTTTGCCTTCTAACAAAATTGTATCTTTTTTGTTATTTTCTGAGAGAATGTGTATAAAACTAGAACTGTTTGTTCTTCAATATTTGACAGATCTTGCTGACAAGGTCATCTGGGCCTGGAGTTTGCTATAGGGGGGATATTTACTGGTAAAAATAATTTTATGATTATATGACTACGTAGGGTTTCTGCCTTTTCTTCGTGTGTGTCCACATTAAGTTTTATTTTAAAAAAGCAACTGTACATTTTAACATTTAAAACTGAGCATTATCTTTCCTTTTCAGTGAAACAAAAAAAAGTTTTTTAAATAAACAGGAACAGGGGCGCCTAGGTGGCTCAGTCAGTTAAGCATCCGACTCCTGATTTCCGATCAGGTCATGATCTCACAGTTTCTGAGTTCGAACTCCGAGTCGGGCTCTGTTCTGACAGTGCAGAGCGTGCTTGGGATTCTCTGTCCCCCCCCTCTGCCTCTCCCTGTGCACTCCCTCTGTCTACTCCAAAATCAATAAATAAACATAAATAAATAAATAAATAAATAAATAAATAAATAAATAAAAGTGTCATCTTCAATTGCAAGGATATCTGTTAAACATCACAATTAAACATGCCAGAGGAGAAGCCATGTTGTCAAAGTGCCCACTTAACCCACCCAAATATCTCAAACCCACCCTTTGTGGACCTTCTAAAACCCTATTCTCTAAGGGTTTTCTTCTTCTTTTTTTTTTTTAAAGAGACAACAGACAGATACATGTTGGTAAATGCTAACTGTCCATATTCTCCCAGAGACACAATGTCATCTCTGAGCACAATATACAGAGAAAGGAGGGGACAGCTAGGATTATACATACTATTGCACAGGGGCCTCGCAGCCTCGCATTTCCGGCAGAGCTAGGGGACCAGAAGGGTTTTCTTTTCACCCACAGAGCAAGCACAGTGTGTTGATTCCATACACTTTGCGTTGAGACAGGGAGGGGTTAAAAATAAATTTGGAACAGAAAAGCAGGGAGATTCTTTTCCCACGCTGTTCTGCTCCGTGTTATTTCCCCCCAAAATAATTTGAGAACCGTGGTACAAAGGGAGAGAAAAGAGACTTCAAAAATCAGCGTAAGAGGAGGGAAAAAGAAAAGACAGCAGTTTGCCCCCCGGGACTGGAGAACAGTACAAAAGGTCCTTTCTCCCTGTCATGGTCATCTTCCACTCCTTTCCCTCCTTCATCATCCGTATCGGGAACCAAGTAGCGCTGTCAACGCATTTGGCCAAATAGCATCTTTGATGGCCTCTCGTAACTCATCTGCCCTCTGGTCCCTCACACGGTCTCTCCCCGCTGGCTCTACTCTGCGTTTGACTCGAACGTTTCATCAGATTTCCACTTGATTTTCGTGGACTTGGAAGATGGGTCACCACTCTCCTTCAGATGGAATTCTTTGGCGAGAACTTTATTTTTGAAATAAGGGTTTTCAGCAAAATAGAAATCTATTCTGTCGCCTGACTTAACATCTTCAAATTCTGTCCCCTCAACTCTTGTCAAATAACGCAGTGCCCTTCATCCTCCTCCCCAAGAAGCACACACTTGTGGATGGCTGATGAACATCGTCACCCCCAAACTTGGGATCTGGGCAATCAATTTTGACCGCTTCTGAAAACGTGGTTGGCGGCGTTTGTTACATTTCGATTCTACTTCCAAAACGGGCTCCCTGGCTTCTTCATTAAGTCTGTCTGTTTCATTTTGTACCTCATCAATATGTTCAACTGCTTCTTGTTGTTCTCTTTGTCCCTTCGGCACGTGCTGACAGGTGGACGTCTCCTCCAGCTTGGGGGCGGGAGGTAGTCTTTATTTCTTTCTTCCAGGCGGCAGGAGCGACGACTGGCATTTGGGGGCCATGCTTCGAGGACAGTCCACGAAACAGGCGCAGACGCACGTGTGGAAGGAGCTCTGAATACTCTCTGTCTTTTCTTGAGTCAATACTGATCATTGTTTTTTTCTTGGAATTTGTTCATTTCAACAGCGTTTTCAAATGTTATTATGATCCCGAAGCTTCCACCTCCGCCAGGCAGATCTGCTTTGCCCCCTGCTCTACCGATCATGTCACCATTCTGGTGACAACAGTCCAGATTGGTGTCTGAAGTGGGAACGACACGAAGACCCCAAGTACAGTGGGTAAATTTTATTTAAACTTAAGAAAAAAATGGAATGTCTCCCAACCTAAGCAGGACTTTTTCATGAGAAATAAACTGGACTTTCTTCCACTGTATTTCTTTCTGTCTTTTTTTTGGGGGGGGGTGCTTTCCTTTCCTTTTTTTTTCTTTTTCTTTTTTTTTTTTTTTTGTTTCAGAGAGAAAGAGAGCAGGAGGGGGCAGAGAGAGAGAGAGAGAGAGACAATCCCACTGAGCGTGGAGCCTATCTTTGGGGCCTGTTTTTGGACTCAATCCCACAACCCTGAGATCATGCCCTTGGGAAAGTAACATGCTTTACACCTATGTAAGAAGTTTGTCGACACGTGCCTCTTCCGCTGCAGCCTGTCCCTGAGAGCTGCACCTTAAGGCAGCCTTCTCTAGCCGGCTGCCTCACTGCCCTTTGCTTATACGTCTTTTGTTATTGATGGAATTTGAGGTGGGGTTCACGAGCAAATGGCTAAGAGAGAATTCTTGAAGACACTTTTGTTGCAAAAAAAAAAAAAAGGTGATTTTATTAAAGCACCAGGGACAGGACCCGTGGGCAGAAAGAGCTGCATTGGGCTTGTAAGGAGTGACCGATGATATACTTTTAGGTTGGGGGGGAAGGGTAGAGATAAAGTTAGTTTCCATGGAATTTCCGGATGCTGTAGGCAGGGTCTCACAGGACCCTGAAGATTTAGCTATTGTCAGGATAAGGTTGCTTTTAGTTTTTGAGGAAGTGTAACCATTAAGGCAGCTATAAACGTCTAGTGGAGTGTTACACACCGCAGGTATCTGACGTCTATCAACGGGCTGTGGGCTATAAGGGAATTTGATTTAAACTACATCTTTCTTGCCTTGGTTTCCCTCATCACATATCATATCTCTGGCCGAGACCGTCACTTTCAGAGTTTAGAGGTTTCCCCCACTGTCACTCACCTTACGATAGCTGCCATCGAAGGGGAGCCCTGGCCCTTGCGAAGTCCTGGGGGTGAGGGTCATCGAGTCTCCAGCCCTCCTTCCGGGAGGGTGGCTACTGACTGGGGAGTTGAGTGTTGCTCGCAGTGACTGAGCAGGCTTTTGGGTTCTTGTCTGTCAAAGTCTGGTGGCTACCTGACGTTTCGGGTCTCCTGGTCCGTCCTTGTTAGTTTCTCTGGTGTTTCATGCAGAGACAGTGAGAGTGCTGTTTCTGTGAATTGTGACCGTGTCCCAGGATGCAAAACTGATTGGACCACTTTAGCGGGTCCGTCTCCCAGTTTAGAAATCACAAGCCTGGGTGAGGTGTCCTTCTCCCAGATTGAAGTGACACGCCAGAGTCTTTGTGCCCCTGCGCTGATGCTTTGTGCCCAGGGCCAGCCTCAGCCCGGTGGCCCTCCCTGTGACCTCGTGGGGGGGGGGGGGGGTCTGTTTACACTTAACCTCCAGCTCTAGCCGCAGAACTGGTTCTGCCTGTTTCCTGTGGTCTCTGCCTGCCTGGAGCTCTGCTCCCTGGAGTCCAGGAGACTGGGGCACGCTGTGCGTCTGTGTCTTTTAAGGAAAGGTACATGCAAGTAGCTGTAGAAATGGGACAGGTTCGCAGGAGAGGTGCCCGCATGCGAATGGGCTCCTGGAGGAGTGTGCTTCCTGGCAGAGTCCAGGGCACCTGTGACATCTGGAGCGTGGCTGTTGCGGCTCTGAGTCTTATACTGGGAGGGAAGCAGTGAGCTCCAGCCAGCTCATGAGCCCACTCTCTACCCAAGCTCCCCGAGGCTGGTTCTGTTTCTCTTTATTTCTCCCCCTCAGAAGAACCGGAGGAATTTCAGGAAAATACACATGTAGGCTAAGGCGGGATGGCAGGGGAAGCTGTGGATGCCAGTCTGATGTGGAACCTTCGCACCGATTCCTAGCCTGCCCGCAGTGCGCTCCAAGTACCAACTTCCCGTGGGGCCCCACGAAGTGTCAGTCTGCACCCAGGAGTTAGCGAGCTTATCACGGAGATGGTGAAACTTGGTACCCAACGAAGATCCCCGATTCAGGCACGGTCGCCATGGTGGGGGCGGGGTGAGGGGGACCTCTATCCTCCGCAGGAGGCCGCCTGGACAGTCTCCAGATTCTTCAGCTGGGTGAAGGCGGGGATTTTGTCTGTATGCGTATCGGTGGGAGGAGTTTCCCTAAAAGGTACGTTTGCCCACATCCGGAGGAAACGAACAAATGTAAGCCCACACCTCCGACGCTGTGAAAGTGCTGGCTCCTTAAGGTTAGGAAACAAGAAACCACAGGCTGGGTTTGAGCCCAGGCAGGTTTCCTGAGCAAAACTCTCACTGCCAGTCCCCTGACAGCTCGGAGGGCTGTCCCCGGGATCAGGGAGTAGGCACTAGAGGCCCAGGCTACCATCACACCCTGGTCAGGGCTCGAAGGCCTCCTCAAGGAGCCTGACTTCTCTTTGACCTCGAGGGGACGGGGCCACAGGTTGAGGGTGGGTTGTTAGGGTGGTCACGTGAGGCTGCAACGGTCACGGTCATGAGGATGGTCCTGCAGTGGAAGCAGCAGGGATGGCGCTCCCCTGACAGCGACCCAGCAGCCACGAGGAGGGAGATGGGCCATTTCAGCCCACACCCCAGGCCACAGCCCAAGGGCTGGTGCCAGAGCAGGGAGCGGTTTGTTGTGATTTCTTTTCTCTTGCCAAATAAACAGACGTTTCTGAAACTAACTTTGTATTCTTTTTCTTTTGTTTTAAGTTTGTTTACTTATTTTGAGAGAAAGAGAGAGAGGCAGAGAGAGAGGGGGAGGGAGAGAATCCCAAGCAGGCTCCACACTGTCAGCACGGACCCCAGCGTGGGGCTTGATCTCGAGAACCGTGAGATGGTGACCTGAGCCGAAATCAAGAGTTGGATGCTTAACCAACTGAGCCACGCAGGTGCCCCCTGTGTTCTTTTTCTTAAAGAAGGACCCCAATTGTGTGAACATCAGTCCCCGTGCAATGCGGACCTATCCTCCGGTATGCCTGTTCAGATATTTAAATAAATAAAAGATGGGGCGCCTGGGTGGCGCAGTCGGTTAAGCGTCCGACTTCAGCCAGGTCACGATCTTGCGGTCTGTGAGTTTGAGCCCCGCGTCAGGCTCTGGGCTGATGGCTCAGAGCCTGGAGCCTGTTTCCGATTCTGTGTCTCCCTCTCTCTCTGCCCCTCCCCTGTTCATGCTCTGTCTCTCTCTGTCCCAAAAATAAATAAACATTGAAAAAAAAATTTAAATAAATAAAAGATACTGATCTTACAGGGGGGAAAAATCACATTGATGAAATTTGAAGTGGGGTTCGTGAGCAAACGGCTCAGAAAGGATTCTTGAGACGTCGGTGGTACACGAGGTGGTTTTATTACAGCACGGGGACGGGACCCATGGGCAGAAGAGCTGCGCTGGGAGTGTGAGGAGAGACTGATGATATACTCTTAAGTTTGTGGAGGGAGGGGAGGGATAGATAATGTGAGTCTCCAAGGAATTTCTGGATGCTGAAAGCAGGGACTCTCAGGACCCTGAAGATTTAGCTAGTGTCAAGATAAGGTTGCTTTTAGTTTTTTAAGGGAGTGTAAACGTTAGGGCATTAAGGCAGCCATAAATATCTAGGGGAGTGTTACTCACTACAGATGTCTGACATCTACCAACGGGCTGCACGCTGTAGGGGAATTTAATTTAAACTACATCTTTCTTACCTTTGTTTCCCTCGTTAATATCATGGTTTTTTCTATGCACAAAGGCAATCTCCAAGTGCTCAAAAGGGTAAAGAGAAAAATTGATCAATAAAATCATTGAATTTTTGGTTACCGTACTCTAATAAGTGAGGATAAAATATGTATGTATAACCATATAAACCAACCAAGCTATTAGTAAAAGCCCGAAACAGTAGTCTTGTTTCCACAATACACTGTTTTTCTCTCTCTCAAAAAGGTTTTGAGTAAGAGAAAATGAGAAGTGGGTTTGTTGTGTGTGTGTTCTAATTGCCATGATATCCTGGTTGCTAAGTTAGAGGATAAGGGACGAGGAAACACACACCACTATCAGGCCAAACATCAACAGTTGCGAAGAAGCTTCGGGAACCTCTCCTGTATTGAACACTCTTACTGATATTTCAGGGGCTTTAACAATGTAAGAGACAAATGGGGAAGTGGCCTCCAGCCTGACAGGAAAGGGAGGGCAGAGAGGTTCACCCCGCCCCACGTGCCTCCATGGGGCCAATGGAGGGGGGCTGCAGGCCCCACCGGTCATGGGATTCTCTGGCCATTTGAGCTGGGGACTGGGTGGCCTTGGGGGGCACGGGCCCTGGTCATTGCATCCATCTCCACATGATGCAACCCCTCATTACTTGTGATTCAAAGTTTCGGACCCTACTTCTGAAGCTGTGGCTTTTGTTCTACTCCACTTAGTAAAATAAAGCCAAGAAAACAATCCAAGCTTCCCGAGTTCCTTCAATATTTCTTTGCAAGGTAAACCCCTGAATAAATTGTTTTATTAATGTTCATTTGAAAGATAGTTATGTCTCCTCCCAAATTTTATTACAGTATAAAATATCATGCAGGGGTGCCTGGGTGGCTCCATCGGTTAAGCATCCAAATTCAGCTCAGGTCATGATCTCGCAGCGGTCCGTGAGTTTGAGCCCTGCATCGGGCTCTGTGCAGACAGCGCAGAGCCAGCCTAGGATCCTCTGTCTCTCTGTCTCTCTCTCTCTCTCTGCCCTCCCCTGCTCACTCTCTCTATCTCAAAAATAAGTAAACATTAAAAACCATATGCAAATGCTACACTGGGGGTTTTGCCAGATTTGAGATGCATTTACTATTAATTTCTTACAAGAAGATTTATTAAATGGAACTTCCTAAACTTGTCGTACTTATCCTATAGATCAGATATGTTATCATTTCTTACACTAAATATCTATGGTTATGTAAATGTGTATACGAGTTGAATGAAATTGAGTTAAAATAATTAATGTCTTCATTTGAAAAATTGATCCTTTTAAATGTCTAACAATAGCAGTAATTATTTAGTTGTCCAAAGTTACTCCACTTTGTTTTTTTTTTTAATTTTTTTTTAACGTTTTTTTTTTTTTTTTTTTTTTGAGACAGAGAGAGACAGAGCATGAACGGGGGAGGGGCAGAGAGAGAGGGAGACACAGAATCGGAAGCAGGCTCCAGGCTCTGAGCCATCAGCCCAGAGCCTGACGCGGGGCTCGAACTCACGGACCACGAGATCGTGACCTGGCTGAAGTCGGACGCCTAACCGACTGCGCCACCCAGGCGCCCCGAAAGTTACTCCACTTTGTAAACTGGGTTATTTTTTATTCATCAAGTGTGATTATATTGTTCTTCAATGTCAATCTACTATAATTTCTTAATCCATTGACTTTGTGACCTTGGGTGAACAATAAATTGAGGTGGTTAGTACATAATCTCTACCTGGGCAATTTCCAAAGGAATTAAAATTCATACAGACAGAAAATGGAAAACTGCTCACTTTTTACTTACACATTGTTGTCTGCGTATAAACACATTTGCCCCACATACGGCTCAAACTCAGAAAATCACCATAGTATAAACATTGTTTTGTGCTACACCAAGTTGTTTTAATTATATTTTAAAAACCTAAAGACTTAGGGGCGCCTGGGTGGCTCAGTCGGCTCAGGTCATGATCCCACAGTTTGTGAGTTCAAGCCCCGCATCGGGCTCTGTGCTGACAGCTCGGAGCCGGGAGCCTGCTTCGGATTCCGTGTCTCCCTCTCTCTCTGCCCCTCCCCTGCTCATGCTCTGTCTCTCTCTGTCTCTCTTAAAAATAAACAAACACTAAAAATTAAACAAAAAAAAAAAACCTAAAGACTTAAAGTTTTAGATAATATCTCCATCTGAATATCTTTACCGTGACTGGACATGAGTGTTCATTTGCATAATACGTATACAGGTGTATGAAGTCAATAAATGTGTTTTTCTTTTATTTTTTTTATTTTGAGAAAGAGACAGAGAGAGAGCAGGGGACGGGCAGCGAGGGGGAGACTGAGAATCCCGAGCAGGCTCTGTAGGGTCAGCAGGAGCCCGACACAGGACTCGATCTCGAGAACCGTGAGATCGTGACCTGAGCAGAAACCCAGAGTCAGATGCTTCACCGACTGAGCCCCCCAGGCGCCCCAAGTCAATAGATGTTTTACAAGCTTACGTACAGTAGAGTAGAGAGGCCTGGGTCCTGAAGTAATCGCTAGCCTAGTAGGAACTCACAGCCCAAAACTCTGTCAAGGGAGGTGTGTGTCCTTCACAACGGAGGCCAGTTATAAGAAAACAAGCAAACCAAGCGGCCAAGACTCTTTCTTAGAGGAGGAGCTAAAATTCCAACTGGTTATCATGTTTCTTCCTCCTGTGGGTTGTTATCAAATATTGTGACTCTGGTTACACTGGCAAGGCCGTGGGCGTTTCTGGTTCCAGGGCACCTGTGCTCTTACCAAGCAACTGCCCAGACTCCTCTGACAACTCTCTTTGATGCTGCCTTTCTCCGAGATGAGTCCTCACATTAATAACGTCCACGAGAGTGTTCTCCACGCCACTGCCCTCGCTAGAAGGCTGCTCCGCGGCGCCAAGGTCTGCTCCTTTGGCTGGCCTGGGTGACCCATTGTATGCTGCATGCGGATAAAGGGGGGCCGTTGGGAATAATGAGGCAGGATCACGATGCGCCACAGTTATTAAAAGCAGCGGGACGATCAAAGCTCCCCTGTGCATTTATTAAGATGTCATTAATTTAAATATGTTTTGGCCAAGAGGAATAAAGTGCTGACACACTGTAGGCGAATCTCAAAAATAGTAGGCACCTCACAAGAGGTCAAAAGGCAGAAACAGTGGAAAAGCGAGTCAACAGGTGAACGGACACACAGAATGCGGTCTTTCCGGGCAACGGCAGCGACTCGGCCGGAACGAGGAATGCGGTTCTGACCCCTGCCACAACAGGACCTGCCACAACAGGACCTGGAGGGCGGGGTAGAGTGAGAGCAGCCGGACACAGAAGCCCGCATGGTGCGTGATTTCACGGACGGGAAATGTCCAGAACGGACAAATCCGCGGAGGCCGAACGCCAACGGGTGGGTGCCAGCGGCCGGGGAGGTAGGGGAAGAGGGACTGGGGAGTGACTGCTCATGGGTCCAGGGTTTCTGTTTGGGATGATGAAAAGGTTCTGGAATTAGTGGTGATAGTTGTACCACACTGTGAATGTGCTGAATGCCACTGAACTGTACATCTTAAGATGGTGACTTTCATGTCATATGAATTTCTCTTCAAGAAGAAAACACTCAAACTGTGTTTCGGCCATTGCAAAAGTTCTCAGGGTGAATGTTCAAATGCTCGTGTTTTTATGCAAGAGCGAATACAAGTTCTCTTGGCACGATGGCTTTTATACCTTCTGAAAGATCATATTCCAACGTTTAAAATCCCCTTGTTTATTAATAGCTTCAGTGACACACAGAATGGACAGACTGTCGGGCTCGAGGTGGTTGCAAACAAGCGGCCAGCAGGACGGGGTCGTGGCGCGCAGCCTGGCTTGTCCAGTGGTGACAACGCGGTCGCCAACACTTGGGAAGGGCGGTGCTGCTGTCACGGACCCACAGGCGCCCGCACCAGAGACCTCAGTGCCAACTGTTCAACAGCTTCTTCTGGTCCCTTGGCTTTCCTCTTGGGTGTGGGGATGCCAGCGCACTTCTCGCCGGACAGGTGGACACTTTCTGAAGATGGCTGCCTCGGTCGCTCCCGTTCTGCACGTTGTACTTGACCCCTCCCCCTCCCGACTAGAGGTGGGGTCTATTTCCCCTTCTCTTGGCCAGGGCTGGCCGGTGACTTGGGTTGACTATAGCGGAATGTGGCAGAAGATGGCACTGGGCGACTTCCGGGCCTAAGCCAGAAGAGGCTTTGCGGTCTATTTGCCCTCTCGGAACCCAGCACTACCGTGGCAGGAAGTTTGGGCCGTCGTGCTCGAGAGGCCGCGAGGACAGAGGCCCTGGAGGACGAGCCGCCTCGCAAAGGAGGATAATACAGCCCAGCTAACAGCCAGCACCGACTGCCAGACGTGAGACGGAGCCTCCTCGGCGGTGCTCCCGGATGGACGAAGTCACACGAGGGACCCCAACCGACACCATGTGGCGCGAAGGACCACCCCCCAGAGCCCAGTCAACACACAAACTCACGACACATGACAAATCATTGCTGTTTTAGGCCACTAAGTTTTAGTGTGGCTTGTCAGCAGAGACACTTGAGATCCAGACGGAATCGCAGAATATACGTGAAGTCCTGACAACAGCCCCAGAGTTCTCGAACAACACGCCTGAAAAGCTTGTAAAGGACTGAAGCCCAGAACGCCTAGGACCAAGTCCACACCGAAGACTCCTGGCCCACGACCGGGGGAGTTGGGCAGAATTACAGAGGCCTTTCGGGGATCAAGCGAAACTGTTCCTACAATATTTTTGGCATCGTCCTCGGTGCCTAGTTTACCTCTAGTTTACCAGGTGACGCCGGTGCAGACTAGTCCGGGCGGCCCACGGATAGCGGGATCACATCACATTCCCTGGCTGCCACCATGGGAAGGAGAAATACTACAATGCAGAAAACGGATAAGAAAACCCGAAGACACAAGTGCCTGAACCTCCATCCGTTCTCATTGTCTTCAGGTTTTCGTATCCGTTTTCTGCATTGTAGTACTTCTCAAGACAACGAGTACGCCCATGTTTTGAGAGAGAGATTTGTGCTGAGAGCAGTCACCTTGACTTCTAGTCATTTAAATGTGTCTTAGCATTCTGACCCTGCACCGCCAAAATTCATGTCCTTCTCACATGCAAAATATATTCATTCCGTCCCAACAGCCCCAAAGGTCTTCCAGCACTGACCCAAAGTCCAAGCGCAAAGTCTCATCTATATGTTCTAAAAATCAGAAATGAGTAAGACTCAAGGTCTGATTCACACTGAGGCAGATTCCTCTCCAGCTGTGAATGTTTTTTAATGTTTTATTTACGTATTTCGAGAGACAGACAGAGGAGAGGGAGAAAGAGAATCCCGAGCAGACTCCGCGCCGTCAGCACAGAGCCCGACGTGGGGCTCAATCCCATGAACCGTGAGATCATGACCTGAATTGAAATCAAGAGTCAGATGCTCAATCGGCTGAGCCACCCAGGCGCCCCCAGCTGTGAGCCTTTAAAGCGAACAAGTTCAGGGCTTCCAAATTGCGCTGGGAGGATGGGCAGAGGGTAATCACCCCCATTCTAAAGAGGTGCAATTGGAAAGAAAGGGCTGAAAGGTCCCAGGCAAGTACAAAGCTCACCAGGCCCACTGGGGTGGAGGTCCTGCCTTCCAGGCACCGTGGGCATCCTTGTCCCCACAGCTCTGCTGGGCACAGCCCCCACGGCAGCTCTCACACGCCGGAGTCGCGTGCCCGGAGCCTCTCTATCGGTGTGGGTCCCTGAGCTACAGGTGGCCCCAACCCCACGGTTCTTGCTGGCCCTCACCCTGGCCACGGCCCTCTGCCGGGGTCACATGCCTGCATCTCCAGGGGGCTCCATCCTTGGAAACCCAGGTGGAGGGAGCCCTGCCCCGCCACAGCTCTGCCGGGCAGTAGTCAGTCCTCGTGCTTTGGGCAGCCCCGTCTCTGGGGCCTCGGGAGGCCCCGTCCCCACAGCTTTGGGCGGGCGCACCGGCCTGATGAAACCCAGGCAGTGGCCCCCCTTTGACGCCGAGGCGGCAGCATTGACAATCTCTGAAGCGATTTTGGGGTCCTTCCTTTGCCTTGAAGAAGAGCTCTCTGGACCTGTCCCCAGCCTTCCTGCCTGCCTGCCCGGCTCCTTCCCCTTCGATGCAAAGTGGCAGCATGCCCGCTGGGGTGGCCGATGAGGTCCAGGGTTTCACACCCACACTAGACGCCTTCCCAAAGGCTCACCTGGCCACGCCCGTAGCATTCTCTTCCAAATGTGCTCTCATATTTTGCGACGCACGGCTAGGTTGAGGATTTTCCAAATGTTTAAGTTCTGCTTCTCTTTGGACTAACCGTTTCATCTTGAAGTCATTCCTTCTCGAAGTTTACCACAAGCATTCAAGAGAAGGCAAGCTTCATCCCTTTGCTGAGATATTTCCTCAGCCAAGTACCCAATCCTGTCACTCGCCAACCCTGCCTTCCACACAACGCTACGATGCGAGCGCGGTTCCGCCACGCTCTTGGCCATTTTGCAAGGGCGGCCTTTCCTGCCATGTCCAAAGATATGTCCTCTTGTCCCTCATTTCTACCAACATTCTTCTCATGACCCTTAGGTAGCGTCTGAGAAGATGAGGACTTTTTTCCAGCTCTCCTCTTTAATGTCTGGGACCTCATCAGAATTGCCTTCGAAGGTCCCTTCATGGCAACACAGGCTTTCTCCAGCATATGCCTCCGAGCTCCAGCTTCTCCCCATGACCCGGTTCCAAAGCTGCTTCCACACATTTAGGGATCCGTTACAGCAGCGCCCCGATATTTGGTACCAACTTACCGTCTTAGCCTATTTGGGCTGCTATAACAAATACCACCTATTCGTTTGGCTTATAAACAACAGAAAGTAGTTTCTCCCGGTGCTAGAAGCTGGAAGGCAGAGATGGGAGGGCCAGCACCGTTGCTTGACAGCTCTCTTCCGGGTGGCAGACTTCTCACTGTGTCCTGCCGTGGGAGAAGGGGAAGGGGTCTTTCTCGGGGCTCTTCGATAAGGGCGTAATCTCACTCAGCCGGGCTCCCCTCTCATGATGCAATCACTTCCCAAAGGCCTCACATCCTGAGACCAGCACACCGAGCATTATGATTTCAACATAAGAGTTGCGGGGCGGTGGGGGGTGAACACAAACATTCAGGTCATCGCAAATTGTGAGACATTTGTAAGTAACCTCAGGTGTGTGTGGGGGGGGGGCGGTGGTTGTAGCAAGTCAGAGGAGAACTTGACCCTAAGCACTGTAGCCCGGGCAGCATGCTGGGCCTTTTCCCACAGGCTGCTGGGCTTATGAGCAAAGTGGTTATTTGCATCAGCCAATCGGTCACCCCTCTTGCCTTGTAGACTATAAGCCCACCTTACCAGAAATGTCACTTGTAAAGGTAAAGCTTAAGTAATCAGATCAAGACCCCCCCCCCCCACCTTACAGAACAAGGTGCGGAGGGCCCGCCCGGAAAATGGCCTGGGGCCTCCCCTACAGACATAGAGGGTCACAGCACAAGAGGGCATATGTCACACCAGCAGAGAAGAGGGGGCCCTGCAGTGAGACCCAATGGGGTCAAGCTTTCTGTCCTTGGCTCCCTGACTCAAAGCCAGTAAGAACATTTCTAGAACAATGGAAACAAAGCGTATCTCTTGTTGCACTGTGTAAAAAAGGGAGGACAGATAAAGAACACAGGCAGTAAAAGATAAAGGGAATATACACAATAAAAACAAAGGACCCTGAGCTACAGGAAATAATACTGTTAAAATGGGTTCACCCTGGGCTTTTGTTTGCGATATCTTCCCCAACGGTGGCGGACAGTTAAAGGGAACCATATCAGACGGGCACATCTTGTTGATAATTTTCATTGCAAGTATATTGTGTAAGCTTTTGTCCGATTCCCACTGTCGGTGGAAACGAAAATAAAAAACCAATTAACCGGACCACAACTTGAATGAATGATCTTAATACAAAAGAAGACAATAAAGACAACGGGAATGTACCAACGCCACTGAATTGCACACCTAGAAATGGTTATGGCGGTAAATGTTCTGCGTACTTTACCGCAATGTAAAAGTCGATTGAAAAAAAAGATCAGAGATTTCTGGGTTCAGGCAGGACTCGGAAGGCAGCAGAAAACCCGGACCCCCTGCCCCCCCCCCCCTTCTAAAAGCACAAAAACACAAGGGGCTCGAGTGACACTGCTCCCGAGCCCCCCCTCCCCACCCCACCCCCAGCAATGCCCGTGTTTCTTGAGACCAGGAAGCAAGCAGAGGGATCCGCAGCACCAGAAGCCGCTACGGCGGGCGAGGCCAGGCAGCGGGGCGGCACGAAGGGCCCCGGCGGTCCCCAGGGCGCAGCGAGCAGGACGCGCCCCGCGGCCGGGCCCGAGCCCGCAGGCTGACAGCGGTGGACGGACGCCGGGGAGCGGCGAGGCGGGCGGCGCGGGCGGGAGGGAAGACGGCGGAGGCGGCCCCGGGCGGGCGGCACGGCGACGCCGGGAGAGGGCGCCCGAGAGCCGTAGCGCGGCCCCGCGGCGAGCCCTCCCCGTCCGCCAGGCCCCCGCCGGGGAGCCCGCAGGGAAACCCGAGCCTTTCCGACGCGGACAGCGAAACGCCTTGCGCGCGGGTACGGAGTCGGGGCCTCGCACGGAAATTCCCGTCGCAGATTCCTTCTGACGCTCGACCTGTCGCCAGGCTGGCCAGGGGGACCGTCCTCCAGCCGGCCCCCGTGTGCTTTTGCCGGTCCCCGCAGTTTCCGGCGCAGAGGACATGCTACAGGCTCACCTTGTCCTTCTTTGGACCGCGGTACAGGGAAAGACAGATGCGGTGCGTGATCTACACTCGCGTATTTAAAACCACAAGCTCAGGGGGCGCCTGGGGAGCTCAGTCGGTTAACCCTCCGACTTCCGCTCAGGTCATGATCTCACGGGTTCGTCAGTTCGAGCCCGCGTCGGGCACTGTCCCCCCTCTGTCTGCACCTCACCCGCTTGCACTCTCCCTGAAAAATAAAATTAGCATTAAAAATAAAAATAAAAAACGAGCTCGGATCGAATTTGCCACTTAACACGCACTAGCCCGTGGCTCTCCTTTCTCTTACCCTGAAGATCAGGATTTAGAAAGCAAACTTATAATTTTCTGTGTCCTCGGATATAAAGAAGCCAGCTGGCGCGCGACGATACTGTTGGGGAAAGAGAAGCCTGCTGTGGAGACAGGGGTGCAGCCCCGGGAGCGGGGCCTTCCCCCTTGTGCGCACCATGTCACCCAGCATGCGGGACACTACAGGCTTCACCGACCAGGTGCAGCCAGAGGCTGGCTGGACAGACCCAGGTAGTGAAGAAGTGAGGGGCCCTGGCCCAGCCCAGCTTCAAGCTCAAAGCCAAATGTGCGGGTGGTTGGCCTGTTTGGCCTGGTCACAAGAGGAACACCAATATTTGCAAAGTAGCAGTGCCACTATTTTTTTTTTATGTTTATTTATTTTTGAGAGTGGGGAGGAAAGGGGCAGAGAGAGAGAAGGAGACACAGAATCCGAAGCAGGCTCCAGACTCTGAGCCGTGAGCACGCGGCCCTACGCAGGGCTCAAACTCATGACCTGAGTCAAAGTCTGCACTCAACCAACTGAGCCCCCCAGGTGCCCCACGGTGCGGCTCTCATAGACCCTCACCCTGTTAGAGCCGTCGGTGTCAACTGTGTAATGACTTCTTGTGTTCCTCCGGATTGCTCTTACACGTGCAGGTGATGGAGCATTTCTCCCTTGATGTGACACACGGTTTCCAGAGATGACTTTTACCATTTTTCTTGTGCCACGCAGACACGTACAGTCACCATTGGCTGGGCTGTACTTAAAGTAATGGAGAATATATATTTTCTAATTTTAATTGTACTAAAATACTCATCACACAAACCTTACCATTTTAATCATTTCCTAGCGTCCGGGTCAGTAGTGTTCAATTTTGTGCAGCCAAGCTTGAGAACGTTTTCACTGTGCACAACTGAAACCCTGTACCCATTGAACACTAACTGCGCTCCCTTCTACTTTCAGTCTCGATGACTTTGACTACTCTGAGGACCTCATATAAGTGGAATCGTATAGTATTTGTCCTGTTGTGATTGGCTTTGTAGACTATATCTTCTTGAAGGCCCTCTATACCCAAACAAGAAACAGTTTTAAACTGCAGCAGAAATTATGAAGTTTAAGGCGTGGCTCTGAACTGGATTGTAACTATGGACCAGATTAGAAATAAAACACTTTTGCTTCAAGTAAAAACAAGAAAAATCGATTGAAAAATACAAGGAAACAATGGAGCGTCTGGGTGGCTCCGTCAATGAAGCATCCGACTCTTGACTTCAGCTCAGGTCATGATGTCACAGTCGTGGGATCGAGCCCTGCATCCAGCTCCGCACTGACAGCCCAGACCCTGCTCCTTCTCTCTCTGCCCCTCCCCTTCTTTCTTGCACACGCTCTCTCTCTTACAATAAATACGTAAACTTTAAAAATGCAAGTAAAAAGAAACGAAGAAGAAGAAAAAGCAACAGAAACCCAATAGGTTTTTCTGGAGTAAAACTTCATATCATAAATGAACAAAACTCGTGTTTCTCCTCAGTGGTGATCATATGGCTACCAGCAGAATTCGGGGGTGGGGGTATGGCTAATTTTAATCCATTCAAATTTCGGATATTCACACCAAAACTGTCCAGCTCTGACTTACTGATTCTGCTTGTTTGTGTGGCTACAAAGACCTCTGGGGATGAGCAGCGAAGGTCTGAGGATTATTGGGGAAGACGGTGCAGATGAGCCTTGAAAATCGGTGAGGCTGTTTGCCGGGTGGTTGGCCTGTTTGGCCTGGTCACAAGAGGAACACCAATATTTGCAAAGTAGCAGTGCCACTAAGCAGTGCAACAGAAGAGACGTTCCTTGTGGGCAGGTTTGTGATTCGGGCTTCGATGTCTTAATAGATACAGAACCCTTCACATCTTCTACTTCTCGAGCCCGTTTTAAGCTGTGTTTTTCTAGAAGTTGGCCCTTTTCATCCAAAGTTTCACACTGATAGGGATAAGTTGTTCAGCATATTCTGTTTGAATAATGTCTATGGGTCTAGGTGACGCCCCCCCCTTTTTTGAGAGAGAGAGAGAGAGAGAGAGAGCGCAATCGGGGGAGAAGCAGAGAGAGAAGGGAGAGAGAGAATCCCAAGCAGGCTCTGCACTGTCAGCACGGAGCCTGACGTGGGGCTCAAACTCATGAACCATGAGATGATGCCCCGAGACAAAATCAAGAGACGGACGTTTGACTGCCTGAGCCCCCCAGCGCCCGGGCGATGGCCCCTTTTGTTCCTCATATTGGCCGTTCATGCCTGCAATCCTGATGCTCACGGCCTCCCTCCTCCAGGCAACCCCCCACCGCCCGTGGCCCCGACTTCTCCGCCGAGGACGACTCTATTGTCTAGTTGCTCAGGCCCCAAACTTTGGACTTGGCCTTGACTCCTCCCTTTCTCCAACTGCTGCCACCTGTGCCACCAGGAGATTCTGTCGGCTCTGCCTGCAAACTCTATCCAGAGTCGGACATTCCTCACCACCCTGCTGGCCTGTCCCTGGTGAGCCATCACCATCTCTCACCTGGACCACCAAAGTGCTTCTCACCCGATCTCCCTGCTTCGGCCTGGGCCCCACCCGTCTCGAAGCAGCAGCCAAGTCACGCCAGGTCACCTTTCCCTCAAAATCATGCAATGCTCCCCATTTCGTTTACAGTGAAAGCTAACACATGCCCTGGCCCCCATCCCCTCTCTGACGTTTCTTCTTCCTAGTCTCCACTCCCTGATGCTGCTCCTGCCACCCTGGTCTCCTTGGTGTTCCCCTGAGCATGCCAGGCATGACCCTGCCCCCAGGGCCTTTGCACTTACTTCCTGGTTCTCTCCTGGGATGCCTTCCTCAGATCTCTACATGGCTCCTTCCCTCCCTCCTTTGAGTCCTGGCTCACATAGGCCTTTCTCAGAGAGGCCCACCTGATGCCCTATTAAAATGGCCATCTGTTCCCTTCCGCTCTTGGCATGTCTGTATCCTGTTTTCCTTTCCCTGTTCTCCAACCTACTCATCACAGCTTACACATTATAGCTGGCGTCCATGTTCCCCGCCCCCACTGGACAGGCAGCTGCAAAGGGCAGGGGTCTCCCGACTGGTCTGCGCACTGGGGTGCCGAACAGCGCCGGCCTCAACAGGTGCTTGGCGAGTAGCTGTGGAATGAATCGTGGACTGAGTTTTCTGTACCACATACTGTGCTAGGGCTTTTCAAAAGGATGACGTCCTTTAAGCCTCACAGCAAGTGAATGTCATCCCCATGGCCCTGATGAGGACACGTGCTCTGGAGACGCTGACTGACTTGCTCAAGGTCACAGGGGGCAGGCGTGGCAGTGCTCCAGGAGGCCCGCAGCAGATGGGGCGAGATTACGGGACTGAGCTGAGGAGCATGGGGATCGGACCGAGAGGGGGACACGGGCAGTATGGGGAGTCGGTTGGCTGGAGGGGGGAGAAAATCTGATCGCTGTCGGGTTCCGAGGCGAGCGGTTCAGGAAGTCACGTGACCGTCTCAGGAATGGGGAAACAGCCCAGCCCCTGCCTTTGGCCTTTATACACATGGTGCACGTTTAGGGGTCTCTGACGAAGCATGTCAACATCTTCGAAAGCCGAAGGCAGGGGATGTGCCTTGAAAACGCCATGCCAAGTGAGATAAGCTAGACACAAAAGGGCAGGTACCTGACGATTCCACCCCAGTGAGGTGCGCGAACTAGGCAAACTGACAGATGCGGAACACAGGATGGCGGGTGCCGGAGGAGCGACGTCTGATGGGGATGGGGCTGCGTTTCCGGGGTGGACGGTGGGGACGTGGGTGTGCCATACACTTAAAAACGGTTCGGATGGTGACTTGGATGTTCTATTTTATCGCACGCGCACACAAAAGCCCAAGACAACAGCCGAGTGGTTGCTCGCTCCGTCCCTTTGGCAGCCTGTGGCTGCTAATGACAAAGCCGCTGGCCCGCCGGCCAGAGCCAGGAACCGCATCAAGGTGACAGCCGGCTCCCGGGGCTCCTAATCGGCACCCCCGCGCGGCATCACTTCAGAGTAGTCGGATTAGCGACGGGGCCGACACCTCCTCCTCCGGCCTGGCCGGGCGGCCCCAGCTGGCAGCGAGGGCGCCGTAAGTGGGGCAGGGTGGAGGCTGCGGCGAGGCGGCGTGCCCAGCCTGGCCAAACGGTCCCATTTTCTGGAAGCACGTTAGTCCAGTGGGCGCTGGGGCAGGGGGCAATGAACCGAAAGCCCACAGTGGTCAAGGTCGCCACCCACCCACTTCTGCTGCTTTTCACACCCATTTTCGCCCAAGCCCTCCCTTTCCAGGGCCCCTCCCCTTTCATCCACCCTGTGCCAGAGCGTGGGACCCAGACTGGGCCTCGGGTGGCACACGTGGGCGCCCAGGTGCCGGGTGACTTTCCAGGCCAGTAATCTGCTTTAGGCTAAAATGAGACTTGATCTTCTGTTAGCCCTAATCATCAATTAGCATCCCACTCTGCAGAGACCGCGACAGACTCATGGCCATCTCCCCCTTCTCTTCCCTCTGTCCCCTCCCCTCTCCTTCCCCGGCGTCTTGGGGCAGACCCAGGACTGAGCTCAGTCATGAGTGTGATGCTAGACAAGTGGGCTGAGCAAGCAGTGAGCTGGAGGTTCCCCCACATGACCTGCTCCGCCTCTGCCAGACCCCCCCGAGGTGGCACTTCGCCTCCCAAACAACGTGGTAGCCTCGGAGGTCCATGACAGCCCTTTAGAAAGAAGGTGCACCTGGCCTGAGAGGGCAGGGCTGCCCCATCTGAGACCACCCTGCCGGTCCCCGACGATGCTGGGAAGAGGCGATCCTGTGTCCAGTGCTCCAAAGGGGCCAGGTCGGGCGGGTGACCTCCCAGGAGGCCCGCTTTTAGTTCTGACAATCCCGGAGGCTCTGATTCTTTGACCCTTGTGGGGACAGACAGATAAAGCTCCCTGGGACCCAGGAGGAGGGAAAAGTATAAACTTGGAAGTCACAAAAACTTGGGGTTGGGTTCTAGGGATCCGACCTTGTTGCATCAAGCTACGTTGTGAGGTCCACGCGTCACGGGGCCACTTGAACATGCAACATTCATGTTACGAGCCCCTGCTTTCCATTCTTTTGCGTGTGCGCCCAGCGACGGGACTGCTGGACCACGTGGCAATGCCTCGTTGCATTTTTTTGAGGGATTGCCAGACTGTTTTCCACAGCGGCTACACCAATACAGTCTACTTTTGGAATCTTTTCGTCACCCCCAAAAGAACCCGTTCCCACGAGCAGTCACTCCCCACTGCCCCCGGCCACTGGCATCCACCCGTCGTGTTCGGCCTCCGCGGATTTGCCCGTTCTGGACATTTCCCGTCCGTGAAATCACGCACCATTCGGGCTTCTGTGTCCGGCTGCTCTCACTCCACCCCGCCCTCCAGGTCCTGTTGTGGCAGGTCCTGTTGTGGCAGGTCCTGTTGTGGCAGGGGTCAGAACCGCATTCCTTGTTCCAGCCGAGTCGCCGCCGTCGCCCGGACAGACCGCATTCTGTGTGTCCGTTCACCTGTTGACACCCCTTTCGACCGTTTCTACCTGTTCACCTGTTGGGATTAGTGTTGCTGTGAGTGGTCCTGGACAGGTTTTTGTGTGGGCATGTGGCTTCAATTCTCTTGAGTAGACACCTAGGGGTGTAAATACTGGCTGCACTTTCTCCTGCCCTTGGACAACGAGCCCAGCTTTCCAGGCCGCCAGGGGGCCCTGGCAAGACGGCGGTCAGGACCCGTTCCTTCGATTCCACACAGAGCCCCTGGCCTGGCACCCGGCGCGTGGCAGGCCCGGACCGGTGCCGGGAGCCATTCCCACTGCGGGTGGCCGCACGGGGCGGCACAGACGTCCAGCCATGTTACCGGGAGCCTCCGCCTGGGGTGCTGACGAGTCACGGCCCCGAGAGCAGGGGAGTGAGGTCGCACACCGTGGCTTGGCTTTACTGAGCTTCAGGCCGGCCCCAAGGAGGTGATGAAGACAGCTGACCTTCGGGAGAGAGGAGCTGGCAGGACCCAGGAGAGAGGGTGTGCCCCCCTGTGGAGGGGGGCGGGGGTGGGGCTGCAGAATTAGGCGATCCGCCTGCAGTCGGAACGCTGCCAAGTCCGGGCCGCAGCCAGATTGTAGTGGGCCAAGAGGGACAGAGGAGGCAGCCCATCTGGAACACTCGGTTGAGAGGCTTGCTTTTGAAGGCGAGCCTACAGGGAGGTGTCGTCAGGAGCAGTCCAGGGAAGGGTCATGGACTCAGGGACAAGGAGACCCGAGCTGGTGGAACCTGAGTGCCTGTGGGCACCTTCAGGTGCTGCGGGAAGGCCACCGGGAGGGCCTGGACGAGCTCCCCGGTGACCGCAGGGGCCGTGGGCTCCTGGGAAGCAAAAGGGAGCAGGGGAGCCCCACCCCAGGCCTGTCTTTCCCTTCCTGGGGCAGGGCCCCCCGCCAGCACCACTTGCGACCATGTGGGCCCACCAAGATGGCCCGACCCTCGAGGAGGCTGCGTTTCGGCCGCGGCAAAGTCTCCCGGCCCCCCCCCCCCCCCCCGGGGCTCTGAGGAGAACCACGCAGCAACGGCGGGTCTGGGCCTCGGGCCGCTTCCTTAACCCACACATCAATGTGGAAAGGCCGACACTAGGGCCCAGCTGGCCTAAGCGCGAGCACCGCACAGTAGGGAGGAAAGCGCACGTAAACACCAGCGAGGGCCCGCGGCAGCTCCTGCAGCCGCCTTAGCAGGCGGGGGACTCCGAGTGGGTTCCCAGAAAAGCCTCTGAGCCGCCCTCGCAGGCTCACCTTAGGAGCCAGGAGGCAGGGGGTGGGGGAGGGGGAGGTCTAAGTCCCGGGCCCAATTAAGAGATCAGGTGGGGAAGGGTTTGGGAGCTTCTAAGGTGAGGAAGCCCCGGCTGATCCCGCGGGCTGCTATAAAGCGCCGTGACCCCCCAAGCTGTGCCAGGGCTGGCAGGCACTGGGGACAGGGCTTTCCAGAGCCATGACCCAGCGGTGGGGCCCCCAGAGGCTTGCAGGCGGGCAGCCGCACGCCGGCTTGGAGGACAGCACCCGGGCGAGCATCTTCACCTACACCAACAGCAACGCCACCAGAGGTGAGCAAGCGGGCGCCGTGGAGGCTGGACAGCCCTCCAGGGACACCAGGCCTGAGTGGCCATGCGGAGGGCTGCTGGCCACCCACCCGCCAGGAAAGCTCTCTTCCACACACGTCAGCAGCGGCCGAGGTGGTCCTTCTCCCTTCACCTTCATGATGCCATGAAATTGGGGGGGGGGGGGCGGTCCTTTCTGAACACAAAAGGACACCGTAATATGCAACTTGCCTTTCCAAACCACACAGGCTTCCCAGACCTTTTGCGAACCGCTGTCCCGGGAATGCTCATTGACTCTTTCCTTGCGGTCCCGTGCCGCTAGTAAGCACCCGTTACGTTCAGTTCTGGCGTGTCTCTCTGACCGCACTGCCCTGGCTTCCTGGGGAAGAAGCCGGCTCGGACTCAGTTTTGCATCTCCTGAAGCCAAAAGGAGGCAAACATGAGGTGGCCCGGAGGAGGGTAGGTGCCTTCTCCAACCTCAGGGTCGGAAGAGACGGGAGTAGCCGTCCTGTTCAACTCTGCCCCCGGGGCCTGCAGACTTCGGCTGCACGTTCTTGGGGAGGCGACTCGCTTGGCTCCCAGGGCAGCCTTTCCGCTGGAAGGTGTCCCAGGAGAAAGGGCTCGGGCCCAACAGACACCTGAAACGTCCGCGGAGGCGGCCCGAGTTATGCCCAGGAAGTGCGCCAGTCCGAACGCTTTTCGTGCAAGCCTTGCAAAGAACTGAGGATGTTAGTGACCCCCTGCCCCTGGCCCCCCTTCCCCAGTCCCTCCTCCAAACCAAAGACCACCCCATCTGTTCCTTCAAGGACGTCTCAGGTGCCATGGTTTCCAGAAGCCACGCCAGCTCCCTGACAGCCAGGGTTCCCAGGCCAAACTAATTGAGAACCCTCAAGTTTGCCCTGACCTGATCGTTCTGTCAAAATGTCCTTGGTGGCAACACAACAGGGCCCTCCCTGGAGGCCCCTGGGCCTTCACTGATGCCTGAGATTCCTTTTTGTACATTTTCCCCCGCAAAATTCAAGTATCTAGCAAAGTGGACCCACCCCTGCTGATTCCTGGAAGCAGATCTAAGACATGACATCATTCCGTCTGTAAATCTTCAGTATGCACCTGTAAGAGGAAAGGACTCTAAAACATAAACACAATGCCACTGTCACACCTATAAGGTAACATTGCCTTGATATTATTGAATCTCTTAACCAGTATTGAACAAAAGGTCGTACTTTTTTTTTTTTCACCTTGCTTGAATCAGGGCTCCGATAAGGTCCACACGTTCAGATGGATCATTATCTCTTTTTGTCCTCTTTGAAGTCAGGGGCTCCCTCTCTACCTCCTTGTAATTTATTTGTTCAAGGGAATGGGTCGTCTGTCCCCGGACCCCTCCACTTTGGACTTGCTGATGGTCTCCCGTGTGTGGCTTCTCATGCCCCTTCCCATCTTGTTCATCATTATGTGTCTGTAAATTGGTAGTTGATCTGAAGATCTGCTTGGAGGCCAGTTGGATCTGTTTTGTGTTTGGTTGGATCTCCTCACCATCAGGAGGGTGCCCCTTTTTCTGGGGTGTTGGCAGCTGCTGAACTCGATGCTTGGACCCACGAAACTGCTGGGGGTTGCAAAATGGTGACATTCTGACTTCCTCACCCTGTCTTCATCTATTAGCTGGAGTCCTTGGATAGACTGAAACATTCCCTCTTCTACTCTTGGCTTCCCCAGGGACACAGAGTGTATGGGAAAGGCAGAAGAAATGCTTCTTCTTTCCTTTTATTTCTCCCACTCCAAAGTAATGACTTGGTTTCCCAGTGGAGCCAGTTGGGTTTGACCTCTGGGTCTCCTTTCTCTCCCACTAAGAATCCTGTTCTCAAGGGCCTTGGGTAGAAGAATTAGAATATGATTCAATTACTCATTTGCTTTTTATCACACACACTCACAATGGTCTCAGAGTAATGACACCGACACCGCCATCAACAACATGCGTACCCAAAACTCAACATTTGGACAGGTCTTTTCGTCCTTAGGGTCTATGCCACCAGGTTCGAATAGTCAAACTAGTGCCCTTCCAAGTCGTTTAGAACAGTCCCTCTCTGTGTGATTATGCCTCTGAGTGGATATGCATTTAGGTTCATTTGTTTTATTTTTGATTTTCAGGGATTGCTTTTTAAATTTTAATGTTGTTTTAAAATCGTGTAATAAAATATTCACAAGGTTCCGAATTAAAATCTAGAGAAGAAGGTATATTCACAGAAATCTTGCTTCCTCGCCTGCCCCCACACCCAATTCACTCCCTCCATGAATTTCTTCAGAACACCTTCCCCCCGGGAGTTGACGGTGATACCCTTGTGGTGCCCACTTCTTTATGAAGTTGGTCCTGGAGAGTTCAGAAGAGAGGGGCAGGCTGGGACACGGGCTCTGCTTGCCGCTGCTAGAGGACCCTCCCCCGTGACCTCCCACATTCAGAGCAGTCCATCCCCTCCCCCACTGTGCACAGCCCCGTCCCTCTTGTCCCTGCCCTGTCCAATTTGGATTCGGCGGACTGTCCGGGAAGGATGCTCTGGCTGCTTCGTTTTGAAATTGTTCAAAAGCTGGAGCGTTCTGTATACCTCCCAGTCCCAGCTGCTGTTCTCGGACTAACCCGCTGTAGTTTCTGGGCAAGACCCGTTGGCAATTCGGGGTCCTCTGTTCTCCCGTCTATCAGCAGCCTCGTGGTTTCCCTCCGCTTCCTTCTGTACAGAAACTGATAGCACGCGGGCCTTCGGTAGTCAAAGGTCTGTCCCCAGGGGGCCTGTGCCACCTAGCATGGCTGTGGGCATTGCTGATGGGTTTCCAGGAGCTCCCCGTGAAAGCAATGAACAAAGCTCATACACAGGGTGCTGGAACATCACGGGTGCTGTGGGGTCTGGTTGTGCTGGGGGCGATTGGCATCTACCCCAGCCCTCCTAGCCAGGGGACCCAAGAAAGCCCTACTCTTCTAAAAGTAGTTCGAGCTGGGCTTTTGTGGCACACAACTGAAGTGTCCTGGTAAATGTGGGGACTCTGCGTGGATGCTTTCCTGGGCGCCATAAGGCTTTGGTACATGGCGGCAGGCACTGGCATATCATCCCTTTAAGTATTTTGCCAAAAATGATGGTGGTAAAAAAGGTCCTTCAGCACGACAGGTGTAGAGCCGCTGCGTTGTAATAAAGGGGAGTTACCCTTCCTTTTCGTTGCGTGTGTGTTTCGTAGGGTGGCTGTAACAGCACCACACGCTGAGTGGCTCACACAAGAGAAACTCCTTGGCTCCCGAGGAGTCTGAGGTCCGGGCGTGGGCAGGGTTGGCTCCTTCCGGCGACTCCGAGGGAGAGTCCACTCCGGGCCTCTCCTCCGGTTTCTGGCTCTTCCCAGCCATCTGCGGCGCTGCTCGGCCTGTGGAAGCATCGCCCGGATCTCGGCCTTGATCTTCACGTGACCTTCTCCCCGTGTGCATGTCTCTGTGTCCAAACTACCCCTTTTCGTGAGGACCCAGTCCTACGGGATTGGGGCCCGCGCTAATGACCGCACGGTAACTTGATCATCTCTGTGCAGACCCCGTCTCCAAATAAGGTCCCCTCCACAGGTCCTGGGGGTTACGACCCCGACATGTCGTTCTCATGGGGGGACACAACTCAACCCAGAACTCATTCATTCATCCATTCTCTGAGCACTGACTGTGCGTTGAACCTGCCACATGGGATACGACGAGACGTGCATATGGGTGGCTCCAGTACAGTGTAGGATGTCACACAGGTACACTGAGGTGGCGGTCCCAAGGGGCTGAGTTGACACTCGGCTTAGGAATCCAGAAAGGCTTCCGGGAAGCAAGGCCATCCGAGCTGGGCTTTACGGTATGGGAGAGAAGAGGACTGCAGTGCAGGGGAGAATGTGAGCAAAGGTCCCATGACAGAGAGGCATGGAGCAGTCACGGGAAGCAGCGCGGCGGGTGCAGGGGTTTGAGGGAGCAGAGGCCTGCCCACGGCACCCCAGAGGGCCAGCCCGCATACGGGGGTGGCAAATCGGATGGGGGGTGATACCCGGCATAGCTGGTGAGGAGTTTGGCTTTGTTAAGTTCAAGGATGCCTGTCTGGCGGGCCGCGGCCTCTGGCGTGAGACACGGATGCCTCACAACATCCGTGAGGTTCCAGCACTCCGTGCCATCACGACAACACGGAAGGTTGTTCGCAGGCGGGCCAAGCTAGAGGGAAAGAGCTGGTTGCAAAGGCAAGGGTAGCGGGCAGGAGGGCAGGAGGATTGACGCGACGCTCTGAGGAGGAAGGGAGGGTGGGGCGGGCACAGCTGTGCAGTCGGGTAACGCCGATGCCCAGCTCCTCTCCCCGCGCTGTACCTCCTGCCTTCTAGGCCCCTTTGAAGGTCCCAATTACCACATCGCACCGCGATGGGTGTACCACGTCACCAGCGCCTGGATGATCTTCGTGGTCATTGCGTCCGTCTTCACTAATGGGCTTGTGCTGGCAGCCACCATGAAGTTCAAGAAGCTGCGCCACCCTCTGAACTGGATCCTGGTGAATTTGGCGGTGGCTGACCTGGCGGAGACCATCATCGCCAGCACCATCAGCGTCGTGAACCAGATCTACGGCTACTTTGTGCTGGGCCACCCCATGTGTGTCCTGGAAGGCTACACTGTCTCCTTGTGTGGTAAGCTAGCCAGGGCCCCGGGCTCCGGGAAGACCCAGCCTGCCGTGTGTAAAGGAAACATTCACACGGCACCCCCCGGGTGTGCCCATGGTGTGCATTTGAAGGGAGACAGTCCTGTAGGGGAACCCGGGCCGGGGTCATCGTGGGGGGGGGGGTTGCAGACCAACAAGTGGACATCCAGAGTGCCTACCCTGAGACAGGCCGGTCTAGGGCCATGCAGCTGGCATAGGAGGAGACGGACAATCCCAGAACAATGTGGGAAGGAGGGCTCCGGGTCACCCCAAACAGAAGTTCCACTCAAACTGGGGATGTGTGTTCTTTCAGCTCACCTGTGTCGGCTTTTCCCAGAGAAAGCAGTGCTTCCCGTTAGAGCTTTTGAGATCCTGAAACTAGATCTCAGACCCCAGTCCCCATCACTCACATCTCTGTGGGCCTGGGCCCTGCTCAGGTCAACCTTGGCAGAGAAGAACCCATGTGGGGGGCACCAGGAGCATACGATCCCTTCCCCGAGGCACTCCCGAGTCCCAGAAAGAGGGGTCCCTATCCCAGATAGTGAGCACGGGGCGCCATCCGCCCCCTCAGAGGACCGTGTGCAGGAGGAGACGAGGGAGCACCCGGACGTTGAGTCAGCAAGATGAGAAGGGAGCTGGGCCGAGGTGGCCAAGGAGAGCAGGGTGCAGGCGGCAGCTGGGTGGGCAGAGGACAGGTGAGCATTGGCCGGTGGCCGAGCGGACTATGAGGCCGGGCACACGCAGGGGCACGGACTTGATTCTGGGAGGCGGAGGCTGGCGGGAGAGACCCAGGAAGAGGCTGAGTGAGAGAGCAAAGGCCGTGCCCGCAGGAGCACGAGGGAGCTACCCCTCCCGCAGGGCCGAGGGCTCTAGGCTGGCCTGCCTCCGGGCCCCCAGCCGTCACACCACTGCTCTTCCATTTTAAGTTTCCCAGGACCACGGGGTCTCCAATCCTGGGTCCTAAGCACCCACATCTAACTCGGGTTCATCCAACTGCCACCTAAATTGGTCTCCAATTCAGATTCTGAGAGGTGGACATGAAGAGGAGGAAAAAAAAAAAAAGACGCTAGGACACCCAGGGCCTGGGGAAGGCAGGGGGACCCTGGCTGCAGGTTTGAATTGCTACTGCGCATCAGTGAAATGGGGGCAGGACAGGGGGGCAAGACTGAAATGAGCAGATCGGCCCCTCATATCCCTGTGAGGTAGGTGCCAACACGAGGCCCACACACTGTACAGGGCAGGATGCCGCCCCCCCCCCATATCTAACTGCCCCTCATTTTACAGATGATGGCCCAGCGCTCTCCCAAAGGTATAGAACGGCAGTGACCAGGGAAAGCCTGCAGACCCCTCCTCAGAAGAATGTTTGCCAACGTGCACAATAAGATCCATAGAACTACAAAGGAGTCCCATGATACCGAAATATAGTGATCAAAGTATTAAATATTAATGAGTGACATAGTCCTTCACTAAAATTATGAGTAAATGCATTTTTTAGAAGTATTGATGACACCATTCTTTATTAAAGTATCAAATAACCGGATCTGGCCCGACAGCCACTGAAATTTCAAAGTGGTAATGAATATGGTGATATAGGGAAGTGTCTGCTGCCTCTGTAAAGTGACCAAGTCGCAGGCACTGCTAATGCTGCCATGCTCATAATGGAAGGCAATGCCTAGGGTCCATTAGAGTTTTTAGTGGAAAAAAGCTGTCCTTTTTCCCGCCCCAGTTAATGGAGCCCTAAACTCTGCCCACAGACCTCCAGTGTCTAAGCAGGGCATGGAGACATGATCTCCACCTGCCGGGGGGAGGGCAGCGGTGGGAAATCTGGAAGCCTAGGTGAACGTGCATATGGGCCGAAGGGCCACAGGTCACCGGACACGTCCCGTTTCCTTGCCCTTGCCTGGGACCACAGCACCTCAGTGTGGTCACGTGGGTGCATGCATGGCCATCGGGAGTCGTGTCTGCATCCGAAGAAAGGCTGGTGGCCAACTAGGAGGAAGACAGGAATCGGGGTGCTAGAGGCCCAAGAGGAAAGAATGGGGAAAGAGGGTGTCAGACAAATTGACCAAGAGGCCCACTGGCCCCTGGAGCTGAACACACTTTTTGGAGAATTAGGTTTTTCACATGGGTGGGGAGGAATGTCTCTTGATCCTAAAAGCTGTCGGCTGGTATGGGTGGAAGAAGAGATGTTGGAGGCTCAAAGCCCTCATCTGTCTGCTCTCCCCTGCAGGGATCACGGGTCTCTGGTCCCTGGCCATCATTTCCTGGGAGAGGTGGCTGGTAGTCTGCAAGCCCTTTGGCAATGTGAGATTTGATGCCAAGCTAGCCATCGCGGGCATTGCCTTCTCCTGGATCTGGGCCGCTGTGTGGACAGCCCCGCCCATCTTTGGCTGGAGCAGGTAAGGAGGCCAGTGTGTCAGGCATGCAGCTCATTTAGGACAGACGGTGAAGGACAGCGGGGAGGGTCAGGCGCATGACTCCATTTGTAACCGTGGGGTCAGTCGCTTCCTGTTTCTGGGCCTCCACGGCCCCATGACTAAAGTGAGGATGGACCCGATGTCCCTGTGACCCCCTTTGAGGGCGCGGTGCCTATGAACATATAAATCTGCCTGGCTCCGACATGGAAATAGGTCCTGTGATCTCTGAGCCTCTGGAAAGGTCTGTTTCTGCCAAACATGAACAGCTCATGGGTGCACACGGAGAAAGGCAACAAGCTCAAGCCACAGGAGCAGCTATAAGTGAAAGCAGGGCCGTCTCACCCACTCTGCCCTAGGCCTACATCTCGCACATTCTCAGGGGCCTCCCTTTCAGAGGCTTCTTGGGCTGTAGGTACACCTGGGCCCATAGGTCATTTGTGTCTTGGCCAGGCTGCTTCTTTGCGGGCTCAGATGCTATGTGTATTTTACCACAATAAAAACACAAGGGGCTATAAGACCAGTGAAAATGTTCTGGAACTAGACAGAGGTGGTGGTTGCACAATACTGTGAAGGTGCTAACTGTCAGATTGAATGGCTTGCTTCAAAAATGGTTGGTGAGGGGCACCTGGGTGGCTCTGTCAGTTAAGTGATCTCGGCTCAGGTCATGATCTCACGGTTCATGAGATTGAGCCCCACGTCGGGCTCCATGCTGATAGTGCAGAGCCTACTTGGGATTCTCTCTCTCCCTCTCTCTCTGTCCCTGCCCTGCTCATGAACACACACACAATCTCTCTCTGTCTCTCCAATAATAATTAAATAAACTTCAAAAAAAAAAAAAGGTGAATTCATGCAATGTAAATTTCACCTTAATTAAAACAAGCCACCAATCGTCCTCCCCAAGTCAGTGGCATGCCTGGACTGGGGGGCCCCAGGGTGCCCTGCCTGCATCAGGACAGGCTGCCAGCCCTTCTCTCCAGGTACTGGCCCCACGGCCTGAAGACATCATGCGGGCCCGATGTGTTCAGTGGCAGCTCGTACCCTGGCGTGCAGTCCTACATGATCGTCCTCATGATCACGTGCTGCATCATCCCCCTCAGCGTCATCGTGCTCTGCTACCTCCAAGTGTGGCTGGCCATCCGAGCGGTGAGCCCCCGAACTCTCCTGGCTCTACCCCCTGCCGATAGGATTGTGGGAGCCAAGGACACTTAGGCTGGGACAGAGAATCTCTCTCCTGCCCTCAAAGCAGGCCTGAATCCTCCAATTCCTTTGGGGCTGCGCCTGCAGTCCTGGCTCCCTTGTCCTTGTCCCTACACGATGCGAAGGGACCATGCATGAAGCAACTTCATGCTCCCAATAAGGGAGCACAGCCACATTTCTTCCGGGACCCGGGACCGTCCTCCCCTGGGTAGAAAGCCTGCCTTTCCCGGGGAGTGGAGAGCAGCCAGCCAGATCCGCAAGTGAACCCTGCAGATCAAAAGGTGCTTTTGAAAAGCTGCCACCAGAGTGACCTTGTCCCCTTCATGGGGCTGTGGGGCAGGCCAAGGAGTGGCTTTACGTGTGCCATGTGCCACCCAGACCTGCTCTCCACTGTCCTCACTGGGAAGTTGACCCCGTCCCCGGCCACCCCTACCCCCCTATGTAGGCAGCCCGAGTGAAGGCCACAGGCTCCCTGCCTTCAGCCTGCAGTGTGCCCCCACCCTACTTCCTTCCCCAACCCTGCCTGCGGTCAGGGATCAGAAGCAACCTCGCCGGCTCCCACAGGTGTCCAACCATGGCTTGGGCCTTGTTAGCTCGGGGCTGTGTCCCTGCCCACAGCAGACAGTGTCCAGCCTCTGTGTCTTCCCCCGATCGTCCCCTCAGAGTCAACCATGGGGGGGGCGGGCAGGAAACACGCTGATAAGGGACCAGGAGTGGCTAAGATGGCCTCCTTAGCTCCTTCCCAAACTCCTAATGGGAGCCAGGCTAAGCCAAGAGCTTGGAAGGCCCTTCAATGCCATCTTCGACAGGGCAGGCTCTGTGTTACCTCAGAGCCTACACAAGCTCCATCAAGGCCAGCCCGGTCCAGCCTGAGCCAGGCTGCGGGATCACTCAGGTGGGAGCTGGCCGCTGGCCGCTGACCGGACCAAGGTGGGCCCATCTCCTCGTCTCCATGACTCCATGTCCCCTGGCTGCCTGTCTCTCACCGCCTCCCTGACTCACGGCCCAGGCAACTGGCAACATGGAGCCCCCTGGATACAGAGCCCCGAAGGACTCTCCCACGCACCGTCCCCAGGCACGAATCTCTGTCTCCCCCAGGTGGCAAAGCAGCAAAAAGAATCCGAGTCCACTCAGAAGGCGGAGAAGGAGGTGACTCGCATGGTGATGGTCATGATCTTCGCCTACTGCGTCTGCTGGGGGCCCTACACTTTCTTTGCGTGCTTCGCCGCTGCCCACCCTGGCTACGCCTTCCACCCTCTGGTGGCCGCCCTGCCGGCCTACTTTGCCAAAAGTGCCACTATCTACAACCCCATCATCTATGTCTTTATGAACCGGCAGGTAAGTCACACCGTTGGCAGAGCAAACTAGGAATTTACCCCCGGAGAGCCCAGCGATGGCTCCCACCTGGAATCATGTCGAGGGGGTGCCCATTAATGACCTCCAGGACAACGACCAGAGAAGGCTCAGCACATGACCTAGCCCCAGCCAGCCCTCCCCGTGGATCGTGTCGGAGTCTTGGCCCGGCACAGCGCAGTCGCGCACGTTGCTGCTCTCCCGTTCTGTCGGCCTCAGGGTTGTCCTGCCGCTCACACCCGAAGGAGCGCCCGAACGTGTCTGCGTTGACCCTGGCTGTGCCCTTCTCACTTTGATAGGCACAACTGTCCTCTCAGTCTTCATCTTTCCGTTTTTAAACCCTAACCCCAACAAGGACGCAGAGAGGCCCTTCTCGGCTGCACCCGCATGCGGCTTTTGTGACTTTGTGGGTTAGTTCGAGGGGGCCCACTGTGGTCCCGCCCGAAGTCTCACCAGACGGTAGCCGTCATGGGCTGGTATACTCAGCCTCAGCAGCAAATTGCCCGTGACTCCTAGATCCCCCGGGAGGTTACAGGTGACCGCTGAGGCTTACCATCTTCCAAGAACAATTTGGCTTCCTCTTCCTTGAATCCATCAAATCTACTTCACCGAGATGCAATGTGTGACTTGATGGTGACCAGAAAGGTCCAGGGGCCCTCGCAGGGGCCTGGCATCGTGCCAGACCCAGTCCCCATTCCTTCCAACTAGCTCTTCTGTCCCTTCCCCCCACCCCCCCCCCCGCCCCATGTCACAGTTGCTCCGAGGCCCCGCTCAGTCTGGCCTGGCCCTTGGCTCCCTGCAGAGTTCATTAAGCACACACTCTTTCTGTAATGTTCAGGCATTAAGTAGGACACAGTTGATCTCCCGGGACTCCACTGTTGGTAACTCAATACCTAGAGTGTCTTTGTATCCCTGACTCCTGTTTCCTGGTTCATGTGGGTCTCTTTTTAGGTCTGGCTTTTGTTTGTGGAACCCTAGGCTCTCTTGCCTTATACTTGTTTACTTGAGTCTCCATTCTCCCCTCCCCAAACTGGCCCTCCTAGACAAGATGTCTGCACTTCTGGACATCTCCAGGCTTTTGAAGTTTGCTTTCACCCTCTCCGCATTGTTGTCCCTTCCTGTTGTGTCCTGAGACAATTATCTGTAATGGAGCTCACGAGGGCAGAGAACGTTGCTCTTTTTGTCCACTGCCGATCGCCCTGAGACAGTCTGGCGCACGGTGGACACTCAGTAGGTAGATGTCAAATGAATTCCTCAGCTAAGTCAATTCTCCCGTTCAGTTCACTTCTTGTGTTACTGATTTCCGTAATTATGTGTTTTATTTGTGAGGGTTTTGATGTTGGAGGGAGCTGGAGGTGGTCAAGAATAGGCCTAGAACATACAGGAGATGCCCCTTGTCTGCAGTCTCAAGGCATTGGGGTTATCCCAGTGATGATATGAGGTATAACTTGAGAAATGAATACGTTACAAATCTCTTTATAGGGGAAATGCACTGGGGCCCTCTTGGTGCCAGAAGATTCTCTTGGCTGTAGACATGAAGTAGTAGCTAGACTGTGGTCTCATTAGACCACTAGTTAGTGCCTGCGTGGCCTCAGAATTGATGGGATAGAAACAAGATGACAGTCATATCCCTTTTCACTAAAATGCCTCTGAGTCTCTTCCCAGACATTCTGGAAATGGGTCGCCCTATGCATGGGCCCCTTAGCTGGCATCCTCTTTGGTCACTGTATAAGTTTCCTGGGGCTGCCATAACAAAGTACCACAAACTGGGGCAGGGGGGGGCTTAAAACAACAGAGATGTATTCTCTCCCAGTTCTGGAGGCCAGAAGTCCAGGGTCAAGGCGTGGGCAGGGTTGTTTCCTTCTGAGGGCTCTGAGGGCGAATCCGTTCCCGCCCGTCTCCTAGCCTCCGGTGGTGGCCAGCGATCCTTGGTGTCCCTTGGCTCCTAGACAAGTCACCCCGATCTCTGCCTTCACCTCCACGTGACCTTCTCTGAGTCTGTGTCCAAATTCCCTTCTCATAATGACACCAGTGGTTGGATTAGGGCCCACTCCACTCTAGCATGACTTCATGGCAATGTATATCTTTATCACATCTGCAAGGACTCTATTTCCAAATAAGGTCACATTCACAGGCTCTAGGGGTTAGTCCTTGAACGTAGCTTTGGAGAGGGGGGCGTGGTATTACAACTTGACGCACAATAGTCACCATCAGAGTCTAAATTCGATGGCTCAGATGAGCGAGCAGTCAGGAGCAGACCATCCCCATGTGGGAGTAATAACCTCAGGCCTGCTCCAGTCTCTGCACGGGACTCTGAATGGTAGCGGAGAAGGTGCTCAGTCATCAAGGTGCCCCCTCATGAATAGTCTCCTCAGAATTCCCCAAGAGCAACCTTTAGCACGGTACGCGGGCCCTTTCCGCTCTGCTGAGTAGCGCTTTCTGCCCCGCCAGTTTCGAAATTGCATCATGCAGCTTTTCGGGAAGAAGGTTGACGATGGCTCTGAGCTCTCCAGCGCCTCCAGAACGGAGGCCTCATCTGTGTCTTCGGTGTCACCTGCATGAGTCCCTCCTGGCCGTGACAACAAAAAGGTCTGCTTCCTACCGGAAAACGTAAACCCTGTCCCACACACCGGCACTTTGGCCACCACCCCCCCTTTGCCCCTTCTCCTCCATCCCTGGGAAATAAAAGTAGTTTCTCTTTGCCAAAAACAACAAAGTTGCAGAGGCTCCCGCTGCCGTCTGGGGACACCTGAGCCTCTGAGGGTTCGGTCGCGGGGTCACGAGAGGGCATGAGGGAGATAGAGACGAGAGCAGCACCGTGGTTCAGGGGCTTTAATATTTCCCAAGCCTTGTGTCTGTAGACGGTACGGGAGGATCACGAAACGGAAACGCGAGGCGGGCTGGTGGCGATGGAGCCGGAAAGGGAGGTGAGGGTGGCTGTCTAGCGAGGGCTGGCTGGATGCCCTCAATGCCCGGAGGGCGGCCTGAGGTAGCCCAGGCCCTCTAAGGCCCACCTGCTAGAGGCTCAGGCTCCTCAGAACGCCGCCTCCATCTGGAGGGGACCCAGGCCTGCCGGTCTGTGGCAGACACGGCGCGCCGCTTCTGCCAGGCCAGGGCCCCAAGCCCGATCAGCACGAGGGCGGCGCAGGTGTGCGGGCCGGAGCTCAGCGGCGGTGGGGGGGCAGGTGCACACCGTGCAGATGAAGGCCGGGAAGACGGTGGCCAGTGCGAGCGCTGTCCCAGGAGGGTGTGTGCGTGCCCGGTGACAGCGAAGGGCCCAGCTGACTCGGCCACGCTCCGTCATCCAGTGTGGCCTGGGACCGAGAACCCGGCGGCGCGAGAGCTGGCCAAGGACGGGAGTGGGGTCTGGGAGCGCGGAAGAGAGTGGGCCCAACCGTCACAGGTGAGGGAAAGCCCTCCCCCGTGCTTGCTAACCCAGGGTCAGAAGCAGGGGCACCCAGAGAGAGCTCCCTGTGCCAGCAGAAGGCGCCCCCCTCCGCCGAGGCGCCCCCGCGGCCGAAAGCTGCTGGGCCCCGGTTCCCACATGAGCCGGCTCGGGGCAGGGGCGGGGGTGCGGCAGGGACATGGACACTAGATGTTTCCAGCTCTGTGGCAGATGGGTGAATCGCAACTGAGCCGTCAGCGGGGGGCTGCCTGAGGACCGGCCCCTTGCCTCAGATCGCAGGCCATCCCGGCGGCTCTGCTCATCGTTTGCCTCTCTCATCCCTGTTCTTCTCACGGGCCCTTTCTTTAAAAGCTCCCCCGCGAGTTGCTCACCCATATTTCCTTGGCTCCCTCGTAGGACAGATAGGCCATTTTCTCTTCAGCGCGGGCCAGAATCTGTTCAAGGTGGCAAATGTCATCTGGGTACCCCTGGACGTGCTCATTCACCTGTTCTTCCACCGACGCTTGTCTTGGGAGCAAAAGACAAGGGGACTACTCCCTGAGCACTCTGCCCAGGGGTTGTTGTGCTGGCAAGGAGCAGTCCCACGTCAAGACTAGACTTGGGTTCGGATCCCACCTTCCTCCTCTCTCCTCCCCCAGGTCTGCCTCAGAACACCAGAAACGCACACCAGTCACACACATGCTGCTATTCATACACCTTCCATGCACAGATCCTGTTTCACAACAGCTTCACAAAACTAGCCACAGACTAGAAGTTGTAGAAAGGAAAATCTAAGTTATTCATGCCTGCTATTAAATCCCATATAAATTCCCAGCATCGGTGTTTGGCAAGCAGTAATCATTCCATAAAAGCCTGTAAAGACAGAAACAGATGAGTGGTTCCTGGCAGCTGAGGGTGGGGAGAGAATGGGGAGTGACTGCCAATGGGATGGGGTTTCTTTTTGGAGTGATGACAACGTTCTGGAATGAGACAGCAGTGACGGTTGCGCAAGTCTGTGAATACACTGAAAACCACTGATCGTAAATGGGTGAATTTTATGGGGATGTGAATTAGATCTCAATAGAGCTGTTATTAAAACAAAAACAAAAAATTGAATTGTGGCAGTGGTCGTACACCTTAGTAAATCTACGAACGGTCATTGAAACGTATAGTCACGATGGTGCATTTTATGGCACGTAACTTCCATCTCAGTAGACCTCTTAAAAAACACAAACAAAACATCACTAACCAGTTGTTTATGGCTATGTGTGGAAGTTGTAAAAGTATAAAAATACGTATGAAAAAGATAAGGGCCCAATGAGGATAGCGAGACGGGTGGAAGGGGAGGGGTTGGGAAGGGATAAGGTGAGAGCTTCAAGTGAACCTTCTAAAGTTTTCTTTCTTGGGGTGCCTGGGTGGCTCAGTCGGTTAGGCGTCCGACTTCGGCTCAGGTCATGATCTCGTGGTTTATGGGTTTGAGCCCCGTGTCGGGCTCTGCGCTGACAGCTCGGAGCCTGGAGCCTGCTTCCGATTCTGGGTCTCCCTCTCTCTCTGCCCCTCCCCTGCTCGCACTCTGTCTCTCTATCTCTCTCTCAAAAATAAGCATTAAAGTTTTACTTCTTAACAAAATAACATTTGAGGCAAATTTGGTAAATGTTAATTAAGATTTGAGAAAGCTGAGGGTGGGTATACAGTGTTGACCATGTTATCCTCTACATTTTCCCTGGGTTTGGAATACTCCATAATTTAAAGAAACTTTGAGGCTCTTCATTTGGGCACCAGGAAAGATGGCCCAGAGGACAGAGGCCATGTGGCTTTTAACACCGTCACTTGGGGACAAGCCACGGAACGCTTGTCCCGTGAGTCGGGGATGGTGATGCTGGAGAAGCAGAAAGGTACTGGAGACACAGGATTGCTGGGGCCTGCTACCCTGTGGAAAACAGGGCAACGGAGGATGCGGCCGATCAGTTCACATGGCTCTGGCATGCACAAGAGCCTAAGCAATGGTGCTGTCGCGCAGACAGGGAATATGAGGCGAGGGGGTCGGTTTGGTCTCGCTTCAAGGACTTCACTGACACCCCCATGGAGATGTCCCCCAGGCATTTGCTGAAAGCCAATTCATCAAGAGCTGGTCCATAACAGCATTTCAAGGAACATTCCCTTGATCTCTGCCCTGCTCCCTGTAGAGAAGAGAGCAGACTGACAATGCCCACAGAGAGGGGGAGGCAGTAGAGTGTCCACTCGAAAGGACATTTCCCATGACTGTCTTTCTATTTACATGAAGGATTCAGACACAAGAATGTTCAAGATATTAACTATGTTCAAGTATATATTAATGAATATATATATATATATATATATATATATATATATATATATAAACATTTGTTTATTTTTGAGGTAGAGAGAGACAGAGCATGAGCGGGGGAGGAGCAGAGAGAGAGGGAGACACAGAATCTGAAGCAGGCTCCAGGCTCCGAGCGGTTAGCACAGAGCCCGATGTGGGGCTCGAACTCAACACACCATGAGATCATGACCTGAGCCGAAGTCAGACGCTTAACTGAGCCACCCAGGCGCCCCTCATGAATATACTCTTCATAGATAATGAAGTCAAGGAATAGATCTGCCATTAATATATTTATAAGAATTTACAAACATATTCTTAAATGAATTCTTGAATAGAGTATTCAAGAAGAAAATATTAATTCACAAGGATATTCTATTAGTCTCCCCTTGTCTCTGGCTCCCAGGCTCTTTGCCCTCTGGCAACAGCATCCTGGCTACGACAGAGCTGACTCCCTTCCCTGTTCCTCCCTTAGTCAAGGATCCTCTCTGCCCCACTCCTACAGTTGCAGAGGCAAATGAACCACCCTATTTTTTTTTTTTTATCTCAACTTCTATTTAAATTCTAGTTAGTTGACATGTATGGTAAAATTAGTTTCGGGTGTAGAATTTAGTGATTCATCACTTACATATAACACCCAGTGCTCATCACAAGTGCCCTCCTTAATCTCCATCACTCATCTAGCCCACCCCCACCCCTCTCCATCAACCCTCAGTTTGTTCTCTGTATTTAAGGGTCTCCTATGGTTTGTTTACTCTCTCTTCCCCTGCCCTTCCCTTATGTTCAACTGTTTTATTTCTTAAATTCTACATATGAATGAAATCATATGGTATTTGTTTTTCTATGACTTATTTTGCTTAGCATAATACTCTATAGCTCCATCCACAGCACTGCAAATGACAAGATGTCATTCTTTTTTATGGCTGAGTAATATTCCATTACATATATATATATGTATATACATGTATGTGTGTATAGACCACATCTTCTTTATCCATCCATCAGTTGATGGACATTTGGGCTCTTTCCATACTTTGGCTATTGTTGATAGCACTGCTACAAACATTTGGGTGCACATGCTCCTCTGAATCGGTATTTTCGTGTCCTTTGTGTAAATGCCTAATAGTGCAATTGCTGGGTCGTAGAGTAGTTCTATTTTTAACTTTCTGAGGAACCTCCATACTGTTTCCCAGAGTGACTGCACCAGTTTGCGTTCCCACCAACAGTGCACGAGGGTTCCCTTTTCTCCACATCTTCACCAATATCTGTTGTTTCCCGAGTTGTTAATTTTAGCCATCCTGACAGGTGTGAGGTGGTATCTCATCATGGTTTTTTTAAATTAATTTATTTATTTTGAAAGAGAGACAGAGACAGAGAATGAGAATGAGTGGGGACAGAGGATCCGAAGCAGGCTCCACACTGACAGCAGAGAGCCCAATGTGGGGCTCAAACTCACAAACAGGGAGATCATGACTTGACCAAAGCCAGATGCTTAGCCGGCTGAGCCACCCAGGCACCCCTCATCATGGTTTTGATTTGTATTTCCCTGATGATGAGTGAGCATCTCTTCATGTGTCTGTTAGCCATCTAGATGTCTTCTTCGCAAAAATGTCTGTTCATGTCTTCTGTCCATTTCTTAACTGGATTATTTATTTGGGGGATATTGAGTTTTAGAAGTTCTTTATAGATTTTAGATAATAACCCTTTATCAGATATGTCATTTGCAAATATCTTCTCCCATTCTGTTGGTTGTCTTAGTTTTGTTGATCGTTTCCTTCATTGTGCAGAAGCTTTTTATCTTGATGAGGTCCCAATAGTTCATTTTTGCTTTTCTTTCTCTTGCCTCCAGAGATGTGTCTAGTAAGAAGTTGCTACAGCTGAGGCCAAAGAGGTTGCTGCCTGTGTTCTCCTGTAGGATTTTGATGGTTTCCTGTCACACATTTAGGTCTTTCATCCATTTTGAACTTATTTTTGTGTGTGGTGTAAGAAAGTGGTCCAGTTTCATTCTTCTGCATGTTGCTCTCCAGTTTTCCCAAGACTATTTGTTGAAGAGACTGTCCTTTTTCCATTGGATATTCTTTCCTGCTTTGTCAAAGATTAGTTGACCATATAGTTGTGGGTCCATTTCTGGGGTTTCTATTCTATTCCACTGATCTATGTGTCTGTTTCTGTGCCAATACCATACTGCCTTGGTGATTACAGCTTTGTAATACATCTTGAAGTCCAGGATTGTGATGCCTCCAGCTTTGGTTTTCTTTTTCAGGATTTCTTTGGCTATTCAGAGTCTTTTCTGGTTCCGTACAAGTTTTAGGATTGTTTGTTCTAGCTCTGTGCAAAATGCTGGTGGTATTTTGATAGGGATTGCATCAAACGTGTACATTGCTTTGGGTAGTATGGACATTTTAACAATATTTGTTCTTCTAATCCATGAGCCAGGACTGTTTGTCCATTTCATTATGTGCCCTGCACTTTGTTTCATAAGTGTTCTGTAGTTTTAGAATACAGATCTTTCACCCCTTTGGGGAGGTTTATTCCCAGGAATCCTATGGGATTTGGTGCAATTGTAAATGGGATCAGTTCCTGGATTTCCTTTTCTGCTGCTTCATTATTGGTGTATAAAAATGCATCTGGTTTCTGTACATTGATTTTTATGTTAACTTGTGTATTAGTTCCAGTAATTTTTTTGGTGGAGTCTTTCAGGTTTCCTACATAGAGTATCATGTCATCTGCAAATAGTGAAAGTTTGACTGCTCCTTTGCCAATCTGGATGACTTTGATTTCTTTTTGTTGTCTGATTGCTGAGGCTAGGACTTCCAGTACTACGTTAAATATCAAGGGTGAGAGTGGATATCCCTGTCGTGTTCCTGAACGTAGAGGAAAAGCTCTCAGGTTTTCCTCATTGAGGTTGATATTAGCTGTGGGTCTTTCATATATAGCCTTTATGATGTTGAGGTGTGTTCCCTCTAGCCTTACTTTGTTGAGGGTTTTTATCAAGAATTAATGCTGTATTTTGTCAAATGCTTTCTCTGCATCTGTAGAGAAGATCGTAGGATTCTTATCCTTTATTAACATGGTGCATCACATTGATTGATTTGCAAATATTGAACACTCCTGCAGCCCAGGAATAAATCCCACTTGATCGCGGTGAATAATTATTTTAATGTACGGTTGGATTTGATTTGCTAGTATCTTGTTGAGAATTTTTTCATCTGTGTCCATGAGGGATATTGGCCTATAATTCTCCTTTTTAGTGGGGTCTTTGTGTGGATTTTGAATCAAGGTAATGCTGGCCTTGTAGAAGAAGTTTGCAAGTTTTCCTTCCATTTCTGTTTTTTGGAACAGTTTGAGAAGAATAGGTATTAACTCTTCTTTAAATGCCTGGGGGGGGCACCTGGGTGACTCAGTTGGTTAAGCATCTGACTCCTGGTTTCGGCTCTTGGTTTCAGCTCAGGTCATGATCTCACAGTTCATTGAGTTTGAGCCCTGCATCAGGCTCTGTGCTGATGGCTCAGAGGCTGGAGCCTACTTCAGATTCTGTGTCTCCCTCTCTCTCTGCCCCTCTCCTGCTCATGCTCTGTCTGTCTGTCTCTCTCAAAAATCAATAAACGTTAAAAAAATTTTTAATAAAAAATAAATAAATGTCTGGTAGAATTCCCCCGAGAAGGCTTCTGGCCCTGGACTTCTGTTGGGAGATTTTTTGATTACTGATTCAATTTCTTTGCTGGTTATGGGTCTGTTCAAATTTTCTATTTCTTCCTGTTTCAGTTTGGTAGTTTGTATATTTCTAGGAACTTATCCATTTCTTTCAGATTGTCCAGTTTGTTGGCATATAATTTTTCATAATATTGTCTTATAATTGTCTGTATTTCTGTGGTGTTGGCTGTGAACTCTTCTCTTCCATTCATGAATTCATTTGGGTACTTTCTCTTTTCTCTTTGAAAAGTCTGGCTAGGTGTTTTTCAATGTTATTAATTCTTTCAAAGAACCAGCTCTTAGTTTCATTGATCTGATCTACTGTTGTTTGTTTGTATATTGATTATCTCTCCTTTCATCTTTATCACGTCCCTTCTTCTGCTGGCTTTAAGCTTTATTTGCTATTCCTTTTCTAGCTCCTTTAAGTGTAAGGTTAGTTTGTGTATTTGAGACTTTTCTTGCTTCTTGAGATAGGCCGGTATTGCTATATACTTCTCTCTTATGACCACCTTTGCTGTATCCCAAAGGGTTTGGACTGTCGTGTTTTCATTTTCATTTGCTTACCTGTATTTTTTTTTTTTACATCTTCTTGAATTTTCTGGTTAACCCACTCATTCCTTAGTATGTTCTTTAACCTCCATGTGTTTGCGGTTTGTCCAAATTTTTTTCTTGTGGTTGACTTCAAGTTTCATAGCATGTGGTCTGCAAATATGCATGGTATCTTGATCTTTTTGTACTCTTGATCTTGATCTTTTTGTACTCATTGAGGGCTGATTTGTGCCCCAGTATGTGATCTATTCTGGAGAATGTTCCATGTGCACTCGAGAAGAATGTATATTCTGCTGCTTTAGGATGAAATGTTCTGAATATATCTGTTAAGTCCATTGGGTCCAGTGTGTCTTTCAAAGCCATTGTTTCTTTGTTGATTTTCTGCTTAGATGATCTGTCCATTGTTGTAAGTGGGGTGTTAAAGTCCCCTAGTATTCTTGTATTATTATCAATGAGTTTCTTTATGTTTGTTATTAATTGATTTATATATTTGGGTGTTTCAAGTTGGGGGCATAAATATTTACAGTTATTAGATCTTCTTGGATAGCCCCCTTAATTATGATATAGTGCCCTTCTTCATCTCTCGTTACAGTCTTCAGTTTAAAAAATCTATTGTCTGGGGGCACCTGGGTGGCTCAGTTGGTTGAGTGACCGACTTCGGCTCAGGTCATGATCTCACAGTCTGTGAGTTTGAGCCCTGCGTCGGGCTCTGTGCCGACAGTTCAGAGCCTGGAGCCTGGTTTAGATTCTGTGTCTCCCTCTCTCTGCCCCTCCCCTGCTCATGCTCTGTCTCTCTCTCCCTCTCTCTCTCTCTCTCTCTCTCTCTCTCAAAGAATAAATAAACATTAAAAAATTAAAATCTATTTGTCTGATATAAGTATGGCTACCCCGGCTTTCTTTTGACGTCCATTAGCATGATAGATGGTTCTCAATCCCCTCACTTTAAAGCTAGAGGTGTTTTTAGGTCTAAAATGAGTCTCTTGTAAGCAGCATACAGATGGGTCTTTTTTTTTTTAATCCATTCTAATACCCCATATCTTTTGATTGGAGCATTTAGTCCAGCAAATGGACCACTCTAGAAAATGCTCTTACAAAGACAACATGACGACCAGCCAACCAAAATGCCCCCCAAATCTTCCAAAGCTGTGAAGGCCACCCTTTGTAATACAAATTGTCCTAAACATCATTGTTGTTGAAGAAAAGTATATCCTTTTTTTAAGTTCATTTTATTTTGAGAGAGAGAGAGAAAGTGTGCGCAGGGGAGGGGCAGACATAGAGGAAGAGAGAGAATCCCAAGCAGGCTCCACCCAGTGCAGGGCCTGACAGGCGCTTGATCTCATGACAGTGAGATCATGACCTGAGCCGAAATCAAGAATCAGACACTTAAGCGACTGAGCCACCTAGGTGCCCTGAAGATGAGTTTATTCTTGATCATACCTGAGCGCTGGCTTTTGGCAAACTGAGCTAGAAACTAGTGGCCTGCAACTTGAAGAAGTCTGAGATGAAGAAACAAATGTAGGAGGGATCAAGCCCTGCAGGTAGGGTGGGGTAATGCAGCAGGGACCGAGTAGGACCTCCTGAGCAAATGCGCAACCACATGCGTCCTTATAGGAGGGAAGCAGAGAGAGCTTTTACACACAGAGAAGAGGGCCATATGAAAACAGAGCAGAGAGAGATGTGAAGATACTGGCCTTGAAGGTTGGAGTGATGTGGCCACAAGCTAAGGTCCCGGCAGCCACCAGAAGCTGACGTACAAGAATGTCCATAGCAGCTTTATTCATAACAGCCCCAACCAGCAGCAGGCGAACGGGTAAACTAACTGTGGTGTATCCATACAGTAGAATACTGCTGAGGAAGAAACAGTGATCTATTCCTATGCACAGCTTGGATGAATCTCAGAATATTACACTGGGTGAAAGAAGACAGACATAAAGGACTATATACTGTATGATTCCATTTACATGAAGTATCCAGAAGAGACAAATGCAGAGGGACAGAAAGCACACTGGTGGTTACCAGGGGTCGGGGTTAGGGGAATGGGGAGTGGTGGGGTGTTCCTCTGGAGTGATGAAAATGTTCTGGAACCAAATATAGGTGGTGGTTGCACAACACTGCGAATGTACTAAATGCCACTGGATTGCACATTTTAAGATGGATAATTTTGTTTTGTGAATTTCATGTCAATTCAAAAATAGAAAAGGGGCACCTGAGTGGCTCGGTCAATGAGCATCTGACTTCAGCTCAGGTGATGATCTTGCGGTTCGTGAGTTCAAGCCCCACATCAGGCTCGCTGCTGTCAGCACAGAGCCCACTTTGACTCTTCTGTCCCCCCAGCTTCTGTGCCTCTCCTCCACTTGCACTCTCTCTCAAAAATAAATAAAACTTTTTTTTTTAATTTTTTTTTCAACATTTATTTATTTTTGGGACAGAGAGAGACAGAGCATGAACAGGGGAAGGGCAGAGAGAGAGGGAGACACAGAATCGGAAACAGGCTCCAGGCTCTGAGCCATCAGCCCAGAGCCCGACGTGGGGCTCGAACTCACAGACCGCGAGATCGTGACCTGGCTGAAGTCGGACGCTTAACCGACTGCGCCACCCAGGCGCCCCTCAAAAATAAATAAAACATTTTAAAAGTGGTGAAGAAAGGAAGGAAGGAAGGAAGGAAGGAAGGAAGGAAGGAAGGAAGACCTCATGAAAGGAAACATTTACCTGTGAGAAGTGTCATAGGACTTTTCGGTTTGAAATCTCAGTTTGTGACACACCAGAGGAGACGTGACATCACAGGGGCTTGGGTGGTGACCGTACAGGTATGAACACCAGGTAACACTTTACTGACTTCAACACATATGTCATGTCTACATCTAGCTCACATAAAGGTTTTTTTAAAGATTGAAAGGAGACATATGTTTTAAAAAATTCAATGAATTCCTGTGTCCCCTTCACCCTAGATTAGGAAGCCACGTGGCCAGGACATGTTGACATGCTCTCAGGCTTGTGCCTCTCTGAGACTCCATTTCCCCATCTGTAAAGTGGGTCGCTGAACACCACAGGTGACAATGCTATTTGCTCCCTGCTGTCACTGTTATTATATAAAGTCATCTCCCGCCCATTCTCCATGTCTCCTGGCAAATCAGAGTCCTACAGACCTGCTTTGTTGCTTCTAATGTATATTTATCAAGATAGGCTAACTGCCATGGCCAACAAGTGGAAAATCTCGGTGGCCGAACACAACAAAAGCTTACAGCACACTCCTATCACAGTCCAACGGTGGTGGGGGTGGTTGTTTCAGAAGTGCAAGCATATAGAATTCACAGGGAACCCAAGGGAGGGAGGTCACCCTGCTCCCCCGCGCTGCGGGCACATCCTGATTTGCTAAGGGGTTAAGAGCTTATGGGAGCACAACAGTCCTGTTGGCCTGGCGGTATGGAAACTTATGGGGATATGTGTCACTGCCTCTGGGCTCTAGTCTCGCTGTATATAAATCCAATCTTGGAAATGGTATTTTGACAAAAGGGTTGCCATTAAGAGTCCCAAGAGTTGGGTTCGGTTGCCCCGTCCTCCAAACATCACACCCAAAAGAAACCCATAATTCTGATCGGCGCTCTTATTTGACACTGTGCTGCCCTGCAGTAGTTTTGAGGCGTCCCCCACAGACTTGTCAAGCAGTGTAAATGCAGGTAACGCTTCCCTGTGAAAGCAGAAGAGGACTGATCCCCAAGTGCCTCTTTCCCCACAGACACACAGGTGCTAAGAAAGGATGGCAGAGTTCTCACTTTACTGGGAATCTTGGGTCATCCATGTAATACCTCCCTCTCTGGCCAGGCTTTGGAAGAATTAGAGCTAATGCAAAAACCAGATGCAACAGACTGCGGGGACCAGGGGAGAGAGTGTGGCACCCCTGAGGGCCACTAGGACCCTAAGAAAGGTCCAAATAGGAACGGTGCAGGTCCTTAAGAGACTGTGTTTGCCTTTCCCCCCTTATTTGTGAGCCCTGGTCTCACCTTAGATGAAAATAAGTTCGACCCGCCACACAGCAGGGAGAAAGCATTCCCCAGAAGGCAATCATTTTCAGAAGAAATAGCCCCAGCTCAGCCATGAGCACAGGTGAAGGGATCGTGGCATGTAGGGCATCCTGTTTCACACATTATGCTCACAGATGGGGATGTGCAGGACCCCTCCCTGACCCATGACGGGCGCCCGCTGGGCTCACCGCCACCGCAAGTGTCTCCCACCACCACAGGCAGAGCCTACGGCTTCTGGGGTCAGCTGGCGAGACCCTGAGCTGGAACCCCGTTTTGCCAGGAGAGGGCCCCGGCGGGTGCACAACAGCAGGCAGGGGACGAGCCCTCTCCACCACGGGGTCCAGGGGCCCAAGAAACACTGACCAGCTCCTCTCCCCCTCCCCCTCCCCGCGACCCTCCAAACCCATGTCCTTGCTCGCCTCCACTCTCCCGACAGCCCTGGAGGCGGGGCGGGGGGCGGGGAGGGCCCGACCCCACAGCCCAGGCTGCAGCGGAGGGGCCACCTCACCTGCATTTCTGTTCCTGGAGGGACGCCAGCGACACCTGCAGGCCCATCAGACGGCTCTCCTTTAGGCTCGGATAGGACACCTGGAGGCTGAGGTGGAGCTCCCTGACTTCTCTTAGGTCCTCCTTCATCAGTCGCGACAGCAGGTTTCGCTGCTGGGCCACACGCTTTGTCCCCCAGGACTTCCCCAGCCACAAAGCTGGGAAGTGGCTCGCCAGGGGCAAGTGTCTGACGATATCAGACAGGTCGGTGGACAGGCAGTCTTTCCCACCTGGCCTGGGAGACTCTGAAGACGGGGCCTTCTCGCTGGGCCGCCTGCAGTGGCGTGGGCTGCTTTCGGCCTTGCCCTGGGGCCTCCAGCCCCCCTCCAGCCCCTGCAGCTGCCGGTGGCAACGGCAGAGCCTTCACTCGATCTGGGCAATGGTGGCAGAGGCGCACTGGTTCACCTTCTCGAAGTCCTGCCAGATGTGGGGGGCGTGGTGCCGGTCGGCTTTGGACACCAGCTTGAGGTAGCCCACGGTGTTCTCCTCCCGACTGGCCTTCTCCAGTCTCCGCTGCTCTGAGAGGTAAAGGACGCGGTGCTGACACTATCCTGTAAGTTCCGGGCCAGCTCCCCATCTGACAGACTGGAATGGCCCCTGGGGGGGTACCGTCCTCGCTGGATGAAAGGGACCCGCACGCGGAAACATCGGAGAGAATGGCCGCACTTGGGCTCTTGGTATATTCTGCCTGCGTCGGAAACAAGGAATGGTTAACAGGTACTTCTGTGAGCTGCAAACGGTACAAGTGGACCTACCGTCGTCTCACTCTGTAATAATACTCAGCTGCAGGCACAGGTACTTACATATGCAACATTTGTGCACTCAAGACGGGCCCAACACAGACTGGAGAGGTCAAGTTCAACTTCTGGGCCCCTCTCCCTTTCTTTTCAGCACCCAGTTGTTGTTTTTTTTAAAGTCCTCTCTACACCAAATATGGGGCTTAAACTCAACTCTGAGATCAAGAGTCGCACACTCCTCTGACTGAGCACCTGACTTTTTGCTGTATGAATGGACCTCGCTAGAACCCTCAGGTGGCTAGAATCCCCCCCTCCACACCTGTCCTGTCTGTTCTTGGACTTCTTCTCTCCCCACAAATACCAACTGTATTGGTATAGATCTCATCTTATAAAGTACGTAATGAGCTCATTCCCATCAACCCATATGTTTTATTATATTGCTACCGCCAGCAGATCGAAGAGGGAGGCAAGGAGATCTGCATCCCGACGAGTGCATTCCTTCATTCGATCATTCATTCAACACACACTTCCTGAGCACCTACCATGTGGTACAGAAGCCAGACACATTCCTTGCTCATAGAGAGCTGACAGTCAGGGGTGAAAAAACTACTGTAATGCAAATGAATGCACCTCTCATGTGGGCAAGTTAATAAACCACTCAGAGAGTCAGTTTTCTCATCTTTCAAACAAAGATGGCCATAGCAGCATAGCTGGGAGACAGTGGACCAGGGCAGAGTGCATGGTGATGAGCTAGGAGAGGCAGGTGAGGTCACGACAGGTGGAGGGGTGCCTGGGTGGCTCAGTCAGCGGAGGGTGTGACTCTTGATCTCGGGGTTATGCCTTTGAGCCCCATGTTGGGCATAGAGATTACTTCAAAATCAAATCTTGGGGCGCCTGGGTGGCTCAGTTGGGTAAGCGTCCAACTTTGGCTCAGGTCATGATCTCACTTGTGAGTTTGAGCCCTGCATTGGGCTCTCTGCTGTCATCGTGGAGCACATTTCAGATCCTCTGTCCCCGTGTCTCTCTGTCCCTCCCCCACTCGTGCTCTTTCTCCCTTTCTCTGAAAAATAAATATTTTTTTTAATTTAGGGGCAGCTTGGTGGCTCAGTCGGTTGAGCATCTGGCTCTGGCTCGGGTCATGATCTCGCAGTTTGTGAGTTCAAGCCCCGCACTTGGCTCTGTCCTGCTATCGCAGAGCCCAGAGCCTGCTTCAGCTTCTGTGTCTTCCCCTCTCTGTGCACCTTCCCCGCTTGCACTGTCTCTCTCTCTCTGTCTCTCAAAATTAAATAAACATTATGGGGCGCCTGGGTGGCTCAGCTGGTTAAGCGGCCGACTTCGGCTCAGGTCATGATCTCGCGGTCCGTGAGTTCGAGTCCCGCGTCAGGCTCTGTGCTGACAGCTCAGAGCCTGGAGCCTGTTTCAAATTCTGTGTCTCCCTCTCTCTGACCCTCCCCCGTTCATTCTCTGTCTCTCTCTGTCTCAAAAATAAATAAACGTTAAAAAAATTAAAAAAAAAATTAAATAAACATTAAAAATTTTTTTAATTTAAAAAAATTGTATAAAAAATACAATTTAACTTTAAAAAAACTCTTACAAAAGAACAAGTAAAGCCTCTGTTCTGTTTCTACTTTTTAAAAAGCTTTTTTAAATGTTTATTTATTTTTGAGAGAGAGAGTGAGTGGGGGAGGGAGCTGAGAGAGAGGGAGACAGAGGATCTGAAGCGGGCTCCTCGGTGAAAGTGGAGCCGCAGGACAGAAACTGGTACGGGCGCTTTGGAAAAGCAGTGCTAAACTGTAAAGCTGAAGACATGTATATCAAATGGCCCAGCAATTGCATTCACTGGTATGGCCTTGGGAAACAGGTACACGAATGTTCCCAATAGCCAACTGCTAGAAATAACCCTCTGCCCATCGGCTGTAAAATGTGTAAGCAAACTGCAAAATATTCAACAACATACTACTACACAGCAATGAAAGTGAACTACAGCCTTGAAAATATGAATGAACGGGGGCGCTGGATAGCTCAGTTGGTTAAGTGGCCGACTTCGGCTCAGCTCGTGGTCTTGCAGTCTGTGAGTTCAAGCCCCGCCTCGGGCTCTGTGCTGGCAGCTCAGAGCCTGGAGCCTGCTTCCGATTCTGTGTCTCCCTCTCTCTCTGCCCCTCCCCTGCTTGCTCTCTGCCTGTCTCTCTCTCTCTCTCAAAAAATAATAAACATTAAAAAAATTTTAAAAAAAGAAAATATGAATGAACAAGCATAATGTTGAACAAAAGAAGCTAAACACGGAAAAATCCATACTATATGTGGTTTCGGCATATAAAGTTGAAAAGCAAGCAAAACAAAATGATGTTGTTTAGGGACAACAGACAATAAAGCTATAAAGAAAAGCATGGGCATTGGTAGCCTAAGTGTCAGGATAGTGGCTCCCACTAAAGTGGGAGCAGGGGGTCATGATTGGGAGAGACAGGTGGAGGCCAAGGTGCTTAACCTGAGTAGTAGTTACACGTCAGTTCACATCATCATTATTTCCCGAAATGTCTGTTGATGTTTCCTGTGCCTTTACATACATCTGCCAAATTTCACAATTGTAAAAGTTTTTAAATGTTCAAGAGATGGATATAGTAGCAAGTTAGAAATAGCTAGAGGGAGAATTAGTAAAGAAAGCATCCAGAATGCAACACAGAGGCACAAAGAAACAGAAAATTAAAAAAAAAAAAAACTAGTGAAAGACAGAAGATGTGGAAAATAGATGCGAAAGTCTAATAGAATGAGGGAATGGTGAGATTTTAAGAGATTTAAGAGAGAGTCACAAACAACTTTCCAGAACTGATAAAAGACAATACAAATTCAAGAAGCCCAATAAATCCCAAACAGGAAAAGAGAAATAGAACCACATCTAGACACAAGATTTTAAAAGTAACCAGATTTATGGGGCACCTGGGTGGCTCAATCACTTTCTTGATTTCGGCTCAGGTCATGATCTCACAGTTTCGTGAGTCTGAGCCCTGAATTGAGCTCTGCACCCTGATAGTGCAGAGCCTGCTTGGAATTCTCTGTCCCCCTCTCTCTCTGCCCCTTCCCTGCTCATGCCTTGTCTCTCTGTCTCTGTCTCTGTCTCTCACAAAAAAAGGCCAGATTTAAAAAGCTAATTACCTTTAAAACCATGACCTTTAGACTGAAAGCTGAGTTTTCAATGGCATTAATGAAATTCAGAAGAGTTGAGTGATATCTTCAATATGCTGAGAGAATAACTGTCAGAGAGAAAAAAAATAGGTCATGTTCAAATAATTGGAAGTCAGAACGTTTTCAGATTTTTCAGCAAAGCACTGGGAACAATGAAGTAATGCCTCCAAACTGGGGGGAGGGATGATTTTCCAACCTAGCATTCTGTACCCAAACTGTCTATTGTGAGATTAGGCTAAAGATATGAAAGAACCAAAATAGCTCACCCTGTCTACATTCATTCTCTGGAAGCTACTAGAGAAGGAGTATCACCAAAACCAGAGGGGAACCTAAGAAAGAGGTTGAGATGGGATCGATGAGACCAGTCAAGAGGAAGCAGAGGATATCTCCAGCATGATGGAAGGGGAGCCCAGGCTAGTGGCTGGAGGGGCAAGTCAAAAGGCTTCAGGAGAGAACACTGCAAGGGAGTGAAATGCACGTTCTGCTGGACATCTGTAACCAGCTGGAAAGGAGATGGAGACAGCTGGGGGGAGTGCGGGCCTATGGAAAGTAGTAGAGAACAAGAAACATGGGAGTGGGGCAGGGTGGAGGGAGACAAGGGTTAACTCTAAGGTCAACGAAACATTGGGAGAGAAAAGTCATCAGAGTGATGACTCAGTTATAACTAGTGTCCCATGGACTTGATAATGCAAACACCAAGATATGACCTAACCCTAATCATTGTATACTGTACTGGAAGGATTTGGTGTGTGTGGGGGGGGTGGGGGTGTATGACAAAGAGCTACGTTATCATATTCTATAGTGAAAAAAAACAATCAATAATTGTTCAAATATAAAAATAAAAATAGCACTATAAACCATTTATTTAGGGAATTGGAGCTAAATACCAAAAGAAACAGCTGAAAGAGTTGAAAGTGGTTGATTCTAGGAGGTGGACGATTACGTGGATGGAAACGATTACAGTTTTTGCAATAAACCTTGTAGAACCATTTAGCTCTTTGAAGCAGGAGTTGGCCCAACAATGGCTTGGTTTTATACAGGTGTCAGCTAAGAATGGCTTATTAAATTTTGAAACGGATGAAAAAATCAGAAGAGTATTTTGTGATGCGTGAAAAGTATGTAAGATTCAAATTTCAGTCCGTAAACACAGTGATTGGCACATGGCCACACTTGTTCATTTAAGTGTTGTCTATGGCTGTATGTGTGCCACAAAAATGGCCTAAATGGCTTCAACAGAGACCACGTGACCTCAAATATTTACTATCTGGCCCTTTACAGGAGAAGTTTGCTGACCCCTGCTTTCAACTATGTTCAGATAAACCATTGAATGAATAAAAGAACAAAATAATTGTTTATTTAAAAACAAAGTGGGGGGTGCCCAGTTTGCTCAGTCAGTAGAGCATACGACTCTTGATCTCTGGGTTATAAATTGGAGCTCCACATTGTGAGTAGAGATTGCTTAAAAATAAAAGCTTTAGGGATGGCTGAGGGGCTCAGTCAGTTAAGTGTCCGACTTCAGCTCAAGTCATGATTTCATGGTTTGTGAGTTCAGGCCCCACATCGGGCCCTCTGCTCTCGGCACAAAGCTTGCTTCGAATCCTCTGTCCCCCTTCTTCTCTGCCCCTCCCCCGCTCACACTCTCATGCTCTGTCTCAAAAATAAACATTTATAATAATAAAATCTTAAAAAAACATAAAATCTTTAAAAATTAAAAAGGAAGTAGGAAATAGGGTGAATGGACAGTTGTTAATGACTGGTTCTATTGTGGAATTTTATAGATAACATAAAAAACTCAAAATTGAAAAAAAAATTAAAGGTAACCATTAGAAAAAAAAAGTCACGTACATAAGATCCAAATAACCGAGGGGAGAAAAACCATGGAACTCTATTAATCCAAAAAAAGGAAGGAGAGGAGGAACAAAGAGAAACGAGAAACTAGGGTACACAGAAGCTATAAAATAGGATGCCGGTGTGACGTGATTATCAAAAAGCATACGCTATGTTCTTGAACAGAAGACTCAACGCTACAAATATGTCAGCCCTCTACACATCAACTTACCAATTCAATGAAATCCCAATTAAAAACCCAATGGAATTGTCTTAGGAATCTTACATTAGCTACTTCTAAAACTTACTTGGGAGAGAAAATGCAAAAGAGCGGCAAAGAAAAAAGAATTTTTAGACAGAGAGAGAGAGACGGTACAAGCGCAAGTAGGGAAGAGGGGCAGAGGGAGAGGGAGAGAGAATCCCAAGCAGGGTCCACGAAGAGTGTGGAGCCTGATGAGGAACTTGATCCCACGAGTTCACAGCCCAAGCCAAAATCAAGAGTCGGATGTTCAACTGACTGAGCCACCCAGGCGACCCTAGCAGAGTAATTTTTTAATTTTTTTCAACGTTTTTTATTTTATTTTTGGGACAGAGAGAGACAGAGCATGAACGGGGGAGGGGCAGAGAGAGAGGGAGACACAGAATCAGAAACAGGCTCCAGGCTCCGAGCCATCAGCCCAGAGCCCGACGCGGGGCTCGAACTCACGGACCGGGAGATCGTGACCTGGCTGAAGTCGGACGCTTAACTGACTGTGCCACCCAGGCGCCCCAGCAATTTTTTAAAAAGAATAATAAATATAGTCTTGGGACCATTGGCTATTTGAAAAAATTAAATCACAGTGTTCTCTTACATCATATACATCATATAAAGTTGAGACAAGGTACAGAATTGAACATAAAAATGAAAAAATAGGGGACTCCTGGGTGCCTCAGTCGGGGGTAAGCGTCCGACTTCAGCTCAGGTCATGATCTCACGGTTTGTGGGTTCGAGCCCCACGTTGGGCTCTGTGCTGACAGCTCGGAGCCTGGAGCCTGCTTGGGATTCTGTGTCTCCTTCTCTCGGCCCCTCTCCCCCTTTTGTGTGTGCACACTCTCTCTCTCTCTCTCTCTCGAAAATAAATTAAACTTTAAAAGAACGAAATAACAAAAGTGTTAGAAGGACATAATAGCAAGTGTTTTTACAATCTTTGTGTGAAGAGAACCTTTCTAAACAAGAGTCAACCCAAAATTCCACAGAGAAAAAGATTTATATATTTTACCACAGAAAAAACATTCAGACCTTCTCATGGAAAAAAAAAGCATGAAGTTAAAAAGAAGCAACATGGGGGGGGGTGGGCTAAATGGGTGATAGGCATTAAGCGGGGCACTTGGGTCGAGCACTGGGTGTTATATAGAAGTGAATAAATAAATTAAAAATACAAAATAAGAGAAAAAAAAAGAAGCAACATTTAGGTTTGGGCTCAAACACTTAAAACCAAAGTATCTCTTAATATTTTCAAAAAGCAACAGGTTGAGAAAAAATATTTACAGTCTCCCTGACAGAGAACAGTCTGGTCAACACACTATGCAGAGAATTCCTACAAATTAGGAAACTAAAACAAACAATCCACTATAAAAACAGTGAAGGATAGTAGGCAATTCAGAAAGGACAAACTACGAGTGGCAACAAACGTACAAAAAACTGCAACTACAAGGATATCAGGCAAATGTAAATCAAAGCACTGACTGTTGAATACGATTTTCTCATCCATGAGAATGGCACACACTAAGAAGACTAAACATTCAGTGTCGACGAGGAGGTGGGAAAAAGAACACTCACATACTCTGCGGGTAGGAATACACGTAGGTTTTTCTTGAGCAAATAAAATTTTCAACGCAGATACCCTTCACCCAAGCAAGACCATGGGAGCGTAGCCGCCGCGTTAACGGACACTCGGGGCCTCTCGGGAGCTGGGCGCTTTTGAACCAAGATGCTCCGCGTCGGTTGAACTCCGGGCATAGAGTTGTGGGGAAGCCACGCTGGGCCTTGGAAGATCATCGCAAAGTCAAAGCCAACAGCTGAGACTACGCTGCGACCTGAAGGAGGTGGGAAGCTCCCAGAAGTCAAGCTCCCTGGGGAAAGCTGCACGCTAGCATTGGGCTAAGGCCACCCCAACCCTCAATAGTCACAAGGGGCTTGTGGCCTGCCGCCGTGCACAGGGTTCCAGAAAGAAAGAGGTCACCGCAAAGACAAGGCATGCTCATCTGCTAAGAAGCCCACCTGGGCTACCTTGGGGGTGGGGGGAAGGGACCAACAGAGGGTAAAATTCCAGCGTGGCTTTTTTGTTTAAATATTGTGATCAATTGCATGAAACATAAGCTTCACCATCGTAACCCTTTAAAGTGTGTGAAGAAGTCCCGTTTACATACACCACAACATCTAGTTCCAGAACCTTTTTATCACCCCCACAGTAGCCCCTGGACCCCCGGCAGAGGCAGGCCTCTTTGAATTGATAGCACAAAGGGGTATGTAAAGAAATTAAGTTATTTCGATTAATGTCCGCACACACGCAAAGAAGAGTTCAAAATCCATTGAGCTGAGGGAGCAGCGCGCGAGGGGGACTGACGCGCGGAAGGGCCGCAGCGCGGAGAGAGCGGCGCGCGGCGCAAATTGGCGGGCGGAGGGGCCCGCGCTCGAGGGCAGTTGGCGCGCTGGGAGGAGACTCGCGGAGGGAGCAGTGCGCGAGGAGAATTGGCGCTCGGAGGGGGCGGAGCTCGGAGGGAGCGGAGCTCTGAGGGAGCGACGTGCGGGGGCAATCGGCACGAGGAGGGGCGGCGCGCGGAGGGAATCCGCACGAGGAGGGGCGGCGCGCGGAGGGAATCCGCACGAGGAGGGGCGGCGCGCGGAGGGAATCGGCACGAGGAGGGGCGGCGCGCGGCGGGAATCGGCACGAGGAGGGGCGGGGCGCGGAGTGCGGAGGGTATCAGCACGAGGCGGGGGCGGAGCTTGGAGAGAGCGGCGCGCGGCGCAAATTGGCGGGCTGAAAGGCCCGCGCTCGAGGGCAGTTGACGCGCTCGCAGGCGACGCGCGGAGGGAGCAGTGCGCGAGGCGAATTGGCGCTCGGGAGGGGGGCGGAGCTCGGAGGGGGCGACGTGCGGGGGCAATTGGCACGAGGAAGGGCGGCACGCGGAAGGAATCGGCACGAGGAGGGGCGGTGCGCGGAGGGAGCGGAGTGCGGTGGCTATCAGCACGAGGCGGGGGCTATCAGCACGAGGCGGGGGCGGAGCTCGGACACAGCGGCGCGCGGCGCAAATTGGCGGGCGGAGGGACCCGCGTTCGAGGGCAGTTAGCGCGCGAGGGGGCGGTGCGCGGAGGGAGCAGTGCGCGAGGCGAATTGGCGCTCTGAGGGGGCGGAGCTCGGAGGGAGCGGAGCTCAGAGGGAGCGACGTGCGGAGGCAATCGCCACGAGGAGGGGCGGTGCGCGGAGGGAGCGGAGTGAGCAAGAAATCAGCACGAGGAGGGGGCGGAGCTTAGAGCCGCACGGCGCCGACTCATACGCTCCGTGGACCCGCTTCGCGGCATTCGGTCCTCAGACGCCGAAGAGTTCGCAGCTATGGCAGACTCTACGGTGAACACTGTGACGGCCGAGGAGGAGACCAAGCCTGACTGGAAGACCCTGCAGATCTTGCGAGACATGGCTAATCGCCTGCGCATCCATTCTATCAGGGCTACCTGCGCTTCGAGCTCCGGGTAAGGTTCCCCCGTCAGAGGCATCGTGGCGGCCGGCGCGTGAGGTGTAAGGTAGTAGTTGGGAGGTGGGCGGGCAGGCGGGCTCGGTCGTAGAGGCCCCGTTTGGGGCCGCGGGGGGAGCATGGACGGGCCCGCGTGGCCGGCGGGTCTGCGCTGGGGGGGGGGGGGGGGGAAGGGAGCGGCTCCCGTGGTCTCTCCCATTGAGTAGCAGGCAGCCCAGAATCTTTCGGGGCCGGCGGACGGCCTCCGGCCGAGTGGGAAGGGGGCGTGCGGCCGTGGCGTTGTGTGTGGGCAGCTGCCCTCGACGCCGGCGTCCCGGACTCGAAAGCGAGCCGCGGAGAAGGCGGCGGGTGAGTGGGAGCGGCTTTCCGGTCCCCTGGCGTGTGCCAGGACGGGTTTGTGCGGTCGCGGTGTGGTAGCTTTTCCGTGAGGCGCGCGGGCGGCGGGACGGTTCGCGTTCCCCGGGAGCCGTGCTCGTGCTTGAAATTCACCAGTGAGGCCGTCGGGGCCATGTTTTTCTGTGCAGAGAGGTTTTTGGCTCCTGGGTCAGGCTGCTTCTTCTTTTTTTTTTTTTTTTTTTTTTTTAACGTTTATTTATTTTTGGGACAGAGAGAGACAGAGCATGAACGAGGGAGGGGCAGAGAGAGAGGGAGACACAGAATCGGAAACAAGCTCCAGGCTCTGAGCCATCAGCCCAGAGCCCGACGCGGGGCTCGAACTCATGGACCACGAGATCGTGACCTGGCTGAAGTCGGACGCTTAACCGACTGCGCCACCCAGGCGCCCCCAGGCTTCTTCTTAGTCACGGGTGTATTTCAAATCTCTACTTGGTCCTTAGTGTTCTTGAATTTTCTGCTTCTAGAAGTTTCTCGGCTGGTAGCCGATTTGTACAGTTCTCCGTAGTATCGTCTCTTCCCTTTTACGTCTGTAGTCTGTATGGTTGGTAGTACTGTTTTTGCCTTCATTTTAGAAATGAAACTGGTGTTTTCGAATCAGTAAATTTTAAAGTTAAAATGTCTTCGTTTTAATTTTGGTCATGCTCTTAAACAACTAGCTTTTGTTTTCATTGATCTGTTCTACTGGCTTTCTTGGTCTCCATTTCTGTTCTAATTTTTTATTTTTGCTCTAATCTTTATTACTCTTGTAGATTCGGGTTTAATTTTGCTAGTTCTTATGTTGTAAAGTAAGGGCTTTGATTCTTTGATCTTTAGGTCTTAATGAAAGCATTCATAGTTGTAAATTTCCTAGTATGGCTTTTGTGTCCCATAAAGTTTGGTGTGCTGTTTTCATATTCCAGGTATTTTTTTAAGTAAAAAAAATTGGGGGGGGGGAAGCTCGCCGGCGGGCGGGACGCTCGGGGGGGGGGGGGGGGGGCGGCCGCACGCAGGCCCTCATAGGGGGAGGGGAGGGGGAGGAGAGAGGGAGCGTGTGCATCTTAAGCAGGCTCCATGCTTAGTGTAGAGCCAGGTTCAGCCAGATCTCAGGACTTTAAGATCCTGACCTGATCACGGAAATCAAGAGTTGGGCTCTTAACGCACTGCGCCACGCATGCGCCCCTCCAAGTATTTTCTAATTTCACGTCTTTTGACATATTGGCTGGTTAAGAGCGTGGTATTTAATTTCCACAAATGTGTGGGTTTTCCAGTTTTCCTTCTGTTAGTAATTTCTAACTTCAACAGTAGTGAAATAAAATACATTCCACGATCATCCCTTTTTTCAAATAAAATAATCTTTTCAGGGGCGCCTGGGTGGCTCAGTCGGTTGGGCGTCCGACTTCCGCTCAGGTCATGATCTCACTGTCCGTGAGTTCGAGCCCCGCGTCGGGCTCTGTGCTGACCGCTCAGAGCCTGGAGCCTGCTTCGGATTCTGTCTCCCTCTCTCTCTGACCCTCCCCCATTCATGCTCTCTCTCTCTCAAAAATAAACATTAAAATTTTTTTTTAAATCTTTTCAATACTGAACTATGGTATTAAGATTTCATAGATGAGTTTAAGAACTGCGTATTTGGGGGTTTTTTTTTTTTACTTTCATTTTGCTTCATTCGCCTACAGAATTAACAATGGTTTGCATTTCTTTAAGGTATCTAGCAATTTTTGTTTCTTAAATTTTTTAATATGTAACAATTTTAAAATTCCTGTCCTCCACTTATGGAATACTTGTGAGGCAAGGTGTTTAAGTCTCTGCTTTGTAATTGTGAAGTTTGAAAGAAGACATGATTAATACATGTGAGCTGGGCCTAAAATCTTTTCTGAAAGTTGAGGCAGGGGTTCTAGAGAGTTGGTTTTGTTCCCCTGTCCTGTCTCCTCTTCCCTTCTGGATTAATGGACTGGCTGGACTCCCAGGCCAGCTGCTCTCTAAGAACAGCAGTTACTTTGGATTTCAGTAAGGACCTCCAGTTACTCCACCGTGAGAAACTTGGGTCTCACCGTTCACTTCCTAAAAGAAAATCATTTTAGGTAGTATGTGATCTTCGCAGTGTTGTTTTTTTTTTTTTTTTAATTTCCAGTTTTGAGATAATTGACACCTAGTTTTCTATAAGTTTAAGGTATACAGCATGGTGATTTATGTATATTATGAAAGGATTACCATGATAAGTTTAGTTAACATCTATGTTATATACATAGAAGTTTTTTTCATTGTGATGACAACTGTTAGGGTATACTCTCTCAAATATACTATATAGCAGTGTTAGCCGTGGTCATTATGCTGTACCTTACATCTCTGGTAGTTATCTCATGATTGGACACTTGTACCTTTTGACCACCTTCATCTAATTCCTCCCTCCCCCATCCCCTGCCTCTGGTAGCCATAAATCTGATTATCTCTTTTCCTAGGAGTTTGGAGGTGTTTTTGTTTTTAGATTACACATGTGAGTGAGGTCAGCCGGTATTTCTTTCTCTGTTGACTTATTTCATTTAGGATAATGCCCTCAAAGTCTGTCCATTTTGTCACAAATGGCAAATAGCCATTTGATATACGTATCACATCTTTGTTAATGGACATTTGGGTTGTTCCTATGTCTTGGCTGTTGTAAATAATGCTATGGACAGATTGATGCAGATTTTTTTGACATAGTGTTTTCACTTCATTTAGATATATTCTCAGAAGCAGAATTGCTGGATCATATGGTAGTTTAATTTTTAATTTTTTGAGGATCCTCCATACTGTAAATTAGTTGCACTAATTTACAATCCCACCAACAGTGCACATGAGGATTCCCTTTTGCCCACACCTTGGCCAGCATTGGTTACCTCTTGGGTTTTTGATAGCCATTCTAACAGGTGTGAGGTGATACCTCTTTGTTCGTTTTAATTTGCTTTTCTCTGATGATTAGTGATTTTGGGCATCATTTCACATGCCTGTTGGTCATGCATATATTTGTGTGGGGGGGGGGTTCAGGTTCTTTGCCTATATTTTTACCTAAGTTTTTTTAGGTTATTGGGTTGTATGAGTTTTTCTATGTTTTGGATATTAACCCCTCATCAGATAACATGATTGGCAATATTTTTCCTGTTCTGTAGGTTGTTTCACCTTGTTGATGGTTCCTTTGCTGTACAGAAGCTTTTTAGTTTGATGTAGTCGCCCTTGTTTATCTTTTATTGCTTTGGCTTTAGCTGTTCTATCTAAAAAACAAGGATACATGTCGAGGTTTCTTCCTATGTTTTTTTCTAGGAGTCTTAATGGCTTCTGGTCTTACATTTAAGTCTTAATTTTTAATTTCTGTGAGTGAACACTAGCATTATAGTTTCATTTTTTCACATGTGATCTCCAATTCGCAGCGCCATTTATTGAAGACTGTTCTTTCTGCATTGAATATTCTTGGCTTTCTCGTCAAATTCTAGTTTCTCATACATGCATGGGTTAATTTGTGCTTCATGGTGTTTTTGATCAATGATCTCAAAGATAAATTCAAATAAGTAAAAGACTACTCAGGTGCTGATAGTCACCAGATGAACTTGCCCCAAGTATACAGGTACTCCATTGATAGAGGGGGAGCTGGTCTTGAAGATCTTGCTCTCCACAGGGAGAGAGGTTATGAAGTTACTGGGCCTTATAGCATCCTTAAAAGCCATGAACTTGGGAGGCAGTGGCCCTGCATCCCTTTTCCTTGGCTGGATTCTTCCATGCCTGGGAGAAAGGACTGCTGCTTCTAGTCTGAGAAGCCTGTGTAATAACAGGTCTCCTTGTGCACCGGGTCCCTGGTGAATCACCTGTGAGAAATGACCTGTACCATGTCTATCTTTAAGCCATCCCACGTCCTCCAGTAGTGCTGCTGAGGTCATGGCCGTGCTGTTCTTTCACATCATGAGGTATAAACAGGAGGACCCGGAGAACCCAGATAATGACCGTTTCATCCTCTCCAAGGTAAGTCCCCACAGGAGCCCAGAGCCTGCCCAGTTGCTTCTTAAAAGTCATTTTCAAAGCCACCACGTGGCAACAAGACTGGAAATGGGCTCTGTTTATTTTTTTTGGTTCTTCTTTGTTTGCCTAATGTCTTGTATCTCTTCAGTCTGCTGTGACAAAATAACTACAGACTGGGTAGCTTATAAAGCATAAAAGCTTATTTCTAGTAGTTTTGGAAATGGAAGTCCAAGATCAAGGCACCAGCATGGTCACTGCTGGTGGGGGGTCCTCTTCCTGGTTGCAGATTTTTCATTGTATTCTCACATAGAAGGGGAAGTAGTCTTCTTAGGCCTGTTTTACAAGGGCACTAATCCCATTTGTGAGGGTTCTGCCCTTGCAACCTTATCACCACCCAAAGATCCCCCCCCCCCAACCTCCTGATACCACTTCCGGCCTTAGATTTTCAACATCAGCGTTTTGAGAGGCACAAATATTGAGACGATAGCGCCTCGTAAAGATTTAAGAGATGTTCTAGCAAGGATTGCAGTAGTGGAAAGGACGCTTATGGCAACTGGCCACCCTTCCTTTCCTTTGTTGGTGCTCTGCCTTATGCCACCTAGCACTAAAGCCCCCCCCCCCCAGGTCCCCAGCAGGGTCATGCTCCCATCTTCTGCCACCTGGGTAGAGATGGGCAACATTAGTGGATCTATGTTGAGCTCAAGGAAAATTGAGTTGAATTTGGAGGGATATTCCACCTGACAGTGACCTTTATTTTCTATTTCTCAGTAAATTTGACCCGACACAATGGGAGGATTTTCTCGTTACACTAGGTGTAGCACCAGGTATCTCATGACATTGAGGGGCAGGAAAGGGGAGTAATATTAAAAGCAGGGTTGATCTAAAAGAACAGTTCTTTTGATGTCTGAAAGTTTGTGGTGTTCTGAGAGAAACATTTAAAACACAGTCGGCGTGTACAAATAGAAACCTCAGATCTGGGTAGTGGGTGTTAGTTTAGAGAATAAAGTCAGAATATGGGCATGGCTGAAGTACCTGGGGTCATATTTATGACCCATGTCTTGGTGTCTGAAATGTAATTTCAAATGAGGTTTGGCGAAAGATAAAATTTCTGAGCATGTAGTGTAGAAAAAGCAAGATGAAGCAAAAGTGGTCCTTTAGCAACAAACCTAGGTGAAGGGTACATGGGATTTCGTTGTACTATCCTTACAAGTTTTCTATAAGCTTGACTTTTGCAATAAAAGGTAAATGGGGGCGCCTGGGTGGCTCAGTGGGTTGAGCATCCGACTTTGGCTCAGGTCATGATCTCACGGTCTGTGGGCTCTGCTGGCAGCTCAGAGCCTGGAGCCTGCTTCAGATTCTGTGTCTCTCTCTTTCTCTACTCCTCCCCTTTCATGCTCTGTCTCTGTCAAAAATATTTAAAATTTTTTAAAGTAATAAATGCAGATGTACAAACAGCATGCGTACACAGATCTCTGGTTTAAAACCTGTAAGATGGGGGTTGCCTGGGTGGCTCAGTTCAGAATTCGATTCTTGATTTCGGCTCAGGTCATGATCTCAAGGTTAGCGAGTTCAAGCCCCACATATGAACTCTCTGCCCCTCCCCTGTGTGTGCTTACTCTTTCAAAACTTAAAAAAAAAAAAATTAAACTGTAAGATGGCTGGATTGTCCTGTAACTGTTGCTGTCTTAGTGGGATAAAGAGGCTTTCTGGCATGCGGTAGCAAGTTGGGCACTGTTCAGCTGCCAGAATTTATGGATTCATCAGATTTAAGAAGCAGGTGAGTTTGGAAGGAAAGAGAAAACACCTAGGAGTGTAGTTCGTCTTGGCATTGGCTGAGAATGGAATAAATGGACTTGCTATGGCAGAGGAGCCACAGTCTTCACGATTGGTACTCCTGGGATGTGAATGTCCGGCACCAACAACTGCATCAGGAGGCTCACTGTTAAGACCTGGCAGTATCGGTATTGCTGATTATGAGGTACTGTGAAGGCTTCTGGGGAGGTTTTTGTGATCCCTGTATATCCACTTCTATCTCACCGTAGGGCCTTGTTTTTTATCAGCTGTTTCTCCAACCAAGCAGGCCAGAGAAGTAACCAAAAGTTCTTTTTGTAAACTGGTTCTTCAAGCGTATTTTGTGCCAGAACAAAGGTAAGAAGTGCCACCTGAAAGAGCAGTCTTTTCCAAGTGTGCATAGATCGCACCTCGTATGCATTCTATTCTAGCTCTTGCTCCTCCCCCCAGTTGTGAGTGTATCCCCCCTTGCCACAGTGTAAGGGTTCTTGGGGAAGGTAAGGGAACCCATGTGGGGTGCCTCCACCATGCTGAGCATTGTGCTGGTGCTTGCCAATCTTCTTAATCCTACAGTCTCCTGCTGGCTGAGGGGGACTCTTTAGCAGAACTAGAGACATCAGGAGAGACTTCAGTGGGATGGTTCTGCAGGGCTAGGAGTACAAAACAGAGGGAGTCTCTGGGCGCACAAAAGTGTGAAGAAAGCTAAGGACAGTTAAGAGCCCTGGACGGAGCACGACGAGAGAAGGATCAGAGACTAACAAGTACCGTTGGCCCATCCTTGGTACAAAATACCTCATTCTTTGCTTGAATGGAGGGGACATTTGAGTGGAGGAGGAGTCAGACAGGAAACCTGGGTAACCAGCATGTTGGATGGGCTTGAGCATCCCGGATCCAAGGGAAGTGAGGGTGGGAGGGTTTACCAGTTGAAACAGGTAGTCCAGGAAAGCCTCGAAGCTGACATTTGAGCAGAGATTGGGGGGGGGGGGGGCGGGGGGCGCGTAGTGAGAGGGAACTGTGTGCCTGTTTAGACTCCTGCACTTGGGGGATAGGGAGCTGTGAGTGCTAAGGCCCTGAGGCAGGTGTATGCCCAGGGCATTCAAGGGATGCAAGAAAGCCAGGGCATCCAAAGCGATGGCAGGAGAGAGTAGGACATTATGGGGGCTGGAGGGTGGTGTAAGAACTTGGACGCTACTTGGCACGAAATAGACCTTGGACAGCTCTCTGCAGGGTGAGGAGTGGACCTAGGTTTTGACAGCCTCCCCCTGGTGGCTGTGTTGAGAATAGGTATGGGGGGGAAGTAAGGAGGTTACTGCAGTGAGAATTGAGATGTTTGTGGCCAGTTTAAGATGGTGGCAGGGGAAGCAGTGAATAAGTTCAGTGTGTCTTCGGAAGCTTGGGACTTTTGACACTGCCTTGTGGCACTCAGAGGGCATTATCTTTATGGATAGTAATAGCCTGTGCATAGACACAGGAGGAGGGGAGAGGAAGCAGTGGTGTAAAATGATTCATCTCTGGAATGAGCACTTACAGATGACCGCTTCTGAAATCTCATTTGACCTGAGTTTACAAACCAGGGAAATTGTAATCTTCAATTGGGGGGGCGCAGGGCACAAGTGAACGAGGGGCAGAGAATCCCATGCAGGGTCCACACTGTCAGCACAGAGCCTGAAGTAGGGCTTGAGCTCACCTGATGCAGGACTTGAACTCCTGAACCATGAGATCATGACCTGAACCAAACTCAGATGCTTAACCTACTCAGCCACCCAGGAGCCTCCATTTTCTTAAAATGTTTATTTTTGAAGGGGAGAGAGTGCAAGTGGGGGAGGGGCAGAGAAAGAATCCCAAGCAGACTCCACAAACTGTCAGCACAGAGCCCACCTCGGGGCTCAGTCTCACCATGAGATCGTGACCCAAGCGAAGATCAAGAGAGACACTTAACCAACTGAGCCATCCAGGCACTCCGGTGTTTCAGAACCCGCATTCTCCAAAGAGATTGAACATCTGGTTTGTGCAGGACTACACGAAAGGCTTTGTGAAAATGGCAAGGCTCATGCTTACATTTTCTGCTTTGCTCTTAGGCTCTGTTTAGGCTGCTGTGTGAAGAAATTTCCCTTCTCTATAATTCCACAGGTCCAGCTGACCTTGGATTACCTATGGCTCCCCCTGTGTTTGTGATGTTGAGACTTGGGGTGCTATGTGGGTGTGGTAAAGAGAAATCCACCCCAAAGGGTGGGAGGGGCCGTGCCAGAGAGCAGCCTGTGCTCCATGCTGGAAGTTGGACTGATAACTTGTGTCCTGCAGGTATGTCTAAGTTCATTTGGTCCCTTCTCTTACAGAGGCTGTCATTTGTTGATGTGGCAACCGGATGGTTTGGGCAAGGACTGGGGGCTGCTTGTGGGATGGCATATACTGGCAAGTACTTTGACAAAGCCAGGTAAGGCTCTTATCCACTGTTTACCTGTCCCACCACACCCCTCAGGCACTTTGGCTTTACTTATGGTTTACTAGTTTGGGAAGACCGTGATTGTTTAGAAAGGTCAGGTTCCCAAGTGTTCTAGCAGTAGAGAAATTGTGTTTCTGTAAACTGTTCTGGCTTTTCTGGTTGGATTCTAAGTGCTGCCTGTAGCGTATAGATTGGTTTATTTCTGTTGCTCTCTAAGAGTGACTTGTTTGTGTTTTCCAGTTCTCCTGAGCCTCCTTATAGAGCTAGTAGCTGGTGCATTTGCGACTTGTTGGGCCCCATTGTATGTTAATAATCAAAGAGTTCCTTTTTTAGAGTGGTTCCACTAGTGTCTTTCCTACAGGGGTGTATGCCCAACTGCCGCTGATGTGTGAGCAAGATGGGGGTGGTGCTGGGGGTCCCCAGGGTTGGCTGTGTTGGTGTGCATGTTCTCCCGAGATGCACCGGACGTGCCTGAGTCCAGATCCAGTCACATCTTGGTTCCAGCCCAGGTGGCCCCTTTGGAGGCACTTGATTGTGCTTCCTCTACTGCTCAGGCAGCTACCCTCTTCCATCTCCCAGGAGTCTGTTAACGTTTTCATCTCATTATTGCCTGTATTAGTTCGTATCCTGTAATCAATTTTTAAACTTTTTTTTAATGTTTATTCAGAGACCAAGTGTGAGCGGGGGAGGGGCAGAAAGAGAAGGAGGCACAGAATCTGAAACAGGCTCCAGACTCCGAGCTGCCAGCACAGAGCCCAATGCAGGCTTGAACCCGTGAACCATGAGATCATGACCTTAGCTAAAGTCAGCTGCTTAACTGACTGAGCCACCCAGGCACCCCATTAATCATTTTTTTTTTTTAAAACTTTGCAGCGTTTTGGTGGGGTCTAGGTTGTGTCTTATTGGTCTTAACGTTTTTGTGGTTTTGTTGTGGAGAAGTTCACGGTTTACAACAACGTATGCTCCTGAGGTACAGTGTTTTGTTGTGATTGTTGTAAATAAATTTGTTAGATTAGAAATAGTGGTTGTGCTTAAAACGGAGCTTACCGAGAAACTGTATATATGAATGTTGTTTGGGTGTTTAAGGAGCTTTCTCCACATCCCCTGTTGTTTGTGGGTCCCAGAGATGTGGCAAAAGAATGCTAGAATAAGAAAACTAGCCCAAAAATCCATCTTGTGAGGCCCAAGTTTTTTAAAGCTGTGTTTCCTTAGCTCGTAGAGTTTGGACAGAACTGAAAAGAAAAAGTTTTAGGAATGTAATGATGTGTGAAGCAACTATTTCATTCTATTCCTTTGTTTTTCTCCATGAAATACATTTGCTTGAGTGCTCCAGAAGAGCCCTAAGCAGGGTCTTAACCTTTCTTGGCTTGCCCTAGCTACCGGGTGTTCTGCCTCTTGGGAGATGGTGAGTCCTCAGAAGGCTCCGTCTGGGAAGCATTGGCTTTTGCTTCCCACTACAATCTGGATAACCTTGTGGCCATCTTCGACGTGAACCGCCTGGGCCACAGTGGTGCCTTGCCCGTTGAGCACTGCGTGGATGTCTATCAGAAGCGCTGCGAAGCCTTTGGGTAACTGTGTCCTGTTTTATGTCACCCTTTTGCCCCATTCCCCCTTCACCTTGTAACCTAGCCTCCTCCTGGGTTGACAGGTGGAATACTTACGTGGTGGACGGACGCGATGTGGAGGTACTGTGCCAGGTGTTCTTGCAGGCAAGTCAAGTAAAGAACAAGCCCACTGCTGTAGTTGCCAAAACCTTCAAGGGCCGGGGCACTCCAAGTAAGCAAACGTTTCTTTTCTGCTCGGGGTTATTGAAAACATCTGTCTGCACAGCAGTGTGGCAGGAGGAGACTCAGTCTGGCCAGGCAGACATCTGGCTTAGTGCTCAGTGATCCCACCTGTAATGTGCTGGAGGCCCTTGCTCTCCTTGGTCCTTACACGTAGTGGGTCTGGTTAGGGTTGGAGGGGAAGCCCAGACCCCCAGCAAGTGAGCAGCGATTTTTCCGTGTGCAGGAGGGAGTAGCTAGGAGGATAGTACATTAGAGGACTGGCAGAGAGCGATTTGCACAGAAGTGCAGAGTGAGAGAGAATGCTATTATATACGTGAACAGATATGCAAATAAGGGCATGTACACTTGCCTGTGCCCACACTCTCTGGGAGGACACCTACAGACCTGGTAATAGTGGCACTCCTGGAAAAGGTACCTGTGGAACTGAGGGTCAGGGAAGGAAGACGGGGTTTTGAAAGTAGTCTGGCAGATTTCAAAGCTGTACCTGAAGTCATTCAAGTATAAATAGTTGCAGAGGGTGTGATTCCTGCTTTGTTTTAATATCTGTGCTTTAGAATAAAACTGTTTCATGACTCTTCCTTCAAATACAGTCTTACTGTGGTGTCCCCAGTTCAGTAAATGACCACTTGACCAGTTTGCTCCTGGGAGAATTCTGGGTATTATCCTTGCCCTCACCTCTCCCTTATGTGCCCCCTACATGCAAACACAGTCTGTCATCGATTTGGATTGATTCGGGTTGATCTCAGATCTGCTTCTTGCTCTCCGTTTCCCATGCTCAGACCCAAGTCATCTCTCCCTAATTATAGTCTCCCCAAGCCAGTCTCCACATGGCTGCCATGGTGGTCTTTGTACATTTAAGAGCTCATCAGTCACCTCCCCACTCCAAATTCCTCTGTGGTTTCCTATCTTGATTCTGACAAAACTCAAACTTTATACGCACAGGATCCTCCATGGTCCACCCTGCCTGTCTCTCCAGCTTCCTATCCCACACTCACCCCTCCATTCACCAGCATATGGGCCAGTGCCTCCCCCCAAGAGCCTCTGGGCCTTTTCAGGCTGTCCTCTGGGGCTGCAGTACCAACTCGGGCTCCCGGTGCCAGGTTTTTATTCTTGTGAGTCCTCAGCTAATATCTTTTCCATAAGGATGTCTTTGAGATGATCTAACAGACGCTCCATTATGTACTTCTGGAACAAATGTCTTTTATTTGGTTGCAGGTATTGAAGATGCAGAAAATTGGCATGGAAAGCCAATGCCAAGAGAGCGAGCTGATGCGATTATCAAACTAATTGAGAGCCAGATACAGACCAACGAGAATCTTGACCCAAAACCCCCTATTGAAGACTCACCTCAAATCAACATCCTAGATATAGAAATGATTTCTCTACCTGCTTACACAGTTGATGAGAAGGTAGGCAAACTGTTCTCTGCTTTTTTTTTTTTTTTCCAACGTTTATTTATTTTTGGGACAGAGAGCGAGACAGAGCATGAACGGGGGAGGGGCAGAGAGAGAGGGAGACACAGAATCGGAAACAGGCTCCAGGCTCTGAGCCATCAGCCCAGAGCCCGACGCGGGGCTCGAACTCACGGACCGTGAGATCGTGACCTGGCTGAAGTCGGACGCTTAACCGACTGCGCCACCCAGGCGCCCCTTTTTTTTTTTTTTTTTTTAAATACCCAGGACTCTTCATTTACTCTGATCTCCATGGATGAACCAGTTATTAGATTGCATGACATTTAACTAAAGGTTATATGCAATAAAAATAGGTTTATCTTCTCTTTTACTATTTCTGATTTTTATTTCAAACTTCAGTCTGAATATTCTTACTAGTCAATTGATATTTCTAAGTGTCTAGTGCTGTGTAGCTTTTGCTTGCAAAATTGTGGTGTGGCAGTCTACTCTGTGTGAAACTGCCACAATTCTGTGTCTACTCTAAGAGTTGGGGCCTGGCTGGCCAAGGTTTCAAACTTACCCCTGGATTACAGAAAGAAGTAGGTCAATTCATCAAAGACCAATTCTTCAAAAAGGAAACAGACTAGGTATGAAACCCTGCCATAATAGCAGACCCCAAATAGGCAGAGTCTTCAGGACCAAAGAAAAACAAGGTGATGAACCCAGAAGGAAAGAATTTTTTAGCCTTCGTTTATTTATTTCGAGATCTTTAGAGTGTTGCTTATGTTTTCTTAGCCTGGTAATATGGGTTAAAGTGAATTGATTACACCGGAAATTAGGGGAAAAAAAAAAAAACAGAAGAAAGGTGTTAATCAGGAAAATGCACATATTAACGGTATTTTGGCACCACTGTAACTGTTCATACTCTTAGAACTAATAGTACAACTCCTAGGAATTTATCCGGCAGAACTATCTATGCAAGTGTGCAGTTATGTCTAGAAGAATGAATGTTGGGGCACCTGGGTGGCTCAGTTGGTTGAGCATCTGACTCTTGATTTCAACTCAGGTCATGATCCCAGGTCACGGGGTCAAGCCCCACATCAGGCTCAGTGCTGAAAGTAGAGCCTGCTTGGAATTCTCTCTCCCTCTGCCTGTCTCCCCCCCACCTTAAAATAGGTAGTAAACTGATTTCAGCATTGAATGCTTATGGAATTGGAAAAACCCAGCAAGAGGCTGAGTTCACCCCAATTACTAAATTTTTCAAGTTGTAAAGCAGCATAAAATCGTTTTTGTGTAGAAAACCTTCAAAGGTGGGGGGCATCATATATTATTAGAAACCATTGGAAAGTGCATTTGGAGAAATGACACCAAATTGAAGGTGGAAGGTGGGATTTTGAGAACTTTTTTTTTTCTTAGTTTATTTTTTGAGAGAGAGCAGAGGAGGGGCAGAGAGAGCAAGAATCCCAAGCAGGGCACGAAACTGAAATTATGACCTGAGCCAAAATCAAGAGTCCAACGCTTAACTGAGCCAGCCAGGTGCCCTTGAACTTCCATTTTTTTTTTTTTTAAAGAGGTTATGTTTTTTATGAACAGGAAAAAATTAAGTCCGGTTCATAAAAAATGAATGAGTTTAAAAACCAAGTCAGGGGCACCTGGCTGGCTCAGTCAGAAGAGCATTAGCTCTTGATCCTCAGAGCTAATAAGTTCAAGCCACACATTGGGTGTAGAGATGACTTAAAAATAAATGGACTTTAAAAAATGGCGTGCCTGGGTGGCCCTGTCAGTTAAGCATCTGACTCTTGGTTTTGGCTCAGGTAATGATCTCCTAGGTTTGTGGGTTCAAGCCCCATGTTGAGCTCCACACTGACCTTGCGGAGCCTGCTTGGGATTCTTTGTCTCCCTCTCTCTCTGCCCCTCTCCCACTTGTGCTGTCTCTCTCAGAATAAATATCAAACAAAACTTTAAATCAAGAAACAGGACTGCTAAGACACTTCTATTAGATTCTTGATCTAGAGGTCTTAAACCTAGAGCCCTCTTCATACTTCGCAGTGAAGTATCTCATTAATCCGCCAGAGTGTCAGCCCCACTCTGGAAGTGTTAGCCAATGAGGTTAAATAACAGTAAAAGACTCCCTCCTGACTAGGAGGAAGGCAAGCCTCTCATCATTTGTAGGTGATAAAGTTGTATGTCTGAAAAACCCAAGAGAATCAGCTGGAAACAGTTATAAATAAGAGTCCAGGAAAAGAGCTTGTATCAAAACTAATATATGGGGGTGCCTGGGTGGCTCAGTTGGTGAAGTGTCTGACTTCAGCTCAGGTCATGATCTCGCGGTTCGTGAGTTTGAGCCCTGCGTCAGGCTGTCTGCTGTCACTGCACAGCCTGCTTCGGATCTTCTGTCCCCCCTCTCTCTGCCCCTCCTTGTGCACGTGCTCTCTCAAAAATACTCAAAAAATACAAAGATTAACTCCTTTTTTATATTAACAAAACAGATGATTTTTGTAATGGCAAGAAAAACTAAAAAACTTAAATATATAGGAGCTATATTAAGATACTTTTAGGGGCACCTGGGTGCCTCAGTTGGTTAAGTCTCTGACTTCATCTCAGGTCATGATCTCGTTTACGGGTTTGAGCCCCATGTTGGGCTCTGTGCTGACAGCTCAGAGCCTGGAGCCTGCTTCAGATTCTGGGTCTCCCTCTCTCTCTGCCCCTCCCCCCTCACACACTGTCTCTCTCTCCTTCAAAAATAAACATCAAAAAAAATTTTTTTTTAAAAAGGTACTTTTAAAACTGTAGCCCCAAAAGAAACCCACATGCTTTGTATATATGAGATGCTCAACAAATATCTGTACATAGACCATTCCTGAAAAGATGCTACACAGACTCGTCCTTTCTGTCTGCCTCTGGGCAAGGGACTGGGTGGATGGTAGACAGGTGAGCAGGGAGAGGATGGCCTCTTCACCCAAGGCTTTCATAACTTGAATTTTGTACTACGTACATGAATTGTTTATTTTTAAAGATACGGGTTTAGAGAAATGAACACAGACATGAAGAGACCAACCTTTTTCTTTAATGACTTTATTGAGATATGACTATATATAATCCATCCATTTGAAGTACAATTCAGTGGTTTAAAGCATATTAACAGAATTGTCCAGTTATCACCACACTGTCTTACAGCATTTCCATCACCCTCAAAAAAAAAAAAACAAAAACCCATGCCCATTAGCAGTCACCCTCCATTTCCCCCAGCCCCTAGTAACCACTTGTCTACTTTCTGTGAAATTGCCTATTCTGGACATTTCATATTAAATAGTCATGTGTGAACCTTTTGTCTGGCTTCTTAGCATGATGTTTTTGAGGTCCATCCCTGTTGTGGCAGTACAGTATTCCATTTTATGAATATACTATACATTTTGTTTACGCATTCAATCCTTGATGGACATTTAGGTTTTTTCTACTTTTATGGCTGTTGTAACTGCTGCTTTGAACATTTGTGTGCAAGGTTTTGTTGAGATCTAGTTTCCTCTTGGGTATATACCTAGGAATAGAACTGCTGGGTCACGTGATAATTCTGTTTGACATTTTGAGAAAATGCCAAGCCTTAATTTCTAGTAGAAAAACTCAATGTTGTGAAAATGTCAATTATCCCCTGAATTCATAAACTCAGTTCAATCTCAGTATCCTAATGGAATTTCTTGTTGGTATCATGATTCTAAAGTTCTATGTTTTAAGGGGTGCCTGGGTGGCTCAGTTGGTTTAAGCATCCAACTTTTGATTTTGGCTCGAATCATGATCTCACAGTTTGTGGGGTCCGGCTCCGCACTGACGGCAAGGAGCCTGCTCGATGGGATTCTCTTGCTCCCTCTCTGTGCCCCTCCCCCACTTGTGTTTTCTCCCCCTTCCCAAAATAAACTTTAAAAAAAGTTCTCCATTTTTAATTTTTGCACTGTGCATTATCAGTTTTATAGTTACAAAGTCACAGGCGTTTGCATTTTGGGAAATTTAAGTATTTTGATAAACTTCTGTGAGGGGTGCCTGGGTGGCTCAGTTGGGTAAGCATCCAGCTGTTTCAGCTCTGGTCATAATCTCACAGTTCATGAGTTCGAGTCCACAGCAGGGCCTGTGCTGACAGTGCGGAGCCTGCTTGGGATTCTCTTGTCTCCCTTTCTCTCTGCCTCTCTCTCAAAAATAAACATTTAAAAAAATTTGTCTTGGTAAACTATATGAATGGGGGCAGAAGAATAAGTTTTTTTGAGAATTGCTACCCAGTGAACCAAGGATGGGCTTAAGATTGGCTAGCCATCCATTTTTGTGACACAAAAGGAAATTATTGATGAATTACAAATTTGCTTTCTTCGTTAAGACAAAAGACCATTTGTAATCCACAAAATTTCACCTTCTAAATCTGCTCTAGAAAACTCTACCATTTGATTTTTCCAGGTAGCTACTCGGAAAGCATGTGGTTTGGCGCTGGCTAAACTGGGCCACGCAAACGATAGAGTCATTGTGCTGGATGGTGACACCAAGAACTCCACCTTCGCAGACATATTCAAGAAGGAGCACCCTGAGCGCTTCATTGAATGTTTTATTGCTGAGCAAAACATGGTGCGTGTGCTATGGGTGTTCCTCCTGGGTCTTCTCATTGACAGTGGCCTGCTGGACACAGGAGGCCAGCCCCGAATTAGTTTTTCTTTCCGTTTATAAAAGCAAAGGTACTAGAGGAAAAAAATGGCTCTGAGGAAGCAAGACGAGAGTAGCTAGGCAGTTTGTGGGGTAGCTTCCAGGACTGCTAGGATTCATTTGGAACAAGTAGTATTTATCAATTTTTTTTGATTGCCAGGTTTTAAAAATAAGTTTTTCTGTAGAATCCAAATTTCTGGATTCTCTTAAATAGGAAGATCTGTCAGCACCAAGATGGCATTACCTCCTGCCACCAGTTGGCTGGAACTAAGCAGGGGCCCCCTTTAGATGGGTGTCCACAGCCAGCTGGCCATGTCCCTGCCTCTGGCCACCCTGCACTTTCATTTATGGTGCTTCTCTGGGCCTGTTAGTATTAGAATTTAAGCTACCCTGTTAGGTAAAGTAGATCGTTAGAATCTGTAAGCATAAATACGTTTTTCTCTAGGTCTCGTTAAGTTATTTCCATTTTGAATGGAAAAAATACAATCCATCATTCTCCAAATTGAGTCTCTTATCAGAAAGCTTGCTCCCCATCTCATTGATTCCTTTAGTTAACAGCCTTCAGCATATACTCTGTACTGATGGGTTCCCACAGTGGGAAGAAAATTAGTAAAACTGCAGCTAATAAGTAGTATCCAATGCCATGTCGAACCTGGTGGCTATGCTAGGAATGTAACCGGGGCCAATCAGGGATGGTCTCTCAGTTGATGTGACATTTAAGCTGAGATTTAAGTGATGAGTCGTGCACAGATCTGGAAGACAGCATTAACAGCAGAGGGGACAGCTATCTCTGCAGCAGGCCAACATTTGAACCATCTAGGGAGAAAAAGTGGCAGCATGGTGAGTACAGGAGGAAATTGGCAAGGTCACCAGGGGCCAGATCATGTGGTGCTTTTACTGGCCACTTTCAGTATCTTGGGTTCTTTTGCAGTTTACTGGGAAACCACATGATATGTTTTACAAGGCCCTGCAATGTGAAGAATAGCTTGCTGGGGGGCAGGGTGACAGAAGATGGGGACTTGGGCCAGGTTGGAAGTAAGTGGACTCATCTGGAATCTCTTTGGGAAGGAGAGCTAACAGGATGCCATAAGGGTGGGTGTCAGGGCAAGAACCAAGGCTGGCACTCGGGGGTAGGCCAGAGTGCCTGGGAAGTGACACCTCTCTCTACCCAAGATGGACACGACTGGGGGAGAAGTGGATTTGGGGGCATGGGAGCTCTGTTTGGGCCCTGGGGGGGTCAGAGTACTGGTTGGTAAGGGGTCAGGTAGTTTGGAGGATACATCAGTTGTCTTCAAGTGTATTCTACGAATGTGTTTTTCTGAACTATGTATTCTTCTGCCTAGTTTTAAGATAAAATTTAAATTCTTGTTACAAATTTAAGTAGTTAACAAAAGATAGTTTCCCGTGTATTGAATTTGAGGCACTTTAATACTCAAATTATCCAATTAAAGATCACACAAGGACTCTCCTTAGTTGTCAGAAGCATTTCTATCTCAATTCTTATTGCTATTCTATTGCCCTAACTTTTTTTTTATACATGAAAGCCTTTTTATTGATAACCTGGAAGAGGCTGGGCAGAGAGTAGGAAGTGGGAAAGTGAGGATGGTATGAGAAGTTTTTTGTGAGGGAGAGCCCAGGTGAAGGGTGGTATCTGGAGGGGGAGGATGAGGTGGAGGTGGAGAGGTAGAGATAGAAGATACGAGCATATATTCGAGTGGTGAGAGAGTAACACGAGAAAGGGGCTGGATCCATGAGGGGAGGGGATAACTGCACTGCTGGAGATGCCCTTGAGGACTCAGGAGAAGCGTGAGATTCAGCATGGCAGGTGGGCCAGTGGACCGTAGGTAGGTGCAGGTACCCTGTCTCCTAGCCAGCAGGTGGGTGGTTGGGGGCTGATGGGAGAGCCTCTGTTGTTCTCTTCTCATTTCCCAGGAGATGCAAAGTGAGGGTACCATGTGAGGGAATAGGGAGAAGAGTGCAGAAGGGGACCTGCCAGGACTGTGGGGAGGGAGGCTTTGAATGTCCCAAGCTTTCCTGTCTTCTCTTCCCTATCTTCCTGATTTGAAGGAGCCAAGTCAGTGCCCCAATTCCTGTTATTTTCTGGAAGTTTGGGGGACATCAGGGGTTTGCCAGATTTCGGGTTTGCCCAGCTACGTGCCTGGGGAAGGATGAGGTGGTGGGAATGTGGAGTAGAGATTATCCTGGGACACACTGTGCACTGGGGAAGGGGAAAGGAGGGGCAGAGTTCAAGCATTTGTTTTCCCTTTCACTATTGTGGTTTTGTTTTCCCAAGGCTTCCACATTTTAATTTTTTTTAAATAGGCCAACTATTCTAAGGGTGTCTAATTCACCTTTTTATTGCAGGTGAGCGTGGCACTGGGATGTGCCACCCGTGGTCGGACTGTTGCTTTTGTCAGCACCTTCGCTGCCTTTTTGACCCGAGCATTTGATCAAATCCGGATGGGAGCCCTTTCTCAAACCAACATCAACCTTGTTGGGTCCCACTGTGGAATATCTGTTGGTATGAGTTCTCAGTACCAGCATGTTTTGTTTTGCTTTTAGAATTTAAGGGTTTTTTTTAATGCTTATTTTTGAGAGAGAGTGGGGGGGGTGCAGCAGAGAGAGGGAGGCACAGAATCCAAAGCAGGCTCCAGGGATCTGGAAGGTCAGTTAGGATCCTAACCCACAGTGATGTCTCGTGGGAGACATGTAGCAGTTAATTATGGCATTATATTGGCCCAAGAATTGGACAGTTTTGTAGGGCTCAGCTACAAGTGTGGGCCCTCCCCCCATGGAAATAAGCTTTTGTTTATCCAGCAGAGGGCAGGTTCCCAGTTGGCCCTTGACCATGCATTTTTGGGCCGTGGCTTTTGCTTTCTCAGGTGAAGATGGCGCCTCCCAGATGGCCCTGGAGGATCTGGCCATGTTCCGAGCTGTTCCCAACTGCACTATTTTCTATCCAAGTGATGCCATCTCAACAGAACATGCTGTTTTCCTGGCAGCCAATAGCACGGTATTTTTTTATTATTATTTTTGAGAGTGCGAATGGGGGAGGGGCGGGGAGGCACAGAATTTGAAGCAGGCTCCAGGCTCCAAGCTGTCAGCAGAGAGTCCCAACAAGGGGCTCGAACCCACGAACTGTGAGATCATGACCTGAGCCGAAGTCAGACATTTTGACTGAGCCACCCAGGTGCTGCACTAAGCTTTTTTTTTTTTTTTTAAGGGGACACTGTTTAAGACGAAATGTTTCTGGGCTCTGCTGCTAGTTTGATACCGATGATTGGGTTTTTCCCATTTTCTCAGTGTAAAGATCATATTTGTTATAGAAAATTTGGCTGTACGATTCCTTTAAGAGACAGAACAATTACCCCAAAAAAGTGATTGAGCATGTAGAACATAAACATGATCACGTTGTAAAAGACAGTACAAAAGGACACGGAACAGCTGACGGCCCATATGGGGCAGGGCTCAACACGGCGAGGAGAGTGCTCTGGGCACTCCAAGGAAAAGGGGGGCTGTCAGCAATGTCCTGGGAATGGGCTCCAGGAGGGATCAGTGATGTTGGCCTTAGACACATCCTATGCTGTCACCACCTCATGACATCCAGGAAGCTGGAGAGTGACCAGTGGGTGGCCAGTGTCTCCACTGTAGACCTCAGAGTCCCCAGCCCAGGTCCGCCCTCCGAAACCTCTTAGAAGGGCAGGAGTATGAATTGTGCCCCACTTGCCCTTTCGCAAGTCTCCCACAAGGGCTCAACCTAATTCCTGTCTAGAACCCAGTTGCAGGGCAGGCTAGAGGACAGTCTGAACCTTTTCAACTGCTCCACCTAATGGTCAACAGACTCCCCTCACCACCAGCCCTGTGCCCACCCATGGCCCTGCATAGGCAGCCCTGGGCATGGTGGGATAGAACCAGTGTTCCTAAACTAATAGTTTATGATGTATAGTTTTTTAAAGAATGAAATATTACGAACTATTATGGCAAAAATTGTTTAACGTCGTGTTCTGGGATTTTTATTAACCATGAGTCCGTGCTGTGGCCTGCATTTGTGTTCTGCAGAGAAAGAACAAGTCCATGGGTATGTGAGAAAGCTTTCCTATATCACTGAATGTGATAGCATAGAAGGCTTGTCACTGAGGGCATCTGCCAGGGTCCTACGTAGGTTTTTGCCTGGCTTGGTGTAGTGATCTGATCAGGTGCCACCTGATGTGTTTGCTAGTAGTTGTATAGATGTTTATCCTCTGCTCCAAAATGTGTGCTTTGTTTTTAGTGAAGAGAACTGTTTAGCTGTCTTCCCCCCTCCCTTTTAAAACAAGTTTATTAGTTGGAAATTTAGTTGTTTTTTTTTTTTTAACTGTAGCTCTGGTTTTAATTTACGCCCTAGGGGATATGCTATATTCGGACCAGCCGACCAGAAACTGCAGTTATTTACACCCAACAAGAAAGCTTTGAGATCGGACGGGCCAAGGTAAGATCTTAAGTCCTGTAGTGCCTTCTAGTATCATTTCATGTGGAGAGATCGGGTCTAAACCTAGCACTAGGTATTCCTACAGTCAAGGCTTGATCCTTTCTTTGCTCTAGTTTAAAAAAAGTTCCATTGTGACCTTTACCTGCTTTTCCTCAGGAAGGAGCATTCTACCAGTATCAGCCTAAGCAAACTTTTTCCCTTTCCAAATGGAGTCTCTTCTTTGTTGAACTCTTAAAGTGGTAACAACTTAAAGGTCCTTGAGTTGTTGGGGTGTAAATTACCACAGCCTGGAGCTAAATGAAATAGTAAAACCAATTTCAAATGAATAATGTGTCAGGTTTGGGTTTTGCAGATCCAAGCCAGAAATAAAAGGGAACATGAATGTCTTGCCACTGGCCATTGTGTGGCACTGAAGTTGGTGGGATGTGGCCTTGCCCATGGGCCTGATAAAGGCTAGCATCACTGGGCACTTGCTATCTTCTGTGTTCTTGCAAAAGCCCTAGAAGCACAGATTGGTAGCAGCCCTGTGTTGTAGGTGAGGGGCTTACTACGGGTTCACAGCAGCAAGACCAGGATTCAGACCAAGACATTGACCTGGTCTCTGTTGGGGGCCATGTATGTGCAAAGAACAGAACCAACAGCGTCTGGGGAGAAAATAAGTGACTCTGCTCCGCCACCTGGAGAGCAGAGCTCGCAGATGTTCTGACACATTTCCTTCCTGCCTTTCTTACGGCGTATATGTATGCTTTATGTAGTTGAGATCATATTGCAGAAGAAAGTTTGTATGTTTTAAGCTTTTTTGGAATGTCATTCATACTTAAATGTGTGAAAGAGCACTAGCCAGTGTTAAAGGAACAACAGGTGACATCTGACTTGATTGCTAAGAACTAAGCTGCTGGAGAATTCATAGTTTGTAGTGCTCAGAAGGACTGTGTCTGAGTACTGAATGGCTTTAGTGCTGCAAAAAAGCGGGCATAACCAAATGTTCGTGACCTGCTGCTGGGTAGCTTGCCAGCACTGAATGAGAAAGCCGCAGTATTCATCTTCAGTGTTAACCACAGGTTCTGTTGTTCCCCTTACTCTCCCGTGGAAACTCAAGGCTGAATGTCCCTGAGGGTGGAGGTGGGGGGTCTCGGTGAGTGACCTGTAATTTGGCAGAGCTTTCTCATAGCTTGTCTTCTTTGTCCCCTAATATTTGCCCTGTCCTGACACAATGAAGTACATTTCCTGATGGTAAAGGATGTGAGTTAAAATGCGTGTGATAATGTGCGTGGCATGGATAATTCAAGGGCTAGGTTTTGCAAGGGGGGTGTGCGTTATGTATTTATATGGACGTATATGAAAAAGTTAGGATATTCTCAAAGAATGGGGTGGCTTAGAAGCCCTGAATGTTTGTACTGTCAGCAGTGCTTAAGCTACCAGGAAACCTATACAAAAGGATGAAGTGCAGAATAGTTCCAGATGCCTTTGGTTGGGTGACTTTGGAGGAAATAGAAGTCTATGGAAAAAAAGGCCAGGCCCCTGTCCTTGCTTACAGAATAGCTAGTGGGTGAGCATGTAGGCTTCGATGTCAGATGGGCTTGGCTGTTTGCCTCAGCTCTATCCTGAGCAAGTTCCTCCCACTCTGAGGTTTGCTTTCTCCAGCCACAGAATGAGCCCTCTAATGCGTGGGCTTTATAGGGCACTTGGACATGCAAGGTGCTTTGCACAGAACATGTCGTAAATGCCCCCAAATTATCTCCATTGACGTGTTCATCGTCAGAGTCCAGTCTGTGTGCACGCCCCAATGAGATGTTGCGGGTGGTCCAGAAATAGTGCTGTTACAGACCCTCTGTGAGTGTGAGTCTGTGGTCTGCAGCATGTGTCCCATACAACTTGTTTCTGGCCCTCTGCCTTTTAGATCCGATTTGAAGTCCACCTTCTTTGCTAAAGGGGCATTTTGTTATTCTATAAGAACTTAGTGATTTGGCACCATGTATATCATGAAGCATGATAGGTGAATTTGTAAAGTGAATATGAAGTAGGATTTATCAAAAAGTGTCATTTGTCAGTGTGTTGATGCAGCTTTTTTTATAGTGAATTATTAAGCAGTAAAATTGGTAGGATCAGGGAAGAGCAATATAGCAGAGTGTTATCTTTGAGATGTGCTCGGTGCATAGTAACCACGGCTTTTTTGTTCAATGGGCGTAATACCAGGTCCTCCGCCACAGTGTCAATGACAAAGTCACAGTTATTGGAGCTGGAGTTACACTGCATGAAGCCTTAGCAGCTGCCGAAGATCTTTCCAAGCAAGGTCAGTTGATGGTTGGTGAACATTGAAGTTTAAGCTGGGCAGAGGTAGGACTTGGGCTGCTTCATGTGCCCCAGTTGGTCTTTTTATTCTAAGTCAATTTCACACATAAACCTGGCTATTGCGGTTTTCCAGATATTTCCATCCGTGTCATTGACCTGTTTACCATTAAACCGCTGGATACTGTCACCATCATGTCCAGTGCAAAAGCCACAGGTGGCCGTATTATCACAGTGGAGGATCACTACTCAGAAGGTATGTGCAAGCCTTTGAGGGTCATGTTGAAAGTCTGCTTTGGTTAGAAGTGTTCTTGTTTACCATGATGGGAAGCGTGACCTGCTTCAGGGTGTCAGCCAGCCAGCCACTCATGCAACAGTCTTTATTACTGCTCTTTGCAAGTATATCATCTTACGGGTCTCTTGCCCACCTACACCAGCTCCTCGCGGAGGGCAGGTGGGGGGCATGCCCATACTCATTTGTGTGGCCCGGCCACAGTGCCTGGTCCCCAGGTGGCTTAGTGGCAGCACAAAGGAGTGTCTGTAACTCTCTTGCGGGCAGGAAGGGATCATAATGAAAAGCTTCACAGTTGCTCTTGAGTTTTGAATGATTAATAATTTGTTCCCCTCTCAAAATGGGAAATAGTGCCTTGCAAGCAGAGAATGTGGCAACTGCAAAAAAAAAAAAAAAGTGCATGGCAGGGAGAGGGAGGGAACTGGGAATGTCAGGTGGGGCACATGAGGGAGTGGAGAGTTGCATGTGTTCCTGTATCAGGGGCCCCAAGAGCACCCACCCCACCCCACCCCCTCCGCATGATCACTGAGCACTTAATGGCTTTAGTGATCCTCTGGAAGCACTCTGTGCTCTCACAGCTGAGGTTATTATGAGGAGAGAACACACACCAGGACCCGCAAGGACAGAAGACACAGGTCAGGGTGAAGGACCCCACGTCTTGGGCTCCCTTCCTCCCTTCCGTGGGGGGACCACTGAGTGCTCTCCCTTCTCCAGCAGTGACAGATGCGTCCCTGGAGACCAGCGAACCCACTCAAGACTCCGCAGCATGGGTCTTATTGGGCACTGGCCACTTGGGCCCCCTCTGCCGGGCACACAGCAAAGCAGGTGTTCCTGGGTACTCGCACCAGCCCATTGCCCAGGTGTCACCTGAGGACCAGCCTTGCAAGCAGCCTTGCTGAAGCTGGTGGCCTGCTGGTCATTCTTTTCTGTATGGTTTATTTGTTGGCATAATCGTTTTGGGTTTCCTGACAGCTTTAAGTATCTCAGCTTGCAGACCCCCGCATCTATGGAGCCCCAATTGAGCTCCTGTTGTAGTGGGGCTGGGAGGAATTTGGAGACCCACAGTTTCGAATGAGACTTCTTTTGGCTAGCCAGAGGGTGGCTGTTGACGTGAATCAATGGCTGCTGAAGAACATTTTTCCCTAGGAGCCAGCAAATTCAAAGGCTTCTATACCTTGAGGCTTTAAGGCTGACCAGCTGCTTCCAGAACAGAGCCTCATGTCTCTTGTTTCCCCAGGTGGCATCGGGGAGGCCGTCGCTGCAGCTGTCTCTATGGAGCCTGACATCTTGGTCCATCAGCTGGCAGTGGCAGGAATCCCTCGGAGTGGGAAGCCCAGTGAGCTGCTAGATATGTTTGGAATCAGTGCGAAACACATCATAGTGGCTGTGAAATGTATGTTGATGAACTAAAATAGCTGTTAACTTCCGACATACTACCGTTTAAATCTATACTGTTGTGCTTTGTTTTTAAAAGCAAAGCAAGTTAACTACCTTAGGCTATAACTACATATGCAAGTGTAACACTGATCTTTTAGTCATTATATAGTGTGTTATAAGGTTAAAAATAACAGAGGAGCTGACAAAACAACCACCTAATATGAAGTTTTCTGAGAGGACAACATGTAACTGAATTGGGCATCAGCTAGTGTAAATTTCCCAAATGTGTGTAGAAGTGAAGAAAGGCAAATTGAACCGTGCACTGCAGTCCCTCAGGCTTGGGACACTGTAGCACCCTGCCACACCCCGCTGTCCGAGTTCGAGAGTTTGTGCGCTGCCATCCTACCTGCAGCTTCCCGGGTCCAGTGGGACTGTAGTTGCCCTGCAGTGTCCTCCCGGTGCTTCATTTCATCTCCCCTCCATGGCCCGACGCAGAGGCCGCAGAGCAGCGGCAAAATTTCTTAGGATGTCCTGTGCTGCTTGCCGAGGGGACCCAACTAGTTCTAGTCCCCACACTGCACTCCCTTGTGAGGTCTCAGAAATGTCTCATTTGTCCAGTGCCCAGACCAAATCTGATAGCTCGATTGCATTCCTCTACTAATACTTGTTACTGTTAATACTAGTTACTGTTAATAAAGCATTTTAAAAAGCAGCTGCTCGATTCCATTTGTGCGATTCGGTTTCTGTTTGCTAGAAACTCCTTCCTTAATTAGAATTTTATCTCAACCAGGGGAGCGAGCCACGCTCTCCCACAACAGAAACCTCAGAAAGGAGGGTATGGAAAGGGTACTGGATGGGAGGTGTGCCGCTTGAGGATGGCGTAGGGCCGGAGCGGACTCGTTACTTCAGCTGTGAGCACAGGACTCATGTGGCTGGTATGCAGGAAGAAAACAGCCAGGGAACTTAGAGGTCAGTCCAAACTTGAAAACTAAAATTGACTGGAAGTGTCTGATACGGTTCTAATCTTCATTGCCCTCATGAAGTGCTCGTCAGGGGGTCTCTGTTCTAGAATGTATGGTAGAGAGCCCAAAGAACTGGCCTGGCACTTGGAGTCCCGCTTCTGCTCCTGCCCTTTTAAATCACTGTGAACTGGTTTCCTGGCCTGTACCATTCGCATGGCCGTTGCTGTACTTGTTTCCGAAGATTTCAAAAACCTGTATTTTTCTATAAAACGGTGGATACAAGATACAAAAATATATAAACACACAAATACTAAAAATGTCACTGGATCTTTGGTAAAACACAAGGGTCACTGTAGAAAGTTTAGAAAAGCAGAGGAAATTCTGACCTCTCACGCTCCATACGATTCACCCTTTTAAACTGCACAATTCAGTGGGTTTTCATATACTCACCGAGTTTTGTGGCTGTCACCCTGGTCAGGTTTAGGACCTCTGCATCACTCCAAAGAGAATCCCTGAACCCCTTAGCAGTCATTCCATTCCCCTTCTAGCGCCTGGCGGTCACCCCTGTATTTTCGGTTTCTGCGCATTTGCCTCTTCTGGACACTTCCTAGGACTGCGGTCGTACAGCATGCGGCCTTCTGAGGTCTGGCTTCTTTGTTTAGTGTAATGCATTTGGGGTTTGCCCACATCGTAGCGTGTGCTGAGACTCCATTCCTTTTTGTGACCACATCATACGTCCCATGTGTAGACCACATTTTATCGGTTCATCAGTTGATGGACATGTGGGTTGCTTCTGCTGACATACCTTTACAGACCTTCCCATTCAGGTTTGTGGATGTGTATTTTCACTTCTCTTGGGCGTATATAAACGTGGGAGTGGACTTGTAGGGCCCTGTGACGTCCGTTTACTCATGTGCGTGTGTGTGAAAACGGTTTGTGTGGAGTGAAAGAGTCCGTGACCTCTGGAGCCCCACATTCTTGAGGAAATCCGTCGTCAATACAGCCAGGATGTGTGGCCACACGGGGGCACCACACCTGCTTGCATCCATCAGATGAGATCCACATCAAAAGTAGAGTAACAACGGTGATGCACGACTCAAGGACCATTCCAGAAGCCTGCAGGCCCCCACAGGTGCTAGGCAAACGCGGTAGGACTGATTTGGTAATGGACCCAGAGGAGCCACGACCTCGCGGAGAAGGGAACGGCCTTGTGGCCAGCTGTGTGCAGCTAGGCTTCCTGACTACAAAGTATGGCCAAGGTTATGGGGGGGAGCGGGGAGCACATTGTCAAATGGTGTAGTTGGTGAAAGACAGCTGGGTGTTGTGGAGCGAGGGGGGATGAACCTTTTTGTGTTGATGACGGTGATAGTATCTATGTCATAGGGCCGAGGCCAGGATTTTAGAGGTGCCATCGAAATGTCCCAATGGAGAGCCTCCCTTCCTTCCTGGCACGTTTCTACTCCTCAGTCCCTTCTGGGCCTCACTGGCGTGGTCCCGGGCTCCGCATCGAATAGGCCCCGCCTTTCCCCTCCCTGGCCAGACCTCTCCTCTGCTTCCCTGGCTGCTCGCACCCACCTCCAAACGCCTGTGCCGTACAGGGATTCCCTCTACCCACCTTTGACACCACCTCGCTCCCGCCACGCCTGCCCGGCAGGCCGGCCCTATGCCCCCGACCCGCTCAGGACACCGCCGACCCAATCCCTGGCGGCAGCAGAGCCACGTTATTGGGTTTTTTCCCGTCGCTCATTGGGCTCCAGCCAATCAGCGTCGTCTGCGCCAGGCCGGCAACGCCCCGAGCGGCGGGCGTCAGCGGGGGCCAGGCTGGAAACCGCACGCTGACAGGGGTGGGCAGCTGCCCTGGTACCCTGGGCTCAGTCGGAAATGGAACGCTGCTCTAAAGTGTGGCCTGACCAGCAGGAGACAGGGGAATGCCTAGAGAGAAGGGGACACTGGGAGTGGGGGGGGCGGGGGGGGGACGGCCCCACAGGAGCAGGGATGGGAAGGTTGAAGGTTGAGATGGCTGGAGGTGCAGGTAGGGTGGGGGCAGAGGTGTGCGGCACAGGCCCTCCTGCGCTACCAAAGCGGAAGGAATATGATTGGAAACAGCGTGCCTTGTCACACTCACACCTCTGAAGCAAGCGGGTCTGGGAGAGGAGTTCTCTGCCCAGAGCAACCCAACCACAGCCATGGCAGTCCAGCTTTGGCCTTGTTTGCCCCCGGAGCATAAGACAGGTTACTTCCATCTCCTTCCTGCGCTACCATGCCAGTCGTGATTGGGAGCAGAAAAGCAGCGGCCTGGAACTTTGGAATCCTAAAATGATGCCAAATCATTCCCTACTTGGGAGGGCGACAAACAGCAGAGTCACAGAACTATCAAAATAGGAAGCCCAGAGCCCACAAGGGGAACTGCGGGCGGACAGGAACTCTGCCCTCCCCCTCAGTGTATGCCTGTCCTCCCACAGCCTGCTGGGGCTCAGAGTGGCTGATGGCATCCCGACTCTCAGCTTCGACTGAGGCCAAGCAGACGTCCCAGTTCCAGGTTTCCGGGCCACACTCCTCCAACCACGGCCACACCTTTCACACGAGAAACACAGAGAGGCTGGGAATTCAGTGGACTTTGGGATTCTGTAACCCGCACCGATAAACTTGTGTTTAATTTTCACCACGAGGAACCCTTGCAGGTACGGAAGGAAGGGAATTTTTAGGGCTGTCGGGGGAGTTCTGTGCGTGTCGTGCTGTGACTGGAGCTGAGAGGTAAGGAACTAAAGTTGCCATTGTTTTCTCTGCGCGCTCCGGGATCACCACACCACAGTCTTCAGAGCCGTCGTTACCGCCGTGACAGTACAGCAGCCACGCTGGCTCCTCAGGGCTTCCCGCAGGTGGCCCTTCATCCCGGTTCACTGCGGGTGACAGCCTGATGAAGGAAGAGGTCCCCGCAGACCACGGGTGCTACGTACGTGCCCAGTTCCCATTGGCAGGGAGCCCGAGCCCTGCCCTGGGGCCCAAGGGCGCGACCACACCCATCCCCACATCCCCACTTGGCGGGCCCCTCTTCTGAGACCACTCCCAGGTCCGACTCTGTAGCAGTCGGGCAGGAGAAGGAGACGAGAAATAGACACGGTTTCTCAGCAGACAAAATCGAATACGAGCATTTGGTGGCTCAGGGCCCGGAGGGCTGAAGAAACAGATCGTATGGCAGAAAGCTGCCGTCCCTAAGGCGAGGGGAAGCGGGGAAGAGGTCGGGCTGAGCAGACACCTAGACGCCAGGATGAGGGGCCTGGAAGAGGCAGAGCCTGGATCTCTGAGGAGGGGCTGCCACAATTTCTCAGGGAAGGCGGAAGCAACCTTATCCACCACGAGGGGATATGGGGCAGGAGATGATTTCTGAGGACCATCTTCCAGGTCAGTAATTCTTTCTTCAGTGGCATCTGTTTGTGGTTTCATCCGTCTGTTGACGGATTTTATTCCAAAGGCTATGTCTTGTTACTCCTACGCTTTTTCATGTCTATTATAGAGAGACCGAGAAAGAGCACGAGCAGGGGAGGGGCAGAGAGAGAGGGAGACACAGAATCTATGCTCCAGGCTCTGAGCCATCAGCACAAAGCCCGACGTGGGGCTCGAACTCACGAACCGAGAGATCATGACCCGAGCCAAAGTCAGACACTTAACAGACTTAGCCACCCAGGCGCCCGACTTCGACAGTTCTTTTTCAAAATTGACTGGGTGCTTTTTTTTTCTTGTAAGGAACCTCTGTGTGCCCAACGCGGGGCTGGAACTCGCAACCCCGAGACACAGAGTTGCGTGCTCTAGTGAGTGAGCCGCCCAGGTGCCCCGTGCCTGGGCTTTTAAAATTATTCTTATCTGTTTGATTCCCTCTTCTGTGTTTTTATTTTGTTGTGTCTCACAGGCCATTGAAGACTTGGGGAGGTGGAGTAGCTTTCTATCACAATAACGCAAACAACGCGTAGATATCCACGAGCGCCGCTCTCTGATCTCCTGAGAAATCAAAGGTAATGCCAGTCTGGGTTTTGAAGTCCCCCCCCCCGCCCCACCCCAGTTAAGCACAAGAGGGGAAGGCGGCTCTCTTTCTCACCCTGCCCCCTTTGCTGTGTGCTGGCCCGAGGAGGCTTCCGTGGGGGATGGCCACCTGGGCTCACCTCTCAAGCCTCCAGGACATGCTGAGTGTGCCACACGTTCCCCGGGGACCTCCAAGTGAGGGAGCGAGCTGCGCCGTAGAGCACAGCCCCACAGAAGGGGATCTGGCTAGAGCCCGACGTCCTTGATCCACACCCCGCCTGGGCCACTTGCCAGCTAGTGGTGCGGAAGAAGCCGTGAATGGGGATCACGCCTCGAACAGGCCGCTAGGGCTGCGGGATGGCACAGCCGTGAATGGGGATCACGCCCGAGGCACACCGCAAGCTCGCAATGCCATGACCGCAAACGATGTCCTCTGGCCTCTGAGAGTTGCACCCTGGGAAGGTCCACAGGGCCAGTCCTGTCTTCGACAGGCCTGCCGATTCTCCACCAAGGTGGGCCGTGTCTTCAAGTCGAGGTTGCTGACGCGTGTCCCGCTGGGCCTCTGGGGGTCCTGGGCCGGAAGCCTGGGGTGAGCTACCCTTCCAGGGAGGGTGGATGTGCTCGGCCGGCCCGGAGCCCAGCAGTACCACGCCGATGCAGGGGGAGCAGTTCCTCTCTCAGCCTGCAGCTAGGGGTGGGGGAAAGGCAGCCCCTCCCTGTTCGCGGCTGCTAGGACTGGAGTCAGGGGGGCATTCGTCCCCGCTCCCTCAGACCCACTTCTCCTTATAGCACCATCCTGCCTTTGTCCCGCGGGGGTCACCCTTCACCAACACGGGTTTTAGGTGGGGTCTCGGTTCTGCCCTCTGACCTTCTGAAAGCCATTTGCTCCTGGCACCTGGGAACCCCACCCCGGGAGCTCCTCCCCACCCCGGGAGCTCCTCCCTACCCCGGGAGCTCCTCCCCACGGCCCTAGCCCATCCCTGCTCACCCACCCCTGACTTTGCATTTGCTCTGCGTCCTCTTCCCCGGGATTTCTCTTGCTTACCCGCAAGCCACCTATGCGTGTTTCTCATTCCGTATTCGCTGGTCTTTCTCCCAAACTGGACTGGCATCCCTGGAGGGCAGGGGCTGGCTGTCAGAGTGGCACCGCCCCCAGCCCCCAGCCTAGGCAGCCCTGCATCATGTGACCGGCGCCCAGGGCCACAGCCATTGGCCCAGCGGGTCAACCTACCAGCCTGGGTCACCGAGGACTTGGCAACAGGCTCATCGATACCACCCCGAGTCTCCTTACTGTCATCACACGTGGGAGGAGGCCTTCGTGCCCACGATACGCAACCCAGAAATCGCCAATTGACAGTTTAATACCCTTGGTGGTATAAAAATGTGTAACTTTGGGGCGCCTGGCTGGCTCAGTCTGTAGAGCATGTGACTCCTGACCTCAGGGTTTGAAGTTGGAGCCCCAAGGGGGGAGGTGTAGAGATGACTTAAAAACAAAAACTTCAGGGGCGCCTGGGTGGCTCATTCGGGTAAGCCTCCGACTTGGGTTCAGGTCATGATCTCACGGTTTGTGAGTTCTAGCCCCACATGGGGCTCTGTGCTGTCAGCATAGAGTCCGGTTTGGATCCTCTTGACGCCCTCTCTCTGCCCCTCCCCCACTCGCGTTCTCCCTCTCTCTCAAAAATAAACAAACATGGAAAATAATTAAAAATTGGGGTGCCTGGGTGGCTCGGTCGGTGAAGCGTCCGACTTCGGCTCAGGTCACCATCTCACTCACGATTCGTGGGTTCGACCCGTGTGGGGCTCTGGGCTGACAGCTCCGAGCCTGGAGCCTGCTTCAGATTGTGTGTCTCCCTCTCTCTCTCTGCCCCTCCCCTGCTTGTTCTCTGTCTCTGTCTCTCAGAAATAAATCGCGTTAAAATTTTTCAAAGAAAATAAGTAATTAAAAATAAAAGTAAAATAAAAACTTAAAAAAAAAAAATGTATACCTTCTTGACTGCCCAAACCGGCAAGCCTTGTCCTTGAAGACAAAAGACATACTGGGGGCAAAATATTTGCAACATAGGTAACAAAGAACTAACAGCCCTAGTGTACCACCAGTGGGGTCTTTCGGTGGGGAAGGCCATCTCTTAGTATCTATTGACATTTCAAACGCCCATAGGTTTTGGCCTGTCAATTTCACTTAGAGGTAATTATCCTAGAGGGAGGCTGACACACGTTCACAGTTGGTACTTGCGGTGCTAATGCCAATGGCAGAGAGAAGAGGAAAGGTAAACGTACCATCCAGTTGGGGATTCATTATGTAAATTGTAGTACCTGCATATAGTACATACATACAGTACATGCATCAGAGACCACGCAGCCAGAAGAGAAATGAGCTAGACATTTGTTTAGTGACATGGAAGGTTTTCAAAGACCTATTGCTAAGTAAGTAAGTAAGAGAAAATCACAATTAAATATATAGGATGTATGCTTTTTATTTTTATTCATTTTTGTTTTTCCCTGCCCGCCCCCCACCCCCGCCCCAGGGTATATGCTTTGTAAAACTCTGTAAATGACTATGTTGGTGATTGCATTAGAAGACTATATGTAGAAGAGAGAGACAAAATTGTTAACAATCTTGCTTAATATAATGTTGCTTTGTAAAAATGTTCGATGATGCGCTCTAAAACTGTGCAGGGTGCTAATGGAAAATGATAACAGCCAGGGTGGCCCGCAAGTGGGCAGTTTCTCCTAAAGCTAAACATCCAGGGGTGCCTGGCTGGCTCGGTGGGAAGAGCGTGCAACCCTTGATCCTGGGGTGGTGGGTTGGAGCCCCACGTTCGGTATAGAGATTACTTAAATAAATACCCTAAAATTAAATGAAATATTTAAAGCTACACATCCATGTCCATAGGACCCAGCAATTGCACTCTTGGGCATTTAGGCCAAAGAAACAGAAGCTTAGGATCACGCGAAAACACGTATGTGAATGTCCATAGCGGGGGTATCTGCAGCAGCCTAGGACTGGGGACGAGCAGCGTGTCCTTCAGCGGGTGAATGTTTGAAGCAACCGGTCAATCCACACCAAGGACCGTAGCTAGCAATACGAAGGAAGAACTGACTATGGATACACGCAACCATCTGGATGGATCTCAAGGGCATTATGAGAGTGAAGGGAAAAAAGCCCACCCGGAGTCACTGAGACCTACTGCATACCGCATCATGGTTCTATTTACCGAAGTGCTCAAATGACCAACTTGTACACGAGCGAGCACACAACACTGGAGGTCGCGGGGTGGGAGGGAGCAGAGGGGAGGAGGCTGTGGTTACGAAAGGTTAACAGGAGGGGTCCTTGGGAGGGAACCAACTGGACGCGGATGCCCGTGGGAGTCGCCTGAATCTACACGCGTGGCGAAAGTGCAGAGCTACGCGCGGCCGCACACGCGGGTGCGGCACACACGGAGCAGCTCTCGGACGGCAGCAATGCCAAAGCCGGGTGTGCGATTGCACTAGATGTGCACCCTGCCGGTCCCAGGGAACTGCGGGAGGCGCCCTGGCGCTTCTCCGGAACTCCCCGTGAGGTCCGTCACTTCAAGATCCAAGTTCCAGCCGAAAGCACACAAGCAGGGCTTGGCGTGGACGGACACGACGACTTGCGCGACTCTGCACGCAGACGTCGCGCTCGCCCCGCCGGGACGTCTAGGCGTCGCGCGGCCCACCGGGCCCGACCGCTAGAAAGGAGCGCGCGGGAGCCGAGCCCAGAGGGGCGCGCAGGCGACCGGCTTGTTTTGATTGGGCAGGGGACACGTCCGTCAGGCCGCGGGGCCGGGGCTTCCGCGGGCGGCCTGGGAGCGGCCCCGTCCTGAGCCGAGCTGGGGCATTGGCGGAGCTAGCCGGAAGGGGTGGGCAGGAAGGCGGTGCCCCGCGACCTGTGGGGCGGGGCTTCCTGTGGCGCGCTGAGGGACAGGAGGAGACCGGTGCCGGGGCGGTGAGGGCGGGCGCGGCGTGCCCGGACGACGCCCCGGCCTTCTGGACACCGCCCTCCGTCCCTGGGCTCCGCCCTCCGTCCCTGGGCTCCGCCCTCCGTCCCTGGGCTCCGCCCCCCGCCTCTCCGGGTCCTGGCCCCTGCCAGAGTCTCCGTTCCCCGAGGCCTGGGGACCTGTGCGTTCCGCCGGGGCGAGGCCGACCTGACGGTGTCTGGCCCTCTAGATGGCCAGGGCCAGTGTATCGGGGCCCCCGGGGGCCTAGTGAGGGGAGAAGGGGGCGGCGGCCCCACCGGGATGACCAAGGGCATAGTCACCGCGTCTGCAGCCCCTCCCCGCCCTGGCCTCGGAGAGCGGCCTTGCTGTGCGGTCCGGGGCGCATCCAGCCTCCCGGGGACCGGATCGCGGCACCCCCGCCCCACTCCCCCCCCCCTCCACCCCTTCCTTGCCCGGCGCGCTGTGTGTTCCAGCGACCCTGAGTGCGTCTGGGACAGTTCTCTGTTAAAGCATGGATCCCACCTCCACACACACACAGGCCTAGTACCCGGTACCCGGGAAAAGGTGGGCAGAGCTGGTGCCCGTACCCGCGAGTGTGGTGTTGGCCAGGGGAGCTCTCCAGGCTCCTGCAGATGAGGACGGCAGGAAGGTAACACAGTCTTTCCCACGCCACTTGACAGGTGTGGTCCCCCTGGGAGAGAGTCCTGCCCGAGTCACCCTGTTCTCCAGGACCAGCTGTGGTTGTCCCTGCCTGTCACCTGGGGAGGTCACAAGCAAGGGCGGCCCCGCAGAGGCAGAGAAAGCTCGTGGCTTCTCTACAAGTGGGTGCCATCAGGAACCATCCGTCCCCGTGGTTCTCAGGCTGGACGGCCGCGTGGGAACACCTGGAGGGCTTGTTCAACCTCGCGACGCCAGACTCCACCCCGGAGTCTCTGATCTTGCAGATCTGCGGTGGGGCCTGAGAACTTGTGACTCTAACAAGCTCCGGGCTGACGCTGCTGCCACCACCACGGGTCCGGGACCCCCTCTGTGAGGAGCACTGCTGCGGAGACCTGAGACTCACTCCTAGGTGTGTGCGTGCCCCGTGCCCTCCCTACCTGGGCATGGCCCCTTGGCCGGGTCCCCACGGGCCTGGGAAACGCCAGGAGGCTGCTAGCCCTCGAGGATTCGGGGACTTCCCATCGAGGGGCAGTCAGCGTTTCCTGCCCCGGTTTGTCTGGAGGGCACCGTCCACAGCCCGGGCGGGGAGAAGGTGTCTGTCGGGTTTGTACAGGCGCCCGGCAAGTCCCAGACCGGAGCGGATAGGTCCGGACACGTAGGAGAGAGAGGGGCGGAGATCAGAGTGGGGCCCGGCAGTGGGGATGCAAAGAACCCTTGGATGAGGCAGAGGACAGAGCCGCACCCTGAGCTCGGGGCCGGGGGAGGACCCTGGGCCCTGAGACCGAGAACGTGGATTTGGGGGGAGCGTGCAGACGGGAAAGGGGGTCGTCTGGGCGGGACCGGCCCTGCCAGTCGTCTGGTCCGTGGGTGCCGTCGGCCCTCTAGCTGCTGGGAAGCCACTGCCTTTCTCCAGCAACATGGCCTCCCAGGTCCCCGGCCGTGCTGCCCGGAGCTGCTCGGCACCCGGCGCCACGACCGCCACCCACCCACCCACTAGGGCCGGTCTCTTTGGTGGTCGCTGTTTGTTTGACTCCGCGGTGGCTTGTCCCCGGCTGGTGGGGGCAGTGCAGTGCCCGGCACCGGCCGCCATTTGTCTCCAGAATGAGCAGCTCTGCAAGGCGGCGCACGAGCGTGTTCTGGCCGTGGGGTCAAAGGGTGTAGCCTCTGCCTTTCCTTCTCCCTGCTCGCGCCCCCTGCCTCTAGCTACCGGGTCTCGGCGCTTTTCCTGCTGGACCGCTTCAAGCTCTCTCTATAGGGTAATGCTACGAGGCCTGAGTCACGTCTTGCTAATCTTTCCCCGAGCTGCGCTGTCACTTGTCTCTTGACTGTGGTTTTGGGTTTGTTCGGGCCAGGCAGACGCGTTTAGTTTCTGTGTCATCGGGCTTTCCAGGCTCTTCCTAATGGCTTCCGGGGTTTCTCGTGGGTTCCTTTGCTCCAGACTTAGAGAGGCTTTCTCCACGTAAATACCTGAGTGGCTCTGCGACGTGGCACACGAGCGTGTTGTGGACGTGGGATCAAACGGACTAGCCTCTGCCTCTCGTCCTCCCTGCCCCCCCCCCCCCGCCCCCAGCTACCGGGTCGTGGCGCTTCCCTGCTGGACCGCTTCCATGTATTCCTCACCCATTGCTGCACACCGAGTTACCCCGACGTACCCCTGCCACCACTAATCCCTGTGATCTGACCTCCACACTGTCTGAGGACAGGCTCCTAGAGGGCTCGGTTGAGGGGCTCTGGCTCAAGGTGGCTCACAGGCCGCAGTCCAGGCATCAGCTAGGGCCCAAGCCACCCGGTCTGCCTGTCGGGCGGGCCCTGCGTCCAAGCTGGCTCCCGTGGCTGTGGCGGGGCCTCGGTGCCTCCCCCGTGGGGCCCCTCCATAGGGCAGCACAGGGCAGGGCTTCCCAGAGCCAGCGATGTGACAGACGGGAGACAGAAAGAGACAGAGAGCGAGGGGGCAGAGGGGGGGAGAGAGAGAAGAGAGGGGCCCCGAGATTGAAGCCTCAGCCGTTTTACAACTTCATGTCTGTGTTCCTGTTCCCTCCCCTCTGCTGTGTCCTTCTAGGTCACACGGGTCCACCTGGAGCAGTGCTGGAGGGGACGACACAGGAGGAGCGTCCTGGCTCCTGAACCTGGGTGCGGGCGTCCTGGTCTCACAGGGCCCCTCAGGAACACGTCCTTTGTCTAAAGGGGGGGTGGCACGTTCCGGCCCGCGGACCAAGGCAGGCAGGGCCCGCATTTGTATGGGCAGAGGGTGGCTCTTCGTCTTTAAAGGCTTGCAGACAAAACGCACAAAGAGCCAGAGACAGGAAGAAGAATATGGGACCGGGTTCCCGGGCGGCCCACGCAGCCCAAGAGGGGCGCTTTCTGCCCTTTGCGGGGCAGCGTGCAGCCCTGGCGGCCATCCCGGCACAGGGGCGGGCAGCTGTCTGTCACGGCAGCCGGTCAGCACCGTTGCCAGCGTGCTGAGTCCTGCCCAGGCCTGAGAGCAGGAGGCTCCGGACCGCCGGTGCTCCCGCCCGGGCGCCTCAGTCCTGCCCCCGCATCCTCTCCTTCCCCGGGGCCGGGGGCAGCTGCCCCGTGAGGCAGGCAGGGGTGACCTCTCTCCGCACACAGGCGTGCCCCCCCTTCTGCCCCCTGCCCTCCGCCGGGCGGCTGGCAAGCGGGTGAGGGCAGGGAGTGGAGAGGAGTGGGCCCCTCCTCAGTGATGGTTCTGGTAGCCGGGTGGCCCCGTGCTGGACTCTGGTGGCCCAGGTGGTGGCAGGCACCGGCTTGCGGTGGGGGAGGGGCGGGGTGCAGCTGTCAATTCAGGAAGGAGCTCCCACTGTGGCCACAGGAGGCCAGCAGCATCTGGTTTCCCTGGGGAAGTGCCCACCCCGTCCTTCCTGGCTGGGCCTCAGAGATGAGTTCGCTCTGACACGCTCTGACATGCTCCCGAGCTCTGTGTGTCACGCCGGTTCTGTGGGCCGGACCTTTCCCGTTGGCCGTTGCTGCCGCGCAGGGCCAGGGCCCGGGGTGCAGCTCCTGGCACCGCGGGCGGGCGGCCGCCGTGTGCTTTTTGAACCCGAGGACAGAGGGTCTCGGGGCAGCCGGGCCGTGTCCCGGGAGCAGCAGCAGAGACCAGGCGTTGCTTGCTGGGCCTGACCTCGGGGACCGTGGTCGTGGCTCCTGGGGACATCCCCCGGCCAGCGTGTCGGGTGGCTTGGTCCTGAAGACGGCCCCCCGGAGACCCACAGGCCCAGTGTGGCCCCACGCGCCGGGGCCATCTGACCGGCGTCGTCGCCAGCCCCCTGGCGTGTGTCTGAGCTGAACGGCTTTCCCGTCCCTCGGCCCCGGCAGGAGGAACAGCAAGGAGGGCCCGGCTTCTCCCGGCGGCCTTCCCTCGGAGGCCTCCTGCCCCTGGTGGCGGCGGCGGCGGCGGCGGTGGCGGGCGGGGAGGGGCGCAGAGTCTTCCCTTTCCCTCACGGGGGCCGCGCAGGCGCTCCCCCTGGTGGCCGGCCCTGTGGGTGGGCGCAGCTCCCCCCACCCCCCCAGCAGGCAGATCCTGCGCTGCTCACCTGCCTACCCACCTTCGGTGCCCATCCCTGCACATCACCGTCTCTGCCCGAGGACGTCTGTGCCCGGCCGGTCCTCAGCAGGTGTGCCGGTTCAAGGGCAACCACCCACCCCACGCGTGGCTCAGTGGTTTGCTCAGCCCCCCCCCCCCCCCGCCGCCACCAGTGGCCTGGCTGGGCTCCTGGAGACCTGCTGAGAGACACGGCCGGGCCTGTGGGGAGCCCGTGGGGAGCGCTAGAGGCGGCGGAAGCCAGCCCCACCTCTGAGCCGCACAGCACAGCGGCCCCAGCTGGGGACCGCCCTCCCCTGGATGCACCTGCCCCGGAGGAGGAGACCCCACCCTCTGGGGGACCCGTCTGCACTTGCCATGGGCCCACTCCCCCACACCCACCCGAGCGGGAGCGGGAGGAGACCGTCCAGAGCTGCAGAGCACTGAGCGCACGGGAGGTGCCTGTGGCGGGCACCTGTCGCTCTGCTCTGCGTGCTCGCTGGCCCTGTCTTAGCGGCCACCCCATCCTCTTTCCCTTGGTTCCGCCGGGGTTCCGTGGTCGGGGCTGCCCTGGAGCACCTTGGCCCTATGCCCTGGAGCGGGGTGTAGCCGCCCGCGCTGGGGTGGGCCCACAGAATCCTAAGGGGCCCCGGACTAAGAGGTGCTGGGACTCCCTCACTGGCTCCGGTGAGCGGCAGCCCCACCCACCCTGAGGGGCCGGGTGCCCCCCTTTCCTCACCCCAGTCCCCTTCCAGCCTCTTTTGGGGGGATGGGGGGCGGTGGGCGATGGGGCAGAAGGGCGACAGGCAGGGCCAGGTGCAGAGGTGTGGCTGGGGCCGGCTGGAGGCTGGCTGTGGGGTGGGGCTGGTCAGCTTCCCCCTGCCCTGCGCTGCCTGGACTCAGAGCGGACAGGACCCCAAGGATGGGGGGCGGGGGGCGTGCTGCTCCCCACTGGGGTGGCCAGCGGTCCCGTCCCTACACTTAGAAGATGAGATGGGGCCAGCCTGCGGTCGCCGTGTGGCGGGGACCGCTCCTCTGCTCCTGGCGCCCCGCCTGGCAGGCAAGGCCTGGGCGCTGGTGCGGGTGCGGCGGGGCTGGGCCACCATCCCCGCTGGCTCCGGGCAGGTGACCAGGCCTCCACACCCTGTGTGTGAGCCCGGTGGCGGGCCCGGGCCTTGCCCCTCCCTGTCTCCTCCTAGCACCTAGCGGCCGGGGTGTCCTGCCGGGACTCTGCCAGTGCACCGGGTCCAGCCCGCTTGCCGCTCGTAGGATGGAGTCCCGGTGCCATGCGCCCGTCCTACCCCAGAGCCCTCTGCAGGGATGGAGCCCCAGTCCTGCTCCCTTCTGCCCCCTGCCTGGGCAGGGCCGGGTCTGTCCTGTAGCCTCCGTGCGCGGAGCCTTCCCCCCCGGGGCTTGTTCCCCAGCCCCAGGCTGGCTTCTTTCGCCCTTGCTTCCCTGCGTCTGTCACAGCTGCCTGGACAGGATGTGGCATCCAGGGAGGGACAGGGGCTCCTCCTCAGCTCAGCCCAGCTCTGGAGCTGTCCTGTGGGGACCCTGGCCAGCATGCCCCGCAGAAGTGGTGGGGCCTGACTTTATTCACCTGCGTGCGGCCTGCCTTGAGAGGGCGGTGTCGCCCGGGACTGGCCACCGGGCGCCCAGGGTGGCAGGGCCGCCGCCAGTTTCCAGAACAGTGAGGAGGTAGTGCGACTTTTCTGCAGTTCAGGGAGTCTGTTCTCCCTCTATTTTGCCGATCGTGTCTGCCGCTGCACTGCTGGCCACATCCTGGTTCTCTCCTCCCTTCCTGGCTGTAGTTCTTTTTTCATCAGACAGTATCAGAACTGTGCTCTCTGCTCTGGGCTTCTGCTGTTCCCGGACATGCTTCCAGATAGAGCATGGCCAGTGAGCCTGGAGCGGCCAGTAATGGGAGGCCTGCAAGGTGAGGCTTGGCTGGGTTTAAGAACCCTTCCCTGCATGTGAGGGGCAAGGCTGACTTCAGAGCGAGGGTGGGTGGCTATGAGTGGCACGTCGGTGACCATGTTTTATAGGTGGCGGCAAAACAAGGACTTGAAGCGAGGCACCCGTTTTGTTTTTTTTTTTTTAAGAGCGGGAGACTGTGGTGTGGGACGTGGCAAGCGATGGCAGGGAGGCAGTGCAGGAGTTAAGCGAGGGGCTCCGAGCTCCCCGCGAGGCCACCTGGGGCAGGGAACCAGCACACTGCAGTCTGCCTCTCCTTGATCGGGGCCGCCTGTCCACCGAGTGGCCTCGAGATCCCTTGGGACAGAGGTCCTCATGACCAGTCCCTCATCCAGGGGGATGGTGACACAAGAAGCCTGGGAGATGGCCAGGGGCTGCTGTGATTTCAAGGCCTGTTTATCTGGTCCCGACATCCAGTACTTTGCCTCCTGTAGTCTGGTCATGGCCTGGCTTTCCCTCAGGACAGTCTCTGTTCCTGGTGCGGCCCCGGGAAAAGTACACCAGCGTCACATCCCTTTCTGGGGGTGGGACACGTCTCTCACCTGACCTTGGTCTGAACCCAGGGAGGCAGAGAAGACTTGCCAGTGGGCCTCTTACAGTTGGGGGCGGGGCACGGGTCTGGGAAAGCGGAGCCCCTCGGTGCTAGCAACTTGTGGGCCTGCGCCCACACTTCGATCATCCTGCAGGCACCCTTGCAAGAAAGCCAGAACCAGCCTCAGGAGAATGGAAGCAGAACTTTATTCTTCTTGGCTAGGGAAGAGAACTAGCGGGTGGTCGTGCATAGTACCCCCCCACCCCTCCCAGAACCAAAGAAGACAGGCGGAGCCACCAAAGGGCTACCTCTGCTCGCCTCTCTCCTTTGCCCATGTGGAGGCAGGTGAGTGCAACGCAGGGCTGGGGTGGCTGCAGTGATGGGGCGGCCAGGGCCGGCCGGGGCTCCGGGGCCAAGGAGACCAGGGGGGGCTGCTCAGGTTGGGGGGATGGGCGTGGGAGCACTTCTCATCCTGGGAGCTGCCAGCTGGCACAGGCACAGAGCTCAGGGTACCAGGACACGGTAAGGGCTGCCTGGGATGTGCTCGTCACCCCACTTGACCACCAGCGTGTACTCTCCCTTGTCCTTGAGCAGGTAAGAGACGCTGTAGAGCCGGCTGCCCACATGCTTCACCAGGATTTCCTCGCACGGTGTCCGGGGGCCATGCACCCCTACCAGCAGCATGTTGTTGCCTGGTAGAGAAGGGGCCTCAGTTCCAGACCCCAAGTCTCTCCCTCCTACTGAGAATCCCCCGAGCCCTCTTTCTGTCTTGGTATCCTGCCCCCACCACCCTGTTGTGTTCAGGGGTGACAGCCCTTCCTAAAGAGCTGCCAGCACAGGAGACCCAGATCCTCCCCAGGCAGCTTCCCGAAGGGTAGAAATGATGGCGGGGAGGCACAGATGGGAAGTGGCTTCAGAAGTGACAACCACGCCCTGGGGGCGCCTGATGGCTCGGTGGGTGAGGCGGCCCACTTTGGCTCAGGTCACGATCTCGCGGTTTGTGGGTTCGAGCCCTGCGTCGGGCTCTGTGCCGACAGCTCGGAGCCTGGAGCCTGCTTCGCATTCTGTGTCTCCCTCCCTCTCTGCCCCTCCCCAACTCATGCTCTGTCTCTGTCTCTCAAAAATACGTGTTAAAAAAAAAACACCAAAAACAAAAAAAGAAGTGACAACCATGCCCTTGAAGGCACTCCCACCCCATCCACCCCCTTCTTCCCATGTTCCCAGGCACTGGTCATCCCATCTCATCTCTGGCCTCGTCTTTCTGGAGGGCACGGGTGATGGCCGGGGCCGGGGCACCCACCTGCTTTGCTACAGTCCACCGTGAAGCTGCTCTTTTGGCCCGCGTACGCCTTGCTCAGCCCCAGGCCCTTGGCCAGCACCTTGCTGGCGTCAGTGGAACCTGCGCCTGGGGCCCCGTGCTGGGGGGCACTGGCAGTCTTCGTCAGGGAGTCCACAAACACTGACGATGTCTCATGGAGGCTGTGGTTGCTGACAAGACGGGGACCTGCGGGGCGGTGGGGGGGGGGCGCTGAGAGGTAGCCAGAGTGCCAGGCGTTGCGTTGGGCACCGGCAGTCTGCTGCCAGGCTTACCTGTGACTTTGGCCTTGAAGGGGCTGCCCCCGATGTGGTAGGGGCCACCGTACTTGATGGAGATGAGGTAGCTGCCAGGTGCCATGGGGGTGTAGGTGACCCGGTAGCCCTCAGGGCACTCTTGGCAGTCCATCTTCACCTTGGAGGGCCCATCGATGGTTACGGACAGGGCGCCGGCTCCCGCATTGCTCGTGTTCACGACGAACTCAGCTGGGCTCCCTGGGGTTGGCGGGGGGCGGTGAGGAAGAGCTGGCCCGGCCTGCTTCCCCATCCCCCCACGCCCAGCTCCCCAGCCCCCCGGCGTAGCTTCATCACCTCTGCACCTCCTCTTGTCACTGACAGCTTGGAGGAGGGGGCCTAGCATCGGTGTCCACACAGCGGAAACCGCATCCACTGACCTACCTGTGACACCACCTTCCAGACCGGCTCCGTAGGCGGACACCAGGCCCGGGTCCCCTCCGTGCCCAGGCTCCCCAACTCGGATCTTGAAGGGGCTTCCAGGAATGTGGGTGCCGTTGAACTTGACGTCAATCAGGTAGACACCGTTCTCCCGTGGGATAAAGCGCACGGCATACTTATCTGAGGGACAGAAGGGCATGCTGAGGGCCTGACATCCCTCCCCAGAAACCGAGCAGGTGGCATCTGTGAAGAGGTTCCCTCGCCCACCAGTCCAGGAGGTCCACGTGGCCCACTCCGCTGCTTCTGGGGACCACACCGGGCACCCACACCCCATGGCACAGGCCTCCCCAAACCGGAGGACTGAAGCGGTAAACGCCCAAGCAGCCTGCTGTCGGTGCTCACTTGGACAGAAATCTACAGGCAAAGCACTTGCCTCTCTGCCTCCGGAAAAAGGTTACCACAGATGCCAGCCCCTGCCTGTTACCAGGGGCACGGAGGTCATGGGGCTGTGCAGGGGCACGACTAGCTGTGGGACTGGCGACATTGGCTGCCTCGGGCCTGTCTGCAGGTGCCAGCCCCATGGCTAGACTTCGGGTCTCTCCCTCAGGAGACCGCATCATATTGCCTGCAGAAGGCGTTCTCCTTCCTAGAAGCTGTGGCTTCCAAGCAGACCCGCCGCCCCCCCCAGGGCTGGGGTCGTGAGCAGGGGAAGGGCTGCCCGGCTGGGAGAGCCCCAGCGCTTGGGCCCTGCTTGCAGAATCTGTACCTTCCTTCTGTACTCTCAGTCTGCTTCCAGCCAGCTGGGCAGGCCCGCTGCTCCCAGCAGGGCCAGGGAAGATGGGTGGGTGGCCCGGGCAGGGACAGGGCCTCACCTTGGTCGATCTCTGTGACATAGCACTCCTCCAGGGCTCCCGAGGGGCTGTGCACCTTAGCATCGATCGCCCCCTTGGCCCCGTTCAGGCTGACTGCAAAAGAGGCTGGCTGGTTGACCTTTAGCCCTGACTCCTGGAAGCATAGCAGACGTGGTTAGACAGGGTGGCTGGGGTGCAGGAGAGCAGGGTCCCAGTGGTGGGAGGCCCATGGGGGTTACACTTACCCATCTGGCGTCCGATTTGGTTTAAAGAGGGAGAGCCACTGATTCTTGAGGGGCAGTAAGCTACAGGCACACGCCCCCGCCCCCAGACCCACACTCTGCAGTCACACAGCCAGGCGGCAGGAATGGAGGGTAGCCCTGCCCCGTGGGCAGCACTGGGCCCTGGAAGGCTGTCCCTCTTTAAACCTCAGCCCTGGTGCTCAACGGGCACAGGCTTCTGTTCAAAGCCTTTAGACCTGAGACACGAGAAAAACTCCACACAGTGGGCAGGGGTGTTTCCTGCCGACCCCAAGCGTGGGCTGCGCCCGGCCAGAGCAGAGGCCCGGCGCCCTGAGCTGGGCTGGGCGGGTCACTTGACATGGGGCCAAGTCCTGCTCTGTGCGACGGCTCTGGTCTGGCCGGGCCCAGGAGCCCCAGGCAGGCGGTTTCTCTCGGTGCCTCACCTGAAGACTAGAAACAGTAAGGCGGCGGGCATCGCCAGACGGAGAAGCCACAGGTACTACGAAGGGGCTGTCAGGGATGTGCTCCTCGTTGAACTTGACTGAGACCTCGTAGTCACCTGGGCAGGAAGAGAGCACAGAGGGCGTGCTGGGAGGCCCCCACTTGCCAAAAACAGCCTGGGTGGCCCTGGGACCTTAGAGGGGAGGGCGGGAGCCAGGTGGAGCCGTCTGCTCAGACCCAGACCGACACCCACACCCCGATGCCACCTCCCGTGGCCCTGGGCACGCCCTCAGCACCTGGCTCCTGGACCACATAGGCCACGCCGCAGGAGCCATCCTTGCGGTCCTCGAAGGAGATCTCGGCCTTGCTGGGGCCCTCGACAGCAATGGCCAGGCCCCCGGCGCCAGCTTCCCTGGTCCAGATGCTAAATTCGGCTGTAGAAAGAGCAGTGTGTCCTCACGGAGGGCTGCTATCCTGGCCTCAGTCCCCTCCGAGCATGGCTGACGTGCTGCTAGCTACTTCCTCAACCCCACCCCCCGCCCCAGCCCATAAGAGCAAAAGCCTGGCAGGAAGCAGGCATACCTGGCACTCCGGCTTCAGCCCTCTCCAGGCCAGGGCCTCCAGCGCGGACCTTGTGTGCTCCCCCTTCCCCCAGGGGCCCCACGGTGAACTGGAAGGGGCTCCCGGGCACGTGCTGGCCCTTGTACTTGACGCTAACTGTGTGCATGCCCATCTCGGCAGGCACAAAGCGGATGCAATAGGTGTGGTTCTCCCCTTCCACGATCTCGGCCTCATGGCTCTTGCCTGATGGGCTGGTCACCTGGGCTGTCATGTCCTGGATGCTAATTTCTGCAGGTGGGGGACAACGTGGTGAGCAAGAATCCCGGGCCCCACCCCTCTGCTCGGGGCCCCGTGGGGCTGGTACCCAGGACTCCCCAAGGCCCCCTCCCTGGCTCCCTAGGGCTCCTACCAGGGATCTTCAGGCTGAGGTCGCAGTGACTGCCGACATTGGCCACCGAGGGGGCCCGTCGCCGGCGTGTGATGCTCTCTTTCACCCGGCCCTCTCCTGTTACCTTCACAGAGAAGGGGCTGCCTGCAGGAAGAGAGCACAGCCCGTGCACCACGCAGGTTACGTTTCTGCCCGCAGGCTGTGGTGCGTGGCAGGGAGGGTGGCCCCGTCACGGGGGCAACGTGTGCATGCCCCACTCACCAGGCACGTGCTGGTCAGCGAACTTGATGTTGATGATGTAGTTTCCGGGCTCTGTGGGGCAGTAGGTGACCCTGCACGTGCCATCCTCCAGGTCCTCTGTGTTGATGTCCACCTTGCTGGGGCCCTCGATGGACAGGCTAAGTCCGCCGTAGCCTGGGAAGCGACAGCCCTGAGCCAGGGGGCCGAGCACGGGGGTCCCCCCCCCAGCTGGTAGGTGGCCACCACCTACCTGCATCACGGGTGTCGATGATAAACTCTGCAGGCTCAAAGGTGTGGCCCTCGTGGAGGCCCTGGCCTGAGACCCGCACACGGCTGGCATCCCCGATCTCTGACTGGCTGATCACCACTGGGATGGGGCTGCTTGCCACGTGCTGGCCATTCTTCTTCACGTGCACCAGGTGCTCCCCCGTCTCCTTGGGCACGAATGAGATCCCTGGGCACAGGGCAGGGCCGTCAGCCAGGGGAAGGCGGGCCCGCCCCTCGCGGCCTCCCCCTTCCCAGGAGGCCCTGCCCCTCCACCTCTTACCCACGTGGCCATTGCGCAGTCGCTTCAGGAGACAGGGCTCCTCCCGGCCCGAGGGTGGCACTACCGTGGCTGTCAGCAGGCTGAGGTCCGTCTCGGAGATATTGATGGGGATGTCGGCGGCAGAGCCCACCTTCAGGTGGGACATGCGCATTGAGTCGTCGCCTGCCAGGGGACAGTCGCTGTATGTCCAGGTGCGGTGGGGAGAGGGTGCCCGCCCTGCCGTTCGCCTGCTTTTGTCACTGCTCCCAGTGCCACATACCCGTGACCCTGGCGGTGAAGGGGCTGCCCGGGATGTGCTGCTCGTTGTACTTGACCAGGATGCTGTAGTCCCCGGGCAGCACGGGAAGGTAGGAGACGCTGCACGTGCCGTCCTGGTTGTCGGTGCAGCTGATCTCTGCTTTGGATGGGCCCTCAATGGCCAGGGACAGGCCCCCTACGGAGAGTCGTGGGTGAGGATGGGAACCACGCCGGGGCCCCCGCACTGATGGCACAGAGCCCCGACAGGCAGAGGCCGGGGTGGCAGGTGCGGAGCCCCACTTAGGGAGCGTCTCCCCTGGATGATGGCCTCCCATGGCACAACGTGAGGCTAAGATCGGAGCGGCTCACCCTCTCCCGCATCCTTGGTGTTAACGGTGAAGACCGCGGGCTTGTTCACCACTCCGTGGCTGAGGCCAGGCCCATAGGCGGTGACATGGCCGCAGTTGACATAGTCCACGTAGAACTGCAGGGGGCTTCCTGAGGCAGGAAAAGGGGCCAGGTGGAATGGGGCTCTGTGCCACCTCCCCAGGCTCCTCCCAGGGCGCTGGCAGTACAGCGTGGGGGCGCACCTGGGATGTGCATGTTATCGTAGCGGATGTCCATCTCGTGCAGGCCTGCTTCGCTGGGTGCATAGCGCACGGTCACAGTGCCGTCCTTGTTGTCAGTGATGGCTGGCTGCGCCACCTTGCCCGAAGGCATCCGCACCTCCCCTGCAGGGCAACGGGGCCAGGGTCAGGGCAGCCACTGGCAAACCCAAGCCTCTGTGGCTCCCGAGCCCCTTCCTGCTCCCACTCACCAGTGATCTCGCCTTTCTTGATGGTGAAGGGGATGACGAGGTCGAAGGGCCTCAGGCTGGTCACATCCAGCCCATTGACACCCATTAAGGGTCTCTCTGGGGCCTGTAGTGGAGACAGAGGGCCCAAGTGAGGCACTGTAGGATGGGTGGGCGTACGAGGAAGTCCCAAGGGAAGCATCTGGAGGTCCCTCCTCACACATGGCAGGAGAGGGCTTCATGGGATACCCAGCTGGCCAGCCCCACATGTCCCCTAGGGCCGGGAGAGCCAGAATGAGGCACGTGAGGTCATACCCAGGTCTGCTGGCCACCCTGGGGATAGGTGTACGGTGGGGCCAGCTGCTGAGGCCGAAGTGGGGGCTGTGCTGTGGGCTGGTCCCCAGCTAGAGCCTGCAGAGCATCACAGAAGAGTTGGTGAGTCTACTGTCGTAGAGATGGCCCAGGGGGAGGGACAGGCCAGGCTCCCTCCGCCCAGACCCCTCAGCCCCGGCCCCTCCTGACCGTCACTTGGAAAGGGCTGTTGGGCACGTGCTCGCCACCAAAGCGCACGCAGATGACATATTTGCCCGGCTGGGGGGCCGTGTAGAAGATGTCAAAGGTGCCGTCCTCGTTCTCTACCACGTCCACATCTACCTCCGAGCCGTCGGGTGTGCACACAGTACAGGTCACCTTGCCTTTGCCTGCTGCCTTGGTGTCGACGGTGATCACCGTCTCCTCCCCAATCTGGATGGTGGGGCCAATGCCAGCACCTGGTGGGGCGGGGTGGGTCCCCAGAGGGGGGCCGGCGCGTGAGCTTGGCACCTGAGCTTCTCCCGTCTGCCTGCCACCCGCCCAGGCCTCTCATTGCCACCACCAAGCGCAGCCAGGCCTCCCGCCCCCACCCCCCAAGCTGGGGCGGTGAGTGGTTTCTCAGAAGGCAGGAAAGGTTCCCCTGAGCCGCCTCAAGGGGCTTGGGGATAGCTCCACGTGGGAAAGGCCTGACAGGTGGCGCACAGGTGTCTCGGAGGAAGGAAGGGCCTGGAGGCCCAGGAGGCCACCGCCACCGTCAGGGCACAAGCATTTGCTGCCACCTTCCCGGCCAACTGGGCCTCAGCCGGTGCAGTGGACCGACACCAGTGCCCTGGCCGGGCCCACGGCCGCCTTCGTCCCTGCAGCCCGGCCCTGGATCCCAGCGCTGTGTGCAGATGCGGTGAGGCAGGGTCCTGCTGCAGCGTGGGGGCGTGTGAGTCTCGCCTCCCGCCCCCCAGGCCTGAAGGTGAAACCGGGCTTTCCTGACGACTGAGAACACTCGCTCGTGGTGAGGGGTGGCCAGTGCGGCCCGGCACAGGCAGGGAGCCGGTGAGCGAGGAAGCAGGGAACAGCAGGGTTGGCCCCCAAGCGGCACAGCACAGCAGGCAGTGGCGGCATCCGGGGGGGGGGGTGGCGAGGAAGGTGGGGGAGAGGCACAGCACAGCAGGCAGCGGCGACGGGGGTGGGGGGGACGGGAGGCCCAAGCCGCAGCCACCGCCACTACGTTGCAAGGGCAGAGCAGCTGAGCAGCCTCTAGGGCCCCAGAGTGCCCGAGGAGAGGGGAGGGGCAGTGACGTTATGATCTGGGCTCAGCCGTGAAGGCCTAGGGGAGGGGGGATGTGGGCTGCGAGGGCCGGCGGTGAGTGTGCTTCCTGCAGCCCGGCCCCTGCGGGGAAGCAGCCGGGAGCACTGGACCCACTCGAGGGCTAAGCTGAAGGGGTCCCCCTGGCCGGCCTGCCACTGAGCTTCCCTGCTAGGTGAGGGCCCCCGCCGGGCCGAGCTCCCTGCTGGCCTTGCACGGCTCTCTCAGGCTGTAGACCCGGCCGCCTGCTGCCCACCCTGCCCTGGGAGGCCTCACCTCACACCCACACCCGCTCTCCGCAGCTCGTCATCTGGACCCGCCATCTAGCTAGCGGCTTCAGCCCCGACCCCACAGGTCCCCCCAGTCCCCCACCTTCCCCGCTCAGCGCCTAGCCCATCCACAGGTCTTGGCTGCCCCGTCCTCCAACTGCACTTGCCACGTTCGCTCCCCACTTAAGCCGCATCGCCACCAACCTGGCCCAGGCCGCCACTCTGACCAATCCAGAAGTGACTCTGGCTCCCCTACTGGGCTCTCTGCCTCCATTCTGCAGACAGTGGCCAGATAAACTGAAACCACTCCCTTAGCCAAGTCTTGGCCCTGTCCCTGTCCCCAAGGCCCTGTTCCCCGGCCCTAGGCATACATGCCTGTCACCTCAGATCCTAGAACTGTTCTACCTACCAAGCCACCGAGCCCTTGCCCCAAGACCCTAGCCACCCTCCGAATCTTGTCCTGGCTACCTCACCCAAGCTCCAGGCCAGGAGCGTCTGGAGGCTTCCACATAACTGGCACCTCTCACTGGAGTCCCTGGTGTCCCTGGCTGGCGCTAGAGCTCCCCTCCCATGCCCAAGCAGGAGAATCTCTATGCCTGGTTGGGCAGTATCTGAATAACGTCACTGCTGGGTAGGGGGCAAGGGGAAGGAAGGAGGTGGGTAGGGCGGGCAGGCCACCGAGTGCACTTTGGGGCTCTGAGGCTGGGCTGGGCCCAGCCATGCTGCCCGCCCAAGCAGTCGACGCTGGTGCTATTGCACTACCAGCCCATCCCACCCACTCATGCAGCCTGGACCTCCCCCGGCCTGGGACACGAGGCCCCCAGGAGAGGGGGATGCGGGGTCTGTGGATCCGGCCAGGGCCGGGGACTCCCACCAGTAAGGGCAGACCCCTTGTCCCCTTAGCCCACGCAGGAGCCCTTGACACGGAAGGAAGAAGTGAGAAGGAAGGGCCTGCTGCCCGCCCCCAGGGCTTCCCCAGGGTGCCGTGATCCCCAGACCCCGGAGCCCCCAGTGGGGTGCCTCTCAGGATGCACCTCACCCCCAAGCTCTCAGCTGCAACCCGACATCTCAGATGGGGAAACGGAGGCCCAGAGAGAGGGAGGGCCGGAGCGCTCGTGCTCTGTCTGGAGGCACCCCTGGACACTAACCCTCCAGCTCCCCCTCTGTCCCTGCCGAGAGCTGCAGCTGGACCCCGCCCTGGGAGTCAGCACGGAAGAGGAAGGAAGCTGCCCTCTGGGCAGGAGGGGCATCGGGGCCCCCGGCAAGCAGCTTACCTAGCCCGTGACCTCCGATTGACACTGAGGTGAGAGGGCAGAGAGCAAGGAGAAAGGTCAGGTGAGTCACTCAGGGGGGCGGCCCCCACTCCCACACGCCGCCCCAAGCAGCGAGCCCTTGCACACAGGCACACCCAAGCCCCGTGCCGAGCGTCGCGGCCGCCGGCAGGCTGGCTCACCTGTGACTGTGCACTTGCTGGCATCTCCGGTGGGCACGGCCCGGACGCGATACGGGGAGAAGGGGATCTCGTCACCACCGTACTTGATGAGGATGGTGTAGCGGCCGGTCACATCCGGCACATAGGCCACGGTGTACGTGCCGTCCTGGTTGTCTTGGATGTGCGTCTTCTTGGGCTTGCCCTCGGGGTCCTGTGCCGCAGAGCACAGGGGAGGTGGTTGGCCTGAGCCCAGCCAGGCCCAGGATTACCTCGGACCCTCTCAAAGGAGCAAGCATCAAGCCCCGCCGCTGCAGGGACAGCCTCCGAGTCACTCGACCGCCACGGCCCAAAACGACTGCCTGCACCCAGCACTGCGGCACTGCCCTTTACTTTGGTGTGGCCAAGGTACACGAGGGATGTCCCAAACGCCCAGCGCGCCCCCAGGTGACGACGCGTACGGCAGGGAGCTCGGTGCCCGTCCTGCTTTACCCCCGTGACCACCTCTTGGCTCCCATCCCCCGCCCCAGGGCCTGCCCTGGCACTAGGAACAGCTCCCCTGAGAGCTCTCAGGGTCCTGTTCTGACCCCTGACCCACGAGAAGGTCACAGGTGCGCAAGCCCAGGCGCTAAGGGCTTCGGTCACGTGCTCGAAGTCAGCAGTGAGCAAGCGTGTGCCCGGGAAGCCCGTGCCTGCCACCGCCATCCTAGAGGCAGGGGGCCTGGCCTGGCTGGCACGGCTCCAGGGGAGACCGTAGACCCAGACCGGTCCATCTACCCTAGTCTCCTGCCCTACACTGCACAGCCCTCTGGCCTCAGCCCCCTCCTCCCTGGCCGCCTCTGTGCCTGGAGCTGTAAACCAGCAGGGCCACACAGCGTCCCAGGTGGCCAGCTCACCGTGATCTGGACAGCCAGCAGGCCCTCTCCTGCATCCTTTGCGTCGATGGTGAACTCCACAGGGAGGCTGGCGGGCACGCCAGTCGTATTGAGCCCGGGGCCGCTGGCCTTCACCTTGCTGGCATCGTGTGTAGGCAGCACCTTGACCTTGAAGGGGCTGTCGGGCCAGGGTGCCGTGAATGGTCAGAAAGGCTCTTGGCGCTCAGCCCAGGCACCTTCCCCCAGGCAGCAGGCCCTGCTTCCTACCTGCGGGGTACCTCCTCCTCCCCGTACATCACGGAGATGCTGTAAGGCCCCTCCCGGCTGGGCACGTAGTTTACAGTCTGGGTGCCGTCCGCGTTGTCCACGACGTCCACAGGCTCCACCAGGCCTGTTTCCAGGCCCAGAAAGAGACTCAGCCCGTCTCCTGGGTCCCCAGCCCTACCACACCGGAGCAGCCGGGCTTGGCGGTGCACCCAGCCCCCACCCCGGGCCTAGGCCGTGCTTCGCCCTCACCTGCCCATCCCTGGGGATGGCCCTGAGCCCCCCCGAGACGCCAGACACTGATCTGCGTGCCATCTTGGGCCCTTGCTCGCCCTCCCTGCTGCCACATCTGCTCGGTGGCCAAGTCCTGTCTGTCAGACCTCCTTCTGGTCCTCTGCCCCCAGGGCACTGGCTTCACTGTCACGTGAGACTCCTCCGTGAACTACTCGCATACTGACTTCTCCGCACTGGGCCTCTGGTCTCCCTCCCCACTCGCCCCCAGGCATAAGAACACTCACCTTTGGGCCCCTGCACTTTGACCTGCAGTGGGGCCACGCCGGCCTTGCTCGTGTCTACCTGGAAGGACTGAGGGAGGTTGGCGCGGACCATGCCAGGGCTCAGGCCAGGCCCGGAGCACTTGACCTTGGATGCGTCCGTCACGTCATGCACAGGGACCTTGAAGGGACTGCCTGGGGAGTGAGGAAGGAGGACAGCTGTGTGAGAGAGTCGAGGGCCAGCGGGCAGTCCCAGCACAGCCCTAGCGAACTTGCATGCTTACCTGGTACTTGGTGGCCACCATAGGTGACGTTAAGGCTGTAGGTGCCAGCCTCATAGGGGATGTATTCGACCGAACAGCTGCCATCCTTGTTGTCCATGCAGGACATCTTGGCCTCGGAGGGGCCCTCTACGGCCAGGCCCAGGCCACCAGTGCCGGCTCCCCTGGTGCAAACAGACAGCCCGTTACGTCCTGGGGTCCCGGGGCCCCTCACAGCCCCAGCCCTCCCGGGCGCTTGCTCACCTAGTCTCCACGGTGAACTTGTTGGGTTTGTTGGTTGTGCCGCTTTGGATACCTGGCCCATGGACACGCACCCGGGAAGGGTCACAGCCCTCGGTCACAGGCACCTGGAAGGGGCTGCTTGGCACAGGGCTGCCGTCATAGGTCACGTCCACAGAATGGAGTCCTGGAGGAGGGCAGGCTAGGTCAGGAGGAGCCCAGGCCACCGGATCTCTGAGCCACCGTCCCCTGGGAGCCCCGGCGCGTACCCTCCTCGTAAGGTGTGTACTCCACTTTGTACGTGCCATCACCACAGTCCTGCACGTACGTCTCGGTCAGGTTGCCTGAGGGGTTGGCCACACGGGCCTTGACGTGCGGCCCTCCGGTCTGCGTCAGAGCGCGGGCATCCACGCTGAACTCGGTGGTAGCCTCTCGGAAGACACCTGCAGGGGCAGGCATGGGGAGGAAGCGTGGGGCTCCAGGGACCCTGGGGGCACTGGCCTCCCCCCGCCCCCATGATCCTCGGTGGGGCCTCACCTTGGCCCTCGATCCCAGGCCCGTAGCACTGGACGCCTGAAGTGTCCACCGCAGGCTCTACCTGTAGCTTGCTGGGGAAGTTGGGCACGGGCTGGCCACCATACTTGATAGTGACGGTGTAGGCCCCGGGGCAAAGCGGGATGTAGGTGATTGTGTGGGTACCGTCGCCGTGGTCCTGGATGTGCACCTCGGCGGGCAGCCCTGCCTCAGAGCGGATTTCGATGGTCAGCTCTGCGCTGCCCGCGCTCGAGCAGTCCACGTGGAACTGGCCCGCCTCACCGGCGGTGGCCCGCTCCAACCCGGGGCCTGAGCATTTGACTTTGGACGCGTCGAAGCAGGGGACCACGTGAGCCTTGAAGGGGGAGCCAGGGATGTGGGTGTCAGCAAAAAGGATGTTGATGTTGTAGTCCCCGGGTTCGGTGGGCACATAGGACACGGAGCATGTGCCGTCTCCGTTGTCCAGGCACTCGAGCTGGGCCTCGCAGGGGCCCTCCACCGTCAGGCCCAGGCCACCCATGCCAGCACCCTTGGTGTCGATAGTGAAGCGGGCGGGGGAGCCTGCGCTGCCCCCTTGCAGGCCCGGCCCAAACGCCTTCACCTGAGGGAAGAGGGGCACGTCAGGAGCCGAACCCATACCACCTCCCTGGCCTTTGACCCGAGACCCCCAGCCTGACCTTACATCTACTTTCGTTCGTTCTGGCTACCCTCCCCCACCAGCTAGGGGCACCAGCAGGCTTAGGCAGGGCCACTGGTCCTAAGGACAAAACTGGGGAAGGGGGAGGGTGAGCCTGGAGGAGAGGGGGTGGGCTCCCAAACCCCAATTACCTTGCTAGGCTTGGTGGGGGGCAGGGCTTCCAGAGGAAAGGGGCTGCCGGGCACAGGCACACCGTCATAAGTCACCTCGACCTCATAGGGCCCCTCCTCTCGGGGCACAAAGCGCACCACACTGTTGTCAGCCCCTAGGCCTGGCTCCACCTTGCAGGGCACTACGGTGCCCGAGGGGCCTGTGATCTTGGATGCCACTTTGCCTTGGCCACCAGCACCCTTCGATTTGACTGTGAATTCCTGATCTTTGCCAACGTCCACCTCTGTTGAGATGACCAAAGGAGGGAGAAAACTGTGGCATCCAGCCCACGTGCCCCTGGGCACCCTCACTGATTGTGACAGAGCCCCAACTACTTACTCTCTCCCAGGCCAGACACCTTGATCTTGCTGAGGTCTAGGCTTGGAGACACTCCCACCGAGAAGGGGCTCTTGGGGATGGGATCCCCTCCGTAAGTGACATTGATGCCGACTGGACCCTGGAAACAGTGCAGAGAGGCAGGGTAAGGAGTGAGGACCTTGGTCACCCCGGCCCGTGCCTTCCCCACTTGGGCATGGAGGGAGCGTGAGAGAAACTCTGGCTTCGCTCCCCCGCCCCCAGCCTTCCATGCTGGCTCTCTCCCGGGTAGGAATCAAGAGTGTGTAGAAGCGCTCGGGAGCAGCCCAGCTAGCCCACTGATGAGGAGGCCCACGGGCTCGGTGTGGGTAGTTGCGGAACGCGGCTGTTGGGAAGTCAAGGCAGCTACCTGCTGCACGGGAGTGTACTTGACCGTGTAGGTGTTATCATGGTGGTCGATGATGTCCACATCACGCGCCGCATCCCCCTTGGCCAGTCCTGTGAACTGGACGTCCAGCTTGCCTTTGCCAGCAGCTTTGGCATTGACCGTGAAGTGGGTGGGTTTGCCAAGCTCAACACCTGAGGAAACATGGCAGCCATGTAGGGGACCCTTGCCCCAAGCCTCCCTGTGGGCCCCCGACCTCCCCACGGGGTGCTGCTCATTCTCACCAGTGCGACTGAGGCCAGGGCCCTCAGCCTTCACCTTGCTGGCATCGTGGGAGGGCTCCACCTTGACCCGGATGGGGCTGGTGGGTGTGGCCTGCAGGGGGTGGGAGGAGACAGGCTCAGAGGAGAGCAGCACCCCAACACTCAGCAAGCAGTGTTAGGGGCTGGCAGGAGCAGCACCCACCTGGTCGGCAAAGAGGACCATGATGGTATAGCTACCGGCCCCACGGGGTGTATACTTCACCGTGAAGGTGTCATTGTCATTACGGATGATGTCGAAGTCAATGTCGGCCTCAGTGGGGCCCACCACGCCAGGAGCACACTTGATGCCGATGCTGACATCACCTGTGGTGGGTGGTGGGAGCAGAGGCTGGGATCGCGTAGGGACACCTCACCCCCGTGCCCACCCGCTTGGGGCAGGGCCTTACCCTGGCCGGCCTCTGTGCAATCCACAGTGAAGTACGTTGGCTCATGAGCCTTGAGCCCGGTCTTGGCTACTCCGGGGCCATACACCTTGACCTTGTTTGGGTGGCTACCGGCTCCCACGTTCACCTGCAAGGCACAGGGGCAAGTGCAATGGCATGACCGGCCTGGGGGAGAGGCCGGGCTTTTTCACTCACTGCCGACAAGCACGAAATGTGAGCACGAAGTGACTATCTGATGCCACGATGCCACCTTTAAGTGTCCGTGTATCGGGAGGAAGGAGACGACTCGTTCCCATGAACACTCGTCCTCGAATGTTCACGGTGGCACTATTCGCAACAGCCAAAAGGCACAGAACCCCCAAATGTCCATCAACAAAGAGATAGGTAACGTGTGGTCTGTCCACACACTGGCACGTTATTCAGCCCTAAAAGGGCGGCAGGTGCTGATTCACGCGAGGATGTGGGTGAACCGTAACGAGAGCGTGATGCTGAGTGAAAGCGGCGAGGAACACGAGACCCTATACCGGATGGTGCATCTATAGCAAACGTCTAGGACGGGCAAACCCACACATAAACCCACACAGCCAGGAAGATCGGTGGTTGTTTAGGGCTGGGGGAGGGGGAGTTGGAGGGTACAGGGGTTTCTTCTGGGGATGAGGAAGATGCGCTCCGCTTTGATCATAACCGCAGCTGCCTAACTCTGGAGGTACTCAAAACCACCGAGCTGCACACTTGAGACGGGGGAACTGCGTGGCTGTCATCTGACACAGGTGGAGGACAGAAGGGAAGCAGGTGCCCCGGGGAGACGGGCTGCAGGCCCACTGGAGGCCCCGGGAAGGCCGGCTCACCCGGAAGGGGCTGTTGGGGACGTTCACGCCTCCCCAGGACACCACGGCCGTGTGCTTCACAGGCTTCCTGGGCACGTAGGAGCAGCTGTAAGTGCCGTTGCCGTTGTCCTTGACCGACGCCTCCACGGGGCATCCCTCATTGTCCTGGAAAGCGGGCAGGGACAAGCAGCCTGCCGATCAGCCCGGGCACCTGGCCACCCCACCCCACCCCCACCATGGGTGGGCACCCCACCTGGACTTGGACCCGGAGAGGGGCCTTCCCGCCATGCTTGGCATCCACCGTGAACTCGGCCGGCTTATTGACGGCCACACCCGTCTTCTCCAACCCAGGCCCACGTGCCTTCACCTGATGAGAGGCCACCCAGGTCTCAGGCCACCAAGGACCCAGAGTGGCAGGAACACACCCCTGGGGATACCAGCCCGGCCACGCCTCCCAAGGCCCCAAGCAGAGGCAGAAGGGGGCCGAGACCCAGGCCAGCAGCGCGTGCCCCTCACCCTATCTGGGTGGAAGTCCTGGGGCGCCTCACGGATGTCGGCCATGAAGGGGCTGAGGCGGATGTCCTCACTGTTGCACAGCACGTGCACTGCATACTCGCCAGCCTCCTGGGGCCAGTAGCGCACATCACAGGAACCGTCACCCTTGTCGTCGCATTCAATCTTGGCCTGCGATGGGCCCTCCACCGAGAAGCCTGAGGACAGCCACCGGTCCCATCAGCACCCTGGAACCCGGTCGGGTGGCCTCACCGCCCTCCGCCCCGAGGTGTCCACATCACAGCCTCCAACCTACCCAAGGTGCCGACGTCATCCCCGATGGCCTCCACCACAAAGTCTGCTGACTTGCCGACGACACCCCCTTCCAGCCCAGGGCCCCAGGCCCGCACCTTCTGATTGCCACACTCCGTGCCCACCTTCACCTCGAAGGGACTGTGAAAAGAGAGCCACGCAGGGCAGCGCTGAGGGCCCGGCAGGGAGAAAAGCGCGCTGCCTGGGCTCTGAGGGCTCTGCCCGGAGCCTCACCTGCGCCCAATGTTCTGGCCGCCCCACGTGATGGTGACAGTGTAGGTGCCGGGGACCATGGGGTAATACTCGAAGCCATAAACGCCGTCCCCCAGGTCCTTCTGCTTCACACGCTCCTCACCCTCTGCCCAAGACAAGGGAGGGCCTCAGGCCTGGCCAGCAGCAGCCCCGGGGTCTGCTGCTGCCCATCCCAGCCGTGGCCCAACTTACTGGGACCCTTCACGGTGACCTTCAGCTCCCCACTGCCCGCGCCCTTCGTGTACACCTTGAAGTCCGCAGTCTCTTTCACCCGCACACCCTTGGGCTGCAGGCCCCGGCCGACGGCGCGGCAGGCACCCGGGTTACAGGCTGTGGGTACAGGGCCGGCTAAGCCACTGGGAGCGGGCTGTGGGCGACCCCGCCCCCCACCCCCCGCCCAGGGCTGGGGGTCCCTCAGAACTTGGTCCCACGGGATGGCGAGGGACATGCAAGAAAGAACCGCAAGGGACCGTGACCCCAGGACCTGCAGGCCAGGCCTCCTCCCAGCTCCTCAACACCAGCACCCCGCCCCCCACCCAGCCCACCCCCTCCCAGAGGAAGACAGATCCAAGTACCGTTGACCCTGTGGGCAGAGCAGAGAGCAGCAGGTTTCTAAACAGCTGGAGCGAGCTCTTCTGAAGGTGAAAGCGTGGAGAGAGAGCCGGAGAAGGAGGAGGAAGGGCCCCAGTAGGGGATGACAGAGAGCCCAGACAGTGGAAGCATAGAGACCCAGGGGGCCAGGGCCGGGGCCGCACGGAGACTCGCCCTAGCTACCCCCTCCTGAGGAAGGCCCAGTCTACAGCGCCCCGCTCGGGGGGCGGCTGGGACCGGCCTACCTTGGCCAACAGTGACAGTGTAGGGGCTGCGAGGGATCGGCACGCCGGCAAAAGTGACGTGCACCGTGTGGACGCCCTCCGTGGTGGGCTGGTAGCTGCAGCGGTATGTGCTGTCGCCCCGGGCCTCCAGCTGGGGCTCCACGGCGCCCTTCTGTCCCGTGGGGTCCTGGATCACAACGTCCACCTCACCCGTGCCAGCTCCTGCCACGAGGCACCGGCTCAGGCCCGGGCCGTTCCGGGACCCCGGCAGCTCCCACCTCAGACCTGCCAGCCTCAGCAAAACCCCCTCACCTGCCGTGAAGATCTCAAAGTAGGTGGTCTTGTTGGCAATGTTGCCACTGGGCTCCAGGCCGGGGCCCTGGGCAGTCACTTTGCTGGCATCACCCTGGGACTTGTCCACATACACCTCGAAGGGACTCTTGGCGATATGCTGGCCGGCAAAGAGCACGGTGACCTGTCCCCAGGAGGGGCAGACCGTGAGGGGCGAGCTCTGGGCCTGCCGGCCACCGCCTCCACCCCCCCCCCCCGCCTCCCCTGGGACTGAGGGCTCACCTTGTGAGTCCCGGTCACCTCGGGGACGTACCAGACAGAGAAGGTACGGTTCTTGTCATTATTGGCTGTCACCTTTGCCTGTAGCGGGAAGGAGCGCGTGAGCCGTGCTCGGAACGGGGGCACCGCCGAGCCCACCGTGGTCCGCCGGGACCCCTACCTCCTCCTGGTGGCCGGCCGGGTCCTCCACATACACCAGCACCTCTCCCTGGCCGGCGCTTCTGGTCTCCACCGTGAATTCTGCCCGCTTCTTCACCATGTTGCCCGTGGGCTCGATGCCTGCCAGGCAGGGTCAGGGAGGCGGGAGCCGGCCGTCAGGGCCGCCGCCTCACCCCTGCATCCCTCCCCTGCCATTCCCCCCTCTCCCCGTCAGGCGGGCTCCGAACTGGGTGAATCGATTCCATGTGAATCTTGGCCCGGCACACAGCCTGCCCTCGTGCCCCCGCTGCATTCTTGCTGTGGGCCGGGCCCGGGTCTGTTTCCTAGTACCCTCACTCGGTCGGCCTGGGCCCTAGTTCCCGTGTTTCGCCCTGGCTGGCTTATCTCTGTTTACAGGAGAACGGCTGGGTCCTCCCTCCTGAACATGCTCCACCTTGCGCTGGTGACTCGGGGACTTCTAGCCAAGTGGCCAGTCCTGAGCAGCCTTGGCCCACTTCTTGGATTCTGAGGGGGCGCTTGAGAACCTAGCCGCCACATAAGCAAAGAGTTCCCAAGACCTCCAGGTCCCGCGGGAACGAGGTAAGCACTCAGAGCATCCCTGCCCCCCCCCTCACCTGGCCCGTAGGCGCGGGCTTTCTTTGGGTTTAGTTTGGGCCGCAGCGGAGCCCCTGGCTTCAGCTTGGCCTTGGGGAACTGGGACAGGTAGGTCATGACGGAGTGCTCGTCTACATTGGGATCCACGATCTCCTCGGGCGTGATCACCTAGCACAGACGGAAGACAGAAACCACGTGACCTCCAAGCCTCAGGCTCCTGGGACGCGACACAGCTGGGCTGCCCGCTGGGACCGGGACCGCACCCCCTGGACGGCCTGCACGCGGCCGGGCGGGGGCGTACCTGAGGAATGCCCAGCCAGTCATCGGCCTGCTGCATGGCCTCCCTCGCGTTGTTCACGGGCTTGCTGGCGTCCCAGGAGTCCCAGTCAGGACACAGGCCTGCAGCGCAAGGAAGGCTGGGAGGAGAGGGGAGGGACCCGCGGGCCCCCCGACGAGAGCGCTGCCCGTCACCTCAGCCCCCTGCGCCGCACCCCCTCGCCCCTCACCTGGGGCACAGCTGTCGACGAGGGCGCCCAGGGCCCTGCCGCTCTGCCAGTCCCGGCTAAAGTTGGTGATGGGCAGCTGTGGCAGCTTGTTCTGAATCCAGCCCAGGAGCCGCTGCTTGGGGGTCTGCTTCTTGGCTTCCTCGTCTTCCTCCTCATCCCACATGGGCATAGAGATGGAGTAGTGCAGGATCAGGGTCCAGATGAGGCCTAAGATCAGCTTCAGGTTCCCATCCACGATGGCCTTGCTGTCTGTGAGGAAAGCGAGTGGCCGCACTGAGCGCGTAGGCGGCCGAGCTCGAGCGTCCCCGAGCACGCGCACGCAGGGCACCGGGCGCTCACAGGTGGCGCGGGGGGAGCAGGGGGACGGGAGAGCCCTCCTGAGGGCATGGGGTGTGGGTCGTGCCCTCTGCCCAGGGTCCCTGTGCGGGGTGAAGGAGACGAGAGAGACCTCTGGGGACGGACGGGGTGACACCCGCTGACACGTGGTGCCGATACAGTGCAATGAAGGGTGTTGCTGGGGGCCCAGAGGCAGCCCCGACGATGGACCCAGTCTCCAGACAGGGCCCAGGGTGGGGGTGGGGGGTGGCGGCTCTGGAAGAGCCCTTCTCCTGAAGGTGCTTTGCAGCTGCCTGCCTCCAGGGTCCCCAAGGAATCGGGCAGGGGGAACAGCCTGGCCCCGGCGGGCCTAGATGCGAGAGAGCCCCTGAGCTGACCCTGGCACTGGCTGCGGACTGGGGCTGCAGCTGAGGAAGAGGAAAGCTGGCCGGCGGGACAGTTGAGAAAGAAAACCATTGCCTCAGGATGACTGGGTGGGCCGAGGGCCACGCAGGACAGGGGAAGTGGAGGCGTTGGGCAAGGACCCTTTGTGTGGAGGATGTGAGCCCTACCCCCACTTCCTCAGTGCCTCCCACCCCCCCACAGACCCAAACTGGGAGCAGGCCCGGGGTGGGGAGTGCGGAGGACACAAGAGCCAGTGCTTGGGTTGCATGGCCCTGACTCACTGAGACCCAGCAGCTGGCCTGCCACCCAGGGTGATGGCCAGGACACATGCCAGGGAGCCCCTTCGCCCAGTCCGAGGAGAAGGGCAGAGCTAGCCAGCCTGGGTGGGGCAGCCAGGGCCCCGCTCGGAGCATGGGTGGGGTCCCTGACTCCTGCTGCCTCAGCAGAGCTCGCCGGCGGCCGCCTGCCCTCTTCACCACCTAACGGGGCCCTGGGCCTCAGGGGGGTGGCTGCCAAACTCACCACAGGGGAAGCGGTTAGGGCGGGCACCCGGCACCCCGTCACCCCAGCAACCCCTCCAGGCTCTGGGCCCCACCCAAGGCACTTCTGGGTCTCAGCTTCCTCAGGGGTGGGGCCCTGAAAAGGGGAGGGCTCCGGGAGCCACCGGAGTCCTGCACCCCCATCAAAATCAGGAGAAAATACTTGTGTGATGAGTCAACTGGAGGGTGGGAAGAAGGAGATGGACACCACCAAAAGGGCCATCAGTGGCAGGCAGCCTCGAGGACCGGCCAAGCCACTCAGCGAAGCAGCCTCTCTGCTCCCAGACTGAGGCGTCCTAGTTCTGCAAGGGGACGTGGTGGAGGAGGGGCTTCGGGCTGCGGGTGAATGGAAGGTTCAGAGAAGACCAAAGGCACAGGCCTAGCCAGGGCTTCCCAGCAAGCCCCCACCTCAAGTCCTGCTGTGACTTAGGAGAGGACACATCAGGCCAAGCTCATCAGCCTCAGTCGTTGGTCTGGGCCCTCCCCTCGATCATCAGTAGGAGGCTGGCCTAAGCCCTCCTCCATCCCCCTCACAAAAGAGGGAGGGAAGAACCAGGGCCCGGGGTTGGGAGACAGCCCGATTGGATGGCCCCGCCCCATCCCACCCCCTTTCCCCAGCCCTGGGGCTAGCCTGCCCCCTCCCTCCCCTAATCACTGCTGCTTTCCAACATTTTTTTGCCTTATATGGCAAAGCTCTGGGAACTAGGCCTGCTCCAGCCAGCTCACAAGAGGAGGAGAAGAAGGGAGGAGGGAGGAGGAGACCCCCCCAGACAGCTGGGGTGTGGCCTGGCTCCCCACATCCGGTTGCCCCCCCACCCAAGGCTCAGAGATGACTCAGCTTGGCTAGACTGAGGCTGGGACTGAGGGGTGGGCCTCATCCCCGACTGGCATTCCAAAGAAAGAGGTGGGGCCCTGGAGACCTGCCCTCGGAGTGGTTGGGGGCATCTGAGTCTCCGTCACTCAGACTGAGGCTCAGCAAGGACCGTGCCGTAAGGACAACTAGAAGAACTGTAAAGAAAAGAAAGCTTTCCTTCTCTCTTGGCAACACGCTGCCCCCCCCAGTGACCCACCAGTTCCGGTGCCTGTCTCTGAACAGCCCCCATCTTGAAAAGAACCTGGGATGCCACAGTAGGTTCGGTCAATGCCAGCCTCACCAGCCTCACCCGTCCAGTGACACGGACACTAGGTTGGCGGTGAGCCCAGTGCACGCTGGAGTACCTCCCAGCCAACTCCTGCATTCTAGATGCAGAAAAGCAAGTCCTACATAGAAGCAAGAGTTTGGCCCAAGCTCAACGGTAACTTGGAGTTGAAGTAGACTACAAACCAGCTCCCTTCGCCAGCCGACTCATCTCACGTGCCCTTTGGCTAGCTATCATCCTCTGTGGCCCCGAGTTCCCCGAGGGGAGATCTAAACTGGGGGTTGGAACCATCTCCAATAGAAGGACCCATCTCCCAAGGCCAAAAGGAGCCAAGAGCCCTAGACAATGGGACCCACGAGCTCCAAGACCCTGTTTAGGAACTACAGGAGCGCGGGAGGCCAGAGGGCCCTTCCCAAACTGCGGAAGGGGAGGTGGTGGAGAGCCTGAGACTCCCCCTCCTCAGGGATGGGGCACTGGGCGCAGGGCCAGAGCCTGGCCAGTGCCCGCCTTCCGCAGGCCCTCTCCCACCGCGGGCTCGGTGGCGGGGGCGCGGCCTGCGGAGGATGTGAGCTCAGCCTGGGCGCGGGCCAGCCGGGGTGCGGCGGGCGGGGGCGCGTAGCGGTCTGCATGCCTGGCCGGCCTGCCAGCGCGCCTTTGTTCTCGAGGCCTGCGCGCTGGAGCCCGGCGGCCGGGGGGCAGCGCCGCGGCTTGGCGGGGGTGGCTGAGAGGGGTTGGCCTGGGAGAGAGGGGAGGACGCGTGGAGCCCCCGCCCTCGACCTCCCGGTGCCACAGGGGCGACCCGCGCCCTCACCGATGGACACGAGCTTGATGCTCTCGCGGTCCAGGAACTCGAGCGCCACCGACACGTTCTCCAGCTGCATCTGGCGGAAGGTGGGCCTCTGGTTGTGCTTGCGGTGCATCTTCTTCTGGCTGAGCACCTCCAGCAGTGCGATGAGCCGCAGCCCATCGCTCAGGTCCGTCTGCAGGTTGGCGATGCGCTTGCTCACGCACTTGAGGTGCTCGTTGCACCAGCGCGTGAACGTGTTCTGCTGGATCTTCTTCCACGGCGCGTCCTCCGCCAGGTCCTTCTCGGTGGCTGGCATCTCGGCGTCCCGCGTGTCGGTACCGCCGCCCGGAGCCGCGCCTGCCGCGCTCTGGCCCGCCCGGGAGTGGGAGCTACTCATTTTGAGGCGCGAGGAGCCGAGGGGCGGTGCTGCAGCCTAGGCGAGGGGACGGCCCTTTAATTAAAGTCGCAGGCACCTCGGCACACGCAGGGCGAGGCGGAGAGCGGAGATTGTGCTGCGGAGAGAGCGAGCCCTTTAAATGCGGGAGGGGGGGCGGGTTCCGTAGGGGAGGAGCCACCGCGGGGCGGGGCCCCGGGGTGGGGCTTCGGGCCGCACCCTCCCCGCCCCGCCCCGCCCGTCGGAATGCCCCCTTCAGCCCCCAGTCCCGTCAGTTCGGACCCGACACCGAGGCTCCGGGGAGGGTCTTTGGGCCCCGAAGGGGGCAAGGACGCGCCCTCGCCTCATGGCCTCGCACCAGCGCTGCAGGAAACGCTGCAGCAAGGAACGAGTGAACAGCGTCTGGCGCCGTACCACTTGGCCGCCAGCGGGGCACGCCATACAAGGGACTTTCTTTCCCCAAGTCCCCTGCGGGGGGGTGGGGGTGGGGGTGGGGGTGGGGGTGGGGGTTGGGTGAGGTGAGGTGGGGTGGCTCCCTCTCCCCGAGTCACGTGGACTCCGTCCCGTCCCCGCAGCCCCCGCAGCCCCCCGGCCCCCTCCCTACTCGGGACTCCCGCGCCTGGGGTTCCCCGACCGCCCCTGCAGCAGCGGGACGGGACCCGATCCTAAGAGCGAGCCCTTGGAGACCGCGGGTCCCAGGCCCGGCGCTGCTGCCAGAGCTTCACGCCCGTGCCCCCACGCCAGGGAAGCGGCCGCGCCACAACGCCTGTGCCAGGCCCGCCTTCCCGCTCTACGCGGTCCTGGCCCGCGCACCTGCGCCCGCCGTCCCGCCGGTCCCCACCGCCTCCCTCCCTCCCCACTCCACTCGGGAGGAAATGGGGCACTGGGCCAGGAGGCCGCCAGCACTCCAGGAGCAAGCAGCCTTGCAAGGGACTGGGCGTGCCAATGGGCACTGGCAGAGGGCCGAGTGAGGCGCGCAGACGGCGAGTGTACGCCTGACCCACCATGCCATCCACCTGGGGCGCTGGGGGTTTGCTCTCCTCTTGCAATGCCTGTCCCCCCCCCCCCGCCCCGGTAGCCCCAGGAGGCAGCCTGGTGGGGGGGGGGTGTCGGGGCGCCTTCCAGACCCAGAGGGCCTGCTCACGAGTTCCAATAAGGGTTGGCAGGCTCTGAGTACTTGGGTCTGGGTGGGCCTCGGCCCCGTTGCAGCACAGGGGCGGGGGGGGGGGGGCAAAGACAGGGATCCAGGATCCTGATGTGGGCGAAGCATGGAGGGCTGCAAGGGCAATGGGAAGCTATTCAGTCAAGATCAATTTTCTGGTCGATGGGTAGTGGGAAGGCTGCCGTGGGGAGACAGAGACCACCAAAGGAACAGAGGCAAGAGGTCTTCTGGGGACCCTCGCTGCCACCCTCTTCAGTCTAGAGAAGCCAGCCTACCAGGACTCCTCCCAGGCCTGTGCGCCTCCCCTCTGCAACCTGTTCCCTTCCTTATGTCTTCTCTCAAGAAAGCCATGCCTCTTCCTCCTGCGTGCTTGTGAGACTGAACTGCACACTAGCAGGGTTTAAGTTACCTCCTAAAGACCAGTGCAGGAGGAGGCCCTGGGTCAGCCAGCAGGTCGTGCCCAAATATGGTTGACTGAAGTAGCCCCGGGGGTCTGTGTTACCCGCGGTGGGGCTGCAGTCCCAGGCAGCATGTCCCCCGCCCTCTGGCATGCTCGCTGTGGGGCTGCCTGTCACCCTATTGCGCTCCTCCCTCTCCTGACCACTTTCAAACACGCTTGCACAAAACTCCACGAAATGGTGTCTGGGACCTGGGCTGGGAGTGGCAGTGACAGCTGTAAAGAGGGAACCCATATGGACCCCTCCCTACCAGGTCCCGTCAGGACGATGTGAGATGTGACCTGGTCTGTCCCCATGCCCCACTGGAAAAGCAAGTTCCCAAGGACAGAATGACGGGAAATCACTGGATTTTCTCTCCACTAAGTGCCATCCCACTGGGTCATCTGTGTTCATTCTGTAATCTTCAGAGACCAGGCAAACTAAGTCAGCACAACCGAGCGGTAGTCAGCCCCAGCAGAAAGGGGAACAGAAGCTGGGTATCCAGGCTTCCAGCCCTAAGCTTTCCGGGTTTGGGGGAGACCAGGGAGGTGGGTGTAGAGGGTTCTTGTCCTCAGGAAACACAGTATCACCACCAGATGGCGCTCCATCTCCAAGCCCCCAGATCGGGCAGCCCTCGGAAGCCAAAATCCAGCTCTTTCATATTTTCCCTTATTTGGAGTAGATTCTTGGACGTTAGACACACCCCGCCCCCACCCCACCCCCGGCCCTCAGACCCCAGGCCAGGCCCTCCCACATGGGCGCTTCGGCTGGGGCGGAAAGCTGCAGGGTGGCCCGGTGAGAAGAGACCTGGGCTGGAAAGGCAAGTCCAGGTGCCGCAGGTGTGGACACTCACTTCCTGAGCTCCCACCTTGACCGCTGGCCTGGAGCACGTGCAGGTGGACCTGCCAGGGGACTTCACCTACTTTTCCTGGACCCAGCTGGCACAGGAATCTGGGGATGCTGCTGCTCACATCCTGACTGGCGCTGGACATCCAGCTCAGAGCCAACCTGGGATAGGGCCCAGCCGGGGAATCCGGCCCGTAGGAGGAGCCCCTGCCGCCTGTGCCTGGCCACACCCCTGCCCCAGCCCCCACGGAGCGTAGCTGCCCCGGAACCAGCTCCCCCGTGCCCGAGGCAGCTGGTGCCCTGAGGACTGGTGCCAGCGACGACCCCACTATTACCCTCCCCGGGGGTCATACTGGCTGCGAAGCGTCCTTCTAGGTGACCACTCCGTCTCAGCCCATACAATCTCCTGCTCTCGGGAGCCCTTCTTTCCCAGCAATGCAGTGGTTAGCTCATGGGCACCCGCTTAGCCCGTGTCCAGCCAAACACTCAGACACCGTCTCTCTGAGGGACCTCTATGGCCCAGGGCGCCCACACTCCTGGGCACCAGCACGCATTCTCGGGTAAACTAGGGAGGGCAGCTCCTGGACACCGCATTCCCAGGTTCACTCCCAGCTGCGCCCGGCTCCGGCGCGATGCGCGCCGGCGCCCGCGTTCTCGGCGCCTCTCCGCCCTCCTTCGCCACCCCCGTTCCCGGTCCGCGAGCTGCGCGGTGACCGTCTCGCGCGGAGGCCTCACCTGCTGTCGCCGCGGGCGGCCCGCGACGGCGGGGGTGGCGCCGGGGTCGCCTTCGCGCCCGCGCCAGGAGCCTCGGGGTTCCGCTGGCGTCCGCTGCGCGCCGCGCGCCTCCACGCGAATGGGCCGCCGCTGCCCGCCTTCTTGTTGGCCGCACCCCCGCCCCGCGCCCGCCCCGCGCCCGCCCCGCGCCCGGCCCGGCGAGAAAGCCTTAATTGGTAAAATCGCCCAGGAGCCGGGGGGCGGGGGCGCGCCGCGAGCTCGAGCGCCGGGGCCGCCTGGCGACTCCGCCACCCCCCCACCCCCGATGAGCTCACCGCCCGGCGAGGTCCGCCTGGGGGTGGGGGTGCCTGCCTCAAGATCCCGCGGGGTCTACGGGGCCCACATCTCCGCTCAGCGGGAAAGGCCCCTCCCTCCAGGGAGCCGCCCACAGTCACGGCCCCCTGCATTTGCCCCAAGCCTGGGCTGGCCGGGCAAGTTGGATTCTGCCCCCTAGGGGGGGGGGGGGGCGGACAAGAGTCCGCTGCAGGTGTTCGCTGAGCTCCTACCACCTGCAAGGCCACAGTGGGTCCGAGCCAGCCCCGTGCCGAGCGAGCATCCCGCTGCCACCGATTTGGCCCCTGCTGGGTGCCAGGCCTGGCCTGGGAGCCAGCGGCAGAAAGACACCGATTCTCAGGAGCACGATTAGGTGCGGTCCCGAAGTCTGCGAGGGCCCAGGGCGGTGCAGCCGAAGAGCCAAGTATCCGGGCTCCTGTTCCTCTTCTACATGCCTACAGCCTGGCAGCTTCAGATTCGGCTCAAATGTCATTTCCTTGGGGAAGGCCACATAAAGCAGTGTCGTTTTAACATTTTGCCCACAAAGCCCAATAAGAACTACATTTTACATCCTGAACCAGTATTATGTGCTTGCCCGTGCACTCGCACACAGATTGACCCAAGTAACTGAAAGAAACATTTCACAAAATGAGACTTCTCCTTACTACCTGCAAAGCACTCTGATATTTTTTTATTCTATGCTACCTCATTAAAAGAAAAAGAGAGGGGCGCCTGGGTGGCTCAGTCGGTGAGGCATCTGGCTCTTGATTTTGACTCAGTTCATGACCTCACTGTTCATGAGTTCGAGCCCCACATTGGGCTCTGTGCTGACAGCGTGGAGCCTGCTTGGGACTCTCTCTCTCTCTCTCTCTCTCTCTCTCTCTCTCCCTCTCCCTCTCAAAATAAATAAATAAGTAAACATTTAAAAAGAGAGAAAAAGAAAAGAAGAAAAGGAGGGACGGGGAAAGAAGTAGGTCATACCCGCTAAATGAATTTGGCCGTCCATCTGCAGTTTAACACTAACAGCAAGGCGCTGATCGTCCTCCTGGCCTCCCTGCATTCATTGCTGCCTTTGCTGGCTCCACTGGCAATGACCTTCCACCCTGACCCAGAGTGGGATCTCCCAGCAGTGCCAGGGTCTCCTGCTGCTCCCTCTCGTGGGAACCCCCCACACACACACACACTGCTGGGGAGACCAGTGGATTTTTGTCACTTGATAGATGAGCGTGGATGGCCACCATGAATTCAGGCCTGTGAGGTGGCTGTGCCGGCGCTTATGGCCAAGACTGTCCTTCAGGGATAGAAACAGACATTGTAATGGTGGAGCTCACCACGGAGGCTACGGCCACGTGGCCGGATCTTGGGACCCCCACCTCCATTTGAATCCTCTTTTTACACTACTGCCTCCCTCCTCCTCCGTACACGACCCAGACAGGCTGGGGGGAAGCGAACGTTTGTACGGCGCCCGCTGTTCTCTAGCGAAGGTTTGATATCGGTTGTGACGATCTTCCGCGTACTTATTTTCACAGTAGTCCTGCCCTTACGACTTTTGTTCCTATCTGAGCAATGTTTCAAAGTATTTGAATACCACTAGGTAAATCCAAAGTATCCTTAACATCCTTGAAAAGTTAAGTTTTATATCAAACTAAAGTATCAAGAAGATTCTGATCTTAAAATGTTAAAGATCTCAGTCAACAATTGTCTGGCTGAAGTTCCAGAGAAATTCCTCCTCTTCTTTACCTCTGCACACCCTTCCCAGAAAGACTCTGCTGAAGGCCCAAGATTTCCCCCAACAGCCCCTGTGATGACTCAGAACCCCCAGACCGTCCAGGTCACTGTCCCGAGAACTAAATACTAGCCGTGGGGACGTCCATGTTGGAATTGCTGCACTGGAGATCCCTGCGCATAGTCGCCTCCCTGTCTAGGCCTCCAATTCCTCCTCTGTGTGATGGGGGTGGTGCAGAGGGCCTCTCAGCTCCAATGGTCAAGGGCTTTCCTGGTTTCTGGTGTCTAGAAGAGACCTGCACGGCAGTGGGGCTGGATCGGGGCTACAGGTGCCTGCGGGGTGGGCGCAGGGGACCATCACGGTTCAGCCTCCTGGTGCCATCCGTGGTGGGACCCCATAGCGGGGCAATGGGTGGGACATAAAAGGCAGAGTGCCGAGGCAGGTGCCGGGGGAAGGGGTGTTCCTTGGGGAGAAGGCAAACCTAGAATTCCTTGACCTCATAAGGAAACAGCTCGGATCCCTACGGGGAGGGGTGGCGTGGAGGAGGACCGGGCCTCTGGGACAGGGGCCAGCACTGCAGAAGAAGGCTTGGAGAGGTGCTCGGGAATCAGATCTTGCCAAAACTCACAATTCCATGAGGCAGCCTCTGAGCGCCCCGAGCCCGAATGCCATGTGTTTCCCTGCTCTGAAAGATGAACAGCAAGCCCCCGCCCTGCCCCGGCTGTCCCCTTGCTGCTGCCATGCATTTGTCTCGGCAGCCACACACCTCCGCCTCTGATTTCGAGAGACAGAGCAGGCTTTGCGTATACTCTAAAACCCAGCCAGCTGCAACTCTTCTGGGGGTCTTTGCGTGTGCTCACATCAGGACCACATCTCCTCACCACTCCGTGTGTGGCTACCTCTTCTCCACCCCATGACTCACAGAGAACCAGTCTGTGACCCTCACCAGCTGGACCTAGCAGCCTGGGTTTGACCAGAGCCCTCCCCTCATCTCCTGGTCGCCAGCTGTCATCTGACATCAGACACAATACCTCCTCTCCCTATGCTCCCAGCTCTGGCCCTACCCAGGGAGGAGTACATCAGTTGGACCGACACTCCATGAGCTGGCTTCATTCACGATATGATTGTTATAATCACGCCTTTGCAATCTCCCCAGGGACAGCTCTTTATTGACCAAGGCCCCCACCATTTCCTAATAGCAGTCCACGCTCTTCCGCAGGCCTTGAAGCCCTCCATGGTTCGCCCACATCAGGACCCCGGATCCCTGTCTCTGCACCTGCCCCTGTGCTGCAACGGGGCCGAGGCCCACCCAGACCCAAGTACTCAGAGCCTGCCAACCCTTATTGGAACTCGTGAGCAGGCCCTCTGGGTCTGGAAGGCGCCCTGACCCCCCCACCACCACCACCAGGCTGCCTCCTGGGGCTACCGGGGCGGGGGGGGGGGGGGACAGGCATTGCAAGAGGAGAGCAAACCCCCAGCGCCCCAGGTGGATGGCATGGTGGGTCAGGCGTACACTCGCCGTCTGCGCGCCTCACTCGGCCCTCTGCCAGTGCCCATTGGCACGCCCAGTCCCTTGCAAGGCTGCTTGCTCCTGGAGTGCTGGCGGCCTCCTGGCCCAGTGCCCCATTTCCTCCCGAGTGGAGTGGGGAGGGAGGGAGGCGGTGGGGACCGGCGGGACGGCGGGCGCAGGTGCGCGGGCCAGGACCGCGTAGAGCGGGAAGGCGGGCCTGGCACAGGCGTTGTGGCGCGGCCGCTTCCCTGGCGTGGGGGCACGGGCGTGAAGCTCTGGCAGCAGCGCCGGGCCTGGGATCCGCGGTCTCCAAGGGCTCGCTCTTAGGATCGGGTCCCGTCCCGCTGCTGCAGGGGCGGTCGGGAAACCCCAGGCGCGGGAGTCCCGAGTAGGGAGGGGGCCGGGGGGCTGCGGGGGCTGCGGGGACGGGACGGAGTCCACGTGACTCGGGGAGCGCGAGCCACGCCCAGCGCCTCGGTCCCGCGCGGCTTTCCTGTCCTGGCCGGTTTCTACCGGTTCGATTTGCGTAGGCACCCTCACTACCTCCTCCCTTCTGGCCGTGACACACCAGCCGGTGACGCCTCGGCCGCAGACCCCGCCCCGCTCCCACGTCCCGACGAGCCCACGCTCTTTCCTCTCGCGCGCAGGCCCAGCTCCCCTCTCGAGTCCCTCCCGAACGCGCCAGCAGGCCGTGTCTCTAGAGTCGCCGGCCCCGCCCCCTTCCCGGGGCGCGCGGCCCCGCCCGTTCCCGCGGCCGGTCGGGCGTGCGCGGTCCGGGCTTCCGCGCACGCCCCGCCCCCTTCTGCCTCTAGCCTATCCTGCCCGTTTGTGACGTCAGGGCTCGTCAGGCCCGCCCCGCCTGCTCCCACGGCCCGACCGATCCGCACCAGCTGCTGCTCGCGGCCCGGCCCCGCCCCGCACAGCGCGCGCCGTCCGCAGAGCCCGCGGGCGTGACGCGGGCGTGACGCGGGAGTGACGCGAGTGCCGCCGCTCCCGAGGCGCTCGCGCTGTCTCCGCCACGCTCCGAGGCAGCCGTAGCTCGGCCCGCGTCGCCAGGCCCCGGGCCGCCCCCGGGTCCCCGCCGCCCGCCGCCCGCCATGGACGACTACGCGGTCCTGTCGGACGCTGAGCTGGCCGCCGTGCTGCGCCAGTACAACATCCCGCACGGGCCTGTCGTGGGTACGCGGCGGCGAGCGGGCCCCCTCCCCGCGCCGCCCCCGGGCTCCCGGCCCGCGCCCCTGACCGCTCCGCGTCCCGTGTCTGGCCAGGTTCCACCCGCAAGCTCTACGAAAAGAAAATCTTCGAGTACGAGACCCAGAGGCGGAGGCTCTCGCCCCCGAACTCGTCCGCGTCGTCTTTCTCCTATCGGTTCTCGGGTGAGGCCCCCGCCCCAGAGCCCCACCTGGCCTCCCGTGGGGACGGGGCTTGGGCGCCACGGAGGCCGGGGTCGGGAGGGTGCAGCAGGGGCGCCGGCCGGGAGGGAGGGGCACGGGGGAAAGGAGGGGGGCCTCGGGGGCAAATGGTCCCGGCCCCCCCCCCCATTCAGACTTAGACTCGGCATCAGTGGACTCGGATATGTACGATCTGCCGAAGAAAGAGGACGCCTTACTCTACCAGAGCAAGGGTAAGGCCGGGATGGGCCGGGCACCCAGCCACCTTTATGGCACTCCCTCAGGGACCCTGGTGTCGGGAGGAGCCTGGGATCTCGACCCACATCACCCTCGGCAGCCCTAGAGGGGCGAAACGGTGCCACAGGCTGGCAAATGGGATTCAGATTAGGTCCACTGGGCCGAGGTGGGGCACTGCTCTCCCCTCTGCTACCCTGTCCCCCACCCCTTCCCAAGGCTATGGTGATGACTACTATGAGGAGAGCTACTTGAGCACCAGGACTTATGGGGAGCCCGAGCCTGTGGGCGCCTCGAAGGGGTTCCGCCAGCCCCCAAGTTCACTCTCAGACACAGACACCTTTCACCACCAGGTGAGCTGGCCGTTGAGCACTTGGGTGCTACCTGAGGGGGTCGTAGCTGCCTTCGGATAAAACGGGGGGGGGGCTGCTGGGACAAATGGTGGCCCCCGTGCCTCCAGAGAGGTGTGGTCAGCAAACACCTTCCTGGTCAGGACCGTTCTTTGGGGGGCTGTCAGAACTGTTAAGAATAGAGCACTTGTGGGGCACCTGGGCGGCTCAGTCAGTTAAGCGTCTGACTTCAGCTCAGGTCATGATGTTATGGTTTGTAGGTTTGAGCCTCCTGGTCAGGCTCTCTGCTGACAGCTCGGAGCCCGGAGGCCGCTTGGGATTCTGTATCTTCCTCTCTCTCTGCCCCTCCCCATCTCACGCTCTGTCTCTGTCTCCTTCAAAAATAAATAAACATTAGGGGCACCTGGGTGGCTCAGTCCGTTTAGCGCCCACAACTTCGGCTCAGGACATGATCTCGCAGTTCGTGAGTTTGAGCCCCGCGTCGGGCTCTGTGCTGACAGCGTGGAGCCTGGAGCCTGCTTCGGATTCTGTGTCTCCCTCTCTCTCTGCCCCTCCCCGTTTCGCGCGCTCTCTCTCTCTCTCTCTCTCTTAAAAATAAATAAACATTAGAAAAAAATTTTAATACAAAAATGAATACACGTTAAAAGAAAGAGACTAGAGCACTTGGGACCGGCCTTCCACCCTGATCTGGGATCTAGCTTTGAGCTCTTTCTCGGAACCTCGGGGCAGAAAGTAAGGTGCAGGCAGCCAGGACAGGCGAGGAGCAAGCAACAAAGCCCTACAGACCCTACAGACACAGGGCTCGGACCTCAGGAGGGTCCCGGGAGGGGCAGGGTCTGGGCCTTTAAGGATTGGTCAGAATAGGCCGGTTGGGAGAGTTTGGACTGAGGGAGAGGACAGGCCACGCCGACCTGTTTGCTGGTCTCCTTTCCTGACTCTCACCTACAGGTGCGTGAGGACAGTCTTTTCTCTTCTGAAGAGGAGAGCAAGGATAGGTGAGTAGGAGGGAGGACCAGGCACTGGGTGCGATTCCAGGCCCTGGCGCCCCGCCCCCCCCCCCCCCCCCCCCCGCCCGGCTCACCCGCTCCCCTCTCTGCCTCAGGGAGCGCCCCGTGTATGGCCGGGACGGCACCTACCAGAGCGTCGCGCACTACCGCCCTGTGTCCAGCGTGTCCAGAAGCTCCCTGGGCCTATCCTATTATCCCACCTCCTCCTCCGCCTCCCCCATGTCCTCCTCTCCATCTTCCCCCACTTCGTGGCTCACTCGTCGAGCTATCCGGCCGGAAAAGCAGGCCCCTGGGGCCGGTCTGGGCCAGGACCGCCAGGTCCCCCTCTGGGGCCAGCTGCTCCTGTTCCTGGTCTTTGCCGCCTTCCTGCTCTTTGTTTACTACTCCTTGCAGGCTGAGGATGGCAATCCCTTCTGGACGGAGCCCTGAGGCTCTGGCTTCGTGGCCGCCTGTTCTCAGAAGTCCTGGCTGACTGCCTTAGTAGTGTTTGCTGGGGGAGGGGGTGGGGGCTTTTCTGTGTGTTCTGGCTTGGGAGCGCCGGGCCTGGCCCCGGGCACCGCTCGCTCCCCTTGTTCTGCGGGGTAGGTGGCAGGCCCAGGCCCTCCATGGCACGGTGGGCTTGGGCAGGCCTTCCTCTGGAGCCTTCTGGATCCTGCTTGCCTCTGACCCTTAGGGCCCAGGAGGGCAAGACTCTTCTCCCCGAGAGGAGAACATGGTTGTTGTCATTGCATGCCTCCTGTCCGTTGTCACCTCGTTGGGGGGGGTCAGCCAAAAGCCACCCCGACTTTGTTTTCGTGGACACGCAATAAAAAGACCATTTATTTTTAACGTGTGGGCTCCTTCTGCTGGGTATGGGTCGGGCTCCCCCGGCTGGGGGCCTCCGGGGTCGACATCTGGCTTTGTTGCTTCTCCCCTTTTGCTTTGGGGTTGGGGTGGGGATCGCATGCTACCCGTAGGCGTGTTTGCGCTTTACTTGTAGGGTTCCTGACTCCTTACCCAAAGCTGCTGTAACTACTTAGGACAGTAACTGCCACCACGGGGCACGGAGAGCGCATTTGGGAATGCAGGCGAGGGCACGGGCACAACGCTACTTACAGAGGCTTTAACCTCGGAGAGCTGACAACGGGCCTCCATGTCCAAGGGCAGGGACGTGGGCAGGAAAGGAGACATGTTTGTTTGCTGGGGTTTCTCCTGGAAAGCTGCTTGCTTAGTGGCATGCGAGCTCACAGTACTCAAATGCCTCATCGCTTCTGGGTCTAATCCAACCCCTTACCTGGCTATATTGTTGCCTATCTCCAGGTTTTCTGCGGGGCTGGGGGGTGTTTCATAATCTTCAAAGTTGACATACATATATATATATTTTTTAAAGATTTCGTACACCCAATGTGGGGCTCGAACTTACAACCCCGAGATCGAGTCACATGCACTACTGACTGAGCCAGCCAGGTGCCCCAAAGTTTACATGTATTTTTTATTTTATTTATTGACTTATTTTTAAGAGAGAGCACAAGCCGGGGAGCGGCAGGCGGTGGGGAGGGAGAGAGAATGTTAAGCAGGCTCCACGCTCAGCATAGAGACCGAATCAGGACTCAATCCCACGACTGTGGGATCATGACCTGAGCCGAAATCAGGAATCGGAAGTTCAACTGACTGAGCCACCCAGGTGCCTTTACATGTAGTTTTTAAAGCAAGTGCTAAGGAGCCGGAGGGCAGCAGACTGTGTGAGGCCCTGCATCCTGGTTCTGCATGCCAGCTGAGGAGGAAGGCGCAAGGGGTGGGGGTGGGGGGTGGTCCGGGCAAGCACTCCAAGCGCTCAGGTGGCAAGCAGAGTCCCTGGCACGGGTCCCTGACGGGTGGGGCCCTGGCATCAGTCCCTCACCTCTGACCAGCTCCTTGCTTGGGCAGTAGGACTCGGCCAGGCCTACCTCCCTGGGCACAGCACCCACGGGCCCCTATTTATGGTACACGATGAACTTGGGTCAGGGCTGGAACTGGGACCCCCCCCTACCCCGTGCTCCTGACCATTTCTTTTTCCTGCATGCTAGTGTTTCTCCCACGTGTGTGTGTGTGTGTGTGTGTGTTTTCTTAAAGTAACACGTGCATTTAGAATTTAGGGAACAAAATGAAAGAAATGAATGGCTTCTCATTTTCTCACCACCCCCACAGCTCAGCCTCCCTTGTTTGCTCCAAGCCACTCCCACCCCGGCTCACCTCCACCCCTGCTCCCCACCCCTCCCCCCCAGGGCCCAGCCACTTTCGGGGAGGACTCCCCAGGCTCCCTGCCTCTGCCCCTTACCGTCCACCTAGACCCGGCTGCTCTGGGGTGGGCGGTGGGCACGGACACGAGACGGTGCCTCCTTCCTGATGACAAAGGGGCCTGATGATCAGATCAGTGAGCCCATGTCAGGTCGCCAGTGCACCAAGACCCCAGAGGGGCACAGTGATGCAACTCGTCTCACCCACTTATCCCCAGTCAGGTGTGTAGAGAGGAGGGACTGACCCTGCCTGGGAGAGCAGCTACCCCACGGGCACTTGGCACCCAGGCAGAGACGCAAGTGAAGCCTAGCGGACCCAACATAGGGCCTGGGGGAGTGGCGAGCTTGACGCAGTGACACTCTGGAGTGGCTGGGGCAGAGTGAAGGCACAGCGGGAGGCGAAGGGGAGCTGAGCTTGAGACATCCCAAGGAAAGGATAGAGACGGGGCATGGCTTCTGGACGTGATGGCCCTCTATAGGCCTCTATCTGGTGCGGGAAAGGGGGCGACAAGGTGTGCTTGGCAACCACTGTGGTTTCTTGGATGCAAGAAGAGAGGAGAGGGAGGAAACGGTCCTACCCATGTGATGCAGTCTCCCCCTGTCCATTCATTTCTTCCCCGAGGTGACCTGCATTCACCCCCCTGTGGCCAGGTGGAGGATTGCTGAGGACTCGCACAGTCCCTAGAGAGCTCCCCCTTTGAGCCTCCTGCCCTAGGGCTCAGAGACACCCCTGTCACATGCAGTCTCAATAGCTTGGGAGGATACTGGGCCTTCCCCAGGACTCCACTTCAAGCCTGGCCCCCTGCCCCAGGGCTCTGTGGGTCCCCGTGGACTCCCACACCTTTCCCAGTGCCCTGAAGGTTCCGGGCCTCCACGTGCTATTGTGCCCCATCCCTAGCAGGCACCCGAGTGCTCTCTACTGCTCTGGGGGCCCTGATCCTAAGGCTGTTGATGGCTCCGTGGGGACCTGCTGGAGCACTGAGCTTCAAGGTCTCTACTTAGTGCTCTCTAGGACTCTGGGACTACCTCTGGGAAAGCTCCCACGGGCCCCCGTCCTAAAGTTACCTAGGGCTCCGGAGTCGCCCCACCAGGGCAGCTGGGGTTCCAGGATTCCAACTACCAACAGTTCAGGTCATCCTCCTTCCCCCTCCAAGGGCTTGCGAGGTGGCCAGGGGCACGGTAGGGGGACAGTAGCTGCCCTCGGTCCAGGGCACAGCGGCTGTGCTGGTACAGGGATGTCAGCCCCGCTGGAAAGGAGAGGCCCCGGCAGGCAGGGGCTGCCAGACTGGGCACAGCAGCATCCCAGGACAGGTACAGAGAGGAGGGCCCTACAAACGTGGTCTGTAAGGAGAGCCCCTGAATGTCCAGGGGAAGAGGAGGACCGCACTGGAACAACAGGACTGGGCCTGCCTTGACACGCCCACTGGACAGAGGCCAGCAGCTACGGCTAGAGAGGGCAGTGGCCAGGCCACTTGGTCCCAGTGCCTCCACGAGCATACACTACCCCAGGCCTTAAGACCCTAACAGATGGGAAAGTCGCACTACCTCCTCACTGTTCTGGAAACTGGCGGCGGCCCTGCCACCCTGGGCGCCCGGTGGCCAGTCCCGGGCGACACCGCCCTCTCAAGGCAGGCCGCACGCAGGTGAATAAAGTCAGGCCCCACCACTTCTGCGGGGCATGCTGGCCAGGGTCCCCACAGGACAGCTCCAGAGCTGGGCTGAGCTGAGGAGGAGCCCCTGTCCCTCCCTGGATGCCACATCCTGTCCAGGCAGCTGTGACAGACGCAGGGAAGCAAGGGCGAAAGAAGCCAGCCTGGGGCTGGGGAACAAGCCCCGGGGGGGAAGGCTCCGCGCACGGAGGCTACAGGACAGACCCGGCCCTGCCCAGGCAGGGGGCAGAAGGGAGCAGGACTGGGGCTCCATCCCTGCAGAGGGCTCTGGGGTAGGACGGGCGCATGGCACCGGGACTCCATCCTACGAGCGGCAAGCGGGCTGGACCCGGTGCACTGGCAGAGTCCCGGCAGGACACCCCGGCCGCTAGGTGCTAGGAGGAGACAGGGAGGGGCAAGGCCCGGGCCCGCCACCGGGCTCACACACAGGGTGTGGAGGCCTGGTCACCTGCCCGGAGCCAGCGGGGATGGTGGCCCAGCCCCGCCGCACCCGCACCAGCGCCCAGGCCTTGCCTGCCAGGCGGGGCGCCAGGAGCAGAGGAGCGGTCCCCGCCACACGGCGACCGCAGGCTGGCCCCATCTCATCTTCTAAGTGTAGGGACGGGACCGCTGGCCACCCCAGTGGGGAGCAGCACGCCCCCCGCCCCCCATCCTTGGGGTCCTGTCCGCTCTGAGTCCAGGCAGCGCAGGGCAGGGGGAAGCTGACCAGCCCCACCCCACAGCCAGCCTCCAGCCGGCCCCAGCCACACCTCTGCACCTGGCCCTGCCTGTCGCCCTTCTGCCCCATCGCCCACCGCCCCCCATCCCCCCAAAAGAGGCTGGAAGGGGACTGGGGTGAGGAAAGGGGGGCACCCGGCCCCTCAGGGTGGGTGGGGCTGCCGCTCACCGGAGCCAGCGAGGGAGTCCCAGCACCTCTTAGTCCGGGGCCCCTTAGGATTCTGTGGGCCCACCCCAGCGCGGGCGGCTACACCCCGCTCCAGGGCATAGGGCCAAGGTGCTCCAGGGCAGCCCCGACCACGGAACCCCGGCGGAACCAAGGGAAAGAGGATGGGGTGGCCGCTAAGACAGGGCCAGCGAGCACGCAGAGCAGAGCGACAGGTGCCCGCCACAGGCACCTCCCGTGCGCTCAGTGCTCTGCAGCTCTGGACGGTCTCCTCCCGCTCCCGCTCGGGTGGGTGTGGGGGAGTGGGCCCATGGCAAGTGCAGACGGGTCCCCCAGAGGGTGGGGTCTCCTCCTCCGGGGCAGGTGCATCCAGGGGAGGGCGGTCCCCAGCTGGGGCCGCTGTGCTGTGCGGCTCAGAGGTGGGGCTGGCTTCCGCCGCCTCTAGCGCTCCCCACGGGCTCCCCACAGGCCCGGCCGTGTCTCTCAGCAGGTCTCCAGGAGCCCAGCCAGGCCACTGGTGGCGGCGGGGGGGGGGGGGGGGCTGAGCAAACCACTGAGCCACGCGTGGGGTGGGTGGTTGCCCTTGAACCGGCACACCTGCTGAGGACCGGCCGGGCACAGACGTCCTCGGGCAGAGACGGTGATGTGCAGGGATGGGCACCGAAGGTGGGTAGGCAGGTGAGCAGCGCAGGATCTGCCTGCTGGGGGGGTGGGGGGAGCTGCGCCCACCCACAGGGCCGGCCACCAGGGGGAGCGCCTGCGCGGCCCCCGTGAGGGAAAGGGAAGACTCTGCGCCCCTCCCCGCCCGCCACCGCCGCCGCCGCCGCCGCCACCAGGGGCAGGAGGCCTCCGAGGGAAGGCCGCCGGGAGAAGCCGGGCCCTCCTTGCTGTTCCTCCTGCCGGGGCCGAGGGACGGGAAAGCCGTTCAGCTCAGACACACGCCAGGGGGCTGGCGACGACGCCGGTCAGATGGCCCCGGCGCGTGGGGCCACACTGGGCCTGTGGGTCTCCGGGGGGCCGTCTTCAGGACCAAGCCACCCGACACGCTGGCCGGGGGATGTCCCCAGGAGCCACGACCACGGTCCCCGAGGTCAGGCCCAGCAAGCAACGCCTGGTCTCTGCTGCTGCTCCCGGGACACGGCCCGGCTGCCCCGAGACCCTCTGTCCTCGGGTTCAAAAAGCACACGGCGGCCGCCCGCCCGCGGTGCCAGGAGCTGCACCCCGGGCCCTGGCCCTGCGCGGCAGCAACGGCCAACGGGAAAGGTCCGGCCCACAGAACCGGCGTGACACACAGAGCTCGGGAGCATGTCAGAGCGTGTCAGAGCGAACTCATCTCTGAGGCCCAGCCAGGAAGGACGGGGTGGGCACTTCCCCAGGGAAACCAGATGCTGCTGGCCTCCTGTGGCCACAGTGGGAGCTCCTTCCTGAATTGACAGCTGCACCCCGCCCCTCCCCCACCGCAAGCCGGTGCCTGCCACCACCTGGGCCACCAGAGTCCAGCACGGGGCCACCCGGCTACCAGAACCATCACTGAGGAGGGGCCCACTCCTCTCCACTCCCTGCCCTCACCCGCTTGCCAGCCGCCCGGCGGAGGGCAGGGGGCAGAAGGGGGGGCACGCCTGTGTGCGGAGAGAGGTCACCCCTGCCTGCCTCACGGGGCAGCTGCCCCCGGCCCCGGGGAAGGAGAGGATGCGGGGGCAGGACTGAGGCGCCCGGGCGGGAGCACCGGCGGTCCGGAGCCTCCTGCTCTCAGGCCTGGGCAGGACTCAGCACGCTGGCAACGGTGCTGACCGGCTGCCGTGACAGACAGCTGCCCGCCCCTGTGCCGGGATGGCCGCCAGGGCTGCACGCTGCCCCGCAAAGGGCAGAAAGCGCCCCTCTTGGGCTGCGTGGGCCGCCCGGGAACCCGGTCCCATATTCTTCTTCCTGTCTCTGGCTCTTTGTGCGTTTTGTCTGCAAGCCTTTAAAGACGAAGAGCCACCCTCTGCCCATACAAATGCGGGCCCTGCCTGCCTTGGTCCGCGGGCCGGAACGTGCCACCCCCCCTTTAGACAAAGGACGTGTTCCTGAGGGGCCCTGTGAGACCAGGACGCCCGCACCCAGGTTCAGGAGCCAGGACGCTCCTCCTGTGTCGTCCCCTCCAGCACTGCTCCAGGTGGACCCGTGTGACCTAGAAGGACACAGCAGAGGGGAGGGAACAGGAACACAGACATGAAGTTGTAAAACGGCTGAGGCTTCAATCTCGGGGCCCCTCTCTTCTCTCTCTCCCCCCCTCTGCCCCCTCGCTCTCTGTCTCTTTCTGTCTCCCGTCTGTCACATCGCTGGCTCTGGGAAGCCCTGCCCTGTGCTGCCCTATGGAGGGGCCCCACGGGGGAGGCACCGAGGCCCCGCCACAGCCACGGGAGCCAGCTTGGACGCAGGGCCCGCCCGACAGGCAGACCGGGTGGCTTGGGCCCTAGCTGATGCCTGGACTGCGGCCTGTGAGCCACCTTGAGCCAGAGCCCCTCAACCGAGCCCTCTAGGAGCCTGTCCTCAGACAGTGTGGAGGTCAGATCACAGGGATTAGTGGTGGCAGGGGTACGTCGGGGTAACTCGGTGTGCAGCAATGGGTGAGGAATACATGGAAGCGGTCCAGCAGGGAAGCGCCACGACCCGGTAGCTGGGGGCGGGGGGGGGGGGCAGGGAGGACGAGAGGCAGAGGCTAGTCCGTTTGATCCCACGTCCACAACACGCTCGTGTGCCACGTCGCAGAGCCACTCAGGTATTTACGTGGAGAAAGCCTCTCTAAGTCTGGAGCAAAGGAACCCACGAGAAACCCCGGAAGCCATTAGGAAGAGCCTGGAAAGCCCGATGACACAGAAACTAAACGCGTCTGCCTGGCCCGAACAAACCCAAAACCACAGTCAAGAGACAAGTGACAGCGCAGCTCGGGGAAAGATTAGCAAGACGTGACTCAGGCCTCGTAGCATTACCCTATAGAGAGAGCTTGAAGCGGTCCAGCAGGAAAAGCGCCGAGACCCGGTAGCTAGAGGCAGGGGGCGCGAGCAGGGAGAAGGAAAGGCAGAGGCTACACCCTTTGACCCCACGGCCAGAACACGCTCGTGCGCCGCCTTGCAGAGCTGCTCATTCTGGAGACAAATGGCGGCCGGTGCCGGGCACTGCACTGCCCCCACCAGCCGGGGACAAGCCACCGCGGAGTCAAACAAACAGCGACCACCAAAGAGACCGGCCCTAGTGGGTGGGTGGGTGGCGGTCGTGGCGCCGGGTGCCGAGCAGCTCCGGGCAGCACGGCCGGGGACCTGGGAGGCCATGTTGCTGGAGAAAGGCAGTGGCTTCCCAGCAGCTAGAGGGCCGACGGCACCCACGGACCAGACGACTGGCAGGGCCGGTCCCGCCCAGACGACCCCCTTTCCCGTCTGCACGCTCCCCCCAAATCCACGTTCTCGGTCTCAGGGCCCAGGGTCCTCCCCCGGCCCCGAGCTCAGGGTGCGGCTCTGTCCTCTGCCTCATCCAAGGGTTCTTTGCATCCCCACTGCCGGGCCCCACTCTGATCTCCGCCCCTCTCTCTCCTACGTGTCCGGACCTATCCGCTCCGGTCTGGGACTTGCCGGGCGCCTGTACAAACCCGACAGACACCTTCTCCCCGCCCGGGCTGTGGACGGTGCCCTCCAGACAAACCGGGGCAGGAAACGCTGACTGCCCCTCGATGGGAAGTCCCCGAATCCTCGAGGGCTAGCAGCCTCCTGGCGTTTCCCAGGCCCGTGGGGACCCGGCCAAGGGGCCATGCCCAGGTAGGGAGGGCACGGGGCACGCACACACCTAGGAGTGAGTCTCAGGTCTCCGCAGCAGTGCTCCTCACAGAGGGGGTCCCGGACCCGTGGTGGTGGCAGCAGCGTCAGCCCGGAGCTTGTTAGAGTCACAAGTTCTCAGGCCCCACCGCAGATCTGCAAGATCAGAGACTCCGGGGTGGAGTCTGGCGTCGCGAGGTTGAACAAGCCCTCCAGGTGTTCCCACGCGGCCGTCCAGCCTGAGAACCACGGGGACGGATGGTTCCTGATGGCACCCACTTGTAGAGAAGCCACGAGCTTTCTCTGCCTCTGCGGGGCCGCCCTTGCTTGTGACCTCCCCAGGTGACAGGCAGGGACAACCACAGCTGGTCCTGGAGAACAGGGTGACTCGGGCAGGACTCTCTCCCAGGGGGACCACACCTGTCAAGTGGCGTGGGAAAGACTGTGTTACCTTCCTGCCGTCCTCATCTGCAGGAGCCTGGAGAGCTCCCCTGGCCAACACCACACTCGCGGGTACGGGCACCAGCTCTGCCCACCTTTTCCCGGGTACCGGGTACTAGGCCTGTGTGTGTGTGGAGGTGGGATCCATGCTTTAACAGAGAACTGTCCCAGACGCACTCAGGGTCGCTGGAACACACAGCGCGCCGGGCAAGGAAGGGGTGGAGGGGGGGGGGAGTGGGGCGGGGGTGCCGCGATCCGGTCCCCGGGAGGCTGGATGCGCCCCGGACCGCACAGCAAGGCCGCTCTCCGAGGCCAGGGCGGGGAGGGGCTGCAGACGCGGTGACTATGCCCTTGGTCATCCCGGTGGGGCCGCCGCCCCCTTCTCCCCTCACTAGGCCCCCGGGGGCCCCGATACACTGGCCCTGGCCATCTAGAGGGCCAGACACCGTCAGGTCGGCCTCGCCCCGGCGGAACGCACAGGTCCCCAGGCCTCGGGGAACGGAGACTCTGGCAGGGGCCAGGACCCGGAGAGGCGGGGGGCGGAGCCCAGGGACGGAGGGCGGAGCCCAGGGACGGAGGGCGGTGTCCAGAAGGCCGGGGCGTCGTCCGGGCACGCCGCGCCCGCCCTCACCGCCCCGGCACCGGTCTCCTCCTGTCCCTCAGCGCGCCACAGGAAGCCCCGCCCCACAGGTCGCGGGGCACCGCCTTCCTGCCCACCCCTTCCGGCTAGCTCCGCCAATGCCCCAGCTCGGCTCAGGACGGGGCCGCTCCCAGGCCGCCCGCGGAAGCCCCGGCCCCGCGGCCTGACGGACGTGTCCCCTGCCCAATCAAAACAAGCCGGTCGCCTGCGCGCCCCTCTGGGCTCGGCTCCCGCGCGCTCCTTTCTAGCGGTCGGGCCCGGTGGGCCGCGCGACGCCTAGACGTCCCGGCGGGGCGAGCGCGACGTCTGCGTGCAGAGTCGCGCAAGTCGTCGTGTCCGTCCACGCCAAGCCCTGCTTGTGTGCTTTCGGCTGGAACTTGGATCTTGAAGTGACGGACCTCACGGGGAGTTCCGGAGAAGCGCCAGGGCGCCTCCCGCAGTTCCCTGGGACCGGCAGGGTGCACATCTAGTGCAATCGCACACCCGGCTTTGGCATTGCTGCCGTCCGAGAGCTGCTCCGTGTGTGCCGCACCCGCGTGTGCGGCCGCGCGTAGCTCTGCACTTTCGCCACGCGTGTAGATTCAGGCGACTCCCACGGGCATCCGCGTCCAGTTGGTTCCCTCCCAAGGACCCCTCCTGTTAACCTTTCGTAACCACAGCCTCCTCCCCTCTGCTCCCTCCCACCCCGCGACCTCCAGTGTTGTGTGCTCGCTCGTGTACAAGTTGGTCATTTGAGCACTTCGGTAAATAGAACCATGATGCGGTATGCAGTAGGTCTCAGTGACTCCGGGTGGGCTTTTTTCCCTTCACTCTCATAATGCCCTTGAGATCCATCCAGATGGTTGCGTGTATCCATAGTCAGTTCTTCCTTCGTATTGCTAGCTACGGTCCTTGGTGTGGATTGACCGGTTGCTTCAAACATTCACCCGCTGAAGGACACGCTGCTCGTCCCCAGTCCTAGGCTGCTGCAGATACCCCCGCTATGGACATTCACATACGTGTTTTCGCGTGATCCTAAGCTTCTGTTTCTTTGGCCTAAATGCCCAAGAGTGCAATTGCTGGGTCCTATGGACATGGATGTGTAGCTTTAAATATTTCATTTAATTTTAGGGTATTTATTTAAGTAATCTCTATACCGAACGTGGGGCTCCAACCCACCACCCCAGGATCAAGGGTTGCACGCTCTTCCCACCGAGCCAGCCAGGCACCCCTGGATGTTTAGCTTTAGGAGAAACTGCCCACTTGCGGGCCACCCTGGCTGTTATCATTTTCCATTAGCACCCTGCACAGTTTTAGAGCGCATCATCGAACATTTTTACAAAGCAACATTATATTAAGCAAGATTGTTAACAATTTTGTCTCTCTCTTCTACATATAGTCTTCTAATGCAATCACCAACATAGTCATTTACAGAGTTTTACAAAGCATATACCCTGGGGCGGGGGTGGGGGGCGGGCAGGGAAAAACAAAAATGAATAAAAATAAAAAGCATACATCCTATATATTTAATTGTGATTTTCTCTTACTTACTTACTTAGCAATAGGTCTTTGAAAACCTTCCATGTCACTAAACAAATGTCTAGCTCATTTCTCTTCTGGCTGCGTGGTCTCTGATGCATGTACTGTATGTATGTACTATATGCAGGTACTACAATTTACATAATGAATCCCCAACTGGATGGTACGTTTACCTTTCCTCTTCTCTCTGCCATTGGCATTAGCACCGCAAGTACCAACTGTGAACGTGTGTCAGCCTCCCTCTAGGATAATTACCTCTAAGTGAAATTGACAGGCCAAAACCTATGGGCGTTTGAAATGTCAATAGATACTAAGAGATGGCCTTCCCCACCGAAAGACCCCACTGGTGGTACACTAGGGCTGTTAGTTCTTTGTTACCTATGTTGCAAATATTTTGCCCCCAGTATGTCTTTTGTCTTCAAGGACAAGGCTTGCCGGTTTGGGCAGTCAAGAAGGTATACATTTTTTTTTTTTTAAGTTTTTATTTTACTTTTATTTTTAATTACTTATTTTCTTTGAAAAATTTTAACGCGATTTATTTCTGAGAGACAGAGACAGAGAACAAGCAGGGGAGGGGCAGAGAGAGAGAGGGAGACACACAATCTGAAGCAGGCTCCAGGCTCGGAGCTGTCAGCCCAGAGCCCCACACGGGTCGAACCCACGAATCGTGAGTGAGATGGTGACCTGAGCCGAAGTCGGACGCTTCACCGACCGAGCCACCCAGGCACCCCAATTTTTAATTATTTTCCATGTTTGTTTATTTTTGAGAGAGAGGGAGAACGCGAGTGGGGGAGGGGCAGAGAGAGGGCGTCAAGAGGATCCAAACCGGACTCTATGCTGACAGCACAGAGCCCCATGTGGGGCTAGAACTCACAAACCGTGAGATCATGACCTGAACCCAAGTCGGAGGCTTACCCGAATGAGCCACCCAGGCGCCCCTGAAGTTTTTGTTTTTAAGTCATCTCTACACCTCCCCCCTTGGGGCTCCAACTTCAAACCCTGAGGTCAGGAGTCACATGCTCTACAGACTGAGCCAGCCAGGCGCCCCAAAGTTACACATTTTTATACCACCAAGGGTATTAAACTGTCAATTGGCGATTTCTGGGTTGCGTATCGTGGGCACGAAGGCCTCCTCCCACGTGTGATGACAGTAAGGAGACTCGGGGTGGTATCGATGAGCCTGTTGCCAAGTCCTCGGTGACCCAGGCTGGTAGGTTGACCCGCTGGGCCAATGGCTGTGGCCCTGGGCGCCGGTCACATGATGCAGGGCTGCCTAGGCTGGGGGCTGGGGGCGGTGCCACTCTGACAGCCAGCCCCTGCCCTCCAGGGATGCCAGTCCAGTTTGGGAGAAAGACCAGCGAATACGGAATGAGAAACACGCATAGGTGGCTTGCGGGTAAGCAAGAGAAATCCCGGGGAAGAGGACGCAGAGCAAATGCAAAGTCAGGGGTGGGTGAGCAGGGATGGGCTAGGGCCGTGGGGAGGAGCTCCCGGGGTAGGGAGGAGCTCCCGGGGTGGGGAGGAGCTCCTGGGGTGGGGTTCCCAGGTGCCAGGAGCAAATGGCTTTCAGAAGGTCAGAGGGCAGAACCGAGACCCCACCTAAAACCCGTGTTGGTGAAGGGTGACCCCCGCGGGACAAAGGCAGGATGGTGCTATAAGGAGAAGTGGGTCTGAGGGAGCGGGGACGAATGCCCCCCTGACTCCAGTCCTAGCAGCCGCGAACAGGGAGGGGCTGCCTTTCCCCCACCCCTAGCTGCAGGCTGAGAGAGGAACTGCTCCCCCTGCATCGGCGTGGTACTGCTGGGCTCCGGGCCGGCCGAGCACATCCACCCTCCCTGGAAGGGTAGCTCACCCCAGGCTTCCGGCCCAGGACCCCCAGAGGCCCAGCGGGACACGCGTCAGCAACCTCGACTTGAAGACACGGCCCACCTTGGTGGAGAATCGGCAGGCCTGTCGAAGACAGGACTGGCCCTGTGGACCTTCCCAGGGTGCAACTCTCAGAGGCCAGAGGACATCGTTTGCGGTCATGGCATTGCGAGCTTGCGGTGTGCCTCGGGCGTGATCCCCATTCACGGCTGTGCCATCCCGCAGCCCTAGCGGCCTGTTCGAGGCGTGATCCCCATTCACGGCTTCTTCCGCACCACTAGCTGGCAAGTGGCCCAGGCGGGGTGTGGATCAAGGACGTCGGGCTCTAGCCAGATCCCCTTCTGTGGGGCTGTGCTCTACGGCGCGGCTCGCTCCCTCACTTGGAGGTCCCCGGGGAACGTGTGGCACACTCAGCATGTCCTGGAGGCTTGAGAGGTGAGCCCAGGTGGCCATCCCCCACGGAAGCCTCCTCGGGCCAGCACACAGCAAAGGGGGCAGGGTGAGAAAGAGAGCCGCCTTCCCCTCTTGTGCTTAACTGGGGTGGGGCGGGGGGGGGGACTTCAAAACCCAGACTGGCATTACCTTTGATTTCTCAGGAGATCAGAGAGCGGCGCTCGTGGATATCTACGCGTTGTTTGCGTTATTGTGATAGAAAGCTACTCCACCTCCCCAAGTCTTCAATGGCCTGTGAGACACAACAAAATAAAAACACAGAAGAGGGAATCAAACAGATAAGAATAATTTTAAAAGCCCAGGCACGGGGCACCTGGGCGGCTCACTCACTAGAGCACGCAACTCTGTGTCTCGGGGTTGCGAGTTCCAGCCCCGCGTTGGGCACACAGAGGTTCCTTACAAGAAAAAAAAAGCACCCAGTCAATTTTGAAAAAGAACTGTCGAAGTCGGGCGCCTGGGTGGCTAAGTCTGTTAAGTGTCTGACTTTGGCTCGGGTCATGATCTCTCGGTTCGTGAGTTCGAGCCCCACGTCGGGCTTTGTGCTGATGGCTCAGAGCCTGGAGCATAGATTCTGTGTCTCCCTCTCTCTCTGCCCCTCCCCTGCTCGTGCTCTTTCTCGGTCTCTCTATAATAGACATGAAAAAGCGTAGGAGTAACAAGACATAGCCTTTGGAATAAAATCCGTCAACAGACGGATGAAACCACAAACAGATGCCACTGAAGAAAGAATTACTGACCTGGAAGATGGTCCTCAGAAATCATCTCCTGCCCCATATCCCCTCGTGGTGGATAAGGTTGCTTCCGCCTTCCCTGAGAAATTGTGGCAGCCCCTCCTCAGAGATCCAGGCTCTGCCTCTTCCAGGCCCCTCATCCTGGCGTCTAGGTGTCTGCTCAGCCCGACCTCTTCCCCGCTTCCCCTCGCCTTAGGGACGGCAGCTTTCTGCCATACGATCTGTTTCTTCAGCCCTCCGGGCCCTGAGCCACCAAATGCTCGTATTCGATTTCGTCTGCTGAGAAACCGTGTCTATTTCTCGTCTCCTTCTCCTGCCCGACTGCTACAGAGTCGGACCTGGGAGTGGTCTCAGAAGAGGGGCCCGCCAAGTGGGGATGTGGGGATGGGTGTGGTCGCGCCCTTGGGCCCCAGGGCAGGGCTCGGGCTCCCTGCCAATGGGAACTGGGCACGTACGTAGCACCCGTGGTCTGCGGGGACCTCTTCCTTCATCAGGCTGTCACCCGCAGTGAACCGGGATGAAGGGCCACCTGCGGGAAGCCCTGAGGAGCCAGCGTGGCTGCTGTACTGTCACGGCGGTAACGACGGCTCTGAAGACTGTGGTGTGGTGATCCCGGAGCGCGCAGAGAAAACAATGGCAACTTTAGTTCCTTACCTCTCAGCTCCAGTCACAGCACGACACGCACAGAACTCCCCCGACAGCCCTAAAAATTCCCTTCCTTCCGTACCTGCAAGGGTTCCTCGTGGTGAAAATTAAACACAAGTTTATCGGTGCGGGTTACAGAATCCCAAAGTCCACTGAATTCCCAGCCTCTCTGTGTTTCTCGTGTGAAAGGTGTGGCCGTGGTTGGAGGAGTGTGGCCCGGAAACCTGGAACTGGGACGTCTGCTTGGCCTCAGTCGAAGCTGAGAGTCGGGATGCCATCAGCCCCTCTGAGGACCCCCATAGTGGTTCAAGTAGCTGCCCCGTGTCTAAGGGACTGGTGTCCCATCGCTAGAAGAATGTGTCATTATCTCGTGTGGGCTTGGTCCCTTGTAATGCAATTCATGTTGTCCTTGAGATCCTGTGCAACATCCCGCTTGCCATTCAGCCCATATGTAGGGTGCAGTCACAGTATGCCCCACGGCTAAGTCTGAACCATGTGGAAATAGCTCACGTGTCAAGAAAAATTCCCAGATGTAACTGGTATCTAACAGATTAATCCTATTTGAACATTTGTGGGAATGGATTCTCAGGCTACCAGGCTAAGGAGGTGAGCTAAGGCACTCACTGGGGTAGATTCACTGATAGGGATGTACTTACTAAATGTTACTGACAGAATGTGGAGCACTTGTAGCTGGTAAGAAATACAGGCCCGTGCTTGTTTGGTTGACTGAACTTGGACTCACTGGTGGCCTGTAGTTGATCGGTTTCAATGCCAGGACTCTCTTGGCATGAGGTGGAGAAGGGAATCTAAAGTGTTACGAGAAAAAGAGAAAAAAAACCCAAGTGTTAGAGATAGAACAACTTGGGAAGTGTTAGAGGGAGAAGATCACGTTGGATCTGAACACTCCACACCCTATGTTCCACAGGATGGTCCAGAAGCAGCTCCTTTCAGTGAAGCTTTGAGAGAACCATTAGAGTAGGAACAGTTGCATCTTAGAAAAGCTCTGGAAAGATCACCATGGGGGCCCCTGGCTGGCTCAGTTGATAAAGAATGCAACTGTTGACCTCTGGGTAGTTAGTTTACCACATTGGGTGTGGAGCCTCGTTAAAAAAAAAAAAAAAAAAAAAAAAAAGATCAGGCGCCTGGATAACCCAGTCGGTTAAGTATCCGACACTTGATTTTGGCTTAGGTCAGGATCTTCAAGGTTCGTACATTCGAGCCCTGCATTGGGTTCCGTGCTGACAGTGCAGAGCCTGCTTGAGATTCTCTCTTTCTCTGTCTGGCCCTCCCCTGTGTTCTGTCTTCTCTCTTAAAAATAAACATTTTTTAGAAAAGAAAAAAGAAAATGAATGAAATAAAACAGGCCAAGTGCTACAGCATGTTTGATATATAGAACTCTAAATGCTCCAGGTATGGGAGCCAAAAATCTGGCTTGAGCTGCTCCAGTGGAGTCACAGACTCTCACCCAGTTTCGAGACCCAGAGTCCCTTCATGGACTGGGAGGTGGGTCCCCTGAGACACACACTGCACCATTGCTCCGGTGGAAACCACAAAGGGATCTGCAGGCCTGTACTCAAGTGACAGGTTGTCCCGGAGAACAGGTGTGCTTGAGCAAGCAGGCCTCCCTCCTTGGCAGGCCACACCTATCAAGTGACATGGGAAAGGCTTTGTTACCTTTCTCCTGTCCCCACCTCCAGAAGTGTGGACAGTTCTGGGATTTACGGAGATCGCTGGTAACTCAAGCACTAACTCTGCCCACCTCTCTTGGATCCTATTCTTGTTGGGGGGTTGAGGGGCTTATTGTGAACCATCTCAGGGGCACACTTTCGATGTGCTGGAACACAGTGGGCAGGGAAAGGAGTGTGTTGAGGAGGCGTGGGGGTGTGCCACAATCTGGGCCCTGGGAGGACGGAAGCGTCCAGAACTGCACCGCAAGGCTGCCCTCAAAGGCTAGGAGTGGGGCACAGCCGGAGAAGGAATGACAGTGCTCCTTTGCCACCCTTGGTGCGGTTGTCGCCTCTGTCTCCAAGTCACCCTGGGGAGCATAACGTCTCTTTTCTCTGCCTGGTCAGGGTGGGCCCAAAGGTGTACACGGGGTCTGCCATGCCCTGGATCATGAGGGAGGCTTCTCCTTGCCCTTTCTCCAGCGAGAGGGCGCAGCTCTGCCACTTGTCTTCGACGAACCGGGAAACTGTGCATGCCTTACAGCAAAGGCAGCTCCGGAATCTTCGGTTAATGCGGGGGGCGGGGTGGTGGTGCGGGGGCGGGGCGAGCCTGCCGCTCCGCCGACAAAGGGACGTGGACCTAGGCTCCAGCACAGCATGTGCCACGGGGTCCTGGAGCTCAGAGGGAGGCTCGGGGGGGGGGGGGGGGCGTATCCCAGCCCCGTGACCCCCGGGAACACGCAAGCAGCCACAGTAAGCCACACTCAGGGGTACTTTCCTTCTTTCAATCCCAGGAGTATATGGCGTTCATAGTTAACGGCAAAGCCTCGGGGAAGAGTTCTACACCCAAGATGGCCGGCCGGAAACAGGCTTCTCGTGCCGATGTGGCGAGGCCAGATTGGCTAGCTGGCCGCCCGTATTTGAACGCTCAGCTGGGTCCCGGTTCAGCTCTGGAGCGGAGCCCCGCCCGCACGCAGGCGCACAAAGCTGCTGCATCTATGGTCCGGAAGTGTGACAGAGCGTCCACCCACTCTGGCCAGGACTCTATGGTTCCTATGCGCGAAGATCGGCCGCCTATATAAGGCATGCGCAGGCGTGGGAGCGCCTCTTTTCCTTCGGCGCGGTGAGTAGTCGTGGTTCTGGAGTTGTGCGTTGTCCTTGCTGGTTCTCTGTCCCGGTTTGAGGCCTGTCCGCGTCTTCTGTTCCGACTTTATCTGTTTCGTTGCAGCCACTGAAGATCTTGGTGTCGCCATGGGCCGCCGCCCCGCCCGGTGGTGAGTGCCAAATCCGTGCAATTTCGCTGATGTGAAGAATGGAGGGAGAACTGTATTTCAACGCTAAAATTAACCGTGGGGTGGGGCCTCCGGGGCACCTTTTCTATATTGCGAACGGACTCCACGTTTTTACTGATATTCCGGGTCGCTTGGGGACTTCGTTTACACTGTCTGTTTCTTTTAAGGTTCAGGCCTTTCTTAAGCGTTTCTTCTGTTTTGTTGGGGTGCCAGATTTACCTTGGCCTGCATGTGTTCCGCCACTTACGGGCTGAAATCGACGGCCGCCTTACATCTAGTCTCCGTCCTGGAAATTAGCCACCTTTTCAGACTCGATACCCTCTCAGGGCCTTTGTGTGCCATCCCCATCTTATTTCCGGGCGACATGCCCGTTCGGCCTCGGTCGCCAAGGGCCGCCCTGACCAGAGGGCTCAGCCACCTCGTGTGCCCTGCAGGGGGCGTCAGATTCTTTTCACATGTGGTTTCGAAGGCGGATTTATTGCCACGTGCCCAAAAATCAGTGGCATGAATTATGTTACTAATTAGCAAGAAATTTGCAGTGCCTTTGAGATGTTTCTCTTATGTAACTGGAAAAGTGCCTTTCCACCTGTTGACCTTATAGGAAGCATGGAACCATAATAATACGGGGTTGAAGGAGATTTTTTGCTTCTATGTTTTCTGTATGAGTGTTCTCTAATTTTTGGTCACTTTGTTTTGACCGTGTTTTGCTTAGAGCCAAATTCCAGGAGTGGAGACAGCTAGAGATTGAGCTGTTGCCCCCGGTCCCCATTCCTGCCCTCCTTTGGTCTTAATTTAAGGGAGTTCTCAAAGTGCTTATTGGGTTCACTTGTGAACTATAAACTTGGATTTCTCCCCTCCCCACAGTTACCGGTATTGTAAGAACAAGCCGTATCCAAAGTCTCGTTTCTGCAGAGGTGTCCCTGGTAAGTAGTGGGAGAGTTCCCAAACTGGTTTGGCTGCACTGACTCAGTTGCCTCCGGTGCCCCTCCCCCACATACTTATCTCCATATTTTTCAGATGCCAAGATCCGAATTTTTGACCTGGGGCGTAAGAAGGCAAAAGTGGATGAGTTCCCACTGTGTGGCCACATGGTGTCAGATGAATACGAGCAGCTCTCCTCTGAAGGTGAGGCCGGATTCGTTGTTAATCCCATCCTTTCTAACTGCTCCCTTCCCCCACCAGACCCAGAACAAACTGCTGCACCAGATTCACCATTTAATCAAGAGTATCTGATGGTGAGCCTTTTTATGAAGTTCACCCAGTCGGTACAGATGTACACTGAGGGCCAGGGACAGTTACAGTAAGTGGCTCTGTCCTATTTTGTCTCACTGCTGCCTCCCACCTGCCCCCAACCTAGCCCTGGAGGCTGCCCGAATTTGTGCCAACAAGTACATGGTGAAAAGCTGTGGCAAAGATGGTTTTCACATCCGGGTGCGGCTCCACCCTTTCCATGTCATCCGTATCAACAAGATGTTGTCCTGTGCTGGAGCTGACAGGTGAGCTGGGTCCTGGGTGTCTGTCTTTTGAGGGGTTTTCCCATAACTTGAGGCTTTTGTTTGCCTTGTTTTTTCCATTGGAACAAAGAGATGGTCTCTCGTACGGGACTCCCCCATAATAAAGCCAAGTTAAAGGTTCCCAAAACAAAAGGTATCACAACTAAGTCTTAGCCTCTGGGTGACAGGTGGAGGGAGGTGCTTTTGAGGGAGAGGCTTTAATCCTGATGATACCCATCTGCCAGCAAGCAGGTAGCTGAAGCAGCCACCAGTTGGAATGCTTTCAGCTGAGCCCAATGACACCTTGTAGGGGCTGCCTAGTCTTTTCAGGTTTTCCATTTTCTGCAGCCAATTAAGCCGACTGTGCTCTTTCCCCATGGGGCCCAGTGTGCAATGGCTGCGAACAGCAGCCTCCTTGGTAGTGTATGCAGCCTGTTGGTTGTACGGGTTGCCCTAAGGGACCTTGGAGACAGTTTTGTTCCAGTGGACATTGAGGGTTGGCCTCATGCTTTCTCCAATTTAGGCTCCAGACAGGTATGCGGGGTGCCTTTGGAAAGCCCCAGGGCACAGTGGCCAGGGTCCACATTGGCCAAGTCATCATGTCCATCCGTACCAAGTTGCAGAACAAGGAGCATGTGATTGAGGCCCTACGTAGGGCCAAGTTCAAGTTCCCTGGCCGCCAGAAGGTAAGTTGTGCCGAAACCTTGGTCCTGCTTTACTTGTCCTGGTCAGTGTCCAGGTTTCCTAATTCTGTTATTTTCATCTTATCACAGATCCACATTTCCAAGAAGTGGGGCTTTACTAAGTTTAACGCGGACGAATTTGAAGACATGGTGGCTGAAAAGCGGCTCATCCCAGATGGCTGTGGGGTCAAATACATCCCTAATCGTGGCCCCTTGGACAAATGGCGGGCTCTGCACTCATGAGAACTTCAGCACTGCCCTTCCCCATTCATGCCCACCAATAAATCCTGCTTCCTGTCTATTTGTCTTTGCATCTGGATTCAATGGTGGTGGGCTGGGAGGGGGACTATAGAGTCACTACCTTGTCTTTTCAGAAGAAGGTTGACGAGCTGGCCAAGGCCAGCAAGGAGACAAACCTAGCGACATGGCCTGGGACCGTCATCCTCTCAATTGTCCGGTTGGGACTTTGACTTGGACCTGCCTAGATCAGAAGCTATCAATTCAGGTTTTCCCTGCCAAGTTCATGCTGTGATTAGTCCAGTATAGTCCAGTGGATGCTGCCTTAGTAAAGTGCCCTGCCCAGTGATGAAATAGGGCTGGTGGCCTAAGGTTGACCTCTGGCTGCTTGTGGAATCTTTCCCCACAGGTCCCAGACCAGCAACATCACTGGAAACAAGTGAATCAGACCAGGCATGGTTCCAGCCATGGTTTTTTTTTTTTTTTTTTTAATTTTTTTTCAACCTTTTTATTTATTTTTGGGACAGAGACAGAGCATGAATGGGGGAGGGGCAGAGAGAGAGGGAGACACAGAATCGGAAACAGGCTCCAGGCTCCGAGCCATCAGCCCAGAGCCTGACGCGGGGCTCGAACTCCCGGACTGCGAGATCGTGACCTGGCTGAAGTCGGACGCTTAACCGACTGCGCCACCCAGGCGCCCCCCAGCCATGTTTTAACCAGCACTCGAGGAGACCTGGTCCTCCAGTTAGCCCTTGAATAGTTTTCCTGTGTTGGGAGTTGTCCAGCTTTGACCCACACCATCCACCGCTCCCGTGGCCTCATTTCTGGGTCCCTCCTCACCACCCTGGCCAGTGTCCCCTGACCTCGAGCTCCCCCAGCTGAAACAGCCCAAAGGCTTGACAATGAGACAGTGGCAAGTATGCAGCTCCCCTGGCCTGGAGCTCCTGGTGTGCTGGCCAGCACTTCTGAGGGCCAGGATTACAAGAGCAGGAACAGGCTGGGTATCGGCGGAGCAGCAGAAACAGGCCTGGGGAGTTCTTAGCAGGCTGGATGGCCTGGGGCTGTGCATGCATAAGGGGATCTGGTTCCAGAGCTGTGCACGGAGGCCCCAGAGCTGCTGTGTACTGCTTCCTGGAGCTGGACTGTGCTGCACTTAATCCTTGTGGCTCCTGAGAGTCCTTTTGTAATCATTACTTCCAGCCATTTATGAAGTTTAAAATGACCTTTATTTTTGACCTTGAGGTGGTTCTAAACCATAAACATTTGTGCTTAAGTGGCTCTGATGTCTTGCTAATGGGCTTTACTGAGCACTGCTCTCTGGAAAAGAGCTGGAGAAGGAAGGGTTCTGTGATACCAACACACCGAATAGGATCATTGTTGACATTTTGCTATGTATCCTATCATGTATCCCCTTTGGCTGCACAACCTTGTAGCCACACAGTTGCTACCACAGTTACATGGTAAATGCTACATATAGATATTTTCTGTAAACCTGAGCCCTGCCAGCCACTGGACTGACCCTGCATGGGGCAAGGCTGGGCTGCAAGAAGGTTGCAAATAATGGGCTTGGCAGCAGGCACAGCAAGCACGGGGGCTGTTTGAAACATTTTCTGTTCTCTAGTTGCTATGTGTATGTGTAAACTGCTTCTCAATCCTTGTATTTGCTGTAGTCCTAATACTGATGTAGATGAATCCTGTGTGCAATGGAAATGGCCCTTTGACGTATCTGCTACACATACGCGATATCCCTACAATTTAGCTTTTTGTTCTCAATGTTTAAGTTCCCTTTTTGTCATAGAATAAAATCTTTGGGTCTGTTGTGATTCCCTTTTCTGAGACCAGTTTAGCCAGAATCACCAGAGCCCTCTCTCCTCCTCCCCCTGCCCCGGGGCCTGCTCTATCCCCACGCCTGACAGTAGCTGGGGACACAGTGGCATGGGTCTAGCCTCAGGGCCCCTCCCTGCCTTCCTCTTCTACATTCTAATGCCAGCCAGGAGCCCGATCAAAGAATGCAAGCCAAACCTAAGAAGAGACAGATGGAGGAGAGCCACAGTCCAGTGGGGCAGAGCTCTAGTCAGATGGAGGAGGGCTGCAGATGACGCCCTCAGAGGAGTCTCTGGACCCCAAAGCCGTCTGGAGCAGATGGCAGAGACTAGGATTTGAGTCCTGAAGGCAGCACCGTCCTCACGTCTGTAGGCAGCAGGCCCAGTTAGGGAAGCAGCAGCAGCAGCAACAGAGCGGCGGCCAGGCCGAGAGGCTGGACCCTGCGTGCCGCCCGGCTCAGCTCCACTTCCACAGGGTAGTGGTCGCTGACGTTGAGGGCCTGGGGGGCGGGCAGCGAGACGGAGCGTCAGTGCCAGGGCTGAGGCGCTTCCCTGGGAAGCCGTTCCCGTCTCCCCCTTTACCTCCTCCTCGGTGAGTCCGAAGCTCCCGGGGAAGTCAAAGGCGGCAGCGGAGCGCAGCAGGCTCTGGCAGCGCTCGCCGTGCAGCACGATGCGGTCATACGCGCAGTGGGTGCTGGCGCGCACCGTGGTGTCCTCCCCGTCAGGGATCACCCAATGGAAGCCTTCCTGAGTCCTCAGCACCAGCTCACCTATGCGCTTTTTGGTCAGCGAGGCGCAGTCAGCGTTGAAGTCCCCAAGCAAGATCATGTCCTGGAGAGGGGGTGGCAGTCAGGCCGGGCCACCCAGCCATCATGTCCCCGGCCCTCCCGCGCAAGCTGGCCCCACCCTACCTTGCTCTGCCAGTGCTTGGAGACGTCCAGAAACACATCATACAGGGCGTTCAGCTCTTTCTCCACGGCCTTCGGACTGGTGTGCAGCGGGACCAGCACCAGGCTGGGGAGGACTGCAAGACCCCGGGGACGGAGGACTCACATCCTCTCCTGGCCACTGCCCACCCCGACTCTTCTCAGTAACCGAGCGCTTAGTAGAGCCAGCCAGGTCCTCCTTCCAGCTCCCAGATAGCAGGGTCACCCCTCTCCCCTTCCTACCCTTGCTGGGGAAGGTGAACTGGGCCACAAAGGGCTCCCGGGCAAAGAGATCATCCTCGTCATTGTACACGTAGGAATCCAGGACCTGTGTCTTGTGTGACCTGGGGGAGCAAGGGATGGGAAGCAGTGGCCTCACATCATGGATTCTGGTTTGCAAGTGGCCACAACCCTCCTCGCCTTTTTCCTAGAACCTGTTTTTTATTGAGCTAGAATTCACATACCTGGAAGTTACCTGTTTAAAACGCACAATTCAGTGGTGTTTAGTACATTCACAGGTTGTGCAACCATCACCACAATCAATTTTAGAAACTTTTTATGGCCCCAAAGAGAAACCTTGCACCCGTGGCAGCCGCTCCCCAGTCCCCTCCTCCTCAGCCCCCCCAGGCAGCCACTGATCTACTGTCTCTGTACACGGATACTGCCTTTCATTTAGCCAGTGCGCAGCCGATGGACACTTGCACTGTCATTTTTACTTTGGGGCCGTTACGAGTGTTCCCATGTGGCTGTGTTTCTGTCCCCCCTCCGCCATTACTTTGAAGTGAATTCTACACATCGTATGATTTCATCTATACAAATAGGCCTCCTGACCTGACCACTCCCCTTGCCCTCTCCATCCTGACCCTAGAGGGCTCTGCCGCCGCCAGGCTGTCCTAAGGACTTCGGGCTGTCTCCAGAAACCGGGCCTGTCTGAGGCCCACAGGGAGCCCCTGTCGTTGGGTCTCTTCCCAGAAGTGTCAGCCAATTCCCAAAGAGGACGCCAGCCTTGCCCTGAACCGCATTCCCAGGCTCACTCCCAGCTGCACCCGCCTCGGGCGGTGCGTGCTGGCGCCCGAGTTCCTGGCGCCTCTCGGCCCTGCGGAGGGCCCCGCCTCTGTGCACAGAGAAGGCAGGCCTCTTGCTGTAGGGACATATGGGCACCAGAGCTGAGTAGGGCAGAGGAGAGTAAGATCCCCAGATACAATCAGTGAGGAGAAAAAGTGCAATGAGAAGGTGAGGGCCACCCCCGGGGGGGAGCACCAGTTGCCCCGGCTGCCCTCCGCGCTTACCGGTAGACGTACACGTACTTCTCCATGTACGTGCTGCGCCCCAGCGAGGGGCTGCTCAGCAAGGTGTAGGACCCGGACTCATCAAATCTGCCGCGATAGGGAAAGCCAGGCTCAGGGACCCTGCGGCTCTGGTCGGGGCGGATCAGACCCACAGAGCCCTCCTCACCGATTGAGTTCTCGAAGCAGGAGGGACATAGCACTGCCAGAAGAGTCCACTACTTCCTGAAGCACCATGATATCACAGCGAACCAGGATCTGCAGGACACCAGGAGGGCCAGCCCCACTCAGCGCCAGCGACCCCAAGGGGAAGGTGTGGTCCGTGGGGAACTGGCACTTTTGTGGCCAAGGGTGCTGTGGCTCTCTGGATGAAGCCCACAGAGAGCACTGAGACCAGAGAGGACCTGGGAGAACACCGAGTGCCACCCCATCCACACCGCACCCATATCACAGAAGAGGAGACTGAGGCCGATGACAGGGAAGGAGCGTGCTCCACATCTCCAGACCCATGTCTCTCGTTGTCCCCTCTCCTCTCGGAAATGCCCCTGGTCAGGTAGGGCGGGGGCTTCGGGCCGTGGGCACAGCTTTCCTTCAGGGATGAACGTACCCGGACCAACGTGTCCATCACATGTTCCCTGGCAGCCTTCGCGAGCGTCAGCCGCTGGGCATTGAAGGCACAGATGCGAAAGGCCTCGACCCCACCGGGCAGGAGAAGCAGGAGCACCGCTGGGTAATGCATGGCTGGGTGTGCGACGCCGGGGCCCTCGAGGGAGCCCAGGCTGTCCCAGGGTGCACTCCCAGCTAGGCTTGGTTCTGCTTCTGGAAGGACATGGCAGTGGGGGACAGAGGAAGTGACGCTCGTCCTGCTGCCCAGCACCAGCCTCCCGGAGCTGCCAGCATTGCAGATCTCCCGCCTTTCTCCCTGCGGACGCTTTCCAACATTGGCACATATGGCTTGACTTTCACGCCTAGTGTGGAGCCCAAGGAGGGGCTTGAACTCGCGACCCTAGCGTCAAGATTTGGGCTCAGATCAAGAGTTGGATCCTGCTTTCAGTCCTTTCGCATATATATCCAGAAATGGAACTGCTGGATCATACAGTAATGCTAGGTTTAGTTTTTTTTGAGGAGCTGCCATACTATTTTCCATAGTAGCTAAACCCTTTTTTTGCATTCCCACCGGCAGTACACAAGAGTTCAACCTCACAGTTAACTCCACCTTTTCACCATCATTAGCAGTAAGAGGATCGCCTTCACACAGATCTCTTTCCACTTGTGAGATGATATCAGCAGAATTGCTGGGTTCAAGGGCGTGTACATTTAAAATAATCTCAGCTATGCCCACTCACTGCAGTGTGTGATGGGGCCCCTTTCCCACACCCCCGCCACACTGGATACCCCTTCTTGTTCCTCCTGCCAGCTGAAAGGCCCCTCTTTCGCAGCGTCTCTTGGTTAATCTTTGTTTCAGATGCACCCAAACTTTGTCCTGTCACTTGGGCTCAGCCCCTTGCTCTGCTCCTGCTCCCTGTGACATTCTCAGTAAGCAACATTAAGTCCCTCTACTTCTGTCTGCCTCCTTCTTTCTGTCACCTTTGTAACTAAACTCAAGGGGTTCGCCACTTGGGGTGCGCCGAATGGAACACAACCCAAGGAAGTGTTGAAAGCAAAGAACTGTTTGCTTCTTGTTACAAGTAAGGTGACAGGGAGATAGCTCCGAAAGCACTGTCTCCCCGTGGGGTTAATTCAGGAAGCTTTTATCCAGTGTATTAGGGGGTGGGGGCAGGGAGCTGGCAGAGGGACTTTTGGTTCAATTGTGCGTGCCTAGCATGGCGACATGCTAGTGCACACATCTGTTGGAAAAATGGTGGAAAACTCTGCCTATGGAAGATTTTATATTATACAACTATAAATTTTATATTATAAAACTAATTTTTTTAATGTTTATTTATTTTTGAGAGAGACAGAGCATGAGCGGGGGAGGGGCAGAGAGAGGAGACACAGAATCTGAAGCGGGCTCCAGGCTCCGCGCTGTCTGCACACAGATGTGGGGCTCGAACTCACGAATGGTGAGATCATGACCTGGCCGAAGTCAGACACCCAACTGACTGCGCCACCCAGGCGCCCTTAAAATTATTATAATGAACTTGGGGCGCCTGGGTGGCGCAGTCGGTTAAGCGTCCGGCTTCAGCCAGGTCACGATCTCGCGGTCCGTGAGTTCGAGCCCCGCGTCAGGCTCTGGGCTGATGGCTCGGAGCCTGGAGCCTGTTTCCGATTCTGTGTCTCCCTCTCTCTCTGCCCCTCCCCCGTTCATGCTCTGTCTCTCTCTGTCCCAAAAATAAATAAACGTTGAAAAAAAATTAAAAAAAAAAAAAAAAAAATTATTATAATGAACTAAAGGTAGTTATTTTAGGACAACTTGGAGGGGGGGCTTCTGTGGTCAGCTCCGATCCAGCCCCAAGTGGCTCACGTGAGGAGCTTCGAGGCGAGACACAACCAGCAAGGGGCTATGGGGCGAAACACCTAGCTAGCTGGGTGTCTCCTTGGCTGGAACTGTTGGTTCTGGAAAACAAATCATATTCCTTCTCTGCTTTTGTCCCTTCCCCTCCTCCCTTCTGCTCATAAGTTTCTGCCCTCTTATTTGAGTAACTTCCCACTGCATCCTAGCTAAGGCTTTGTCACCTTCCCCCTCGGGCTCACTTTCTGCCTCAACCAAGGCTCTGCCTGTCTGTCTTTCTCCCTGTCTCTTCTCTGTTCTCCCCTCTTTGTCACGCAGTCTCTGTGCATCTCCTTCATATTCCTGGCTGGGCTGAATGCCTGTCTCTCCCTGGCCACCTGCTCTGTCACTCATGCTGGTGGTTGGGGGGGGGAAGAGAGGGGCTGCCCTGGTTACTATTCTGGGATGTATGTGGACATTTGAGCAGCCCTGGGTGGTTTAGGGAAGGCCTGGAGGCTCTGGGGTCAAGGGTCCCCACAAGGGCCGAAGGCAAGAAGAACCGGAGAGTGACTGTTCCTGGACTCGGCCCAAAGCCCAACCCAGGCTCCCAACACCAAGCCTTGGCCACAGCCCTGGGGTACCCTTCCCCTCTCACCCCCTCCCCAGTCTGGGGGCAACTTCCTCCCTCCCTCTGCTTAGAGGGCGCCCATACCTATTCAGACCAGCTCAGGTCCACGCGTGCCTTGGCTGTAAGCAGACCAGCAGATCACCACACCCTCAGGGAATCGCAGCAGCTCTCTGGGCAGGAACCCGAGGGGAGAAAGGAGAAAAGAGGAAGAGGCGGCCTTCCCGACCCACCCGTCCGTCCGGGTCAGGCCGTCGCCCCACCCTTCCTGGAGCTTGGGCTCTTCCCCTGGCTGGGCCGGCCCCCCGACCCCGCCTTCCCTGACCCGCCTGGAAGCAGGCGCTGGCAGACGCCCGGAGCTGTGGGTGGATGACAGACCTGTGAGTCACAGAGGGTGATGGAGCCTCAGCATTCCCATAATGAGTGGTTTCCTGTGCCAAGGCCGCGCGGCGAGGAGGAGCCGCTTGGAGAATGCAAACCCGGAGCTGTGCTCTCCCGGGCCCAGCGCTCAGCCCCAGACATGGGCTGCCTCCAGGCATCCTCTGGCAGGGAACAAGCGAGAGCTGGGGCTCGTGCCCAACGTAGCCTGGGCACCCGAGCACAAGAGCTTTCTCTCCACGTCCTCAGGCTGGTTGTCAGGGTGGGTGCACACTCCTAAGTGCTCTGGAGACCCCAAGTGAGCGACAGTCAGCGCGGGAACTGGGCACCACTGCAGTCAAGGCTGGACTGAGGAACTGTCCCCAAGAGAAGGGGAGAACAAAGCTGGCAGCTCGGTGTCCCGTGTGGTCCTGCACTGTCGCTGTTGGGACGACCACGGGACTCATTGGAGTCTGCGGCCTGGCGGCGGGTCCTCACCGATGATTGCAGTGTGGTCCCGTTGTTGGCCGGACCCATGTGCATGAGCACATTAGGATTGCAGTGGTGATGAGAACACTAGAAACACTGTTTTATTCATTAATCAACTTAGTTTTTAAAGTTTATTTATTTTGAGAGAGAGAGAGAGAGAGTCCGAGAGCGCTTGTGAGTGGGGGAGGGGCAGAGAGAGAGGGAGAGAATCCCAAGCAGGCTCCTCGCTGTGAGATCATGACTTGAGCTGATACCAAGAGTCCCACGCTTAAACAATTGAGCCACACAGGCTCCCCAGAAGCATTTTTAAAAATCAGTAAAACTGTGCTTCAAAATTTAAACAACACAGGTGTCTGGTTGACTCCTAAGTGCACCATGTGACTCTTGATCTCAGGGTGGTGAGTTCAAACCTCATGGTGGGTGTAGAACATACTTAAATTAAAAAGGGGCGCCTGGGTGGTTCAGTTGGTTAAGCATCCGACATTGGCTCAGGTCATGATCTCACAGTTTGCGAATTCAAGCCCCTCACTGGGCTCTGTGCTGACAGCTCAGAGTCTGGAGCCTGCTTCGGACTCTGTGTGTCCCTCTCTTTCTCTGCCCCTGTCCCGCTTGCACTCTGTCTCTCGCTGTCTCTCAAAAGTAAATTAACATTTAAAAAAAAAAAGGAATAGGAACACCTGGGTGGCTCAGTTGGTTAAGCATACAACTTTGGCTCAGGTCATGATCTCACCGCTGGTGAGTTCGAGCCCCACGTCAGGCTCTGTGCTGACAGCTCAGAGCCTGGAGCCTGCTTCCGATTCTGGGTCTCTCTCTCTCTCTTCCCCTCCCCTGCACGTGCTCTCTCTCTTTCTCTCAAAAATAAATAAACGTTAAAATTTTTTTAAGAAAGGAATAAAAACAAAACAAAAAGACTGTTTAACAGACATAAGGCTTTCTTCCAGGGTGATAAACATGTTTTGTAACTAGTTAGAGATAGTGGTTGACGGCACTGGGAATGTACTGACATAAAATACTATATTACATATATTATGCAGAGTATTTATTTTATTATATGCCATATGTTGCTGCATATACATTACATATTACATCTACACATATGGTACAAATCTGTACTATTTTAATCCTTTAAAATTATATAATGTAACATGTATAACATCGTATATATGTTGTATATATAAAATACGGTATATAGCAGAAATCGGTATCAAAATACCACAAAACGGCGAATTCCGTTATATAAATTTTGCCTCCATAAAAATAAAGGGGAAAAAAGCGAAAGTAATGTCCCCACCAGCTCCGACCTTTAGCGGTGTCGGCTAATTGTGCTGCGTAGCCCAAATTGCCTCTCGGACCTTTCTGTGCCCGAATTAAGGGGACAAAAAGGAAGCGCGCACTCCAGCGGCTGGGACTCCACCTCGCGCTGGAGCGGGGCGGGGCGACGCCGCCCGCGGGCCCGCCCACGCTGCCGTCAAGCGGCCTGAGAGCGTTTTGCGACAGGCAGCCGGGAGCCGGGCCCCGTCGCTGGCTCGCTTTCCGGCCGGGGCGCGGGGCGCCTGGGTGCCGCCGCCGGCCCCTTTCGCTTCTCCCTGGGCCCCCTGGCTCCTGACCCCGGTGGCGGCTGGTCTGTGACGAGAGGTCGGGCCGGGCCGGCTCTGGCCTGACCTGCGAGGTGACCTTGGTCGAGTCCCCGGTCGCGCGGAGCCGCGGCGCCCGTGTGTGGCGCGGGCCTGTCAGGGACCCAGTTCCCCCGCGGCTGAGGACACAGATCTAGAGCGCCCCCCGCCCCAGGCTGCCCCGTGGCAGGGGAAGCGCCAGGCCGCCTGGGGCGGAGCGGGGGAGCTCGGTCTGGGTGGGGGAGATGCCCCTACGTGTGAAATGGCCGTTCCCCGCGGTGCCGCCGTTCACCTGGACCCTGGCCAGCAGCGTCGTCATGGGCCTGGTGGGCACGTACAGCTGCTTCTGGACCAGTGAGTGGGCCTGAAGCCGAGGCAGGGTCGGCCACGGCTGTCCACGCCCAGCCAGAGTTGGGGTTCGGGGTTGTGGGTGCGGGCCGGGGCTAGTTTGGCTGGGGGGAGCCCTGGGGCCCAGGGACAGCGAGGCCAAGACCCCTCCCCACAGTCCGTCTCTCCCCCCAGAGTACATGAACCACCTCACCGTCCACAACAAGGAGGTGCTGTACGAGCTCATCGAGAACCGAGGCCCAGCCACGCCCCTCATCACTGTTTCCAATCACCAGTCCTGCATGGATGACCCTCATCTCTGGGGTACCTGGCACCAGTGTTCTGGGCACAGGGAAGCATGGAGAGACCCCGGGAGGGCGCCAAACAAAAGCAGAACAAACTCCCTTCTCACAGGGCTCTGTACATAGCTCTGGCACTCCTGTTTCTGGGGTGTCCTGCCCCAGGAGTCAAAATACGATTTGTGGCCCGGTCGGTATCCTCTCCGAACATGATTTGGAGATGGCCTCAGAAGTTTGGAGGGAATGAGCAAGTGGGGGAGTGACTGCAGGGCAAGATGTGACGGCCTCTTTAGTTTGATGCATCAGGCCCGTGGAACCCTCTATCCTCTGTAAACCATTGAAGGTCCCACAGAGTAGTGAAACACATCTGAGAACCATAGGGTGTCCTGGCAAGGAGAGTCTAGGCTACAGGCTGGGAGACCTGCGTCCTGGTTCCAGGTTTGTTCCAGGCTGAGTTTGTACCTTTCAACTCCCCTCATTTGGGAGCCCACTTCGCCACCTAGAAGTTCCTGCTCTGCTGACTTCATAGTCTCCAGTAACCCAAATGGCTGGCTCAGGGGGTGCCCAGGGCCTGTACGGATGACTGCAGGTCAGACTGTCACGGGAAGTCAGTTGGTCAAATTGCAGCCTTTCCGAGCTCACCCTGGTCGGGTCTGTACGTTGCCACAGGCAGATCCCTGGAGACCAACAAGGAGGCTTTAGAGCCGTTCAGTAACCTGCACTCAGGTGGTGGCGCTAACAGTGGGGGGGACAAGTGTACAAGAATACACAGTGTCAAAATATGTCAGTGTGGTAGGCAGGCCAGATATGACTATTAAGATATGGGTTGGGGTGGGAGAGAAGAACGAGTCAGGGACAACCTGAGGGTCCAGCCCAAGGGTCTGTAACATGGCACTTTGGGCACAAATGGTAGAGCTGCTGCCCTTGTTCCTCATTTCCTGAAACTGGGAGCGAACAAGATGCTCCCTGCGGACAAGGCAGGTTGGGTCATGAAGCCTTTCCTTCTCTAGGGATCCTGAAACTCCGCCACATCTGGAACCTGAAGTTGATGCGTTGGTGAGGAGGAATGGGCCCCTCGCAGTGGGCCTGGCAGGCCTCACCCGTCTCTGCCCAGATTTGCCCTCCTCCTGCTCTGCCCAGGAGGCGGCGTCCAGCAGTACAGGCAGGGCACGGGGTGGGGTTCCACAGGCCCTCCTGTGCTGCATTTCCACATCGCCACTGATGTCAGGCACCATGCTGGGGGGACGGCAGGGCATTAGGGTGCAGGAGCCAGGGATGACTGCATCTGTCCCTTCTTCAGGACCCCCGCGGCTGCAGACATCTGCTTCACCAGAGAACTACACTCCCGCTTCTTCAGCTTGGGCAAGTGTGTGCCTGTGTGCCGAGGTGAGCTGAGCCTCCAAGGAGGGGTCCGTGGGCGAGTAGATGCAGGGAGGCACTTCTGGGGCCTTTTTGGGCTTTATTTGCAACGGGGTGCTTCTGGCTAGTGCTTCTGGCTTAGCAGCACTGGGCGTGGAGGGACCCAGCTAGGACACACAGCCTGGGAACAAAGGGAGCCAGGAGCCGCTGCTCCACTGGTGTGAGTCCCAGTTGTATTGCGTGGCTGCCGCAGACGTGGCAGTGGCTGCCGGAGGAGCGATGGCTTCTTGGGGAGCACTCATGCCCTGGGACTGCCTAAGGGTTGTGTGAAGCCGGGGCTCTGGCATTAGAAGTCACGAGGCATTGGCCACAGCCTCTTCCCTCAAGGGTGTTGCTAAGAGACCCGCTGATGGCACTGCAGCGTCATCGGTCTGTGATGGGCGCTGCGGGCTTTGGGGTAACAACCAGGCTTGCGAGGTGAGGGTGTGACAGATGTGAAGGTTCCAGAACAATCATGTGAAGAATGTTGGACTCTGTTCTGTCATCTGGGTAGTGATGTGCTTCCAAATCTGTTCTTCCCAGAGAGCACCCTGGCTTCAGCATGGCTGGTGGCTGTGAGCAGAGCCCAGTAGAGGCAGGGAGCCGGATGAGGGGCTATCGCAGGGATCCTGGCAGCAGAGCATGGTAGCGGGCCTCTGGGGGCCACTACAGACAGCCGGACAAGGGCAGCACTCTGGACACAAAGTTGACGGGACTTGTTGATAGATTGGCTATGGTGGAGGGGGGAGGAGAAGACAGCCCACAGGTGACTCTTGGTGACATCTGACACTGAGCCACTGGGAGGAGGGGATGAGGGGAATGCAGTGTGGCGGTTGGGAGGGGAGGGGAGTTCCGCTGTGCACGTGTTTCATGTGAGGAGGCGTCCCCCGAGGAGGGGAGCAGTCCCGGAGGCAGTGGGATGTGCGGTTCTGGAACGCAGAAGAGCACTTGAGAAGGTGTTGGGGACCCAATCGGTGACAAAGTGGCAAAAGTAGAGGAGAGATGGCAGAGAGGGAGAACAGACAGAGAGCAGGGGCCCGGATGGCACCTCAGAGCACAGAAGGAGAGACAAGCCACCAAGGCAGCAAAGTGTCCTGTTTCTGGTCAAAGTGAAATGTGGTCAAATGCAATGAAGTTACCTCAGTCAAGGGCTTTTAATGCGCACTCCTCCAGGCCCTGAGATCTACTCTAGGCACACAGCTGCCTTGAGCGCTTGCTCTTGCTGCTGCCTTTGGAGGCGACTTCATTTCTCTAAAACACAAGCAGAAGCTACAGTGTTGTGGCTAGCGACCATGGTCTTGTTTACCACACCCCGCTCTCGGACATGGGGACTCTGCTCGGATACTCCCGTCCCTGAGCCTCAGGTCCTCTCTTCTGCAAGCTCGCCCAGACGTCTTCCGTGTGCACGTTTCTGAAATGTTTTACGTATTTATTTGTTATTTTTAATGTTTATTTGAGAGAGAGAGCACGCACAAGCTGGGGAGGGGCAGAGAGAGGGGGGCAGAGGATCTGAAGTGGGCTTTGTGCTGTCAGCGCAGAGCCCAACCCAGTTCTCACAAGCCGTGACACCGTGACCCGAGCCGAAGTCGGACGCTTAAGCGACAGCCACCCAGGCGCCCCCATTTGCTATTTTTAAAGTTTATCCTTTTTTGAGGAATCTCTATACCCAACATGGGGCTTGAACTCATGACGCCAAGATCAAGAGTCACATGCTCTTCTGACTGAGCCGGTCAGGCCCCCTCCATGTCCAATTCTTGTCTTGTTCTTCTTTTGGTCTGCATCCAAGTGTTATTGCACTATTAAAAACCGAAAAGAAAATCTTAGTGCTAAGCACTTTGAGTGAGAGAAGGTGGGCAGGGACAGGTTATTTATTAAACGTATTCGATGTGCAGCCAAGAGCTCACGTGGTAAAGCAAAGGAAGTATCTGGCATGCTTGGCTTTTGTATTCTAGAACATTCCATCCCCCCAGCATAGGCCTTATGATATGACATGAAGTATGGAAGTGGTGTTGTACAAGCTTTTCTTTTTTCTTTTTTCATTGAACTATAGTTGACATGTGTTACATTAGTTTCACGTGTACAACACAGTGATTGGAACTCTGTACATTATGCTGTACTCACAAGTGTGAATTTTGTGACCATACAACACTATCACAACACCATTGACTATATTGCCTATGCTGTGCCTTCCATCTACATGACTTCTATTCATCCCATAGCTGGGAGGCTGTATGTCCCACTCTCCTTCATCGATTTTGCCCATCCCTCCACCCCTGCCCCTCTGGCAACCTCAATTTGTTCTCTGTATTTATGGGTCTGTTTCTGCTTTTTCTTTGTTTATCCATTTGTTTTGATTTTGATATTCCACACAAGTGAAATCATATGGTACTTATTTTTTTCTGAATTATTTCACTTAGCATGATACCCTTTAGGTCTATCCGTGTTGTTGCAGATGGCAAGATCTCATTCTTTTTTTATGGCTGAGTAATTTTCCACTGAGTGTATATGTCTGTGTGTGTGTGTCTGTGTGTGTCTGTGTGTGTCTGTGTGTGCCTGTGTCTGTCTACGTATACACCGCATCTTTATTCATTCATCTGTCGATAGACACAAGGATTGTTTCCCTATCTTGCCTATTGTAAAGCTGCAATGAGCAGGGGTGCATATCTTTTCAAATTAGTGTTTTTGTTTTCTTTGGTTAATAGGAGTGGAATTACTGGATCATATGCTATTTTTATTGTTAATGTTTTTTGAGAGAGAGAGAGAGAAAGCTAGTGAGAAGGGGGGGCAGTGAGAGGGACAGAGAGAGAGAGAGGGAGGGAGGGAGAGAGAGAGAGAGAGAGAGAGAGAGAGAGAGAGAAAGAATCCCAAGTAGGCTCTTCACTGTAGTACAGAGCCCAACATATGGCTCAAACTCAAGAACCATGAGATCACTACCTGAACCAAAATCAAGAGTCAAATGCTTAACAGACTGAGCCACCCTGGTGCCCCTATTTTTATTTTATTTTTTTGAGGAAGCTCCATACTGTTTTCCACAGCGGCTGTACCAATTTACATTCCCGCCAACAGTGCATGAGGGTTCCTTTTTCTCCACGTCCTTGCCAACACTTGTTATTTCTTGTCTTTTTGATACAAGCCATTCTGACAGCTGTGAGGTGATCTCTCATCGTGGTTTTGAGTTGTAATTCCCTGATGGTGAGTGATGTTGAGCATCTTTCCACGGGTCTGTTGGCCATCTGGATGTCGTCTTTAGAGAAATGTCTAGCTTTGTAAATTGGATTATTTGATTTTTTTGGTGTTGTGTAGGTTCTTTACACAGTTTGGATGTTTGGATATTAACCCGTTATTGGAAATATCATTTGCAAATGTCTTCTCCCATTCAGTAGGTTGCCTTTTCGTTTCGTTGATGGTTTCCTTTGCTGTGCTGTACAAAAGCCTTTTATTTTGACGTAGTCGCTAGAGTTATTTTTGCTCTTATTTCCCTTCTCTGAGGAGATATATCTAGAAAAAGGTCGCTAAGGCCAGTGACAAAGAGATTACTGCCTATGTTTTCTTCTAGGAGTTTTATAGTTTCAGGTCTCACATTCAGGTCTTTAGTCCATTTTGAGTTTATTTTTGTGTATAGTGATAGAAAGTGGTCCCGTTTCATTCTTTTGCATGTAGCTGCCCAGTTTTCCCAGCACTATTTGTTGAAGAGATTGTCTTTTCCCCATTGTGTATTCTTGCCTCCTTTGTTGTAGATTAATTGATCACATAAGCTTGGATTTATATCTGGGCTCTCCGATCTGTTCTATTGATCTGTATGTGTTTTTGTGCCATACTGCTCTGATTACTACAGGTTTGCAGTATCTCTTGAAATCTGGGATTGTGCTGCTTCAAGATAGCTTTGGCTATTTGGTGTCTTTTGTGGTTTCATACAAATTTTAGGATTATTTGTTCTAGTTTTGTGAAAAATGCTGTTGGTATTTTGATATAGATTGCATTGAATCTGTAGACTAGGGTCATATAGATGTTGGAACAATATTAATTCCTTTAATCCATGAGCATGGAATATCTTCCAATTTGTTTGTGTCATCATCAATTTCTTTCATCCAGTGTTTTGTAGTTTTCAGAGTACAAGTCTTTTACCTCCGTGGTTAAGTGTATTCCTAGGTATTTTGTTCTTTTTGGTAGAACTGTAAATAGAATTGTTGTCTTAATTTCTCTTTCTGCTAGTTTGTTATTAGTGTATAGAAATGCAACGGATTCTATGTGTTAATTTTGTATCCTGCAGCTTTACTGAATTCCGTTTATTCTAACAGTTTTTGGTGGAGTCTTTAGAATTTTCTACATGTAGTATCACGTCATCTGCAAATAGAGACAACTTACTTTCTTCCTTACCAACGTGGATGCCTCTTATTTCTTTTTCTTGTCTGATTTTTGTGGCTAGGACTCCCACTACTATGTTGAATAAAAGTGGTGAGAGTGACATTGTTGTCTTGATACTGGCCTTCAGAGAAAAGGTCTCAGTTTTTCCCCATGGAGGATGATGTTTGCTGGGGGATTTTCATATAGAAGGCCTTTATTATGTTGAAGTATGTTCCCTCTGAACCGACTTTCTTGAGGTTTTTATCATGAACAGATGTTGCATTTTGTCAAATGCTTTTTCTGCATCTATTGAGATGATCATGGGGTTCTTACCCTTCATCTTGTTAATGTGGTGTATTACATTGATTGATTTGCGCATATTTGAACCATCTTTGCATCCCTGGAATAAATACCACTCGATTGTGGTGAATGATCCTTTGAATGTGTTGTTGAATTTTGGTTTCCTGATATTTTGTTGAGGATTTTTGCATTTACCATCATCAGGGATATCGGCCTATAGTTCTCTCTTTTTTTTGTAATGTCTTTGTCTGGTTTGGGTATCAGGGTCATGCTGGCCTTGTAGAATGTATTTGGAAGCTTTCCTTCCTCTTATATTTTTTGGAATTGTTTGAGGAGAATAGGTATCAGCTCTTCTTTAAACGTTTGACAGAATTCACCTGTGAATCCATCTGGTCTTGGACTTTCGTTTGTTGGGAGTTTTTGGATTATAGATTCAAATAATCAGTCACTAGTAGTCGGCCTGTTCAGCTTTTCTATTTGTTCCTGATTCTGTTTTGAAAGACTGTGTGTCTAGGCATGTATCCATTTCTTCTGGGTTGTCCAATTTGTTGGCATATAATTTTTCATAGTAGTCTCTTATAATCCTTTGTTAAATATATTTTAAAAATTTTTTAATTTATTTATTTTGACAGAGAGAGAGGGAGGGCACACAAGCAGGGGAGGGGCAGAGAGAAAGAGAGATAGAGCATCTGAAGCAGGCTCCACACCAGCAGCGTGGAGCTTGATGTGAGGCTCGATCCCACAACTCTGGGACCACGACCTGAGCTGAAATCAGCAATTGGATGCTTAACTGACTGAGCCACTCAGGCGCCCTTCTTAGAATCCTTTGTGTATCTGTGGTATCAGTTGTTATTTCTCGTCTTTCATTTCTGATTTTATTTATTTGGGTCCTCTCTGTCTTTTTTTTTTTTTAATGTTTATTTATTTTGAGAGAGAGAGAGACAAAGCGGGAACAGGAGAGGGGCAGAGAGAGAGGGAGACACAGAATCCGAAGTAGGCTCCAGGCTCCGAGCTGTCAGCACAGAGTACAACACAGGGCTTGAACCCATGAACCATGAGATCATGACCTGAGCCGAAGTCAGATACCCAACTGACCGAGCCACCCAGGCGCCCCGCCACTCTGGTCTTTATTATTTTCTTCTAACTTTGGGCTTTGTTTTTCTTCTTCTAGTTCTTTTAGGTATAAAATTAGAGTGTTTATTTGAGATTTTTCATGTTTCTTCAGATAGGCGTGTATCACTATACATTTCTTTCTTAGAACTACTTTTGCTATGTCTCAAAGATTTGGGAGCATTGTAGTTTAGTATGAATTTTTATTTCAAGCTGGGTGCAGTTGCACCAGCGGCTCAGAAGGAGATGACACCTCTGAAGCCCACCCCCTACCAGTTAATGCTACCCGAAGTAGGGGAACCAGTGCTCTCACAATGCCCTGAGAAGCTGTGGTGGGTGATTGCTCCTCAACTCCAGCCCGTGAAGAAGCTGCCAGGCCAGGTCCCAATTGGGTTGGGTTGAGACCCCTGGATGCCTCACTAGCACCTTGTAAAGACTCGGCTTTGCAGAGAACAGGTTAAAAGTCCATTTATTGGTGAACTGGCCTGACATAGTCCCAATGTGTGTCTCCTCCTCTATATGATATGGCTTTCCCTACTCGATAAGTCTGTCTGTCACTGTCCACGATATGGACAAGATCGAGGAGATTCTTAGTACGTGTGGTCACAGTGGTCTCCGAGGGACTCCCAGTTGAAAGCCAGTATATAGCATTAGGTATGTGTGTCTGTGTTGCTGCAAATGCCAGGCCACCTGGGTCTAGTGTCATGGTCCCCAGGTGTCTCCAAGGTGAGTGTTATTAGCCGTAGGGCAGCTCCACTCCCCTTCTCTCAGCCTAGCCAGTCTGAGTTTTTCCCAACCCTCAGTGACACTGTGTTCCATCGGATGTTCTCCCTTTTCCAAGAGATCTCGATAACTGAGAGACTAGTTTCAGAGGGAGCAGAGCCCTGTGAGGAGTGAAGGGGTCAGCAGAAGGGAGGGATGGCGGTGGCCGAGGGCTCAGGCAGGGCAGGGAGGCCCAGGAGGGACGGCTGTGGGCACAAGCCTAGCCAAGACCCCAGGAAAGGGTTGCTGTCCAGGATCCTGGGCCCAAGCGAGGCTGGAGATCGTGAGTGGACTTGGTTTGCTCGAGCGGTGCCCTCTGGGCCGGGGGCAGCAGATGGGAGGCTCGCCACAAGGCTGGTGCGTCCCAAGGAGAAAGCAGGCTGCAGGAGCTGGAGAGGGAGGGAGGGCAAGGAGAATGCTGAGCAGATCCAGGAGCCCACAAGGACGCATTCTGTGGGTGTCTGTGGTGCAGTGCCCGAGGCTGTGGCGGGGCCAACAGGTAGAAGGTGGGGTGCAGACTGGCGAGGGAATCGCCAGTTAAGAATGTCAGTTGGAGACTGAGACAACGATGCTGCCTTGCACATGACAGGTAGTTTAGAGAATATTCTGAACAAAGGATGTCGAGGGCACAGCGCAACCGGGGCTGAGTCCCCAGAGAGTTCTCGGAGGATGTCCACGTGGATGGTGTGGTGGAGGATGAGGAAGTCCTTGAGCTGCTGCTTCGTTCCCAGGGGAAGGAGGGAGCCCCGAGAGAACGGGGACTGATGGCGCATGCCTTCTCTTGGCAGGAGACGGTGTCTACCAGAAGGGAATGGACTTCATTTTGGAGAAGCTCAACCATGGGGACTGGGTGCACATCTTCCCGGAAGGTCAGTACAGTTGGCGGGGTTGCACACCGCGCCAGCTGCCAAGCCTCATCTCTGTCCTCTCTCTCCACAGGGAAAGTGAACATGAGCTCTGAGTTCCTACGCTTTAAGTGGGGTAGGCACTGCTGGCCTCGTGTGGCTGGGTCGGACGGTGGCAGATGGGGCAGATGGGTGTGTTGGTTGTAGTGGGAAGGGGGCAGGTGCTGAGACGAGGGCTCGACTGGCAGAGGAGCTGGACCAGGGGAGTTGGTTTTAACCGGAAGACGGCAGGGGTGGCCTGGCTGTAGGCTGGCGCTGAAGCTGTGCTCTTGCTGATGTTCCCACCTCTCCCCGGGGCAGGAATCGGACGTCTGATTGCCGAGTGTCATCTCAACCCTGTCATCCTGCCACTGTGGCATGTCGGTGAGCACCTGTCTTGGGCCAAGGCTGTGGCCTGGGTGTGGGGGCGGGAGAGGAGGGGCTTCCCTAGGTCTTGGGGGTTTCCCCTGGCTGGCAGGGAGAGGGCCTCTGGGGTAGGGGGCCGGGGCTCCATCTGTTCCCAGGTCACCGTGCTCCACCCCATGCCCGCTTCCTGGCCTCTGTCCACTGTGCTGCAGGAATGAATGATGTCCTTCCTAACAGCCCACCCTACTTCCCCCGCTTTGGACAGGTGTGTAGGGGCTGTTGACCTTCGTGTGTCTGTCTGTCTACTGTGTGCGTCGTGTCTCCCACTCAGCACTGCTGAGGCCAGATTCAGGAGCTGAGCTTGAAGCTGCAGCAGGGGGACCGAGTGGAACAGAGAGAGAGGGACTCCCTGGCACCAAGGCCAGTAGAAGAGAGCAAAAGAAATCAGGGTGGGTGGAGGCGGTGAGCCCTGGGGTTTGGATAAGACAGGACATTCAGAGCATGGACCGCAGGATTTGAATGGCACTGAGCCTGGCCACTTTGTCTTAAAGAGGGAGAGTGGCCGTGAGGGAGCATGCAGCAAGTTAGGGGAAGGACTTGGCTCCTCGCTATCTGGGGTGGTTGGGCCATGGCTGTGGGCACTCTCCCTGTTTCTGTCACCCACTGGTGGCTGGTCTCCCTGCAGAAAATCACCGTGCTGATCGGGAAGCCCTTCAGCGCCATGCCTGTACTTGAACGGCTCCGGGCAGAGAACAAGTCGGCCGTGAGTTGTCTCTCTGCCCTGCCACCCCCCACTTCCCTTTGCCACCTGGCAGCTGTCTTAGCCTCTCCCGGCACCCTCAGCCTCCCAGGGCTCCTGGGCAGAGCTCCCTGAGGACCGCAGGCCAGCCTGAGTCCTTCCCCTCAGGTGGAGATGCGCAAAGCTCTGACGGACTTCATCCAGGAAGAATTCCAGCGCCTGAAGGTCCAGGCGGAGCAGCTGCACGGCCACCTGCAGCCCGGGAGATAGACGGTGCCCTCACTTTCTCCTGCAAGGGGGCGGCTGGCCCCCAGGCCCGGGACAGAGGCAGCTCCCACCCAGGCCCTGGCCACCGGCCGCCGGCCGCCAGCGCTGTCTCCAGGCTCTTGCCCTGCACAGAGCTGAACTGGGGGACGGACTGATGTTTTGAGCAGATATGTTCTTTTAGACAGATTTGTGCACAACCCCAAACAGGGATCATGTCCCAGCTGGTGAGCATTCCCTCTGCTCTGAGCTGCTTCGGTTGAAGGAAGGGTTTCAGCTACTCCTCCCACTTGGCCACTAGAGGAGGAAAAAATTTCGGCAGGGACCTCCTTCCTCTCCCAGGGCTGGCGTCAGGACGGAGGGTACTTGAAGGGGGGCAGGTGGCCAGGCCAGAGGTCCGCACAGGACTTCATGAGGCCCTTGGCTTGGCATCCACCCGATAGGCCCGATCCAGGAGCTGCCTCAGCACGTCCTCAGGGACGGCCGTCGGCCACCTCTTCCTTCCGCCCACACTTCCCACAGGCGTGGGGTCCTCAGGCAGGGCCCAGCTCCGCGCCGCGAGCAGAAGGGCAGCCTTTTGCTAGAAGTGAAATCCAGCTGGATGGAGCCTGTGGCAAGGGCCCGAGACCCAACCACTCACCCGTGTGCCGGGGCCCAACAACTGCTCTGTCTTTTCCACCTCCCTGGCATCACCAGAGACCCCTGGGGCCTGGGTTTTCATGTTTTGTAGCCAATAAAGCATCTGTGTCGTGTTTTACCTCTGGCCTCGTCATAAGGGTGGGGATGGGGGGAGGTGACCTGCTGGAAGGCTGAACCCTTAGAGCAACCAGGGCCCTTGAGCAGATGGGCGTCAAGCTCTCAGTGTGCACCAGTCACGTAAAACTTCAGTCGTTACCTGTAATCCGCATAACAACCTTGCAAAAGTAGGGATTAATCTCATTTTGCAAAGGAGGCAGAGCGAAGCTAATGGACTTGCTTCCAAAGCTGAATCGAGTAAGGTAAGAAGCAGCAGATAGCAATAGAATCCTCCCCAGGCTTGTTTCCAGGTGGGAGGAGGTCTCCAAAGGGCCCAGCAAGCCTCCACGAGCCACAAGTGCTTTGAGGGGAGGTGGGAAGCGGGACACCTTGATGGAGCCGGAGACCCTTGAAAGGAGCAAAGACGGGTGGAGGCACTCTCTGTACAAGCAAAAGCAAATCCTCTGCAGGAAAGTGAGCTCGGTTTAGGTCTCCAGTTCATCCACAAGTTAAACTGAAGCCAGAAGACTTCACAAAGATCACCAAACATAGAGGGAAATGAAGCATTGTACTTATGTCAGCAGGAACAAGAACAGGTTGAAACCTGTGGGAACTTCTGAAATTGACAGGGTCAAACAGAATATGCAAAATAATAGAAATGTGGAAGAAAAAAAAGGTAGAACCTGATCAGGACGGCAATTGTGTGTGAATCTACTTATTTCAAAGTAAGAGGTTTGGGGGCACCAGGGTGGCTCAGTCGGTTAAGCGTCTCTTAATTTCAGTTCAGATCATGGTCTCCCTGTTTGTGGGATCGAGCCCTGCATCTGGCTCTGCACTGACAGCACAGAGCCTGCTTGGGGTTCTCTCTCTGCCCTGCCCCCGCTTGCATGCACTCTCTCAAAATAATTTTTCAATGTTTATTCTTTGAGAGAGGGGGAGAGAGAGAGCACGAGCAACGCAGGGACAGAGAGGGAGACACAGAATCTGAAGCAGGCTCCAGGCTCTGACCGGTCAGCACAGAGCCCGGCGTGAGGTTCAAACTCAGGAACTGTGAAATCATGACCTGAGCTGAAGTCGGATGCTTAACTAACTGAGCTGCCCAGGCACCCCAAAATAAACATTTTTTTTAAAAAAAGGAGTGCCAAAAGGTTTTTTTTTTTTTAATTTCTTTTAACGTTTATTTATCATTGAGAGAGCATGAGCATGAGCATGGGAGGGACACAGAGGGGAAGCAGGCTCCAGGCTCCCAGCCGATCAGCAAAGAGCCTGATGCGGGGCTCGAACTCACAAACCTCGAGATCATGAAGTTGCCCCAGGCGCCCCAAAGGTTTTTTTTAAAGTAACCAGAAAGGAAAAAAATCACTTGCGGGGAGGGACACATACTGTTGGCTAATTTCCATTTGCAGGTCCAAATGTAATACCACTTTTTCATATATGTCCATTCGAACAAACAACTACAGATATTTACCATATAGAGGTTTCTGCAATTAGGTTTTTTCATACAAATTATTTTTCAGAGTAGTTTTAGGTTCACGGCAAAATTTGGCAGGGTGCCTGGGCGGCTCAGGTCATGATCTCATGGTTCGATGTGGGTTCGAGCCCCACATCGGGCTCTGTGCCAAACTCTTACTTGGAGCCTGGAGCCTGCTTCAGATTCTGTGTCTTCTCCTCTGTCTTCCCCTCCCCTGTTGCGATCTGTCTCACTCTGTCTCTCAAAAATAATTTTTTTTTTAATTTGGCTTGTCCTGTGATTGTGAAATCTACAAATACCATTCACCGTATTAACCAAATAAAGGAAGAAAACCCATGTGGTTATTTCAATAGATACAGAAAGAGTACTTGATAGAATATTCATAGTTTAAAAAAATTTTAGCAAACTATAAATAGGAGGGAGCTTTCCTTTTTTTTAAGTTTACTTTTGAGAGAGCTTGTGTGTGCACAGCAAGTGGGGAAGGGGCAGAGACAGAATCCCAAGCAGGCTCTGCACTGTGAGCTCAGAGCCCGATGTGGGGCTCAAACCCACAAACCATGAAATCATGACCTGAGCCAAAATCAAGAGTCAGATGCTTAACCGACTGAGCCACCCGGGCACCCCTTACCACAATTTTAAAACTCAAAATTTAAAATTTTTTTCAACGTTTTTTTATTTTTATTTTTGGGACAGAGAGAGACAGAGCATGAACGGGGGAGGGGCAGAGAGAGAGGGAGACACAGAATCGGAGACAGGCTCCAGGCTCCGAGCCATCAGCCCAGAGCCTGACGCGGGGCTCGAACTCACAGACCGCGAGATCGTGACCTGGCTGAAGTCGGACGCTTAACCAACTGCGCCACCCAGGCACCCCTAAAACTCAAAATTTTAAATGTATATTTATTTATTGTGAGAGAAGAGAGAAAGGGAGAGAGGGAGGCACAAAAAGAGAGAGAGAGAGGGAGAGAGAGAATCCCAAGCAGGCTCCGCCACAGCAGTGCGGAGCCCGATGTGGGGCTCAAACCCACCAACCGCGAGATCATGACCTGAGCCGAAATTAAGAGTCGGACGCTTAACCGACTGAGCCACCCAGGCGCCCCTAAATAATCAAGATTTTAGAAATAATCTGATCAATATAACAAGTTGATTCTAAAGTTTATATGCAAGCACAATGGCCCGAGAAGAGCCTCTTGAAAGAGAAGAATGAGCAGGTGTCAGAGTTTAGTATGAAGCTATGGTGCTTGAGACACTGTGGTGTTGGATAGACAGATGGACCACTGGCATGGCATGGAGACCCCGAAGCTGATCCACAGCCGCATAGACGCTTCTTATCCCCCAAAAGCACTCTTTCAAGACACTGGGTAAAAGGATGTTTGTCTCAATAAACAGTACTGGGACAATTGGACATCTTTATGGAAAAAAAGAAAGTTGACTCCTACCTTCACACTATCCATAAAAGTGTGAAAAACAAGACAACTTCTAGAAGGGAATGTAGGAGAATATTTCCATAATCTTGGAGGCAGGGAAAGGTTTCTTAAACAGGAAATTAAAAACATTAATCATAAAGGAAAAAATGGCAAATTTGACTTTTGAAAATTAAGAAGTTTGGTTCATCAGAAAACATCATTAGGAGAGTGAAAAGGGGTGGGAGGTACCTGGCTGGCTCAGTTGGTGGACCACCTGACTCTTGATTTCAGGGTCGTGGGTTTGAACCCCACATTGGGCCTGGAGCCTACTTAAAAATTTTTTTTTTTTTAAAGAGAGTGAAAATGGGGCGCCTGGGTGGCGCAGTCGGTTAAGCGTCCGACTTCAGCCAGGTCACGATCTCGCAGTCCGGGAGTTCGAGCCCCGCGTCAGGCTCTGGGCTGATGGCTCAGAGCCTGGAGCCTGTTTCCGATTCTGTGTCTCCCTCTCTCTCTGCCCCTCCCACGTTCATGCTCTGTCTCTCTCTGTCCCCAAAATAAATAAAAACGTCGAAAAAAAAATTTAAAAAAAATAAAAAATAAAAAGAGAGTGAAAAGGGAAGCGATTTGTAACACACATAAGCAACACAGGGCCCTATGCAGAATATGTAAAGAGCTCATAAATCCTCATAAATCAACAAGAATAAGATCAACAATGCAACAGAAACATGGGAAGATGGACAGAACAGGCATTTCACAGGAGAGGAAACACAACGGGCAGGGCTGAAAATATATATACTACGTGAGTTTCCTGTAGCCACAGTAACAAAGTACCACAAGCTGAGGGGGCTTAAAACAACACAGATGTATTCTCTCCTGGTTCTGGAGGCCAGAAGTCCGGGGTCAAGGCGTGGGCAGGGTTGTTTCCTTCTGAGGGCTCTGAGGGCGAATCCGTTCCCGCCCGCCTCCTAGCCTCCGGTGGTGGCCAGCGGTCCTTGGTGTCCCTTGGCTCCTAGAAAAGTCACCCCGATCTCTGCCTTCACCTCCATGTGACCTTCTGTGAGTCTGTGCGCCCCTTTTTCTCTTCTTAAAAAGGCCCCAGCCATTGGCTTAGGGCTTGCTCTAACTCATCCAGCATGACCTCATCTTAAGTAATTACATTTATAAAGACCCTATTTCCAGATAAGGTCCCATTCTGACGTTCCAGGTGGGCGTGAATTTTGAGGGATGCTATTCAACCCGGTACATATACCGTATGACCTGGCCATTCTCCACCTAGGTGTGTGCCCACCGGAACACGAGACATATACATAACTGCAGGCAGCACCGTTAGCCATACTAACCAGGGTAGGAAACCACTCAGATGTCCGTCACCAGGGGAAGGCCTCAATCACTGGCAGAATATTTATCCAGGGGAATGCCACGCAGCAGTACTGCTATCATGCAATGATTCGCATTAACCTCCCATTGTTGAGCAATCATGATGCAAAATATAATACTGAATAATTTCACTTACATGAAGTCCCCAAATAGACAAAACAAAGCCATCATATTTAGAGATGCATGCTTAACTGGTGCCATGGTCTGAGTGTTTGTGTCATCCTACACCAAGTTCATACGTTGAAACCTAGTGTCCTAATGGTATTGAGGCAGGGCGCGAGGAGGTGCTGAGGTCTTTAGGGTGGAACCCTCACGATTGGGATTAGTGCCCCCCCGAGGGGCCCCAGAGAGCTCCCCGGCCCTTTCCACCAGGTGAGGATACAATCAAGGCCCGCAACCTGGAAGAGGGCCCTCGCCCCACCCTGCTGGAACCCCGACCTCGGACTCCTGGCCTCCAGAGCTGTGAGCTATAAATCTCTGCTGTTTACAAGCCGCCGGTCTGTGGTATTTTATCATAACAGCTGGAACAGGTTAATGCAATTAGTAAAATGATCAGGACCAAAGTGATGACCACAAAAGTCAGGTCCGGGCTCACTTCGGTGGAAATGAGATGGAGGTGATTAGAGAGGAGTGCAGGCATTAGACACATGGGCACATATATACGTGGTCAACCTACTAAGAAAAAGCAGAGAACGGCAAATACCAAATTCAGGCTAGCAAGGACTTCTGTGGGGAGGCAGGAAAATGGGATGTGGGGACCCAGATTCCTGCCAAGGAGTTGGCAGTGGCCTGTGAAGTCTGGGGCAGGGTTTATGAGGATTCCTTTTATTGTATGCTTCATATACAGGTAACATATAACAGGTGACACATATACATGTAACACATGTAACCTGTGTAGCATATAGATATTACACATGTCTTGCTTCATGTCCAATATTCTATTAAACAATTTAAGAAGGGGCGCCTGGGTGGCCCAGTCACTTAAGCTTGATTTCAGCTCAGGTCATGATCTCACAGCTCAGGAGTTCGAGCCCCGCATTGGGCTCTGTGCTGACAGCACGGAGCCTGCTTGGGAGTTTCTGTCTCCCTCTACCTCTGCCCCTTCCCTGCTCATGCTCTCCCCCTCTTCTCTCTATCAAACTAAATAAATAAACATTTAAAAAAATAAAACAATTTAAGAAGACATAGGGATGATGAGGGCCCAGAAGGGTTCTAATGAATTATTGAAGTTAAAAAATTTTTTTTTAATTTTTTTAACATTTATTTACTTTTGAGAGAGAGAGAGAGAGAGAGAGAGAGAGAGAGAGAGAGAATATGAGCAGGGGAAGGGCAGAGAGACGGAGACACAGAATCCGAAGCAGGCTCCAGGCTCCAAGCTGTCAGCACAGAGCCCGACGCAGGGCTCGAACTCACGAACCGCAAGATCCTGACCTGAGCCGAAGTTGGACGCCTAACGACTGAACCACCCAGGCGCCCCGAATTATTGAAGTTTTTACCGTAAAGGTGGAGGAAGCCCACAGAGAGAAGATGCTCATTGGTGCTGTCAACATTTAGTGTGAGTGACTCAGCTTAGATGTCACCTCCTGGTCAGAGCAGCCTCAAGCAGGTGCCCCTCTCTGTGCCTCCCTCCCAGCCTCATCCCTCCCCATTTTGAACATCCATCAGCCTGTGTCATGTCCTGCTGTCCTGCATCTTCTCTAGACCAGACTGGATTGGGAACTTGGGGGAGGGGCGGTGGGGTCCAAATCTGACTCAGTGCCTGCCCCATAGCAAGTGCTTTAGGAAGCCTCGAGGGTCACCACTCCAAGGACCCCTGACAACTCAGAGGAATAAAAGCAGCCACAAGCAACCTTCCCCCCTAAGGATGAAAGCATTTCACCAAGAGACTGCTGGCTGGCAACGTCGCATTTGCAAGAAAGTCATTGCCTTCAAAATTTATTTAAACAGCTCTTTTTGTATTCTTCGGTTTGCTTATGGCCAGTGGTTCCTCTTATCACTCTGTGTCACCATTCTCCTGGTCCCCAAGGCATCCATCCCTTTCCCTTGATACCTTCTGCTCCTGTGGCACCATTCTAGAACTTTCCTCCCAAAATATGGCCCTTGCTGGGTCTGTCCTGAGCCTGGAGGACTTCACCACACTGCGATGCCATTTAGGGACCTCGACCTCGTTTCTTTCACCACTGGGTGCCAGCCCAGGCAGGCTCTCCAGGACTTCCGTGAGTGACCAAACGAGGGAATGCAGCTGAGTCCCAGGGTCGTGCTGTGTGCTGGTCCCTCGTCTCCCTGGCTGCCCCAGCTCTGGCTCTGGCTCCAACTTCTCAGTTCCAATGCTCCCAGGACCCCTGCCCCCATGCTGGCATCATGACACCTGGTCAAAACATCAGTCCTGGACCAACGCTGAGGCAGCAGCCTCTGGTCTGTCTAGCCTTCTCTCTCTGCCCCTCCATTACTCTTGCCAAGCTCCCATCCTCTCCGTCCCAGAGACGTGACAGCCTCCTCTTGGTCTCTGCTAGTGCTCTCATCCCCTCTAGTCTGCTCTGCTTACCACAGCCAGATCAGCCGCTTAACAAAAAATAAGATGGGGGCGCTGGGTGGCTCAGTTGGTTGAGCGTCCGACTTTGGCTCAGGTCATGATCTCATGGTTTGTGAGTTCGAGCCCCGTGTCGGGCTCTGTGCTGACAGCTCAGAGCCTGGAGCCTGCTTCGGATTCTGTGCCTCCGCCTCTCTCTGCTCCTCCCCCACTCAAGCTCTCTCTCAAAAATAAATAAACCTTAAAAAAATTAAAATCAAATCATGGCACTGGGGCTTCTGGGGATAAAGTAAAGCTCCAGTGCAAACGTCTCCCCTCAGCTGGCCTGAACATGGCCACTTGGGGGCCCCACAACACCCCAAATTTAACTGTCCCTGGTTGACTCCGTCTCTCAGTCCTCAACTGAGAGACCCAAGAGTCACCTTCGGACACCGTCTTCCTCAACCATGTCCTATCAAGTCCACCTCCTCTCTCTAGGCTCAACTGCCACTGTCCTAGTCGGAGCCACGCTCGTGACAACCATGACTACAATCTCTTAAGCAGTTTCTCTGACAAGCAGAGGTAATCAGTGAGCTGGCCTGGGTGTTTGAAGGGCAGCGGTGTCTGGACATAGTGTCTCGCTGTCCAATCATGAGCGCCCGGCTTATTGCAACCACAAATGGTGCCTCAGCAGACCTTTTTGCATGTGCGTCTCCCGGCTCAGGTGAGTATTTCTGTTGAATGGACCCGTATGAGGAAAATTGCTTGGTTGAAGGTCATATACATTTTTCAGCTTGTTAGATGCTGCCAAATTATCCACCAAATTGGTTCTACCAACTGACACTCTTACCACTGTGTAGGTGAGACTCTATCTTCTAACATCCTTGATGACAATAGGCATTATCAAACTTTCTTCTCAATTTTTGTTATGAAAAATGTCACACATATAGTGTATTAGTTTCCTAGGGCTGCCGTAACAGATCACCATAAATTGGCAGACTTAAGACGACAGAAACTTCTCTCCCAGTCCTGGAGGTTCCAAGTCCAAAATCAAGGTACAGGCAGGTCCATGCTCCCTCTGAAAGCCCTAGGGAGGAAACCTTCCTTCCTTTTCCAGCTTGTGGCCAGTCCAGGGGTTCCTTGGCTTATGGCTGTAAACACTCTAATCTGTCTCCATTGTCACGCGGCCTTCTTCCCTGTGTGTCTGTCTCTGTGTCCAAATTTTCCTCTTCTTATAAAGATACCAGTCATTGGATTTAGAGCCCACATGAATCCACCATGACCTTATCTTGATCACATTTGCAAAGATCCTATTTCCAAATAAGGTCACGTTACAAGTTCATCGGATGAACATGAATTTCAAGGGGTCACCATTACATCCAGTACATACAGCAAGGTCAAAAAAAGCTTACAATGCCCACCTGTAGATCCACCCCTAGGTTGTGCCATTAACGTTTTACCACTGTTGGCTTTATCACAAACCTATCTCTGTAGCCACACTTCCCTACATTTTATTTTTGGTGCATTTCAAACTAAGTTGCAGCCATCATTTCATTTCCTCCTAAATAAATCGGTGTACATATCCCTAACGGGACTTCACTGATTACAGCTACCAGGTTTTTTTGTCCGCTTGTTTCTAATAGTCACCAGTCTGAGAAACCGAACATGGCACAGAAAAAGATAAAAGTCTTCCAATTCGTTTTAGGCGGTGTCTCCCATCTTCTGACTCTAGCTGTCACTCTGTCTCTTTCCTCTCTTTAAAGGAAACTTCGAGAAAAGACAACGACCGTGTCTCCTTCCTCCCATTGACATCGCTCTTGCCAAAGTTTCCAGTTGTTGCTAAGTCCAAGAAACAGTTTTCTATCCTCATCTTACCTGCTTCCTGGCAGCAGTTAACTCTGACATTGTTCAGCTTGGTGTCCTTGAAACCACGCTTCTCCCTGGGTTTTCCCCTCCTCCTGGATACTCCTCCGATCTCTTCTGGACCCCCCTACTCCCTGCCCATTTTAAGTGCTGGGGTTCCTCTGGACGTTATCCGGGGCCCTCTTCTCTCCTCATCTGTCTCAAGCAGAATCCATCTGCAGGAAAAGAAAGCACTCTTGCAATTTTAAGCGGAAGGAATATTAAAACCGAGAGACGCGAAGCCCTGCCTGTGAAGACCTACCAAGCGTAGCCGTCCCAGCCCCGCCCTAACTCGCGATGGGAACCAGGAGCCGGCCGAGCTCGGCCCTGCCTCCTTTCCCACTTGGAGCGTGCGCACCCGGAGACACGCCCAGCCAATCAGTGAACAGGAGTGGCCGTGAGTGGCATGATCTTTGTCCAATCGTCTGCGGTCCTGGGGAGCGGGCCTACTCGCGAGCCAATGGCGGCGGGGGGCGGAGCTCAGGGGGGGTGACGGTCACCTGATCTGCAGCGGCGGTGGCGGCCGAGGCAGCGGAGGCCGAGGCTGTGATGGCGGCGACTGCAGCGGCTCGGCTTCAGGCGGGGACGCGGCAGGCCCCAGCGCTCTGGCAGATGCGGTGGCTACTGCTGGTGCTGGTGGCGGTGGCAGAGGCGGAGCAGCAGGTGCCGCTGGTGCTGTGGTCGAGTGACCGGTGAGCGTGGCGGGCCGGGCCGGCGCAGGCTGTGCTGCGCGCCGCGGCGGCTGAGGTGCCCTCGCCCGGCTCCGGGGCTGTCCTCACGAGCGGTGGCCGAGTGGGGCAGAGGGGGACTGTCCAGCCAGATCAGAGCTCGGGGCCCCACGCATCAAGATGGGAGCCCGTGAGCTTCAGATCCTAAGTCATGCGCCCCCACCCCCCCCTTGACAGCACCTCTTCTGTCCCCTGCCAGGGACTTGTGGGGTCCTGCGGCCAACACCCACGAGGGCCACATCACCAGCGACATGCAGCTCTCCACCTACTTAGACCCCGCCCTGGAGCTGGGCCCCCGGAATGTGCTGCTGTTCCTCCAGGACAAGGTGCGCCCGCCCCACCTCTCTCTCCCTCAGTTGTCAGGAAGAAGTCAGCCCCCCCCCCCCCCCCGCCCCCGGACACCGAGGCCCATTCCCCAAGGGAGGCTTCAGTGACCTTGTGCCAACTGTAGGGACGTGGGACTCCTCTCTTGGGAAGAAGACCTGCAGGAGAAGGTTCAGTGGGAAGGACGGGGGCCCTGAAATGGCACTGCCTCGATTGGGTGAAGCAGGGGGTCAGAGGGCAGATGTCTTCTGAGTACCAAGTACTTACCTGAGCTACTCTGTGTGGTGGGGATTATTGACCCTGTTTACAGATGACAAGACTTCTGTCCAAGGATGGCAATGGCAAATGACACAGCTGATGGGTGACAGAGTTGTGATCCTAATTTTAATGATCATAATTGAGATGATCGAAAATGATCACTTATTGACTGCTTCGTAGGCACTGTGCTAAGCTGATGTCATTTTCTTGGTTTTACTGCCAGGGAAACTGAGGTTGGTAGAGGTGTGACAATTGGCTGGTGGTCCGTAGCTTATGCGCACCACAGTTGGTTCCTGTCTGAGTCTGCCAGAGGACCCCTCCCACCATGGCTTGTGCTCTAGCACACAGTTTTCCCTCCCATGCAGGTTTCTCTGCCTCCAAAGCAGGCAGATGGACCATAAGAAGATTCTAGGGCAGTGGAGACTTGGTATTTGGGAGGTTACCAAGCCTCTGCTTATTCCTTCCTTGGTGGCGGCCTGTGTGGCTCATTCCCCTTGTGGTCTCCCCCTGTTGCCCTGTGGGAAGACAGTGATGGCCATGCTGGCCCGTAGTCCTGTCAGGAGGTGGTAAATAATGTAGTTAGACTGCAACTCAGTTCTAGTTCTACTACTTGCCAGACTCTGGACGTGCGAGAGAATCAGAGAATGCCCGTTTCCTTATCTGTAAAATGAAGACACCACCTCTGTCAGAGGGCTGTGAGGAGCAACTCTGATAATCTATGTAAAACAGCTCCCTGCAGTCCCCTTATGGCATTCACACGTTCATTCATTTGCCAAACGTGGACTGCCTAGTATGTACCAGGTATTAAGTGTTGGGGACAGAGCAGTGAGCAGAATAACCCAAGCCTCTACCTGGCAGAAGCTGACGTTCTTGTGAGGGCAACAGGTTAATGCTGAATTGGTGTATGATATAATGTCAGTGCTGTAGTTTTCAGAGAAGGAAGCAGGCCAAGGGGAAAGAATGACTGGTGATGCTGTTTAAGGGTGATCAGGCAAGGGCTCCCTGACAATATCCGAGCAGATACCTAAATGGAGGGAGGGACAGAGCCATGTGGGTATGGGTGGGAGGGCTTCCTGGCAGAGGGAACAACAGGTGCAAAGGCCCTGGGCCAGGAGTGCTCTCCGTGAGCCCAGAAAGAGCTGGTGTGGCTCAAGTGGAGTGTCGTGAGGGAGAGAAGGGGGTAGGACATGGTCAGCCAGGTAGCCAGGACATGAGGGGGAAAGGCTTGCTGTAGTTCTAAAGGTGGCGGGAAGCTTTGGGGCAATTTGGGGGCAATTTTGAGCGAAGACTATCGGGAGGACACAGTGGTGGTTACTGGGCTTTCAGAATGAGAGCCCAGGCGGCCAAACAGGGTCAGGATCCCAGCCCAGAAGAGAGAGGAGGCTGGGCAAGTGTGTGTACTAAACAGAACGAGGTTAGAGAAACTGATTAAGATTGCCTCTGGGCCTAACTGGGAAAAGCCAGAGGAAGCTGGGAGTTGGGGTGGAGGGGCAGGAGTTGAAGGACATCTGTAGGTTGGAGAGGAATAGGGAGGGGTCAGGGTTACTGTGTCCGGAGAGCTCAGAAGACTCAGAAGACTTCGGCCTTCTTAAGCGCATTCCATCGTCTTCACCTCTCTCCTCCCACCAAAACGAGGCAGGGAAGGAGGTCCTTGCCCTTGTCTGAGAAGGGTCCCGGTCCAGACCGGACATAGGCGGCGTTATAGCCGTTGCGACTGAATGCAGCTTCTCGTTTTCTCTGACTTCCGCCCTGGGGATGGGGGGCGCTGCAGTAAATGCTCCTCGCTGCCCCCTACCCCTCTCCCAGCTTCCCCATTCCGTACCCAGTTCCTCATCCGAAGGTAGGTGGCTGACTCTTAATCCTGAGGTTACCACAAGTCAGCTGCCCACAGATTTCCTCCCAACCCCGTGACCACCACCTATGTTTTCTCATCCTGCCAGGAGGGTGCCAAACGAAAAAAAAAAGAACCTTCCTTTCCCCCACTCCCTATCCCCAAGCGTGCCTTTGTTCAGTCTTTTGACCAGACCATAGCTGGCTCTAAATGAGATTTGGCTGGCCCCACAAACGCACACGGAAGCTGTGTGCCCCTTCCCTGGCCCCACCTTCGGAGGCATCCTCTCTGCTTCTCTCCTAGCTGAGCATTGAGGACTTCACAGCATATGGTGGCGTGTTTGGAAACAAGCAGGATAGCGCCTTTTCGAACCTGGAGGTAAGCGTCCCCTCCCAGCCAGGGGCCACAGGGGCTGTCCAGCACTCTCCCCCACAGCACAGGAAAAACCGTCCCCTTAGGAACCAGACATGCAAGCTTGGGGGTAGAAAAGCCTGAGGTGTCGGGGGCCGGGAATGTGGGGTGTTTTCTTTCTGACCCCGGATAAGATGCCGGTGTGGGTGTGCCTTGCTAAAGAGGGCTGCCGCGGAGGTTTGGGGGCTGGCACGGGCCCACTGGTCCCTTGCTGACTTGTCCTTTTGCCTCCCCCCGGCCCCCAGAATGCCCTGGATCTGGCTCCTTCCTCTCTGGTGCTTCCTGCCGTCGATTGGTATGCGGTCAGCACTCTGACCACTTACCTGCAGGAGAAGCTTGGGGCCAGCCCCCTGCATGTGGACTTGGCCACCCTGCGGGAGCTGAGACTCAATGCCAGCCTCCCAGCCTTGCTGCTCATCCGCCTGCCGTACACAGCCAGGTGTGTCCTAGCCCCGGGGCCCAGAGAGCAGCGAAGCTCTTGGCCAAAACATCAGTCCTCCTGTTCAGTACCTTGAAGCCCTATCAGAAGGTGCCTCATATGTCCAGAAGAGGCGGGAAGGGCCTCTGGTCGGTTGTGACTCAGGAGTTAGCGCCTGCCCCTGAGTGAGGCCCTCTAGAGACGAGGCAGATCTGGGCCCTGCTGGTGGCAGCTAGCTCCCTTGGCCAGGACACATTCACGGAGCAGCCGGCGGGGCCTCGCCCGGGTCTGTGAAGCTGGAGGAGAGGGGCAAGGGCAGGGCCACGCAGTGAGCAAAGGTGCGGGGGGAGGAGTGACCATGGCTTCCAGAGCCCCCGGCTGGAGTGTGCGGGGTGAATGGGACTAGTAGGGGAGGATGGTGGCATGGGGTGGAGGACACACTGGCGGAGTAGGGGGCAGGTGTCCCCAGGCGGTGGGGAGCTGTTGGCATTGCAGGGGCTCAAACGCTCTGCTTCTCTTCCACAGCTCAGGTCTGATGGCGCCGAGGGAGGTCCTCACGGGCAATGGTGAGTGGGCTCAGGGAGGGCATGCGTTTGCCAGCCTCATTCAGCCCATGGCTGCAGAGAGCTGGCTCCAAGTTCCCCAGGCCCTCTTCATTCCCAGGGTGCCCCCCCCCATTTCTCAGAATGATTGGCGGCTGAGCAGAGAAATGCGGCCCCCAGTCCTCACCCCTCTTCAGCCAGCTCGAGGTGTTGGGACATCTAGGGGCCTTCTGTGTGGGGGGGCCCGTGGAGTCCGTCTCCACTCCAGAAGCGTGAATCCTAGAGTTTTGGGTTTAACAGACCGGAAGTGTTTCAAAAAACAGTTCTGAGGACTTCCCTTTTGCTATGAAGGATGATCGTTCCCCCCAAAAGGTCATTGAAAATGTCTAAGTGAACCTGGAGTTTTCTATATCTCTGTCTTTTCTTATTTATTTATTTATTTATTTATTATTTTACTGTTTATTTAGTCTTGAGAGACAGACAGACAGAGCGTGAGCAGGGGAGGACAGAGAGAGAGACACACACACAGATTCCGAAGCAGGCTCCAGGCTCTGAGCTGTCAGCACAGAGCCCGACGTGGGGCTCGAATTCACAGACCACGAGATCATGACCTGAGCCGAAGTCGGACACTTAACCGCCTGATCCACCCAGGCGCCCCTTTTCTCATTTAATTTAGTTAGGGCTTGGCATTAGAGAGCCAACTGCTGAGGCCGTAGGTGTCCCCGGGGGAGGCTGGGGGTGCGTGGGATAAGAAGCAGCTGCTCTTAGGGACCCGTGAGGGACCCTGAAAACGTGAGTGAAGGGTGATAGGAGCCAGCTCTGTGAGGATCTCGGTGTCCCACCACACAGGGTGTGTCAGTTGCCAGGGGTGGGAAGCTTCACAGTGCAGACATCTGGTGGTCCCCACCCCAACACGGTAATCCCACTGGATGTCGTCAAGAGAGGCTGCTCACATGGCACATGGAAGGGCACAGCCCCGTCTCCATTGTCTTCTGCTGTGGGACTGGCAGCCGGCTTCTGGCAGGTGTTGGGGCGTTACCGTAAGTAGCTATCTGCGACCTGGTTCTCTGCTCTCCCCCTCGCTCCTCAGATGAGGTCATCGGGCAGGTGCTGAGCACACTCAAATCCGAAGACGTCCCGTACACCGCGGCCCTCACGGCGGTCCGCCCTTCCCGGGTACGTAGTGTGTGCTTCTGCAGGGGCCCTGGAAGCCGGGGGCAGAGGCAAGTGCTGAGTGGGCCTAGGTGTGTGGCTCCGAGGGGAATGCCCTGGGGGGGCCGGTTTCTTCCCTGGGCCTATGTGGGGGGACAGGGATGAACCAGAAAGTGACGCTTTCTCTTTCCAGGCTGCAGCCTTCCATCTGGCCCAGTGGGCCTCACAGGCTGGCATATTTGGACAGTATGTCCAAGTGTTCCTAATCTGGAGGGACTAGGAAGATCACAGGGGCTTAGGGGTCCGCCCGGGAAGAGCTTCCTGGAGGAAGGGCCTCCGAGTATGACCAGTGCAACTGCAGATACTAGAGAGGGTGCCCAGCGGGGACAATGAGGAAGGCCACTTGATTCTGGGCCATGCTCTCAGCTCCACTGAGACAAGGCTTGTGGGTTGTTTGTACAGGTGGCCCGTGATGTAGCCATGGTGACTGGGGGGCTAGGTCGCCAGCTGCTGCAAAAACAGACAGCGTCAGCTGTGGTCCATCCCCCTGTGAGTTACAATGACACCGCCCCCCGGATCCTGTTTTGGGCCCAAAACTTCTCGGTGGCATACGGGAACCACTGGGAGGACCTGACCTCCCTCACCTTTGGGGTTCAGGATCTTAACCTCACTGGCTCCTTCTGGAATGACTCCGTTGCCAGGTAAGGGCAGAGTTCCTGTCACTGCAGGTGGGTGCATGTGTATGTTGGGGGGGAGGTTCCCTGTGGGAAGCAGGTGAGATTGTGGGGTGGGGCAGGTGGAGGGCTCTTGGAGTGGGGCTTGCTCAGAGTTTTGCCTCTCCATGCCTTCTAGTCCTTGCCCAGAACCTTGGTTGTTAACACTTCCCAATCACCAGGGAACCTGACACTTCCCCACACCCCCTTCGCCTTAAACAGCCTCAAGGTGACTGCCCGAGGGTGTATACCAGGCCTGAGTTAGTTCTAGGGCTTCTGTACCCTCGCTGCGTGGCTGGAGAGACCACCTTTATCCCCAAAGCCCAATCCGGGCATCTCAGCAACCCCGAGGGGACCTGAAAGGAGGGGCAGTAGGCTCAGGGAAACCAGAGGAAGGTGCTTTTAGCTGCAGGTGGGGGACCTGGGTGCTGGTTTCTGACCTAGATGTGACAGGGCCTTAGTTTCCCCATTTGTCAGGTTGGGACACTGCCTCTTCAGGTGCTGTGAGTACCCGGGGCAGCATAGGTAGAGTGGACTTGAGGAACTTGCTCTACTGCTGGATGTTAAAGGCCCCCCAGAGCCTGACAACTCCCCTCTTACTCTGGCCCCGCAGGCTTTCGCTGACCTACGAACAACTCTTTGGTACCACCGTGACATTCAGGTGAGTCCGAGGGGCAGTTGACGTGTGGGCAGGCTGGCATGGCTCCGGCCTTCCCGGCTGCCTGACGAATCCCCGGACGGCCTCTCCCTCAGGTTTATTCTGGCCAACCGCTTCTACCCGGTGTCTGCCCGCCACTGGTTTACCATGGAGCGCCTTGAAATCCACAGCAACGGCTCTGTCACCTACTTCAACGCCTCCCAGGTCACAGGGCCTAGCATCTACTCCTTTCATTGCGAGTACGTCAGCTGTCTGGGCAAGAACGGCGACCTCCTCGTGCCCCGCGTGCGGCCCTCTCTCTGGCAGATGACCCTTCAGCACTTCCAGGTAGGGAGCGCGGGGCCCGGACTGTGGGGAGCAGCGTACCTGGGGGAGGCGGGTGGGCAGCGGAGGCCTGATGGCTCCCGGCATCTCTGGGCCTGGGCTTGGCCGTGTAGGTGAGGGTCCTGTGCCCACAGTGCTGCCATTCTGTGGGATCTGGACCAACCCACGAACTTGGGACCCCCGGTCCTCACGTGGGGCCACATGGTCCTTTCTGTCCCCTCCCAGATCCAAGCCTTCAACGTGACAGGCGAGCAGTTCTCCTACGCCAGTGACTGCGCCGGCTTCTTCTCCCCGGGCATCTGGATGGGGCTGCTCACTTCCCTGTTCATGCTGTTCATCTTTACCTATGGCTTACACATGATCCTCAGCCTCAAGACCATGGACCGCTTTGACGACCACAAGGGCCCCACCATCTCTTTGACCCAGATTGTGTGACCCCGTGCCCGTGGGGGGTTGCAGGCACGATGGTGTCCAGGTTGTTGCTTTCCCACCTCGAGGCACGCTGGACCAAAGGGCTTCCCCTCTTCCTACCATAGCATGAACCCCCCAGTTCCCCTCGGCCTGTCTTGTTACCCGTTCAACACGCTGAGGGGCTCTCCACCCTCCATCTACCAGCAAGGTGTACATAGTTCTTCGTAGATAGGAGACAGATCTCCCAGGTCCAGTCATTGTAGGGGGAGAGGACATGAGTTCTGGGACCCCCTCTTCCCCCTTATTTATTCTCATCTCTCCACCTTCACCCTTTGCTGTTTATAGTGCTTTTGTGTATCAAATGCTCCCTCCCCAGACTTTACGGGGCTCCCTGCAGCAGCTAGAAGCTGAAGGTTCCCTGAGTTTGGGGCGGTGTGGAAGTACTATTTAATTGTCCTGCTTGGCTGGTGTCATTGTCTTTTGGTGATGTTGTGCTAATAATAAGCAGTACACTGGGGTTTATTTCTGTGGCCTGAGAAGGAAGAGACCTCCACAGCAGCTGGGTTGGGTGTAATCATTGGTTTTCTGGCATGTACCCGCCAGGAGTGCCTGGCAGGAGCCTGGGGTTCTGGGTGGTTTCCTTCCTAATAAAATAAAGACAGGTTGCCATGCTTAGGCCTCTTGTCACTCATTTCTGCACCGGGCACGAGGGGATGCGCTTGGCTGAGGGCTGCAGGAGGAGGCGCCCGGATGTAGCTGTAACGGAGTCAGGCCAAAGGGAAGGCCGGAGGGTCTTCAGCAAGCCCTTAACCGGCGAGGGTACGGAGGGGCTGAGGCTCGCGGGCGGGGAGGGCGGGGCGGTCCGTGCCTGTGGGGGCGGGGAGGGGGGGGGAGAGACCGTCGTGACAATAGCTGCCTTCGCGTCCCGAGGGGGCCGCCCCCGGCTGCCGCAGCGGCGCGCGCCCGCCGCACCCAGCCTCCTGGGGGGCGGGGCGGGCGGCCGGGTCGCGCGCGGCTCCCGCGCACGAATCCCTCGCGGGCCGCAGCACCGGCCGCCGGCCGCCCCGCCCTCCCCGCCCCTCTCCTTTCCCCTCAGGGCTCTCGGCGAGCGACGCCGCCCGCGGAACCGCGCTCGTGCTGCCTCCCGGACCCCGGCCGCCCTCCTGGGAGGCGAGCCAGGGAGGCGGTGGCCCCAGCTGGCGCGGCGGGACGCGGGGAGGGGCTGGGACTCTTTGACGCGGCGGAGGGGTCAAGCGGCGTCGACTGCCGCCATCTTTGGTCCAGTGCGGCGGCGGTGGCGGCGGCGGCGGCGGTGGCGGCGAGGACTGTGCTGAAGGAGGAGGAGGAGCGACGGGCGCTGGCAGCGAGGCCTGACCATGGACGAGGAATACGACGTGATCGTGCTGGGGACCGGCCTCACCGTAAGTGCGGTCTCAGGCGCCCGGGGTCCCGTATCGTCTCGTCCTTCCTGCGGCGCTGCCGCCCCCGACCGCCGACCCCATCTTCCCGTCATTGCTGTCCGAGGCGCTCGGGTCCCCAAAAAGACCGCCCGTGCCCACCCCACCACCGTCCGCGACATCGTCTTTCTCCACCCCCCGTCGCCCGGTCTGCAAGAAGCGGCCCTCTACCTAGCCGCCCCCTCGAATCCCGGGCTCGACCTCCGATCCCCCCCTTCCTCTGTATCCAGGCCTCCTGGGCCAGAAGATGCATCCCCCACTCGGCCGGAGTCCCCCCTCCCCGCCGTGCCCCCGACCCCGCCCACCAGGCCCCCAGCCATCATCCGCACCCCTCGCCCACACAGCATCCCTCCCACATCTTGTGCTAATTCTGGTGCGGGTGAAGTACAAGGTCCCTGGGTAAGGGGGCCTCACCGGGGCGGGCCCTCATCCTGCGTTCCTGGCTTCTCAATGCGGCCCGGGGGCCCAGGGAATGTTCCAGAAGGAACAGCATTGGGGCCAGGGAGCACATTCCCGCTACCCTACCACGGTTTCCCATGGAGATTCCAGGCTGAGGAGTATTTGCAGCCTTTGTCCTTGGCCTGGTGACAGAAACGAGTGAGGGTGTTTATCTTCCCTCTTCCCCCAGACCCTGTTGGACTGCTCCCCTGGAGAGGCTCCTCTTTCTCAGTCAGGGTGTAGAAGCCCCTCCTGTGGCTGGGCACACGTACACACAGGGTCAGCCGCTCCTGTCCTTTGAGGAAAGAGCAGCCCAGGGTGGGGCCTGAGATTGCAGGCCGGTGTCGAGCCTCTCTTCACTTCCCTTTCTGGTGCCCTTCGTTGTTCAGCTGGATCTCCTCTGAGGCTCATTGTGGGCTTTCTGCCTTTTAGCGTGGTCCTACGTAGATAGATGGCTTTCTTGTCATGGCCAAGGCCATCCCTGTGTCTGCTGGGCACTCTTTCTCTGGACACCATCCTTATTTCTGTTTCCTTGTTCAACTCTGCTCAGCAAAGTTGTAAAAGGGACTGTGGTCAGATGAAGCTGTCACCCCGGCTTTTAGGGGAGCCAGCCAGCCAGGGGTGGAAGGAGCTTCCGCTGGAGCAGGGTCTCTGTAGGTTTGCTCTCCCGTCAGGTTTAGGGTGGGGAACAAATCAGGGCGGCTGTTGGGAATGTGGGCAGAGGGAAATGCAGCAAGTGTTGCCCCCTTCTCCAGGAATGTATCCTGTCCGGCATCATGTCCGTGAACGGGAAGAAAGTGCTGCACATGGACAGGAACCCCTACTATGGGGGAGAGAGCTCCTCCATCACGCCCCTGGAGGAGGTGAGGCTCCTGGGCCCAGGCCCATCCCCCGTTGCCCTTTCACAGAAGCTGCCTGAGCAGCTCCATAGATTCTCTGGGAAAGGGGGGCAGGGACCAGACGGGGTGGTCCTTGAGGCGCCTCTCTTTCTCCTGTTTGCAGCTGTATAAGCGTTTTCAGTTGCTGGAGGGGCCCCCCGAGGCCATGGGCAGGGGCCGAGACTGGAATGTCGACCTGATCCCCAAGTTCCTCATGGCCAATGGTGAGAGGGATGAAAAGAGGTGTCGTGGGAGGTGATGAGGACGGCTGAAGAGGGGCAGGCTCTGGAGGAGGGGTGGCCGTACCAGCTAGGGAGCTTCGGGAGGGGGGAAGCTGTGCCAATGTTGTTTCTTCCCCACCGCCCCACAGGGCAGCTGGTAAAGATGCTGCTGTATACAGAGGTGACGCGCTACCTGGACTTCAAGGTGGTGGAAGGCAGCTTTGTCTACAAGGGGGGAAAGATCTATAAAGTGCCATCCACTGAGACCGAAGCCTTGGCTTCCAGTGAGTACAGGTTCCCTGGGCCAGAGAATTATGGTGAGGGGCAGAGCAGGGCGCCCAAGGTCACATTCCCCACGCACTGCCAGAAGCCCCTTGGTCTGGCCGCCTTCAACTGCCCTGAGCCTCACAGCGGAGGCCAGGAGGGAAGTCCACACGCAGAACGGATGTGTGGATGGTTGCTCCTTCTGGAAAGACTTCAGCCTCTTGACCGGGGCTCCACGTGTCCCGTGAAACATCCCCAAGTGTTGGAGCTGGGAGGATCTGTAGAGTCTGTCCAGCCCAATCCTCTCTTTGTACAGATGGGGAAACTGAGACCAAGAAGGGCAAAGGGGCTCATGTAAGCTTACACGGTGGTCGTCAGCAAAGCTTGGCTGGGAGCTAGGGCACCTGCTTTCTTAGCCCGCCTGCTGGGAAGGAGGGCTTCACGTTCTGTGGGGTACAGGCTTCTCGCATCTGCCTCCACAGATCTGATGGGCATGTTTGAGAAACGGCGTTTCCGCAAATTCCTGGTGTTTGTAGCAAACTTTGATGAGAACGACCCCAAGACCTTCGAGGGTGTCGACCCCCAGAGCACCAGCATGCGCGACGTCTACCGGAAGTTTGACCTGGGCCAGGACGTCATCGACTTCACTGGCCATGCCCTGGCGCTCTACCGCACTGATGAGTGAGAGGAAGCTGGCGTGGCAGACCCCCTCGTCTGGCTGCACCCTGCCCTCCCCACTCCTGCACGCTGCTCCCTCCATCCGCCCTGCACGTTTCTCGTAGTCAGCCACATGTTCACCTGTCAGCTTTTTTGTTCTTTTTGCGCATTTATTTGACCCGGAGCCTTCCCCAGGCCGTAGACGGTGGTGGGGAGGCTGGCCTGGTGCTTGGGTGGGGGTGAGCTGGGGTGCTGCTGTTGGAGCTTCTTCTCTTGACCCCATCCTCCCAGTTACCTGGACCAGCCCTGTCTCGAGACCATCAACCGCATCAAGTTGTACAGTGAGTCCCTGGCTCGGTACGGAAAGAGTCCTTATTTATATCCGCTCTACGGCCTCGGTGAGCTGCCCCAGGGCTTTGCAAGGTGAGGTGGGTTTTTTCTGTTGGCAGTACTAAGTAGGACCAAGAACGGAAATGGCCTTGAGGATCTTTGTGGCATTCGTGCCTTCCCGTCGTGGTCTAGTGTGCTTTATACTGCACGTGCTCGGGTGCTGGGGCGGGGGGCGGTGTGCCACAGCAGGGCGTGGAGGTACAGGGTTGAAGGACCAGGGCTTCACCAACAGGGCCTGCCTGGCTCCCAGCCACGTTCAGGCGGCACCACGGCTGGGCCTGGGGCCTTGGAACCTCAAGTCGGAGGGCTTCCCCAGAGCCCTTTGTTCTGCTCCCCAGACCATTCCCTTGAGGAGCCATGCCCTTAGGCTTCTCTCACGGTAGTCCTTTGCAGAGTGGTTTGGGTGGAAACCGGAGAGGAAGGAGTACTCCGAATTCAGTCCTGAGTCTGTGGCAGTGACAGAGGTGGGAAGAACCACCAGGTCTACTGAACTCTGCCTGCCTAGGGCAGCCTTCTTTGTACCCCAGGACTGGTTTGGAGGCGGGGAGTGGACAGCACAGGGGCACCAGTCCCTGTTTTCTCCTGGGAAGGAGACTCCCACCATCACTCTCCCCACCACAGGTTGAGTGCCATCTATGGGGGGACATATATGCTGAACAAACCCGTGGATGACATCATCATGGAGAATGGCAAGGTGGTGGGTGTGAAGTCTGAGGGAGAGGTAAGCCTTCTCCGTGGTGCAAGGATGGCGGTCTGGGTGGGGCTTGGCCTTCTCCTTAGAGGCTCTCTCCCCGGTGACTCGGCCTCTGCTGGGTCTCTCCGTGGGTCCCCTTGGGCTGCGGACCAGGGCTCCGGAAGGAGTCCACATAGCCACTTCTGTTGGTGAGAGGTAGCTCTCAGACCCGCTTGCCGTGTCAGGGGTCCAGGGAGTGTTCCCCATCACAGGGTCTGGGTAAAAGGTGTTTCCCAGCGCTGCATTCGGGGGCCAACCTCCCCGAGGTACAAGATGAAGCTGTACCGCTCAGAGGAGCACAGTGCCAGCCCTCGCTGTGGACTCAACCCCACAACCACCTAGGGGAGTGTTTGGATAGGCCTTCCGGTGTTTTCACAGGTGGCCCGCTGCAAGCAGCTGATCTGTGACCCCAGCTACATTCCAGACCGGGTGCGGAAAGCCGGCCAGGTTATCCGCATCATCTGTATCCTTAGCCACCCCATCAAGAACACCAATGATGCCAACTCCTGCCAAATCATCATCCCCCAGAACCAAGTTAACAGGAAGTCAGGTAGGCTAAGCCCCACGTGACTTCCTCTAGTGTGTTCTCTTTGGGGTGGCTCTGCCTCTCCCCGTAATTCTTGGAGCTCTCTGCCTGATCCCTCCATGGAAGGATGGGGACCCGCATAGCAGGCCCTGTGACTTGGGGCCCTAGGGATTGGGTGGCTTGGGCTGTGCTCTGTGAGGGTGGCAGTCTGGATGCTGCCTGCTGTGCCGGACTGGGGAGGAGTGGGCAGGCAGGCCCGAATCGAGCCCAGCTTCCAGGGGCCCTCTGTGCCCGTGTTAACGGAGCCCCTTCTTGCGGGCAGACATCTACGTGTGCATGATCTCCTACGCACACAACGTGGCCGCGCAGGGCAAGTACATCGCTATTGCCAGCACCACGGTGGAGACTGCAGAGCCGGAAAAGGAGGTTGAGCCTGCCCTGGAGCTGCTGGAGCCCATTGACCAGAAGTGAGGGGCTGGGGGGCTGGGGCCGAGGCTGGGGGGGGGGGGAGGAAGGGAGCCGAGGAGCTGGGGGAGGGGTGCAGAGGCCACGGGGAGTAAGGCTTGTCGCGAGGTCTCCTCCCTCCCCTCTGTGTACCCCTCAGGTTTGTGGCCATCAGTGACTTATATGAGCCCATTGACGATGGTTCCGAGAGCCAGGTAAGCAGGCTGTCTTGGCCCCAGCTCCTAGCTGCCTACCCAGGGCCCCTGCCCAGCTCACCCTGGCTCTGGGTGTTTTCAGGTGTTCTGTTCCTGTTCCTATGATGCCACTACACACTTCGAGACAACCTGCAATGACATCAAAGACATCTACAAGCGCATGGCAGGCTCCGCTTTTGACTTTGAGAACATGAAGCGCAAACAGAATGACGTTTTTGGAGAAGCTGACCAGTGATTGATGCCCCTCCCCCACAGCCTAGCCCTTGGTGCCCTCTCCCCTGACCTGAGTCGGTTTTCCTCCAGGGCTGGGGAGATGGGCGTGGCTGGGCACCCCTGTTTCCAGCATTCTCTGCTTCCCCCACCACATTCTACATTCCTGTCACCCACCTCATTGATTCACTGACCAAATCCTTAACCTTAGTGATGGTTTGGGAGACGGGGGGTTGGATAGCATCCTCTTTCTTGGCCCTTCCTTATTCTGGGAAAAGAGGGTTCTTTCCCTTGTGTGTGTCTCTTCCCCCCTCCACTCCTAATTCTTCTGCTCTGTTTGGGAAGAACGTGGAGGAAAAGCTGACTTCTGTCCCCACTGCTCTTACCCCTACTTGTAGTGGCCTTTGGAGATGCCCCCTGCCTCCCCCCACCAGCTCTCTTGCGTGTTGGAGAGAAGGGGCCCTCCCAGCACAAAGTTGCATTCCGCCCCCCCCCCGCCCGCCCCGCCCTCGTTAATTTATTCTAATTTATTAACTTCGGCCCCCCTGATTTGGGAAGGGAGCAGAGTGCCTCTGCCCGCAGCCTTCTGGTGTGGCCTGGGAGGGGGGAGGGCTTGCGTGCAGCCCGGTTGGAGGTTGATCTTGCTATTTTTTGTTGCTAGTTTTGTGTTTGTGTTCTCTGGCATTTGCCGAGAGAGAAAAGAGATGTGAGCAAAGCAGAAGGAGGTGGGAAAATGGATCCAAACCCCAGTGCGCCCTGCCCCAGCCCACAACCTTTCCCTTAGTGGTGGGAAACCCTTATCCTGCAAAGTGAATGTGTCCCCTTCCCCGACCTCTAGTGTATTTCACAGAAAACCTCTCAATAAAACTGTGTTGAAACCCGAACCCAGGTCTTTCGCTTTATTTCCAAAAAACGGGTGCTGGTGGGGCCTCTGCTCCTGGGGCTGTTTTGTTGTAGCAGTTCAGACTCTGGCTTAGTTTTGCTCCGGATGGGAGTGAAAGGGGACTTTCTTCATCAGGGAATTAGCTGCTAAACCAAAAGGGCCCGTCCGGAGGAAATTGGTCACACCGGCTTACCCAAGGCCACCCAGCGAATTGGTGCTGGCACCAGGACTGCAGTCCCTTAGGGTCAGTGGGGGGGGGGGAGGGGAGGAGAGGGAGAAAGGAGTCCGGCATGGGGTAGGGGGTGGAAGTAGAGGAAGTGGAGAGGGCAGGGTCCCTGTCTCCAGGTCAAGGAGGAGGACACCCAGGCCCAGCTTCATGGCCTGGGTTAAAACAGGAGACTGGGGCCCAGTCTTGGGTGGGGGTGGGGGGTCAAAATCGAAGCTGTGGGAACCGGGGTGGCCTCAGGGAGGCAGCAAGGGCGCGGGGCAGCGGTGTGGGTCTGGCCTTGGGCTGGCCTCAGCATTAAGGAAGAGGAGGGTCTGGGGGCCCAGGCTTGAGGTCAGCTGGCTGAAGCAAGACGGGGGACCCAGCCTCGGGCCAGGGGGTAACGTCATCAAAGGGATGACGGGGAATCTAGGAAGCGAGCGACTGGGGTCCAGCCTCCGGAGGCCGGCGGGAAGGGGCGGGGCGGCCGGCGGGGCGGGGCGGGGCGACTGCGCGTCCCCTGGTGCCTGACGTCACCGCGCGGGCGTCAGCTGACTGCACGGCCGCCGCCGTCCCTGCAGCCTCTGAGACTCCAGCAGGCCGCTGTCGTCGTCGTCGTCGCCGCCGCCGCCGCCGCCGCCGCCGCCGCCATGGCTCAGTACAAGGGCGCCGCGAGCGAGGCGGGCCGCGCCATGCACCTGATGAAGAAGCGGGAGAAGCAGCGCGAGCAGATGGAGCAGATGAAGCAACGGATCGCCGAGGTGCGGGCCCGGCCGGGGCCTCTTAGAGCACGCGCGCCGCCCGCCGCCCCGGCCCTCTGGGGCCCCGCGAGACCCTGGGCGGCGGATGCAGAGCGCAGGCGGCGAGCCGGGGCCGGCCCCTTGCTCCCGCACCTCCAGCAAAATGTAGAAACGATCTGGCGACAGTCTGCTCATCTGTAAAATGGGCCCAGGAGGCGGAAACGAGCTAGCTTGTGACAAGCTCCCAACAGGAGGGAGCTGTAGTCGTGGCTCCGTTGGTGGCATTAGGGCTCCCCTCGCGTACACAGAGCGTCCTCACCCTGGCCCCTCGGCCCTGAGAACGAGGCCTCTGCCCTGATCCCATGGATGCCAGGGAAGTCAGGCCCCACAGGCCGTGGCGCATCCACAGGCCACTGAGGCTCATTCCAGCGCCCTTTGCACCGTGACAGAGGCAGAGTCCAGCGTCCGGGGTGCTAGCGGTTCACTAAGGGCTTTAATGAGTGGTCGGTGGCGGCGGGCTGGCAGGAAAAAGGATTCCTCTGCTTGGGCCTTTTGGGGAGACTCGTCTGCAGAGCGGGGACCCGGGGTGAGAGGGGAGGGCAGGCTACGTTGGGTACTGTGGATGCCAGGCCCAGGGAGACAGCTGTGCGCCGGGGCCCGGCGTGGCCTGGCTTCACGCTGGTGCCCAAGCCCTGCGGTCTTGGTGCGGGCTCTTCAGCCCGTGGAGTTGCATTTCTCTGCTGGCCACCTGCGTTGGAGGCCACCAGCCAGAGAACGACCTGTGTGGTACCGAATGGGGTGGGGCTGGCCTGGAGCGAGGTCTCATGGGAAGCTGTTGGCAACATCTAGAGCCCCTTGGCCACTCTTCACTCTCTCCTGTCACCTCTCGGCTTGGGTCTCCAGACCTTCAGCTTAAAGGCTGGGTATGAAAAACACCCAAGGCAGGTAGGGCCTGTGACCCCAGGGCCACTGAGGGAACTCTGGTCCCCAGCAGGAGACATGGAGGGGCCAGATCGGCACACAGGTCGCAGGAAGCCACTTCATTTGGCTCCCTCAGCACTGGAAGGGCCCTTCATGGCCCTGTGGAACCTCCCATTGATCGAGGAAAGGGGACATGTCTTTCCCAGGGTCACATTATCGTGAGCCCAGCGGCAGATCTGGGGTTAGAGCCCAGCTCCCCGCTTTCCCGGTGGGGTGGGGGGGGCCCTCACTGCTGTCCTCCCTCTGCCACAGGAGAACATAATGAAATCTAACATCGACAAGAAGTTCTCTGCGCACTACGACGCCGTGGAGGCGGAGCTCAAGTCTAGCACCGTCGGTGAGCGAAGCGCACACCCCCCCCCCCACCCCCACCCCCGGATCCAGAGCCCTGCTGCTTCCCCGCGCTGGGCCACCCACCCTTATCCTCGCCTCTCCTCACCTCGTAGGTCTCGTGACCCTGAATGACATGAAGGCCAAGCAAGAGGCGCTGGTGAAGGAGAGGGAGAAGCAGCTGGCCAAGAAAGAGCAGTCGAAGGAGCTCCAATTGTGGGTCCTGACATCTCAGCCGGCAGCCCCCCCTCCCCGCCCCGGCCCCAACGTACAGCTAGTGCTTGGGGGTGGGCCGGGCGCTTCCTGCCCCGTGAGAGTGGGCCTGCCTGTCTGCAGGCAGCTCTGGGCTAGGGAAGGGGCCTCAGGGTGGGGACGTCGCGCATGGTGTGCTGTGCCTTGGTAGGAAGCTGGAGAAGCTACGAGAGAAGGAGCGCAAGAAGGAGGCCAAGCGGAAGATCTCCAGCCTGTCCTTCACTCTGGAGGAAGAGGAAGAGGCAGGCGACGAGGATGAGGAGGTGGCTGTGTATGAGGAGGAGCTGGAGAGGGAAGGTAAGGCTGGCTCTGGGAAGCCAGGCCATAGCAGAAGAAGCATATCCGTTACCCCGTCTCGACGGCCTGCTCCGTCGTGGTCCTGAACCTCACACATCGGGTGGGAGAGGGAGCGGCCGTGGGGCTTGCCTCCAGGGGCAGAGTGAGTCAGGGCCCGGCGTGTGGCCGCTAGGCAGGGCTGTGGGCTCTTTGGTGCAAGACGCCGACGCTTGATCAGGAAGTCTTCAGAAGCTGCCCTTCGTAAGTGCCCATGAAGGATGGACCGAGGAGGGGAGAGGATGGCCTTGGGGCAGCCCAGCAGAACCTTCTGCGACGATGGAGTCGTTCGGCTCTGTGCTGCTAGCTGGCCACTGAGCACGTGGCTTGTGTAACTGACGCCGAGTGTCCGTTGTTTGATTCATTTCAGTGTAAATTGATACAGCCACAGACATTCAGGACCTCAGTAGAGGTCTCAGCCGAGGGACCAGGGGGTGGCAGGGACAACTCGGGAAGGCTGGGGAGCAAGGATGAAACCAGCATGGGGGGCCCGTGTGCCACGTACCTGTTCTGAGCCAGCGCCGAAGCAGACAGATAGAGGCAGGGCGCCTTTCCTCTCCTTGGAGTCACATGGGTGAGCGCGCACCCTCTGAAGGGCCCGGGTCCAGCCCAGGGCGGGGAGAGCGTCTCACGGTGGGAACAGGTGAGCCGGGCCTTTAGAGCGAGGGGACTTCCACGAGCAACCAGAGGTGAGGCGTGGAGGGATGTATTGCGTCCAGAATGAGTGTCGCCAGCAGCAGAGCCAGCGGGAACGGACACAGTTGAGGACGTGGCAGGGCTTCCCGGCGGGAGGGATCTGAGGCGGGGGATGGTACCTCACGGCGTTGTCGCGGCCCCGTATGGTGGCTTCAAGAGGACCGGCTGACGCGGTAAGGAGAGAGAGCCCGAGCCTCCTGGGTTTCCCTGTGTTCACGAGCCGCAGTCAAACATGCTGAAGAGAAACCAGTGAAGATAACTGCAGTCCCGTTTAGTAATTTTGTTTGTTTATTTATTTATTTTGAGAGACAGAGGTAGAGAGCAGGGGAGGGGCGAAGAGGTCGGGGGAGAGAGAGAATCCCAAGCAGACTCCGCGCCGCCAGCACGGAGCCTGACATGGGGCTTGAACCCACGAACCGTGAGATCATGACCTGAGCCAAAGTCAAGTGCCGGATACTCAACCGACTGAGCCCCCTGGGCGCCCCAGTGCGGCTTCGTAATATAAGTGTTGAGTAGCATTCGATACTGTGCATCGTCGCGGCAGGGAGCACTGTGGTGGACGGCGCGGATCTGGGGGGAGGCCGTGAAGTTCAGTGTGTGTCACTGGGGCTTTGTGAGCACTTCCTTCCCCACAGTGGTTTTGTTTGGGGGGCCCGGCGATGAGGCACTGGCGTGGGATTCTTCTCTGGGTGATGCTGACGTGCAGCCGGGCTCCGGAACCGTGCTCCTAGGAGCCTGTAAGACCCTTTCAGGGGGTCTGCGAGGTCAAAAACACTTCCATAAGCGCGGCAAAGCCTGCTCGGCCTTTTTATCCTCCTTCTCTCTTGAGCGTGTGGTGTGGAGCTTTGCAGAGGCCACGTGACATGTGATGATGTCATCACTCCAACAGCTAACAGAACGTGGGCTTTCCCATTTCCGGGTCTTCACTGTTTCTCAGGCTTAATTTCAAATTCGGTGACTACCCAGAGCTACGGCCCCCAGAGGCGAGAGCTCTCCGGGGTCCTCGGTAACTTGTAAGGAAGAGGGTTCGGGGTGCTGACACCAGCAAGTTGTAGTTCCTTCATGTCTGAATTAGGGAAACTGAGTCCCAGAGTCCAAGATGTTGACGAGCCTGGCCTGAGCCCTAGCGGGGCTTCTCCTTCCCTCTTCCCCTCCGGCCCCAGTGTTAGTCGTCGTGGGACTTTGGGCTTCAGTGTCCTTATCTGGGAACAAGGAGTGCCACACCCCTTCGGGGCCGTCGTGAGGGTTAGGTGATACATCAGGTGTGGGCCCATGATGAGCACGGCTCCCGGTGCGGAGCGGGTCCTCCGCAAGCATCCACCCTTCTGAGGATGCCCCGTCCCTCCGTACAGAGGGCCCTTTGCTCCCTCACACACCAGCACCGATGCCTGAGGCGCCTGAGGTCGCAGCTGATGGGATGTGAACACAGTCCCCGAACTCCTGTCCAGCTGCTGGCAGTGGAGAGCGAGGCGAAGGCCTATTGGCAAAGGTGCTTTTTGGGTCTCCATAGTGCTGTGGACGAGACAGTGCCGGCCACTGTGACTGGGAACCCACGGTGGTGCCACGGCGCTCCGGGGAGCCTCCAAGGAGGTGGTGTTTGAGCTGAGGCTGCAGAGACAGAGGGCCAGGGTGCCCTGGCAGTGGGGCCCGTCATGCAGCCGACTGCCCTGTTTCCTTTTGCTCCAGAGATCACTGCAAAGAAGAGGAAATTGGGGAAGAACCCAGATGTGGACACGAGCTTCCTGCCCGACCGAGACCGTGAGGTAAGAGTGGCCTGCTCCCTGGCTCGGGCAGGGGCTTTTTCTCAGGGAGTGGGGTCCTGCTCGCCCCCCAAACAGCCCTGGGCCCCCCTCCTTCATCCCCCTCCTCTCCCAGGAAGAGGAGAACCGGCTCCGGGAAGAGCTGCGGCAGGAGTGGGAGGCCAAGCAGGAGAAGATCAAGAGTGAGTGCCTGCCGCGTGGGGTGCTCGGGGTGGGCTGCCTCTCCTGCCGACAGTTGTCGGGGCAGAGGCCTCAGGTCCCAGGAACTTGCAGGGGGCAGGGACGTCTGCGTCTGGAGGCCAAAAGGCAATTCTGCTTTGTAGGTGAGGAGATCGAAATCACCTTCAGTTACTGGGATGGCTCCGGGCACCGGCGGACGGTCAAGGTGGGTGGTGGGGAGCATGCACAGCCCCCTCCCTGGGCCCCCCCAGGGCCCAGCCTCCCTCAGGTTCAGTGGGAAGGAGCTTTCAGTCCTGACTTCAGAATTTCACAGGCCCTTTCCTGTGGGAGGACCCCGGGGAGCCTGGAGGGGCAGGGAAAAGGGCCTGTCCCTCGTGGGGGGTAGCCTGGGGCTCCTAGGTCCCCGGCAGGGACCTCTGGGCCACTGTCTTCTTAAGAGCTCTTCTCCAGGCTTCTGTCTTGTGTTACCAACCCCTTGCTCTTGTGGATGCTCGTCCCCGGGCCGCTCCTCCAGATGAAAAAGGGCAACACGATGCAGCAATTCCTGCAGAAGGCCCTTGAAATCCTGCGCAAAGACTTCAGCGAGCTCAGGTGCGCGTGAGCTCAGGAGCACGCACAGCACGTGTGTATGCTTGCGCATCTGGAGCGCAGGGTCCCAGGTGCCGGAGCCCCAAAGTCTGGCTGCTGCTCCTTGGGTGGGAAGGTGGCATTCTGGGCACTGTGTTCCTGAGCCAGAGGGTCAGGTTTCTTTTCCGTTCGTGTCACCGGGGACAGCTTAGGTGGGGGTATCTGTTTTGGTTCTTTATCCCCGAGGCGTAGGGTGGTGGGTGCCCATCCTGGGCCCGCCAGACCTCGCAGCCTGCCACGAAGCATTCTGGGTTGCCACCGGGACCACTGCCTCCCAGCTCCGGTGCCGGGGTTTCCTTGGGTGGCTGCTCCCGGGCGCCCACAGCCTCGTGCTTTTCTCTCTCAGGTCAGCGGGGGTGGAGCAGCTCATGTACATCAAGGAGGACCTGATCATCCCCCACGTGAGGCCCTTCTCTTCCCTGCAGCTGGGGGCGGGGCGGCCGGGCGGGGCCGTGGACTGTGGGGTGCCTCGGGGCTTCTCGAGAGGGCACCTTGCTCCAGCCTGGCCCTCTCGCTCGGGCCGGCGGGGGGGCTGCGGGGGGGGTGGGGGGGTGGGGGTGGCTCGTCAACCACGGCTCTCTTGCCTTCGCAGCACCACAGCTTCTATGACTTCATTGTCACCAAGGCCCGAGGGAAGAGTGGTAAGTGTGCCCGGCCCGGCCCCCTGCCTTTGAGTTCTCTCCTGTGTGGCAGGGTGGCAGCATGACCCTGACCTTGGGATGGCTGCTGCTTCCCTGCAGGGCCGCTCTTTAATTTCGACGTTCACGATGACGTGCGGCTGCTCAGTGACGCGACCGTGGAGAAGGATGAGGTGTGGAGGGGGAGGAAGAGCGGAGGGACGGGGTGCCCGCCCTCCCCCCCAGTAGCCTTGAACGGCCCTTCTCCCCGCCTCAGTCACACGCGGGCAAGGTGGTGCTGCGGAGCTGGTACGAAAAGAACAAGCACATCTTCCCTGCCAGCCGCTGGGAGCCCTACGACCCCGAGAAAAAGTGGGACAAGTACACGGTGAGCGGCACCGGGCCGGGAAGGCTGGGCGGGGGTCGGGCTGTGCGGGCCATTAGAGGATGGAAGGCCAAGGCCTTCCGGCCCCTGCTCCGCTCCACCTCCCTCTTCTGTGCTCTTGTGCTCACACCAGATCCGGTGAATGTCGCCGCGCCTCCGGCCCCCTCTGCCCCCTTCCCGGGGCCTCCGGACTCCGGGCGCTGCCCCCCACTGTCCCGGTCCTGACGTGAAGGGCCGGCTGGCCCCTGCCCCTGCCGTCATCATTTACTGCCTTTTTCTTTTACAGTAAATAAACACGTGTCCGAGTCGGAACACCTCCGTTGTGTTTTGTTTTAAACATTTTCTGGAGGAAAATTCACCGTTTTGACCATTTGAAGGTGTCCAATTCAGGGGTATTTAGTCCATTCACAGTGTTGGGCAACCATCACCTCTGCCTACTTCCAGAACATTTCTGTCATCCCTCGAGGAGACCCCGTGCCCATGCACAGTCCCTCCCCCAGTCCCTGGTACCCCCTTGTCTACTTTCTGTCCACATGGGTTTCCCTCTTCTGGAAGTTTCACATAAGTGGAATCATACAGTATTTCTGGCCTTTGTGTCTGGTGAGAAAGTGTGTATCTGGTGCAGGTGGGGGTGGGAAGGTGGAAGAGGAATGTGAGTCTGGGGGGGGAGAAGGCGGCATCTGCAACCCACTGGGGCCTGGGCGGACCCAGCTGTCCTTGCGGCCAACCCGCACTCCCCAGGGCACTTACATGGCATTGTGGTTCCTTATTGTGGGTGGGAGGGGTGTCCCCCCCCCAGGCGCGTGGGCCCCTCTGTGCCTCGTAGCTCCCCGCTCCACAGGGGACGTGACCGGCCTGTGGCTCCCAGCGCCCTCCGTCCCTACCAGGGCTCTGCAGACACCCCTTGGCCCCCTGGTGCCGCTCCCTTCCCGGCATCTCTTCCCGTCCTCACGTGGGAAGGCGGCCGTGGGTGCTGTTACACGCGGGCTCAGCCAGCCCTGCTTGCGCCGCCATCATGGTCCCAAGGGGACAAATCTGGTTTGGGGGTGGGTGCCCCTATTCCCCCCCCACACCTTGGCAGCCAGATCCCCCAGTTCCCCTTGGGTAAGCTGAGGCAGGCGGTCCCATTCCGGGAGGCTGAGGAAGGCAATCTGACCAGTCCCGGCTTCCATTCTTCCCCTTGCCTGAGGCAGAGCAGAGGGAACGGGGCAGCCCCGGGGCTGGTAGAGGGCATCCAGGCTCTGGGTCTGGCCCCGCCTCCTTGGCAGATGCACAGATCCGACCGGGGGGACTTCCCGGGGTACAGAGGCTCCTGTGCCCTCCTCCCACGGGCTGGGCCCCGAGTCCTGTTCGGATGCAACATGGGAGGGGGGGTCCTGGAGCAGAGCCATCTGGGGTCATTTGCAGGAGGGAGGAAGGCAGCCTGGGCCAGAGCACCTCGGGGCACAGCAGGGAGTGGGTGGCCAAGCCTGACCCTAGGTCCTGGACGTGGGGGACAAGTGTGAGGACGTCAATGGGGCCTTTTGTTTGGCACTGGGAACCCTGGACAGGGGATCGTCCGGCCTCTGCACCAAATCCTTCGTGCTGTCTCTGAAAAGGAAAGGGAGCCCCTGTTAGCCAGCTTACCCAATGGAAATGGTTTCCAAGGGAACCGCCTTCAGGGGGCCCATAGCTTCTGGAAAATAAACTCCTTGGGCCCAATCTTGGGTCCTGGCAGGAAAGGACCTGGAGGTTGGGTGGGGGTGGGTCAGGGAGGGAGTCTTTTGGGGGTCAGGATCGACGGGCCAGTGGGACTGTAAGGGAAGGAGACCCACTTCCTTATAGCCAATGAAGGGACAGAAAAGGCTATGCCATAGTTGGGGGTGGGGTCTCAGGAAGGAGCCCCTTGTCCTAAGTAAGGGCGCCACTCAGATGCTCTTCCTGGCTGCTGGCACTGGGCATCTGGCCTCACGCTTGGCTGGCACAGGCCAGAGTTCCTGTGAGGAGGGGGACTGCACGGCCTTCCTCTTGGGACCTTGGACCCACAGGAATGTGGAGCTCAGAGAGGGTGGGCGGCTGCAGGGAGAAGTAGGTAAGCTGTCTGGACAGGTGTGAGACTCTGGAACTAGTGACATCACCAAGGTCAGTAAGTGGTCCCCGATGTTTCCGGGGACCAGCCTGTGCCAGGGGTGGGCTGGGTCCTGAGGACACAAGTGAGAGAGGCTTCATTCCTGATGTGTTTGGTGGGGGGTGGGGTGGGAGGCTGAGTGTGCACGTGTGTGAATGTAAACAAACAGGGAAACAAAAAGTGAACTTTCTGAGGTCAGGACATTGAAGCTGGCAAGAGGGACAAGAGGTCAGCCGTCTCAAAGTGGAGGAGGGAGTGTCGCAGGCAGAGGGGAGAGCAAGTGTGAAGACACTGGCAGGCAGGCTGGAGGTGAGCAGGGCTGGGATGGAGGGAAGGACGGATGGGAAGGAGAGGGAGGGGAGAGACAGGTCAGAAGCCTAGGGTCCGGGAGATGAGCCGGAGGGGTGGATGCTGATCCTTTCTCGTTTACCTTGAACAGTTCTGCAAAGCCCAGGTTTTCACCCAGTTCACACATCAGCAAGAAAGGGGGGACGCGGGGATGCCCCGCCTCCTGCCCGGCCCTCCCTTCCCACTCCTCAATGCCCCCAACACAGAAGCTCTTGCTTTTGTCACTTACCAATACGTCTGAGTGTCCTGTGTCTCTCTCCGCGTCTGTACACTCAGAGCCTCCTCATGCTTCTGTTTTAAAGGAGCATAATTGATTTTACCGACGTTGGCAAATTCCCCTCCCTAAGGCCTGGCCCATTTTGCAACCCCACCAGCGGGTGAGAGTGTCCTGGCGCCCCTGAGCCTTGCCCACAGGGGACGGTCCATCACTCCTCGCCAGGGGACAGACGCAACCCGAGACGGAGTGTGTGTTCTCGCAGTGGGGGCTTTTTTTTTTTTTTAATTTTTAAAAAGTCTTTTCAACCGGGGGCGCCTGGGTGGCGCAGTCGGTTAACCGTCCGACTTCAGCCAGGTCACGATCTCGCGGTCCGTGAGTTCGAGCCCCGCGTCAGGCTCTGGGCTGATGGCTCGGAGCCTGGAGCCTGTTTCCGATTCTGTGTCTCCCTCTCTCTCTGCTCCTCCCCCGTTCATGCTCTGTCTCTCTCTGTCCCAAAAATAAATTAAAAAATAATAATAATAAAAAGTCTTTTCAACCGAAGGGCACCTGGGTGGCTCAGTCATTAAGCTTCTGACTTCAGCTCAGGTCATGATCACGGCTTGTGAGTTCAAGTCCCACATCGTGTGACTTGGAACCCCGCTTCGGGTGAGCCCCGCTTCTCCCTCTCTGTCTCTTTCTCTCTCTCTCAGCCCCTCGCTCACTTGCACACTCTCTCAAAAAAATTCTTTTCAACTGAGGAAAAATTCACATAACAATAACCATTAACCATTTAAAAATGTAGGTTACAAAGTGGCATTTACTTTGTTCACAATATTGTGCAACTGTGACCTCTGCCTGGTCCCAAAACATTTCCATCACCTCAAAAGGAGACCCTGTGCCCATTAAATAGTCTCTCCTCACCCCCTTCCCCCACCTCCTGACAACCACTAACCTTCTCTCTGTATGGATTTGCGTCTTCTGGAAATTTCACATAAACAGAATCATACAATTAAAGATCTATGAACATGGAAAGACACTTCATCTTCATGGATTGGAAGGCTCAATACCGTCAGGGTGTCTCTATTAGGTTTCCATCGCTGTGTAACAAATTAAGCAAAACTCAGTGGCTTAAAACAACACCCAGTCGTTACCTGACCATTTCTGTAGGTCAGAAGTCCAGGCATGACATAAGCGGGGCCTCTACTCAGGGCCTCACGAGGTCGCCCTGAAGGTTGGCTGGGCTGCATTCTCATTGGAGGCTTGGGGTCCTCTCCCAAGCTCATATCGTTCTTGGTAGGGGTCAGTTCCCTGTGACTTCAGGACTAGGTCCCTGTTCTCTCATTGGCTGTGGGCCAGAGAATGCTCTCAGCTCCCAGAAGCCACCTGAGATTCACTGCTACCCCGGAGCCCTCCATAGCCATGTTCATGCTTGGAATCTCTCTCTTCAGGAAAGGCCCCTTTGTGGTTAAGGCCTCACCTAATTAGGTCTGGCCCACCTAGATACGCTCCTTTTTGATGAACTCAAAGTCAACTGGTTAGTAACCTGACCATGGGAGTGATGTCCCATCATGTATGAAGGGTCTGCTCTGCCTCAAGGGGAGGGGATCATACAGGCTTATATGCTAGGAGGCAGAAATCTTGGGGCCATCTTAGAATTTTGCCCCATGATGACAACTTTCCCCAAAGTGATCTATGAATTCAGTGCAATCCCTACCCCAAACTCCAGCATGCTTTTTTTGTAGAAATTGACAACCTCATCCTCAAAGCATATAGACATGGGAAGGACCCAGAATATCCAAAAAACAATTCTGATTTCAAAACTTACTATGAAGCCACACTAATCAAGGCATGTCATATAAGTACAAGGATAGGTGTGCAGGTGGATGGCACAGCATCAGGAGTCCAGAAATAAATCCTTACATTTACGGTTAGGAAATGATGCTGGGAGGGCGCCTGGGTGGCTCAGACGGTTAAGCATCTGACTTCGGCTCAGGTCATGATCTCGCGGTTCGTGAGTTCGAGCCCCATGTCGGACTCTGTGCTGTCTTTGCAGAGCCTGCTTCAGATCCTCTGGCCCCCCCTCTCTCTCTGCCCCTCCCCCAGTTGTTCTCTCTCTCTCAAAAATAAACATTTAAAAAGAAAGGAAGGAAGGATGGATGGGTGCTGGAGCAGTCAGATATCTGTATGGAAAAAGTGAATTTTAACCCTGATGTCATGGGTTGAATTGTGTCCCCTAGAAAGAAATGTTGCAGTACTCCCCCAGGAGCTTGGAATGTGACCTGATTTGGAGACGGGGTTTTTATAGATGTAATTAAGTTAAGATGGGCTTGTATTGGAGAATGGGCCCCAATCTAATATAACTGGCATCCTAAGAAGAGAGGAGTCGGACACACACATGCAGGGAGCAGGTCATGTGACAACAGAGACCGCAGTGCTGTGCCTACTGGCCAAGGAAGGCCACGCACTGCCAGCCACACCAGAGGCTGGAAGAGGCAAGGACGGAGCCTCCCCCTAGAACCTTCGGAGGGAGCTCGGCCCTGCTTTCCTTCCTCTGGCCTCCAGAGCTGTGGGAGGATAAACATCTCTTGTTTTAAACCCCTCAGTATGTGGTACTTTCTTTCGGCAGCCCCAGGACATTCACCTTGTTTGACCATATGGAGAAATGAACTAGACACGGATTATAGGCCGAAAAGTAAGAGCCCAGACTGAGAAAAACATCTAAGTAAAACACAGAGAAAATCTTTGTGACCTTGGGCAGGACACAGAAGACATTAATAATAAAAGGAAAAATGAATAAATTGGACTTCGGGGTGCCTGGATGGCTCAGTCGGTTAAGCGTCCGACTTCGGCTCAGGTCATGATCTCACGGTCTGTGAGTTTGAGCCCCGTGTCGGGCTCTGTCCTGACAGCTTGGAGCCTGGAGCCTGCTTCGGATTCTGTGTCTCCCTCTCTCTCTCTGTCCCTCCCTTGCTTGCACTCTGTCTCTGTCTCTGCCTCTCTCTCAACAATAAACAAACATTTAAAAAATTTTAAAAAATAAGTTGGACTTCATAAAAATGCAAACTTTTTTTTTTTAAGTTTACTTACTTATTCTGAGAGAGAAACACAGAGAGACAGAGGGAGGCAGAGAGCGTGAGCAGGAAAGGGGCAGAGAGACAGGGAGACACAGAATCTGAAGCAGGCTCCAGGCTCCAAGCTGTCAGCACAGAGCCCGATGCGGGGCTCGAACCCACAGACCGTGAGATCATGACCTGAGCCGAAGTCAGACGCTTAACTGACTGAGCCATCCAGGCGCCCCAAAGCTCATTTTAAAGGGAAGACAGAAAACAAAGGCAATTAATGAAACTGGTTACCTAAAGGAGGAGGGACAGAACCAGGTGGTAGTGGTTCAGGAGGGGATGACATTGCCCTGGGTATATCTTCTGTGTAATTTTGACTTCTGGACACATGTTGCTGCTTTATATACCTAAAGATTAAAAACAACAGAATGGGGGAAAGCTAAAATTGAACACAAACAGAAATTATCCCAAGAGTATTTTGAATGACTAGCATAACCATATTAAAGGGATACGTGAAAAAGACTATCCAAGCAATCTTTTTTTTTAACGTTTATTTATTTTTGAGACAGAGAGAGATAGAGCATGAACGGGGGAGGGGCAAAGAGAGAGGGAGACACAGAACCGGAAGCAGGCTCCAGGCTCTGAGCCATCAGCCCAGAGCCCGACGCGGGGCTCGAACTCACGGACTGCGAGATCGTGACCTGAGCTGAAGTCGGATGCTTAACCGACTGAGCCACCCAGGCGCCCCATCAAGCAATCTTTTTAAAAAAAAATTTTTTTTTTTAACATTTATTTATTTTTGAGACAGAGAGAGAGCATGAACAAGGGAGGGTCAGAGAGAGAGGGAGACACAGAATCTGAAACAGGCTCCAGGCTCTGAGCTGTCAGCACAGAGCCCGACGCAGGGCTCGAACCCACAGACTGTGAGATCATGACCTGAGCCGAAGTCGGACGCTTAACCGACTGAGCCACCCAGGTGCCCCCAAGCAATCTTTAAATATAGCATTCTTACTTTACACCCTCAGTGTTGACGGAAGACACAAACAACAAAATCCTGCAAATAAATCCCAAACCCCACTCAGTAGGTTTGTCTGTCCTGGGGCTATGGGTGCTGCCTATTACAGGAGGATCACGCAAATGAGTCAACATATTGACGATGTTGGGAGCTAGGTCTCTGTCTCCCACTACTGGAGAAGGGAGACATAAATATGGACTGGGGAAAGGCTAAGAGCTTTTATTGTGGAATTGGAAGGGAAGGTATCAGTAGTGTGTCCTCCGGATTTGTATATATAAATCTGTCTGTCTATCTATCTATGTATCCATCTATCGGGGCAGATATCCTAGCTCTGCCCACTGATAGTGCCTAAGAGCACAATACCCCAGTAGCAATGAGCACACCTCAGCCCCATTTCTTGGTTTCTAAATATTATTCTCCTTGGAAGAACGGCTGATTCCAGGGTTGGGGTGAGCAAAAGTACAAGAAGCATGTGGAAATTCTTGTGCCAAAAGTAATAAAGGACCTAAAGAATTATGGGGCGGGACGCCTGGGTGGCTCAGTCAGTTAAGCGTCTGATTTCAGCTCAGATCATGATCTCACTGCTCTTGGGTTCGGGCCTCACGTTGGGCTCTGCGCTGACAGCTCAGAGCCTGGAGCCTGCTTCGGATTCTGTGTCTCCCTCTCTCTCTGCCCCTCCCCCGCTCACGCTCTGTCTCTCTCTTTCTCAAAAATAAACATAAAAAAAATTTTTAACAATGATGGGGACATGTCAGAAGGGCAGAGTCGTCAGCTTGAAGGGGCCAAATCTGACACAATTTGAACATCAACATGAATAATGAACAATAACGGGTTATAGTCCACTGAATAAAATGACGGTCCACAAGCCCATATTGATGATGAATACACAGATAAACAGAGGAGCTCTTCCTGATGGCAGAAGGCCATCGAATAAATGTAGGAGGGGTCACGGAGGAAGAAAACCCCTCTCGCGGCTGTCAGAATAATCAGTGATGCAGGCAAGGATTATCAATGATTGGGTGACGTTTTGATGAGGAACGGAATATTTACCTAGTTTTAAAGTATCTTCCTACAAAGTACTTTTTGTTAAGTACACTCTACACCCAACGTGGGGCACAAACGCAGAACCCCAAGATCAAGAGTCACACGCTCCACTGACTTAGCCAGCGAGGGGCTCAGCTACAAACTAGTTTTTTTTTTTTTAATCTTTATTTATTTCTGAGAGAGAGAAAGCAGGGGAGCAACAGAGAGAGAAGGAGACACAGGATCCAAAGCCGGCTCCAGGCTCCAAGCTGTCAGCACAGAGCCCGACGCGGGGCTTGAACTCACAAGGTGCTCACAGTGAACGTCACAGGGAGGGGACAAGGCAAAGACACACAGAGAGACGACGGCCTAGCCTCACAGGGAGAGAGCGTGGGTGTCTTCCCAACACGACACAGCCTGGATCTCACCATGAGAAAACATCAGACAAACCCAAACTGAAGGACATTCTACCAAATACCTGGCCTGCATTCCTCAAAAGTGTCCATGTCATGAAACGCCAAGGCAAGCACAGGAATGTTCCAAATGAAAGGGGACTGAAGAGAAGTGACAACCAAATGCAATGTGCAGTCCTAGGCTGGACCCTGCATCAGAAAAAACAACGTGAACATTTCTGATGTTGACATGTTGTACTGTGGTTATGTAAGTCACTAAAATAATTCTATCGTAACTATACTGTGGTTATGGAGTGCAGGCTGAAACATTTAGTGGTAAAGGGGCAAGGTGTATGCACATGACATTGAATAGTTCAGAAAAATATCAATTTTTTACATAAGATAAATGTTTTATACTATATATATATATATATATATATATACACACACATATACACGTGCATACATCAGAGAGGTGGGGGTGACGGAGAGGGTGAGTGAGAAAGCAAATGGGGCAAAATATGAACTATGGGTGAGTCTGGGTTAAGGGCACATGAGGGCTCTCTGTGCTGTTCTTACAATTTTTCTGTAAGTCCAAAACAATTGCAAATTATAAAATTAGAAGGAAATCAACCACTTCTAGCCAACATTTGACAGGAAGGTTTAGCCATGGCAATTAGGCAACAAAATAAAATAAAAGCCATCCAGGTTAGAAGGGAAGAAGTCAAACTATATTTTCAGATGACGTAATCTTGTATATGCAAAAGCCTAAGAGATCCCCTAAAAACATATTAGAGGTAATAAACGAGGTCAGCAAGGTTTCAGGACAAAAGGTCATTACGAAAACCAATTGTATTTCTATATACCCTAGCAATAAACAATCCAAACTGAAACTAAGAAAAGAATTCCATTTACAAATAGGATCAGAAAAAATAAAACACTTAGGAATAAATTTAACAAAAGAAGTACAAGGCTTGTACACTGAAAGCTACAAAATATCATCAAAAGATATTAAAAAGGACCTAAATAAACAGAAAAACATCTGTTCAGCCAGAGTTCTCCAGAGAAACATAACAGGACACACACACAGAGGATTTATTTTGAGGAATTAGCTCATGCAATTGTGGGGGCTGGCAATTTGGCAGGCTGGAGACTCAGGCAGGATTTCTATGTTACAATCTTGAGGCAGAATTTCTACTTCTCCAGGAAACCTTAATTTTTGCTTTTAAGGCTTTCAATTGAGTGGACCAGACCCACACAAATCATGGAGGGCCATCTGTACTTAAGGTTGACTAATTGTAGACATTGACCACATATACAAAATACCTCCACAGCAACACCTAGATGAGTGTTTGATTAAATAACTGGGGACCATAGCCTAGCCAACTGAAATTAATAAACATAAAATTGATCAACATCCCATGTTCATGGATGGAAAGACTTAATCTTATTAAGATGGCAACACCCCCTAAATTTACCGACAGAGTCAATTTCATCTCTATCGAACTCCCATTGGCTTTTTTTTTTTTTTTTTTTGCAGAAACTGACAAGCTTATCCTAAAATCATAAGGAAATGCAAGGGACATTGAGTATCAGGCAAAACACTCTTGGAAAAGAACAAATTCAGAGGACTCACAATTCCCAGTTTCAAAACTTACTACAAAACTACAGTGATCAACACTGTGATATTGGTATAAAGATAGACATATAGATCAATGGAATAGAAATGAAAGAGTCCAGGAATAAACCCATATATCTATTGTCAACTGATTTTTGATGAGGGTGCCAAGACCATTCAATGGGGGAAAGAACAGCCTCTTCAACAAATGAATAGCAGTCACATGGAAGAAAATGAAATTGGACCACAACCTCACATTACATACAAAAACTAACCCCAAAATGGATCAGAGACCTAAACTTAAGAGCAAAAACTATAAAACTCTTAGAACAAAGCATAGGGGTAAATTTTTGTGACCTTGGATTAAGGAATACTTTCTTAGATAAAACAACAAAAGACAAGCAGCAAAGGAAGGATAAATTAGTTGTCATCAAAATCTAAAACTTTTGTGCATCTGAGGACTCTATCAAGAAAGTGAAAAGAGAAACCACAGAATGAAAGAAAATATTTGCAAATCATATATAAGGGACTAATATCCAGAATATATAAAGAACTCTTACAACTTGACAACAACAAAGCAAAAACTCAATTAAAAATGGGCAGAGCTTAGGGGCGCCTGGGTGGCTCAGTCGGTTGAGGGTCCGACTTTGGCTCAGGTCATGGTCTCATGGCCTGTGAGTTCGAGCCCCACATCAGGCTCTGTGCAGACAGCTCAGAGCCCAGCCTGCTTTAGATTCTGTGTCCCTCTCTTGCTCTGCTCCTCTCCTGCTCATGTCTGTCTCTGTCTCTCTCTCAAGAATAAACAAAACATTTAAAAAATGGGCAGAGCTTGAATAGATGTTTCAGATTGCTTTGTATATCACAGAAGACATGCAAATGGCCAAGGAACTCATGAAAAGATGCTCAACATCATTCGTCATCAGGGAAATGCAAATCAAAACAAGATACCATTTCACACCCACTGGGATGGCTAGAAACAAACAATCAGATAATAAGGGTTTGTCAGAATGTGGAGAAATTGGAACCCTCATACACTGCTGATGGGAATGTAAAATGGTGCAGCTACTTTGGAAAGCTCTTTGGCCATTTTTCTCAAAATGTTAAAAATAGTTATCATGTGACCCAGAATCCCACTCCTAGGTGGAGGGGAAAGGAAAATGTGTTCATGCAAAAAACTTGTACACGAATGTTCTTAACAGCATTATTCACAACAGCCAAAAGATAGAAAAAGCCCAGATGCTCATCAATTGATGAATGGAGAAATGTGATATATCCATGTAATGGAATATTGTTTAGCCCTAAAAGGAGACGAAGTCCTGATCCATGCTACAACATGGATGAACCTTGAAAACATTACGGTAAAGTGAAAGAACCCAGACCTGAAAGACGCATGCATATTGTATGAGTCCGTTCATATGAAATGTCCGGAACAGGCAAATCCATAGTCAGAAAGTAGATCAGTGGTTGCCCGCTGGGGAAGGGGGGGGACTATTTATGAGTATGGGGGTTTCCTTTGGGGGTGATCAAATGTCCTAGAATTTGACGGGGTGGTTGCACAAGTTTGTGAATATACTACAACTCACCGAGTGTTACACCTTAAATGGGTGATTTACGTGATAGGCGTATTCTATCTTAATAAAGCTGTTTACAAAGAAAAGGAAAAAGAAAGCAAGGGAATTAAACCTCCAGATTCCGGGCCGCGGTGGCGGTGGCGGGCTGGGTAAGGGGCCGGGTGTAGATGGCTGACAGCCTCCCGTCCTCGTGCTGGGCACTTGCACGGTATTAGCTGCGGGCCCTCCGGGTTATGGATCCTGAGGGGGAGGGTGTCCCGAGCAAGGACCGCGCGGACGTCGGCTGGTGCGCGCCTGGCAGGTCGACACACGGCCGCCGGCGCACCGGCAGCAGGTGGCCAGGGGCGCGCCTCGGAGCGCCTGGGCGGGGCGGGGTCTGTGCGCGCCGGCGCAGCGGCGCGCCGGGCCCGAGGGGGTGTGGCGCGGGCGCGCGCCGGTCCCAGGGTTGCCCCAGGCGGCGGGCGGGGAGTAGAGGGAGAGGCACGCGCCGCGGACGCGGCCATTGTGCGAGGGGGGGTCGGCTCGCTGGGCGGACACCCAGGCGGTTCCTGGGGTCCCCGGCTGCGCGCTGGGCTCCCCCCGGCCCCGGGGTAGGAGCGGCCCTCGCCCGCGCGCCCGGCCGCCCGGCCCTCCCTGGGCGCCCCTGCCCAGCGCGGTGGTACGGTCCGGGTTTAAAAGGCCCCGGCGGCCGCGGGCCTGCCCAGTGTGTGGGCGGCGGCGGGGGCGCGCGCGGGGCGCGGCGGCGGGGACGCGCGAGTGGGGCCGGTGTGGGGCTCGGGGGCGCGTCCACGTGGCTGGCAGGCGGCCACCCGGAGCCAGCGGCAGCGGAGGGACCGGTAGGTAGGTGGCCTCCATACCCCGCCGCCCGTGAGGGGACGGACTGCTCGGTGGCCCGGGATTCGGGCAGCTCGGAGGTTGGGTTCGGCCTCGAGGGGGTCGGGCCCTACCTCTGCTCTTGCATCTTGGACGCCGGCCTGAGTGGTCCTTCGTGCCCAGCGCCTGCAAAGACGGCCAGCCTGAGCCCAGCTCCCCTGCCCTATGTGGACCCTTTGTGGCTGAGGAGCGGCCCGTCCAAGGATTGCTGGGGCGCCTGCATCCACCGGGGTCCTCGTGGGTCCGTTGAGGAGTGCCCCCGGTGGGGGCTGGGCGAGCCAGGCCAGCAGCACGGTGGGGGGCATCGGGGAGTGGGACCCTGGAGCCGTATCTCTGTGTAGGGCTGTCTCTCTCCTCGGGCAGACAGCTGGGTGTGCCTGTGATGCCCGAGGCTCCCACTTACAGGTGGAGGTTGGGGTGGGGGCTTGGGTGGCACATCCTGCCTCTCCAGGTCTCCCTCCTGACCTCTCCCCTGCCCCCATCTCCATTCCTAGGCCTGTATTCCTGCCGGTTGTGGAGGAGGTGAGGGTGGGATATGGCACCCCCATCTCTTCCGCCTCCCTTTCTTCTCTGGCTGTTGCATTGGGGTCCAGGATGCAGACCTGACAAAAGAGCCCCAGAGAGATGATCAGTCTGAGCTGAAACTCTTCAGTTTCAAGAAGGGCCTGTTCCTTGTTCTATCAAATGCATTTTTTCTTTTCTATCTCCTATGCGTTCTTAGTTTGGTCCCCTGTACCCCCGCCCCCCGAGCTGGGTACCTTGTGTCTCCCTTGGGGCTTGGGCACAGAGAGGGTAGCTCTGAGCCCTGCTCCACTGGGTGCCATGACACTGCTCTGCTGTCTTTGCTGCCTAGAGCTGGCCAGAAAGCTGGGTGTGGCCTGGGGGTGAAGACCTGGCCAAGCTGGGCATTTGGCCCCCACCCCATCTCCCCAGGGCCTCGCTGGATTTAGGGACATTGCTTCCTTTCCATAGGGCTCCTTGCACCCCGCCCCCCCCCCCGACACCTCCTGTTCCCCAGCTAACCTCTGGATTTGGAGGGAGAGCTGCACAGGGCTCCCTGGGCCATCTGTCTGGCTGTGCCTGAGCACAGCCTGACTTATGTCTGTCTTGGCGCGTGGCTGTGGGGGCAGGCACAACTCGGCTTTGTGTTGCGGTGGGTAGGCCAGACAGCAGGCTCCTGGACAGCCAGCTAGGGGAGGCCCTTGGGGCGAGGAGGCAGCTGGGGCCAGGACTCCGGGTGTGATGGCACCGGGTTCAGTCTCAGATCTGGATGCCTCAGACCTCTGACCTGGGTCTCCTGGTGGCAATGCCACTCTGGAGTGGTGTCCCCCCCCCCCACTTAGAATTGTTCACTCTCCGCCTTTCCCCTTCCCCCAACTTGGGTGTGGGGCGTCTCTGTGGCCTGGGACTTGCCTGTAGTGGCTCTTGCGTGTGGCTGGCCACCCTAAGCTCCAGGATCTGGTGTTTAGGGTCTCATTCTGGGAGGGCCTCCCACCCTTCCTTTTTCAGCATCTGGCTCTGCTGCCCCCTTGGGTGTGGCCCGGTTGTGGGGAGGCCTCCTGGCTCCTTTCCAGCGGGGGTGGGGGGTGGGGGATGATTGATGGCCCTCAAGCCTGCCTGTGCTCGCTGCTCACTCATGCGCCCTGGTGGAGGCCCTCCTTGTCTCCCAGCCACGGGCACCATCTGGGACTCTGTGGTCCGCTGGTGGAGGAGTGGCCTCCACCCTCTGTGGCATGGTGCTCGGTCCGCTGGAGGCCCTAGGCCAGTGGGGCAGAAGGAAGGCAGGCAGCTTGGGCCTGGGCCTCTGATTTGCACTTGCTTCTTCTCCCCAGGCCTGTCCTCGGGCGCAGCTGCCGGCCATGCCTGCTGTCTGCCTCCTCTTGGTGGTCCTCCTTGCCGTGGGGGGGGCCCTGGGCAGCGGCAGGCCCTTCCCTGCCTTCTCGGTGACAGACACGACACTCACACACCTGGCTGTGCACCGGGTGACCGGGGAGGTGTTCGTGGGTGCGGTGAACCGTGTCTTCAAGCTGGCCCCCAATCTGACTGAGCTGCGGGCGCACGTCACAGGGCCTGTTGAGGACAATGCTCGCTGCTATCCACCTCCCAGCATGCGAGTGTGTGCCCACCGCCTAGCACCTGTCGACAACGTGAACAAGCTGCTGCTCATAGACTATGCGGCCCGCCGCCTGGTGGCCTGCGGCAGCATCTGGCAAGGCATCTGCCAGTTCTTGCGCCTGGACGACCTCTTCAAGCTGGGTGAGCCACACCACCGCAAGGAGCACTACCTGTCGGGAGCCCAGGAGCCTGACTCCATGGCCGGCGTCATTGTGGAGCAGGCTCGGGGGCCCAGCAAGCTGTTCGTGGGCACGGCCGTGGACGGCAAGTCTGAGTACTTTCCCACCCTCAGCTCGCGCAAGCTCATCAGCGACGAGGACGGGGCCGACATGTTCAGTCTGGTGGGTGAGCCCGCTCGCCTGCTCACCTTGTCAGACGGGCTGCCGGGCCCTCCTCCCCTGCTGCCTCTTCTTACCCCTCTCGTCTCCCTCCTTCCTGCACCCTGTCCTGGCTCTGCCACCGGAAGAGCCCTGATCCAGGAGGAGGCCAGCCGCTGAGGCCGGGCCAGGGCCCAGGAGGGTGCTGCTCAGCCCACCCTCGGCGGCCTTTCTGAGCTGCGCTCCTATGACTCTGCAGGCAGAGTGGGATCATGAGGGAGGCCCCAGGGGCGACCGTGTCCTGGGAGCAGGGCCCGGAGTGGGGTTGTGGGGGCCGAGAGGCCAGGGTCTGGGAGGTTGGCAAAGGACACGGGCCTTGTCCCATGCTCTCTCCTGAACCCCCTCCACAGGTGTACCAGGACGAATTCGTCTCCTCGCAGATCAAGATCCCCTCAGACACGCTGTCCCTGTACCCCGCCTTTGACATCTACTACATCTACGGTTTTGTGAGCGCCTCCTTCGTGTACTTCCTGACGCTGCAGCTGGACACCCAGCAGACACTGCTCGACACGGCGGGCGAGAAATTCTTCACGTCCAAGATCGTGCGCATGTGCGCTGGGGACTCGGAGTTCTACTCGTACGTGGAGTTCCCCATCGGCTGCTCCTGGCGAGGCGTGGAGTACCGCCTGGTGCAGAGCGCCCACCTGGCCAAGCCCGGCCTGCTGCTGGCCCAGGCCCTGGGCGTGCCGCCCGACGAGGACGTCCTCTTCACGGTCTTCTCTCAGGGCCAGAAGAACCGGGCCAGCCCGCCACGGCAGACCGTCCTCTGCCTCTTCACCCTCAGCAACATCAACGCCCACATCCGGCGCCGCATCCAGTCCTGCTACCGGGGGGAGGGCACGCTGGCCCTGCCCTGGCTGCTGAACAAGGAGCTGCCCTGCATCAACACTGTGAGCTCGCGCCCGCGCCGCAGGGCCCCGGCCTCAGTGCCCGCACCCTACCCTGGAACGCCGTGTCTTCCTGTCAGGGATTCCCACCCTCGTTGCCCCCGCCCTCTGCAGCTCCCCTTTCTTCCCCGGCCGCCTTCTCACTGTTGACGGGTGCTCTCTGTTCACGAGCTGCCGGCTTCCGGGTGCTCCGCGCTCCTGCTCCTGGGCGGCCCTGTGCCGTCCAGCAGGCCTCGGAGGTGTGTGGTGTGTCCGGGGGCCACCCGCTGCCTCAGCCTCACCCCCCCCCCCCGCTCCTCCTCCTCCTCCTCCTCCTCCTCCTGAGCCGCTGGCTTCCTGTGGGGTCCTAGGGCAAGCCGCTGGTCTTGGCTGGTGGGGGGAGCCGGTTCCAGATCCAGCTCCCGTCCGGAATATGGGGTCTCTGCCCTCTGTCCAGCTGGCGCCCCGAAGCTCGGATTCTCACCGCACCCATCCTGTTTCACCAGCCCATGCAGATAAACGGAAACTTCTGTGGGCTGGTGTTGAACCAGCCACTGGGTGGCCTACACGTGATCGAGGGGCTGCCCCTGCTGGCTGACAGCAGCGATGGTATGGCCAGCGTGGCCGCCTACACCTACCGCCGGCACTCTGTGGTCTTCATCGGCACTCGTACCGGCAGTCTGAAGAAGGTAGGGCGAGGGCCGGGGGAGGGGGGACTTCCCGGGCTGGGCCCCAGGAACCTGGCCACGCTCCACAGGCGGCTCCTCGGCCACCCGCCCTCTCCAACACCAGTGCCCACTGTGGCCTCAGTTGCTGGCTTCCCGTGACACGGACCAGACCGGTCTCGAGGCCTCTCTGCTGGGAGTGCAGGGGCCCTGGCTGAGCCATCATGCTGGGTCCTCAGTTGAACGAAGGAGGAAAAAATGTGAATGTAACCCCTTTTGCCCTCTTGTCCTCTCATGGGCACCAGGGCTGCTTCCGTTCCTAGACGGGGTAGCATGAAAGGGGGAGACGCACTCTGGGAGCCCCAGTGTGCTCACTCCGAAGGGACAGTGGTCAGGAGAGCCGCCACGAGCTCGTCCGGCTCACCCGGCAAATACGGAGTTGTCCCCAGGAGTTCTGGGGTTGGCTGGGGAGGGTTTGTGAAGGGAGCCAGTGACTTCTGGGGGGCCTGGTCTGCTGCCCCTCCTGGGCCCTTGTTTGCATCTCTAACCACTTCACGGAGGCATCGCCCGCAAAGCGTACACTTCTCCCACTTAAAGCATACAGTCCGTGGTTTTAGTAAGTTTGCACGGGGTGTAACTGTCAGCATGAGCTCATTCTGGGATGGTGTCTGTCATCCCCCAGAAAGCTCTTCCCCTGCCTATGGCCATCTCGGGAGTGGGCAGGTTGAGAGCTGAGCCGCACCAGGCCCTGGCTTCAGTTTGGCCACGACCTGGAAAGTCCGTGGCTTGACAAGTGGATGTTCTGGGTGTGTGTGGCACCCTGTGGCATCAGGCCAGCGTGTCTCGCGGCCCAGGTCCGGGTTGACGGCTCGCAGTATGCCCACCTGTACGAGACAGTGCCCGTGGTGGATGGCAGCCCCATCCTTCGAGACCTGCTCTTCAGCCCCGACCACCGGCACATCTACCTCCTGAGTGAGAAGCAGGTAGGCCCGTGGCAGGCGGCAGCGGGTGGCGGGGTAGGGGCAGGGCGGGTACTGACGCCGCCGTCCCCAGGTGAGCCAGCTCCCGGTGGAGACGTGCGAGCAGTACATGAGCTGCGCGGCCTGCCTCGGCTCAGGGGACCCGCACTGCGGTTGGTGTGTGTTGCAGCACAGGTGAGGGCCACAGGGCCGGGCGGGGAGGAAGGGTCTGCAGGGGTCCTGCTCCTGGGAGGAGCCGGCGATGCCTGCTGATTGGGGTGGGCAGAGCGTGCCCTTGCCCACGTACCCATTTCTCCCAGTCGTACCCTTGTGGCCTCTGCCTCCGTCCCCTCCTACTTCATCCAGCTAATGAGCGGAGCCCCCATCCCGAGTGACAGCCCTTAGGGCCCAGGGGACGAGGCCAAAGCATGCTGTTGCCTGGCACTGTGGGCTGGGCTGGCCGTCTCCTCTTCCCTGCGGACATATGTGTACCCTCCCACCGCCCGGCCAGGGCCCTCGGGACAGCTGTATAATGGGCTCTGGCCTAACCCCACGCAGATGCTGCCGTGAAGGAGCCTGTCCGGGTGCTTCCGCCCCCCATGGCTTCGCCGAGGAGCTGAGCAAGTGTGTCCAGGTGCGGGTCCGGCCCAACAATGTTTCAGTGACGTCACCCGGGGTGCAGGTAAGTGCTGTGATGGGTGGGGGTGCGTGGGCCCGCGTGTGTGTGTGTCGGTGGGGGTTGGAGGGGGACGCCTCCCGCTCTGACTCCTCCGCCTTCCCCAGCTGACCGTGGCCGTGCGCAACGTGCCAGACCTCAGCGTCGGCGTGAGCTGTACCTTTGAGGAGGTGGCGGAGAGTGAGGCCGTCCTGCTGCCCTCCGGGGAGCTGCAGTGCCCGTCGCCCTCCCTCCGGGAGCTGCGGGCTCTCACCAGGGGGCACGGTCAGTAGGCTGGGGCTTTCCGGGATGGGGACGCTCTGCGTCCCGGGCCTGCTCACGGCCACCCCTGGGCTCGCCACAGGGGCCACGCGCACTGTGCGGCTGCAGCTGCTGTCCAAGGAGACTGGCGTGAAGTTCGCCGGGGTCGACTTCGTCTTCTACAACTGCAGCGTACTCCGGTCGTGAGTACTGGCATCTCTGACCTCTGTCCCCACACCCCTCCGTCCCCTGCTGTGTTGTGTGGGCCTCAGGTGGGCCCCGGCGCCTCCTCCCTGGGGCTTCCCGTGTGCCCCGTGGGCGAGTGGTGAGAGCGCGGCCTGGTCTTCTGCGTTATTCGCGAAGCCTCTCCCTGCAGGTGCATGTCCTGCGTCGGCAGCCCGTACCCCTGCCACTGGTGTAAGTACCGCCACGTGTGCACCAGCCACCCCCAAGAGTGCTCCTTCCAGGAGGGCAGGGTCCACAGCCCTGAGGTGAGGCGGGTGCCGTGCGCGAGGGGGCTGGGCTCCATGTGGGCTGGCCTCTGGCTTTTCTGCCTTTGTTCTCATTGCTTTCCCGGAGCCTCTTCAGTTCGGGGCCAGCCCAGCTGGGCCCAGATGGCAGCGGTGGGTGTGTGGCTGACGGGCGGTCTCCCCACAGGGTTGCCCTGAGATCCTGCCCGGCGGGGACCTCTTGATCCCAGTCGGCGTCATGCAGCCCCTTACCCTGCGGGCCAAGAACCTGCCGCAGCCGCAGTCGGGCCAGAAGAACTACGAGTGTGTGGTCCGGGTGCAGGGGCGGCAGCATCGGGTGCCGGCCGTGCGCTTCAATAGCAGCAGCGTGCAGTGCCAAAACGCGTCGGTGAGGCCCCCTCCTGCAGGGCGTGCTGGTCGTGCGGGTCTGTGCCCGGCTCGCTGCTCAGAGAGCCCGACGTGCCTCTGGCGGGGGACCTTCTGAGCACCTCTGCTCTGGGGTGACGCGGGTCCCTCTCTCCCAGTACTCCTACGAAGGCGACGAGTACGGTGACACCGAGCTGGACTTCTCCGTGGTCTGGGATGGCGATTTCGCCATCGACAAGCCTGCCACCTTCCGAGGTGCGGGGCAGCATGGGGCTGTAGGGCCTGGGGCACGGTGGGCGCGAACTGGGGCCAGGTGCGGCAGGGGGACCCCGCATCGGGGTCCTCGGTGCCCCCGGCGCCCCGCGGCCACCCCCAGCGGTGCTCTCTGCCCGCAGCTCTCCTGTACAAGTGCTGGGCACAGCGGCCCAGCTGCGGCCTCTGCCTCAAGGCTGACCCTCGCTTCAACTGCGGCTGGTGCGTCTCGGAGCACAGGTGCCAGCTGCGGGCCCACTGCCCGGCCCCCAAGACCAACTGGATGCACCCGAGCCAGAAGGGCGCCCGCTGCAGCCACCCTCGCATCGCCCAGGTCAGCCTCCCCGGTCTCCTTCCGTCTGCCAGGCACCCACGAGTCTGGGCTCACCCTCACCTATCGTCCTGCTCTGCAGATCCACCCGCTCATGGGGCCCAAGGAGGGAGGCACTCGGGTCACCATCGTGGGTGAGAACCTGGGCCTCAGCTACCGGGACGTGGGCCTGCGGGTCGCAGGTGTGCGCTGCAACCCTATCCCCTCCGAGTATGTCAGCGCCGAGAGGTGAGTGCGGCCGTGTGGGCGCCCGAGCCCTGGGCTGTCTGCCTCCAGCCCTGACCTTCTCTCACCCATAGGATCGTGTGTGAGATGGGGGAGTCGCTGGTGCCCAGCCCACCGCCGGGGCCCGCGGAGCTCTGTGTGGGCGATTGTTCTGCTGACTTCCGCACACAGTCCGAACAGCTCTACAGTTTCGTGGTGTGTGGGCTGCCTGTCCTTCCCCCTCCCTTCCCTTCTGAGACCCCTCCCCCCCACCCGCACCGGGCCACCTCCTCCCTTTCCTCAGGGCCGCTTCTCCCACAGACACCAGCGTTTGACCGCGTAAGTCCCGGTCGGGGCCCGGCTTCCGGGGGCACACGGCTCACCATCTCTGGGAGCTCTCTGGATGCCGGCAGCAGGGTCACAGTGACTGTGAGAGACGGCGAGTGCCAGTTCGTGAGGTGGGCGGGGCCCCATCAGCTCTGGCCTGGGCACTGGGTAGGGGGCCACAAGGGCAGGGTGAGTCATGGCCCCGGGCTACCTGCTCTCAGCGCCCCACTCACCAACAGGAGAGACGCCGAGACAATCGTGTGTATCTCGCCCGTGTCCACCCTGGGCCCCAGCCAGGCCCCCATCACCCTGGCCATCGACCGTGCCAACATTTCTAGTCCCGGCGTCTTCTACACCTACACCCAGGACCCTACGGTCACTCGCCTTGAGCCCACCTGGAGCATCATCAAGTAAGACCTGAGGAGGAGTGTGGGTCGGGGACTGTGTCCCTGAGCTCCTGTCCCGGGTCCTCGCTTGGTGACTGGGGCCCAGGGCATCAAGTTACACATCCTCCAAGCCTCAGCCCTCATTGGCAGAGGGGGGCAGGGTCCTCCCAACAACATGGCACCTGGCATTCACCCAGTGACCTGGGGTGGGGGAGGCCCCGGGCTCCATGGCAGCTGTGATAACTCTCTGGAGGCCAGGCTGGGAGCAGTGGCGGAGGGAGCCTGAGGCCCCTCCCCCGCTGCCCCCAGTGGAAGCACTGCCATCACTGTGAGTGGGACCCACCTACTGACCGTCCAGGAGCCCCGGGTCCGGGCCAAGTACCGAGGCATCGAGACCACCAACGTGAGTGCCAGCGGTCCTCGCCCTGCCCCTAACCCTGCCACCTGTGGCTTCATGTGCTGGGCTGCCCTCCCTTGTCCCTGCAGACATGCCAGGTGATCAACGATACCGCCATGCTGTGTAAGGCCCCCGGCATCTTCCTGGGACGGCCCCAGCCACAGGCCCAGGGTGAACACCCTGATGAGTTTGGCTTCCTGCTGGATCATGTGCAGACGGCCCGCTCCCTCAACCGGTCCTCCTTCACCTACTACCCTGATCCCAGCTTCGAGCCACTGGGGCCCTCCGGTGTCCTGGATGTCAAGCCTGGCTCCCACGTAGTGTTGAAGGTGCGAGTGGGGCACAGTGGACCAGGAGAGGCCGGGAGGTGGGGAGCCCTGGCTGACCGCACCCTCCACCCACAGGGCAAGAATCTGATCCCCGCAGCAGCTGGCAGCTCCCGCCTCAACTACACGGTGCTGATCGGGGGCCAGCCGTGTGCACTCACTGTCTCCGACACACAGCTCCTGTGCGACTCACCTAGCCAGACGGGCCGGCAGCCTGTCATGGTGCGTGGGAAGTGGGGGAGGCCACCGGGTGGGCGTGGGGGTCAGCTCACAGTGGGGTTGTCCCTGCAGGTACTGGTAGGTGGCCTGGAGTTCTGGCTGGGTACCCTGCACATCACGGCCGAGCGGGCGCTGACTCTGCCGGCCATGGTGGGCCTGGCGGTGGGCGGCGGGCTCTTGCTGCTGGCCATCACCGCTGTGCTGGTCGCCTATAAGCGCAAGACTCAGGATGCAGACCGCACGCTCAAGCGGCTTCAGTTACAGATGGACAACTTGGAGTCCCGCGTGGCTCTGGAATGCAAGGAAGGTGCGTGGGACGGTGGTGTGGTGCAGGGCGGGTGGGCTGGGAGCCTCTCCCCTCCCGCTGCGCTCATTCTTCCTCCCCGCCCTCCCCAGCCTTTGCTGAGCTGCAGACGGATATCAATGAGCTGACCAACCACATGGATGGGGTGCAGATCCCTTTCCTGGACTACCGGACCTATGCCGTTCGCGTGCTCTTCCCGGGCATTGAGGCCCATCCGGTGCTCAAGGAGCTGGATGTGAGTCCCCAGCTCGCCTGCCCGGCCCTCATCCCCTGCCACGCCTCCCCCACTCTCTGAGACGCCCTGTCCCTCCCAGACTCCCCCCAACGTCGAGAAGGCCCTGCGCCTCTTTGGACAGCTGCTGCACAGCCGCGCCTTCGTGCTCACCTTCATCCACACGCTGGAGGCCCAGAGCAGCTTTTCCATGCGCGACCGTGGTACCGTGGCCTCGCTCACCATGGTGGTCCTGCACAGCCGCCTCGATTACGCCACGGGGCTGCTCAAGCAGCTGCTGGCGGACCTCATAGAGAAGAACCTGGAGAGCAAGAACCACCCCAAGCTGCTTCTGCGCAGGTAGGTGCTGCAGGGCCCCGGCCCCGCCTCCTGCCGGCCCCACTCCCACCAGGCCCGCTCCTGCCTGGGGAGCAAGGTGGGTGGGCCCCCTCTCCAGTCTGGCCCAGCGCCCCTTTTGCCCTAGGACCGAGTCGGTGGCTGAGAAGATGCTTACCAACTGGTTCACATTCCTGCTGCACAAATTTCTGAAGGTGTGCTGGGTGGGTGGGCGGGTGGGCGGGGTGACCCGGGGAAGCGGCTGGCGGGCGGGCGGGCAGCGTACGTGTGCCCGCCCCTGGCTGCAGGAGTGTGCCGGGGAGCCGCTGTTTCTGCTCTACTGCGCCATCAAGCAGCAGATGGAGAAGGGCCCCATCGATGCCATCACGGGCGAGGCCCGCTACTCCCTGAGCGAAGACAAGCTCATCCGGCAGCAGATCGACTACAAGACGCTGGTGGGTTGGTGGTCGGGTGGGCAGGGCCTCAGGCATGACGGCACACCTCGTCCGGGGTCCAGCCTGTGGTTCCCCTCACCCGCAGACCCTGCACTGCGTGTTCCCGGAGAGCGAGGGCAGCACTCAGGTCCCAGTGAAGGTTCTCAACTGCGACAGCGTCACCCAAGCCAAAGATAAGCTGCTGGACGCTGTGTACAAGGGCGTCCCATACTCGCAGCGCCCCAAAGCCGAAGACATGGACCTAGGTGACCTTGCCCCTTCCTCCCGGCCCCCACCCTGTGGCCACATTACATTGACTGCCATTCCCGCTCCCTGCTTGGGCTCTGTCCGCTGAGGGAGGTGGGCCCCGGGGCCCAGGGTACTCTGGGCAGGACCTCAAGGGCTGTCTGTGGCCTACAGAATGGCGCCAGGGCCGTATGGCCCGAATCATCCTCCAGGATGAAGACGTCACCACGAAGATTGAGTGTGACTGGAAGAGGGTCAACTCATTGGCCCACTATCAGGTGAGGGGCTGGGAGCCACCTGGGGGCCATGGCCCCGCCCCGAGGACACAGTCCCTCCTTGGGGCTCCTCGGGTACCTCCGACATGCACACCGCAGGGTCCGGGTGGGTGGTGGCTCAGGCCCGTTGGCTCCCCAGCCTCCTGTGCTGCCCCCCTCTGTCTCTGTGGTTTCCAGGTGACAGATGGCTCCTTGGTGGCACTGGTGCCCAAACAAGTGTGTGCCTATAACATGGCCAGCTCCTTTACCTTCACCCGCTCGCTCAGCCGCTACGGTAGGTGCCTCCAGGGTGATGGCCTTGATTGGCCTTGTGCCCTCTGAGGCTGTGTCAGCCATCCTGGGGAGCCCCCTCTCTGAGTGGCCACCATGCTTCTGGTGGTCGCCCTGGGCCTTGCCCTTGGGAGACATCCACTTTCATAGAGCCTGGAGGTGGGGTGGGCCGGTAAGAGTAGGCAGCCCCCTTAGCCTGCTGGGCTCCTGGAACAGAGGTGGGCAAGAGCCGTGGCGATGACTGGCATGGCCCCACTGGCCTAAAGGGCATGCCTGTCCCCTGCCCCAGAGAGCTTGCTGCGCACAGCCAGCAGCCCCGACAGCCTCCGTTCTCGGGCACCCATGATCACGCCTGACCAGGAGACTGGCACCAAGCTGTGGCACCTGGTGAAGAACCACGACCATGCTGACCACCGCGAGGGGGACCGCGGCAGCAAGATGGTCTCAGAGATCTACCTGACTCGACTCCTGGCCACCAAGGTGTGGGCCTGCCCTGAGCCACCCTGGCCTCAGCCCAGACATCTTCTAGCCCAGCCTCGGCCCTGCGGTTGGTCCGGCCTGCCCTGGGGGTAGGCCGCGGGGTTCTTCAAATCTGGTGCGCCTTTCTCAAGGCCTGAGGCTGGGGCGGGGCCCGTCTGGGGCACTGTCCCTGCAGGGAAGCTCCTTGCCCCTCTGTCCCCCTGTTCTGCTGTGGGGCCATCCCAACCTGACCAGTGCTCTTGCCGACCCCTGCAGGGCACGCTGCAGAAGTTTGTGGATGACCTCTTTGAGACCGTGTTCAGCACGGCTCACCGAGGTTCAGCCCTGCCCCTGGCCATCAAGTACATGTTCGACTTCCTGGATGAGCAGGCTGACCGGCGCCAGATCAGCGACCCTGACGTGCGCCACACCTGGAAGAGCAACTGGTACCGCCTTGTGCTGGGCCACTGCTGGCCCCCCTGGGGATGGGCGGACAGAGGAAGGGAGGACACCTGTGGCTGTGCCGGCACTCAGAGACCAGGGGGGTGGGTGACTGACGGGGGCTGGAGTGGCCATCCAGGCAGGAGAGGGCCTGCATCAGTCGCCCCTCAAGCACAGAAGGGGAGTTCGGTTGATTCCGGATACGGGCCCCGCTGGGCCATGTGGGAGGCCGGGAGTGGGGCCGGCACAGAGCAGAGGTGCTGACGGCCAGGCCCATGTGGTGGCCGTGGCGCAGGGTGAGATGCAGCGAGGACGGAAGGCTGTTTGCTCTCATTTCTGACTGCTTGAAGTCTGGCAGAAACTTAAAGAAAAGGCCGCTAACCCTAAATATGTCACACTTGCTGCTTGTGGGCAAGATGTGCACAGGCCAGGCAGGAAGCGTAGAAGGGAGCACTGACGGGATGGGCTTCAGGTGCCTGTCCCTCTATCCAGCCTGCCCCTGCGCTTCTGGGTAAACGTGATCAAGAACCCCCAGTTTGTGTTCGACATCCACAAGAACAGCATCACGGATGCCTGCCTGTCAGTGGTGGCCCAGACTTTCATGGACTCCTGCTCCACGTCTGAACATCGCCTGGGCAAGGACTCGCCGTCCAACAAGCTGCTCTACGCCAAGGACATCCCCAACTACAAGAGCTGGGTGGAGAGGTGGGCTGGGAGGGGAAGCAAGGCCTGGCAGCCCCGTGCCGGGTCAGCTTGGGGAAAAAGTCCCCAGAGACCGGCCTGACTGCCAGGGCAGGGGCTTTGGTGGCACCTGCCTTTGTGACCTACTCAGGGTCCCAACAGGTACTACCGGGACATTGCAAAGATGGCATCCATCAGCGACCAGGACATGGACGCCTACCTGGTGGAGCAGTCCCGTCTGCATGCCAGTGACTTCAACATCTTAAGCGCGCTCAGTGAACTCTATTTCTATGTCACCAAGTACCGCCAGGAGGTGCGTGCCAGTCTCGCGGGCCCCCAGTTGTTAGGCCCTGATGGTGCGGTCAGTGGCAAACACGGGGGGGCCCTGTGAGGGTGAAGGGCACTAGAGGGTGGTGGAGGGGACAGAGGGGGCACGGACCCCATCTCTTAGATCACTCGCAGCGCCTCCCCTATTCAGCCCCCAGGCTAGCACAGGTGATGCTTTCCAGAGATGCTGGGATTTGAGGGGGCTAGGAGAGAAGCCACTGGCCAGAGAACGAAATTCTGCTCGGGCAAAAGTAAAGGTCCAGGGAAGGGGAGGGCTGAGGGGCTAGGGTGGGGCCAGAAGGTAGGCAGGGCCAGCACCTTATCCAGCCCATGGGATTGGTGACCCCACACTTCAGTAGACAGGGAACATAGAAGTGTGGATCTGAGATTGTATTATTGCTGGAAGTAAGAACCCATCAGCCAGGACATGGCCCAGAAAGCTCTGAGCCTGGATGAGCTCACCAAGGGCAGCCGAGAGCCAGTGTAGGGGTACAAGTGGCCCACGCACTGAATCCTGGGGTCCTGGGACACTCAGAGGTGGCAGAGAAGACAGGGAGCCAGCAGCAGAGACTGAGGAGTGGAGGGAGGGACCCCAAGACTGCAGGGTGGCCTCCTGGAACAGGACACACACACACACACACACACACACACACACACACCTGGGGCAGGAAGGGGATGGTCAGGAGGGAGAAGAGTATGATTGGCTTCCTGGGGTGCTACTGATGGTCAAGGGCAATGAAGCCCTAGAAGGTTGCCGCATTTGGCAAGGAGATCCTGGATACCAGCAAAGACAGGGTTGGATGCGGGTCAGGAGGGGACGGGGAAGTTGGGTGCGGGTTGGGATGGGGGTCAAGAGGGGACAAGGAAGTCAGGTGCAGGATGGGGGCGGGTGTCAGGAGAAGACGGGGAGACCAGGAGGGGATGGGGAGATTGGGTGTGGGGTGGGGGTCACGATGGGTGGGGAGGTTGGGTGGGGGTGTGGGTCAGGAGGGGAAGTGAAGATTGGGTGCAGATTCCGGGTCAGGAGGGGATGGGGAGATCAGGGGGTTGGGGTTCAGGAGGGGATGGGGAGATGGGGTGTGGGCCAGGAAGGGACGGGGCGTTTGGGGACAGCGGGTCCAGCCCACTCCCGGGAAGGGCCGCACTGTGGCCGCCGAGCAGAGAAGGCGGTGGCTTCGGGGTGGCCAAGTCGCAGCGTGTGCAGAGGTGGGGGGCTGCAGCCCTTCCCACGTGCCGGGGACCCGCAGAGAGCGGGGTGCGTGGACGCAGGAAGGACAAAAGAGCTCAGGCAGGGGGGACGGCTTGGCAAGGGAGGGAGCGGCCCCTCCTCGCCAGCCCGGCTCCGGGGGGGCCCTCCTCCCCCAGGTCCTCACCGCTCTGGACCGAGACGCCTCCTGTCGGAAGCATAAGTTGCGGCAAAAACTGGAACAGATCATCAGCCTCGTGTCTGGCAACAGCTAAGGGTGGCGGAACCGGTGAGGAGGGGGCGTCCCAGGCCTGAGGTGACCTCGGGGCCGAGCCCTGGATCGGGTGGCACGGGGGCGGGGATGGGGTGGTCACCGGTCTCTCGTGCCCTGCGCACACCCGGGCCCCCTTCATTAGTGCCTTTCTTTGGGCCCTGCGTGGGGGCGGTGGTGACAGGACCAAGGGTCCTGACCCTGGCAGCAGCAATATCCCCGCCCTCCTACCCTCGTGCCCCCGGGTCGTGCCAGCCCCTGCCCCCTCTTCCTGTTTATACCCCCAACCACCTATTTATTTAATTTATCTGCACCTCACCGTGTCCGTCTGTCACCACGTGCCCCTTCTCTGGGATGTGGACAACCTCACGCCCCTTCTGTCCTTGGGTCGTCCTGGCTCCCTGGTGGCACGGTCAGCCTCGGCCTCGCCTCTGGCACCTGCCCCTGGCCGTGGCGGGCCCCGCCGGGTCCCAGCAGGGGCCCCCGACACCAGCAGCACTTGATGGCGAGGAGGGGGGCGCCCAGGGTGATGCGGCGAAGCCATCCCCAGACTGTGGCTGCGCCCAGGGGTCTCCCCGCGGCTGGGTCCCGGCATCCCCTCCGGACTTCTCGGGGGTCGGACCGTACCTTTCTCGGGCGCCCTGTCCCCAGCACCTGGGGAGCTATGAGCGGGTTCGTGCCAGGGCCCCACGTGGGCCTGGGGGCTCTGGAAGTCTTCTCCAGGCCCGAGTGCCCAGCTTCCTCGGCGTGGTGCCCGCTGAGCCCGGACCCCTCACCCCCGCTGCCCTGTCCTGCGCCCGCCCCGAGTGGCCGAGGCGGCAGTGCCTTACCCCTCTGTTCCCTCTTCCCCCTCCGAGGAATCTGGCCCCGGCGCGTGGTCCCGGAAACCCAGCTGTCCCCTCTGTTTTGGCATGAGCTTCTTTGTCGTTGTCCCTGGAACCTTGTTTCTGAATTAAACGTCGGGAAAACGGTGGCAGTGTGTGGCAGGTGGGTGGTCGGCGAGCAGGGAAGCAGGTGGGGAGGCTGTTGGACTCTGGAGGAGCTGGGCTCCCTTTATGGGAGGAAGGGTGACCCGTTGCAGGGGTCCCACGCATCTGAGGAGGTCCAGGGCCACGTCCGATCCGTGCCAGCAAACCCCGGTGGCTCTCCCGTCAAGATCCAATCGGAACCCGTTCCCTTCTCCCCACCTCCACTGGCCGCAGCCTGGGGGTCTCTCGCCTGCGTGCCAGTCTCCCCACTTCTGTCCTGCCTGCCCTTGTCCCCTTCCCAGCGCAGCAGGCACTGTGACTGTGGTGGGTCCAAAACTATGCATTTGCCCAAACTCCTAGGCCTGTACACTCACAAAGGGGAAGGCTGAGAGGATGGAACTTAGCCCTCACTTCAAACACAAACAAGTAAACAAAAAGGCGAGGTAAACAGTCAAGAGAAAGCTGCTTGATCCAGGATAAGGATTGAAGCCCAGACCAAGGGAGGTGCCGGGCTGACAGCTATGCAGGCACGTGGCCCAGAGGAAGCAGGCAGGGAGAGAGAGGGGAGGCTGAGGAAGATGGTTTTAAAAAATTACCATTGTGAGATTACAGAAAGGCAATGAAAGACTGAAGGCAATTAAAAAAATTTTTTTAATGTTTATTTTTGAGGGAGAGAGAGAGCACAGGTGCGCGTGGGGAGGGGCAGAGAGAGAGGGAGACACAGAATCTGAAGCGGGCTCCAGGCTCTGAGCTGTCAGCACAGAGCCCGACCCGGGTCTTTAGCCATGAGATCATGACCTGAGTCAAAGACGCTTAACTGACTGAGACACAGGTGCCCCTAAACAAGGCAGTTTTTAACCTAGGAGGTAAAGAAAGCCCAAGTGAATGGTTCCCCAAGAACCATTTTGGGAGAACGAAGAGGCTAGCAGAATGGAGAGTGGTATAAAACAGCCAGATCCTCAACCATCAAGAAGAAAGGTCTTCAAAATTATTTTTCAAAAGGAAGGAAGAGAAAGAGACCCTTGCTGTAGTCACTACAGCTGCTGTCTGCTGTCAGGTGAGAGTGTCGTCATCACAACCACCACCACTGTCCCCGTGACGGCGTGTCTCTCCTGCAGCACGCACCAGCTCGCCCCACGTCCAGCAGTCATAGACTCTTCGTGCGTGTGTAGTAGCAGGGACCGATTTACACTGCCACCAAACCAGACAGAATAGATGAGACCCAAGCTGTAAGGAAACCAGGTATCAGGCGATGAAGAACAGCGATCTCTGGGAGATGAGAAGTCAGAGATCGGCCTTGCCTTGCAATTGTCCCGGCTGACCGCATTGGGAGTTTGGTGCTGAGGCCCACCGGAACTGGTGGGGCAGAGGGCCCCAAGGAGTGGCGGGGGCGGGGGGGGGGGGGGAGCGTGGGCGAGGACCCTTTGGGAGGGAGCAGCGCACGGCTGATCAGCGCAAGCGCGTGGGGAGACCATTGGAGGCCCACTGAGGACTATCTGACAGAACAAAAGTAACTTTGTTGGGCACTCAAGCGGGACAACAACCAACAGCTGTCCCCACCGGCTAGGAGGGCAAACCTCACAACTGGGGAAGTGTGGGAGTGGAAAATGACACCTGCCCCGAGCTGTTCTGGTCCCATAGGGCAAGTCTTCGAAGACTCAAGAGGGTCCAACTGTTCCAGGTAAGTAACGGCATCGCGGAACAAAGCTCACAAATATTTCTAGGAATAGAAAGACCTCCAGCACCCAAGGAGAATCATGTCCGGCATCCAATCTACAGTTAACGGGCACGCAGAGAAGCGGGGAAACCCAACCCACACAAATTCTCCGCTATAAGGTACCCAGGTCAGAAAGGAGGAAATAGAACTGGCTTTATCCTGAGAAAACACAATCACCTGTGGAGAAAATCCCATGGCGTCTGTCCACCAAAGAGCTGCCAGAATTGCTGGGTCTGACAAGTCTGCAGGAGACCTCGTATGTCACGGGGAGTGCACTCCTTCCACCAAAAGGCTGACAGTTGTCCAGCACTTTTCCTCACTGAGCTAAGGCCAGTCAGCCTCAACGCTCTGATTCTAGTGTTTCTGGGTTGTTTGCTCTTCTCGTGCAAACTAATTTTTACATTATTTTTTAAGGATTTTTTTAAATTTTTTTTTTTAATTTTGAAAGAAAGATTGTGAGTGGGGAAGGAGCAGAGAGAGGGAGACATGGGGCTCGATCTTGATCTCACAAACCGTGAGGTCATGACCTGAGCCCAAATCGAGTTGGACGCTTAACTGACTAAGCCGCCCAGGTGCCCCAAATTGTTATTTTTAAATGTTTATTTTCTTGAGAGAGCGTGAGTGTGCACATGAACAGGGGCGGGCAGAGAGAGAATCCCAAGCAGGCTCCCCACTGTCATCTCACAAACTGAGATCATGACCTGAGCCGAAATCAAGAGTAGGACAGTCAACCAAGTGAGCCAGAGGCACCCCCAAATGAATTTTGTTTTCAAATTTTGCCAGAGCCAGCAGTGACAAGGTGTAGCAAAACCAGCATTCTGGCAGAGTGGTAGGTACGTTTTCTGGAGACTAATTTTGCAGTCTTGACAGAGCTTTAAAAAATATACTAAATATTTACCCACTAATTGTACCTCTTTTAACCTAGTGGAAGGAAGCAATCATTTGTGCAAGATCATATGCAAGAGTTCCACTGACTCATTACCTAAAATAGGGCAAAAAGGTGAAAGCAATTTAAACGTTCAGTAGTTACATTAGAATATTATAATGCATCTTTTCTTTTTATAAAAAAAAGTGTCTATTAATTTTTGAGAGACAGAAACTGAGCAGGGGAGGGGCAGAGGGAAGAGGGAGACATAGAATCCAAAGCAGGCTCCAGACCCTCAGCTGTCAGTACAGAGCCTGACACGGGGCTGGAACTCACCAACTCCGAGATCACGACCTGAGCCAAAGTCAGACGCTGAACCGACTGAGCCTGCCAGGTGCCCTTAATGCATCTTTCCTGCACTCGTTCAATATTTTTGAAGAGTTTGGATAAAAAGTTCACATTAGATGAAAGCCATCAGGAGTAATGCGAAACGTGCAAACGATGGGCATATTCCCACATGTTGAGAGTCCTTGATACCGAAGGACAGGACGCACGTGGGTTCTGCCAGTTCCCAAACTGCCTTCTACCACCTTCCGCGACTTGCACGTCGACATCCCAGGAGCCGCCCCGCCCCCCCGCCTGAGGACAAAGGGAAGACTATCCGGGGGTGCCACAACTGAGAAGGAACCGGGAATAGCAAAGCTCAGTTTTATTTTCTGCAGTAGCAAACATTTAAATGGCAAACAAAACAAGGGGACCATGAGTGCCCAAGGGCTCGGGCCCTCATTGCCCTCAGAAGACCAGGCAGGCGCCCAACCTCAGGTGGCAGCTAGCGCAGGAATCACTGCCCTAGGAAGGACGGACCGCCCAGACGGGGGACACGAGGCTAGACCTTAGCCCCCTTTCGCCAGCGCAGGCTTAGCGGGAAACAGGGGGCCCGAAGCGCTGCATGGTCCGAATCACCAGGGAAAGCTGGTCAAGAAAGTTGATGATGGAAATTCGGAGGAGGCGAGAGTTTTCAGCTCTCCAGCGGCTGAGAGAGGAGAAAAGGCAATCAAGTTGGAGGTGGTGGCTCCTCCCCTTCCTCGCTCCGCCCCCCCCCCAAGTACCCATCCTCGCACCCTTCTCCCCCCAAGAGCACCCCCCTCCGCAGGTGCAGGTGTTAGAGCTTGCGGGCCCCTCCCCGCACCTAGTGCTCACGGCTCCAGCAGAGCATCCCCCCCATGGAGACGACCCGCCACCTGCAGCCACCCCGACCCCGGCCCTTCCAGAACTTACATGGCCAGGACGCTGTCAGTTACGGTGAGCTGCTTCTCCACGATGCCTCCGTGCGGTTCACGATCTGGGGCCAAGGACGCACAGGCGATCTCCGCCTCCAAGTGGGACGGGAAAGGCACGCCGAGGGCGCTGGGTGCAGATTCGGTTAAGGTACCACCCCTATTCACTTAGGGCCTGAGCCCCCTTCTCAGGCCACCCTGACGAGGCCACCCACTCCCGGCCCTAATCGCTCGCGGCCACCCCATTCCCTGGCCCAGGTCCTCCCACCGCCGCCAGGAACCCGTTTCCCCCCTGCTCTCCTTCCTTCCTCCTCCCCCACCTCTCTCCAGCCACCCCGGGACCACCCTGCTTTCAGATCTTTGCCCCACGCCCCGCAGGTTACCGCGGCTCCTCTCCCTTTCCGCCCCCTGCCCATGCCCCGCTGTCCCCTCGGCTAGGATACAATATGTGTATTCGGGTTTCCGGCCTTCCGGTCGTGGAGAGGGCATCTCCGCCTGGCCCCGGGGCGTGCTGTGGTCGCGGGACACGCGGAGCTGCGCCGGCGACCGCGGCCTCCGTGCCTGCGCTGCAAAGGCCGCCACAGCCGCCCTGGCCCTGGCCCTCCAGGCTGTTGTCGGCGCCGCCCGCTGGGCCGCCTGCGTCTGCGTCTGCCGCCTGCATGGTCGCCGCGCTCCGCCTCAGACCCCGCCCTTCGAGCACAGGCCCGGCCGCTCGCCCAGTCGGCTGGCGGCTGAGGCGCTGCAGCTCCTTCCCGAAGCTCCGCCCCGCGCGCCGACCCCGCCCTCCCCGCGCACGCGCAAACGGGCCGTCGGGAGGCTGCCGGGCGCGTGGCCGGTTCCCGCCAAAGCGACGCTGTCCCAGGCTCTCTCGGACCCTGGCTGCGGAAGCCCCGCCTATCACAGCTCGACGCCACCCCCAGGCGCCTGCGCCAACGGGCTCCTAGGGTTCCTAGTGAGGCCGCCAGGCTTGCGGCCGGTGCCCGCCCAGCCGGCCTTTCCGCCCTTGGGCCCTGGGAGACCCCCTGGCTTAGCTAGACTATGAGCGCTTCCTCATAAAGCCCACGCAAGTCACCCCGGCCTCCCGGGAGCGCCGAGGCCAACATTTCCCCACCCTCACCTCCCGGCCGTTCCCTTGGGCGCCTGACTGGTTCCCGCCCAGCCAGCTCTGCTAGGAGCCCCTAGAGACTACCCCCCCCACCCTTGTCCTCCTAGCCAATGAGGGCTCCCTCCTAAGGCTCCGCCCCCAAGCGTCCAAAGCAACCGGGCTCCCAGGAGCGCCTGCGCAAACGGACCCCCTGTGCTCCTCCTGGGCCCGGGACTGCTTCCCGCGCGCCTTGCCCCACAGCCGGCTCTGCCCCCGCGCCCCCTGCCCTGCAGCCAGCTCAGCCCTGGGCTCCCGGAAACCCCGCCGTTGGCAGCCTAGCCAGCAGCTGCTCCCTCACCAATCGTCGCCACGCGCTGTGACGTGTGAACCCACTGCACCCACGCAAACCAGTCCTACCTCAGCTCCACCCCCTCCCCACACCCCTAGCCCCTCCCCAGACTAAGTGGGAGGCCGCCAGACTCCACGGCCTGTTGTCCAGAGGGCCCTGCCTCTTCCTTGGGCTCAGTGTCCCCAGCACGTGGGGCTCCACGACCTCGCAGCGGTTCGTGGAGGGAGATGGGCCACAGCCCAGACGGACACGGCCCCGCACCCCGTCCCCTTCCCCGGTACAGGTGGACACACCAAAGCGGCCTTTGGAGGGGGCGACTGAGCACAGGTGCGGATCAGATCGGCGGTCTGGGAAGGTCACGAAGGGGCTCCCGTCGGGGGGCAAGCCTGCCAGTAGGAGGCAAGGAGGGAAGGGATGGCGACTGGAGCTAAAGTAGTTAGTGGCCACGGAGAACAGGGATGCGGTCGCATAGGAAAAAACCACAGTGCAAAAGGGAAATCACTAAAATCCCAACCTAGGCAGCTACTGTATATGTGCACGGAAATCCTGCCACGGTAGCCTGAAGTGTAAACACCTCGTATCTCTGTGTGGTGGGATTGAGGGTGGTCCCCACTTCTTTTTTGTGTATTTCTCCCCCAAAAGGTTCACAATGACTTTACCTGACCTTTAGTGTTTTTAATTTTTTAATTTATTTTGTAAGTGATCTCTGTGCCCCACATGAAGCTCGAACTCACGACCCCCCTCCCACACACACCCAAGCCAAAAGGCGCATGCTCTACCCAATGAACCAGGCAGCCAGACACCCCTACGATCAAAAAGAGTTAAAAAATTTTTTTTAAACATTTATTTATTTTTGAGAGACAGAGACAGAGCATGAGTGGGTGAGGCGCAGAGAGAGAGAGGGAGACCCAGAATCCATAGCAGGCTCCAGGCTCCGAGCTGTCAGCACAGACCCCGACGCAGGGCTCAAACTCATGGCCCACAAGATCATGACCTGAGCTGATGTCAGATGGTTAACCAACTGAGCCACCCAGGCACCTGTCTTAATTTTTAATATAAATCACATAACATCACTTACCTATTTAAAATTCTAAAATGATCTCCCATTGCCCTTGGAATCATATCCAAACTCCTTTTTTTTTTTTTTTAATTTTTTTTGTTCAACGTTTATTTTTTGGGACAGAGAGAGACAGAACATGAATGGGGGAGGGGCAGAGAGAGAGGGAGACACAGAACCGGAAACAGGCTCCAGGCTCTGAGCCATCAGCCCAGAGCCTGACGCGGGGCTCGAACTCACAGACCGCGAGATCGTGACCTGGCTGAAGTCGGACGCTTAACCGACTGCGCCACCCAGGCACCCCCAAACCCCTTGATGTAGTTGATAAAACTGTGTCACCTGGCTTCCCGCTCATCCATCGTGTACCGTCACCTGTCTGCTGCCTCATTCTCTGCAGCCTGGGGGGCCCTTTGCTCCTGACCAAGGGTGGCCTGCCCTACCACTTTGAATTTATTCTTCTATTTGGAAGACTCCACAAACTTTCCCATAGCTGGCTCCTCCTTGTCTTCAAGATCTTGGCTCCAGTGTCACCTTTGAAAGGCCTGCTGGGTCACCAGTCTAACATCCTACCCCCAGGCACGATTCATCACATTTGCCCATTTTAGTCTGCTGCATAGAATTTTTCATAATCTGAAATGATAATCTGGTTTTGTTTTCTTCTATATTGGTCATATATCATCTCTGGTACCTTTTTGTTGTTCAGTGCAGTTTCTTCAGTAGGTGGTTTGTTGCTTGTTGAATGAGAGTATTAAGTACAAGAGTCATGGCTGTGTGGACCCTGCAATCTCTCATATAGGCAGTTACTTCACAGATATGTAACAGTGTATGCACAAAGTGACTCCTTATAACATAAGTGGTCATAGGAAACTATGGGGCACAAGGTAGGAGTCCATCAGCAGGAAGCTAGTGAAATCAACTATGGTGCATTCATACAATCACCCCAGACAGCAGTTAAAAAAAAAAAAAAAAAAAGAATCCATAATGAAAAATGAAATGATTTCCGGGATATATTGTGTAAAAAAAAAAAAAAAAAAGAATGCAAAGGACACACACTCTGTCTCTGTCTCTGTCTCTCTGTCTCTCACAGACACACATGTTTATTAGAAAAAAAAAACAGGAAGGAGAAACCTGAAACTAATGAAAATAGTCCCCTGTAGGGGTCAAAATGGGCATGGGATTTCTTGGATTGTACCATTTTGTACAGTTTTGACTTTGAACCACATAAATAGCTCACATGTTCGAAAGTACATTTGAAAGAGCTAAAAACAACCGAAATGCAAAAGTTGAATACAAACAAAAGCAAATGAAAACAAACACATGAGCCTATCTACACATCCAAATGATAATAAAACCACCCAGAGAAAATTCAGGTGATTTTAACTCCGCTTTCTGCTTGTATATCCCTTCAGGGCATTATATTCTAAGGACACAAGAATTGACCTTACTCTTAGTATTTTTGCCGTCAGCAATGGTAGTCATGAGGTTGCAGTGAGGCCATTTGGGGTGTCCTTTAAGGTAGACTGCCCAGTGCAGCAAATGAGTAAATATATCGCTGTTGTCAGCAACCAGAGTTCTCTCTGTGGAATGACGAACGGTGAGAAAGGACTGTGATGCTGGATTGCAGTATGAGCTTAAACATACATATTTCCTTGTTTTGTCCAGTGAAAGGGTTTAGAAGTGATGACCCTCCAGTAGCAATGAACACACCCTACACCTAAGCCTTGCTTTCTCCATGTCATTCTCCACTAAAAGGAACCAGAGCTTCCTGGAGTGATGGGTGATTCCAGAGCTGGGGCAGGAAAAAAATACATGATGAGCCTGGAGCGCTTCGTAGTGCCAAAAAGTAAGGAAGTGCTTGAAATACAAAGGGAGGAGGCATGTCAGAGGGACACAGGGGCCCACCAGAAAGAACCACGGCTAGAACAGTTTGATCATTCGAAAGGATATTAGACTTTTAGGCGAGGAGTATGACTGGGAAGGTGCTGGAGTGTTGGCAGTGTTCTGTGGTTTGATCCAGAGGGGATGGATACATGGGTGTTATTTACTTTAAAAATCCATTGAGCATTACACTGATGAGTAATGCACGTGACCGCATGCACGCTATAGCCCAATAAAAGTTACCCCCCAAAACATAACTTTTGGATTCTAAGTTGTTGGATAAAAAAGCCCAATGCGTCCACCACGGTAATCAAGAAAAGAGAGCCAGAGAAAGAAAAGCTCTTTCATGAGAAATGCTGCTAATCACTGTAGAACGCGAGCCCTGGCAAACCACAAGTTTGAAGCCGTCGGTACAATTCGTTCAGGCAAGGGTCGGCATCGTGTGGTAAAACCATTAGAGATTGCTGGCGAACAACACAGGCACATGGGCCCAAGGTGTTTATTACCGCAGACTCCTGGTGCTTTAGGACAGGGAAACGCACCTTTGTGAGGGAGAGGTGTGGCAGCCACAACCTTGACCATGTGACCAGAATGAGCCTCCCCGGTGACGGCTCAGCCCCACCCGGGACTCCTGAAGCTGCTGGGGGAGGGGAAGGGCAGAGCAACTGGTCATAGCAGTTGAGCTGAATCTAACGCGGAAGGAATGAGGCAAATCCAGACTCTGGGACATTCTACAAGACAACTGCCCTGGGCTCTTCCAAAACTATTATTGCTTGACTGCCTACGGAGAACGGAGAGTTTTGAGAGGCGAAGGCGGCCTCCTGCGTCCTGTTAAAAGTCTGCCTGAGTGCTGTCGGCATCGACTGAGGCAGGCTGTGGCCTGCAGCATCCTCCCAGCCCTGCAGCACCCGCCCCCTCCCGTCTTCCCTCCCTTGCCTGCCCATCACCGCCCACTTCTGCAGACAAGCTTCCAGAATGCGGGATCCCCTGTCACTGGCACCACCCTCTCTCCTCGCCAGCCTGCAGCTAGCTGCTTCTTGCTTCCCAACATCACCAGCAACCATCTTGTTACTAATGCCTCTTGGCAGTATTGGACAACCCCTCCTCCTTTCTGGAATGGTATTGGCCCGTCATCCTGAGCTTTCCCTGTGGCTCAGTGTCGGGATGTTCCTTGGCCTTTTCTGCATCTCCTGTTGGTGGAATGCTTCGAGGCCCAGCCCTCTCTCCTCTTTGCCGGCTACACTCTCTGGGAAGCCCCCTCATCTGTCCTCAGAGACTCTAGGACATCCTGTCCACACCTAACGCCTGAACGTCACTATAGGAGGCCGCACAGGGCTTGGGGTCCCAGTCAGCTCTTCCATCAGGCTCCCACCATGCATCCTGAACACCTCGTTCCTGCCTCCGTGTCCATCCTGATCTCCCAGCCGAGTTCCCAACCCCCGTGTCCAACTCTCCACTTGCCCGCTCCTAATCACCAGAGGGTTCTTGTGGCTCCTGAGACAGGAGGCGCTGGCACAAGGGACTCAGCGACCATCTCTAGGGTCTGGCTGAAACGCGCATCTGTGTCGCACCCCTGCAGTAGGCAGTTGCTGCCCCAGGCCGCCATCCAGCCCTGGCTTTGGTTGAGAATCCCCTGCTCCCTCCCACAGCTCGTGGGTACCCAGGGGGCTGCCCTCCCACCACCCACCGCACCCCCGGCCAAAATCATCAGAACGGGACGTGCTTCTGACCAATGAAAGATAGCATTTATTGGCTGGGGGCGTCAGAGAAGGAAGCTACGCCGCAGGCTGAGGCGGTGCTCCCGGCTGGGTGCGAACTAGAGATTTGGCAGAAACCGCAGCCGCCATCTTCAGACCCTGAGGCAGCAGCCTGGGGTGGAGAGCCAGAGGGGAGGCGGGAAGACACTAGGCGTTTGGAGAAATTGTTCATCTGCTGCCAATATCCCGGGGACTTCTCAGATCTGTAAAATGTTTCCTTTATCGTTTAGACCAATTTCTTTCATGGTTAAACCAATCGTTGGAAACCGAAAGCAGCCTGGCTAATATTGTTCCTTTCGGATACAAGTCAGTTTCACGTTCACCTTTAATGGGATTCAAAATTTCAACAAACGTTTCCTGACTGAAAATAAGACGGGAGCATTGGTAAGTCACACGAGCTGCTATACTCCCAGCTCTCAGGCAGAGCCAGGGACTTGTCTGCTCTTCAAAGCCTGGGGACCCAGCGTTCACCCCATGAGGACCAGGCAGGAGAGTGGCTTCCTTCTAGCCTCACCGACCTGGGTGTCCTCCTCCAAGGAGCTGGTGACTAGATGACCTCTAGTGCCCGCACATCAGGCAAGGTGGGAGGCTCGGTGCCACCAGCCCACGCTTCTGCCCCCTTCCCAGAGCCCTGAGGTTTCCCTTCAGGAAGTGAGGGGTGTGCAAAGTGAAAGCCCCTGTACGTGCGGCAGGGGAAGGGGTCCACTTCCACACCGTGGGTGAGTGCAGGGTGTGGGGGCCTGTCCAAGGCTGAGTGACCTCGAGTCAGTCACCTGTCATCCCTAAGAGGTGAGAAATGCCCATGTCCAGGCGGAGACAAGCAGAGGGAGTAGCGAAGGGCTGTGACACGAAGGGCCGGGCCGTCGCATTTCTGGGCCACGCTTGGCCGTTGCTCCGTTTGGGGCCTGCTTACAGAGCGTGGGGTGGACGGAGTGGTGCAGGCCCCTCACCCCAGGACTGGGTAAGAATGAAGGAAATGGAGGTTTTGAGAGTGGCCCTCACTGGGCAGAGTTAACACCTAGGGACCCATGGGCACAGGGACTCGTCTGAGGTCATACCACACAGGTCCGTGACTCCCCAGCCCGCTTTTCCTTGTCGAGCGCCCACTGGCTGTGGCAGCGGAAGAGCAGCCCGGGGCTGGCTGTCACTTGACCTCCTGCCAATGCCGCACCTGTCAGAGGTCAGGTGACAGGATTGGGCAGCAGGCGCCAGCAGCTTCACTTCTCAGGCCTCAAGGAGTCGCTAGAGGATTTGTTCTCAGCGGGCTAAACAAGATTTGCCAAAGGCCGTCCGTCGGAACCCTTCCGAACGGTCCCTGTTTTTCCTGGGCACTCGGAGGCATTTTTAGAATCCGGCTGGACTCAGACGCTGGCTCCCTCACTTCGCTGCTGGGAGCCTCGTTGTCTTACCTTTTGTGTGAGGCGTGGGAGCAAACCCAGGCAAGAACCAGGCGTGGACACCCAGGTACTGCCAGGTATTACTATTATTATGAGCCAGATTGCGACGGGAGAACACGTTTAATGCTACATGCAGCTTGTAGCCTGGCTGGGCTCCTCCCCGCACCGGGAATCTTATTTGGAGAACCCCTTCTCCATGGCTTCAGTTACTTCGGGGTGCAGAAAGCGGCTAGCCAAGCGTTCGATGTCATCCAGCGTCAGGCGGTTCAGGGACCTCTCGTAATCCTGAGGAGAGAAGGCCAGAAGGATTCGGGGGTGCCAATGGGGGGGGGGTACACTAAGACAGAGTCAGGGGACGGGAGCAGCCGGGCCGGGAGCGGATATCCTGGGCTACCGTTCTCACCCTCTGTAGTTGATCCAGGACTCTGCTGGCATCTGCCGCGCTGAAGTGGCGGGCCAAGACTTTGGAGATCAGCTGCCAGGCCGGTGGGGGTGGCGGCGGGGCCTCGGCCAGTCTCCGGGCAGCGCTTTCTTCCAGTAACACCTTCTCCAGAGGTTTGACCACTAGGTTGAGCTTGGAATTGGGCCCAACGCTGTAATCGGAGAGTCTTTTCCCATCTGCCAAAGAGAGATTGATGGAATCGTTACGCGCAGCGCAGCTCTGCGGCATCTGAGGAGGGAGGATTCAGTCACCTCCCCGAAGGTAGAGTGGCCAGCACTCCAGCCATCACACTGCTCTTCGGGCTCGGCCTAGGCACCCCGTCCCCTGAATTCCTGCGGGGCTCCCTGGGCGTCTCCTCTTGCCGGGTACCTGCCAGGGCCTTGCCCTTGAACAGCAGCCGCTGCTGGCGCACCGGGACGTTCAGCTTCTCGGAGACCAGATGTTTCAGCGTGGACACCGGCTCGTCCTCCGACACCTGGCCGGGCCGAGGGCAGGAGGCAGGAGTTGAGGCCGCGGCCCCCGCAGACGGCGGCTCTCCCGGCCGCCCCCTCCCCCCCTCTCCCCCCCTCTCCCCCCTCCCCCCAGCCCGTCCCCGCCCTCGGCCCGACCCCGCGCCCAGGGGGTGGTGAGTGCCCGAGCCGGCAGGCCGGCGGGGGCCCGCGACGCTACCTGCAGGCTGCACTCACGGCCCTGGAGCGCTTTCACCGTCAGCTGCATGGCGGCCGCGGCGGCGTCCACTGCGGCCGGCGCGCGCCCCACCGCCCCCCGCTGCGCGCCGCCGCCCCGGGCGCGCGCCGGAACCGCCCGCCGCTGCCGGAAGCAGCGCGAGGGGCGCGCCCCGGCCCCGCCCCCCGCCCCGCCCCGCGCGCCGGGGCCCGGCCCCCGCCCCCGGCGCCGGAGGAGTCACCTTGGCGTCCCGCCTGGCGAACGCCCGGGCCGACGGATTCGCCTGCCACGGGAGGGAGGAGGAGCGAGTGGGGCCGGATCGGCTTCGTCGGGGAGCTGGGGTTTGGGAGGGGGGGGCCGCCCCCGGCCGACTGACAGGCGAGTCGGCGCGAACCCCGACTCTCCCTCTCGGGAGTCCACGTAGTGGCCCGGCCCTGCCAAGCTTGCCCCACTGCTCGCGGGGCCTTCTGCCTCCTCTTTTCTAGTCTGGCCGCAGAAAACTGAGCTTGGGAGCTGGCTGCGGAGCCCGGCCTCTGCCCTCATTCTCCCACGCTCCTTCTAGAACGGCAGGGCCCACCTCTCCCAGAGAGGGGATGCGTGGGGAGGGAGAGTTGAGACAGAAAGTCTGTGCACGGGTCACCACTGCCACCCACGCCAGTCCTCCACCCTGGCCCACATCTACCCAGCCGCACCGTTCCTACCCCACTCCCCAGGCCCCAAAGGTCAAAGACTGGGAGGCACCCGAGCTTGCTTCTCTCTTTTATTGAAATATATTTTCTGAGCAGTGCCCACCTACCTAACTCAGCGTGGCCTCTTTGGCACTGAAAGCTGGAGAATAAAAAACCGGTAAAAAAAATAAGCCTGGATTGTTTTCTGAGTGCATAGTGCATGAGAGCCAAAGGCCTTTGGTACAGGAGAGCTGTGGGGGCGGTGGCTGGAGGCCGCAGGCGACGCGTGGTGGAAGCTGGACCCAGGGGCCTCAGGGGACTGGGCACAGGCTGCTATAGATGAGGTGGCCAACAACCAAGGCCAGCATCTCCGAGGTGCCGCTCAGCGCTACAATGAAGGGGGCCTGGGAGGCGTAGTCGGCTTGAAGGCGACGGAGGGACAGCTGCAGCATGGCCAAGGCCAGCAGGCTGTTCTGGACCCCTACCTCAATGCTGACCGTCCGCCGCTGTGCCGCCGGCAGCTTCAGGCACGTGGCCAGGCAGTAGCCCACCAGGAGGCCGACCAGGGGCACCGTGAGGCCCACCAGCACGATAGGGAGCCTGACACCCGCCAGGATGAAGACCCCCATGCGGTAGGCCAGGAAGAGGCCACCCAGGAGCAGCACGAAGCTGAAAGGCTTAATGACGTGCAGCAGCAGCTGGGAGAACTTGGGGAGCTTGGACCTGATCACCACGCCGGCTGCTATGGGGATGGCGATGAACAGCAGGGTCCCCAGGATCTTGGAGATGGGCACGTGGAGCGTTTCATGGATGCTGAGCAGGCGGCTGTAGACGGCGGAGGACAACGGCAGGAAACCGGTGGCAGCCACCGTTGAGATGAACGTCATGGAGATGGCCAGGGTGACGTCCCCTCCGAGGAGGAGGCTGAAGAGGTAGCTCCCCCCGCCACCGGGTGACGAGCAGGTGATGATGAGGCCTAGAGCCAGGGCCTTGGGCAGCACGAAGACCTTGGCCATCAGGAAAGCATAGAAGGGCATGACCAAAAACTGGCCCAGGAGGCCCAGCAGCATGGGCTGGGGGCTCTGCAGGAGCCCTTTCAGAACCTCGAGTTCCACTTTGCACCCAAATGAACACTTGTTGACAAAGATCAGAGGCAGGAGCAAGTAGAGAATCGGGTTCTCTGAGAAGTGGACCAGGTCAGCGCCGAGGGTGGCGGGAGCATCTTCGGCAGGTGAGACCTTGATGCAGAAATCTCTCCGTTCCTCAATTAGCATGGGCGGGGCCTCATGGGGGTCCAGGAGCTGAATGAGGAGCGGGGCTAGCCCAGGCAGGCCCGAGTGGATGCTCACCACAAAGCCGCCCCCACCGCCCCAGGTGATGGCACTCACATTCTTGATGGTCAGCACCTCCGTGTCGAGGGAGGTGACCCTCAGCATGGGGCCAGGCCCTGTCCTGTTGCCCTGGCCCGGGTACTGGCTCGAGATCACAATGATGCCCTCGCTCTCCTCTGGGAACTCAAACTCCATCACAGAGCCGTCCCCAATGCTCAAGTATCGGCCCCCTGTCAGGGGCACCCTGTGGCCCAGAGCTGTGCTGAGGTTGGCACTGGCTGTTCCCCTGGCCCCCAAAGGCAGGCTGGCCAGAAGCAAGGAAGCCCTGAGCATGCCTAGGGGGCCTCGGCAACCGCCACCCCCTCCCAGGCGAGGCCACCACTGGGAGCTGCTTCTGCCCCTCCTGAACACCATGGCTCTTCGCTGAGGACAGTGTGGCCAGGCCCTCTGTGGCTTAGGAGAACAGCCCCGCTGGTGCCGTTGGGCCATCCGGAGAAGGGTCCATGGGCCAGGCCTGGCCCTGTGCTGTGCTCCTTGATGGCAGAGCTCTTCCTGAGGACAGACGGGACACAGAAAGGTGGCTGGTCAGGGTGACCAGCTGTGAGGCCGGGAGCGAGGGGATCGGTGAGCCTGCCAGCTGGGACACGCAGCAGAGCCCCTAGACCCAAACCCTGGGACAAGAAGGCAATGGCTAGTGTTGACCCTTAAGTGCCATTTGCCTGTCCCCTCCTCCAGCGTACCTGCGCCGAGTTTCCCATCCCTTGCCCACGGGGGCCACCTACACATAGGAGTTCCTGTTCAGCCTGCTGATCTCCCTGGGCTTTTCCAGTACAGTGAACATGCAGAAATGTCCTGATACCAAGGGACTTGGGAGAGCCACCCTGCAGTCCCATCACCACTAGCCTGTTCCCCGCGGGCTTTGAGCTATAGAGGGGCCATAGCTATACCACAACCAGGATGAAATCTCTGAAAGGCTGCGTGGGGATGCCAAGGAGACAAGTCTGGTGAGAGCAAAGGGTGTCTGTCACCTGCCAGGCAGAAAGCAGCTGGCAAAGGGGCGTGTGCGGTGGGGCCTTGGGGGCTGATGTCTACCATGGATGTGGAGTTATGAATGGTGCTGCAGTGGCTACCTGGCCTACCCTACGTGCGGACGGTGGTGAGATGGGGGTCCTGGGATGGGGGGCAGGTCCTCTCTCTCCAGGGAGCCTGCTGGAAGGGGAAGCAGGAGGGGGTCAAATAGGACCACGTGCTTGCTAGGTGCTTTTCTTCCTCCTGTCAGAGCTCCAACTCATCTGTCCCCAGAATCTGAGCTGCTAGAAGCAATGTGTCACATCTGAGAGGCTCTGCTCAGGGTCCAGAGCCCAGAACCTCCAGTGGGACCTAGTGTTTCCAGTGGGGGAAGGTGCCTCGGGATGGAAAGAGGTTTGCTTGCTTCCTCTTCTCAATTTGGGCTGTCACCAGCCTGTAGTCACATCACCTGCTGGAACTGGGGCAACCAGGATGGGGCCACAGTGGTTTATCATCACTACTGTCGTTTTCCTCTCGGTGCCTGATTGCAGTGTCCCAGTCCTGGAAGAGGCTCTGGCCTCTCGACATCCTATCAGTCTTTGGCCCTGTCCCCCGTCATCTGAGCCTGGGGAGCAGGGGAGGTAGGGTGAATGGGCAGGTTAAGCAAAAACTCATCCCTGGAGAGGTCCCCTCTTACCCGCTGCATGCCATGGCCTCTGCTGCTTTGGAGTTTGGGGGTCACTTACCCTGGAGGCCTTGGTCCAGCTTTGCATCCCACCGCTGAAGAGGGAGGCAGGAAAACCAGAGGGAGTATGAGAAGCAAAGTGGAGGGGAGTCACAGGGAAAAGATGACAGCACCCAGGACTGAAGCCACCGGGGTGGTGTGATGGTTCCTCCCTCCAGGAGGGAGGAGGCTAAGGGCCATCCACCCTGTCCTTCCAGTACTGCTGGCGGCTTTGAGTCACTGCAAGAGAGGTCTGGCCCAGATCCCACACCATTTCTGCTTGAGGGGCTGGAAGACTTTGAGCAGATGCACCCCAAGGCAGGGGAGGGAACCCTGGGCCGGCCGCTTTTTCCACACAGGCCGTGAGTTCGGTGTTTGGGCAGTTGGCATTGCCGACCCGGGGCTCCTCCCTACCTGGGACTCCGGAAGTTGCCGGGTTGGGCACAGAGCTCGAGCGCGAACCGAGGAGGGAGGGGCGCGCCGCCGCCGGGCTCTCGCTGTCGTCCTGCAGTCGGCAGGCGGGTGACCCGTCCGGGCGGTCCCGGGATCGCGCTACGGGCCCTCACGTCACTCCCAGGCCCTGCGGCCGCGCCCGTCGGGCCCGGCCGCCCGAGCGGGCGAGCACGGACCCGGGCCGGGGCCAGAGGCTGCGTTCCGCCCTCCCTTTCCGGCCCAGAGCGCTCACCCGCCGCCGCGGCCCGGGAGTTTGGCGCCGGCGCCAGCGCCTGCCGGCCCGGCGGACGCCTGCGAGCTGGGCCCGCCGGGGCCCTGCCCCGCCCCGCCCCGCCCCGCCCCACCCCACCCCACCCCACCCCACCCCGCCCACAGGGGCCCCGGCCCCGCCCCGCCGAGGCCCCGCCCCTCCCTGCAGCGGCCGGCTCACCTCTAGCGAACGGGGCCGGTTCCGACCGGATGTGACGTACCGGGAGCGACGAGTCGGCGCGGGCTCGAGGCCCCGGATGCCTTCCGGGTCGTGGTTGGTCCACGCCGTGGGGCTGAGTCTTCTGCGCTTGTTGCCGGGACGACCCGCTCCGGGTTAGGGGCCCTGGTCGGGCCCAAACGCTCTGCGACCCCTGGGGGCAGTGGGACACGGGCTTAGCCCTAGCAGGGCCGGATCGCCAGCGGGCCGCCGGTGGTGGCGGGAGCCCAGGGTCAGGCGCCGCCTATTCCCATCTTCCTTCGTTCGGCCGTGGACCCAGTGTCTAGTTCCACACTGTGGGACATCAGGGGGCTTGTCCGCTTTTCAAAACTTTTTGGCGCCAGCAGCAGGGTCTGAAGGCCTCACGGACAAGGAATAGACAATCAGATGGCATAAGTTGGGCAAAATGGGGAGACAATAAGCAAGTGCTGAGTCTAAGGAAACTTGCATGTTCCGAAAGGCTGCTGGAAGAACTTGTCACGGCTGTGATGGAAGCTGGTGGCCCCCAGAGTTACAGGTACTTGCCCACGGCAGGTGCACAAGACACATCGTTGAGAACGTAACCAAAACAAAACGGCATTTGTATTTTAATTTTTATTTATTTTTATTTATTTTTAACGTTTATTTATTTTTGAGACAGAGAGAGACAGAGCATGGACGAGGGAGGGTCAGACAGAGGGAGACACAGAATCCGAAACAGGCTCCAGGCTCTGAGCTGTCAGCACAGAGCCCGACGCGGGGCTCGAACTCACGGACTGCGAGATCATGACCTGAGCCGAAGTCGGACGCTTAACCGACTGAGCCACCCAGGCGCCTCTGTATTTTAATTTTTCAAGTACAGAATAACTTTAATAAAAATCTGTTAATTTAAAAAGTAAAAATATATTAAGTTTAAACTTACTTAAATACATTTTACTTTAAAATTTGTATTTGTGTGTGTTTTATAAAGTTCAGATTGGTACGTGTGTACGATATGTAAACAGTTAAACACATGGTTGGGGTGTATGCTTAAGATGGTTTGATTTATGTCAGTGATCAGAAACATTCAGAGGCCCTAGCTCTAGGCTGTTGTTTAGCCTCAGAGGACCAGTAAGGCATAAGCCGTGTGTGTGTGTGTGTGTGTGTGTGTGTGTGTGTGTGCACTTTGTCTAAGAACATCTCCGTACTGTCCCTCTCAAATGAGGTTGAGGGAGTCCTGATGGAAGCAGGGTGCAGTTTGCAAAAGGGCAGTGGGGGTGGGGCCGTCGGGGACTGGGTATTACTGGCCATAGGGAGAGGAGGAATGGGTCAGCCAGAAAGGCAGGGGAAGGAAAACCTAAAAGACTTGTCCTCCCTGGAGGAAACCTATGTTTTAATCATTCAACTAAATGGGAATTGGGGCCAGGGGTCAAGGGGAACAAATGTAGTCAGAAGGCTGCTCCCCGTTATTGTCAGTCGCTTCAGCACTCCCTGAAAAGCCAGAGTGGGCTGGTGGAGGGTCTGGCATGAGGGAACTTGGCGGCCTCTACAGGAAAAAGGGATGGCTAAATTAAAGGCAAGAGAATGTCATCTAGACTGAGAGAACATACAGAGCAAACGACAGTGACAGCAGTTCGGATGGGAGACCTGCCACTGTACTATGTTATAGAGTCACGATGGTGGCCCTAAGAGGTGTGCTTACTCCCACTTTCCTCCTCTCCAGGCAGGTTTGTCCGGGGACACTGTGATAAGTATGCGTGGAAGACGTGTTCTGTACAAGTATGGCATGCACTTGCTATTTACAGCAAAGTGTAGCGACAGCGGTCATTTTTGTCTACCCAGCATCAGCACCTCAATCCCTCCTCCACATTTGGTACACAAGGTTTGCATGGGAATCACCCCATGTGCTAATGACATTACTGGGGCTAGAATTACTGTGGGCGTTGGGGTCTGATGTGGGAACACTAGTCCCCCTCTTTTGTCATTGCTTATTTTTGCTTATGTCCGTTTGACTCGGGATTCTGGCTTTTAAAACAAAGGGTGACCTAACTCTGGTAGGTGGGAGTGGGATTTCGGGGCAGCGGCACCACCCCGGTGGAGGAGGGCTGAAGGATATAGAAAGGTTTACCTCTACTTTGGAAAGTTGGGCAGGCTCTACCTCACACCGCCATTGGCTTCGTAGCCTGTGTTGGACCAAGTGGGGGATAAAGCTGGGCTTAGTGTTTCTGTCTCTGTGACTGTGGAGACTCCTAGTGAAGACACGGCCCCCACCCCTGCCCCGAGGAGTTAGGGGCCATCGCTGGGGCTCGCTCCTGTGTCCCCAGAATGTAACACGGTCCAGGGCAGGGCCTTGGCGACTGTTTGGGGAAGGTCAGGCAATCACAGCAGTGGCTTGAGAGGCCTCCCAGGCTTGCAGTGTGGACCTTCAGTGACATTCAGTTTCATTCGGGGCAAGCTACCAACCTTGAGGAGCCCCACTTACCTGGCTTCCAACCTCCTGGGCTCAGCGGGGACTTTTAGCTCTTCTGTGAATGGGGAGAATGACAGTCCTTTCTTGCTAGGGTTGGCATGAGGCCCACGCAGGTAGTAGGTGTATAATGGGAATGCCAATGGAGGAACTAAGGGGATATGGGCTGTGGGGGTGCAGGTGAAACACTGGGGCAACCCCACAGGTACGTCGGACCTCATTATAGTGTCTTCCCTCCCTTGGGGGACATTTGAAACGGTCTATAATAAAAGATTTAAAAGTGGATCCACGTCTGATACCACAGTGGTGGACACACATCATTACACATTTGTCAAACGCACAGACTGTTCAAAACCAACAAGGAACCCTAACGTCAACTCTGGGGTTCAGGTGATGAGGTGTCAGTGTAGGTTGGGGACCTACCTGTGCGAACTCTCTGCACTTTCTGCTCATCTTTGCTGTGCATCTCTAACTGCTCTAAAAAAGCAAGTCTCTAAAGCACTTGGCTCGGGGTCAGGCTGGCTGTTGACTTCTCTGATCACCATCTCCCGGCCAAGCGCCCGGGCTCTTGTTGTCGCCACCTCCCTGATCTTTGAGACAGCCTCTCCTCTTCTGCCTGCTCCATAAATACTTCCCTTTCTTGCCACTTTGTTCACACTCCGGTAGCACTGACCTGTTAGAAGGTGGAGGCCCGGGAAGCCTGTTTCCAGAGTAGGACTCATTAAGTCCATCGCCACTGCTACGGCCCCCTCGAGGCTGCCCGGCTGGCTCCTGGATTCCCCAAACTGAGGAAGTTCCAAGTGCCTTTCCCCCTTTCCCTGACCACTTCTCTGCCCACGGGATGTAGCATTCCAGGAAAACTCCTTAGAGTTTCTTGTTGGTTTTCACTTAACGAAGGGAAATAGATGCCAAATAGGTCACATGACTTGGGCTTCAAAGCCTTGATCTCAAAGGCATCCAAAGCCAAGGGCTGCAGGTAGACACCCTAGCTCTTGAGGGAGTCTGAGGGGAGTGGGGAGGCACCTGGGCTGATTTTAATCCCCATCCCTGTCTCTGCCCGCCTTTGAGGTGTTCGAGGGAGTTGGTGGGTTTCCTGCTCCCCCAGAGGGTAGAGCCCTCTCTCCTGGGCAAGGGTACAGGAATGCCAGCTGGGGAGCTGCTCTGCTTTCTGCCTGTGTCACATCTCAGCCACCGCAGAGACTGTCAGCAGCAGGAACCCTGGAGACAAAGTGTGTCTGCTAAGGCTGTGGGAGCAGGTTGGCTAAGCTTCGGGGACGTGTCCCTCCCCGCAAGGACAACGCTGCCCGACTCCCCACTTAATGCATTTTATTCCACTGGGGCCACTAATTTATTGAGAGGTCATCTGGAAGGTGGGCCCCCGACAAAGCATGGGAGCCGCCATCTGCCACGACAGGGCCGGTGATCAGGCGACTTTGGTGCCCCAGCTGGCTCGGCTCCGACGAGGCCCCTTCCCGAAGAGCGCGACGCAGGAGGCAGCCGGGCGTGGCTCATCTGAAGGAATCACCCTGGAAACAGGATCAGCCCCAAGAGCAGCGAGTGGCTCTGGGATGGAGAGGTTCTGGAAGATGCCCCGACCCACTGCGGAGCTGCTACCAGACTTGGCGCAGCAAGGGGCGAGCACCCGGGGCCCTTGTGACCACGGGTGCTTGGGAATCAGGCGGGGCTGACCCAGGGAAGCAGCTTTACAAAGAGACCCCCACCACCGGTCACACCTGGTCCCGTCACCGCTTCGGAGCCCCGAGGTGTTGGGGCAAGACAGCACTCCCGGCTGGGCGTGGGGTCAGGCCTCAGCCTCACGCCGGCGCCGCCACCGCCTTCTCCTGGCCAGGCACACGCAGCCCCCCTCAGCCCGGTCCCTGTGCTCGGCCGGCTAGCTAGCCGTCGTCCTCCTGGGGATGCAGCCTTCCATCTCCAGGGCCTCGGGCCAGCCTTCGTACTTATTGGTGTGCTTACTGTTCTTCACGTGCTGTGGGGTTTGGGGAGCAGGGGGTCAAGGCCTCAGCCCTAAGGCACAAGGGACAGACAGGGCTTGCAGTCCCTGTGTGCTGCTGTCACCGACTGTGCACTCTCGGGGCACAACCCCCTCTGTCCCAATACACCTCGATTTTCTCATCTACCGAATGGGTGGAGTAGAAGAAGCCAGCTTCTCTGCACGTACGTGTGTGTGGCACACGTGAATATTCCCACTCTCACCTGGCCCACAGGGGCTGCTGGAAATTTCAGGAAGAAAAAGGCCAGAGGGAGCATTTGTGCTCGGAGTGCTGAATTGCTCTTTTGAGGCACCCAGAGCCTTCCAGAAAGCACTGGAGCAGCCTATTTGCCTTGTCCTGCTGTGGGGGACAGGGCGGGGAGCCCCGTGGTTTCACCACAGAGGAGGATGGCACCTGAGGCCTCCCAGCCCCGCACGTGGGGCTTGACATGTGTGGGTCTGGGGGGTCAGTCAGAGGACAGCAGGGGCTGGGGGGAGAAGGCCAGTGCAGTGTGAATCGGGGATCGGGGTTGCAGAAGCACGGGAGAGGACTGAGCATCTTGAAGATGTTTGCGAGAAAGGTCTCTTAGTTGTGAGCCTTGCCATTACGAAAGCTTTGCATTTAAGGACCCTGTAGGGTGAAATCCATACAGGACAGGGAAGGTCAAAGTTATACTGCCCCTCCCTGTGCACCCGGTGAGGGGTCTGGGGCACCTTGGCTAGGGGTGCTGGGGCAGAATCCAGGGAAGCCTGCGGGGTGAACGGAAGGGGCAGGCACACTATTCTGCGGTGCGAGGCTCTCCACCTGTACCTGCTCAAATGGGCTCTTGTTCTGCACGCCCTTGGCCCCCACAAACACCCAGCTGTCCCGGAAGGCCAGGTCCTTCACATTCTTGCTGCCCAGATCACTGAAAAGCTTCCTGGTCTCCTCGTTCATCCTGCCGCACAGAAGGAAGACATATAAGCAGTCGCTGTGGAAGGGCGAGGCTGAGGCCGGCCTCGGCAATCACTTACTTGGTGGCTGGGTCGTCGTACGATGCCACAAACACCAGGGTACCTTCATGCAGTGGCCGAATAAACTTCAGCAGATCGTTGACATCTGGGGTGTCAGGTCACATGAAACACAAAGCATCGGGCACCACTGAGTAACCCTCCCTCACCAACCCTTGGTCTCCAAACAAGGAAACTAAAGCAGGGATCAGGCCAGGGACACACCCACCAAGGTCCCCAAGTGAAAGGGACAAACTGGTACAAGAAGCCAGGGCCATGCCCATGACCGTACACCTGTTCCTCTCCCTGCCCTTTCCAAACCCAAGGAAGCGCTCAAGAAGCCACGGCGAATAGACAGAGAACGGTGCTTCAGGGGAGAGACGCCCAGTCATTCTGCCGCACGACGAGCAGGAGGCCATGACTGCCACTCACCTCCTGCCCACATGTCAAAGGCCCGGGCTTCGATGAGCTCACCGCTGACCCCTGGGTTGACAGGGAGGGAAGAGTCCTGCTGGGCGAGCCACCAGGGCAAGGCCACCATACCATCCCGGCCACCCTAGATTGGGCTAAGGACACGGCAGCGGCCACTGGGCGCAGCCCTTCTGGAAGCTTTGCAAACATCCTGCCCATTCATGCCCACCATGCCCCTTGTTCAGAAAGCTGCGGCCCATCCAGGGGCTCCCTAGGAAGCACCCTCCAACTTCCTGGAAACTTCTGGTTCTTTACTGGTTTTGTTTATTGGGTCACTTCTTCTGTGGAAACTTCAGTGTGCACGGACCCTCTTCCGGGCCTCTCTGTGGATTTCCAGAAGTGGGGCGGAGGGAGGAGAGGGCCAAGGCGAACACTCAGATGCCTCCTCATGGGGAGGGTGTGGGGAAGGAGGGTGGCACATCATGGCATGGATCTGCTTCTCTGGTCTGAACTCTGACCTCACATCACAGGGACTCACCGTTCACCAGGGCGATGTTCAGTCCACGGCCCACGTTGTCCTTGACACTGCTCATGAGCCTGGCAGGGGGAGGAGGGGAGCAGAGTCCTCAAATGTCCCTCATAGAGCTAGCTTTCAGGCTCCCACCCCCCTCACCGCAAGGAGCTCACATCTTATCTTCGAGGCAGATCTTTGGTCCGATGACATTGGCGGCCCGCTGACCATGCGGAAGGCCAGGTGCTCCTCAGGACATGGCTGGGGCAGGCCGCATTTGTACTTCCTGGCTCGTGGCTCTGGGCAGGTACAGCAGGGGTGACCCACGGGCCTGGCCCTGGGGTCACCTGAGATCTGAGAGGGGGAGGTCAGGACCAGCCCACAGGTAGGAATGAGTGGCCACAGAGCAGGGGACCAATGGGGTGGGTGGGGGGGGAGACATGGCTTAGGCCAAGGCCAGGGACACTTCCACGGACACTCTGCATCCTGCTGGCGCCGGCCTCAGCGCAAGGTGACAGGGACCTCGGGGAGGCTTTTCTGCCACTGGTGGGAGAAAAGAGATAGGAGGGCTGGCCTTCGCTTGGCCCCGCCATGGAGAGAGCACAGGTGGGGAAGGAAGGGGCAGCTGGGAGGGCGACTGCAGGAAAGTGGTGACAAAAAAAAAGAGTGCCTGAACCCCACGGCAGAGGTGGGAGGACGGGAGGAGGGCGCTGGCCTCTGTTACAGGTTCAACTGTGCCCTGCAAATGACACGTTCAAGTCCTACCTCCCAGCACCTTCGAATACCAGCCGATTTGAAAATAGGCTCATTGAAGATGTAATTTGTTAAAATGAGGTCATCCTGGAGTAGGGTGGCCCTAAATTCAATGACAAGTGTCCTTTTAAGGGACAGACAAGACAGAGACGGAAAAGGAGGCCCTGTGCAGACGGAGGCAGAGCCCGGAGGGACGTGCCCACCGCTCAAGGTGCACCTGCGGCCCCCACAGGCTGGAAGAGGCAGGAGGGAGCCTCCCCTGGAGCCTGCAGACTTCAGCCTTCCGGCTTCCTGAACTGGGGGAGAAGCCGCGTCTGAGGAGAAGAAACATCTCAGTGTACGTGGTGCGTGCTCCTTTGTTACAGCCAGGAAACATCTGACAGCAGGAGGTGGGCGCTGCTCCAACAAGTCCCCCAAAAGGTGGAAAGGGCTTTGGAACGGGGCAATGAAGGGAGGCTGTAGAATTTTGGGGTGCAGCTAGAAAAGGCCTCGATTGCCTTATGGGACTGTTGGTAGAAATATGGATGGAAGAGGGCGGAGCTGCTTTGAGAGCGGGGAGAACACATACATCATCATGACCATGTTGTCGTCGGCAACATGAAGGTTAAAGGCGCTCCTGTGGGGCACCCGGGTGGCTCAATCAGTGAAGTGTCTGAGTTTGGCTCAGGTCATGATCTCATGGCTCGTGAGTTCGAGCGCCACCGTGTTAGGCTCTGTGCTGACAGCTCAGAGCCTGGAGCCTGCTTTGTTTTCTGCGTCTCCCTCTCTCTCTGCTCCTCCCCCACTTGCGCTCTGCCCATCTCCCTGTGTGTGTCTCTATCTCCCTCTCAAAAAGAAACATTAACAAAAATTAAAAAGGCGCTTCTGGTGAGGTCTCCGATGGAAACCGGGAACATGGTATTGGATCCTGGAGGTAAGGTTCATAAAGTGGCAAAGAACTCATAAACACTGAACTGGGATACTTAGTTGAGGAGGTTTCCAAACACAGTATTGAGGGCTTGGCCTGGTTTCTCCTTGGTGCTCACAGCAAAACGTGCGAGAGCAGGCTCTGTGCTTGGATGAGCATTTACTACGGAGCCAGAGGGTGCGACTTGTGGACCCGTGCAAGCATGTCAGTAGAAGCCAGGAACAGAAACGGCCTTATCCACGAGAGATCTGGAGGGCCCTCTCATCTCCTCGCTTAGAGTCTCGTAAATCGCACAAGAGACCAACAATGTTTTTTGAGAATTTTATACCAGCAGAAAGAGTGCTGTTCTGGGCTGAAAGGGACAGAAAGGGGGCAGAAGGAAGAAGCATGGCTCTGAGGGCAGAGCGGTGGCTACCGAGGCCAGAGATGGGCCAGGCCCAGAGGGTAGGACCGCACCCTCCACTCCAGAGGGTGCCCCTCACCCCCGTTCAGTTACATCCAGAGCACAGAGCATTGGGCCCTAGAGGATTCTTCTGAGGCCTTGAATCCTAATGGCATTTGCCCTACTGGGACTGGTGACTGGTTTATCCCTTCCAGTTCCTCCCTCTTGCAGTGGGGACATCTATCCTATGCTTATCTTACCAGTAACTGGATTTCTAGGTTCACAGCATGCAAGCAGCTCCAGTGGGCTGTGATGGCCAGTTTGGGGAGGCATGAAGGGAGAACAGAGAGCCTGCAGGCCTTAAGGCAGGTAGCAGTATCAGAGAAGTAGTATGAGGGCTGGGCACAGGAAAGGAGCAGGGAGGTGACGGGAGGCTTACCTGCAGTTGCTGAGTTCTCTGGGCCTGTGGATACAGAGAGTTGTTGGTGTCAGGGTGGAGGCCTCCAGGGCCCTGTAGCAGAGCCTCCTGGCCTGACACCGTGAAGTCAAGGTGGAGGATTGATCAGGCTCAGGGGCCAGGGGCTAAGCCAGATTCAAGCCCCCTGCTCCGGGAAGAAAGTAAATTGCAATTGTAAATGGTACTTGGGCGAATCGTCACCAATAACAAGGCGTAGAGTCCCGTCACCATCTCAGAGCCCAGCATATAGCCTGCAGGGAGCAGCCAGGGTGTCGTCCCCAGTGTTCAGCGGAAGCCTCCCTGCCCCTCTCTCAGACACTAGTGACTCCAACTGGGCACAGAATTCTAAATACATGGATTGGAGTTCCCAAATGAAACAACTGGGTGGTAGAGGGAAGAATGTGTTGGATGTCAGGAGGCCGACTGGGGTTAGCTAGAGGTGGCCCACCAGGGAGACAGAAAACCCAGGCCATACCCACCTCACCCAGAGCCAGGGTGGCCACCCTGGCGACCTCCACAGACAATCAAGAGTCCCACACTCACTGGAGAAGAGTTGCTGGATACGAGGAAAGCCACTGCCAGGCCCACCTAGGAGAATGCTGACCACGATCCAGGTGAGGCCCACGGTGACAATCAGGGCCACAATGCGGAGGGGGCCTGGAGGCAGGACAGACACAGGAAGGCCACCTCAGTTGCCAGTGAGCTCCCGAATGACCCTAGGGCCTCTCAGGACTGGATTTCCATGCCCCCTTGGGAAGAAGAAGGTGGGGACCTGTTGCCACCCGGCAGGCCTGGGACAGGAACTTGAGATCGTGGCAGGTAGATGGAGGAAACGGAGCCCCAGGCTGGGAGCTGGGTTCTCTGTGGAGCCCTGTAACTTTTGGCCTCTGAGGTTACCAGTGTATTCTTGTGCCATCCATCGTGTCCTGTTTCTCCTGTTATGATGGAGGAGGGGGTCCCTACTCAATTTGAAGACCTGTTCCTTCACCTGCTGGGAGCTGGACCCTGAGGTCTCCTACTTGCGCAGATTTCTTGTCATAGTCCCCATTCGCTCTATCTTGCTCTCTCTCCTGTACCTTCAACATCTCCCGTTGTAAGAAGTCACCGAAGCGAAGGGGCTCCTTCAGAATCACAGCCCCATCCTGTGATTCTCTCTCCCCTCCCTTCATCTTCCCCTCCCTTCATCTTCCCAGTTAGCATGGCCTCTCTCTCCCTTCCCTTCATCTTCCCAGTTAGCATGTCCAAAGGCATCTGCACTGCCTCTTTCTGCATGTCACCTTACACTGTGTCCCCACCTACTCCAGCCTGGCCTTGTCTACATCACCCCATCAAGGCAGCTTGTTGTCAAGGCCACCTATGACCTTCCTGGTGTTAGCTCCCTGAGTCGCTTGTGGGTCCCCATGCTGGAAATACTTGTCCACTGGGTTCTCAGACAGCACATTCTAACCCCATCTGGACGGTCGTCAGCCTCGTTGCTCAAATGATCTTCATCTATTTTCCACTGAAAAGCTCCATGTGCCCGTTTCCCTACATACAGTCTACTCTCCTATACGTGCCCTCATCAAGTCCTGGCCCTGAATTAACCGCCTCCTTTCTTGCTGCAGCCCTGACTGATCTTGAGGCCGTAACTTCCCATCCAGTCCGTCACGGGCCAGTTGTCACGAGGATAGATTTACAACGCTGCAACCCTAGGAGGTCTGAAGTGGCAATTCTTGAGTTCCTCTGAAACCACGCCTCCCCGGTAGCACACCCCGCCCCCTCGAGCTAGCCGCCATGCTCTGCGAAGCCTCTCGCACAACTCATTTTCTCAGACAGCGGCCACAGCGGCCGGTTATCCGAGTTGGGACAAATCGACTATCTTAATCCTCCTTTCACAGTTCTTGAAGTTCTGGGAGGTGAAAAGATTTGCTCAAGGTCATAGAATGACACTTTGTGCAGGGTTCTCCGTTTCCAAAACCACACTCAGTGGTCCATCAGGGCACCTCCAGACACCGATCTCTGGACACCTGGGTCGCCAGGGCGATCCCCTTTCCAACTCCTTTGCAATCACTCTGGACGCCACCCACCTGCCAACCTCATGTCCACTTCTCCCGCGGGGTTGGGGTCGTCGGCAGGTGCAGTGTTTGGGGACCCTGCACTCTGGGGGCAACAAAACACAAGCGTGAGCCTGTGCTTGCCTCGCTGCTGGGTGGACGCGACCGGTGCACCGGCTTGTTCGTCCAACCACCTGGCCAGGCTCCTCGGGCACGCGCAGAAAGGCCCTGTCGGGACAAGAAGGTCCTCAGGAACCCGTCGGCTCACAGCCGTGCCCACGGGAGCCCCTGGAGCCGGGAAGTAAAGCTGGTTCGCCCGGACGGAGGCCTCCTCCCATGGGAGGCCCCGTGCTCAGGTCGCCCTTCCCAGGCTGGGGACGGACGACGCCGGTTAGCTGGTGGAGACTTGCCTGGCCCGTGGCGCGATGCAAGCTGGGTTGTGGGCAGCCTTGTCAGGCCGGTCGCCCGGCTCCGCTCGCGAGGGGAGACGAGGGAGATGCGCAGCTCGGTCCGACAGGCCCGGCAATGGCGGCCCGGGGGCGGGGCCACAGCCCGCCGGTACCGCCCCCGCCGCGGGGCTGGCAGAGGAGAGGAGGCGGTGGAGTCCCCGCCCCCGGGCTCAACGCATCCCCGCCCACAGGCCCGCCTCCACCACCCGCTCTGGCCGCCGGGTGGGAGGGGCCCGCACCGGCCCGGCCTCGGAAGGCGCTCCGGCGGGGTCCCCAGGCCTCTAAATGGGAGGAGCCGTGTGGTCGCGCTCCTGATCCACGCGTGCTTCGCGGTACAAACCTGCCCCCAGACTCCTCTAAGGCGGTACGAGCCGGCCTTCCTAGGCTTCGAGGGCTGGGGTTGCACTCCTGCCCTGCAGTCGGATTTCTGAAGCCTCGAATGAAGCGGATGTATCTGGGGTCTTAATTAGAAATTCTTTCAAAATTGGTATGTGTCTCTTTTAGAAACCAGGAGGTATAGAACAGTCCACCGGGGAAAATACCGGAACGTGACGAGCCAGAGGCCACCAAGCTCAGCCTTGCGATACCTTTCCTCACGGTTGGCTTTCTAGATGGAAGCACGTTCACGTGGTCTCTCACCTCGCTCTGATACTGGAAAACTCGGGTCCGCTCCCCTCAGCGCCTTCAGGAAGGCGTCTTTGCCACCGCCCAGTGCACCCCAATCACCTCCTGCACCGGGAGAGCTGGACCCGCTGTCCGGGGGACCCATCTTTCTTTCTGGACGACAGCACCTGGGTGGCATGAGAGTGCGGTGGGGGGGGGGGGGGGGCACCTGTGCCCCCTGACCCAATGACCCCACGACAAAGCCTTCATGAGGAAAGAATCCAAAATACAGACAAAGCCTGTAAAGCTAGGCAGTGACAGCTCTGGTTACAACCCAGTACCGTCTACACTGGTGTACGCAACACACAAGATCAAAGTAATCGGTTTTAGGCCCTGGCTGCTGCAGGCACAGGTTTTTTTTTTTTTCCCCCACGGAATTTGGTATCAGACATAATGCTGACCATCTGTCAAACACCAGTGCTTTCCTCAGTGCTCTTTCCTGCAATGCTTGTAGCCGTGGTGCCCAGGACGGAGCTCCTGGGCTGCCAGCCAGACGAGGGGCATCTGCCAGACTGGTAGTTCAGAGAGGCCACTGTTTACATCTTGCTCAGAGCACGCATTTTGGAACGCTTGCTTTAATGAGTCCCCCTGAGGGTCCTGAGGCACACCCACCATCCCCACGGGCACCACATAAGTCATGGGCCAGAAGCCTGGCATTCAGTTTCAGGTCTTTGGGGCCTTGTGGGACAGCCTTGCACAACTCCCTTGTTTTCTTGGGGACTGTTTTTCAATCCGGACATACGGAGGGGTTAGGCCCTCATGTTGCCGCCCCAGCACAGGCAGCCAGCGTGAAGGAGCAGAAAATGATTCCTGTGGGCCCTCTTACCTGTGCCCCAGCATAGTTCCCACAGCTGAGGCGCCAGTTGACTGTTGTTCCTTGGGTCCCCTTGCCTCTGCCTCAGCGTAGGCAATCTGGAGTGGACGTGCCGGCTGATATCCTCAACTGATCTCTGCTTCTTGCAGTGTAGAAACTGGCCACGGAGCTGTCAGTCAACGGTCCGCCTCCCAACCTGCGGGTTTCTACCCCACAGTAGACCCCCTCACCCGGGCCTTGTGGCCTCTAGATTGGGCAACCGGATCTCAGGTGGCAGTCGAATGCCCTCACCTCTGCCACAGTGCGGGACTCCAGAGCTGAAGGGACAATTGGCTTCCCCCGCCCAGTCCTTCAGACCTCTGTGTTTAATAACCCACAGCTAAAGTGACACTTGAATGACCTCAACGGTCCCTCATTCTCCTTTCCAGCACAGGATACAGACATGGGCTTTCGTTCGAATGCTGTTGTCACCTGGGGCCACAGCACTGAGGAGGCACTGGCGTGCCTTCCGGCGGGGTTCACATCCCTGCCTGTGTAGCTCTCATTTCGGACGTGCTACTTGTGGATCGTGTCGGGTTCTCACGTTCTGCCTCAGGGTAGGGACCCAGACCTGAGGTAACCGCTCAGTGCCCACACCTGCCCCTCACCCGAGCATAGGCACGAAGAGCTGAAAGGGGGCTCTCCACACCTGACCTCCAAGCCTTGCCCTAGAGTACGATCAACTTAAATGGTAGTTGAATGTTGGAACTCGGACGCAGGACTTAGGGCCCCAGAGCTCAGGACTGTTGGTCGGCCTCACACAGGTGCTCCCATCCTGTCCCAGTGTAGACATTCAGCGCCAGTTGAAAGCACTTATACCCCAGCACCAATGTTGCTACCCAGAGTGAAAGTGACAGCTTAATGTCCTTACCCGGGATCTCATGCCTCGTCCCCACTGCAGGCTCCTAGGGCTGAGAGGACAGCCGACTGTCCTCATCAGGGCCCTCACCGCTTTGTTCCACAGAGGCACCCAGAGGTCAGGTGACAGTTGAATGTCACCAGCAGGGCCCTTATGTCTGCCCCAGCGTAGCACCTACATCTGAAATGTCAGCTGACTGTCGTCACCTGGGCCCATGTGCCTGTCGCAGGAGAGACACTCAGAACACGATGAGATTGGGATGCCCCAACACTCCTCCCTCCGTGCTCACACATGGTCATCATGTGCTGTTGGCCCTGGAGCTGTGTCCCTCTTCTACTTTGGCCTCCTGCTGCTGCCCCTGTGTGGATCCCCCCAGGAGCACCCTCCCTGGTCATGCCATGCCAGCACGGTCCCCAGGGGACCTGGGGACCCAGGAGGACTGTCGACAGAATCCAGCTCTGCTGGGTTCCTCAGTGTATGAATGCCTGTGTGGCACTGCGAAGGACTCTGAACTTGAAGATCCCTGAGGGGTCAGGAAGGACTCCCGCACCCTCAGTTACTTGACTCCTCCCCATCACCAAGGGCTTGAAATTATCCTCATATCCGTATTTTGAGGATTTGAGGTTTGCAGGATGGGCCAGGGCAGCAGCAGCAGACTTAGATGGCTCTTCCCCTGGAGTAGGCAGGGCAGCACCCCCTGGGGGGAAGCAGGGGGAAGGCACGGCCGTATCTTCAGGGAGGGACCCATTCTGCCCCATTCCGGGCCACCATCCCGGGGCCCGGCCCTCTCCTGTCATTTCAGCTCATCCTCCCATCACTGTGGCTGCACCACAGCCAAGGACAAAGACTCTCTGTAGCCACGTGGGAGCCAAAGTGTTACAGGAGAGCCTGTGAGTTCCCAGGCTGGCCCCCACTGACTCCTGGGGAAGCCTTTGCCACTGCCCCCTCTCCAGGAGGCCACAGGCACTAGAAATAAGGGTGAACGCCACTGCCCTCTGGCTGAAGCCTGGCCTACAATCCTGTCCACATGGAGTTTTCAGCTTCTCTGCATGGACCTGGGGCAGGACAGGTTTTGAGGTCCAGTTCCCACCCAGCTGGCACTCAAGGATCTGTGATCTGTCTGTATCCTATCCCTATTCCAGTGAACTCGGTGACCTCCCCCCTTCCTTAATCGGAGGTGTGCCACTTTCCCTGGCTTCAGGAGGGGGTGGGAGGGTGGAGACGGCACCCTAGGGTGCAGGTCATGTGTCCAGGGGTGACCTGCTACCCTAGCATATGTGGGGGGAACAGATCAGCCCACCATTGGAGTTTCTTCATCTCCGTACTGCTGTTGCAGAGTCGTGGGTGGGAGCCTTGGTTTGTCCCCCTGCAGTCAGCAATCTGCCTGCCACACTGCACTCCACTGGCCTCTCCCTACCCAGGCTCCCAGCTACTACCATCCCAGCTCCGGGCGAGGGGGCTATGCAGGAGCTAAGGCTGGCTGCTTCTCCTCGGTGGCAGGCAGAACGGGCCTAGACGGTTGGAGCGAAAAGCTCTGGGCAACTGATTGCCTCCCAAGTGGGGCACGGGTTAAGCTGGAGGGAGGGGTCACAGCTGAATGCCCTCAACAGCCTGAGGGCCTTCTCCCTCCCGGAACAGGGAGCAGGCCAGCCGCAAGGCCCCGGGGTACGTGTTCACCTCCCTGGGAGTGGAACCTTCCTCCCCTGGTGTCTTTCTGGGCCCCTTGTTCCCTCCGCAAAATGTACCAGCACCTGATCGTGGTGTCCTTCTGTTTCTGGTTGGTTGCATCTAGTGGAACCCAGGCCACGAGTGCAGGGACTGCAGTGTCGCTTCCTGCCGTGTCCCTGTGGCTCAGCCGAGCGGAGCTGGGGGAGGTGGCAGAAAAGACTGGGGGCTGCTGCTTTTGTTGGGAGTGTACTGGGATGAACAGCGGTCCCCCTGATCTGTGTCCACCTGGATCCTTGGCACATGGCCTTGTTTGGAAACAGAGCGTTTACAGAGATAACCAAGGGAAGCCAGGCTGACGCCGTGCTGGAGCCGAGCGCACCCTGAATGCATGCAACAAGACTGGTGTCCTCGGGAGGGAAAGCAGGAGCCGTACATGCACAGACACCAGGCGGCATGTGGAGACACAGACAGACACAGGGGTAATGTGTGTACAAGCCACGGAAGGCCAAGGATGTTGGCCACCACCTGCACGCGGAAGAGGCAAGGTCGTCCCCTAGAGTCTTCGGAGGGAGCGCAGCCCTGCCAACACGTGGGTTTCAGACTTCTGGCGTCAGGACTGTGACAGGATAAAAGTCTATTGTCTTATGCTCCCCCCACCCCATCGGGCGTGGTGCCTTGCTACAGGCGCCCTCCCCCAGCACCCCCTCTGCCTCTCGTGCCCAGATCCCACTCGCCAGCATGCACCGGCGGCGTGTGTACACGGCCCCCAGCCACTCTGCTAAGCGAGCCGGCCGGGGCGGGGACGTCGTCAGGGCGGATGCCCACGTGGGCAGCGAGTGCATGGAAGCGTTCGGTGCAGAGTGAAGAGCACAGATGGGACAGGGGGCTCAGGAGGCAGCTGGGACGCAGGGCTTGGCCACAGCTACACCCGGGGTCAGGGCTGACGGCCTAGGTCCCGAGCCCACACTGCGGAGGGAAGTGGGTGACAAAAATGGGGCGGCCCCGGGCCCTCCACCAAACGGGCCAGCATCAGGCGCAGGTGGCCTCCTCCATGGTTGCGAGTGGCAGGAAGGAAACAACCAGGGAGCAGACGGGTCTGTCTGTGGATTTAATGGCAGGGGGCTGAGACGGTGAGTGCCCCTTGCTGTTTCTGTTTTTCCAGTGGCGAGGGGGCCCCCTGTAGGTGCGTGGGCCGTGGAGTGCGGAGTTGGAGGGGCGGGGGGAGCCGGTGGGGCGGAGGGACATTCAGGGGGCCCATGACACAGGGGACGGCGGGGCGGCACGGAGGTCCCTCCCAGCAGGTGACCAGGAATGTCAAGCGGCACCGAGACGGAGACCTGTGAGAAAGCGCTCGCCCCCTGCCCCGCCCCGCCCCTGTTCTGAGGAGCTCGCTCAGAGCCGGCGGAGTGTGGAGTGGCCTGCCTGCCGCCCCTCCCTGCCATCTCTCCCTCCTGTCCTGGTAGGAGCAGCCCCAGACCGGCAGAGAAGCCACGCCACTTCCTCCTGTTGGGGCTCACTCCTGCAGACAGAGGTGGCTCAGGAAAGGCTGGTGGCAGCTAGGGATGGTCATGGCGCGAGTCTTGAGTGCGTGGTGCTTGCGGAATGTAGCTAGGCCCAGGGTGGCAGGCGGCACAGAGCGGGCAGGGTGGCCAGGGGCCAGGAATGTGAGACTTATGGTCCTGAAGCCCTCCCGACGTGGGCTCGGGGTGGCGGGCGAGAGGGTGGAACAGGACAGACAGGGCCACGGTGGGTGGGGCAGGGACCTGGGGCTCAGAGCTTGTGGGGGTTCACCCACTTGTAGGTGCCCTCGTACTGGAAGCCCACTCTCTTCATCAGCTCGTCTGCCTCCGCGGGGCCTCGGCTGAGAGAGCGACAGGCAGAGGGGAGATGTGAGGGAGCCCTTGGCCCCCATGTCCCTTGCCCCCAGCCCATCCTCCCCCCTCCATGCCCCAGCGCCTCACCTGCCATAAACATAGGGGATGGGCTGGGGCTTTTCGCGCTCGATCTCGTGCAGCAGCGGCGTGAAGATCCGCCAGGCCTCCCGGAGCTCGTCACTGAGGGGACACAGGGGGGCTCTGGCGTCGTTCCCGGGGTAGTGGGGGAGCGGGTTGCCCTGTGGGCCCCGGGGCCGCCCCTCACCTGCGCACGAAGTGCATCTGGTTCCCACAGAAGACGTCCAGGATAAGGCGCTCATAGGCGTCGGGGAGCTTCACGTTCTACAGGGAGGGGGTCGTACTCAGGCCGCCCATGCACGCGCACCCCCCCAGCCGCCCCCCCTGCCCCCCCGCCCCAGGGCGCGTGGCTACCTTGTATCTGTTGCCGTAGGTCAGGTCCAGCTCGGACTCCTCAGGGTTGAAGAACATGCCAGGCTTCTTGGTCATCATCTTGGTGTACACGGCCTCGTTGGGCTGCACGCGGATCACGAGCTCGTTGCGTTTGCACTGCTGCTGGAAGATGTCTCCGGACACGTCGCGGAACTGCAGACGCACCTCGGCCTTGCGCTCGTTCAAGGCTTTGCCGCAGCGCAGGACGAAGGGCACCCCTGGTTGGGGCGGAGCTGACTTCAGGTCCCCCTGCCCCAGCGGCCCAGGCTGAGCGCGCGTGAGGGGGCGAGAGAGGGGGTGAGGCGGGGGCTGTGTGAACGAGCGTGATGTGGGGGTGAAGGCGAGTGCGCACGTGTGAGGCGAGGCGGCCTCTCCCGCCCAGCGCCCCTCGGGCCCGGAGTCCCACGTGTATTGGCTGCCGCGCCCAAGCGGGTCACACCCCGGGAACGAGGGCTCCCTGGGTAGACGCCGGCCCGCCCGCCAGGCCCGGAGATGCCACCTACCTTCCCACCTCTCGTTCTCCACGTAGAGGACAACGGCCGCAAAGGTGGCAGTAACGGAGCCGCGGGGCACCGTGGGGTCATCCAGGTACCCTTTGGTGGCCTCGCCCTCTCCGCTGGGGTTGCCCACGTACTGGCCCAGGACCACGTTCTCTGACTGCACCTCAGAGATGCACTTTAACACCTTGACCTGGAAGAGAGCGGGGGGGGGGGTTGTGTGTGGGGAGCTCCTTGGGTACCGGGGCGGAGCAGCCACGCAGGGGACAGACGGGAGCGGCCTGAGGCGGCCATGTGACCGTGGGTGGGCTTCCCGCAGGGCTGCCTGGTCTGTGCGGACAGGGGCTAGTGCCCGGACAGGGGCTGGTGCCCGGCCAGCTGCGCACACCCTGCCGAGGGGCGTGGCCGTGGCCTCCCACCCAAGGCCTCTCTGGGGCCACCTGGACCCGCTCTCCTCTTTTCTGAGGGAGAGGCTAAGCGCCGAATTGCCCACGGGTCCTATCGGTCCTGGGACGTGACATCCTTGGCTTCTTGCTCTTGGGCCAGCAGCAGGGACCAGGAGGGTGCGCCTGCACCCACCTTCTCGTCGCGGACATCGTCCGAGTCAGTGGAGGCGGGCTTCTCCATGGCCACTAGACACAGCATCTGCAGGAGGTGGTTCTGCATCACGTCCCTGCAGAGGGAAGAGTGCGCGCAACGCACGTCAGGGGCTTCCAGGCTGGGAGGAAGGGGGAGGCGTGGGCTCACCCCAGCCCCTCCCCGTCGGCCACGCCCGGGCACATGGCACCTCAGACATGGCTTGCTAGCAACAAGCTATGACATTTGCTCCAAGCCCATGGCTACCCCTGGACGTCACCTCAAGTCAAGGAAAGAGACAGCGAACCATCGCTTCACGGTCACCACTGACCACTCACACACCCACCCACGAATGTGAACCTGGAGGGGGGAGGAGAAGCCCCCAGGACAGGGAGGGTGACAGGCTCTCACCGGATGATCCCAAATTCATCAAAGTAGCCTCCACGGCCCTCGGTGCCAAAGGGCTCCTTGAAAGTGAGGATGACACAGGCGATGTTGTCCCGGTTCCAGATGGGACCAAAGATCCTGTTGGCGAATCTGCAGGAGGCGCACGGTGGAGGGTGGCACCGCATCGCCAGGGCAACATCAGGCTGGGACGGCCCCGCCGCTCCCTATGCCCGGCCCCGCCCCGGCCACCCCCCCTCCCCCCTCCCCCCTCCCCCCCTCCCCAGTTGCATGGCTTCTGCCCAGCCCTGGCCGGACCTCAGCACCATCAGGTTCTGCACCATCTCCTTGCCCAGGTAGTGGTCGATGCGGTAGATCTGGTCCTCACGGAATAAGGACGAAATGTGGTTGGATAGCCGGTCAGAGCTCTGCAGGTCCCTCCCGAAAGGCTTCTCCACAATGATACGGTTCCAGCCTCTGTGGGAACCCAGAGCCACATCACCCCATACCCGTCCTGGGGGAGCAGGGGCCAGAATCCTGTCACCCCCCCAGGGTCCCTTCCTCAAGGAGAGGCAGAGCCTTCCCTCCCCTGTGCATTCTCAGATGACCAGTGAAACTCTGCTAGGCAAGGCCTCCTGCCCCACCTTGGCACACAGCCCCCAGACCCAAGGACAGTCGTCGTCTGCGGCCCTCAATGCCACACTCAAAATTTCCTCGGAAGCCTTCCGGCGCGACCCGCTGCTGACTAGCAAGAGTGCTCCGTCCAGCGGATCCCGCTCCCCTCCAGCCCCACACTGGATCTTCAGGAGTGGCCTGGGAGCTAGTTGGGGGATGGGGCGGGGAGCGGATGTCAGGGGCACAGCTGTCTCCATGGATTTTAAAATGAATAAAGGTCCCTTTCTTTGCTATTTCCCACGGACAGTTAACGTGGCATTTTGCATTCAAAACCAAGGCAAAGTGAAACAGACGACTGGCTTTGGGAAGGACGCACTGCCAGGACTGGTGTTCTGTAGGAAGCAACATGCTCGTGGAGCTATGCTGCCACCTTGTGGCCACGAAGGTGACCTTAGAAAACACTAAAAAACCCCAGAGAACAAGGAACCAGCAGCAGGAGTTTTGTGGAGCAACACTGCCACCTTGTGGTCCTGGCAGGGATAGCTGCCAAGGAAACGGATTTCTAGCAAGATGGACCACGAGGGGCACGAGGATCTCCAGGGTAAACAAGTGGGGTAGCATTTTCAGTAAATGCTATTACAAAGCACCCGTATTTATACCCTTTTGCCTTCTGGGGGGAGCTAATTCACGCGCAGAACAAGGGTCACCATCTTTTTCCGACTCCGGAGACTAGTTTGGCCCAGGGGCTCTGGACAACCGCCAGGGCAGGCCAGACCAGCACAGGGCACACCTGGCAGGCAGGGAGGGCAAAAGACAAGCCTTACGTCTGGCTCATGCAGGTCTCATGGATGTGCTTGGTGACCGCCTCATAGACCGTGGGCGGCAAGGCCAGGTAAAAGAGGCGGTTGGTCTGCGGCCCCTGGTGAAGGCCATTCACGTGGCTGTTGAGGCGCCTGTAGGACGCCACGTCGTCGTACTGGCCAGCCACATACGAGTTGCGGGCGAAGAACTCCTCCAGCTTGGCCTTCTCCTCCGGTGTGGCCTGAGAAAGACAGAGCCAGGGACGTTGCCCCTTGCCAGCCCTCCCTCTGTCCTCCCACGGCCGGGGCGGGCTCCCTCAGCGGTCAGTCATCCTAGCTCCACGCTGGGTACACCCCCATCCTGTCAGCTTTGCATGCCCACGGGGGGAGGCTGAGGCAGCATGAACACTGCAAGATTTGGGGCCCAGCGGTCACCCCTGGGGGCCTTGTGCCCTAAGACACAAGTTAGAGTCCAGGAAACTGTGACCTGGGAGAAACACACCGGAGAGAGATCTCTCTCCCAAGTCACCACACCAAACGGCGGTGTGCTGGGAAAGGCAGACCTGTAAGATTTCTGCGGTGAAGAGACTTTCTCGGCTCCTGGCCCTGGGGGGAGGGGGGCGCAGCAGGGGGGACCTGCTATGTCTGGGTCAGAGGGGGACTGGGAGATGGGGCTCTCGGGCCGGCAGGGTTTTGTGCACCAGTGTGCCAGGGCAGTGTGCGTGCCTGGGGGGAGGCAAGGATGACAACTGCGAGGGCATGAGCGCCTCCAAGCCATCTTCCTAACAAGGCCTTGGCCTTGGCCACGGCAGGGGACAAAGGGTCCTGTCCCAGAGAGCAGGAGTACGTGGAAGAAAGGGCATCTTGTGATGGGATGGGAAGGGGGCATGTCCCTCACGGAGACCCCAGATGCCACTCACTTTGAAGAAGGGCTCGCTCTGCTTGCGGATGTCGGCCACTGTGAGACGGGAGCGGGCGTAGCCCACGATGAAGGTGTCTTCGGGCAGAAGACCGTCGCGGAACAACCACCTGAGGGCACAGCACGGCTGTGGCCAGGGCGGGGAGGGTCGGGAGGGCTGGGGGCAGTGGGACGGTACGGGACATGCTTACCAGACGGTGGGGTAGATCTTCTTCTTGGCCAGGTCGCCCTGCGGCAGAGGGAACAGGCACGGTTAGGAGAAGCTGGGGGCAGTGCCTAGACGGTCTCGGCTTGGAGACCGGGGCACTCGCCCAGGGTCACCGCTCAGCTACACGTATACCTGTCTCGCCCCTGTAAGTAGCGAGAGGAGCTGGAACTAGAGCCTGCGCTAGCCCTTTACCCTGCCCCTGGGCCGACAGCACCCCTGTATCACAGTAGCCACCCTGCCCTGGGGCGAATGGACCTCATCCCAGGAGGAGCGTCCACCGACCTGCTTGCCCTGTGACCACACAAACCATGGTCTCCAGTCTCAGGTGCAAGTGCAGTAAAACCCAGGCCAAAGAGCCCACTTCCGGGGTGCCTGGGAGGCTCAGCCGGCTGAGTGTCCAACTCTTGATTTCGGCTCAGGTCGTGATCTCACGGTCTTGTGATCGAGCCCTGTGTCAAGCTCCATGCTGGGCATGCTGCCTGCTTTTTTTTTTTTTTTTAATTTTTTAATGTTTATTTATTTTTGACAGAAACAGAGAGATAGAGTATGAGCAGGGGAGGGGCAGAGAGAGAGGGAGACACAGAATGGGAAGCAGGCTCCAGGCTCCGAGCTGTCAGCACAGAGCCTGACGCGGGGCTCGAACTCACAGACTGCGAGATCATGACCTGAGCTGAAGTCGGATGCTCAACTGACTGAGCCACCCAGGCACCCAGTCTGCTTAAGATTCTCTTTCTCCCCCTCTGCCCCTCCCTTGCTCACTCACGTGTGCACGCCTGTTCTCTCTAAAACGAAAATAAAAAAAGTTTCAGAAGGCCCATTTTTTTTTAAAGTTTATTTATTTATTTTGAGAGACAGAGAAAGCACGAGTCGAGGAGGAACAGAGAGAAGGAGAGAATCCCAAGCAGGCTCCGCACAGTCAGCATGGAGCCTGACACGGGGCTCGATCCTACCAACCATGGAGATCATGACCTGAGCCGAAGTCAGACACTCAAAAGACTGAGCCCCTCGGGCACCCTTCAAATAGCCCACTTCTAAACAGCCCACAGGCTAAATGAGGAAACCTGAAAACTCTAGAACCCAACGGCAACAGAAGTAGCATATATGAAAACCTAGGAGGCATGGCCTGAAATGCTGACATTAGCTTGGGACTAAAGAGCTAAGTGTCAGACTTAAGAAATCAGACACAAGACAGTAGAACTTTTATTTTTAAATATTTGTTTATTTTTGAGACAGAGTGTGAATGGGGGAGGGGTACAGAGAGATGGGGACAGAGGGTCGGAAGTGGGCTCTGGACTGACAGCAGCAAACCCAACGTGGGGCTCGAACTCACGAACCGTGAGATCATGACCTGAGCTGAAAGTTGGATGCTCAACCAACTGAGCCACCCGTGCGGCCCGAGAGGATTTTAAAGCCAAACAAATTACAGGGCAGAAAACAATGAAAACTAAAAATTCATAAAATGGGAAACAAACTGAAAAAATATATCAACAGAGCCAAAAGTTGGTTTTTAAAAAGACTAATGAAGACAGACAACCCTCTGGCGAGACTGTTTTTCTAAAACGCACCAAGAATTAGGAGTGCAACAGGACAAAAGCACAGTCAGGAAAACACAAAAGGGCATTTTATGAACAACCTCACGCCATGTCTGACAACTTTGACGAAATGGACAAATTTCTAGAAAAATCCAATCCATCCAAATGGACAGGGACCTGAGTGGGTGATGGTCACACAGGAAATCGGATCGCGGCCACAAACCTTTCGGCCCCGACAGTACCAAACCCTGACCCGTGCACTAGGGCGCTTTACCAGGGCGCCCTACCGAAACGCCGGCAAGAGGGAAGCCCGTCCGGAGGCAAGCTCTGCCTACGACCCAGAATATGTAACTTACTCCTACGGGAAGATAAGAAACCAACACAATTAGAGATCGACTGGATACTTGGCCAGGAAGAGAAACGAATGGCTAATAGACACGTGAGCAAGTGTGCGAGGTCATCAGGGGGCAGAAAAACGCGCGTTAAACCACCAGATGCTGCTTCACGTCTGTTGGAACGGCTGCAATCCGAACGACCGGCAGCGCCGAGCGCCGGAGAGGAGGCGGCGCAAACTGTACGCGGACGTTCACGGCAGCGTTAACTCGCGGTGGCCCCGCGCTCGGGACAACCCAGATGCTCAGTCAACATTTAGATTTCGTCTAAGAAACAAACCCTGAAAACCGAACCGAACCGAACCAAACCTCAATGCAATAGTCGAGCAGAGGCTGGGGAATGGGCGAAACAAGGGCAGAAAGTCACGGGAGCCGGCCAATGGACAGCGGCCATTCGCTGCGTCATTCTGTCTACTTTGTGGATGTGCGAGATTTTCCAAAACGAAAGGGTGTTGAACACAAGGCAGCTTCGAGCCACAGCGTGGCGCATCCCAGATATTCAAGAGGACCCCCCCTACCCCAGAAAGAATCACCGAGTTCCTTCTCTCCCCGCTCCACCAAGGTTGAATTTTGTAAGCTAACAAAGGAATTCTCTGCTCCAGGTGGAAGAGGAAGGGGCAAGAACGGTCATGGGCTCCGGAAGAACAGAGAAGCAGAGAGCCCTTTCATCTGTGTGCCCTACAATTAGAGCGTGGGATGGGCCCTGGGCGGGAACCCGCGCTCCGCCAAGCATTGCCAATCATCGGGGAGAGAGGAAGCCAGGCTGGGGTGTACTGGACTTGCCGCAGGCCGAGAAACTAACTCCAGGGATGAGGACCTAAATATTCAATGTGAAATTACCTTTTAGAAGCAATGTAACTACTGGATAAACTCATTTCTATGAACAGCTGCAAAATGGAAGCCACGTGACCAGAACCAAAGCAATTCTGGCCTGGTTAAATGCTCCCCCCTGCAAGAGACAAGCAGTTAGGAAGGCACCCAGCGGGCTCCTGGGTGGGAGATCCCGACTCTGGGTGGGGGCGGGTGCAGGCTCGAGGGTGCCTTGTTTGCTCCAGTTTCCTCCTGTTCTTTGCTCCTTGGGTGACCCGATGTCCCCACGCAGGCAAGTTTCTGTCATCTCCCTGTGTCATTTCCAGGCTCCAATGGGACCCCAAACTCCCAAAGTCAGTAGTTCCCAAACCAGGGTTCCCTGTGTTGGTGCCTGTGCCCACGTCTCCTGTTCACAATCGATCCCCCAAGGAATCTGGTGTGGGTCCCTGTTGTAACTGCCACCTTCAGATGGCTTCTGTCGCTGGTCTTTCAAGGTCCCACTCCAACCCGCAGCCTGGGAAGTAAGCTCCCTGTCCATGTCCCTCAGTGCCCACCAGCCCTCGTTACGGCACTCCTCACAGTGACCGACCCATCAGTGGGGCTGGGGGGAGACACTGCTCAGGTCACTTCAGCCCTGCGTGCTCCAGAGAGGACCGGTTTGCTGGGGACCAGCCCGCGGGAGAAACAATCAGAACCACGGCCTGCAAACACCTCCCGACCTTCCTTGTGGCAGGTGATGTTTGCTGACGATCAAATTCCAGTAGGCTGACAGGAATCGGGACAGGTTGTGGGCAATGGATTGGTGGCAGGGGACTAGCCTCCTGTCTGCTGAGTCACGATGCCCAACACCCTAAGCTGTTTGTTCTTGCTGCTCCCCTTGGGATTAACCAGCAACGGAACCTGCTTGCCTTGTTCAGCTCAGTCCCTGTGACCAGAGGCCTGCTGGGCTCCACGTCAACCACGGGAGAGGTGAGGTGGGACCCAGGACAGTGGTAGGGGGTCCTGGCGGCTGCTCCAGGGAAGTGGCCCGCCCTCCCCCCCAGCTTAGACCAGCCTCCTTTGCAAGAAGGAACGTGGGAAGGCATCGACCAAATCAAAGCATGCCATGAGCCGGGAGGGAGGGGGGGTGGGGGGGGGATGGAGCACAGGGACTCCAGGTGAAATGCGGTTGGAAGTCTCCTCTTTCCCAACCCCCCCATTTTGCCTGAGAACCACAGTGGGGAAAGAGCTGCCCTGACACCTGTGGTGACCTAGCAGGAGAAGCGGCCCTCGTTAAGATCTCCAGGTACCAACATCTGTCCCCGCTGGAGTGCAGTGGGGGCCACCACCTGCGTGTTGCCCCCTAGGCTTGACCTCAGCTTCTAGCGTTATAAACCCGAGCCACTGCCGACATCTCTGTGTGAGGATTTTACGGCGGAGGGTACAGCAGAGAGCTTCACAGGCTGGCTGCCAGCTGGAGGCCTGGCAGGGGTGGGCCACCCAGGTCCCCCGAGGGTCACCTGGGTCAAGGATCTGCCTGGACTCCTGGGGTGGAGGCTGGGCCCTGGCTGGGGCCCAGTCAGCTCCTGACAGCCGGGGAGAACCTGGGGGCTGCCGAGGTAGGCTCAGCTGCAAAACCAACAAAAGGGCCTCCCTCTTAACACCCTGGGGCTCGTGAATCATCAGGCCTCTGGGGAAGTGCCAAGGTCATCATGACACAGCAAGAATCTTATCGACCCAAGGGGGAAAGGCAGCCCAGAAATGCCCCCAAAGGAGAGACGCGCTAGTGCTTCGAGGTCATACGGGCATGAGGCTCGAACACCCATCAAGTCCATGGCCCTTGCGGTCCAGGTGGGGAGATTTGAGGTCCAGGGAGGCGAGGGGCTTGCCGAGAACCCTGCAGCGAGCCAGTTCTGCCCAGGCACACTCCCTGTCCTATTCTCTCTCCCGCTCCTCCATTCCTTTCTCCATCCTCTATGGGGGAGAGTCTGCTGGCCTATCCGTGGTCTTATCAGCTGGGAGAGGAGGTGACCTGCCAGGCCCAAGGTTCCCCTCCGACACTGGTCTGTAAAGAGAAACTTGTTTCTTTCATTCCCGACGGGTACAGTAAGTACCTCCACTCCTTCCCCGGCTGGGCACAGGAGTCCTGAGCAAGGGGGTGACGGCCACACTAGAGGAACAGAGAGCAGCCCAAAGCCTATTGGGTAGCTCCGTAAACCAGCATCAGGATGCTCCCAGCAAGGAAGCTAGGCGTGAGAGCGAGGGGTGGGTAAACAGGGGAGGAAGGAGGAAGGGGCAGAGGGTGGCCTTGTGGGCCCAGCCTGCCCTGGGGCATCTGCTGGCCACTGGCGGCTCTGCACCTGCTCCTCTCTTTGCACGCGTGCTCCCCAACCCTGGCTCTGCAAACCTCACTCGGAAGGCCCTCCTCATGGGAACTGTGTGCCGGAGGTGGCTGGGGACACAAGGGCCTGTTTCCGTTTTCTGTCACGTGCACCACTACGAGTTCTTATTCGGCTACCAACTCTCCTTGGGTCCCTTCGGCCCAGCACACAGATCACACAAAGAAAGCAGAGCCCGTGTTCACTACACCGCAGAGAAGCCACTGACTACGATTTAATGGATGAACAAGTAGGGAACTTGCTGGTTCCCAGAATCAGGCTGTGGCACAGTGCGTCTCCAGTGCCGCTCTATCTCCTACAAAGGGGGGGGGGGCAGGCATCAGACAGCGGGAGCTGTTCTAGATGCTGCTTGCTCACGGGACGCCCACCCGCCTAGCCCCAGCCCCCTTGAGCAGGAGGACAGGAGAAACAACTCAGGACAAGGGGTCCCCCCCCACCCCACCCTGCTGTAGTGGCACTTCCCATTTCTGCTCTGGAAGCCTCTGAATGTTGCTCTCAGGGCAGAGGAGAGCAAAGGGGAACCCTATCAATTGCAAAAAAAGTTGCTCAACCCCAAGCTGGCCATAGGCGAAGGCAGTGAGCAATCAGGGAATTAGCTCAGCTCCAAGTCTCTTGACATCTGTTTCAAAAGGCCTCATTTGCTATGTGGAAACACTGAGGTTCAGAGAGGAAAGACACTTGCCAGTCACACAGCAAGCTTGGATGCTCTCAATAAAGCATCTAAGAGTTGAGGGCCTGGAGTTCTAAGCCATTTATTGTGGCCTGGGGTCCGCTGGTGGAGCGCCCTATGACAGGCTGCTATATGGACGGGGGAAGGAAGAGGAACGATCCTGAGTAGCTTTCTGCTCCAACTTGTTTCTTGAACGAACAGCCTAATGGTCAGAGTCCTAGGTGGGAAGGTCTGTGGCCAATACAGGTATGGCTCCTCGAAGCAGAACGTGCTCCCTCGAAGGAGGGCCGGGGTAGAGACCAAGGCTGCTCCCTGCTGCCCCATGTCCCCGGGTTCCCCCTACTCTTGGGGTTATGGACTCAGAGGACAGTGCTTGGGGTGGCCTGCCCTCCCCCCACCTTCTGACAGAGTGCTCCCCCCAGCAGCACTGTGTCCTGCCCTCCCTTTCTGAGTTCTGATCAGAATCACAAAAGCTGGCAAGGAGAGGCTCTGCATATGATACATGAACAAAGAACAAAGTTCTCTTCCAGAGCTAAGGGGACCTTGACATGGAAGGCACAGAGAGACCACGTGTACCCTGTCAAGAGTCAGCTACTTTGTTAGAATTCCTGCTTGAGATTGTACAAGTTACTGGCAGAAATTGTCACGGGATGGTTAGCAGGTTGTCGTTCTGCCCAGGAGGAAAGTGAAGAGAGATCACTTTTACTTGGAGATGAAACCCTGGCAGCTCACCTTGCCACCTGGCAGATCTGGTTTCCACAGGGCACACCGGCGGGATGCTTTAGCTGGGGGTCACAGCCCCACTAGGCACCCCCAACCCCCTCCTGTCTCCACCCTCCACCATGTCCAGTTCATGTGCTATACCTCTGACTTTGACCTTCTGGACCAAAATGGCAGTTCCACAGCTGATACAATGGGCTGGGGTGGGACAGGTCATAGCTCCTCAGCAGGCCGTGGAAGTTTGGGTAATGACATGGTATTCAAAGGAAGGTCGAGTGTTTCCCCCTCTGGGGAAACTTGTGGTAGAGAGGGACAAGGTGGAGCTCGGGCCTCAGATCCTGCCTTTGGGACTAACTGTGTGACATTTGTCAAGTCACAAAGAGGTTGGAAAAGGATCCAAAGTGAACAGCTTCCCCTGTCGGCAGCTCGGTTTTCCCCGTGAAGGAAGAAGTCTCTAAGGACCCCCCGCTCCAGGACATGGGTCTATAGTCAATGGCTGCACACGGATTTCATGACCACCTGGCAGTGCACTTATACTGGGTGGTACTGGGAAGATAGTGGCATACGGGCAGGAGCAAGAGGGAGGGCCTAGTGGAGCGGAGCCCCTGGGGCCCCACGACAATGAGTTGGGAAAGCCCAGGGACCCAGCAGGAAGGGACCTGAGGCAATGTCACACTCGAAGCCTGTTTAAGATGTGGGGCCCGCGGGGAGACTCACCGATGCACCCATGATGATGAAGATATGTGTGTCAGATCGATGGAAGGCATTGCCCTGGTACAGCTCTTCCCGCAGGATCCCGCACACCTGGGTCCGGCTCAGGGCCACCTGCTCTGCCATGATGCTCTCTGGTTAAAGAAAGGCTCGTTGACAAGGCACAGAACAGAAGAGCATTGAGAAGTTTGGTCCGCTTCTGGAGGGGTCCCTTTGGGATCTCACCCAGCGATGCCTGATTATTGAAACCACTCACTGAATGGCTGGGGAACAGGACGGCTGGGGGTTAGAAACTGCAGGCTCTGGGGGGTTAGAAACTGCAGGCTCTGGGCTCCCACCATACTATCCAGGCAACTTTTTTTCATGGCATACTCTACAAAATATACATACTTTACCACACTCAAAGCACTGGTGGATGCCAGCAAGAGCCTCAATTCTGCGGGACTATAGAAAACTGCTGGAGCGCTACGTAGCCTGCCTGGGACCAATTCACCCCAGACTCCAGCGGAAACTCCACAATGAGCGGGAGCATGTTAGACCACGCAGACGACGGTGCAGTTCCAGCACTCCTCCGGCCAAGCTGGGAGACGCCGGCAAGTCGCCGCCCCTTTCAGGGTCTCTATCTCCTCAGGGGTTCAACGGAGAGATGCAGGGGACACTGGGACCAATTAAACCCTCTCCATTCGGCCCCGCTCCCAAGCATGGCAAATCAAAGGGCCGCGCGGCACAGCATGCTCCTCCGCTGGCGCGGCGCCTGGCCCCTACGTTACCTGCGTCTCACAGCCGATGAACGCCGCGCTCCTAGCCCCTGAATCCCAGGCCGTTTCCGGGGGCTGTGCCCCGCCGGCTCATTTAACCAGCGGGGGCGGGCGCCTAATCTGAGCTGACCGGCCTCAGGCGACGCGCGTGGGCGGGGCCTCAGCGTGCCCCTCCCCCACATGGGCGGGGCGGAAATCGGGCGCGGGGAGGTGCGCGCGCATCCCACGCTGGGGGCCCCCGCCCCCGCTAAGCTCCCACCCTTGGCCCGCCCCGCCCCTTGGGCACCTGCTCGCGCCTCCCGGCCGTGTGGCGCCTTCTGTCCCTGCCGCCGCTGCGCCGCGTCCTCGTTGCCTCGCGGGTCCGCGCGCAGCTCTGCGCTGTCCGCCCGCGTACCCATCGCTAGCTCGGCCCGGTCCTACAATCCAGTTTTTTCGCCCGTCTCGGGCGGCCCTGCACCCTCGCGGAGGGGTCTACTTCCGCCGGCAGTGTGACCACACCTCCTTGACCCTGTTCCAGGGCGGGGCCTTCTGCAGCCAGGAGGCTCCCTATTAGCTCCTCCCCTGGCGGGGGCGGGGCGGCCCACCGCCTGGAGGCTGGAGACCTCCGCCCGAGAGACGAGGGTGAGAGTGGGTCGCGATGCTCCGAAAAGCACCAGGTGCTGCATATCACTGGGAACGTCCTGTGGGCCAGCGAAGGCTGACGGGCTCGGGTTCCCCTCGGGAGCAGCCTCTGCCACATCTCTGCCGGCTCCTGGGTGGGGGCGGGGCTTGCGTGTTTTACTTCCGGATCTCACAGCTACGACACCGGAAGCCGGAAGTGTGAATTTCGGCAGCGGGAGAAGGAAAAGGTGACCGCAGAACCCGGACTTTCTCGGAGCGCCGGAGCCCGAGGAGTGCTCGCGGCTCGCTGTTCCTGCGCTTCTCTTCGGACCGACTCTGCTGACAGGTGTGGTCGTCTTCTCGAAGACAGGGTACTTTCGGTGAGCGTTCCGCTGTCTCCGAGACTCCCCCGGACATCCAGGCTTCCCTTTCCTTTTGGGCCTGGCCCATTTCTGCTGCCTGCTTGTAGCGCACCGGCCGCGGCCGGCAGATGCAGGGGCCGGGTTACCTTGCTGGCGAGCGGGACTGTTTCCGTCCTCCGCCACCGCTGCGGAGTCTGACCACACCCCTGCTTTGTGGATGACTCTTCTAGTTCCGAGACATTTTCTGTTCATTAAACTTGACTGCATTGGAGGTTAAGTTCTTTAAAAAGGCTTCAAATATAGTTTGGCAGCTACGTGTCTTACTTCATGTGCCTCGCTTTGCAAAACGATTAATGTCTACCCGACCTCAAACCGTTTCTGTGACTTGGGGATGGATGAGCCATCCTGGCGTGTTCAAGGAATGGCAAGGAGGCCACTGTAGCTGGAGTAGAGTGTGTGAGGGGAGAATACCTGGAGAAGAAGCAATGAGGGACCAGACAGTTGAGGGCTTTGCAGGCCGTTTTAGGGACCTTGGCTTTTACACGGAGGGCAATGAGGAACTGGTAGGGAACAGAGTAGAGGAGGGACGTGATCAGAATTACCTGTTAGGCCAGTCTGCCCCTGTGGGGAGAACAAATTATAGGGGACAAGAGTTAGGAGCAGGGTGACCTTTTAGGAGGTTATCGCAGTAATCCAGATGAGAGATGGTGGTGCTTTGAACATTTTATTATGAAAAAGTCCAAAGATGTACAAAAGTAGAAAGAATAGTAAACCCCATGTACTCATCTCCCAGCTTTGACAGTTGTCAACTCATGGCTACTTTTGTTTAAAAATTGTTTTTACATTTATTTATTTTTGAGAGAGACAGGGCACAAGTGGGGGAGGGGCAGAGAAAGAATGAGACACAGAATCCGAAGCAGGCTCCAGGCTCTGAGCTGTCAGCACAGAGCCCGACGCGGGGCTCGAACTCACAAACCACGAGATCTTGACCTGAGCTGAAGTTGGATGCTCATCCGACTGAGCCACCCAGGCGCCCCAGGGCTACTTTTGTTTAATTTATGCTTCTCACACACATCTCTTGTTATTATTATTTTCAATAGTGGCTTTGGGACATAATTCTCATACCACCCAATTCACCCATTTAAAGTGTACAGCTCCCTGGTTTGTAGTATATCCAGAGTTGTGCAACCATCACCACTGTCTCATTCCAGAATATTTTCATGACTCCAAAAAAACCCTGCACCTTGTAAGCATCACCACTATCTCATTCCGGAACATTTTCATGACTCCAAAAAAAACCCCGCACCTCGTTAGCTATCACCTTCATTACCCCCTATCTCTCAGCTCTTAAGCATCCACCAATCATTCTGTCTCTATGGGTTTGCGTGTTCTGGACATTTCCCATAAATGTAATCACACAATATGTTGTCTCTTGTGAGTTGCTTCTTTTAGTGTTATGTGTGTAAGACTGGTCCATTTTTTGGCATGAGAATGTGCTGGACTTTTACTCATCAGTTGATGGACTTTTGGGTCATTTTCACTCTTTGGCCATTGTGAGTAATGCTGCTGTGAGCATTTGCGTGTGTACATGTGTTTTTGTTTCTGCCGGGGAGATAGGTACCTAGTAGCAAATTCCAGACACTGTATAATTTCACTTCTACGTATTTCAGTATGCATCTCTAAGAAAGGATTAAAAAAACATGAACAAAATAGCACTATCACACCTAAAATAGTATTAATTGCTCACTGTCATCAAATAGATTCTGGGATACGTTTTGACAGGATTTCCTGATGCGTTAGACGTGAGCCGAGAGACACAGGAGTCCAGAGGGACTCCAAGGTTTCTGTCCTGGTAGCTGGAGGATGGATTTGCCATCCACTGACAATAAGGAGGGCTGTGGGGGGGGACTGGCTTTTGGGGGCTGTCAGGAGTGCAATTTTAAGGTTAGTTTTGAGAACACTACTAGATATCCAAGTGGAGATGCTGGGTTTGGGCGTCGTCAGCAAGAGGATGGGGGTTAAAACTGAGAGGCTGAATGAACTCTGTATTGGGGTGACCGATGTTAGAGAAGAGACCCCGGAACAGAGCTCTGGGGCACCACAACATGATAGGGTGGCTTGGTGAGGAGGATCCAGTGAAAGAGCCTGAGCAGGAGCAGCCAGTGAGGTAGGAGAACCAGGAGAGTGCGCTTTTCTGGAAGCTGAGGGAAGGACTGGTGGCTCATCACATCCTGTGGATGGATGGTTCAGTGGGGCGTTCAGGGGAGCATTATCAGCGTAATAGTTTATTCAGCGTTAAAGCTGTCCTCTCTGAGCGCAGGCCTGCTCCTGGAAGCTTGTGTTGGGATTGGCTTCCTCCTCCAGGTAGTCAGTCTTCTTGGGTGGAATTTATAAGGGCTCCAGGCTAGTGCTGCCCCACATTGCCGACTAGTCCACGGGGGAGTGCGCGCAGCTCAGCCTGCTCTCTTAGGCTGCGAGTCCAGCTCCCACTTTCAGATCCCTCAGTGCGCAGCAGACACTGGATGTCCCATTCTAGCCCTCAGCTCCAGGGAACACTCATGTGGTTCTGAGCAGTGTCCTTGAAGCTCCCCTTACTCGGCAGACTAATTTCCTAGAGCTGCTGTGAGAGATGACCACAAGCCGAGTGGCTAGGTAACACATTTATCCTCTCCCAGCTCTGGAGGCCAGAACTCTGGAATTAAGGAGTCTGCAGGACCACGCTCCCCCCGCAGGCTCTAGGGGACGACCCGTCTTGCCTCTTCCAGGCATGCCTTGGCTCTTGGCCACATAACTCTCTGCCTTTGTTGTGACGTTGTCTTCTCTGTGTCTGTGTCTCTCCTTTTCTGTCTCTTATAAGGAGATTTGTCATTGGACTTAAGGCCACTCTAATCCAGGATGATCTCATCTCAAGATCCTTCAGTTACTTACACCTGCAAAAAGCCCCTTTTGCAAATAAGGTCAGAACATGGACATATCTTGCTGGGGGCCATCATTCAACCCACTACACTAGGTAAGGGGCCAAAACCCTTCACTCCTGCTCGGAGGTGTATGTAGCAGGTAGGATTCACAGCACACTGATACCTCCCTACAAAAATAATTCTCTCCCTAATTTCCACTCTCTGGGGAATTTTTTTTTAAGTTTATTTATTTTGAGAGAGAGAGACAGAGAACGTGTGTGCGCAGGAGGGGGCAGAGAGAGAGAGGGGGAGAGACTCCTAGGCAGGCTCCATGCTGTAAACATGGAGCCTGACATGAGGCTCAAACTATTGAACCTCGAGATCATGACCCGAGGTGAAATCAAGAGTCTGACGCTCAACTGAGCCACCCAGGCACCCCTAAATTCTTAATTTCAGTTTACAGCCTGGAGATAGGTGCCAGACAGAGTTTATAACAAGTGCTGAGCCATACACATAGCCTTTCTAATTCCACATATGGGCCTGAACCTCCCTTTGGAATGAAAGTATATCCCCCGTTTAGACTGAAAAGCCCATTTTAGCATCCTATTACACTTGACACAGTGCCTGGCATTCTGCTTAAAGTGTGGCCTTGGAACTCCTGCACAGACTGCACTCCCTGTCCTTCAAGGTAAGAGAATTCGGCGAGGGTCTCATGTGACACCTCTGCTGCCTTGCTCTTCCAGACTCTGACTTGTTGGATGAGCAGGCCCCCCTGGAAGAGTCAGCTGTGTGAGATGGTGCAGCCCAGCGGCGGCCCGGCAGGGGACCAGGACGTGCTGGGTGAAGAGTCTTCTCTGGGGAAGCCAGCTATGCCCCACCTACCTTCTGAGCAGGGCACTCCTGAGACCTTCCAACGCTGTGTGGAGGAGAATCAAGAGCTCCGAGGTGAGGAAGATAGCAGGTGTGCAGAGTAAAACGTCAGAGGTCCCAGCCCTGTTGGTGGGGGAGGCTTACTCCTCACTGGTGCCTCTGCTTTTACTGGGTCTGGGGTGGGAGTACACCTGAGAGCCAGCTAGTGATTCAAACTCAGCCACCCTCCCTTTTTGTTTGAGGAGGGAATTCCCTGGAAATGGACTCTGAGGTATAGATTAATGTGTAGGAGGTTTATTTAGAGTGCGCCTACACAGGACCACTCTTGGGGAAGGGAAGGGAAGGACAGGGAAGGAGCAGGGGTGGGCACGGGGAGAAGCTGGACAGCAGTGCAGGCCGACCCTACCGGGAGCTCTGGAACCGGAGCCACTGTTCTGAGTTGCCCCATTTGGGCCAACGGGGCCAGACTTTTCTGCCTCCTCCTGATCCATCATGAAGCACTGGCTATCCTGGGAATAGCCGGGAGGCTCCCAGGAAGGGGGCGTGGCCTGTTCCGGGAAGGGCCTGCGGGCAGCTTTGGGAGGGGGCGCAGCCTGCCTTGGGAAAGGCCTGAGGGCTGCTTTGGGAAGGGGGCGTGGCCTGCCCTGGGAAGGGCCTGCGGGCTGCTTTGGGAAAGGGGATTTCTGGTTCAGCTTGTGCGGGGCGTAACCACAGGCCCGGCGGTGGCTCCTGGAACCTGGAACCAGTTCCTGTCTGTCTTCGTCACCGCCCCCACCCGCTCATCTGCTCATCTGCAGCGTCCTCACTGGTATTCTGCGGCAGCTTCTCCAGGTCCCAGGGGCCTGCACCTTGCCTCTCAGGCAGGGTGGCCACCCTTGGGAAGGGGCACATTTCTGCCTGGCGTGTGACAGTACCCTACCCTTGCTCCCTGCCTTGTAATCACGCTTAGACGTCTAGGGGCTGTCCTGGTCACTGCATAGTATCGAGTAGCATCCCTAGCATCTACCCCTAGATGCCAATAGCACTCCTCCAGTTATCACAACAAACAGTGTTCTTAATGTTGTCAAATGCCTTGCTATGTTGGGGTCACATGGAGCTGGTGGCCAGGTTGGGGGCAGGGAGACAGCTCACCTTCCACAGCTACATGTGTGGCCTCTGCTGGTCCCCAGCAGGGTGCTCTGGCAACATGAACTTGGGGTGACAGTTTGTCAGGCTGGGTGTAGAGGGATTATGGCACCACCAGCTCCCCACCCAGGGAGCTCAGGCTTTAGTAGCAGGTAGAGACCTTGAAGCTGCATGGATTGCTTCTGTGCATCTGACCCACGGTTGTTCAGTGTGTTGGCTCCACACAGCATCGGCTGTGCACATTCCTGTTAAATGGGTGCTCTGTGTCAGGTCCTGGGTCAAACCGCCAGGGCCCTGAAGGTGTCTGCTCCCCAACAATGCCCATGATTGTGTCTAAGGAGGAGGGGGCAGGGAGAGGACACAGACTTCTCTTGGAATGAGTATGTGTGTGGGGGAAAATGTCATGGAAGAAATTGCATTAAGCTAGTGTAGGAGTGCATTTATGTGACATGTGCAAGAGGGGTGAATCCAGAGAGAGGAACAGATAAGTGGATGCCAGAGGCTGGGGGCCAGGGGAAGTGACTGCCAGTGGGTATGGGCTTTTTGGGGGTGGTGGTGGAAATGTTCTAGAGGTAGCTAGAGGTGATGGGTGCATAGCTTTGTGAATACGTGAAAGCCACTCAATTACTGTATACTTTAAAATAGTTAAAATGATTAATTTGATGTTACGTGAGTTTTACCTCAGTAGAAAAAGAAGTCACATATGAGTTGAGCCTTAGGTGGGGAACCGAGCAGGATTACAACAGGTGGAGTCGGGCGAGTGAAGCTGGAAGCCCTGCGGGGGAGAAGTCACACGGGGACGGGAGAGTGCAGAAGGTGACTCTGGAGCCGGGCTCCAAAGCCACTGTAGTTTGAGTGAAAGAATGTTCCGTCAGGTCAAGGGTTTTGACCAGAGGGTGACGTGAAGCTATTGCCTGTTCCTATCTTATATGGTTCTGTAGTTGCTAGAACCTTCATGTGTCACTGATCGGTTTTGTCAACGCTCGATGGTCCTCTGCTGCCTGGGGTGTCCTTGGGTGTGTGGCTCTCCTTTCCTCAGCCTCTGCTGACTGTCTGGCCTTTGCACACGCTCATCCTTTGGCCTGGTGAGAGGGGTACTGGCTGTCTCCTGTGTGTTTATTGTGCCCTGGGCACTTTGCTTTTTCATTTAACCCTCCGCGTCCTATGAGGTGGGTGCGATTATCCCCGTTGAACAGGCACACGAGGACGGTAAAGCTCAGGGAGGCCACCTGCAAACCTGGTGCTCCCAGGCCGCAGCCAGTGATGGCACAGGGAGTTTCCCCTGGTGGCCTTCCCGGAGTCTGCAGGCAGGGTAGGATTTCCCTCCGCCGAAGACTGTGACTGAGCGCCCCAGGGCAGGCAGGCGTGCCTCTGACCCGGCCACAGTACAGATGACCAGAATGCGTTCGAGTCACTTACAAAGAGAGTGCCATTTGGCACACACTTTTGAGTGAAGCTGATTTGTTTGGAGAAATTTAGGTGCTGGCCGTCGGCGTAATTGATGCTGAAAGTGTTACGTAAAATAAAAGGAACCATCTCAAAGCCATGTCTGTGTAAGAGGCCGCATGTGGGGAGGGTGCCGTGATGGGCCCAGGTAGGGGCTGGTGGGGCGCCCACCGGGTCTCACCTCTCTGCTCTCTCCTCTGCCGCCAGATGCCATCCGGCAGAGCAACCAGATGCTTCGGGAGCGCTGTGAGGAGCTGCAGCGTTTCCAAGGCAGCCAGAGGAAAGAGAAGGAGTTCCTCATGCAGAAATTCCAGGAAGCCAGGAAACTGGTGGAGAGACTGAGCCTGGAGAAACTCGACCTGAGGAGGCAGAGGGAGCAGGCCCTGCAGGAGGTGGAACATCTGAAGAGATGCCAGAAGGTAGTCAGAGGGGCAGGGTGGGTCCTTCCCTGGAGCCGGCCGGCCGGGGCTGCCGGCCACCTGTGACACCAGCCGCCTGCATTCTGCAAACCGCAGGGACGCCAGCATTTCCAGAGGGCAGCTGGGGTCAGGGGTCCCCGAGAGCACCCTCGGGCTCGGTGCTGCACTAGGAGGGCCACGGAACTCAGCAGAGCCGTCCTACTCGTGGTTACGGCCGTGACGATGGCTGCTTACAGTGAGAGGATACAGGGAGGAGTCAGCAAGGACCAAAGGGGCGTACGGTGGGGTCCGGGACAGACCGGGGGCGGGCTTCCGGGTCCCTGGCCAGGGGGGTCGTGGGGCAGTGCGGTCCGACCCGCGGTGACCCATGACGACGCGCACAGGATGCCGCCGCCGGGGAAGCTTCCCTGAGCACCGGCGTCCGGGGTCTTCAGTGGGGGGTCGGTCCTGTGGGCCCGGGGCTCCCGCGTGGCTGACCTCAGATCCTCAGTCTCTGCCCCCCAGATGTGAAGCCGGGGCCCCACCAGGAATCACGCTGTCGGCGCAGACGGCCTGGCAGGGCCCTCAGGGAAGTGTGCCGGGTTCCTGGAGCCGCCATAACAAAGGGCCACAGACTGGGTGGCTCTAAGAAACAAATGTACTGCCTCCCGGTCCTGGAGGCCAGAAGTGCAAGAGCAAGGTCTGGGCGGGACGGGTGCCTCCCGGAGGCCGCAAGGGAGAACCTGGGCCAGGCTGCTTTCCCCACCTTGGCTTATGGCTGTGATGGTTGGCCTCCCGTGGCCTGTGGACACAGCGCTCCACTTCTGTCTCCGTGGTCACCTCGCCTTCTCCCCATGTCCGTGTGTCTCTCCTTCCCCTCTTATGAAGACACCAGGGTCAGAGAGAAGTACAGCTGGACGGTAGTTGCAGTGGTGAGAACGGGTTTTATTTGGTAATTACTGACAGCAGGGGATGAGCTGAGCTCCACTGTGATTTGCAGAGGTGACTGGCGACATAAAGAGTGATGGGGACGGAGGGGCAGTGATCCGGGGCTCAAGTGAAAACTCACAAAGGGGCCATCGGTGTAGATACATGAGGCTAGCTGGCAGTTACGGAAGTTAGCATTCTGTCCCGCACAGAGCCTGGGAATGGTTCTCAAGCCCTTGAGAAAGTGTCCTGGGTTGTGGGAGGTGCGCAGATGTTCCAAAGGGACAGAGGAAGGCTTCACATTAGGAGGCCTCTTAGTAAATGCTCTAAGTGAGCGGAGGTGGGGGCCTAGGTCTGGTGATGGCTAGAACAGGCAATTTTGGCAGCGCTGAGCTTTCTTAGATCGGCTCTGAGTGCAGGGCTTCGGATGGAGTCAAAGTCGTTTTGTGCTGACATCTTTTGTAGTTCTCAACAGTCATCGGGTCTCCCTCCCCCACCTCCTCCAGTACGGCTTCATCTTAACTTGATTGCATCTGTGAATCAGGTCCCATTCATAGGTTCTGCGGGTTAGGACGTGGACCTATCTTTTGGGGGCTGCCATTCAGCCCATTACAGCCTCGGACAGATGGACTCACTGCTCTTTACTAAGTGCCTTCAGGGCCTCTGTCCGTGCAGCCCCGGGAGCCCCCACCGGCCGGCCCCGGCTCCCGTGACAGGGTGCTGGTTTCCCGGCAGGGGCCAGGACCCCTGCGGTAGCCCTGTTTCTCCGCTGACAAGCCTGTCAGCTCTGAAAAGCATTTTCTCTCCAAGTTGAAAATTCAGGTCGCCCCTGACTGAGCAGCCTCACCCAAGGTGGGCATCTCAGAGAAGCTCTTGTCCATTGAGCAGAGCAAAAACCTGGGCACAGCCCGAGTGCCCGTCACTGGAGAAGTCAGTAGAACAATACGTTGGAATTTTTTAACGGTTTTGCTGAGATAAAATTCACACGCCATAAAAGTCACCCTTTTGAAGTATAGAATCCAGTGGTATTTTGGGCGTATTTGTAGACTTGTAGAACCATTGCCACTAGTTCCAAAACATTTTCCTCCTCCCCAGCCTCGCGCTCCCCTCCAGAAGAAACCCCACCCCCGTTAGCAGTCACTCCCCACCCTCTCCCCAGCCCCTGGCACTCCCTAGTCTGCTTTCTGTCTGTGGGTGTGCTTGTGCCGGACCTCGCATGCCAGTGGGACCATCCAGCGTGTGCCCCTCACCTCTGGCTTCCTCCACTCTGCATGGTGTTTTTGAGGCTCATCCACGTTGCAGCGTGAGTGTGTGCGTGCTGTTCCTTTCATGCCGGGTGATATCCCGGTGTACGCAGATACCACAGTTTGTTTTCCCATTCATCAGTTCACGGACATTTGGCTCATTTCCACTCTTTAGCTGGTGAGTAATGCTGCTGTGTATTTATTTTTTATTTTAAGTTTTATCTCCTTAATCTCTGTATCCAACGTGGGGCTTCAACTCATGACCTCCCACTGAGCCAGTCAGGCGCCCCCAGTAATGCTGCCATGAACATTTGGGGGTGGACATGTGTTTCCATTATCGGGTACATACCTAGTGGCTCCCCCGTTAGTTTGAAGCAAGTTCTAGACGCTGTGTGCTTTCATCCGTGAATATTTCAGTGTGCGTCTGTGAGAGAGGGCTTAGAGAAGACATAACCACAATACCGCTGTCCTGCCCGGAACAGTCAACATTAATCGCTCAGTATCATCAAATAGATCCGGGATATATTTTGACAGGGTTTCCTGATGCATTGGACGTGAGCCGTGAGACACAGGAGTCCAGAGGGACTCCAAGGTTTCTGTGCTGGTAGCTGGAGGATGGATTTGCCATCTGCCGACAATAAGGAGGGCTGTGGGGGGGAACTGGTTTTTGGGGGCCATCAGGAGTGCAGATTAAGAGAGGTTCATCTCGAGAACACTACTAGATACCCAAGTGGAGATGCCGATGTGACAGGCCAGGTGGTGTGGGGAATTTGCACTGTTCAGTGGGGAGACCTTCACTGAGGTGTCTTCTAGTAAGGACCAGAACACAGTGAGGGGCTGGGCCGCATGGGTATCTGGGGAGAGCATGTTTTGTGGCGGGTGGGGGGGGGAGCATGTGCAAAGGTCCTGAGGCAGGGGCATGCCTGTCATTTTCAGGGACCATCCGAGAGGCAAACATGACTGAGGCTGTGTGGAAGTGGCTGAGGAGTGGTTGGGAGAGTCATGGTAGGGGCTGGTTTTGTGGGCTTTGTGGGGCCAATGGAAGGATTTGGGCTTTGACCCGAGTGTGACAGGGACTGTGGGGGCTTCTGTGCTAGTGTGAGACATTATTTGGTTTCATGTAGATTGTAGAGTATAGGGGGGACTGTTATGGGTTGAATTGTGTCCCCCCAAAACAAATGTCCACATCCTACACTCTTTACGTCAGAATGCGATATTATTTGAAAATAGGGTCTTTGCAGAAGTAGTAAAGTTAGAGGTGCCTGGGTGGCTCAGGCTGTCAAGTGTCCGACTGATTTCAGCTTAGGTCGTGATCTCACCGTTTGTGGGCTCGAGCCCCACATCGGGCTCTGTGCTGACAGCAAGGAACCAGCTTGGGAGTCTCTCTTTCCCTTTAACTGCCCCTCCCCTGCTTACACATACATGTTCTCTCTCTCTCTCAAAATAAATAAATTAAAAAAAAAGGGGGGGGGGCGCCTGGATGGCTCAGTCAGATGAGCATCCAACTTCAGCTCAGGTCACGATCTTGTGGTCCGTGAGTTCGAGCCCCGTGTCGGGCTCTGTGCTGACACCTCAGAGCCTGGAGCCTGCTTCAGATTCTGGGTCTCTCTCTCTGCCCCTCCCCTGCTCACGCTCTGACTCACTCTGTCTCTCAAAAATAAAAGTTAAAGAAAGTTTTCATAAAAAAGAGAAATAGTAGTTAGGATGTGGTCATGCTGGATCAGGATGGGTCTGTCCAAACACACACAGGGAAGATGGCCACGAGATGACAGAAGTAGAGATCGGGGCAAAGCATCTACGGGCCAAGGAGCGCTGGTGGCCTCTGAGGCCAGGACGGAGGCCCGGTGCAGATTTTCCTGCAGAGCCCCCAAAAGGCAGCAACCCTGCCTGCTCCTTGCTCTTGGACTTCTGGCCTCCAGAACTGGGAGGCAGTAAATTCCTGCTGTTGTAAGCCCCCTGCTTTGTGATTCTTTAGAGAAGACCCAGGAGACTGACTCCTACAGGTGCGGGAGCGGAGGAGGAGGCCAGGTGGACGCCATCGCAGCCCCCGGCGAGGGCCTTGAGTGGGGTGGGCGCTAGCCGATGGGGTCTGCTGATGGGCACAGATATGGACCCGTGGGGCAGGTGGTTGGACAGCCGGGCCGGGCTCGTGGGAGGAGTCTGTCCTGTTAGCCTGCAGGGGGACAGCAGGCCTGCAGACCAGCCCCAGGTATGTATATGCAGAAAGCCGGGGGTTTGGGCCGCAGTCCCTGCAGAGAAGGGAAGGAGCATTGGTGTGGTGCCCGCACAGGAGCCCAGGGTGGGGGTACAGAGGACAGGAGTGTTATTCGCTATGGAGGGTTCGGGATGCAGAGGACCGAGGCCAACCCTGGGCTTGAGTGGCTTGAGGTTGCAGGGGACCTGGTGTGGACAGTTGGATGAAGGAGGATGGGCCTCAGGGCGTATGAACGGCTCTTGAGTTTTGTCACTGGCGTAGGTCTTCTGGAAACACATCAGTCCGTCTCAGCGCTCCTTCTGGCAGCCTCAGCCTGTGGGTGGAGCGTGTATTTTGACACTGTCTTTAGGTCTCCCCTCCGTTGGCGGCAAGTCTCAGAGGCTGAGAGATTCCCACTCGGCTCCGTCCTCGCAGCCTGCTCGCCAGCCTCATGAAACTCGAGGCAGCTCCATGCTACCATCCATGGGGATGAGGAGGGGCTTGGGGGTGTGGGGTCCCAGGAGACTTGCCTTGTTGGGGTTGGGAAGCTTCTGGAGGTGAGAGGCCAGATGAGTGGTGGCACTGGGGGCAGGAGAGAAGCCCTTAGGTGATGTCTCAGTGCCTGCAGGCTGCCCTGGGGCTCAGGGGCGCTGGGAGTGGGCAGCTGGCAAGAAAGCATCACTAATGGGAAGTGGCTTTTTTTCACACAGCAGTTGGCTGAGGACAAGGCATCAGTGAAAGCCCAGGTGACGTCCTTGTTGGGGGAGCTCCAAGAGAGCCAGAGTCGCTTGGAGGCCGCCATCAAAGAGCGGCAGGCTTTGGAGGGCAGGTGAGTGGGAAGGGAGAGCCCGCCAGGGGCTGCTGTCGCGGTGCCTGAGAAGAGTGAGGCACCTTCGGGACCTCTGGGGGGGTTCCTCTGGGAGAGAATCGACTGGAAAATGTGGAGTGTGAGCACACAGGGGCTTGGAGAATCTGGAGCCCAGCGGTGCTTCTGGGCTCCCTGACCTTTTGCTGGAGCTTGGATCATTTCCTTAGGGAGCATTTTGGGGAGACCCTAGGAGCACACCCGTGATCCACAGTTATCCTCTAGAAGTACTCCGTGCTCTCACAGCTGAGGTTATTACAGGGAGAGGGCACACAGCAGGACCCGTGAGGACAGAAGACACAGGTCGGGGTGAAGGACTCCACGCCTTGGGCTCCCTCCCCCCCTTCCGTGGGGGGCCGGCTGAGTGCTCTCCCTTCTCCAGCAGTGACAGATACATCCCTGGAGACCAAGGGAACCCACTCAAGACTCAGCAGCAGGGGTCTTATTGGACGGTGGTCACATGGGCCCCCTCTGCCGGGCACACAGCAAACTCCCTGCCCCCTTGCAAAGCAGGTGCTATGAATAAACCAGCCAGTCGTGCAAACAGTCCAGGCGCAGGGACCACCCTTGTCAGTAGGCAAAGTGTCATGTCGTTTCAGGGACCCGCACCAGCCCATTGCCCGGGTGCCACCAGAGGGCTGACTTGGCAAGTGGCTCTGCTAATGTGAGTGGCCTGCCGGTTGCTCTTTTCTGCAGAGGGCTTCCTGTAGTGGGGTCATTGGGTCAGAGGGCACAGATGTCCCCCCCCCCCCCCACCGCACTCTCATGCCACCCAGGTGCTGCCGTCCAGAAAGAAAGATGGGTCCCCCTGACAGCGGGTCCAGCTCTCCCGGTGCAGGAGGTGATTGGGGTGCACTGGGCAGTGGCAAAGACGCCTTCCTGAAGGCGCTGAGGGGAGCGGACCCGAGTTTTCCAGTATCAGAGCGAGGTGAGAGACCACGTGAATGTGCTTCCATCCAGAAAGCCGACCGTGAGTGAGGAAAGGCATCAGAAGGCCGAGCTTGGTGGCCTCTGGCTCGTCATGTTCTGGTATTTTCCCCGGTGGACTCTTCTGTACGTCTAGCTTTCTAAAATCACGTGTATCACCTGTAGGACAATTTGGTGTCTTTTCTGCCTGTCTTTTTCTGTGTACATAAAAGAAACAGCTAGAGGCAACTTTGGTCGGTTAACGACCCCGCACGAATGTTTACTTCAGCAATTCTGGGCTGTTGAGCAACATCCTTTTGTGTCCCTCCTGATGTGGTCTGGCACTCAAATGCTGAACTGGACAGCGTGGACACGGCCTCGCTCGCACCTAGGGTTTCCCACGTGGCCATTTTAAGAGCTGCAGACTTCATACACTTCTGTGCCCTGGGCAGGACAGATCACAGAGGGCAGTGTGCTCCGTGCATTTGGACAGTGGTAGCAGTGACCGTCCCCGGTGGCCTCTCCCACCCAGAAGGAGCCACTGTCGCCTCCACAGACAGGACCACGTGAGGCCTTGGGCCAGCAGGATGACATGGCTGGAGCCTGGGCCTGCACATCTAGGGAGCAGTGTGGAAATGGGAGACTGGGGGCTGTGGGGTGATGTGGCTGCGAGGACGGGGGCATGGGGTCCAGGTGAGAAGAGGCAAGCCGGGCAGGGGCGCGGCTCCACTCCAGGTGTGTGCGCCGGGGGCTCCGGCTGAGCCGTTGCGGCGGGTCAGCTGCCTCATCGCTTCTAGAACACTGAGTGGGAGGGAGAGAGCCACTCCCCTAAGCCGGCCCTGTGCGGTTGCCCCGTCTCTGATGACGGTGCTTCCACGCTGACATGGACAGCCTCCCCCTTTTCTCGCCCAGAACCGGTTCTGCATCGATGGGACGTTGTGAGTGCGCCCGCACCCGCGGGCCGCAGGGCTTCTCGGCCCGGCCGGGGCCCCGCCGTGACCTCCCCCTTCCCCTGTGCCAGGGCCCGGGCTGCCAGCGAGCAGGCCCGGCAGCTGGAGAGCGAGCGGGAGGCCCTGCAGCAGCAGCACAGCGTGCAGGTGGACCAGCTGCGCATGCAGAGCCAGAGCGTGGAGGCCGCGCTGCGCATGGAGCGCCAGGCCGCCTCGGAGGAGAAGTGAGTGGCGCCCCACCCCCTGGGCCGACAGGGGCCGGAAGGCCGTCAGCGGCTCTCTCCCCGGCGAGGAGCCCTTCGAGGGCCCGTCCCCTAGCGCCGTCACACCCAGCCGGCCCACCCTCGGTCCCACGACGTCTGCTCCGTGGCCCACGTGCACACGGCGCCGTTTGGCCCACGTGTCGGCAGCATCGGGCCCGGGACCCCGGGAGGCTTTCTTGGCGTGCCTCTGAGTCTCCTTGCACCCAGGCCGGTCCTCCTGCCTTTCTGTGTTTTTTGGGACGCTGACTCTTTCGAAGAGCGCAGGTGGTTCCACAGTGTTGCAGACGTTCCTTCTCTTATTTTTAAAAATGTTAGCTTTAAGAAAAAAGGATGCTGAGCATTTAGTGAAGCCTGCCTCAGAGCTGACGGCCTTCTAGGCCCGGAGGCACCCTGGCCACCCCCTTTCTGGTGTGTGGATGTGACAAGAAGGACAAGGGTGGAGTGGGAGGCACAGAAGCCTGTGGCTGAGCCAGGACGAGGTGTTTCTCCAGCAAAAGCTCCTTTTCCTTAGGCGGAAGCTGGCGCAGCTACAGGTGGCCTATCACCAGCTCTTCCAGGAGTACGACAGCCACATCAAGAGCAGCGTGGTGAGCAGCGAGCGGAACCGAGTGAGTACGGGGGGAGACGTCCCTGGGACTGTCTAGGACTCCGCCTTGCTTCCTCTCCCTGTGGCCTAGACTCAGAGCCTAGTTCCCCAAATTTAGGGACGTTGGAACTCAAGGCCCTATCTGAAGAGTTGACAGAATTGGCTTTCAGGAGGGATACCAGACTTGTCCTAGAGCTTTGTCAAGCTCGCGGTGTGACAGCCCAGGGCAGGACGTGGGGAGACGGCGATCTGTGTGCCGTGCCGTTTGCTGCCTATGGGTGACTGGGCTGGGCCTCTGGATGCTCTCTCTGTGGGCTGGGAACTTGCCTGTCTCCATGGCCAGTCGTTCCTGCCAGCCATCACCAGATCGGCTCCTGGCTCAGATTTCTGAGAGCCAAGGTAAGCCCTGGGAATGTTTCCATCCCCCTGTTGAAGGTGGCTGGGAGCCCTCTTCTGGTTTGTTCTCATCAGATCTGTACTGGGCGCAGTTTCTAGCGAGCACATTTTGCGAAGGATGTTGTCAGATGTGAACGTACGCAGGGGAGACTTATAAGGGTCAAGCCTGAAACCGACCCTGTGAAGAACAGTTGGTTACAAAGCTGTGGCCCCTTGGTCTTCAGAAGGAAGGCTTCGTGGTGTGTGTGGCTGTCCGCGTGTACGTACATGTGTGTGTTTGTAACGTATGTGTGTGCGTGCGGGGGCGGGGGACCTCTGTGAGGGACCAGCAGACCTTCGACCAGGGGGCAGGGTGGAAGACTGATGGCTCTCAGCTTAGTGGTGGCATGTCGTGGAGCGTTCGTGCAGGAGACCCGCTCGGTGTGGAGGATGGCCTCAGGAGGGGGTCTGGCGGTGCCCCTTGAAGGGTTGGAGGAGGGCTGTGCAATTGGGGATTCTGGGAAAGGCACGTCGCACCGGCTGACCTCACAGTTCCCCCTCCAGCCTCTTGCCTTTCCTGGGCCCTGCATGCACCGACATCTTGTGGTCGGCATCACTCTGGCGCTGGCCGGCCTCGGTCTCTCGTTCCTCGTGGTTCTTGTCACCTGGAGCGGCCGCCGGCCCCTGCCCTGGGCCAGCTCGGGCTCCGGCAGCCCCCCCCTTGCCCATTTCTAGGGACTGCAGCTGGAGGACCTGAAGCAGCAGCTGCAACAGGCCGAGGAGGCCCTGGTGGCCAAGCAGGAAGTGATTGACAAGCTGAAGGAAGAGGCCGAGCAGCACAAGATAGTGATGGAGACCGTTCCGGTGCTAAAAGCCCAGGTGAGCGCGCTCCTCTGTGGCCTGCTGGCTCCGGGACCTCGCGTCCTTTTGCCGTGGCTTCTGGGAAGCCCTTCGCGCCCCTCGTGCCATTCCTCGACCTGTCGGTGCACGTGTGGGTGACTTTCCCTTGTGCTGTGGGCTGTGGGAGGGCAGGAGCCAGCTCTGCCTGGTCCCCCAGCACGGAGTGTCCGGTGAATGGCCGACGGATGGCAGGCGTGCCCCTCTCTTGGCTTTGCCAGGCGGACATCTACAAGGCCGACTTCCAGGCTGAGAGGCAGGCCCGGGAGAAGCTGGCCGAGAAGAAGGAGATTCTGCAGGAGCAGCTGGCCCAGCTGCAGCGGGACTACAGCCGCCTGAAGGCCAGCTGCCAGGAGTCCGCCAGGTGGGCCCCCCCCCCGCCCCAGGACTGGGACCCTGTGCCCTTCTCTCGCAGTGAGCGGTGAGGCAGGGCTCGTGGCTTGTCGGCCCCTCGCCTTCCGTCCGTCCCCTCTTCCCGCCCCCTCCTCCTGCCCCACCCTCCCTTCAGCCTCCTACGTAGGCCCTGGAGCTTTACTTGCCCTCGTTGATCTGGCCGTTTTTCTTTTCAAAGGATTGAAGATATGAGGAAGCGGCACGTGGAGGCCTCCCAGGCCCCCGTAGCCCCTGCCCCAGGTGAGTGAGCCGCTGGAGGGTGGGTGGAGAGGGAGGGTGCCAGCAAAAGCCCCTTACCGCCTCCCCGGACTTACTCTGTGGAGCGCACTGCCCCCTGGGGGGGCCTAACGGGGAGGGGCCGGTGGTGGTGACTCCAGGAGCCACACCCAACAGTTCTGACAGGCCTCCGTACTTTCTGTGGCTTCCCCTCTTTCTCCAGCTCACCCCTCCTTCCACCTGGCCCTGCCCAACCAGAGGAGAAGCCCCCCCGAGGAGCCGCCTGACTTCTGTTGCCCCAAGTGCCAGTATCAGGCTCCCGATATGGACACCCTGCAGATACATGTCATGGAGTGCATTGAGTAGGGCCGCCTGCTGACGAGTGGCACGGGGCCGCACGGTGCGTGCTGTCCTGCGCGCCCGGTCCTCGGTTACGGGCTGGCTGACACGGAGCGGGCCGCCTCTTTGAGCACCAAGGGCTAGCTCGAGGACCTCACGCTTCAGCTCCCCCATCTGCTGGCTTGCCTCAGTTAGGGTACCTGCGACCCCAGTTAGGCCCGATGCTCTGCTGTTTTTGTTTGTTCTGTCTGCTTGAACTGCCTGCCTCTAGGGGCTCTGTCTTTTTCCACCTCCTCTGGGGAAGTTGAGAATCAAGGCCAGGGCTCTCAGAGAGAACTTCTTAAGCCGAGATGGGCAGAAGCCCTTCCCCGCGCCAGCCCCCCCCCCCAGCTCCAGCACACCGTGGCGCCAGCGCTCTCGCGGGCTGTGTGCCATTCCGTTTGGAGGCTGCACCGTGCGCGATCCAAGCAGTCCGCTGCTGACGAACATTTGGGTTGTGGCCGCTCTTTTATTGTCACCGAGAATGCTACAGCGAACAGCCGTGTGCATCAGTTACGCGTATCTCTGGGGCAGATTGTTAGAGGCAGTGGCATTGAGCACGTGCACACGGGGTGGGTGGTGTCAGGGTGCTGCCCCCACTTCCTCGTAGCCTTGCCCATCTGTCAGGCGTGGGGTTGTCTGTTAAGGGCGGGTTTGAGCATCTTTGTGGAGCTTGAAGGATCGTCTCCAGGTCTTCTGGTGGTAATGGCTCGTTTGTACTTGTTGCCCACTTTTCTACCGGTCATAAGCGGGATCAGCTCTCGAGTGTGGTAGACATTGCGATGATCCTCTCCTACCCTGACTTTGTACCAGCGTGTCGTGGGTCTGAACTTTGTTATCTTTCATACTCACATCTCTCCACCTGTCCTGCACCGCTTTGGGTTTGCCGTTGTGAGCAGCTCCCGGTCTGACGGGGAGCCGCTTCCCACGTGTACACTTTTCCTTTCCCTTTCCTTGCACCGCAGCGTGCTCTTGCCCTCCCCGGGCGCGTCGCTGCCCTGTGTGAGCAGTGGTGCTTGTGAAGGGAGGCCACTAGGCAGTGTGATTGGCAGATCGTGAACGCTGGAGCACTCCTTATCGTTGCTTTGTAAGATGCTGGATGTTTCCTTGGATGTCAAAGCCACGGGCGTTAACCCTGCAGTTGTCAGGAAAGAATGTTGGAAGTGGAGGGAGAATGTCCTACGCTCCTCGGGCCCTCCTCTGTTCTCCCCTGGCTGGGAGCGGGCTGTTGCTGAAGACAAGCCTGGCCCAGGGCTTGGGTGGCGCTTGCGGGAGCAGGGGTGCCTTTTCCATTGCCCGAAGCCCAAGTGTCTAATTGCACGTGATTATACTTTGGGAAAATGTTAAAGGCCCGGACAGGCCCCCCCCCCCCCCGACTCTCACCTGCTGCATTCAGTCCTGGTCCTGTGATTTTTCTGTAAGAGCACTTTTAGTTTGTGGGGGGTGGGTATTAAATTCCCGTGGCCCCTGTGACAAGAGACCAATGTGGTGGCTTAAAACAACAGGAATTCATTCTTTTGTGGTTGTGGAAGTCAGAAGTCTGAAATCTGGGTGACAGTGACAGCAGGGGTGGGCAAATCAGTTTCAGGCCTATCTCCCAGCTTCTGGTGCTTGCCTCCGTGGTTACATGGCCTCTTCTTTTTTCTGACCGTGTCATCTTTTCTGTCTCTTACAAGGACACCCGTCACTGGACGTAGGGCCCACCTACATCATATCCACGATGAGCTCACTTCGAGGTCGTTATCTTCATTACATCCACAGAGACTCTTTTTTTCCAGATAAGGTCGTAATCACAAATTCTGGGGATTATGACATGCATCCATCTTTTGGGCCACCATTGAGCCCAGCACAGGGCTGTCTTCTACAGCGCACAGACTAGGACAAATGGAGTTGAAGCCAGATGTCTTCAGCGCTGGTGGCTCCGTTGGGGGGGCTCTGTTCCCCGGGGTGATGGTGGCTGCAGAGGCACGTGACTGGTTGGGTGTGGGGCAGGTCCTTGCAGGTGGGAATGTCGCTCTTTACGACATCGTGTGTCCAGCTGGACACTGCGCCAGGGCCGGCAGACACAGGCGGGGAGAGGAGGGGGAGGCTGCGGGACAGAGCCGAGGGAGCGGCCCTCGCCCTGGGCCCCAGCTACCATCTGGGTAGGGACGGGCTTCCTGCTTTGTCGGGGTAGCGAACACAGGCATGGGGAGCCCCTCTGTGACCGGCCCTGTCTTTTGAAAGGGAGTTGAGAGGAAGAGGATGAGACCCGGCAGTAGTGAAAGGCAGATGTTCGCGTCCCGGGACCTTGCCTCGGGTTCTGGCAGCGTCACCCGCATGGCCGTGCGCCCGTATGGCCACTGTACGTTAGACCCCAAGGATTGAAAGCACACCATTCACTCAGGAGTGAGGGGCTTCTGCTTTCTTCTCTGGCTTTCCTGAGATTGGGCTTCTAGAATAAGTGGTTAGATCCCTCCTGTGAGGGAAGCGGCCTGCCTACCTAATTACCGTGCCCCTTGACCCTCACAACCCTGGGTTCGGGAGACAAAGACCGAGCTAGAAGCGCATCCCGCCAAAACCCGAGTCCTTCCTTGTTGCTCACACTTGACTGTGTGGCTACGTGCTGGTCAGTGCTGAAGAGACATCCAGGTGACCAATAAAATGAGCACAGTAAGAAAGCGTTTCTCCTTCACTAGTAACTAAAACACACAAACTTGACAAAAAGTGATGTCAAACTGGCAACACATGAAGACCTTGGGTGTCCTGCGGGCAAAGTGCATGGCCGGCCCCCTGCCGGGGCCTGGTTTGGCAGGCTGGAACCAGCACTTAGGAAGCAGCCTCAGCCCGCTCCACCGGAAGCGGAAGCGACAGCCGGGTGCACACAGCGACTCTGGCATCGCAGGGGCGCTCGCCGTGCCATCCTTTGTAGCTGTGCTTGGGGACTGTGTTGTGAACATCTGGCCACGTGGAACACTCTGTAGCACGTCGATGTGAAAAAGCCAGTAGACGAGATTCTGTACAGAGTGTGACCCCAATAAAAAAGTAACCGCAGCTGGTGCACACCCGGTTACCGTTTGGATGGGTGTGGGTGGTAGGATGACCGGTAATGAAGTTTTCCTTTTTAAAAAAAATTTTTTTTAATGTTTGTTTGTTTTTGACAGAGAGAGAGAGAGAGAGAGAGAGACAGCGCGCGAGCATGAGTGGGGGAGGGGCAGACAGAGAGGGAGACACAGAACGGGAAGCAGGCTCCAGGCTCTGAGCTGTCAGCACAGAGCCCGGCGCAGGGCTCGAACTCACCGCGAGATCATGACCTGAGCCGAAGTCGGACGCTCAACCGACTGAGCCACCCAGGTGCCCCTGAAGTTTTCCTTTTGTATTTAATGTGTCTTCTGAATGCCTATACTTTGCACGTAGTAAGTTGATACACAGAAAATGTATGTTACTGCAAAGTCCGCCTGGTATTAGCACTGAGGTTTTGTCTGTGCTAGTGGCTGAGAAAAGGGCACACTCACGTGACTGCCAATGAATTGTCTAAGTGACTGATTTGATGCTCCTGGGGTGTATCTGCTGGGGCTGCCGGGACAAGGAACGGCAGGCTGGGCAGCCCCAACAACAGAAACGTATTTTCTCCCGGCTCTGGAAGCCAGAAGCCCAAGATCCACGTGTTGGGAGGCTCAGTCCCTCCTAGAGGCTGTGAGGGAAGGACTGGTTCGAGGCCCATCTGCTTGGCATGGTCTCCCCATGTGCGTGTCTGTGCGTGTCCGTTTCCAAACGTCCCCTTTTTATAAGGACACGGTCCTCTTGGGTTGGGGCCTGCCCTCGTGACTTCCTGATAACTGTCCCGGCTGTAAAGACCACGTCTCCGAGTAAGGTCACATTCTGAGGTCCTAGGGGTTAGGATTGCCACATTTCTTCTTGTGGCGGGAGGACACATTTTAGCCCATAACGCACGGGTAGCCCAGCCCCGTTTCATAGCAGGAGAGCATGCGGCCCGGCCCGCAGCAGGAGCAGGAAGCCTTCCATTGACAGCTGACCATTGATACTGCACGAAGGTGACCGGGCTGAGCTGGCTTCCTTGGCTGAGGACTAGGCCCCGCAGCAGGATACTAGTAATCCAAACGGAGCTCATGGGTTCTCCCACGTTCTCTGCTGAGCCTCGGAGAGCAGCGGAGGAGGGGACGGTGTGCTAGAGGAGGCCGCCCTGGGCCCAGCGGCTGTGTGATGGTGGGTCCATGACTTCACCTTTCCGAGCCCCAGTCTCCACATCCATAACATGAGAACCTCAAAGCTTTGCCTTCCATTAGAGTAGCTGCTGAGAGCTGGCTGTAGTTTGCCTCCTTTGCCACAACAATGGATGGAGAAGAGAAGGAGGAAATCCCATAGGGCCACAAGAGCTTCTCAGCATGGCCGTGTGGCCGCCTCATGGTTTCTCTGCATTCCCCAATATTCCTTTCTTTCCTCCTCTTCTGAAGCCACTGTTAGTTTGTTCCACAAGGTATATCACCCGAGGATATATTTTCCTGTAGTAGGCTAATTATTCTTTGATGTAACAGCTGAATAGTAAGTAGCTGAGCATTATGATTTTTTTTTAAGTTACTGTGCATCTCTGGGGCTCTTGTTTGTTATTTTTAATGTTTTATTTATTTTTGAGAGAGAGACAGAGACAGAGTACGAGCAGGGGAGGGGCAGAGAGGGAGGAAGGCAGAATCCACGAACCAGGCTCCGGGCTCTGAGCTGTCAGCACAGAGCCCGATGTGGGGCTTGAACCCGTGAACCAGGAGATCATGACCTGAAGTCGGACGCTTAACCGACTGAGCCACTCAGGCACCCCTGGAGCTCTGTCTTTTAAGTACTTTAAGTAGTAAATATTATATTTATTAAATAGACATCATCAGGGTTCCACTCCCTTTCTTTTCTTTTCTTTTTTCCCCTTTTCCTCTTTCTTTCATTTATTGGAAGTTCTTATGGAGGAAGAAAACAAATTGCCCTACGGTTTTCCTCACTAGTAATCAGCCTTGGGTGTCAAAGCAAGTAAATCCAAATAGCTCTAAGTGCAGTGGACTGAGATCAGAATCCATGGTGAATTTAAGTGAAGGTTGTTCAAAGTGCTCCTTTAAAACTAATTCTTGGGGCTCCCGGGTGGTTAGTCAGTTAAGTGTCTGACTCTTGACCTTGGCTCAGGTCATGATCTCAGAGTTTGTGCGTTCAAGCCCCTCAGGCTCTGCACTGATGGCATGGAACTTGCTTGGGATTCGGTCTCGCCTCTCTGCCCCTCACCTGCTTCTGTTCTCTCTCTTTTTCTTTCAAAATAAATAAATAAATTTACACCCTAATTCTTGGGGCACCTGGCTGGCTCAGCTGGTAGAGCACGTGACTCTTAATCTTGGGAGTGGTAGGTTTGAGCCCCACATTGGGTGTAGAGATTACTTAACAATAAACTTTTTTTTTTAAACTTTTTTTTTAACGTTTATTTATTTTTGAGACAGAGAGACAGAGCATGAACGGGGGAGGGTCAGAGAGAGGGAGACACAGAATCTGAAACAGGCTCCAGGCTCTGAGCTGCACAGAGCCCGACGCGGGGCTCCAACTCACGGACCGCGAGATCATGACCTGAGCCGAAGTCAGCCGCTTAACTGACTGAGCCACCCAGGCGCCCCAACAATAAACTCTTATTAAAAACCCTAATTCTTTTGTATCTATTATGGTGCCATTTAGGAATGATGTTTCCATTGATGTGGGAAGCAAAGACAGAAGGAATTGGCAGATAAAATTAAATTTCCTTATAACCTGCAGCCCATTGGCAAATACTTGAGGCAGGCAAAGTAAACCTTTCCTTCAGAACTTCCTACTGTCTTTTTTTAAAATACGAAATGTATTGTCAGGTTGGTTTCTATACAATGCCCGTTGCTCATCCCAACAGGTGCCCTCCTCAATACCCATCACCCACCCTCACCTCCCCCCCACCCCCATCAACCCTCAGTTTATTCTCGGTTTTTAAGAATCTCTTATGGTTTGCCTCCTTCCCTCTCTAACTTTTTTTTCCCTTCCCCTCCCCCATGGTCTTCTGTTAAGTTTCTCAGGATCCACATAAGAGTGAAAACATTGGTATTTGTCTTTCTCTGGCTTATTTCACTTAGCATCACACTCTCCAGTTCCATCCAAGTTGCTACAAATGGCCATATTTCATTCTTTCTCATTGCCAAGTAGTATTCCATTGTGTATATAAACCACAACTTCTTTATCCATTCGTCAGTTGATGGACATTTAGGCTCTTTCCATAATTTGGCTGTTGTTGAGAGTGCTGCTATAACCATTGGGGTACGAGTGCCCCTATGCATCAGTATTCCTGTACCCCTTGGGTACATTCCTAGCAGTGCTATTGCTGGGTCATAGGGTAGATCTATTTTTAATTTTCTGAGGAATCTCCACACTGTTTTCCAGAGCGGCTGCACCAGTTTGCATTCCCACCAACAGTGCAAGAGGGTTCCCGTTTCTCCACATCCTCACCAGCATCTATAGTCTCCTGATTTGTTCATTTTAGCCACTCTGACCCGCGTGAGGTGGTATCTGAGTGTGGTTTTGATTTGTATTACCCTGGTGAGGGGTGACGTTGAGCATCTTTTCATGTGCCTGTTGGCCATCTGGATGTCTTCTTTAGAGAAGTGTCTATTCATGTCTTCTGCCCATTTCTTCACTGGATTATTTGTTTTTTGGGTGTGGAGTTTAGTGAGTTCTTTATAGATTTTGGATACTAGCCCTTTGCCAGATATGTCATTTGCAACTACTGTCTTAATGATAATGCTTTGCTGGAGGGAAAATCAACCTAGTTTGACAATAGCTAGGCCTCTGGTATCCTTCTTTAGCATGTGAAAATCTCTTGGGAAACTTTCTCTTGACTTTACCTCCTCTGACTCCCAAGGATATAATCAGTCTCTCCTCAGGGTCCCAGGGCAGCTCTTCCTGCCCATGGCTCCTGTCCCCATATTTTAATAAAATCACCATTTTTGCATCAAAGATGTCTCAAGAATTCTTTCTTGGCCATTGGTCCTGAACCTCACGAACCCCAGCCATCACCCCAAACCTCATCATCCATGATCTAGGTTTTTCTTTTTTTTTGAGAGATAGGGAGAGAAAGCAAGCAAGGCAGGAGCAGAGAGAGAGAGAGAGAGAGAGAGAGAGAGAGAGAATCCCAATCAGGTTTCCACGATGCCAGAGCAAAGCCTGATGTGGGGCCCGAACTCACGAACCACGAGATCATGGCCTAGGCTGAAATCAAGAGTCAGATGCTTAACCAATTGAGCCACCCAGGTGCCCCTCCATGATCTATGTTGATTGAAAGATCGATTTTTACCAGTGACTTTACATTTTACAGCAGTAAATTTTTACTTGTGGGTTTAAAGATTCAACTAGGGGCCCCTGGGTGGCTCAGTCAATTAAGTGTCTGACTTGGGCTCAGGGTGTGGTCTAAAGATTCATGAGTTGAAGCCCCGCATCAGGCTTGCTGCTGTCAGTGCAGAGCCTGCTTCAGACCCTCTGTCTCCCTCTCTCTGCCCTTTCCCCATGCTCTTTCTCTCTCTCTCTCTCTCTCTCTCTCTCTCAAAAATAATCATTTTTAAAAGATTCAGTCAACAAATGTATATTTAGCAAGGCACTATAGGGGACATGAAAACTATGACAGTCTGTGCTTCTGGATGACCAACGCTGTTTATTTATTTTTATTTTTTATGAATTTTTCTTAATGTTTATTTTTGAGAGAGAGAGCGAGAGAGCAAGAGAGCACACAAGTGAAGGAGGGGCAGAGAGAGAGAGGGAGACACAGAATCCAAAGCAGGCTCCAGGCTCTGAGCTGTCAGCACACAGCCCGATGTGGGGCTCAATCTCACAAACCACGAGATCATGACCTGAGCCAAAGTTGGATGCTTAACCGACTGAGCCACCCAGGTGCCCCCCAGCTACTGTTTAAAATTTAATTGGATGGGGCTCCTGGGTGGCTCAGTCGGTTAAGTGTCTAACTTGATTTTGGCTCAGGTCGTGATCTCATGGTTCGTGGGATCGAGCCCCACATCGGGGTCTGTGCTGACAGCAATGGAATCTGCTTGGGATTATGTCTCTTTGGCCCTCCCCCGCTTGTGCTCGTCCCCCTCAGAATAAGTAAATAAACATTAAAAATTGCCTTTAAACAAAATAAAATTTAATTGGAGTATATATAAAAGAGAAAATGAAAAGCTAGGAAAATACTTGAAATCTTATCAAAGTGTTCCCTCCTAAGCTCCAATGTTCCTTTTTCAGCAAAGGAAATATCATAGGAGAATATCAATGCCTGGACCAGGAGTTAGGGGAGTCTGGGATTTTTTTCTGAAATTGAGTGAAGTGTATTCTTAGATGACTGCGAATTTCCAAGACTCTTGAAACATCTTTGCATCTCTTTCCAATTTGCTGTTACTTCACCTGAAATCCAATTGGAAGGCTTACACTTCAGCTTTATCCCATTACTTGTTCTAGTCAAATAGTTCATGGTGACTTAATTTGAGACATGGTCCCTAGGACATTGGGACCCAATGATGGGAGATGGAAGTCCACATGCTGCTCTGTCCCAAAGGAGATGGCCTTCATTCTGGACTGCGTGGAGCCACCTGAGTGGGATGCAGATATTGGAGAACTGAGAAGACATCACTGCAGACCCCAGCCCTCTTACACTTGATAAAGAAAGGCCATGAGTGAGGTGCCAGGCTGGCTCAGTCAGAAGTGCACGTGACTCTTGTTCTCAGAGTTATGAGTTCAAGCCCCACATTGGGTAAACTTCAGAGAAATTAAAGAATAATAAACAAGAAAAGCTGAGAACATTTATTATTGCTCTCCCCAAATGCAAATCATTTATGACTGATATCTTGATCTCTATCTCAAGCCTTTTCTGTCCTTTGAGAATATGTATTTAAAATTTTTTGGGGGGGCGCCTGGGTGGCGCAGTCGGTTAAGCGTCCGACTTCAGCCAGGTCACGATCTCGCGGTCCGTGAGTTCGAGCCCCGCGTCAGGCTCTGGGCTGACGGCTCAGAGCCTGGAGCCTGTTTCCGATTCTGTGTCTCCCTCTCTCTCTGCCCCTCCCCCATTCATGCTCTGTCTCTCTCTGTCCCAAAAATAAATAAACGTAGAAAAAAAAATTTTTTTTTAAATAAAAATAAAAAAATTTTTTTTTAATTTTAATTTTTTTAATGTTTATTTTTGACAGGGAGAGAGAGAGAGAGAGAGAGAGAGAGAGAGAGAGAGAGAGAGAGAATGAGCGGGGGAGGGGCAGAGAGAGAGGGAGACACAGAATTGGAAGCAGGCTCCAGTCTCTGAGCTGTCAGCACAGAGCCCAACGCGGGGCTCGAACTCACGGACCGCGAGATCATGACCTGAGCTGAAGTCGGATGCTTAACCGACTGAGCCACCCAGGTGCCCCAAGAATATGTATTTTTTAAAAAAACTTTTTAACAAAGTTTATTTATCCATTTTGAGAGAGAGAGAAAGAGAGAGAATCCCAAGCAGGCTTTGTACTGTCAGCACAGAGCCCAACGTGGGGCTTCAACTCACAAGCCATGAGACCATGACCTGAACTGAAACCAAGAGTCAGACACTCAACCGACTGAGCCACCCAGGTGCCCCTTGAGAGTATGTATTTTTATTTATATCTGGGGTGGTATTAAATTGTCATCATTAAAATATGTCTATTGGTAAAAAAAAAAAAAATTAAAAAAAAAGGGGGCCCCTGGGTGGCTCAGTCGGTTGGTTGTCTGACTTCAGCTCAGGTCATGATCTCACTGCTTGTGAGTTTGAGCCCCGCATCAGACTCTGCTGACAGCTAAGAGCCTGGAGCCTACTTCAGATTCTGTGTCTCCCTCTCTCTCTGCTCCTCTCCCACTCATGCTCTGTCTCTTTCTCTCAAAAATAAACGGTAAATTTTTTTTAGAAGTATGTTTATTGGTAAGATATGAACAATGTGATTATTAATAAAGTTAGCTTGAATTCCCCCATTAAAAAGGATCCTAAGAGAATACTATGAATAATTAATTATATGCCAACAAATTAGGTAACTTAGATGAAATAGACAAATTCCTAGAAACACAAACTACCAAAACTGATTCAAGAAGAAATAGAAATTTTCAAAACATTAGAAAAATGGGGGGGGGGGCGGGCGCCTGGGTGGCTCAGTCAGTTGAGTGTCCGACTTCGGCTCAGGTCATGATCTTGTAGTTTGTGAGTTCGAGCCCTGCATCGGGCTCTGTGCTGACAGCTCGGAGCCTGGAGCCTGGAGCCTGGAGCCTGCTTCAGATTTTATGTCTCACTCTCTCTCTGCCCCTCCCCCAGTCGTGCTCTGTCCCTCTCTCAGAAATAAACATTACAAAAAATAAAAAAAAAAGAAATAGAAAATTTCAACAGGCCTATCATGTGTAAAGAGACTGAATCATTGCTGTGATCTGAATGTGTTCCCCCTAAATTCATATGTTGACATCCTAACCCCCAAAGGATGGTATGAGGAGATAGGGCATTTGGGAGATGATTGAGATGGGACCCATCTTTATAAAAGAGGCCCCAGAGGACTTGCTTGCCCCTTCCACCATGTAAGGACATCACAAGAAGTCTGCAGCCAGTAAGAGAGCTCTCACCTGACCATGCTGGCACTGTGATCTCAGATTTCTAGCCTCCAGAACAAATGAGAAACAAATTTCTGTTGTTAATCAGTCACCCATCCATGCATTTTGTTAAAGCAACCCATATGGACCAAGGAAATCAGTAATCAAAAACCTCCTGGGGTGCCTGGGTGGCTCAGTCTGTTAAGCTTCTTGGTTTTGGCTCAGGTCATGATCTTGTGGTTTGTGAGATTGAGCCCCGAGTCGGGTTCCATGCTGGCAGTGGAGCCTGCTTGGGACTCTATCTCTCTCCCTCTCTCTCTCTCCCCCTCCTCCACTCACTCTCTTCCATGTGTGTGCACTCTCTTTCTCAAAATAAATAAACTTAAGAAAAAAAAAACTCCTAAAAGAAAAGTCCTGGACCAGATAGCTTCATTTAAAGAATTAGCAGCAATCCTTCTTAAACTCATTAAAATAATGAAGAGGAGGAAATACTTCCCAATCCATTGTGTGGGGCCTTCCCTTCCCTTCATTCCATGAGCATTACCTTGATACCAGAGCAAGACAAAGATATAAGAAAACTAGACCACTACCCCTTATGAATATGGGTCCAAAAATCCTTCACAGAGAAAGCATTTGACAAAATCCAACACCCCTTCATGATAGAATGCTTAGAAAGCTAGGAATGGAAGGGAACTTTCTCAACATGATCAAGGGCATTCATGAAAAACCCATGACTAACATAATATTCAATGACTTTCTCCCTAGATCAAGAATAAGATAAAGATGTCCACTTTTACCACTTCTTTTTTTTTTTTAAAGTTTGTTTATTTTGAGAGAGAGAGAGAGAGAGCATGGGACAGAGAGAGAGGGAGAGAGAGAGACACCCCTGAGCAGGCTCTGCACCATCAGCACAGAGCCTGACATGGGGCTTGAACTCATGAATTGTGAGATCATGAGCTGAGTTAAAATCAAGAGTTGGACGTGTTATTAACCGACTGAGCCACCCAGGTGCCCCTTACCACTTCTTTTTGGCATTGTACTGAAAGTTCTAGCCACAGCAATGAGACAAGAAAAAGAAATAAAAGACATCCAATTAAAACCATAAAATACCTAGGAATATATCTAACCAAAGAGGTGAAAAATCTATATGCTGAAAACTATAGAAAGCTTATGAAAGAAATTGAAGAAGACACAAAGAAATGTAAAAAGATTCCATGCTCCTGTATAGGAAGAACAAATATTGTTAAAATGTCGATACTACGCAAAGCAATCTACATACTCAATGCAATCCCTATCAAAATAACACCAGCGTTCTTCACAGAGCTAGAACAAATAATCCTAAAATTTGTATGGAACCAGAAAAGACCCCAGATAGCCAAAGCAATCTTGAAAAAGAAAACCAAAGCTGGAGGCATCACAGTCCCGGACTTCAAGACGTACTACAAAGCTGTAATCATCAAGACAGTATGGTACTGGCACAAAAACAGACACTCAGATCAATGGAACAGAATAGAGAACCCAGAAATGGACCCACAAATATATGGCCAACTAATCTTTGACAAAGCAGGAAGAATATCCAATGGAATAAAGACAGTCTCTTGAGCAAGTGGTGCTGGGAAAACTGGGCAGCAACATGCAGAAGAATGAACCTGGACCACTTTCATACCCTATACACAAAAATAAACTCAAAATGGATGAAAGACCTCAATGTAAGACAGGAAGCCATCAAAATCCTCGAGCAGAAAGCAGGCAAAAACCTCTTTGATCTTGGCCGCAGCACGTCTTACTCAACGTCTTACTCACGTGTTGATCTTACTCAACACGTCTCCGGAGGCAAGGGAAACAAAAGCAAAAATGAACTACTGGGACCTCATTAAAATAAAAAGCTTCTGCACAGTGAAGGAAACAATCAGAAAAACTAAAAGGCAACCTATGGAATGGGAGAAGATATTTGCAAACGACATATCAGGTAAAGGGTTAGTATCCAAAATCTATAAAAAACTTACCAAACTCAACACCCAAAAAACAAATAATCCAGTGAAGAAATGGGCAAAAGACATGAATAGACACTTCTCCAAAGAAGACATCCAGATGGCCAACCAACACATGAAAAAATGCTCAACATCACTCATCATCAGGGAGATACACATCAAAACCACCAGGAGATACCACCCGACACCTGTCAGAATGGCTAACATTATCAACTCAGGCAACAACAGATGTTGGCGAGGATGCGGAGAAAGAGGATTTCTTTTGCATTGCTGGTGGGAATGCAAGCTGGTGCAGCCATTCTGGAAAACAGTATGGAGGTTCCTCAAAAAACTAAAAATAGAACTACCCTACGACCCAGCAATGGCACTGCTAAGCATTTATCCAAGGGATACAGGTGTGCTGTTTTGAGGGGACACAGGCACCCCCATGTTTATAGCAGCACTATCGACAATAGCCAAAGTATGGAAAGAGCCCAAATGTCCATCAATGGATGAATGGATAAAGAAGAAGTGGTATATATATACAATGGAGTATTACTCGGCAATCAAAAAGAATGAAATCTTGCCATTTCCAACTACGTGGATGGAACTGGAGGGTATTATGCTAAGTGAAATTAGTCAGAGAAAGACAAAAATCATATGACTTCACTCATATGAGGACTTTAAGAGACAAAAGAGATGAACATAAGGGAAACAAAAATAAAATAAAAACAGGGAGGGGGACAAAACAGAAGAGACTCATAAATATGGAGAACAAACTGAGGGTTACTGGAGGGGTTGTGGGAGGGGGAATGGGCTAAATGGGTAAGGGGCACTAAGGAATCTACTCCTGAAATCATTGTTGCACTATATGCTAGTTAATTTGGATGTAAACTTAAAAAACAAAAAATAAAACAAGTTAATAATAAAAAAAGACAATCCAATTAGGCAGCAAAAAGAATTAAAAGACATCTATATTGGACAGAAAGAGGTGAAGCTATCTCTATTTGCAGATGACGTAATGTTATATGTAGAAATTTCTTATAATTTTTTAATGTTTATTCATTTTTTGAGAGACAGAGAGAGACAGAGCGTGAGTGGGGGAGGGGCAGAGAGAGAGAGGGAGACACAGAATCTGATGCAGGCTCCAGGCTCTGAACTGACAGCACAGAGCCCGACATGGGGCTCAAACTCATGGACCATGAGAACTTGACTGAGCTGAAGCCGGTTACTTAACCGATTGAGCCACCCAGGCACCCCATATATAGAAATTTCTAAGGAATCCACAAAAAAAACCGTTAAAGGTAACAAATGAATTCAGCACAGTTGCAGATATAAGATCAACATGCAAAAATTAGTTGTGTTTTTATACACAAGCAGTGAACAATTTGAAACAAAATTAAGGAACAATTCTATTTAAAATAGCACCAAATAGGGTCATCTGGGTGGCTCAGTCAGTTGAGCATCTGACTTTGGCTCAGGTCATGATCTCATGGTTCATGAGTTCAAGCCCCGAGTTGGGCTCTGCACTGACGGCACGGAGCCTGGAGCCTACTTCAGATTCTGCGTCTCCCTCTCTCTCTGCCTCTCTCCTGCTCGCACCCTCTTTCTTCAAAAAAATATTTTAAAACATTTAAAATAGCACCAAATAGAGCAAAGTACTTAGGAATAAATTTATCCAAGGAGTACAAACTTGTGTGCCGAAAACAACAAAACATTGCTGAAAGAAATTAAAGGCGATGTAATTAAATAATTAAATAGCATCTTTGTTTATAATAGCCAAGGACTGGAAACTACCCAAGTGCCCATCAACAGTAGAATGGATAAATTGGAGTAATATCAACCCCTGCCATAATGTGATAGATAGCTTACAAGAAATTTAATCATATAAAATGTGAAATTTTGTCATTGTGGGATTAATGAAATGAATGGGGCAAGCCTATTAGACCATCCAAATCTGTCCTGACCCTGGCTAGAGTTTGGTGCCATCTACTGGCAGGTGTTGCCCTGGCATAAGCATTGATGAAGATTCTGGGTCCAAGGGCTGGGACTTCCAGGAGAGGGACAGTAGCTATAGGAATCTCCCACTCAGTTGGGCCTTGTTTTATCTACTTGGTCTGGGGATATTGGGTTGGGAGAATACTGGGGAGACCCTCCCTCCATCTTGCTTCCTGAGACAAAGCTATGTGTTTCTTTCCTTCCTGGCTTTACCCTCCCTTCCATGACCTCCTGGTGAAAGTAAAAACTTTAGACTGCATCTGTTTGAGAACGGGGGCTGGGCAGGGGAGGGGAGGCAATGTCTGATATTCAGCTATTCCAGGTCTAATTGTGTTATCAGGTTGTGTTATCTGTTTATATTCTTGTGCTATCATTTATCGGAGTATTATATAGCAGTGAAAATAATGAACTAGAGATATACACACCGGCTTGGTTGAATCTTTCTTAAGCCTTTAAAATTTTTTTTAGAAGTTTGTTTATTTATTTATTTTGAGAAAGAGAGAGGCAGAGAGAGAAGGAGAGAGGATCACAGTTCAAGTGTTGGATGCTGAAACTACTGAGCCACCCAGGCACCCCTCTTAAGCCTTTTATTGTGAAATATAACACACATATAGCCAAGGACACACAATATAAATGTACAGTTTAATACATTACTATAACATTAGTGTAACCATTGCTCAAGGCAAGATATAAAACACTACCATAACTCCAGAAAGCCCTGTACCTTTTCCAAATCATGACTCTACTTCCTTCCTAGAGGTAACCACCACCCTGTGTTTTATGTTACTGTTCTTTTTTCTTTTCTTTATAGCTTTGCTACTGTTTTAGTTATCTATTGCTGTGTAATAATTCTTCATTGTTGTCTTTTTCACTTATAGAGGTATGACTTACATATAAAAAGCTGTACATATTTAATGTATACAACTCGATGAGTTTGGGGATAAGTATACATTCATGAAACATCACTGCAATCTACGCCATAAAGTTTCCTCCTGCCATTATTGTTATTATTATTGTTATTATTATTAGTGTTTGTGTTGAGAACACTTAACATAAGATCTACCCTCTGAACAAATTTTAAGTATATAATATATTATTGTTAACTATAGGTACTATGCTGTATAGATCTCTAGAATTTATGTTATAAATTTATTTTGTAACTAAAACTTTGTATCCTTTAACCATCTTTTCCCCATTTCCCCCTTCCACCAGGCCTTGGCAACCACCATTCTATTTTCTGCTTCTATGAGTTTGACTAGTTTAAACATATGAAATCATACAGTATTAGTCTTTCTGTATTGTGGCTTATTTCATTCCCTTAGCATAATGTCCCACAGGCTCACCCATGTTGTTGCACGTGGCAGGATTTCCATCTTTTTTAGGCTGAATAATATCCCTTCGTATGTATATGCCATATTTTCTTTATCCATTCATCTGTTGATGGACATTTAGGTTATTTATGTATCTTGGCTATTGCGAATAATGCTGCTGGAGTGAACAGGGGAGTGCAGATATCTCTTTGGAATCCTGATTTCAATTCCTTTGGATAAATAACCAGAAGTGAGATTCATAGATCACATTGTAGTGCTAGTTTTAATTTTTTGAGGAACCTCATACTTTTCCCTGTATTGGCTGCATCAATTTACATTCTCCCCAAATAATAACCATCCTAACAGGTGTGAGGTGATATCTAATTATGATTTTTATTTGCATTTCCCTGATGGTTAGTGATGTTGAGCACCTTTTCACGTACCTATTGGCCGTATGTATGTCTTCTTTGGAGAAATGTCTATTCAGGTCCTTTGCCAATTTTAACGTTGGTTTATTTATTTGTTAGTTACTGACTTGTAAGAGTTCCTTACATATTTTGGATATTAGCCCTTTATCAGATATATGGTTTGCAATCATTTTCTACCATTCTGTAGGTTGCCTTTTCATTTCAGTGATTGTTTCCTTTGCTGTGCAGAAGTGCTTTAGTTTGATGTAGTCCCACTTGTCTATTTCTGCTTTTGTTGCCTGTGCTTTTAGTGTCGTATTAAAAAAATTGTTTCCAAGATCAATGTCAAGGAACATTGCCCCTATGTTTCCTTCTCAGAGTTTTATGATTTCAGGTCTTATGATTAAGCCTTTAATCCATTTTGAGTTGATTTTTGTGTATGGTGTAAGATAAGGGTCCAATTCATTCTTCTGATTGTAGATCTCCAGTTCCCAACATCATTTAGTGAAGAGACCATTCTTTCTCTGTTGTATATTCTTGGTACCCTTGTCAAAGATCAATTGACCATATATGTGTGAATTTATTTCTGGACTCTATTCTGTTCCATTGGTCTATATGTTTATTTTTATGTCAGAACTACATACTATTTTCATTGTTATAGCTTTGTAATATAATTTGAAATCAGGAAGTATGATGCCTCCAGTTTTGTTCTTCTTGCTCCAGATTGCTTTGTCTATTTGGGGTCTTTTTTGGTTTCATATGAATTTTAAGAGTGTTTTTTCTTTTAAAAAAAGTGTTTTTTCTTTTTCTAAAAATTACTTTTTTAATGTTTATTTTTATTTTTGAGAAAGAGAGAGTGAAAGCAGGGGAGGGATGGAGAGAGAGGGAGACACAGAATCCAAAGCAGGCTCCAGGCTCTGAGCTGTCAGCACAGAACCCAATGCAGGGCTTGAACTCACAGACTGTTAGATCATGACCCGAGCCTAAGTTGGACACCCAACTGACTGAGTCACCCAGGCTCCCCTAAGAGTGTTTTTTCTAATTATGTGAAAAAATGCCATTGGAATTTTGATAGTGATTGCTTTAAATCTGTACATTGCTTTGGGTGGTATGGACATTTTAACAATATTAATTCTTCTAATCCACGAACATGGGTTATCTTTCCATTTATTTGTGTTGTCTTCAACTTCTTTCATTAATGTTCTATAGTTTTTACTGTACATCTTTCACCTCCTTTATTAAATTTAATCCTAAGTATTTTGTTGTTTTGATGTGATTGTAAGTGGGGATTATTTATTTAATTTCTTTTTTGGATGGTGTATTGTTAGTGTGTAGAAATGCAACAAATTTTTTAGTGTTGATTTTGTATCTTGCAGTATTACTGAATTCATTTATTAGTTCTAACAGTTTTTTGGGGGAGTCTTTAGGGGATAATTTTACTGCTTCCTTTATGATTTGGATGCCTTTTGTTTCTTTTTCTTGCCTAATTGCTCTGGACTTTCAGTATTATGTTGAAAGAAATGGTAAGAGTGGGCATCTTCATCTTGTTGTTTGTTTCTGATCTTAGAGAAAAGCTTTCAACCTTTCACCATTAAGCATGATACTAGCTGTGGGCTTGTCATAGATCACCTTTATTATGTTGAGGTACATTCCTTCTACACATATTTTATTGAGATTTTTTTTCATCATGAAAGGATGTTGAATTTTGTCAAATGATTTTTATGCATCTATTGAGATTATCATATGATTTTAATCTTTCATTCTGTGGGTATGGTGTATCACACTGATTGATTTGCAGATGTTGAACTATCCTTGCATCCCAGGGATAAATCCCACTTGATCATGGTGAATGATCCATTTAATGTGCTGTTGAATTTAGTTTGTTAGCATTTTGTCGAGGATTTTTGCATCTATGTTCATTAGAGATATTGGCCTGTAATTTTCTTTTTTTTTTTTTATAGTGTTCTTACCTGGCTTTGGTATCAGGGAAATGCTGACATCCTAAAACATTGTTCCTTCTTATTAAATTTTTGGAAGAGTTTAAGTAGGATTGACGTTAATTCTTCTTTAAGTGTTTGGTAAATTCACTAGTGAAACTATCTGGTTCAGGGCTTTTCTGTGTTGGGAGGTTTTTGATTACAGATTTAATCTCTTTACTTATTGATCTGTTCAGACTTTCTATTTCTTCCTGATTCAGTCTTGGTAGGTTGTGCATGTTTAGGAATTTGTCCCTTTGTTCTAGGTTATCCAATTTGTTGGTATATAATTGTTTATAGTGGTCTCTTAATGATCCTTTGTATTTCTGTAATATCAGTTATAATGTCCCCTCTTTCATTTCTGCTTTTGAGTCTTCTTTTTTTTCTGAGTCTTAGCTAAATGTTTGTCAATTTTGTTTATCTCTTCAAAAAACAGCTCTTAGTTTTGTTGATCTTTTCTGTAGTTTTTCTAGTCTTTATTTCATTTATTTCTTCTTTTTAAATATATATTTTGAAGTTTATTTATTTTGAGAGAGAGAGGGAGAGAGAGAGCACAGGGAAGGGGAAGAAATAAATGGAGGGAGAGAGAATTCCAAGCAGGCTCTGTGCCTCCAGCACGGAGCCCAATACATGGCTCGAACTCCCAAACCATGAGATCATGACCTGAGCCGAGAGTAAGAGTCGAATGGTTAACTGACTGAACCACCCAAGTGCCCCATATTTATTTCTGTTCTAATCTTTTAAAAAATTTTTTTATGTTTATTTATTTTTGAGAGAGAGGGAGAGACAGAGCATGAGCAGGGGAGGGGCAGAGAGAGAGGGAGACACAGAATCCAAAACAGGCTCCAGGCTCTGAGCTGTCAACACAGAGCCCAACGCAGGGCTTGAACTCACAAACTGAGAGATCATGACCTGAACTGAAGTCAGACGCTCAGCCGACTGAGCCACCCAGGCACCGCTGTTCTAATCTTTATTATTTCCTTCCTTCTACTAACTTTGGACTTATTTTTATAATTCCTAGAGATACAGTTAGGTTGTTTATTTGCGATCTTTTTTCTTAACGTAGGTGTTTATTGCTAAAAGCTTCCTTCTTACAACTGCTTTTGTTGCATATAATAAGGTTTTTAATACTATTTCCAGTTTTGTTTATCTCAAGATATTTTTAAAGAATATTTTATTTTTAGGGGTGCCTGGGTGGCTCAGCTGGTTGAGCATCCAACTCTCGATTTCGGCTCAGGTCATGATCTCACAGTTTGTGAGTTCGAGCCCTGCATCAGGCTCTGCACTGAGCGTGGTGCCTGCTTGAGATTCTCCTCCTGACTCTGCCCCTTTCCACCTTTCATGTGTGCTCTCTCTCTAAAAAAATATATTTTAAAGTAATCTCTACACCCAACATGGGGCTTGAACTTACAACCCCAAGATCAAATGACATGCTCCACTGACTGAGCCAGCCACACGATCCTCAAGATATTTTTTGATTTATTCTTTGACCCATTGGTTGTTCAGGAGTGTGTTGCTTAATTTCCAATTATCTTCCTGTTATTGATTTCTAGTTTCATACCACCGTGGTTGGAAAAGATACTTGATATAATTTCAGTCTTCTTAAATTTGTTAAGATTTGTTTTGTATCCAACATATGCTCTATCCTGGAGAATGTTCCATGTGTGCTTGAGAAGAATGTGTGTTTTGCTGCTGTTGGGTAAAATGTTTTGTATATGTCTGTTAGGTCCATTTTGTCTAAAGTAAAATTCAAGTCCAATGTTTCCTTACTGATTTTTTATGTCTAGATAATTATCCATTGTTTAAAGTGGAGCCTCTAAACCCCTTTTTGTATTATAATTTCCTTTGTTCTTCATTTCTTTATATGGTTTTGAGTTATTTCCTTTTAGCCTAAAAGTTTTCCATTAGTATTTCTTGTATTTCAGGTCCACTAGGAACAAATTCTCTCACTCTTTATCTGAGATTGTTTTTATTTTTTTCTAACTTGAAAATAAATACACTCACAATCCATAGAGTTACATTCCCTTTACCACCCCCACAACCTTGGGAGTGCCCAAGGAACTCAATGAGTCTTAAATGTCACAATGTAGGGGCGCCTTGGTGGCTCAGTTGGTTAAGCATCCGATTCTTGGTTTCAGCTCAGGTGGTGATCTCATGGTTTGTGGGTTTGAGCCCTGCATTGGGCTGCACACTGGTGATTCTGGGCCTCCTTGGGATTCTCTCTCCTTCTCTCTCTGTCCTTCCCCTACTCGTGCTTGTTGCACCCACACGACTCCTGAAACAGAATGCTATGGGCACCAGTGACAGTCACAGCAAAGTTTATTGCAACTAGAGGCAAGGCTGACCGATTGGGACCGACACTCTTGATCTGAGCGCGGCCTCGAACAGCCGGGGTACAGAGTTTTTATAGCTGACCACATCGTCTTATCATCACCTGGGAACAGAACAAAGAAATAGTTCCCAGATGGGGGTGGAAACAGTTCTGCCGTTAAGCCACAACCAGTTGACCTCCTTGACCCTGCCTCTGGTGCCACTTTGTCCTTGAACTTTTGTTCCCTTGATTGATGAAGCCTAATTTAAAACAAGGCTGTTATCTCAGCCTACAGTGTCAAAACAAAGCTGTTATTTCTCAGGGCTACAGGTTAGCCCTACACTACAATTTAACCCTTACAGTGCTCTCTCTCTCCCTCAAAATAAGTAAATAAACTAAAAAATAAAATAAAATAAAATGTCACAGTGAGGAAGTATCTACAATGTGAACACAATATATTGTAAAAAGAAAGAAATTCTTTGGTCAAAGTGCCCTCCAGATCTCTATGTGGTCTTGCTTATTTTTCTGGAACATTCTTTTTCATTATTCTTACTCTAGCCCTGAAGTTCTTTAAAATACACCCATGTTTGAAGAAACTAAGAGGTAAATACGCGCAAGAATGTCTTTATTTTAATTTTATTTTCTGTGGGAAATAAGCTTAGGAATTCGCTGATCTTGCACCGATGGGTTAACAAGGCGTAAAGAAATAGAAAGCCACAGGATGAAAGCATCAAAAATGAGGTAAACAAGATTAGGTATTCAGGGCAGAAACGCCCCCCAATTTAGTATAATAGCAGAAAGCTGCTTGCACAGGAAGGAAGAACGACAATAGGTAAACAGGTAAACAGGGCTATAGACCACAGCTGGCAAGGTTGCCCAGAGTGGAGCTAATTAGCAAAATAAAAGTGCCTTGTTGGCCCTGAGGTAGCATGCTCTGTCTTGTGCCCTAAGCTAGCTAAGATAAACAGAAATGGAGCCTCATGCCTGCTGTAAACAACCATTTTCCTGGCACCAGGACTTTGTTTTGTATTGACCCAAACCCCTAACACCGCATATCTTTGAAACCCCCCTTTTCCTTCATGTCTATGAGTTAATTAATGTACATGGTTTCATTGTCTCTCTGTGCACTCCCATCACGCTTGTAAGCCTTCTGATCTTAATAAAAACAGAGCAAGGACCCTTACTCGGGGATCTCGTCCTCTCCCAGACATTAGCCTCTCTCGCATTTTAATCCTGCGTCTGCTCTCTTGCTGGACCAGAGAGAACTTTAGACCCAGAGTCTACGACAATTTTCAAGTCTAGTTTTCCTGGAAATGGCATTACTGGTTGACAGTTTTTTTCTCTCAACGCTTTGAAAATGTCATCTATTGCATTCTGGCTTTCCATCGAGTCTGCTGAGGTGTCAGCCATTAAGTGAATTGTTGTTCCCTTGTACACGATGGATTGTTTTTCTGCTTTTAAGATTTTTTTGTCTATGGCTTTCAGCAGTTTGACTATGGTGTGTCGCGGTATGGATCCTTTTCTGTTTGTCATATTTGTAGGCTGTTGAACTTCTTGGTTCTGTATATTAATGTTTTTCATCAAATGGGAGATTTCAGTCATTATTTTTTCAGTTTTTATTTTCTTCCCCTTTCTTTAACTCCTTTCTTTCTGGGAGTCTCATACACTTAAGCTGTTACACTTGATGGCATCCACCATCAAGTGTATATGCAGCTATGTTAATTTTTATTCAGTTTGTTTTTCTTTCTATTATTTGGATTATGGTACTTTCAATTGGTTTATCTTTGAGTTTGCTGATTCTTTCCTGTTTCATCTCATATTTGCTGTTGAGCCGATCTAGTGAAGTTTTCATGTCAGTTCTTACATTTTTGAATTCTAGAATTCCCATTTGGTTATTTTATATGGGTTCTACTTCTCCATTGAGATTCTGTATTTGAAGAATTGTCATATTTTTGTTTAATTACTTGAACAGTTTTCTATAATTCTTTGAACATATTCATAATAGGTGCTTTGAAGCTTTTGACTACTAATTTGAATATCTAGACCCTCTCAAAATCAGATTCTCTTGGCTGCTTTCACTAGTAAGTATGGGTCAAACTTTCCATTTTCTTTGTGTCAAGTTGTCAAGTGGTTCCTAAGCAGCAGCACTGTGGCTGCTAGGTTTTGACTTGCCAAATTTTCATAGATTCAGCTGGTAAGGAAACAATGAGCCCAAATGGATTCAGATAGTTTATAACTTACACAGCCAACAAAAGCAAGATCAGCATAGTGTCAGATCATGTCTCTGGTCTCACAGGATGACACCAAACCAGAAGAACCATATGACAGGTGACACAGGCAGTAGAACACTCTGCCATTGAAGATTCATCTCTAAAATTGCAGCCAAGCATGTTTATAGACTTGTATAGAATTGTGAAGCTGTAACCTGAGGGAAAAAGGTGGAAAGTTCTGTGCTCAACTGCAACTGGGGAAATAGATGAAAAATGGCTTTCTTGAAGTATCCCACAAGCTACAGATGAGAAAATGCCACACAGCAGCTCCATACTAGGATTTCCCCCCCTTGCTCTAGGAGAATCACAGGGTGTTCTACCAAGACCCAGGTCAGACTGTAGTCAATTCTTGCCTATGTGGAGATGTGCATGATCATCAGGGTGCACCACAGAATTGCTGTTCCCTTATACTTTGCATGTTTGTGTTTGTTGCTTTTGTTGAAAAATGGATATTTTAGACAATGTGCAACTTTTTGGCTTCTGAGCTTTTCTGTTTGTTTTGTTTTGCTCTGTTTTAGTAACTTTTGTGGACCTAAACTGTGGAATTTGTCACTCCCACAATCAGTCTGTCTCATGGAGTACAGCTGCTGTTTTCTCTCTTCAGATTTAAAAAATTCTTCTTTTTTCATTTTAGAGAGAGAGAGCATAAGTGGGGGAGAGGGGGCAGAGAGAGAGAGAGAGAGAGAGAGAGAGTCTTAAGCAGGCTCCACGCCAAGTGGAGCACTCTAGTCCAATGCAGGGCTAGATCCCACATCCCATGACCCTGGGAGCATGACCTGAGCCAAAATCAACAGTTGGATGCTCAACTGACTGAGCCACCAAGGCGCCCCTCTTATTTTTATTTTTTAACCTGGCTTCCTAGCGTCTGGATAGCTTAGTGGTAAGCCAATGATTTTAGCAGAGATTGTTGTGTGGAAACTTCTTGAGCCCAAAACACTTTCACCATTTGCAGATTGATCTGTATGTGGATTGGGAGTGTGGTGTCTAAATGCGTTGTCTCTCCGGTTGGATGGGAGCCCCAAATGTGGGGCCACCATCGGGTGGAAGCCAGTGGTGTGGATGGTGAAAAGAATTCACCTGAGGCAGAACATAGGAGAGAGGAGTGATTGAATACACTGCAAGGGAGCAGCGGGCAGGACAGCAGAGAGGCTGTCTGCAACCAAGCAGTGGGTGGGGGTTGTTTTTAAAGGGGGAAGGTGAGGAGGTATGGTGATGTATGCAATTTTCCCTTTTTGGTAAATGTGCCTGGCTGTAAGTAACCATTGGTTAGTTAGGGACTATGGATACATCTTGAGGTGGGTCGCCCAATGGGCCTGTCTGTATTCAGCCAGGGGGTCAGAGTGGGCCCTTTCTACATTCTACTACTCAAGCCTGTTTGCCTAAAAGCGGCCTCTACAGGGAGTACATTCCCTTAGCTTTCACTTTCTGCTTGTCTCTCTTGGGTCTCCCCTGCTCATGCATGTAATTCCCTAGTCAGCTAGGGATGAGTGGAAATTGTTTTGCCCTTTTATGACTCTGTTAAATTTCTGGATGGCTCACTGCTCATCTTAACTATGATCACAACGTTATTCAAACTGGGTTTTCCCATTTGTTCCTTATCAAATTCTCCACTTTCAAAAGACAACAAAACCTTGACTTTTGCTCCCTTTCCCAAATTAAGATCCCCTCCTGTGACAGTAGAGTTACCTAATTAAAGGGATGGGAGATTGAGAGTGGCGCTGGGCAAAAAAGCTACAGAATCCAGGTGCTCTTCACTGAAGTTGGAACAGTTTGTTGCCTACCTTTTATTACTTTCCAGAGCCCTGCAATGTTTGTTTTGGATAATGTTATCTAGTTTTGTACTTGATTTTTTGTGTATAGGATTTGTTAACCTCTTCACTCTATCATACTGGGAATTCTGCATATATCACCTTTATTTTTGAAGAATATTTTCATGGATATATAGAATTCTAGGTTGGAAATGATTTTCTTTCAGCACTTTGTATGATTTTCTTGTTTTCTGGGTTCCACAGTTTCTGTGGAGAATTCAGCCATCCATTTTAGTGTTGTTTCTTTCCCTTCCTTTTTTCCTCTGGCTGCTATTAAGATTTTCTCTTTGTCTTTGTATTTTAGCAGTATTACTATGATGTGCCTAGATATCATGTTCTTTGTATTTATCTTGCTTGACCTTTACTGACCTTTCTTGAATGTATGGCTGGATGTCTTTCATTAATTTGAAAAATCTGAATTCTAATATCGACTCTGCTCCATTATCTTTTTCTTCTTTTGAGACCCCATTTACATGTATGTTAGGCCTCTTATCCATGTCCTACATGCATTTTACACTGTTCAGTTTTCCCAAAATCTATTCTTTGTGTCTCAGTTTAGATATTTTCTTTTGGCCAGACATTCATTGACTTCTTAATTTCAAATATGGGAGTTTTCAGTTCTAGGATGTCCATTTAATTTTTTTATAGTTCCAACTCTCTATGAAAATCTCCATCGTCTCTCTTTTTCTGAACATATTAGTGATACTTATTTTAAAGTCATTTTCTCTGCTCATCTAATACCTGGGTTACCCCTCAGTCTGCTTCTCTTGGTTATCTGTTTTTTTCTCTCGGCTATCTGGTCATATGGTCTTGTCAATTCTCATGCCTAGTGATTTGAACTGAGTCCCAAAGATCATGTATAAAATACTGTAGGTATTCTAGATGAGCTTATCTTCCACCAGAGAAGGTTAAGCATTTTCTCTGCTAGGTAGATAGAATTTGGGGGCTTATCACCATACTCTTTCTAATCAAGGACTGGTTTATATTGATGCCAGGTTGCAGTCTACTCCTGGTTCACTAGGGCTTTCGATTGGCAGTCTTGGTGGGTCTAGTGGGTGCGGGTCTTTGTCTACACAGCGCTGGCAAGACTGCAGAAACTTGTACTCTGCTATTTTTAAAAATTATAGTCAAATACACAGAACACAAAATTCACCATTTTAGCCATTTTACAGTATACAATTCAGTGGCATTTAGTACATTCATAATGTTGTGCAACAGTTACCACTCTCTAGTTCCAGAATTTCTTCATCACTTTAAATGGAAACCCCATAGGCGCCTGGGTGGCTCAGTGGGTTGGGCGTCCAACTTCGGCTCAGGTCATGATCTCACAGTTTGTGGGTTCGAGCCCCGTGTCGGGCTCTGTGCTGACACCTCGGAGTCTGGAGCCTGCTTTGGATTCTGTGTTTCCTTCTCTCTCTGCCACTCCCCGCTTGTGCTCTGTCTCTCTCTGTCTCTCAGAAATAAATAAAGGTAAAAAAAATTTTAAATGGAAACCCCATATCCACTAAGCAGTTATTTTCCATTCCCTCTTATCCCAAGCCCTTAGGAACCACTAATCTGCTTTCCATCTCTATGGATTTACCTGTTCTGGATATTTCACATAAGTGGAATCATACAATATGTGGCCTTTTGTGTCTGGTGTCTTTTACTTACCATAATGTTTTCAAAATCCATATATATTGTAGCGTTTATCAGTACTTTATTCTTTTTTTTTTATGGCTGAAGAACACTCCATTGTATGCATACATTACATTTTACTTAACTGGTTATTCATCAGTTATTGACATTTGAGGTATTTTTACCTTTTGGCTATTGCACATCATGCTGCTATGAATATTCTTGTACATGTTTTCATTTGAACCCCTGTTTTCAGTTATTTTGGGTATATACCTAGGAGTGGAATTTTTGGGTCATATGGTAATTTTGTGTTCAACTTATTGAGAAACTGCCAAAGTGTCTTCCAGCCATAGTGGCTGCACCATTTTATATTCCCACCAGCAATGTGTGAGGGTTCCAGTTGATCCTCATCCTAGCTAACGCTTGTTATTGTCTTTAAAAAAATATTTATTTTTTAAGTAAATTCTACTCTTGGGGTGCCTGGGTGGCTCAGTCAGTTAAGGGTCTGACTTTGGCTCAGGTCATGATCTCATGGCTTATGGGTTCAAGCCCCACGTTGGGCTCTGTGCTGACAGCTCAGAGCCTGGAGCCTGCTTTGGATTCTGTGTCTCCCTCTTTGTCTGCCCCTCCCCCACTCACACTCTGTCTCTGAAAAATGAATAGACCTTGAAAATTTTTAAGTAAACTCTACTCCCAATGTGGGGCTTGAACTCAGAACCCCAAGATCAAGAGCTGCATGCTCCACTGACTGAGTGAGCCAGGCACCCCTGTTATTGTCTTTTTAAATATAGCCATCTTAGTGGGTATGAAGTGACATCTGATTCTGGTTTTGATTTACATTTCTCGGATGGCTAGTTATTTTGAGCATCTTTTCATGGGCTTTTTGGACATTTGCAGATCTTCTTTGGAGAAGTGTCCATTCAGACCTTTCCTCCATTTAAAATTAGGTCATTTAGGGGCACCTGGCTGGCTTAGTCAGTGGAGCATGCAACCCTTGATTTCAGGGTTGTGAGTTCAAGCCTCATGTTGGGTGTAGATTACTTAAAAATAAAATCTTAAAAAAATAAAATTATGTCATTCTCTTTTTATTTTTAAAAAGTTTTAAAAAATTTATTTAAATAATCTCTACACCCCATGTGGAACTTAAACTTATGACCTGAGATCAAGAGTCACATGCTCTTCCAAATGAGCCAGCCAAGCACCCCTCTGTTTAAATATTCAGTTGTAATAGCTCTTTATATATTTTGGGTAGTAGAGCCCTATTAGACATATGATTTGCAAAATGATCCACCACTCTGTAGGTTGTATTTTCATTTTCTTGGTGATGTCCCTTAAAGCGCAAAAAAATTAAATTAAAAAAAATTTTTTTTTTCAACGTTTATTTATTTTTGGGACAGAGAGAGACAGAGCATGAACGGGGGAGGGGCAGAGAGAGAGGGAGACACAGAATCGGAAACAGGCTCCAGGCTCTGAGCCATCAGCCCAGAGCCCGACACGGGGCTCGAACTCACGGACCGTGAGATTGTGACCTGGCTGAAGTCGGACGCTTAACCGACTGCGCCACCCAGGCGCCCCAAAAAAATTAATTTTAATGATATCCAGTTCATCTATTTTTCTTTTTTTTTTTTGCTTGTAGTTTTGTTGTCATATCTAAGAAACCATCATCTAATCCAAGATCATGGTTTTACACGTTTGTTTTCTTCTAAGACTCTTCTAGTTTTACCTCTTAAATTTAGGTCCATGATCAATTAGGATTTAATTTTTGAGTATGGTGTGAGGTAGGGGTTCACATTCATTCTTTTGTATGTGGATATTCACTTATCCCAGCACTATTTGTTGAAAAGACAGTTCTTTCCTCATTGAATTGTCTTGGCATCTTTGTTGAAAATAAATTGACCATAAATGTGAGGGTTTATTTCTAGATTATCAATTCTATTCCAGTTGGTATTTATGCCAGGTTTTGTTGTTTTAAGTCACTAAGTTTGTTGTGCTTTGTAATGGCAGCCTTAACAAACTAATATACCCCCCAAGTCTCCAATTTTGTCACTTTAATTCCACTTGACCACTTAAAGTTCTGCTGATTTCTCTATCCCCCCTCCCTTTCCAGCATCAACCCTCAGCCTCTATCTGCATTGAGATCTGAAATTATTCCCAGGGAAAAAGTAGTTGCAGATGGTCAGTGTAAATTTATCACTTCCTTCAGGGTTTTCACTTTTGTTTGTTGTGTTTCAGGGTCTCTCCTTTAGCAGGTCTTTGTTTTACAAACACAGTGAGACTACAGAAAATTCCTACCACTGCTCAGCTTAGGTCTATAGCCTCTGGCCCTGTGCCGCTTCAGAACTATGCACATGTCTTCGGGGAGAGCAACTGTTGATTTGAGGACCCAAAAGTCTCTAATTTTGTCACTATAGACCCATATAACTGTTAAAAGTTCTGCTTTTTTTTTTTTTTCTGAACCTTAGCAGTAGCTTTCTGTATGGGTTAAGTTCAGATTCTCAGCAGCTATCCTTCAACTAGAGCCAGCATATTCCTCTAAGCAAAGAGCAGCTGCAGTACCTCAGCTCACGTCTAAAAGTTTCTCGCTGTCGGGGCGCCTGGGTGGCTTGGTTGAGCCTCTGACTTCAGCTTAGGTCATGATCTCACAGTTTGTGGGTTTGAGCCCCATGTTGGGCTCTGTGGGGAAAGCTCAGAGCCTGGAGCCTGCTTTGGATTCTGTGTCCCCCTCTCCCTCTGCCCCTTGCCCACTCACATTCTTTCTCTGTCTCTCTGTATCTCTGTCTCTCTCTCTCTCTCAAAAATAAACATTAAATTAAAAAAAAATAAAAATGAAAGTTTCTCCCCATCTTATTCTGCTCATGTGGCTATAACAAAAATACCACAGACTGGGTGGCTTGTAATCAACAGACATTTATTTCTCACAGTTCTGGAGGCTGGAAGTCCAAGATCAGAGTGATGGCAGATTCAGTGTTTGGTGAGTGCCCACTTTCTGGTTCATAGATCACCATTTTCTCATTGTGTCATCACATGGCAGCAGGGGCAAGCGTGCTCTTTGGGGTCCCTTTCATAAGGGCACTTAATCCCATTCATGAGGGCTCCACCCTCACAGATATTCACACCATAACATTCCACCCTGACATCTCAAAATTCATGTCCTTTTTGCATGCAAAATGCATTCATGCTATTGCACTAGCCTCAAAAGTCTTAAGCAGTTACAGCATGAACTCTAAAGTCTAAGGCCAAGTCTCATATAGGTATCATCTAAATCTGATGTGGGTAACACTCAAGATATGATTCATCTTGAGGCAAATTCCTCTCCACCTGTGAACCTGTGAAGCCATACATATTGTGTGTTTTCAAAATATAATGCTGGGATAGGCATAGGATACACATTCTCATTCCAAATGGAAGAAATAAGAAAGGAAAAGTGACAGGTCCTGAGTAAGTCTGAAACCTAATAGTGCAAGTTCCAGTAAACCCTAAAGCTCAAGAATAATCTTTGAAAGAATGACATCTTGCCACTTGCAACAACGTGGATGGAACTGGAGGGTATTATGCTAAATGAAATAAGTCAGGCAAAGTAAGACAAATATCATATGTTTTCACTCATATGTGGAATTTGAGAAACTTAACAGAAGACTATGGGGGAAGGGGAATAGTTTCAAACAGAGAGGGAGGCAAATCATAAGAGACTCTTTTAAAAATTTTTTTTATTTTTAAAAATTTACATCCAAATTAATTAGCATATAGTGCAACAATGATTTCAGGAGTAGATTCCTTAGTGCCCCTTACCCATTTAGCCCATCCCCTCCAGTAACCCTCAGTTTGTTCTCCATGTTTATGAGTCTCTTCTGTGTTGTCCCCCTCCCTTTTTTATTTCATTTTTGTTTCCCTTCTCTTATGTTCATCTGTTTTGTCTCTTAAAGTCCTCATATGAGTGAAGTCATATGATTTTTGTCTTTCTCTGACTGACTAATTTCACTTAGCATAATACTCTCCAGTTCCATCCTCATAGTTGCAAATGGCAAGATTTCATTCTTTTTGATTGCCGAGTAATACTCCATTGTATATCTATACCACATCTTCTTTATCCATTCATCCATTGATGGACATTTGGGCTCAATCCATACTTTGGGTATTGTTGATAGTGCTGCCATAAACATGGGGGTGCATGTGTCCCTTTGAAACAGCACACCTGTATCCCTTGGATAAATGCTTAGTAGTGCCATTGCTGATAGTTCTATTTTTAGTTTTTTGAGGAACCTCCATACTGTTTTCCAGAGTGGCTGCACCAGCTTGCATTCCCACCAACAATGCAAAAGAGATCCTCTTTCTCCGCATCCTCGCCAACATCTGTTGTTGCCTGAGTTGATAATGTTAGCCATTCTGACAGGTGTCAGGTGGTATCTCATTGTGGTTTTGATTTGTATTTCCCTGATGATGAGTGATGTTGAGCATTTTTTCATGTGTTGGTTGGCCATCTGGATGTCTTCTTTGGAGAAGTGTCTATTCATGTCTTTTGCCCATTTCTTCACTGGATTATTTGTTTTTTGGGTGTTGAGTTTGGTAAGTTTTTTATAGATTTTGGATACTAACCCTTTACCTGATATGTCGTTTGCAAATATCTTCTCCCATTCCATAGGTTGCCTTTTAGTTTTTCTGATTGTTTCCTTCACTGTGCAGAAGCTTTTTATTTTGATGAGGTCCCAGTAGTTCATTTTTGCTTTTGTTTCCCTTGCCTCCAGAGACGTGTTGAGTAAGAAGTTGCTGCAGCCAAGATCAAAGAGGTTTTTGCCTGCTTTCTGCTCGAGGATTTTGATGGCTTCCTGTCTTACATTGAGGTCTTTCATCCATTTTGAGTTTATTTTTGTGTATGGTGTATGAAAGTGGTCCAGGTTCATTCTTCTGCATGTTGCTGCCCAGTTTTCCCAGCACCACTTGCTGAAGAGACTCTTTATTCCATTGATATTCTTCCTGCTTTGTCAAAGATCATTTGGCCATACATTTGTGGGTCCATTTCTGGGTTCTCTACATAAGAGACTCTTAAATGCAGAGAACAAAGTGAAGGTTGATGGAAGGAGTTGTTGGGGGGAGGGGAAAATGGGTGGTGGGCATTGAAGAGGGCACTTGCTGGTATGAGTACTGGGTGTTGCATGTAAGTGATGAATCATGGGAATCTACTCCTGAAGCCCAGAGCACATTGTATACACTGTATGTTAGCTAACTTGACAATAAGTTATATTAAAAAAAGAATAATCTTCTTTGGCTTGTTGCTCTGTCTTCCAGGCCCACTTGGTGGCAATGTCACCACAAGGCTTGGTGGGATGGTGCTGCAGCTTCTCTCTGCTGGGGCCCTGAAGCTTTCCTGGGCTGGGGTTGTATGCCTGAGGCTGTGCTGGGTAACCTTGTCTTTTAAAAGCTAGGTGCAGGCAGACATGCCCCTCCCACCCAATCCCCCATGCACTCTGGGCTTGTGATGGGAGTGTCAGCCCTGATGATTTCTGAATCACCTATGAGGCCATTATTCCATTGTCTTGAAGAATGGTGCCTGGCTTCTGTTAAGATAGCTAACCTATACTAACCTCCCCATCAAATGGTCCCTTAGCCACATTCTTAGTGTTGTCATTTTTGTAATATGGATAGGCTGAAGATTTTCCAAATCTTTAAGTTATGTTTCCTTTTTGCTGAACGATTCTGTCTTTAAATCACTTCTATCTTCTCAAATTTTACTATAAGCAATCAGGAGGGGCCAAGCTGCACCTTCAACACTTTGCTTAGAAATTTCTTCGGCTAAGTATCCAATTTCACTGTTTATAAATTCTGTCTTCCACAAAACACTAGGACAAAAACACAGTTCAGCCAAGTTCTCTGCCACTTTATAACAAGGATAGCCTTTCCTCCAGTGTCCAATAACTTGTTCCTTCTTTCTGAGACCACATCAGAATGACCTTCATTACCATATTCTACCAATATCCTCTTCATGAGGAGTTAGATCTTCTCCAAGAAGATTGTGGCTTTCTTTCCAGGTCTCTGTTCTTTCTGAGCTCTTACCAGAATTGTCCTTAATGGTGTGTTAATAATGGCAATAAAGGCTTCTCCTAGTATGCACTTCAAAGCTCTTCCAGCCTCTACCCATTACCCAGTTTGAAAGCTGCTTCCATATTTTGAGATATTTGTTACAGCAGCACTTCCAGTACTACATTTTGTCTTAGTCCATTCAGGCTGCTATAACAAAATGCCACAGTCTAGGACATTTATAATAACAGACACTTATTTCTTATAGTTCTGAAGGCTGGAAATCCAAGATCAAGATGCTGGTAGATTTGGTATCTGGTGAGAGCCTGCTTCTGGGTTCACAGAGGGCTATCTTCTTGCTGTATCCTTACATAGCAGAAGGGAGCTCTGTAGGGTCTCTTTTATAAGGGCAGTAATCCCATTCATGAGAGTTCCACCCTTATGACTTGGTGACCTCCCAAAGGCCTCACCTCCAAATATCATCACACTGGGAATTAGGTTTCAACATATGAAATATGTGGGGACACAAATATTCAGTATATAGTACTCCCTTCTCTGAAATTTTAGCTCCTTCAATCCTTATTGCTTCATAGTTCCATACCTTTAAAACTATGATTTTATAATTTATCAGCTTTTCTAATTATTCTTAGAGAGAGTGTTGTTTTGATTATCTTATCTCTATAATAACCTACCAGAAATTATTCTGGCTTAAAACAATAATCATTGTATTATATTTTATAATATTTTGGGACAGAAATTTGGGCAGGTCTCACGTGATCAATTCTGTTCTTTGTGATATCAACACTGGTAAGTTGGTGATACTCAGCTGGTGGCTGGTCTTGTCTAGAAGATCTAAGATGGCTTTACTCTAACGGTGATCATTGTCACCTACCTATCCCCCCCAAATCTAATCCGTTTACCAGCTCTGTCTCACTTATATTCAAATTATTTCTTGAATTCATCAACTTTTCCCCCTTTCCACTGCTGAAATACTAGTTCAAGCCATCATCATCTCTCTCCTGAAAGCTATTGACACTAAAGTTACTGGTTTCTGAATTCACCACAGTCCCCCTCAAATACAGTTTCCAGATTGATCTTAAAACATAAATTAGATAATTTTACTGCCTTTCTTGATGCCTTCCTATGCCTTCCATTGCACTTGAAGCTAAAATCCATATTCATTACTGTGGCCCACCTCTTTCTCATCTAGGAACTGTTCTCTCACTGAGCTCCAGCTATCCTGATTTATTCATGCATTTATTCCACAAATATTAACCGAATGTCCACTATTGCTAAGCACTAGGCCTGCAGCGGTGAACAATCCAGGCAGAAATTTCTGCCTCATGGAGCTTACAGTCCTGCAAAAGCAGCAGACAATACATACGGTGAATAAATAGTATGTTAGATGGCAATGATTACTAAGGGAAAAGGAGCATGGAAGAGAGACAGGAGATAGGGGTGGGGGTTCATTTTAGTGACAGTAGCCAGGAACATCCTTGTTGAGGAGTAGACACTTGAGCAAAGACTTGAAAGAAGTGAAGGAGCAAACCTCATGGAAATGTGGGTAAGATAATATGAACAGACCTATAATAAGAGATTGAACCAATAATAAAAAAAATACCCATCAAATAAAAATACGTGACCAGGTAGCCTCACTGGAGAATTCTACCAAACACTTAAAGAATAATGAACATTGATCCTCCTCAAACTCAAAAAACAGAAGAGGAGGGAACGGCTCTTAACTCATTCTATGAGGCTGACATTACCCTGATACCAAAGCTAAGTAGAGACACCACGAAAAAAACAAACAAACAAACTACAAGTCAATATCCCTTATGAATACAGATGCAAAAACCCTCAGCACAATACTAGCAAACTGAATCCAGCAACATATTAAAAGAATTACACAGACAGAATCACCAAGTAAGATTTGTTCTAGGAATGCAAGGGTGGTTCCATATGTGAAATCTACCAGGGAATCAATAAAACAAAGGGGAAAAAATCCCAATCATCTTAATTGGCGTAGACAAAGTTTTTGACAAAATCTAACAACGTTTCATAATGAAGACATTTACAAAAAAAAAAAAAAACCCTAAGAATATAAGGGAACTTCCAAGACATGATAAAGGGGATTTATGAAAAACCCACAGCTAACATCATAGTCAGTGGTGAAAGACTGAAAGCTTTTACTCTAAGATCAGGTACAAGAAAGGATGCCGACTTTCAACAGTGATTTTCAACGTTGTACTACAAGTTCCATCCAGAGCAGTCAGGCAAGAAAAAGAGATAAAAGGCATCAAAAAAGTAAAACTATCTCTATTTGCAGAGGGCCCGATCTTATACATAGAAAACCTCAAGGAATCCACAAAAAACTGCTAGAGCTAATAAATGAATTATGGAAAGTTTCAGGTTACAAGACCAACATGCAGAGATCAGTTGTTTTTCGGTACACCAGCAATGAACAATCTGAAGATGAAAATAGGAAAATAATTCCCCCGCCAATAGTATCAAAAGGGATAAAATACTTAGAAATAAATTTAACCAAGAAAGGGGAAGTAAGAATCATACGTGAAAACTATAAAACATTGCTGAAAGAAATTAAAGAAGACCTAAATAAATGAAAGACATCCCATTTAGGTTGTTGATTCATTTTGAGTCAATTTTTGCATATGGTGTCTGGCAGGGGTCCAACTTCATTCTTTTACACGTGGATACCCAGTTGTCCCAGCACCACTTGTTGAAGAGACTACTCTTTCCGCACTGAATGGTCTTGGCAGATGGCAGTACTACCCAAAGTGATCTAAAGATGCAAGGCAGTACCTATAAAAATTGCAATGGCTTTCTTTCTTTTTCTTTCTTTCTTTTTCTTTCTTTCTTTTTCTTTCTTTCTTCTTTCTTTCTTTCTTTCTTTCTTTCTTTCTTTCTTTCTCAGAAAGAGAAATGTCGATCTTTGCATTCACATGGAATTGCAAAGGGACATGATGAATCAAAACAATTTTGAAAAAAAGGAATAAAATGGGAGGACACACACTTGCTGATTCCAAAACTTATTACAAAGCAACGGCAATCAAAGCAGTGTGGTATTGGCATATGGGGACACATATAGACCAAAGGAATAAAACTGAGAGTCCACATGGTGCCGGGAGGAGCATCAGAAGCTTCATCTATATGCTTGCGCCTCCTACTCCAAACGCTCTGCGAAGGGCAAGACATGGCAGAGGCAGACACAGCTCATTTCCCCCTAAATAGAAAACCACCTAAGGATCTAAATTCATCCAGGAGCCCTTTGTCCATTTCCTTATTTTGTTCTGAGCATCGCATTCTACTCAAGGGGAATATCCCGCCCTTTCCACGGGAGATGCCACAAAGAAACGGGGAGAAATGAGTAGATGATAAGGTTGTTCAGATGGAGAAAAATACAGAATGGATATTCTGGGGTATGTGGCTAACAGAGACCTGAGGTAAGAAAAGAAAATGGGGCTGTAAAGGCTGAAAAAGTGAGAAAAAGAGGAACAGAAAGAAGACGAAGATGATAAAGGAAAGGACAAGGAGTCAAGGATGGCAATAATGGTTATTTTGTTGAAAAGGCTGGTTTTAATAGCGATTTTTTTTGTCTCTAAGGCAGTTAACCCCCCATTACCAATCTCATAACTTTTAAAGTAAAAAAAAAAAAAAAGGAAATTCAAGACACCAGAGGATTTGCTTTTAATGTTTATGCTCTTCTTGTATACGCAACACCCTACTCTATGTGCCTTTACATAGTCTCGTCCTTTTGTGGCATTTTAAGCAGTTACTAAGCTTGCCTGGCACAGTGTGTGTGTGGGGGGGTAGGGGGTGACACTGACTGGCCTGGAAAGGTACAGGAGGTTCTTGTTGGTCTTGGGATGGCAGGAGCTCTGGTTCAGGTGCATTTGATGTAGGCTCAATAAAGTAAACATTGTTCTGTTACAATCCTACAATTGACATTCATGAATTTTTTTCTGTAAATATTCTTTTTCTTTTTTTAAGTCTTATTTATTTTGAGAGAGAGAGAGAGAGAGAGAGAGAGAGAGAAAGAGCGAGAGAGCGAGTGAGCAGAGGAGAGGCAGAGAGAGGGAGAGAGAATCCTAAGCAGGCTCTGTACTGTCAGCGCAGAGCCCAACTCAGGGCTCGATCTCACGAACCGTGAGATCACGACCTGAGCCGGAACCAAGTCAGACGCTTAACTCATCGAACCACCCAGGTTCCCCTGTCATATTCTTTTCAAAGGGGAGTGTGGTGCAGGTATGGGCATATTCAGACACAACAATGGGCTTGAGAGAAAGTCTAGAAAATGTCTCCAACACATATGGGCAATAATTACATAGTGAAGTTGATGTTGAAGATCAGTAGGGAAAGGATGACTTGTTTAACGACGAAGGTGAATAACTGATTGTCAGAAAGCCGTTGTACCACCCCCACAACCCTCCCAGCTGGCCGCCATTGTACCTCAGCCCTGTCCCTTCCAGGGGGTGTGTTTCAGACCTGGAAGCATTTGATGGAGGATTGATAGCAAGGCAGGCCGGGGAAGAAGTATATGAATGGACTTCCAAGAATGGGTCCACATTGTGAGGAAACATTCATTCCTTGTGCATGTTCACCAAGGTGTACCCAGTACAGAGGGGGCTTTTGGTAATCAGGTAGATAAGACGACCCCTTCTGTGCATGGCAGTCAGCCTCTTTCCCCAGGGACCCCGGTTCTCTTTTTTAATGCTTATTTATTTTTGAGAGACAGAGTGTGCGAGCGGGAGAGGGTCAGAAAGAGGGAGACAGAGGATCTGAAGCCAACTCCATGCAGTGAGCACAGAGCCCGACGTGCAGCTTGGACCCACGAGCCGCACTGTGAGATCATGACCCGAGCTGAAATCAAGAGATGGCCGCTCAACCGACTGAGCCAACCGTGCACTCCCTCCCCCCATTGCCCCGATTCCGACTCAGTGGGCTCATGATAAAAGGGGCCATGGGGACAGAAATGGCCGTTATTCACGGGCTGAACAACATGGCCTTCACCTCGGCAAGACTGATCTGGGTATTATTACTGCTCCATGCCCCATCTACCAAAAACAGAGGCCCATATATGGTGTCATTCTTGAGAGAGATCACCCAGGTGATCTGCTGAAGTGTTGACTACATCGGCCCCCCTCCTTCATGCCGGGGGCAACAAGTTTTCCTTCCTGGAATAGTCTGTCTACATACGTACCTGCCCTCCCTGCTGACATGGTTTCGCCAGCAATGCTGTCCTTGGACATACCAAAGTCTCATTCACCGTCACGGTCTCCACAAAAAGGCTGCACTAAACTGACTTTGCAGCATTTCCCTGGCCATTTGGGGCTCCTTGTGCTCTTGCACCAACAAGCCAGAGGGGTTATTGCATTGGCCGGGGAGAGGTATCCTGGTGATCCAGAGGAGAGAGAGCCGCTTCCCTACATTGGGGTTGGGGAGAAGTGTGCCGGAGACCCACAGAATTTGGGGGGCGGGGGCATCTCCTGGTACCACTACGTGGGAAGGTAAAATTCAGCGGAAGATGGCAGTGAGTCCTTATGGCCCAGGAAGGGCTCAGCCCCCTTGGGAAAGAAGGCTTGGGTCACCCCATCCTCATGAGCTGGGATGTTGGCCGAGGGCAAAGGGCACGGGGAGGGAAAGGACGGCAGATAAAAGAAACGAAAAGTGCCAATGCGAGCCTCACGTCTAATGTAGAAGTGAGGACTGTAACCCTTAGGCCTGTTTGATTTGTCACTTTACCCATCTTTTCATTTGGATTAGCTAATTTCCTCCTTGCCCCATGTTCCCTCTACTATTTTATTCCAGCTAAATTGGTGGAGGTGAACTTAATAATTTAGCCCACGGATTACAGGCTATCCACACGATTTTACGGATGGAGTAAAGATGCAATTAGCACCATCCAGAGATGGACAGGCTTTGAGTCTCTGCAGCCGTGGAGAGAGAGCATGCGCTCACGTTTTGAAGGACAGTGGCAACACGGCAGGAGGAGACCGTGGCTGCTATCACGCTCGCGGGAAAACTGACATACCGGGTTGACGTATACAAAGCACTTGAGAGAGAGCCTGGAACACAGGAAGCGTGAGCTACTGTGACGTCTTACGAGACGAGTGTTTTTGGTGCCAAGTAGCCATGGGGAAGATCTGTGCTGGATTCTGCAGCTTGACTCCACGTCCTCTATTCCAACCTTCCTCTAGTGAGCCACCTTGCCCTGCACGAGTGTTCTTACAGGTGTCTCTGTACCCTGCTAGAAGAGAAACTGGGGCAGGGATGCCCGACACAGGCAAGGGGCAGCTGGCTGCCACCTGGGCGTGTCCCCTCAGGACTGAAGTCGGCTGCGCAGGAGTTTGGAGTTTTCCCACCACCTGCCACGGGTGGGGGTCCGGGGCCCCTCCCACAGGCACTGACCACACCCCACATTCTGTCCTAGGGAAACGGGGCAGGGGCTAGGGACAGACCTCTCTCTCCTCCCCCTGCCGTGACCTCGGGACCTGGAGGCTCAGCGTTCCTTCCATCCACCCCCCCTGTGGGCCGGCCCAGAGACTTCTGGCCCAGAGACTCCTAGCGTGATGCTACATCCTAGTAGTGGGTGGGAGAAGGGGCACTTGGGAGGAAAACGCCTTGATCCGGTGGGTGAGAGGGAGGGAGGGAGGGAGGGAAGGAGGGAGTCGTGCAGGGAAGAGGGGGTGCAGGGGACTGACCTCAGCCACGGTCCCCTTGGCCCTGAGGAGGCAGCCCAGGAGGTGGAGGGGCACACACAGCATGGAGGAGAGCGCAAAGCCCCAGCCCATGGCCTCGCCCCACCACGGGTACACGTAGGTGTTGTTGTAGACGAGCGGCTTGTAGTACACCATGTTGAAGATAAAGATGCCCTGCGGGTGAGAACCCCCCGCCGCGCGCTCAGCCAGCGGCGGGCCCTCGGCACCCCTCCCCTGGCTCGGGCCTCCCCCGGCCCTTACCATGCAGACCAGCGGGGTGAAGAAGGACCAGCACCATCTCATCCAGGGGCAAGGGCGGTACCCGATCATGCAGGCGACGTCGTCCATGAAGCGGTCGGCTCCTGGGGCGAGCGAGGCGGGAGGGCTGGAGCCGGACGCCCCACCACCCCTGCTCCGGCCCGCACCCCCAGCTCGCCCCGGGGCCCGGACCTACCGTACACCCAGGCGACCACCACGCACTCCCAGAAGGCCTGCCACAGCAGGGTCGTGCCGCTGGCCGAGTAGTAGTCAAACAGCTGGAAGACGTACATCCGCCCTGGGGACGGAGCCGGGTCAGGGAAGGTGGCAGGCAGCGGGAGGCCTGGGGCGGCCCCCACCCCGCCCCCACTCACATCAGTCACCATGGAGAGGTCGATGACAAAGCAGAGGGCGCAGCAGAGGGCCACGGAGATCTCCCTTTGGAAACGGAAGTAGTAGGAGGCCGGGAGGAGGTCGAGCAGGCCGGTGATGAAGCCTTCCACACCTACAAACTGTGGCCGGGCGCTCAGGCCACGCCCCTGCGGCCACCTGCCAGCCGTCCCCCCTGGCCCCGGGGCCTCCCCCACCCTCCCGGCACGCTCCGTCCTGTCCCCCCCCCGCCCCCCCCCCCCCCCCCCCCCCCCCCCCCCCCCCCCCCCCCCGCAAACCTGGCTGTCCAGGCCGAGCAGCAACAGCATGAAAAAAACAGGGCAGCCCAGAGGGGGGCCACAGGCATCAGCGTGACGGCCCAGGGGTAGGCGATGAAGGCCAGGCCGGGCCCTGAAGGGGGAAGCGGCAGGGTCTCGACACCTGTGTCCCGCGCCCGCGTTCCGTTCCGTCCGGCCTCGTCGCTGCCCGCCGCCCTCCCCTTCTCCCCTTCCCTGAGCTTCCAAACTGAGGCATGGGGCGTGCGGTGGCTGGGGGCCTTTCCCCTTGAGTCAAGGTGTTGCCGGGGGGCCTGAGCCCGCGAGAGCGGGGTGTCTGGCTCAGGCTCCGGGTCTTGCCGGCCGGCTGCCCTTGTGGTCACCGGTCACCGTTCACCCCGGAAAGCCCCTCCTCTCCCTCTGCAACACTCGGCCGAATGTGAGGGGCTCAGCCCAGGGCCCCGGGGAGGGATGCACGGACGGACGGACGAGAGCTCGAGGCCCCCCGTGGCCCGGCCCGCGAGGCTCCGGCTCGGGGCCGACGGGAACAGCTGTGCCTCGCAGCTGCTCGGCCAGGCCTCCCTCGGCCCCGAGTAACGGGACAAGCGAAGTGAATCTGTCTCTCGTTTCCCAGAATATCTGTGTGCACGTGTGTTCTCGGATGGGGTCTGTTAGGACGGAAGGCCGGGCAGAGGGGTCGGGGTCCTCACCTGATTCCGCCACCTTGGAGATGTGCACGCTCTGCTCTGCGGCCATGAAGCCCACGATGCAGAAGCCCACGAAGCCAGTGAAAAAGCTGGTCCCGCTGTTGATGAGGGCCAGGATGATGGCGTCCCTGGGGGCAGAGGGGCCCCGGGGACTGGTCAGGCCGCCTGCTGCCCGAGGACGCGCGGCAGGGGCGGGGGGCAGACAGCGGCACCTACTTGTAGCAGTTGTTGTTGAAGCGGTTGTAGCTGCCCAGCGCCGTGAGGGCGCCCAGGCCGATGGCGTAAGAAAAGAAAATCTGGGTCCCGGCATCTATCCACACCTGGAGATAGACCAGGGCGGGGAGGAGGTAAGGGGCCTAGCCGGCCTGGCCCGCCCCTCGTCCCGTCCAGCCCACCGCCCCCTCACCTGAGGGGACCCCAGCTTCCACCAGTCAGGCTTGACGTAGTAGGTGATGCCATCCAGGGCACCGGATAGCAACACCCCCCCGCACCAACAGCACGATAAGGACCACGCAGGGGAAGGTAGCCATGAAGTACACGATCTGGGGCGGGAGTGGGGGGGGACGGGGGGGGGGACCTGCTCAGAAGAGGCCCTGTGGCCCCGCCTCCCCACTTAGGGGCCCCCAGCCTCAGCAGGGGGACAGGCGGGCCACACTCCCCCCACTGTGGTACGCTCCGCTCCGAGGTCAAGCGGGAGGCCAGCCTGCAGCCCCCCCTTCTACTCCTCAGAGCCTGGGCTCCTCCCGAAGGAAGCGGGGTGCTCAGCTGGCCATCGGCCGCCCCCGCAAGGACAGGTCAGCTGTAGAGAGGGAGGGCGGAGGCAGGACCTTCCCCGGGTGGGGAGCAGGACATCAGCCTGGAGGCAGGTCCCATGCCTCCTGTGGTTCTCTGCACAGAGGCAGGGTCCTGGGCAGGACGGAGTGGACTGGGCCGGCCAGAGACAGAGGCGACAGCGAGGTGACCGCGAAGACCTCTGCCTCCGTCCCACCCTCAGCAGAGCAGGACAGGTAGGCAAGGGAGGGCCACGGGCCGGGTCCCCCCAGGCTGGCCGCAAAGCAGAGAGTGAGGAAGTAGTGAGTGAGGAAGAGAGGGAAACTGGGGCGGGGATGCCCGACACGGGCAAGTTCAGCTGGCGGTCGCCTGGGCCTGTCCCCTCAGGACGGAAGGCGGCTGGGCTGGAGTTTGGAGGTTGCGGAGGACTACCCAGGCACGCGTGGGAAATCCACCGGGCTGGGTTCAAGGACCTGCCCCCGCCTCAGGCCCTGGCCAGGTCACCTCGCATGGCGGGGTGCCCCTGCCCCCCACCGGCCATGCTGCCCCCACCCCTGCCATCATCACCCACCCCGACCCGCCCGCCTCCAGCTGTACCTTTCCTGTTGACTTGACCCCCTTGCAGACACAGAAGTAGGCCAGCACCCAGCAGGCCGGCAGACACAGGGTCACCTCCCAGTTGAGGGCCCCTGGCACGTCCAGCACTCCCCGCCCCCCCCCCCCCCGAGAGCCGCAAGACTTTGTTCCTGGGGGGGGTCAGCCCGTCAGGGCTGCCGCAGCTGAGGGCAAAGCGACCGGGGAGCTGTCGCCGGGGCGGTGCTCCCCCATGCCGCTGCCCTCGGGTCCAGCTGGGCCCCCCTGGGCCCCCAGGCCCCCGGCCCAAGCCCACAGCCATTGCGGTGTGGGAGGCGGGAGCCCGGGAGCCCCCGGCCAGAGGCCGGTCGCGCCCTCGGCGGTGTACCCTCCCCCAGGCTGGCAGGCACTAGGGGACTGACGGCGCCCGGGACCGAGAAATGGTGAGGGAGCCAGGCCCGTCCCTTCCAGCTCCCCTAGGGGCCGCGCGGGGCGTGCTCCCTGAGGACAGGCAGGGCCTGGGAGTGGCCCCTGCTCGGCATCCCGCGTCGGCCCCCCCGGCCCCCGGGGACGGGTCCCGGCACACGCAGACCCGAGTCGTACGGGGAGCCCACAGACAGGGACAGGCACGGTGCTGCCCAGAAGCGCCTGAGCGCGGCCCACGCCTCGATGCCCGGGACCCGGGCGGGCGGCGGTCAGGGGGCTGCTCACAAGTGCGCCCGGCTGGCGCCTGCGCAGACACACGCTTGGGGGGAGGGGCGGGCCAGGCCGGAAACAGTCACGTGCCAGTGGCCTCACCAGAATGCTCTCGGGGACGAAGGAGCCCGACAGTGACGTCACGCGTCGAGGGGCGCAGCTTCCGGAACCAGCCTCCATCTCCTCGGGGTCAGCGTCGACCGGATCCAGGCTCTGGGCCAACACAGCGAGGCCGGCTCGGTGGGAACCAGCCTGAACACGCTTGAGGGGAGGGGCGGGCCGCGCCGGAAACAGTCACGTGCCAGTGGCCTACAGGAGGGGATTCTGGGCATTAGCCTCGGGCCGGTTTGCGCAGGTGCTCGGGGAGCGCAGGTGACGTCACCCGCTTCCCGAGGGAGCCTCGTTAGTTCGTTCGTTCGTTCGTTCGTTCGTTCCCTCGGCGGTTCAGCCGAAGTCCAGGCCGGGGAACCATGGAGGCCACAGATCGAGGCGCAGGCGGTGGGGCCGGCGGTCCCGAGGGTCAGCGTGGCCCGGGAGACCCCGGTGTCCCAGATGGCCCCGGAGGCCACGAGGGCCCCGGCGGCGGCAGAGGTGGTGAGGGAGAGGAGTGTGCCGCGGCCGGTGCGGCCCCGCGGGTCGCGCAGGCGCCATGTGCTCCCGTCCCGGGCGCAGCTGCCGTGCCAGGGCTTGGCGGACACCCTTTGCCGGGACCCGGTGGGCACGGCGGTCCCACAGCCGGAGGGCCGGGGAGCCAGCCGCTGCAGTTGTATCCTCTTGGCCGAGTGGCGGGTGGCCGGGGCGATGGGCCTAGAGGAGGCGACGGGGCGGGGGGCGGAGGGGAGGGGGTTCAGCCTGGGGGTCCGGGGCAAGGAGGGGAGGGGGGGACCGGGGCACCGGAGGGACCGGCCCGGGGGGCGGATGGGCCAGGGGTGGCCGGGAGGGGTGGCGGGGAGAGGCGGCCTGATGGACCAGGAAGGAGGGGAGCGGACCTGAGAGGATGGAGAGGGGGGAGAGTGGCCGTGGGGGAAAGCAGGCCTCGGAGTGGTCAGGACGCCTGAGGCACCGACGCGATCGGTTTTCGATGATGCCTTAACCGAATGGCTACCAGCTACGTCACCATGCCTTTCCCGTCATCCACGGAGGCACAGGTGGCCCACCAGTGTCTGGCGACACAGGGCCAGCCCCAGGTCGGGGCAGTTCGGAAGGAGTTCACGGTATTCGGCAACGTCCTAATTATGTTAGTTCCAAACGGGTCCCTCGTGGGGGGTGGTGTCAGGTCGCTAGGGCCTATCTCCTGAGGGCCGTTCTAATAGTGAATTGGAGACACCAAAGGTTAGGTCCAAAGAGGTAGGTGTGGCACCCTGAGCCTGCGGCCACCTGAGGGGGGGCAGAGAGATAGGGGCAAGAGTGATGACATTTCATTTGGATTTTCTTTTTCCCTCACTTTTAGCCGACTGACTGCCGAAGACCCTGGCCAACTCCAGGTTTCCATCGCCTCCTGTCTTGACCAGCTTTCCCTGTTGGTTTGGACCATGCAGCGCTTCGTGCCCCCGTTTTTCAGAGTGCCGGAGCCAGGCAAAAGGGGCTAATTGTAACCTAGCGTCCCTTCCTTCCCTAGGGCGTCCATTCCGATGCTGGTTGCCGCTTTATTACGGGGGTCTAATTGTCTGTATTGGACTTTGGGCCTTGTTTTTCCCTATTGCTGGAGGAGGGGCGTTCTTACAGCAGAAAATAAAACTATTTTTCCGCATCTGAGTGTATTTTCAGCTACTGTGTCAGAGCAAGGGGAGAGGGCAGAGAGAGAGAGAGAGAGAGAACCCAAGCAGTTCCTGCGCTGTGAGTGCAGAGCCCGACGCAGTGCTTGAACCCACCAACCTGAGATGATGACCTGAGCCGAAACCGACTCAGGTGCTTACCTGACTGAGCCACCCAGGCGGCCCTCGTTGATTAATTTTTCAATTGGAATAGTCATATTTTACTTATTGATTGGTGAATGCTCTTTATATACAAGAGATACCAAATCTTGGCCAAAGTAATTGAAAATACTTTCCTTCCTCATTGCTTCACTGAATTCTTGTTTATAGTTCTATTCTGTACTGGAGGGTTTTTAACTTTTTCTTGTATTTAAATATGAAGTTTATTGTCAAATTGGTTTCCATACAACACCCAGTGCTCATCCCGACAGGGGCCCTCCTCAATACCCATCACCCACCCTCCCCCCCATCAACCCTCAGTTTGTTCTCAGTTTTTAAGAATCTCTTATGTTTTGGCTCCCTCCCTCTCTAACCTCTTTTTTTTTTTTTAATGTATGCAAGTGGTACATTTTTGTCATTATGATTTTTGCAGTTGATGTCCAAGGGAAAGCCATCCCCACTGTAAAATTATAAAATTTGTCCCTCATGCCATCTTCTAGTACTTTGAAATGTTAACACACAAGGAATTTATTGTGGTGTGAAAGATGACATTGGTCTAATTTTGTCCCCTTCCCCCCAAGGTTCCTCAGGTGTCTCAATGTCATTTATTGACTAATCCATATGTCTCCGCTGAACTGAAATGTCGCCTTCACCAGGGTCTAAACCTGCATCTTCATTTCTTCTTGCACATTTGTTTCTCCAGCAAATTTGGGCTAGGTGATCTCGGATGGCCTCTCTGAGGAAACGGCCTGAAGGATACAGTAGAGAAAGTTGGGATTGGTGTGGGAGAAGGGACAGACAGAGACAGAGGAGGACAGACAGACCGGCCGACAGAGAGATTTGATTGGCTCAGCTTGGATTGCCCTTCGAAGGGCGCAGGGAGAAACATGAGGACAAGAACGAGATGAGAGAGAGAGAGGTTAGGGCATCAGTGCATTAGAGGACTGTTGCACTGGGGATACTGGAGCATTTGGGGTTTTCTTCTTTCGTTAAGAAAAACCTATTATACATAATACTACTATGAATATTTTGTTTAAAAAGATTGTACAGGGGCACCTGGGTGGCTCAGTTGGTGAAGCGTCTGACTCTTGATTTTGGCTCAGGTCATGATCTCACAGTTCTTGGCATCGAGCCCTGCATAGGGCCCTGTGCTGAGCATGGAGCCATCTTGAGAGTCTCTCTCTCTCTCTCTCTCTCTCTCTCTCTCTGCTTCCCCAACCCCCGCTCACGTGCATGTGTGCGCGCTCTCTCAAAAGAAATAAAAGAAATTGAAATATATTTCTATATATGTTTAAATACACACAACCCTAGTTTCAGTGGTGATGGAGTTTTCAGGTTATTGAGTTCACGATCTTGTAGGAACTGTACATTCCCCCATGACCTACTGATCCAGGTTTCTGTAATTACGGCATATTACCTGGTTAGCGGCTGAGGGAGCATTATTCTACTATGTAGGAGAGTGAAGGATATGGGGAGAAAGGCCCAGATGGGTGGCTGCAAAGTTGATGTCCAAAGTCGAGCACAAGTCCCATGTCCTCAGGGGAGGGTAAGGTTTCTCAGCCAGGACACAAGCAGTGTTCTAAGGGACCAAGCCAGAGCTGTGCCTGGAGAAAGAGATGTAAAATGAAGAGCCAGAAGCCAGAGTCAAACCCAACTTGAAAGAGTACGTAAAGAGCAATGGTGAAATTATTTGGGTTACTCGAGTCAGAAGAAAAAGAAAGCCGGTCTTGACCTTATTCTTAAGTCAAACAGTAAACAAAGCAGGATGCAAAATCCAGAAGCAAACAGCCACAACCACAAATAAACCAACACCAGTGTCTAATTACACAAAGGTGTTAAGCTCTGTTAGGGAAGAAAACATCATAAATAAAATGGAAAGACAAGTTAGGAAGACATTAGTAACCCAAAGGGCAAACTAAAGTGAGTATCTTCAAAACACAAGTGACCCTTAGCAAATAAATCCATAAAAGACACAAACAGCCCAGTAGAAGATTGTACAAATGACAGGACCATGGGATTCCTGGAATAAGGATTATAAACAGCCAATTTGGTACAGGGTATTGTTTACCAGTGGGAGCGTCTACATAGCGTGAATGGAAGCCTCCACTCTTGGATCCCCCACGGAACGTTTCCATGAGGATCTGCGCTCAAATAAGGACAGCCAGAAGGAAAGTAGCAAGCACAAAGCAGTTTATTAAGGACAGTGCACTCTCCAGGTGGCAGAGCGGACAGACCCAGAGGTGTCTGGGGTTTGGGGTGTCCTTTCTCTGTATGTTTGCATAGGTTCCGGATGGGTCACAGCTGGCGGGGTCTCCCACTGAGGGTGCTTCCCATCATGTGAGCAACTCCTCCTACCGGTTGGGAGGGGGAGTTTTTCTGGCCCCGCCCACAAGGTTCTGGCCAGAAGAGTCCATGGCCATCTTCCCTTGGGCGGGGAGAGTTGAAAACAAAACGATGTAAATCTATTATAATGAAGCTGTAGGTTACCCTGAGGCCAAGGTTGAAGAGGAGAGCCCCTGTTCTGCACCTGTGGCCCTTGGTCTGTCAACCTGGGGGTGTTGGAAGCCATAGGACCAGGATGTTAACAGCCACAAAGTCAGGACATTGTGCCCTCAGGCTTCTAACGTGTCACCTATTTAACACCGCCTTTGCCTCTGGCTCATGTCTAACCAACTGCCTACTTGATCGGTATGATCCTATGTATGCAAACAAGCAAAAGAAAAACCGTTATAAACGCAGATGAATATATCCTAGGAAAAAGTCTGGGAGGACACACGTAAAACTGGTCATAATGGTTACTGCAGACACTGAGTTTATGGGAAATGTTTACTTTCTAACAACACACCTTTGTGTAAGGCATGAATGATTTTATAATACGCATACATTATAGTGGAAAAAAAATTTAAATATCTCAGCGTTCGGAGCTGTAAGTGCACTATGATTCCAGTTTTGCTTTCCTACTTTAAATGTGTATGCACGTACATTTGGTCTTTTAAAAATTTTTTTAAGTATATTCATTTTCTTTGAAAGACAGAGAGAGACAGAGAGACAGAGAGACAGAGCACAGCAGGGGTGGGGCGGAGAGAGAGGGGGACACAGAATCCAAAGCAAGGCTCCAGGCTCTGAGCTGTCAGCACCAGAGCCCGACGAGGGACCCGAACTCACGAACCGCAAGATCAGGACCTGAGCCGAAGTCGGACGCTCAACCGGCTGAGCCACCCAGGCGCCCGTGCACATACATTTGTAGTGCAAGAAGAAACCTGAAATAAACCATCAAAATGTTTACAGTGAGGTTCTCTCGCGGTGGTGAGGTTATAGAGGGCATTTTTTTCTTTTTTGGTCACTTTGTAAGTTTCTGTAACTGCACAACCTATGCAATGACCATGTTTTACTTCCATAAATAGAAAGCAGTGTTTTAGAATAAGGGGGGGAAAAAAAGAGCAACAGAAATATTTGATCGTTGCTGAAAATGGGGGGAAACCTGGCACCCAAAATAGGATTCACCAAATGGATCACGTGCATGACATTTCAAACTCCTGTGTGATTGGATTCACCCCCAAAGCACTGGCATGTGCCAGCCCCACCCTGGAGAAGATCTTCATGGGCTTACACACATGGGGGGAAGTGCCTGGTGGGGGGGAATGGTGGGGGGGAAATGCCCGGTGGGGGGAAATGAGCTTACACACATGGGGGGAAATGGTAGGCCGAAGGCCTTCCAGTGCCACCTTCATTCCAATCTCCGTGTTGGAGAGGTCAGCAAAGGGTACCTCCCGTTGTCACCAGTTCCCACAGAAGCACTGCAAAACTCCCCGTGTCTGCTCAGCGTCTGTTTGTATCTTCAGGCTTCTTCTGCAGAGCTTCAGGGGCCACCCAGGCAGGTGCATACCTGCGCCCAGGGCATTGGAAGGAGAACCTGACGTCGGCCGTGCTGGTTCGGGGAGTCATGTCCTCATCAATCATTACACTACGGCTGCTGAGCGCGTGTCGTGGGATGAGGGGCTCTAGAGTGTGTACGAGGGCCATGCCCCTTGCCATGTCCAATGCAAACGTCACAGCCTGGCTCTGGTCCACAGCAAAATTGGTGCCTTCGTGTAATACATTGTACAGGGAGGGATCCATATGGCATCCAGTGTGCGACGAGGGTGGGGTGTGGAGCAGGTGGAGACTGACAGGCACCTAGCACTGGGAGCACATTCGGATGTGAGAAACTCCTGAGCCGGGGACACTCCTCGTTGATTTGATGTGACCAGTGCCTAGGAGGCACTTTCTTTCCCGAGGGCCTTGAACAAAGCCCTCTTCACCTCCTTGTTTCCCATGCTGTAGACGACGGGGTTGAGCATGGGGGTGAGGACCACGTACAGCACAGGGAGCACCCGGTCCCGCAAGCCAGAGCACGCAGAGCTGGGGAGGATGTAGCAGAGGACTGGAGCGATGTAGAAAATGCAGACCACGGTGGTGTGAGCACCACAGGTGGAAAAGGCTTTCCTTCGGCCCTCAGCGGAGTGGATCCTGAGAATCGCAGCCACAACACGTACACAGGAGATCGCAACCGGGGCACGGGGTGCAAGAGCCACCACGAAACTGAGGACAAACAGGGCAAGTTCGCTGGCCCACGTGCTTGAGCAAGAGAGTCTGGTCAGTGGAGGGAGGCCACAGGAGAAGTGGGTGATGAGGCGAGGCCCGCAGAACCTCAGTGGAGCTGCAAGGACGGTGTGGGCGAACGCATCGGCCAAGGCAAGCAGGCGGGAGGTGGAAGCCATTCCTGCCCGGGTCCGTCCGACGGCCCAAGAGGACTAGGTGGTGCGGTGGCCGGCCGATGGCCGCATAGCGGTCACAGGCCATGGCTGTGAGCAGGAAGCACTCCCAGGGAGCCAGGAAGCGGAGAAAGAAGATCTGGGGAAGACAAGCACGATAGGGCACGGTCCGCACTGCTGCCAGCAGGTGTTCCAGCACCTGAGGCCCCGTGCTGGAGATATAGGCAGTGTCCAGCAGTGAGAGGTTGACTAAGAAGTCGTCCATGGGAGTGTGGAGTCGGGAGTCCATCACAGTAAGGCTGGCAATGCCCAGCCACGCTGTGGACCAGCAGAAAGATCACAAAGAGCAAGGGCCTCAACTCCTCTGCGTCGGCCAGCCCTTCCAGAAGGAACAGCGACACTCGGGTCTCATTCCCCAGCTGCCCGGAACCATGCGCAGAAACCTGCACCTGTAGAGTCCAACTCAGAGTCAGATGAGGATCCAAGTGTGGAGTTCCAATTTGCACAAGGCAGCAGGGTGAGGGAAGGTGCAGAGACAACAACAACAACAAGAAAAAGAGACAGGTTTCAAGCTTAAGAAAATAAGACTCAGAATTGGGGGAGTGAGGCTAGGTTCAGGAGGCCAGCGGTAAGGTAGAGGCCAGTAGAATGGAATCGGTAACCCCACACCAAGACAAGGTGCACAGACCTTGAAGCCACGGTGCATGCACCTCCTGTAAGGATATCAAAGTCAGTCCCTCAGAAGCTTCTACCTGAATAAGGACCCTAGACCTCGTAATTACCTGCAGTGGTCCCCTTATTTCACCCTCACCAACCCAGCAGAGCCCCAACTCAGGAGCAGTGATAGGACACTAGTCAGGTCCCTCCTCCTCCCGCTCTGAACCTTTCAGTGCCTCCCGTCTCACTCAGCGTCAAAGCCAAAGTCCCCCCGGCGACCTACCAGGCCCTCTGTGATACGCTCTCCCTCCTCTCCTCTCCTCTCCTCTCCTCTCCTCTCCTCTCCTCTCCTCTCTGACCATCGGGCAAGAAGTCTGTCAGCTCCGTGCCCCATATCACATCTTCGGACTGGCCCACAGCAGCAAACACCCTTGCCTATTCCCTGCCTCGGTGGAAGAGAGCCCTGCCCTCCTATCCAAGGCTAGCTTGTCCGATTTCCCCAGCTGCTCTCTTCATTGTGCCAGCCCTGCTCGGCAACCCTTTTACATGGGAATGTGCTAAATGCCACTCGACTGTTCACTCTCAGATGGTTTATTTTATGTTATCTCGATTTTACCTCCATGAAAAAAGGAAGCAAACTAAAGACTTTTTCAGACATGTAAAAGCTGAGATTAACTCGTTGTCAGCGGAAAACCTGCACTACAACAAATGTTAAAGGCTGTTCTCCACAAGCAAGGATGATAGCACGTGGGAACTTGGACCTACATGAAGTAATGAAGAGGGTTCCAGAATTGGAAAGTATGTGGGTAAATGTAAACATTTTTTCTCCCTTCAAAATGTCTCTCAATCGTCGCAAACCATCTAAAGCAAAAATATTGACAACACGGCGTGGGGTGTGTAACTGCTATAGAAATAAAAGGTATGACAACAATAGCACAAAGGACACCAGTGGGTGGTTGGAAGGGTACTGCTGTAATGTTCTTACGTTACGGGCGAAGTGATTTGAAATGACTTGAAGGTGGTCTATAATGAGGTAAAACACATATCAGGATCCCTAGAACCCTAGGTTTAATATGTACACTTCTCTGGCGGAGATAAAGTGAATTTCTAGAAATTACTCAATCTGAAAGGAGTCGCGAAAAGACAGAGAGGGGAACGCAGAACACATGGGGCAAACAGAAAATAAATAGCAGGATGGTAGATTGAAACTCAACGATACCCCTCGTTACATTTATTCTAAATGGTCTAAACGTGGCAACTAAAACACGGAGATTGCCAGACTGGATAAAAAGGCAAAGCAAAACTATATGCTACGCCTAAGAAATGCGCTCTATGAAGACACAGATACGGTAAAAGTAAAAAGATGGGCAAAGATACACCACGCAAGTCTTCTAATAAGAAAGTTTGAGCAGCTATATTAAGAGCAGGCAGGACAGACTTCAGGACAAGGAATACGATGGGGTGGAGGACATTTGCTAACGATAGAGGGGTCACTTTGTGAAGAAGACATAAAATCAAAACCTAAATACATAGTAGGAAAGAAATAATGAAGCTAAGAGGAGGTATGAATAAAACGTTAAATGGACAAACAATAGAGGAAAATCCATGAAGCGGAAAGCCTTTTTTTCCTTTCTTTCTTTTCTGTTTTAATGTTTATTTTTGACACAGAGAGAGACAGGGCGCGAGTGGGGGAGGAGCAAAGAGAGAGGGGGGACACAGAATCCGCAACAGGCTCCAGGCTCCAGGCTCCAGGCTCTGAGCCGGCAGCACAGAGTCCGATGCGGGGCTCGAACCGACGGACGGACCGTGAGATCATGACCTGAGCCGAAGTCAGACCCTTAACCGACTGAGCCACTCAGGCGCCCTCTCCCCCACTTTTTAAAGGTTTTATTCATTTTTGAGAGAGTGCATGTGGGGGAGGGGCAGGGAGAGGGGGACAGAGGATCTGAAGTGAACTGCGCTGACAGCAGTGAGCCCCATGCGGGGCCTGAACTCACCAACTGCCAGATCGTGACCTGAGCCAAAGTCGGACGCTCAACCGACTGAGCCACCCAGGTGCCCCTGAAAGCTTCTTTAAAAAAAAAAAAAAAAAAAAAAAAAAGCATACCAGGGGCACCTGGGTGGCTCAGTCGGTTGAGCGGCCGACTTCGCCTCAGGTCATGATCTCGCGGTCCGTGAGTTCGAGCCCCGCGTCGGGCTCTGTGCTGACAGCTCAGAGCCTGGAGCCTGTTTCAGATTCTGTGTCTCCCTCTCTCTGACCCTTCCCCGTTCATTCATGCTCTGTCTCTCTCTGTCTCCAAAATAAATACACGTTAAAAAAATGTTTTTCTAAAAATACCAATAAAGCTGATTTTGAAAAATAAAGTGTAACCAGGGAATATTAGGAACAATATTTGTGGGTAAGTTTCCCAATTTAGATGAAATGGACAAATTCCTTGAATGACACAAATTACCAAAACTGACTCAAGAAGAAATAGAAGACCCGAATATCCCTACATCTATGAAAGCAATGGAGCCGAAAACTCCAGGCCCCCGTGGCTTTACTAGTGGCTACCACCAAATTCTTAAAGGAGAACTTTCACCAATCCTACACAAATGCTTTCAGGAAGCAAAGGAGGAGAAACATTTCCCAAATCATCTTATGAGGCCAGCATTACACAACCCCAAAACCAGATGAAGACATTGCAAGAAAAGAAAACCACAGGGCAATATCCTTCAGGAAGTCACACACACAAAAGAACTTGATTCGATATTAGCAAATTCAACCCAGCAACATACAAAGAGGATGATACCATCATGGCCAAGTGGGGTTCATGCCAAGAATTGGTTTTCATTAAAAACAAAAAAGTCAATCAGTGTCATCTGTCATATTAAGAAAATAAAGGAGAAAAAACATGTGATCATTTCAACAGACACAGAAAAAAAGCATCAGACAATATCCAACAACCACTCATGACAAAAACTCTCGGAGAACTAGGACTAGAGGGAAACGTTCTTAATCTGATAAAGGGAACCTACAAAAATCCTACAGCTAACATGATACTTAATGGTGAAAGACAGAATCACCGCCCCCGCTCCCTCGCCCGCAAAGTTTGAGAAACAAGGTATGGATGTTCACCACTTCCATTCAACACTGTCCTGGAAATCCTAGGCAGTGCACTAGGCAAGAAAGAGGAATAAAAGTAGTGACACAGATTGCAAAAAAAGAAACGGGATTATCTTTATTCAGAGATGACATGCTTGTTTACGTAGAAACCCCTAAGTGATGTACAAAAAAAAGAAGAGTGACATTTTTAAAAAATCACTACCATTTATAATAGCATCCCCAAACATGAAGTATTTGGGGACACATGTAATAACATATGTGCAAAACCTTTACGGTGAACACTAAAAACTATTGATAAGTGAAAGAAAGCTTACAAAAATGGAGAAACGCATCCTATGCGTGGAGCGGAAGATCCTGTATTCTTTTTTCTTTTAGCGTTTATTTATTTATTTTGGAAGAGACAGAGAGAGCATGAGCAGGGGAGGGGCAGAGAGACAGAGAGGGAGCGAGAGAGGGAGGGAGAGAGAGAGAGAGAGAGAGAGAGAGAGAGAGAGAAAATATCCCAAGCAGGCTCAGAGCTGTCAGTGCACACCCCGACTCTGGGCCCGGTCTCACAAACCGTGAGATCATGACCTGAGCCGAAATCAAGAGTCAGACGCTTAATCGACTGAGCCACCCAGGTGCCCCAAGGCCCTGTATTCTTAAGATGTACACTCCCACCACAGCATTCCAGAAATTCATTGCAAACCCAGTAAAAATCGTGATAACGCAGAAATGGACAAGCTGATTCCAAAGTGTATATCCAAACGCAAAGAACCTGGAATAGGCAGCTCGAACTTGCAAAAGAGGAATAAAGTCGGAAGACATAGGATGACTAAAAGAGGATACAGACAGAATGGAAAGTTCACATGTCACTGGTGGGACTGTAAATTGGTATGATCACATCGGAAAACAGTGCTTCCGTTTCTTATACAGTCACACTTACGCTTACCATGTGACCCAGAAATCCCACTTCTGCTATTTACACGAGGGAATTAAAAATATATGTGTGTGCAAAGACTTGTACGTGAATCTTCGTATCGACTTGATTAACAATAACCGCAGTTTGGAAACAAGCCAAACGTCCAATAGCAGGTGAGTGGTTAAGCCTAAGTTACGGTACATCCACGCAATGGAATACCGGTCAGCAACAAAGAAGGATGGACATACTGTGTGATTCCTGGAAATTCCAGAAAAGGCAAAATCTAAGCTGAATTTGCTGTGTGGGGGCAGACTGTAGAGGAGGACATTGTCTGCACGGAGGCACAAGGGCGACTGTGAGAGCGATGGGAATGTTCTGGATCTCGGCTTTGGCTGTGGACACCTTTGTCGTAACTCATGAAACCGTACGCTTAAATGTGTGCAACTTCCCATACGTGCA